>NC_090937.1:1230023672-1232423672 GCF_040938575.1 Ambystoma mexicanum
CAGAAATACTGTAAGTGTTGTCAGGATTGTTGGTTGCATTTCTATGAAGGACTAATGTTTGCAAACACACTTGGTCTGTACCGTGTAAGTACATTTTGTCAATACAATAATTGGTGGCAATTGGAATAGAATATTTATTGCTACATTAGCGTAGCAATTTACACCAGTTGTATTTGAAAATTTGAATGGACCTGACAGTTCTGTATCCAAGTCATTTGTTCGGAGTGTGCAATGCTTCTTTGAAGAGGTAGTTGAATTACTTTGAGACATGGGTTCTTCTTTGGTTATGATATGACATGATAGGTTATTTATGATGCGCTTAATACCCAGAGGTTTCTAAGCGCGGACCCGGGGATTGAATCTGTGTTGCTCCTTGCCGTCTTCCTTCCAAGGGGGGCACGTTGCCGCTGAACTATCCTCCCGAGAATGAAGTCCTTGATGAAGTATTAGCTTCTTTTACTTTCTTTGGAGGAATTTCTGTGAGATCTTGCATAGTCTGAAGTAGTTTTCTTTTACAACGTTTTGCTTTTTGCAGAACAGGATAGGTTTTTAGATGGGGCGTAGAGTGAACATAGTCTATTGTATTCTATAATGCAAGAAATATCAGCATTTACTTTACTTGCATCAAAGTTGATTAGAAATAGTCTGTCAAGTGTATGTAAGCGTGATTGTGCTAAATAGCTCATGTCTTCTTTAAAGACTGTGCTACCAAGATCTATCAATGCTTTATCTAGGTTAAGACCTTGTGATTTGTGAATGGTGACTGCATATGCTAGAATTAGAGAAAGTTGTTCTCTGCGTACATATATGTCTTTGAAAAGAAGGAAGCAGTCTGTTGAGCGTCTTATCCATTTAACTTTGTATAGCTTGTCAAAGAGAATATTGACAAATTGAATGTTGTTGTCACGTGCGAATGTTTGAAAGCCAACTGTACCAAGTGCTCCATTCATTAGTCATTGGTCCATGTCAAGGTTATGTTTAAGCATTACTTCACAGTTTAAATATAATTTTAATATTTTCAACAAACCAGCTGTGTTAGAGATAGAGTTTTCCAAGGTGTTTGGCCTTGTTGTGGCTTGTTGACACATGGGTAGAGTCATACCATGTTGTCCAGTTTGTCTGTGGAGCCAATTAGAACTATTGGTTGCATTTCTTTTTTTAACATTGTTTCATAAAATGTTGAACAACTTGCAAGAGTTGGTATCAAGGACATACAACTGACATTTGTGTGTACTAATTGTTCCATGACATCAGTAGCACATGAGTTATGGCCATAGAGTGAATGGAGTGCTTCTTGAGAAAGTACAACAACTCTAATACTTTTTAAAATGGTGGCGGATGTGAGGTTTGCAGACTGATGCATATTTTCAGTTGATTCTCTGTATTGGAAATGTTCCCAAAGGTTGACATTTCCTATGCTGCCAAGAGTTTTAAAGCACAGTTTGTGTCCTAAGGTTTTAAAAATAGGTTCACCTTTAACTTTTGTCAATTGAAGAAGATCTCTGAAAACAATAATGTGTTTTCCTCCAAAAAGTTATTTGTAGTATGTTTTGAGGACCCTTGTAATCTGAGGTGAATCAAAGCCAACATCAGGATGGAGACCATGCTCAACTCATCTATTAGCAGCATTTATATTTGTTTGAAAACTCTGTGTAGTTCCATTGCAGCTTCTGTAGAAAGTTTGTAATAGTCTAATTTGTTTTGTTGTTCTACTGGTAGGAGTAGTTATCGGTGTAAAGTGACACTGCCTATGTTGTAGGCAGCTAAACCTGTGGGAGCAGTTACAACAGCTAACAGTTTGTTGTTTGTCAATTGTTGGAGGAACTTGCTGATGATTTTGATTAAGAATGTTTTGCCTGAACCAGCTTGACAATCACGTATAGCAACATAGGTTTGTAGTCTTGGCAGGTACAGTTTTTGTTTTCATGTTGCACATCATGTTCAATTTGTTTTGTTACTTCTTGGAAAATGCTACGCTTCTCATTGTTTAGTTGTGATTTCAGTACAGCAAAGGCTTCTGTAGATTGCTCATACTGACATGTGGTGTTTTCTACTTCTGTCATGGTTCATTTTGCGTCATTTGCTATCAGTGGCTATCTCAGTGGTTCTTGGTTTGTTACAGAAGGTTGACTTCTGTCAGGAGTGTCCACATCTAATTGGGCCTGGAGTTCTTGTTCGTGTTGCTGTTCATTGTGCAACATTGTTTGTTACTGTGTAAAGTTTACGTCTGTTATAGTGCTTTCATTTGCTTTAACTCTTCTTCTTTTCTCCATGGTTTAAAAAGTTGTAGCAGGGGCATGTTATACAATTCTTTATGTTGAGGAGTTTTTAATGACAATTTGAAATGATTAATTAAGCTTCATTTAATTCACTAAGCTGCCTTCACAATTTGCTACTGTGTATCTACCTTTGTTTTCATCTGGTTTACTATTATTTTTGTATGTGAAGATTTGGGCTACATGGTATAGACACATGGTGTCCAAAGTGGTACTCCTGTTTGGGTAGTATGTGTCTATTAAATTGTTTTTCAAAATGTCTTGGCTGTTGGGATAATTTGTGGTTATTGTTTCTATGTCCTCATATGATTTGAAAACTACTTTTCTAGATTTAGCAGGACCAAGACTTAGCCATACTATATTTTCAGATTTTCCATACAAGGCAGTACCGTTTAAACAGTCTGCAGCTTCATATCAGCCACATTCTCTATGAGAGAGCATTGTTATGCTTCTACTGTACAATTTCTGTGGTAGTGCTTTTTCAGATTATATGTCATCCCAGAGGTCCTGAAGCTCTGTTTTCTCTGCTTTGGTTAAGTAGGCTGTGACATATCGTGCAACTGCAGTGGAATTGTCTGCAATGTACTGCACATTTATGTTTGTGTCATGATTCCTGCCCCTCATTTCCCCAGCCCTCCAGGATGTCAGGCTGGAGCCAGGCCACGATCACCTACATGGCCCTCAAGGGCCTCTCCATCCGTCCAAAGACCCACTTGGAGTCAACTTCGCGCTTGTGGCACCAGACTCACTCACTCCCATAGGATAACATTGGGGATTGGACTTGTAGTTCATTGATGGGGACAAGATGGATGCCCCGACATATTTTGGTTCACAGAACTGCATGTGCAGTCTAGTCTTTTGGGTGTGGTTCAGCCCAGAGACACCTGGGATACCCAGAGACTATTTAAGCCATGCCCAGGCTGAGAAACATGCTTGGCGTTTTCTGCACCTACAGCTTGACACTCACCGTGTTCGGATCAGTCTCCAGTAGGTCTGCATTGTTCTTCTGCGCTCAGCTCCTGCAAGAACAAGAACACCGTTAGGAACAGCCTTACCTTGCAGCGCATCTGCCCATCATTCATTGGTCCTTCTGTTATGTGGGCATCTTCGGCTGTGTCATTCCCATCCCGGCACGCCGCTTCCTAAGGAAAAGTGAAAAGAACAGAAAAAAGGCATTAGTAAGCATTCAGCAAATCTTCGCTTATTTTTAAAGACTGTACGAGCTTCAAACGCTTACCTGAATCCCAGCCTCTCTGGGGGAACTCTGTCTACGGAACTTCTCATCCATCTGCAAGAAGGAAAAGACACTCCAGGTTAGCGTGGAAACATCTAGAGGCGCTGCATACCGCACTTACTCACAGCATTTCTTCTTCATAACCGGCATCCACGGTGAAAACGTTGCAGCACCTAAAAGACAAAGAAAAAGAACTCAGTTCAATACAAATACGAAAGCGCTGCATCGCGCATTACGCGCATCGCGCATCGCGCATCGTGCTCTCACTCACCTTCAGAGCTACTCATCTCAGCAGCACGCCGCCATCCCCGGACGCCAGTCATCATCTAAGGAAGAAAAGGAGCGAAGTTAGAGAACTGTTCAAAAGACTCATTATACTTACCTGTCGGACTCTTGCCGTTGAATTAACTAGGCAGCAATGAGCCCGCATCAATCAACGCGCCCCTGTGCTGAAAGCAGGATGGAGAGCACACTTTCCAAGAAAACAAGGTGAGCTGTGGATCAAAGGGAAGGGTTGGACCCCGGGGAAGAAGGGGTTCAAGCACACAGAGACAATAGTGAGTTAAACTCTACCAATCCTGTGTTTCAGGCCCAGTCTCCAGTCGAGTAGACTCCTGGGAAGGGTTTGAGGTCGTAAGAGGTCAGAACAGGCTGAGTGATGTCCCAGTGGATACTAGGTGAGCGTTAGAGATTGCTATCTATAGGAGGGAAATGATTGCATTATAATCATTGATGTATTTTTATTCTTCTGTTCTTTTTATGTAACATGTGTTCTTATGTGTTTGACACTATGGGACTCATCACGAGGCTGGCGGAATGGGTTTAACGGCACCGGTTATGGTGCCAGTGCTGTTAAACCCACTCTGCCCTATTATGAGGTTCCCTCGTGGGAATCGGAAAGGACGTCTGGTCAGACCAGATCTCCTTTATAGGTCCAGCGAGGGGACCAGGGAGCTAACAACGGGCCCGTTATTAACAGACCCGTTGTTAGATTCCTCCCCATTCCCATTGAGTCCTATGTGGGCTAAAATGGGAATGGGGATCAACTTTTATCGGGCCCATGGAATGGGCAATTACCCTGTCCGCCAAGGCCGGCATGACCCTGTAATTGCCCATTCCATGGGCCCGATAAAAAATCATTACCGGCGCCAGCCATGCTCTTAATAAGGGCACAGCTATGGCCAGCCTCGTAATGAGGCCCTAGGTCTAACTGAAGACATGAAGTTGTTTACTTGACTTGTTGTTGAAACTGGTCTAGGGAAACCAAAGCGGCATTTGGTGTAGTATTTCCATTTCTTTTTATATTTGCGACAACAATATTTCCCACATTTGTGTCTTTGAAATTGTAAAATGTGTGCATGAAGGTCACTATGTGATGTTTGTGAAGGGATTTCACAAGTGACATATTTTTGGGTGAATTGCAAAACAGTGACATCACTGTTTTGACCAAATTTAGGAGCATCTTTAATCCACAAAAAGCATGTGGATGTGTGGTGCTCCTCTGGCTTGGTATTCTTTTCTCCAAAAGAAGTGTTGTACTTCTCCGAGGGGAGGAACAGTTTTATTACAAATGAAGTGTAGCATAGCAATGAAGCGTGAAGCGATGATGGAAACATCTCAATACATTTACAGGACATAGAGAGCAGATTTCTCCTGGCGTTTTTATAGCTATGTTTGTTTTGTTTTTGTTTGCTATGCATAGGAAATCGTGTAAATCTTCCCATGCATATTCTGCACAACTTAATGTCACAAACCAAGTGGGTGGGCCAAGGTTTTCTTATCATACAGCGTATATCTCTGTGACATCAGAACCAGTATTCTTTTGTACCACGCATGTTTGCTAAAAGATTTGTAATGCTTGACTGTAAAATCTCATATTTTTCTTGCACTTTTTGTAGTAATTCCGTATCTGACATATTTTGAAAATGGGTACCTGATTTCAATATGTGTGCAACTTTGTAGCATAGAGTTGCTAATTCACTTTCAAAGAAAAGGTGGAATATGTATTCCACGTGTTGTCTGAATCTGGGGTCTTCAGAATACACCCATAAACAGGGGTATTCTGATGCTGTTATTTGTGAGTCTATCATCGTACCTTCCTCCTTTTCCAGTAGGAAAGAGTAATGGAAAGGCACGTGCTTCTATATTTTTTTCCCATATGCTGATTGGAGATCCGTTGGCTTGTCACTTTTGGTACGTTTCCAGTGCATCATCTATGGTGTCTTTAGAGTTTAATGGATGAATTGTATGATGGTCTAAAATATTGGATTCTGTAGCAGGATCTAGAAGTTGAAATGGAACAGTTTATGATGACTCTTGAATTATTCCAGAGGTTTCCCTCAGGTTTTCGTCAATATTAATTTCTCTGTAGTATTCATTGTTGTCTTTTAGATATTGCACGGCTGGTCTAACTTTATGTAAGTACACCAGTTGTTGCCACATTGGTTTGTCTTTTGTAGGTACGCCATTTACTAACACAATTAAAGATTGATCTATTGGCTGTTGCACTCCTAGAGTTTGTACATTTTCTTTGAGATCTAATGGTAAATAAACTACTTTGCCACTAATGCCTTTCACTAATTCAGAGGGAGGTAGTTTTGCTGTATTTGGTTGAAGGCGTATTATTGCTTGAAATGGGTGCACTGTTTGAATTATGATGCTCTCATATAAATTGAGTTGTTGCAGGGGTTTTGATAGTGGGAACAATTCCAAGTTATTTGAGAATGCATGTGAAGTTGTTTGGTTGTTGTCAAGTTTTGCAGTGCAGTAACTGCAAAGTATTAACGGGTCAGTAATTTCGTATTTGTTTTCTGCTATAAGATAGAGAGCAGATTGGAACCATTTGGAATCTTCATTGTCTTCTATTTAGTACATTATGTCTACAGTTTGAGTGCTATTTTTAAACAAATTCCTGTGGCAACACACACAGCAGATATACTTTTAAACTTTAGCATTTCTGTTTTGTATGTGTGTTATAGAAGGTTGCCATCTGTACAGTTGTTGCTAATCTGTTGTAAAGCTAGTGCATTTTGTAAGTGACTTTCAGTTCCAAAATATTTTCTCTGGATATAATCTATTTTTTTTTAGTAGTTTTTTGGCTGTGCCATGTAGAAGATTGTTATTTAAATTGGCTAGTGCTAAAGCAGGACGTTTGGAATAGTACAGTTTACGGACCAGATTTCTTATAGTTAAATGATGTGTTGATATCATTTTGATATGATGGAAGTTGCTTTTGCAATTGTGTCCAGAAATGCAGGCTAATGAATGACCTTGTAGTCCTGTGTATTTGCGCAATGGACAGTAGTCCATATTTTGTAGTAGTTTCATTGTGAATTTGTCTTTGCCTTTCACATACTGATTGAGGAACTGGCGTAAAGATTTGAAAAATGTGCACGCCCATTTGTAGACTGAACGTATTGGTTCAGTGGAATGGGCAGGTGATACTGAGTTTTAAGGGATATTTTTGTGAGCAGCGTTTCTTGTTCCATAATCGTATTATTACGTTTTTCATACCCTCGTCCACTGCTATGTATGTCAATTGGGTTTATTTGCTTTTGTTTGTATCCTTCTTCATTGAAATATGGTTCTGTGCTCGTGGTGTGAATCCATTCAACTTCCACAGATGTTTTTGAAGGTATCTTTGTTGATATTCATTTTATTGAGCAGTCTTTTTTGTAGTTTAGTAATTAGTTTTGTTAGTGGTTTCATTCTGTTTAATACTAAAATAAATAATGTTCTTTTGAGAAGGATTGCACTGTCTATGAGAATTTGTAGGATTCATTTTCTACGGTTGGTTTTAAGGGTTGTGCGTGATTTCTCTCCTGTTTTTGTGAGATTTGGAAGGACTCTCTGGCGGCACATGTTTTGTAAAATAATTTCTTTGGTATGCTTACTTTCCGCTACATCAAGATTTTTAGGTGCAGTATTAGCACTAGTGGTAGCTGCAGTCTTGTTAATCACTTTCTGTTTCGGTTTACATTTTGAAAGATGAGGAAAAGTTTCTGTACTGGAAGCTTGTTTTGTTTCTTTTAATGACTGTATTCGCTGTTTTATTTGAACTTTTTGTACACATTCTGCTAGGGGTGGATGCTTATTTTGGAGAGTTTTAGTTTGATTTTGTTTACTTTTGCATTGCTTTCTACAGAGTTGCTTTTTGTAAGGCATTCCTTGGGGTCTGTTGGAGAAAAAAAGGAAGTGTTGGTTGGGATCTTGTGCAGTGTATATGTGCTTTGTGCATGAGTGTCTGAGTATGATGGTAAGGATGTATGTAGAGGTGTGTGATTGTGCAATAGGCTGCTATATCCGGTTGGGAAGGCTATTCTTGTATTTGTGTGTTACTATACTGGTGTTCAGATGACAATACAAAGTATGCAGTTGGTGAGGGGAAGCACTAATACTAAATCTAATGTTGCAGGGTTAATACCATTGTTTGTTCTATAGTACTAGAATTCAACAGTGTTTGATTAACAGTTAGAACATTATGGCAGTATTGTACTTACTTTTATGGATGGAAAGTGTAGGTTGCTCCTGAGTTCTCGTTCATACTTCAGACGCTGCTGCTTTTCAGGGGAGTGGTCTTCACTGCAATTGTGAAATAAAGAAGTTAGTAAATATGTGTGTTAATAGCACTGTTGTTAATGTAGACCTGGATTTATTTGTTTGTGCAGTAGTACTGCTTTCTGATAACTGTGCATAGCATGTACATGCAGTTTCCTTTGCCTATGTGCATTGTGTATATTTTAATTAGAATCTGTTAGCTGAATGTGCTTTAGAAATGATTACAATAGTAAGAGGTCAGAGCACACTTGGCTTCTTTAGGCGGTGTTATTGGATGTTAGGAGATAGAAGAAAGAATCATATGCTTTGTTTGCTATGTTTACAGGGTAAATGGTAGGAAGTTTAAGAAAAAGGATGCAATGTGTGCATTTGTGAAGGTGTGGGAAATTAAGCAAAAGGATTTGATGGGGTCAGCAGCTTCTTACTCAGCAGATGATTACCAAACTCCTGGGTGATTCTGTGGTGCTTGGAGAATGGAGAGTCTGACATAAAGTAAGCCTTGCAAGGAAGGATCTGGTGCTTGCGTTGCAGACTGAAGGGAAAGGGGGAGATGTATGTCTCACTTTGCAACACTGTACATAGTTGTAGATCATGTGATAGACATGACTGCACCTGTCCATAGTTGAATGCTGTTGTAAATTCTAGAACGGAATGGGCAACCAGTTGGAATGAGAGAGCTGTCTAGATTGGAAGAACAGTTGTAGAGACAGTGGTGTTGTTTCAGCTGGGAGCCTTTCAAATGATATTGGCTATCTGTGTGCATAAATAAATATGCATGTACTCATCCTGGTTGTGTGTCATTTTATAGCACACTAGAAAGACTTTTTCCATAATTCTCCCATCTTTTAACATGAAATTACACTTTGTTAGATAGCTGTGTGCGTTGTGTCTGATTACTATTATCACCATTTCTAAAGGACGTTTAAATTATAGAATGTATGTTAAATATGCAGAATGTATAGAAAGGAAATTGTATGTACATCCTATGCACTATAATATATTAATTGCTATTATCATTGAAATGTGGATAAATAGGTGGCAGTGGTTACACAAATGATAGAATGAATGAAGAAAATAACAGTATGCAGTTAGTAATATGGGTAAATAAAAATGTGGAGAGCAGAGAACTTTGCAAGTGACACTTGATCATAGCAGATGGGAGAAATGACAGTACGCTTGTTTTACAGGTTAAACAGCGTAAGTAGCAGTTAATCTGTTTTAATGCTTTTATTCAAGAGATGTACATGTACTGTGCAGAAAATATGTATACCTGTAGTTTGTGTTCATGCATGTGGATGTGCATGAATCTGCAAGTAAAAATATTGTAGAGTTTACTAGTAGTTGCTGTAGGTGCTTTGCAGTCACAGCCCAATTGTACTCAGAGTGATCAACAGTACATCTAAAGTGCTGAATTGTGATGATGGAGTTAGATGTAGAGTTCTTGGATGTGATTGGTGGATGGTTGTGTGACTGCTTAACAGTAGCCAATGAGGGAATGGTGCAGAGAGTGAAGTGGAAAGGGTAGAAGGGCTGCCCCAGTGTTACGTGCTCCGCGGACACCGTGGCTGTCTGCGGACAGGGCTTGCCACATCTGGGGTTTCTCAGCAAATCCAGCATGGAAAGGGGATTGTAGGGATTAGCCAATGAGGTGTTGAGGTTCTGCTTTGCATTGAAAGAGGCTATGTGTAGTGAAGATGGCAGAGCCGGAGAAAGTCAGGGTAATGGTGCTTGGAGATATGTTTGTGAATGGTGTGGAGCAGTATGCAAAATGTTGGAATGTGGGAAACAATTTTGATGTAAAAGGAGTGGAGGTGGTGTGGAGCAATGTGCCTGGTTTCAATTTGCAGGCAATGGTAGAAGTCTGTCAAGATATAGCTAGGGTTAACTGTCCACATGTCGTTGTCCTGAACTGTGGTGCTTTTGGGTTATGTCATTGCTCCTACTTTGTTGGAAGAGTTGCAAAACATGGTTGAGGCAGTAATGAAACTACTTCCAAATGACAAGATATTATTCTTCTGGTTTGATACCTATGGCAATATGGGATAATAGTTATGTTTTTTGTCCTCAGCAAAATGTTGCTAGGTGGTTAATCAACCGCGGCATATTTGATTTTATGACTAGAACTGGCATGTTCTTTTGCAACAATGACAACATTGACTCTGGTAATGCTAATTACTTTAAAGCAGATGGCATGTCTTTATCTTTTATGGGAAATGGCATTCTGTTTTGGATCATAAAGATTGCTTTGGAGAAGCTAATGTGATATGTGCTTCTAATATGTGCGGACAGCGCGTATTACATACAGGGATTTTGAGGTTGAGAGGCATGCAAATGAGATTTATCAGAGCAAGGGATTGGTCGATAGGGTTTACTGGGTGTGAGGTGTGAGCAAAGATTTTGTCAGAAAGTCTTTTTCCTGAGAGGAGAGCAGATAGCTATGGCTGTGTGTTTCAGAAAGCAGATTGTCTGGATTTTGGGAGATTTGTGGATAAATTGGTTGGAGGTGCATGCAGATCACTGTGGAGTGGCTGTACATCTTGGATTCCCTTATGTGGAAGTGCACTGACGTGGAGTGCATGGAAGTGGCTGGATTTGGTACCTCTTTGTGCTACTTTGGTGAAACAGTGTCATCCAGACATTATTATTATTATTCATTGTGGAGGGAACAGTTTAGGACATGTGTCTGGAATCTCTTTGCAATTTGCAATGAAAGAAGGACTTGGGAAAGTCATGGACATGTACCCAAACTCCAGAGTAATTTTTTCCTGTATTGCGCAGAGACAAATGTGGCTGCGTTCTCCTTCATTTGGTCCACAAATGGAGAAAGCGAGGCGCAATGTTAACAAGGAGGCTGTTTGCGCCTTTTTGAGAGATGTTGATATGTCCACTTTTCACAATGAAAAAATTATGTTTCATAGTACACACATGTTTTGCAGAGATGGAGTACATCTTACTTATGCTGGCAATCAGATTTTTCCTGCGAAATATCCAAAATGCATTGCAACCCTTTTTGGAATTACAGCAATCCATTTTGCAGTAGGTGTTGACCATTAGAAGTTTCTGAATCACAAAAAAACACCACAAAAATGTTCTTTTCAGAGCCATTACTTCCTCCCGGAGAAATGTGCAATGGTTTTGATAGGGCAGCACCACCAAAATTTTAGAAGTCTGCAGACTTCTAAAAATACACAGGGCCCTGCCGCATTTCATTGACACTTCTATTTTTGAACTGTGAAAGGCGGCTCTGAAAAGAGCCTTTTTTGTTGTTTTATATATTTTCTGTTTTTTTAAACATGACACACAAGGAAAGGAAGAAAAAGGAGGGCAAGGAAGGGACACCAACTACGAGGGGATAAGAAAGGGCAGGTAGAGAGAGGAAGATGTAGGGTGGACCTTATTCAGGAGAAGGACGGGCAGTTCGAACATGTATAGTGTCCTAAAAACACCCCCATTCTGGTTAATTGCTTACAGGCGGACATCTTGTGTGTTCCAAGGACACTTCCATCTTGATTGGGGACAGTGCAAACAGGTATAGTGTCCTCAGGACACCCCCATTTTGGTTAATTGTGGACCGGCGGACATTTTTTGTGTCCTAAGGACACCTCCATTTTGATTTCGGACAGTGCAAGCAGGTAGAGTGCCCTTAGGACACCCCCATTTTGGTTAATTATGGGCATCCCGGACACCTGCACCATCCACGGACACCCTAACTGCCTTTGAAAAAAAATAAGACACAGAGGAATATAATAACAACACACTTTATATTTTATTATTGTATACACATATACACATTTTGAAAGAGAGGGGGAAGCAGAAACTGATACTAATACAGGGGAATTAGGGGTTTGTACATGATGGATGGTAGGGGAGGAAGGGATTGAAGGCTCATCATATTATTTCTCTTGTTGGGGAGTTTTTGGGGATGATTGGCTGGGACATGGAGAACAGTGATATTTATTTTTTCTTTTATATGGTCCTCCACAACGTTTTTTAAAAGAATGAAATTTGACATTAATAGATCCAATTTTTGCCCCATTCGCTGCAGATGATTTTCTAAGGTCTCTGTTTCTGTATTATTTTTTAATGTCTGTATGGTCTGTTAAAAGTACACATAAAGTAATGGTTATTAATTGGTTTATATAGAGAAGTGTAGTGTCTACCATTAGTATCACTGTTTTCTCTCATTTCATCCCGATTCATCAATTTTCTTCAAGCCATTCCAAAGTACTGGACATTTCTGTATCAAATAAAAAAAATACTTTTAGTGTACATAATACAGAAAGTTTCTAAATATATAAAATAAATGTAGTGTCCTCACTAGTTTCTTGCTAAGTTTTGCTGGTATTGCTGCATAGGTGTGCTGTTGATTTTTGCTGTGCAGTTTCTGTGAGGTAATTCTGTTGGAGGCATATTTATTTTGTTTTAGTATATTCCATTATGTTGCATATGCTATGTAATTGGACGGTTAGTGTCTTACACATACAGTTTCCACTTCTTATTTATTATTGAATGTAATGTATTTATGTGCTGTTTTTTTAACATGTTCAGTGTTTTTATAGTTTGTATCCGAATTGTTCGTATTACAACTGTTCGAATGACAATTGACCTTTTCACAATTGACCGAATTGTGAAGGTCAATTGAAACAAATATGCGGGGGGAAACCCCCCGCAACCCCCCACCCAACCCAAACCCGCCCAAAACCCCATATATATATATATATATATATATATATTATATATATATATATATTCCGTGAAAAAAGTTTGTAAAAGGGACGTTATGGTTAAGTTGCGCTACTAAAAACCTATGAAATTCAGTGAAAAAAACTTTGTTAAAGGGACGTTATGGTTAAGTTGCGCTACTAAAAACCTATGAAATTCAGTGAAAAAATCTTTGTTAAAGGGACGTTATGGCTAAGTTGCGCTACTAAAAACCTATGAAATTCAGTGAAAAAACTTTGTTAAAGGGATGTTATGGTTCCAAGTAAAACCGAAAATCCCTTGAAATTCGCCAGTTATGGTAAGCTAAGCAACCATAACTCGCGCCACCACCGTGCTCTGCTAAGACTAACACCCAGGACATCAAAGATGACATCACAAATGTCATTGATGACATCACCATGCCACAAGTCCCACATAGCAATCTTGACTTTCTATATACCTTTTGAAACTTTCCGATCCTTTTTTTGTGTTCGATCTTCCGCGCAGAGTGCGCATGTCCGCGGACCGCGCACAAGCACCCCTATAAAAGACCACGCCCAAGAGCTTATTCCCATTGTGTTTCTGGCTATTGTTCAGAACACAGTGATTTTTGCTGCCACCTGCAGACTACACCATCATCGACATGGCATCCTTGGCTGCTGAACTGCCACTTGGTGCTGCACCTGCTTCAGCACCACCACCACCCCCTCCACCACCACCTCCTCCCCAAGGGCCTGAAGAGGGGAACAGGAGTGAGGATGCGGAGGAGGAAGAGAGGATGATGAGAATGAGGTAGAGGAAATCCCTACTACCCGCACTAGGCGTGAGTTTTGGATGTGGCGGTTATTTACCATTCATGGGAATGGTCCTAAGGCTCGTGCGAACCATGTTACCTGCAATGAGTGCAAAATGATACTCAGTCGCGGGAAGCACGGTAACTACAGCTTTGGGACCACTACTATGAAGCGACACCTGAAGTCATTTCACTCTGGGGCTATTCGCAGGGTTGTACCTTGCGAAGAACGTAGCAGGTTGATTTCCTCTACTTCATCCACTGTTTCTGATCCTGTCACCAAAAGGACCACCTCTGTGGGACAGCGTCTTTCTCAAGCTGCCTCACAGGCCATACAGAATGCTGATGACCCTTACCTTTCGAGGGTCACAGTTGTATGTATGTACTGTGACACAGTACTCTGCAGGGGGGAGCGTCTCAGAGCACGAGAAGACCTGCTCACTACCCAAATAAAACCTACTCTACATCTTCCTCTCTCAGCTCGCCCTTTCTTATCCCTTTGGTTGGTGTACCCCCCTTTACCCTCCTTTACCCTCCTCTCCTACTGTGTCGTGTCTGAAAAACCAAAAAAAATACAAAATTACAAAAATCAAAAAAAAATAAGGCTCTTTTCAGAGCCGCCTTTCCCAGTTAAAAAATAGAAGTGAAAATAAATGAAGCAGGGCTCTTTGTATTTTTTAGAAGTCCGTGAACAGTTTGCGAACATTAAAAAAATTGGGTTACTACTCCATCACAAACATTGTAATTTTCTCTGGAAAGAAGTGGTGGCTCTGAAAAGAGCCTTTGGGTGGTGTTTGTAAGTCAAAAATTGTAAATGCTTAACATCTACTTCAAAATCGTTGTTGTAATTCCAAAAAAGGTCGCAATGCATTTTGTACATTTCTCAGAAAAATCTGATTGCCAGCATAAGTAAGATGGACTCCATCTCTGCGAAAAATGTATGTACTACAAAACATAATATTTTCATTGTGAAAAGAAGACATGCCAAAATCTCTTAGAAAGCCACAAACAGCCTTGCTTTTTCCATTTGTGGACCAAATGAAGAAGAACAAACCCACATCTGTCTCTGCGCAATCCGTGAAAATATCACTTGCGAATTAGGAAACATGTCCATAACCTTCCTCAGTCCTTCTTTCATAGCAAATTGCAAAAGAATTCCAGTCACATGCCCTAAACTGTTCTCTCCACAATGAATTGCAATTATGTCTGGATGTTGCTCTGTCTCCAAAGTAGCACAGATAGGTAGCAAATCCAACCACTTCATTTCGTGTACTCCATGCCAGTGTACTTCCACATGTGGGAATCCAAGATCTACAGCTACTCCACAGCTGTCTGCATACACCTTCAACCAATGTATCCACGAATCTCCTAAAACCCAAACAATCTGTTTTCTGAAACACACAGCCATAGCTATCTTTTGTTCTCTCAGCAAAAAGAGTATCTCAAAAAATCTCTCCTGGCACAACACACCCACCAAACTTTCCTGGCCAATCCCTTTCAGTGCTTATTCTCATTTGCATGACTTCTGATCCCAAAAATCCCCGGATGTAACTCCCGATGTCCTGGAACTACCGCCATGTCCGCGGACATATCGTAACATGAACAGCCCTTCTACCATTTCCACTACACTCTCTCTGCCATTCCCTCATTGGACGTACCTCAAAAATCACATGACCATGCACCAATCACATTCAAGACCTCTACATCTAACTACATCATCATAGATCAGCACTGCAAATGTACTCTGAATCTCTCTGAGTACAAGTGTCATATCATTGGCAAGCAGCATCTACCGCAAATACTGTACAAGTCTTGAAGATTTCTACTTGCAGCTCCACGCATATCCATATGCATGAACACAAAGTTCAGGTATGCATATTTTCTGTATAGTACATGACATAGCTCTCAACCATTTTTGTTTTACAGGCGGGTGAAATCACCCGATTTTGTTTTTAGCGGGTGAGACGCCCATTGGAATGAATGGGCGTGCAGGAGGCTTTAGCGGGTGAGTCTGCCCTTTACAAGGCGTGTGACACAACCGCCAAAAGCGTGTGACTTGAGAGCTATGGTAGATGAACACATTTTCAAACAGACTTTTACCTTGTAAAATCTGTTAAATGAATTTACTGTACTTTTTTCAATTTCCTAAAATCAACTACCACGTATACACCTTTATACTTTTTACTTTCTTTAAACACATACACTCAAATCATGTTAAACTAACATTTTTTAAATGAAATATATAGACTGCATATATTCAAACAAAATTTGTTTTTATTTATTTATTTACATAATTACTTTAAATTAGACATGACATTGAGGCGCTATTACCTAGAACAGTTTACTTACAGAAATAGTGGTATTCACTAATATATTATAAATTTCACAAGACATAGTAAAGATATTTTATTTTTGCTACAGTTAGTCATTCAATAAAATGTGTTCATTAAGAACATATCATATACACTGAACTGATGCAATGTATCTTAAGTAAATAAATTAGTTTAATAGTTTTACAGAAGGCACTGAGGATTTCAATTAACAAAATCAATATCTAAATTAAAAACAGTGCTATATACAAACAAAGTTACTAATTTGAATCTTTCACAGTTGCAGTGAAGACCAGTTTCCTGAAAAGAAGCAGCCAAATTCGAAGAAGAAAGAAAAACTAAGAAGTTACCTGTTAATTTAAAAAAAAAGTAAGTAAAATATCACAATATTATTTATTTTATTAATCAAATATACTATAACATTAATACCAGCTATTTTGGTTTCTTAAAATAGAGATTTTGTACCATTTTGTCCAAAGATTTCCATGTCGTACACAGCGATTTACAACCAGAATGGCCCACAAATTTCTATTTTTGGACACACAAATTAGCCAACTGAACCACCACAATTTTCATATTACAGAACAAACAACTGTTTTAATTGTATACATTACATTTACTATTTGTACTTTTCCACACCACTAGCTTACTTTTTTTGTCATCTGAACCCCAGTTTAGTGACACATAAATTCAAGAATACCTACCCCTACTAGTTTTAGTTCCCAATGCACAATCACACACCATTACATACATCTTTATCATCTTACTCAAACACTCATGCACACAGCACACATACATTCCAGAACACCCCAACCCATATATTCTTTATTTTTTTCAAAGACCCTAAAGAATGCCTACCAAAAGACAACTCCGTAGAAAGCAACGCAAAATTAGAGCAAATGAAAATAAAGGTGTCCAACATAAGCATCCATCTCTAGCAGAATTTGTAAAAAAAGTTGAAACAAAACAGCTAATACAATCATTTAGTGAAACACAAAAAGTTTCAAGTACAGAACTTCGCTTCCTCTATCAAAATGTAAAACAAACCAAAAAACAATTAACAGAAAATCACCTATCAGTACAGGTAAAACTACTTCTTCAAATTTTAATATAGTGCAAAGTAAGCATACCAAGAAAAGTATTTTAGCCAAATATACCGTCACAAAGTCCTTAAAAATCTTATAAAAACAGGAGAGAAATCAGGTTCAAAGCTTAAAACCTATCGTAGGAAATTAATCTTAGAAGCATTGATGGACAGTGCAATTCTTTTCAAAAGAAATGTATTTATTTTACTGTTAAACAAAATGAAACCACTAACAAAACTAATAACTAAATTACAAAAAAGACTTCTCAATAAGCGAAATGTCAACAGAAAGAACTTCTTAAGTATCTGCGGAGGTGAATGGAATCACACTACGAGCACAGAACCATATTTTAATGAAGAAGCGTACAAAAAAAAGCAAACAAATACAATTTCCATAAATAGCAGTGGTCGAGGTTATGAAAAAGTGAATAATACCATAATGGAACAAGAAGTACTCCTTACAAAAATATGCCCTGAAAACTTAGAATTACCCCTCCATTCAACTGAATCAGATCGTCTAGTGTACAAATGGCCATGCACGTCAATGTGTAACATTCCCAAACAATGTGTCAACTCTTTACACCAATTCCTCAATAAATATGTAAAAAGCAAAGACAAAATCAAAATTAAATTACTGCAATATATAGATACCTGTCCAGTGCGCAAGTACACAGGACTACAAGGACATTCATTGGCCTGCATTACAGGACCTACTTGTAAAACCACTTTCCATGATATCAAAAGTATATCAACACAGCATTCAACTATAAGAAATCTAGTCTATAAACTGTACTATGCTAAAAGTCCTGCTTTAGCACTAGCAAAGTTAAATAACATCCTTCTACATGGTACAGCAAAAGACCTACTTGAAGAAATTCACTATATCCAGAAAAAATATTTTGGAAGTGAAAGCCATTTACAGAATGAAATAGCTTTAAACCAATTAAGCAACAATTCTACACATGGCAACCTTTTGCTAAACACATACAAAAAAGAAATACTAAAATTTAAAAGTACATCAGCTGAAGTACCAAACCATGTATGTTTATGTTGCCGTAGAATTCTTTATAAAAGTAACACAAAAACTGTGGACCTATCATACAAAATAGAAGACAATGAAGATTCTAAATGGTTTGAATTAGCTCTCTACCGTCTAGCAGAAAACAAATATGAAATAACTGAGCCCTTAGTACTTTGCAGTTATTGCACTACAAAACTTGACAACAACCAAACTCCTGCACGTTCTATCACAAATAATTTGGAATTATACCCAGTACCAAAACCTCTACAACAACTTAATTTATATGAGAGCATCATAATTCAAACAGTACACCCATTTCAAGCAATAATACGCCTTCAACCAAAAACAGCAAAATTACCTCCCTCTGAATTGGTAAAAGGCATTCGTGGAAAAGTAGTTTATTTACCATTAAATCTAAAAGAAAATGTGCATACTCTAGGAGTGCAACGTCCAATGCTCCAATCTTTAATTATATTAGTAAATGGAATACCTACAAAAGACAATAAAAAAGTGGCAACAGCTGGTAGATTTATATAAAGTTAGACAAGCCTTCCAATATCTTAAAGAGAATAATGAATATTACAAAGAAATTAATATTGAAGAAAACTTGAAAGATACAACTGAAATAATTCAAGAAACACAAGAAGCTGGTCAATTTGAGCTACTAGATCCTGCTACAATATCAAATACTTTAGACCAGTATACAATTCATCCTTTGCACTGTAATGACACCGTACAAGATGTACTGGAAACTTACCAAATGCATCAAACAAAAGGATCGCCAATCAGTATATGGGAAAAAAGTATAGAAGCACGTGCTTTTACTCTAGTCTTTCCTACGGGCAAAGGAGGAAGATATGATGATAGACCTATTCAAATATCAGCTTCAGAATACCGCTCATTACAGATGTATTCTGAAGATCCCAGATTTAGACAAAATGTGGAATACATATTCCACCTACTCTTTGAAAGTGAACTAGCAACTTTATGTTACGGAGTTGCACACATATTAAAATCAGGATCACACTTTCAAAATATGACAGCTACACAATTATTAGAGAAAGTGCAACAAAAGGATGAGGTTTTACAATCAAATATTACAAATCTATTAGCAAATATGCGTGGTACTAAAGAGTACTGGTTTCGACGTCATGGAGATTTACGTTGTATGATCAGAAACCTTGGCCCACCCACTTGGTTTGTTACATTAAGTTGTGCAGAATATGCATGGGAAGATTTACATGATTTCCTACGCATATCAAATAAAAACAAAACAAACATAGATATTCTAACACCTGGAGAACTTTGTTCTTTGGATCCTGTTAATGTTTCAAGATATTTTCACCATCGCTTCATTGCTATGCTACATTTTATTTGTAATAAAACTGTTCATCCCCTTGGAGAAGTGCAACACTTCTTTTGGAGAAAAGAATACCAAGCCAGAGGAGCACCACATATCCAAATGCTTTTATGGATTAAAGATGCTCCTAAATTTGGTCAAGACAGTGATGCCACTGTTTTACAGTTTATTGAAAATATGTCACTTGTCAAATTCCATCAGAAGCCACAAATAATGATCTTTGTGCACAAATTTAACAATTTCAAAGACACAAATGTGGAAAATATTGTCGTCGCAAATACAAAAACAACGGCAAATACTACACCAAATGCCGATTTGGTTTCCCTAGACCAGTTACAAATACAGGTCAAGTAAACAACCTCATGTCTTCAGTTAGACATACTGTTAAAGGAAAGTCACCTAAAAATACATATTACATAAAAAGAAAAGAAGAAGAAAAACATATCAATGATTATAATGCAATCATTGCCCACTTATGGAATGCAAACATAGATGTGCAGTAAATTGCAGACAATTCTACTGCAGTTGCACGATATGTCACAGCATACTTAACTAAAGCAGAAAAGACAGAGCTCCAAGACCTCTGGAATGACCTGTCATCAGATAAAACAGTATCTCAGAAATTATACAGCTTGGGCATAAAAATGCTCACCCATAGAGAATGTGGATCTTATGAAGCAGCTGATCGTTTAACTGGTACTTCATTGTATGGTAAATCTGAAAATATAGTATGGCTAAGTCTTGGTCCAGCTAAATCTAGAAAAAGAGTTCTAAAATCATATGAAGATATAGAAACAATTGCCAAACATGATCCCAACAGCCAAGACATTTAGAAAAACAATTTATTGGACACATACTACCCAAACAGAAGTAATACTTTGGAAAACATGTGTCTATACCAAATAGCCCAAAACTACACATACACAAATAATATGAAACCCGATGAAAAAAAAGGTAAATATAGAGTGACAGACTGTGAAGGCAGCTTAGTTAAACTCACTAAACCAAATTTAATTAATCATATCAAATTGTCATTGAAGACTCCTCAACATAAAGAAGTATATTACATGTCCCTCCTACAACTCTTCAAACCATGGAGAAAAGAAGAAAAATTACTAGAAAACTATGACTCATATGAGGATGCTTTCAAAGCAAATGAAAGCACTATAACGGATGTAAACTTTACACAGTACAAAACAATGTTGCACAATGAACAGCAACATGAAGAAGAACTCCAAGCTCAACTAGATAAGGATACTCCTGACAGTAGTCAACCTTCTGTAACAGGAAGCCAAGAACCACTGGGAGAACCACTAAAAAACAAATGAGGCAGAATTAGCTATGATAGAAGTAAAAAACACCATGTGTCAGTATGAAGATAAGGAAGACTTAACTATACTACAATCAAAACTAAACAATGAGCAAAGTAGCATTTTTCAAGAAGTAACAAAACAAATTGCACATGGTGTAAAACATGAAAATAAAGAATGTTCCTGCCATAATTATAAACCTATACTACTGTACGTCAGTGGTGAAGCTGGTTCTGGCAAAACATTCCTAATCAAAATCATTAGTAAGTTCCTTCAACAATTGACAAACAACAAACTGTCAGCTGTTGTCACTGCCCACACAGGTTTAGCTGCCTAAAACATAGGTGGTGTTACATTACACCGATTACTACTATTACCAGTAGAACACCAGAACAAATTAGACTATTACAAACTTTCTGCAGAAGCTGCAATGGAATTACGCAGAGTATTGAAACAAATGAAAATGCTACTAATAGATGAAGTGAGCATGGTCTCCAACCTGATGTTAGCTTTGATTCACCTCAGATTACAAGAAGTACTCAAAACAGACTATGAAGAGCTCTTTGCAGGAAAACACATTATTGTTTTTGGAGATCTGCTTCAATTAACACCAGTAAAAGGTGAACCAATTTTTAAAACATTAGGGCACAAACTCTGCCGTAAAACTGTTGGCAGCATTGGAAATGTCAACCTTTGGCAACATTTCCAATACAGAGAATTAACAGAAAACATGCGCCAATCTGCAGATCTAACTTATGCCAACATTTTAAAAAGTTTGAGAGTTGGTATACTTTCTAAAGAAGCAGAAGCAACATTGAAAACCCGTCACATTAATGCACTTTATGGCGATAATGCATGTGCTACAGATGTTATGGAACAATTAGCCCACAAAAATATCAATTGTATGGCCTTAATGCCAACTCTTGCAAGCTGTTTCAAATTCAATGAAATCATGCTAAGTAAAGAAATGCAACCAATAATGGAAATTAGCGCCACAGACAAACTAGATGTACATGGTATGACACTACCCATGTGTGACCAAGCCACAACAAGACTAAATAATTTAGAAAAATCAATCTCAAACACAGCAGGCTTAGAAAAGATGTTAAAATTATCCTTAAATTGCAGAGTAATGCTTAAACGTAACCTTGACGTGGACCAAGGACTAGTTAATGGAGCACTGGGTACAGTTGTTGGCTTTCAAACATACCCACGTGACAACAAAATTCAGTTTGTCAATATACTCTTTGACAAACTTTCAGAAGTAAAACGGATAGGACGCTCAACAGCTAGATTCCTTCTGTTCAAAGATATGTATGTACGCAGAGAACAATTTTCTCTAACTCTTGCATACGCAGTCACAATTCATAAATCACAAGGTCTTACCCTAGACAAAGCAATGATAGATATTGGTAACACAGTCTTTAAAGAAGGCATGAGCTACGTAGCACTATCACGCTTACGTACACTTGACGGTCTATTTCTAATCAACTTTGATGCAAGTAAAGTAAACGCTGACATTCCTTGCATTTTAGAATATAATAGACTTCGCTCACTATACACTCCCCATCTAAACACATATTCTGTTCCACAAAAACTAAAACGTTGTAAAAGAAAACTAAATCAAACTGAAATGCAACAGGACGTCACTGGAAATCCTCCAAAGAGAGTAAAAGAAACTAATACTTCATCAAGTATCACAAACAAAAAAGAATCAATTAGAGAAAGTAAACCAGGTACTTCTTTAAAGAAGGAAGACAAACTCCAAAAAAAGCAGTTAGATAAAGAACTACCAGGAACATTTGAATTCTCAAATATAGTTGGTGTAAGTTGCTATGCAAATGTAGCAATGAATATTCTATTTCAATTACCACCAATTGTTGACAACATTTACTCACACAGTACAAACCCATTGTGTTTGCAAATGTTAGTACTTCACAGAAATGCAGCAAACAATCCTGACAACACATATAGTGTTTTTGGAATAAGACGACAATTGGACTACTGTGCTGGAATGGTGAAATTCACTATAAACTCACAGGGAGATCCACAAGAATGTCTAATGTACTTACTACAAGTACTGGAAAACAAAAACATACCTATAAATGAAATCTTTCAGATTTCATACATGTGGAAACATACATGCACTCTCTGCAACAATGTGACACAAGAAGAAATCCCCAATGAACGCTTCATATATATATCAATACCAAATTGTGAATCCATTCCATTTCAGCAACTTGTACAAAATGCAAACCATGGTAGATTATGCTCTACCTGCAATTCAGATAATCGCTCTACGTTAGTAATACAAACACATAGTAAATACGTAATACTAATGCTTCTACGTTACAATGCAGATGGTACCAAAAACAACTGCAAGCTGACTGGATTCACACATGGTCAAATATCACTTGGTAAGAAAACCTTCACAACAATAGGTATAATCTACCACGCAGGAGCCACAACGAATTCAGGGCACTATACTGCATACATAAAAAAGAAATGTGGATGGTTTGAATGTAATGATAGTACCATTACTATAAAGCAGAGATTACCAGCAAATCTTACAAACGCTTATTTGATGTTCTTAAAACCAAAATTTGATAAATAAACTGTATTTAAACCTTTAAGTAAATTTGTGTTACAAAAATATAAACTGTTAGAATACTCCAAAAGCTATCTAACAGCTCAAAGATTCTACAGCAACTAATCAGATAAATGAATACCACTAAATTAGGCCAAAAAATACACAGTTAGAATACGCCAATTGGTATCTAACTGCTCCAAAATTTTATAATATCAAAACAAATGAAGATTCTGTTACTGTTCCAAAAGAAAATACAACAAAGCAAAGTATAAAGCATTAGCCAGAAACAACAAGTGAACACTGAAAACAAACAAACAAATAAACTGTAGCATAACAGAAAAAGTTTTTTTTTAAATCCAACATGGATTTTTTTTTCTCCCACAGACCCAATGATTTTAGCAACAAATATAGAAACTGAGCAAATTGCACAGTACTCTGATTTGTACTGTACTAAATATGAGGGTCGAAAAAAAATAAAAGTATATTGCTTATACAATGTAATAAGTCATTACAAAATACTAATACTAACATGCTATTTTCTTTTATCACAAAAATGAAGAAGAAAAACATGGACTCCCATTACTAGACCAAACAGTATGTATACAATAATAAGCACAACCATAGCAGCACATCACAGCCAAATGACCATGCTCCCAAGACTCTATGCCCTGGCAACAACCACCGCAGCATATCACATCCATAGAGTCAAACATTTCAACTATGATCTATGGGAAACTTTTAATGTCTGCAAACAATGTGAGTGTTCTTAGAACACTTTGAACTTGCCAGCGAACAATACGGACACCGTTTTCAGGACACCCCCTACGAACATTCCAGGACACCGGGAGTGTTCTCAAAAACGTCTTCAGAACACCCCCATCTTGTTTATTTGCGAACAATTCACGACACCGCGAGTGTTCTTAGGACACATTCAACTTGACAGAGAACAATACGGACAGCGTCCTCAGGACACCCCCTACAAACATTCCAGGACACCGGGAGTGTTCTTAGAAGCGTCTTCAGAACACCACCATCTTGTTTATTTGCGAACATTTCAGGACACTGCGAGTGTTCTTAGGACACATTCAACTTGACAAAGAACAATACGGACAGCGTCCTCAGGACACCCCCTACGAACACTCCGCGGACACCGCAAGTGTTCTTAGAAGCGTCTTCAGAACACCCCCATTTTGTTTATTTGCAAACATTTCAGGACACCGCGCGTGTTCTTAGAACACATTCAACTTGACAGAGAACATACGGACAGCGTCCTCAGGACACCACCTACGAATACTCCCCGGACACCGCGAGTGTTCTTAGAACAGTTTCACTTTGCTTGCGAACAAAACGGACACATTTTGACTCCTTAGAACACCCCCTAGTCAGTTTATTTCGAAAATTTCAGAACACCCATGATGTCCGCAAACAAATCGAACATAAAAAGAACGTCTAACACATAAAAAACACAACTTTCATCCTATCTCACACACTCCCACCCTCCCCAAACACTCCAACACACTCTACAAAATACACATTTTGAACAAAGTTTCACCGCGCTGTCCGGGACGTCCGCGAATCCAATATGGCGGGCGCTACCGAAAAATCTGACGCGCTTCACGCTCTACGCCGTCCAATCAGCGAACACTTTGCATGTCCGCGAAAATCACGCAAGACGATTGGCCAATCCGGACACTTTCCGCAGAGCGAACAGGGAAGTGTATCCACAAACCGAACACAGATATCACTAATTTTTTTTTACCTACTTTTTGGTCATTTTAAAAATAAAACTACTGGACGAATTTTCACCAAATTTGCAAAAGCACGCTTTCGGGACCAAGCCTCTGCTCCTGGTCCAAATTTGGTGGAAATTCGTCCAGCGGTTTGGGCTGTAGACACGAGCAACATTTTTTTCCCATTCACTCTATGGAGAGTGACTATAATGTATACTAATATGAGCATATAGAGGGAAGGTAGAGTAATAAAAATAAAACTGACAAAGTGCTGATAACCATAATGATTATCTTCATGCACAGAAAGGATTGCTCTCTTTCAAGCCTGTATCTTCCGCTATGTACATGTTTCATATATGATGTGACAGGACCCCAAGTCTACAAATATAGTACCTTTTCAATTTTTACTTCCTGACTGTTACTGTAGAAAACTATGTGGCTTCGATATGTCAGTAAAGGATAAAAAGGGAGAGCCAGCCATGTGATGTCATCAGTTATGTCATCAATGACATTTGTGATGTCATCTTTGATGTCCTGGGTGTTAGTGTTAGCAGTGCATTTTGGCGCGAGTTATGGTTGCTTATGTTACCATAACTGGCGAATTTCAAGGGTTTTTCGGTTTTACTTGGAACCATAACGTCCCTTTAACAAAGTTTTTTCACTGAATTTCATAGGTTTTTAGTAGCACAACTTAACCATAATATCCCTTTAACAAAGTTTTTTTCACTGAATTTCATAGGTTTTTAGTAGCGCAATTTAACCATAACGTCCCTTTAACAAAGTTTTTTCACTGAATTTCATAGTTTTTTAGTAGCACAACTTAACAATAATAACTTTGACTTTGTATACATGTCATATGGAACTGACTAGATCTCTTCTTATGTAACATAGAACATACTAACCCCCTCGTAGTGATTTTCATGTCCGTGGACTACCGCCATGTCCGCGGACACATCGAAAATCTGAGCGTGGTGAATGTAAATTTAAATAGTGTGCCCCATTTCCCCTTTGAAGTTGGCTCTGAAAAGAGTGGTTTTTTTTTTTCTTTTTTTTACAGATGCTTGACAGACACCTGTTATTTTATATTTTTTTTCTTGTTTTTTTTTTCTTACTTTACTCCTAAAATCGTCACATAACCTTCTCCAAAGCAACCCTTACATTCCAAAATAAAAAGGCATTTCCGGTAAAAGATAAACAAATGCCATCTTCTTTAAAATTAACAGCATTACTGGCATCAATATTCTCATTGTTACAGAAGAACATACCAGCTCTAAGCATGAATGCACACATGCCTCGGTTCATGACACACCTAGCAATGTTTTGCTGAGGACAAAAAACTGAACTATTGTCCCATATTGCCCTAGGTAGTAATCCAGAAAAAATTACTTTCGCATTTGGAAGGATCTTCACTACGGCTTGAACCAAGCGTTCCAAATCAGCCAACAAAGTAGGGGCACTGACGTTGCCCAAATGGAAAGCACCATAGTGCAAAACTACCACATGCGGACTGTTCATCGTGGCCATATCCGCACAAACTTGTACAATTCCCTGTACATTGCAATCAGGCACAGTGCTCCACACCACCTCCACTTCTTTGACATCAAAGTTCTTTGCAACATGCCTGCATTCAGCGTACTGCTGTAAACCATGCACAAACATATCTGCGAGCACCAACACCCTGACTTTCTCCACTTCTGCCATCTTCACCACACACAGTCTCTTTCAACACAAATCCACAACCTCGACATCTGATTGGCTGATCCGTACAGTCTTCTTTCCATCTTGGATTTCCTGGAAAAACCTGGATTTACCACGCCCTGTCCACGAACAGCCGCGGTGTCCGCGGACGGTGTCCACTTTACTCTCTGTACCATTCCCTCATTGCATACAGCTAAGCAATCACACAATACGAATAACGTCCTCAGAACACCCCCATTTTGTGAATTTTCGAACATTTCAGGACAATTATCATTTCATTATTCTACATATTAACATTACAAATATTATACTTTTATCTTGTACTCTGCACACAATGCTATCTTTCTCCATTAGCAGCTCAGTATACTACATAGAATCCCATAATACAATGCTATTTATTGATATAAATGCATCGTTCAAAGCACTAATAACGTTATGATATTTATTGCAATATCCTTGACACTTTTTTCGGAACATTATAATGAAAATCCCTACTACACAAATTCCATGAAAAGTACATACACATGTGATGTCATCAGTGATTTCATCAATGACATTTGCGATGTCATCTTTGATGTCCTGGGTGTTAGTCTTAGCAGTGCATGGTGTTGGCGCAAGTTATTTTTCATAGCTTACCATAACTTGCTATTTTCAGGGGTCTTTCGGCTGTACATAGAACCATAACGTCCTTTAAACAAACTTTTTTTAATATCACGCAAACAATATACAAACATGGCGTTCAAAAACCAACTTCTACAGATGGCTTTACACAGAATGTTGCAAAGTAAGAATTTATGCTCGTTCACAGTGAAGGTCAGCTGCTTCCATTTTTTTCTCGGGCCCCGGAGAGGCTCACGAAGCAGACTATAAGGTTGTATTGTATTTTGACCTTGACAGACAGAGATTGTGATGAAAGACTTCTCTTGAAGGAGTGTTGCTAACACGTAAGAGAAGATAAAGATGAAATTTCTAAAACGAAACCACTTTTACATATTATATCACTATGCGAAAGATCGTTGGCACACGCGGAGTCGTATTTTGGGACTGCAAAAAGGAGTGCTCTTAAAACACTTTCACCCTGACAACGAACAATACAAACAACGTTCTCAGAACACCCCCATTTTGTGTAATTGCAACCATTTCGGGACACTGCGAGTGTTCTTAGAACACATTCAACTAGACAGATTACAATACGGACAGCGTCCTGAGGACACCCCCAGTTTGTGTATTTACGAACAATTAAGTACACCGCGAGTGTTCATAGCTCATTTTTACCTTCCTTGCGAACAAAAATGACACATACTCTGTCCTCTAAACACCCCACCATTTAGTTTATTTACAAAATGTCAGAACAGCCGTGTTCTCCGCGGATAAATCGAACGCAACAAAAAGGTCTAGCACATAAAAAAACAAAGCATTGAACCTATCTCATACTCCCCAACCCTCCCCAAACACTCTTACACACCAACACATGGCACTAAATACAATTTTTCATCCACGTTTCACTGCGCTGTACGCGGTCGACTGCGAATACAAGATGGCGGGCGCCACAGAAAATCTGACGCGCTCTCCGCCCCTCGCCGTCCAATCAGCGAACACGTCGCATGTCTGCGGACATGACGCAAGCCCATGGGCCAATCGGGTGCTGTCCGCGGAGCGAACAGGGAAGTCCATCCGTGAAGCGAACGCAGATATCACACATTTTTTTGCCTTACATTTTGGTCATTTTTTTAAAAAACTACTGGACAGATTTACACCAAATTTACAAAAGCACGCTTTTGGGACCAGGCCGCCGCTCCTGCCGCAAATTTGGTGTAAATACGTCCAGCGGTTCGGGCTGTAGCCGTGCGCAAAGTTTTTTCCCATTCAGTCTATGGGAAAAAAAAAGTTTTGGGACCCCCCCTATAACTTTCCCCACCCTGGACGAATCCTCACCAAACTTTGTGAAAGAAATTCAGAGTGACCCAACTACTTTTTTTGCCAAGTTTGGTGAGGATCCGTCCAGGGAGAGCGAAGTTATAAGCCGCCCAAAAAGTGCTGTTCCTATGGAAACAGCAACTTAACCATAACTACATGGCCACCACAGTGGCCATGTAATATATATATATATTTTGAAGGCGAGCGTCCCCCAGATAGCACGATCCTCCCCACAATGAGAGACAATAATGGACTCTCCCAACATGGGAATAAGGCTAAGACAAAGTGCGGGTGAGCTTAAATGGGAGTTTATCAATCAGAATAGGGCATGCAAAGGACTCTGCAAACTCTGAGAGCGCTCTGTCTGACAATAGCAAAGACAGGCATATATATTTACAAAAAACGTCATAAGAACCTACATACTATAGGGGGCACAGGTTCGTGGGGATTGGGTGGCGACGACTAACTATAGGTGCCGCTGTGATGTGGTTTGCCGTGGTTGGTGGACGTCACTGGTTACCCTCGTGGGACGGCCGGGCAGCTGTGTTCATCCAGACTGTGTTGTTGTGCCAGCCGTGACCAGTGTCAGTGATGAACGTCTTTCCTGGTTTTCTGCCCTAAGGCCACGCACACCGCATTCATTCAGCATTGCAATATTATCTTCCCCGGTAAATCTTCCAATAGGTTATTCTACAGGTTAATGCAACACAGGAGGGATGCGCCTAGAGTGGGGTCTTTTGGTGATACATCAATACATGCTTACCATCGTCCTGTTGACCGGGTATCATAGGTCGCGAGGTTGGGTCTCAGGGCAAGGGACGAGCTGTCCGAGTTATCATGTCCCATTAGAAGTCATTATGAATGTGTTCCTGTAGTGTTGCTATAATATTGGGTGTCCTAATTTTACAGGGGCCATTAACCTAGGGTGAGCCGGTGGGTCGTGGAGCCTAAAAAAGGGCGCCTTCGGGCCTGCGTTTATGGCCGGGGTTTACTGCTGGGTTGTAAATAATTCAGGTGGCAGACCGCGGCCCTGGGTGCTGCGGGGGAATGTGAATGTTTGAAGTGGCTCCAGCCGAATTGGTGGAGGTGGAGTAGAGCAGCACAGGCCTCTGCTTTCCGTCTGGCAGGCTTCAATGGGGAGGAAGGGGGAATGGCCTTGGATATGCCCACAAAGGTATTTTCCTCGTGTGTTTCAGATTTAAGTGGAAGAGGCATAAACATTCATATAATACAATACTCATTGAGTCTTTTCAAAGCTTATGTTTTCAACATTGTTAGTGCCTTTTACATGGCCATTTCAAATACGTTACCTATATGTTAAGTATTTAACAACCACAACATTTTGTTACATTTCTATAAATGCGCGGTAATCGAGGTAGTAGTAAGGTTGGTGGAGCATGCAGGAACAACCGGCTAATAAGACTGATGGCAGTGGTGGCGCGAGTTATGGTTGCTTAGCTTACCATAACTGGCGAATTTCAAGGGTTTTTCGGTTTTACTTGGAACCATAACGTCCCTCTAACAAAGTTTTTTCACTGAATTTCATAGGTTTTTAGTAGCGCAACCTAACCATAACGTCCCTTTAACAAAGTTTTTTTCACTGAATTTCATAGGTTTTTAGTAGCGCAACTTAACCATAACGTCCCTTTAACAAAGTTTTTTCACTGAATTTCATAGTTTTTTAGTAGCACAACTTAACAATAATAACTTTGACTTTATATACATGTCATATGGAACTGACTAGATCTCTTCTTATGAACTTGATGTCCGCGAACTTATTTAATGTTCACGGACATGTTTGGAGAACAGTACCACTACCTAAAAACTGTGGGGGGGTGGTGGGCTATGTCTGATTGTTATATCATAATATAGGAACATTTAACAAATTCAAAAAGCAGCACACAAACACATTATATATAGTAATACATAAGAAATGTAACCCATATATGTAACACACTAACCATTCATTTAAATACAATATGTTCTGAAATGGAATATACCACAAGAAGATAAATTGGCTTCCAACATAATTACCTCACAGACACACCAGAACTGAGAAAAAGACCAGACCCACTGAATACATAGGACTTATCTTACCAGAAATAGTAAGTGTACTTCATTTTACTCATATATTTATAAACTTTCTGTATTAGATTAAAAAATATATTATCTTTTTTTTTGTTTTCTCACAGAAATGTCTAGTCCTCTGGAATGGCTAGAGGACAATTTCCCACATGAAGAAATGTCACAAGATAGTGAAACTAATGGTAAACACTTTATAATATAAACCATGTATTTATTATTTTTTTTATATACATTTAACATATATATTATTTTTTTGTACAGAGCATACCAGAATAGAAAAAACTTCAGAAAACCCTGTTATGGATAACAGTCTTCACAATATAGAAGAAACAATGGATGTATTGTTGGCTAATTTTAATAATTTAAAAACTTTTGTAGAAAATCATTTCAAACCAAAAACCTCGTACCATTGCCCCACATGTACTTGTCCCTCCTCACCATATCCCAGTCAATTATCCCCAAACCCTCTCCATAATCCAAAACGTTCTGATGAGATTTCCATCCCTTCTTCACCTAATACCAATCATGTTGAAACCCCAAATTCTCCTGTTTTTGTTTCTGTTTCTGCCTCACCTTCTCTGTCATAAATTATTAATACATGTTAAATAAAGTTTAATTTTCATATTGTATTGTGAATAGTTTCCGTTTTTTTTTAAAACAATAAAAGTGTCTGCAGACAGTGCGAGTGTTCTGAAATGTTCGTACATAAACGAAAATGGAGGTGTCCTGAAGAACACCACACCTGTTTGTACTGTTCGCTAGCAAGTTGAAACTGTTCTAAGAACACACGTGATGTCCTGAAATGTTCGTAAAGAAACAAAAATTAAAGTGTTCTAAAGAACACTATATCTGTCCGTAATGTTCGCTATCAACTTAAAACTGTCCTAAGAACACAATTGGTGTCCTGAAATGTTCGTGAATAAACGAAAATGATGTGTCCTGACAACAGTACAACTGTTCGTAGTGTTCGCTAGCAACATGAAACTGTACTAAGAACACACGCAGTGTCCTGAATTGTTCGTAAACAAACAAAAATTAAAGTGTCCTAAAGAACACTATACCTGTCCGGTACTGTTCGCTAGCAAGTTGAAACTGTTCTAAGAACGCTATAGGTGTCCTGAAATGTTCGTACGTAAACGAAAATGGAGGTGTCCTGAAGAACACTACACCTGTTCGTAGTGTTCGCTACCCAATTGAAACTGTTCTAAGAACACAATTGGTGTCCTGAAATGTTCGTACATAAACTAAATTACACGTGTCCTGAAGAACACTATATCTGTCCTTACTGTTCGCTACCAAGTTTAAACTGTTCTAAGAACACACGTGGTGTCCTGAAATGTTTGTTTCACGTGTGACGCATTTTTAATTACTTCAGAACCCGAACAGTGTCCGTAGGACATCAATGCGCATGTGCTAACCAATCTCCATGCACTTGGTGTCCTGAGAACAGGCGCTTCCTTCGCGGACTAGTTCGCAAACGGATCATATGACCGCGCCCACGCTCATCGTGTGTCCTGAAATGCGGACACTGTTCGTGTCCCTGAACAATTTAAAAGTACATTTTCAGTTAATCCATAATATTGTTCAATAAAATCTCACCATGGCACAAGTCCCAAATAGCAATCTTGAGTTTCTATATACCTTTTGAAACTTTCCGATCCTTTTTTTGTGTTCGATCTGTCCGCAGACAGTGCGCATTACCGCGGACCGCGCACAAGCTCCCCTATAAAAGACCACGCCCAAGAGCTTATTCCCATTGTGTTTCTGGCTATTCTTCAGAACACAGTGATTTTTGCTGCCACCTACAGACTACACCATCATCGAGATGGCATCCTTGGCTGCTGAACTGGCACTTGGTGCTGCACCTGCTTCAGCACCACCCCCACCCCCTCCACCACCACCACCTCCCCAAGGGCCTGAAGAGGGGAACAGGAGTGAGGATGCGGAGGAGGAAGAAGAGGATGATGAGAATGAGGTAGAGGAAATACCTACTACCAGCACTAGGCGTGAGTCTTGGGTGTGGCGGTTATTTACCATAAATGGGAATGGTCCTAAGGCTCGTGTGAACCGTGTTACCTGCAATGAGTGCAAAATGATACTCAGTCGCGGGAAGCACGGTAAGTACAGCTTTGGGACCACTACTATGAAGCGACACCTGAGGTCATTTCACTCTGGGGCTATTCGCAGGGTTGTACCTTGCGAAGAAAGTAGCAGGTTGATTTCCTCTACTTCATCCTCTGTTTCTGATCCTGTCACCACAAGGACCACCTCTGTGGGACAGCATCTTTCTCAAGCTGCCTCACAGGCCATACAGAATGCTGATGACCCTTACCTTTCGAAGGTCACAGTTGTATGTACGTACTTGACACAGTACACTGCAGGGGGGAGCGACTTCAGAGTGCTTTTGAGACTATCGTCTCAGGGCACGAGAAGACCTGCTCACTACCCAAATAAAACCCACTCTACATCTTCCTCTCTAAGCTCGCCCTTTCTTATCCCTGTGTTTGGTGTCCCCCCCTTTACCCTCCTTTACCCTCCTCTCCTAGTGTGTCGTGTCTGAAAAACCCAAAAAAAATACAAAATTACAAAAATCAAAAAAAAAATAAGGCTCTTTTCAGAGCCGCCTTTCCCAGTTAAAAAAAAATAGAAGTGTAAATAAATGAAGCAGGGCTCTTTGTATTTTTTTGAAGTCCGCGGACAGTTTGCAAACATTAAAAATATTGGGTTGATACTCCATCACAAACATTGTAATTTTGTAAGTGGTGGCTCTGAAAAGAGCCTTTGGGTGGTGTTTGTAAGTCAAAAATTGTAAATGCTTAACATCTACTTCAAAATCGTTGTTGTAATTCCAAAAAAGGTCGCAATGCATTTTGTACATTTCTCAGAAAAATCTGATTGCCAGCATAAGTAAGATGGACTCCATCTCTGCGAAAAATGTATGTACTACAAAACATAATATTTTCATTGTGAAAAGAAGACATGCCAAAATCTCTTAGAAAGCCACAAACAGCCTTATTAACATTGCGCCTTGCTTTTTCCATTTGTGGACCAAATGAAGAAGAACAAAGCCACATTTGTCTCTGCACAATCCGTGAAAATATCACTTGAGAATTAGGAAACATGTCCATAACCTTCCTAAGTCCTTCTTTCATAGCAAATTGCAAAAAAATTCCAGTCACATGTCCTAAACTGTTCCCTCCACAATGAATTACAATTATGTCTGGATATTGCTCTGTCTCCAAAGTAGCACAGAGAGGTAGCAAGTCCAACCACTTCATTCCACGTACTCCATGCCAGTGTACTTCCACATGTGGGAATACAAGATCTACAGCTACTCCACAGCTTTCTGCATGCACCTTCAACCACTGTATCCACGAATCTCCTAAAATCCAAACAATCTGTTTTCTGAAACACACAGCCATAGCTATCTTTTGTTCTCTCAGCAAAAAGAGTATCTGAGAAAATCTCTCCTGGCACAACACACCCACCAAACTTTCCTGACCAATCCCTTTCAGTGCTTATTCTCATTTGCATGACTTCTGAACCCAAAAATCCCCGGATGTAACGCCCGATGTCCGCGAACTACCGCCATGTCCGCGGACATATCGTAACATGAACAGCCCTTCTACCATTTCCACTACACTCTCTCTGCCATTCCCTCATTGGATGTACCTCAAAAATCACATGACCATGCACCAATCACATTCAAGACCTCTAGATCTAACTGCATCATCATAGATCAGCACTGCAAATGTACTCTGGATCTCTCTGAGTACAAGTGTCATATCATTGGCAAGCAGCATCTACCAGAAATACTGTTTAAGTCTTCAAGATTTCTACTTGCAGCTCCATGCATATCCATATGCATGAACACAAACTTCAGGTATGCATATTTTCTGTATAGTAGATGAACACATTTTCAAACAGACTTTTAACTTGTACAATCTGTAAAATGAATTTACTGTACTTTTTTCAATTTCCTAAAATCAACTATCACTTATAAACCTTTATACTTTTTACTTTCTTTATACACACACACTCAAATCATGTTAAACTAACATTTTTTAAATGAAATATATAGACTACATATATTCAAACAAAATTGCATGCAAACACAATCTATGTTTAAACCTTTATAAAAATACTTATACAATTTCATATTTTTTGTTTTTATTTATTTATTTACTTAATTACTTTAAATTAGACATGACATTGAGGCGCTATTACCTAGAACAGTTTACTTACAGAAATAGTGGTATTCACTAATATATTATAAATTTCACAAGACATAGTAAAGATATTTTTTTTGCTACAGTTCGTCATTCAATACAATTTGTTCATTAAGAACATATCATATGTACTGAACTGATGCAATGTATCTTATGTAAATAAATTAGTTTAATGGTTTTACAGAAGGCACTGATGATTTCAATTAAAAAAATCAATATCTAAATTAAAAACAGTGCTAAATACAAACAAAGTTACTAATTTGAAGCTTTTACAATTGCAGTGAAGACCAGTTTCCTGAAAAGAAGCAGCCAAATTCGAAGAAGAAAGAAAAACTAAGAAGTTACCTGTTAATTTAAAAAAAAGTAAGTAAAATATCACCATAATATTTGTATTATTAATCAAATATACTATAACATTAATACGAGCTATTTCGGTTTCTAAAAATAGAGATTTTGTACCATTTTGTCCAAAAATGTCCATGTCTTAAACAGCGATTTACAGCCAGAATGGCCCACAAATTTCTATTTTTGGACACACAAATTAGCCAACTGAACCACTACAATTTTCATATTATAGAACAAACAACTGTTTTAATTGTATACATTAGATTTACTATTTGTATTTTTCCACACCACTAGCTTACTTTTTTTGTCATCTGAACCCCAGTTTAGTGACACATAAATTCAAGAATACCTATCCCTACTAGTTTTAGTTCCCAATGCACAATCAAACACCATTATATACATCTTTATCATCTTACTCAAACACTCATGCACACAGCACACATACATTCCAGAACATCCCAACCCATATCTTCTTTATTTTTTTCAACAGACCCTAAAGAATGCCTACCAAAAGACAACTACGTAGAAAGCAACGCAAAATTAGAGCAAATGAAAATAAAGGTGTCCAACATAAGCATCCATCTCTAGCACAATTTGTAAAAAAAGTTGAAACAAAACAGCTAATACAATCATTTAGTGAAACACAAGAAGTTTCAAGTACAACAATTTTGCGTCCTCTATCAAAATGTAAAACAAACCAAAAAACAATTAACAGAAAATCAGCTATCAGTACAGATAAAACTACTTCTTCAAATTTTAATATAGTGCAAAGTAAGCATACCAAGAAAAGTATTTTAGCCAAAATATACCGTCACAAAGTCCTTCAAAATCTTATAAAAACAGGAGAGAAATCAGGTTTAAAGCTTAAAACCTATCGTAGGAAATTAATCTTAGAAGCATTGATGGACAGTGCAATTCTTCTCAAAAGAAATGTATTTATTTTACTGTTAAACAAATTGAAACTACTAACAAAACTAATAACTAAATTACAAAAAAGACTTCTCAATAAGCGACATATCAACAGAAAGAACTTCTTAAGTATCAGCGGAGGTGAATGGAATCACACTAGAAGCACAGAACCATATTTTAGTGAAGAAGCGTACAAACAAAAGCAAACTAATACAATTGCCATACATAGCAGTGGTCGAGGTTATGAAGAAGTGAATAATACCATAATGGAAAAATATGCCCTGAAAACTTAGAATTACCCCTCCATTCAACTGAATCAGAACGTCTAGTGTACAAATGGCCATGCACGTCAATGTGTAACATTCCCAAACAATGTTTCAAATCTTTACGCCAATTCCTCAATAAATATGTAAAAAGCAAAGACAAAATCAAAATTAAATTACTGCAAAATATAGATACCTGTCCAGTGCGCAAGTACACAGGACTACAAGGACATTCATTGGCCTGCATTACAGGACCTACTTGTAAAACCACTTTCCATGATATCAAAAGGATATCAACACATCATTCAACTATAAGAAATCTAGTCTATAAACTGTACTATGCTAAAAGTCCTGCTTTAGCACTAGCAAAGTTAAATAACATCCTTCTACATGGTACAGCAAAAGACCTACTTGAAGAAATTCACTATATCCAGAAGAAATATTTTGGAAGTGAAAGCCATTTACAGAATGAAATAGCTTTAAACCAATTAAGCAACAATTTTACACATGGCAATCTTTTGCTAAACACATACAAAAAAGAAATACTAAAATTTAAAAGTACATCAGCTGAAGTACCAAACCATGTATGTGTATGTTGCCGTAGAATTTTTTATAAAAGTAACGGAAAAACTGTGGACCTATCATACAAAATAGAAGACAATGAAGATTCTAAATGGTTTGAATTAGCTCTCTACCTTGTAGCAGAAAACAAATATGAAATAACTGAGCCCTTAATACTTTGCAGTTATTGCACTAGAAAACTTGACAACAACCAAACTCCTTCACGTTCTATCACAAATAATTTGGAATTATACCCAGCACCAAAACCTCTACAACAACTTAATTTATATGAGAGGATCATAATTCAAACAGTACACCCATTTCAAGCAATAATACGTCTTCAACCAAAAACAGCAAAATGACCTCCCTCTGAATTGGTAAAAGGCATTTGTGGAAAAGTAGTTTATTTACCATTAAATCTAAAAGAAAATGTGCATACTCTAGGAGTGCAACGTCCAATGCAGCAATCTTTAATTATATTAGTAAATAGAGTACCTACAAAAGACAAAAAAATATGGCAACAGCTGGTAGATTTATATAAAGTTAGACAAGCCTTCCAATATCTTAAAGAGAATAATGAATATTACAAAGAAATTAATATTGAAGAAAACTTGAAAGATACAACTGAAATAATTCAAGAAACACAAGAAGCTGGTCAATTTGAACTACTAGATCCTGCTACAATATCAAATACTTTAGACCATTATACAATTCATCCTTTGCACTGTAATGACACCGTACAAGATGTACTGGAAACTTACCAAATGCGTCAAACAAAAGGATGGCCAATCAGTATATGGCAAAAAAGTATAGAAGCACGTGCTTTTCCTCTACTCTTTCCTACTGGCAAAGGAGGAAGGTATGATGATAGACCTATTCAAATATCAGCTTCAGAATACCGCTCATTACGGATGTATTCTGAAGATCCCAGATTTAGACAAAATGTGGAATACATATTCCACCTACTCTGTGAAAGTGAACTAGCAACTTTATGTTACGGAGTTGCACACATATTAAAATCAGGATCACACTTTCAAAATATGACAGCTACACAATTATTAGAGAAAGTGCAACAAAAGGATGAGGTTTTACAACCAAATATTACAAATCTATTAGCAAATATGCGTGGTACTAAAGAGTACTGGTTTCAACGTCATGGAGATGTACGTTGTATGATCAGAAACCTTGGCCCACCCACTTGGTTTGTTACATTAAGTTATGCAGAATATGCATGGGAAGATTTACATGATTTCCTACGCATATCAAATAAAAACAAAACAAACATAGAAATTCTAACACCTGGAGAACTTTGTTCTTTGGATCCTGTTAATGTTTCAAGATATTTTCACCATCGCTTCATTGCTATGCTACATTTTATTTGTAATAAAACTGTTCCTCCCCTTGGAGAAGTGCAACACTTCTTTTGGAGAAAAGAATACCAAGCCAGAGGCGCACCACATATCCAAATGCTTTTATGGATTAAAGATGCTCCTAAATTTGGTCAAGACGGTGATGCCACTGTTTTACAGTTTATTGAAAAATATGTCACTTGTGAAATTCCATCAGAAGCCACAAATAGTGATCTTCGTGCACAAATTTTACAATTTCAAAGACACAAATGTGGAAAATATTGTCGTCGCAAATACAAAAACAAAGGCAAATACTACACCAAATGCCGATTTGGTTTCCCTAGACCAGTTACAAATACAGGTCAAGTAAACAACCTCATGTCTTCAGTTAGACATACTGTTAAAGGAAAGTCACCTAAAAATACATATTACATAAAAAGAAAAGAAGAAGAAAAATATATCATGATTATAATGCAATCATTGCCCACTTATGGAATGCAAACATAGATGTGCAGTACATTGCAGACAATTCTACTGCAGTTGCACGATATGTCACAGCATACTTAACTAAAGCAGAAAAGACAGAGCTCCAAGACCTCTGGAATGACCTGTCATCAGATAAAACAGTATCTCAGAAATTATACAGCTTGGGCATAAAAATGCTCACCCACAGAGTATGTGGATCTTATGAAGCAGTTGATAGTTTAACTGGTACTTCATTGTATGGTAAATCTGAAAATATAGTATGGCTAAGTCTTGGTACAGCTAAATCTAGAAAAAGAGTTCTAAAATCATATGAAGATATAGAAACAATAGCCAAACATGATCCCAACAGCCAAGACATTTTAAAAAACAATTTATTGGACACATAGGGCCTCATTACGACCCAGGCGGTAAGTTACCGCCTGGGCCGTGACTTTACCACCATGGCGTAAACTACGTTTACGCCATGGTGGTTGGCGGACTTACCGCCCCATTCCGACCTTGGCGGGGCGGTAAGTCCCCAATCCCCATTTACCCTTCCCCATTCCAATTTTTGCCCCATAGGGCATAATGGGAGTGGGGAAGGCGTTAATTACGCCACCGTAAATTACGGTGGCGTAATTAACTCCATGGTCCCTTAGCGCCATGGATTTTAACACCTGCTAAAAGCAGGTGTTAAAAGCGCCATGGCGCTAAGGGACCTCGTACTCAGGCGGTAAGGGTCGGCGCTGTTAACGCTGCCGTAAACCCCTTACCGCCTGGGTCGTAATGAGGCCCAGACTACCCAAACAGAAGTAATACTTTGGAAAACATGTGTCTATACCAAATAGCCCAAAACTACACATACAAAAATAATATGAAACCCGATGAAAAAAAATGTAAATATAGAGTGACAGACTGTGAAGGCAGCTTAGTTAAACTCACTAAACCAAATTTAATTAATCATATCAAATTGTCATTGAAGACTCCTCAACATAAAGAAGTATATTACATGTCCCTGCTACAACTCTTCAATCCATGGAGAAAAGAAGAACAATTACTAGATAACTATGACTCATATGAGGATGCTTTCAAACCAAATGAAAGCACTATAACTGATGTAAACTTTACACAGTACAAAACAATGTTGCACAATGAACAGCAACATGAAGAAGAACTCCAAGCCCAACTAGATATGGATACTCCTGAGAGTAGTCAACCTTCTGTAACAGGAAGCCAAGAACCACTGGGAGAACCACTAATAACAAATGAGGCAGAATTAGCTATGATAGAAGTAGAAAACACCATGTGTCAGTATGAAGATAAGGAAGACTTAACTATACTACAATCAAAACTAAACAATGAGCAAAGTAGCATTTTTCAAGAAGTAACAAAACAAATTGCACATGGGGTAAAACATGAAAATAAAGAATGTTCCTGCCATAATTATAAACCTATACTACTGTATGTCAGTGGTGAAGCTGGTTCTGGCAAACATTCCTGATCAAAATCATTAGTAAGTTCCTTCAACAATTGACAAACAACAAACTGTCAGCTGTTGTCACTGCCCCCACAGGTTTAGCTGCCTACAACATAGGTGGTGTCACATTACACCGATTACTACTATTACCAGTAGAACACCAGAACAAATTAGACTATTACAAACTTTCTGCAGAAGCTGCAATGGAATTACTCAGAGTATTGAAACAAATGAAAATGCTACTAATAGATGAAGTGAGCATGGTCTCCAACCTGATGTTAGCTTTGATTCACCTCAGATTACAAGAAGTATTCAAAACAGACTATGAAGAGCTCTTTGCAGGAAAACACATTATTGTTTTTGGAGATCTGCTTCAATTAACACCAGTAAAAGGTGAACCTATTTTTAAAACATCAGGGCACAAACTCTGCCGTAAAACTGTTGGCAGCATTGGAAATGTCAACCTTTGGCAACATTGTCAATACAGAGAATTAACAGAAAACAGGCGCCAATCTGCAGATCGAACTTATGCCAACATTCTAAAAAGTTTGAGAGTTGGTATACTTTCAAAAGAAGCAGAAGCAACATTGAAAACCTGGCACATTAATGCACTTTATGGCGATAATGCATGTGCTACAGATGTTATGGAACAATTAGCCCACAAAAATGTCAATTGTATGGCCTTAATGCCAACTCTTGCAAGCTGTTTCAAATTCAATGAAATCATGCTAAGTAAAGAAATGCAACCAATAATGGAAATTAGCGCCACAGACAAACTAGATGTACATGGTATGACACTACCCATGTGTAACTAAGCCACAACAAGACTAAATAATTTAGAAAAATCAATCTCAAACACAGCAGGCTTAGAAAAGATGTCAAAATTATCCTTAAATTGCAGAGTAATGCTTAAACGTAACCTTGACGTGGACCAAGGACTAGTTAATGGAGCACTGGGTACAGTTGTTGGCTTTCAAACATACCCACGTGACAACAAAATTCAATTTGTCAATATACTCTTTGACAAACTTTCAGAAGTAAAACGGATAGGACGCTCAACAGCTAGATTCCTTCTCTTCATAGATATGTATGTACGCAGAGAACAATTTTCTCTAACTCTTGCATACGCAGTCACGATTCATAAATCACAAGGTCTTACCCTAGACAAAGCAATGATAGATATTGGTAACACAGTCTTTAAAGAAGGCATGAGCTACGTAGGACTATCACGCTTACGTACACTTGACGGTCTATTTCTAATCAACTTTGATGCAAGTAGAGTAAAGGCTGATATTCCTTGCATTTTAGAATATAATAGACTTTGCTCACTATACACTCCCCATCTAAACACATATTCTGTTCCACAAAAACTAAAACGTTGTAAAAGAAAACTAAATCAAACAGAAATGCAACAGGACGTCACTGCAAATCCTCCAAAGAGAGTAAAAGAAACTAATACTTCATCAAGTACCACAAACAAAAAAGAATCAATTAGAGAAAGAAAACCAGGTACTTCTTTAAAGAAGGAAGACAAACTCCAAAAAAAGCAGTTAGATACAGAACTACCTGGACCATTTAAATTCTCAAATATAGTTGGTGTAAGTTGCTATGCAAATGTAGCAATGAATATTCTATTTCAATTACCACCAATTGTTGACAACATTTACTCACACAATACAGACCCATTGTGTTTGCAAATGTTAGTACTTCACAGAAATGCAGCAAATAATCCTGACAACACAAATAGTGTTTTTGGAATAAGACGACAATTGGACTACTGTGCTGGAATGGTGAAATTCACTATAAACTCACAGGACGATCCACAAGAATTTCTCATGTACTTACTACAAGTACTGGAAAACAAAAACATACCTATAAATGAAATCTTTCAGATTTCATACATGTGGAAACATACATGCACTCTCTGCAACAATGTGACACAAGAAGAAATCCCCAATGAACGCTTCATATATATATCAATACCAAATTGTGAATCCATTCCATTTCAGCAACTTGTACAAAATGCAAACCATGGTAGATTATGCTCTACCTGCAATTCAGATAATCGCTCCACGTTAGTAATACAAACACATAGTAAATACGTAATACTAATGCTTCTACGTTACAATGCAGATGGTACCAAAAACAACTGCAAGCTGACTGGATTCACACATGGTCAAATATCACTTGGTAAGAAAACCTTCACAACAATAGGTAGAATCTACCACGCAGGAGCCACAACCAATTCAGGGCACTACACTGCATATATAAAAAAGAAATGTGGATGGTTTGAATGTAATGATAGTACCATTACTCTAAAGCAGAGATTACCAGCAAATTTTACAAACGCTTATTTGATGTTCTTAAAACCAAAATTTGATAAATAAACTGTATTTAAAACTTTAAGTAAATTTGTGTTACAAAACTATAAACTGTTAGAATACTCCAAAAGCTATCTAACTGCTCAAAGATTCTACAACAACTAATCAGATAAATGAATACCACTAAATTAGACCAAAAAACACACAGTTAGAATACGCCAATTGGTATCTAACTGTCCCAAAATTATAAATGTGTGTTAAATAATATAAACTGTTAGAATACTCCAAAAGCTATCTAACAGCTCAAAGATTCTACAAAAACTAATCAAAATTTAACAATATCCAAATAGATAAATCAAAACCACTAAAATATATTAAAAAAATAGACAGTTAGAATACGCCAATTGGTATCTAACTGCTCCAAAATTTTATAATATCAAAACAAATATATTTTTAGATTACTTTATATTTGGTATAAAGTAATCTAAAGGGTTACTTACAGTACAATTGCAATTTCCATTGTCTACGAGTGGTGCAGTCCCAAAATACGACCCCGCGTGTGCCAACGATCTTTCGTATAGTGATATAATATATAAAAGTGGTTTTGTTTCAGAAATTTCATCTTTATCTTCTCTTACGTTTTAGCAACACTCCTTCAAGAGAAGTCTTTCATCACAATCTCTGTCTGTCAAAGTCAAAACACAATACAACCTTATAGTCCGCTTAGTGAGCCTCTCCGTGGCCCGAGAAAAAAATGGAAGCAGCTGACCTTCACTGTGAACGAGCATAAATTCTTACTTTGCAACATTCTGTGTAAAGCCATCTGTAGAAGTTGGTTTTTGCACGCCATGTTTGTATATTGTTTGCGTGATATTAAAAAAACTTTGTTAAAGGGACGTTATGGTTCAGTTGCGCTATTAAAGACATGAAATTCAGTGAAAAAACTTTGTTAAAGGGACGTTATGGCTCAAAGTAAAACCGAAAAACTCCTGAAATTCGCCAGTTATGGTAACATAAGCAACCATAACTCGCGCCACCGTGCACTGCTAACACTAACACCCAGGACATCAAAGATGACATCACAAATGTCATTGATGACATCACTAATGACATTAGATGGCTGGCTCTCCCTTTTTATCCTTTACTGACATATCGAAGCCACATAGTTTTCTTCAGTAACAGTCAGGAAGTAAAAATTGAAAAGGTACTATATTTGTAGACTTAGGGCCCTGTCACATCATATGAAACATGTACATAGCGGAAGATACAGGCTTGAAAGAGAGCAATCCTTTCTGTGCATGAAGATAATCATTATGGTTATCAGCACTTTCTCATAGTTTTATTTTTATTACTCTACCTTCCCTCTATATGCTCATATTTGTATACATTATACTCACTCTCTATAGAGTGAATGGGAAAAAAATGTTGCTCGCGCATACAGCCCAAACCGCTGGACGGATTTCCACCAAATTTGGACCAGGAGCAGCGGCTTGGTCCCGAAAGCGTGCTTTTGCAAATTTGGTGAAAATCCGTCCAGTAGTTTTTTTTAAATGACCAAAAAGTAGGTAAAAAAAAATTAGTGATATCTGTGTTCAGTTTGCGGATACACTTCCCTGTTCGCACCGCGGAAAGTGTCCTGATTGGCCAATCGTCTTGCGTGATGTTCGCGGACATGCAAAGTGTTCGCTGATTGGACGGCGTGGAGCGTGAAGCGCGTCAGATTTTTCGGTAGCACCCGTCATCTTGGATTCGCGGACTTCCCCGGACAGCGCGGTGAAACCTTGTTCAAAAAGTGTATTTTATAGAGTGTGTTGGTGTGTAGGAGTGTTTGGGGAGGGTGGGAGTGTATGAGATAGGATGAAAGTTGTGTTTTTTATGTGTTAGACGTTCTTTTTGTGTTCGAATTGTTTGCGGCCATTACAGGTGTTCTGAAATGTTCTAAATAAACTGACTAGGGGGTGTTCTAAGGAGTCAATATGTGTCCGTTTTGTTCGCAAGCAAAGTGAAACTGTTCTAAGAACTCTCGCGGTGTCTGGGGAGTGTTCGTAGGTGGTGTCCTGAGGACGCTGTCCGTATTGTTCTCTGTCAAGTTGAATGTGTTCTAAGAACACGCGCGGTGTCCTGAAATGTTCGCAAATAAACACAATGGGGGTGTTCTGAAGACGTTTTTGAGAACACTCCCGGTGTCCTGAAATGTTTGTAGGGGTTGTTCTGAGGACGCTGTTCGTATTGTTCTCTGTCAAGTTGAATGTGTTCTAAGAACACTCGCGGTGTCCTGAAATGTTCGCAAATGAACAAAATGGGGTGTTCTGAAGACGCTTCTAAGAACACTCGCGGTGTCCGGGGAGTGTTCGTAGGGGGTGTCCAGAGGACGCTGTCCGTATTGTTCTCTGTTAAGTTGAATGTGTCCTAAGAACACTCGCGGTGTCCTGAAATGTTCGCAAATAAACAAAATGGGGGTGTTCTGAAGACGCTTCTAAGAACACTCGCAGTGTCCGGGGAGTGTTCGTAGGGGGTGTCCTGAGGACGCTGTCCGTATTGTTCTCTGTCAAGTTGAATGTGTCCTAAGAACACTCGCGGTGTACTGAAATGTTCGCAAATAAACAAGATGGGGGTGTTCTGAAGAGGCTTATAAGAACACTCGCGGTGTCCGGGGAGTGTTCGTAGGGGGTGTCCTGAGGACGCTGTCCGTATTGTTCTCTGTCAAGTTGAATGTGTCCTAAGAACACACGCGGTGTACTGAAATGTTCGCAAATAAACAAGATGGTGGTGTTCTGAAGAGGCTTATAAGAACACTCGCGGTGTCCGGGGAGTGTTCGTAGGGGGTGTCCTGAGGACGCTGTCCGTATTGTTCTCTGTCAAGTTGAATGTGTCCTAAGAACACTCGCGATGTACTGAAATGTTCGCAAATAAACAAGATGGTGGTGTTCTGAAGAGGCTTATAAGAACACTCGCGGTGTCCGGGGAGTGTTCGTAGGGGGTGTCCTGAGGACGCTGTCCGTATTGTTCTCTGTCAAGTTGAATGTGTCCTAAGAACACTCGCAGTGTCCTGAAATGTTCGCAAATAAACAAGATGGTGGTGTTCTGAAGACGCTTCTAAGAACACTCCCGGTGTCCGGGGAGTGTTCGTAGGGGGTGTCCTGAGGACACTGACCGTATTGTTCTTTGTCAAGTTGAATGTGTCCTAAGAACACTCGCAGTGTCCTGAAATGTTCGCAAATAAACAATATGGTGGTGTTCTGAAGACGCTTCTAAGAACACTCCCGGTGTCCTGGAATGTTCGTAGGGGATGTCCTTAGGACGCTGTCCGTATTGTTCGTTGTTAAGTTGAAAGTGTTGTAAGAACTATCGCGTTGTTCTGAAATGTTCATAGGGGGTGTCCTGAAAACGGTGTCCGTATTGTTCGCTGGCAAGTTCAAAGTATTCTAAGAACACTCACATTGTTCGCGGACATTAAAAGTTTCCCATAGATCATAGTTGAAATGTTTGACTCCATGGATGTGATATGCTGCGGTGGTTGTTGCCAGGGCATAGAGTCTTGGGTGCATGGCCACTTGGCCATGCACCCAAGATTGTATGCCCTGGCAAAAACCACTGCAGCATATCACATTCATATTTGCTTATAACTTTGGGTGAAAAACAAATGTATAAGGAACAAAGGTATTAGATACTATGGATGTGATATGCTGCTATGGTTGTCCTTATTATTGTATACTTACTGTTTGGTCTAGTAATGGGAGTGCATGTTTTTCTTCTTCATTTCTGTGATAAAAGAAAATAGCATGTTAGTATTAGTATTTTGTAATGACTTATTACATTGTATAAGCAATATACTTTTATTTTTTTTCGACCCTCATATTTAGTAGAGTACAAATCAGAGTACTGTGCAATTTGCTCAGTTTCTGTATTTGTTGCTAAAATCATTGGGTCTGTGGGAGAAAAAAAAATCCATGTTGGATTAAAAAAAAAACCCTTTTTCTGTTATGCTACAGTTTATTTGTTTGTATGTTTGTTTTCAGTGTTCACTTGTTGTTTCTGGCTAATGCTTTATACTTTGCTTTGTTGTATTTTTTTTGGAGGAGTAACAGATTCTTCATTTGTTTTGATATTATAAACTTTTGGAGCAGTTAGATACCAATTGGCGTATTCTAACTGTCTATCTTTTTAATATATTTTAGTGGTTTTGATTTATCTATTTGGATATTGTTAAATTTTGGGACAGTTAGATACCAATTGGCGTATTCTAACTGTGTATTTTTTGGCCTAATTTAGTGGTATTCATTTATCTGATTAGTTGTTGTAGAATCTTTGAGCTGTTAGATAGCTTTTGGAGTATTCTAACAGTTTATATTATTTTAACACAAATTTATAATTTTGGGAAAGTTAGATACCAATTGGTGTATTCAAACTGTGTATCTTTTGGTCTAATTTAGTGGTATTCATTTATCTGATTAGTTGTTGTAGAATCTTGGAGCAGTTAGATAGCTTTTGGAGTATTCTAACAGTTTATATTTTTGTAACACAAATTTACTTAAAGGTTTTAATACAGTTTATTTATCAAATTTTGGTTTTAAGAACATCAAATAAACGTTTGTAAGATTTGCTGGTAATCTCTGCTTTAGAGTAATGATACTATCATTACACTCAAACCATCCACATTTCTTTTTTATATATGCAGTGTAGTGCCCTGAATTGGTTGTGGCTCCTGCGTGGTAGATTCTACCTATTGTTGTGAAGGTTTTCTTACCAAGTGATATTTGACCATGTGTGAATCCAGTCAGCTTACAGTTGTTTTTGGTACCATCTGCATTGTAACGTAGAAGCATTAGTATTACGTATTTACTATGTGTTTGTATTACTAAGGTGGAGCGATTATCTGAATTGCAGGTAGAGCATAATCTACCATGGTTTGCATTTTGTACAAGTTGCTGAAATGGAATGGATTCACAATTTCGTATTGATATATATATGAAGCGTTCATTGGGGATTTCTTCTTGTGTCACATTGTTGCAGAGAGTGCATGTATGTTTCCACATGTATGAAATCTGAAAGATTTCATTTATAGGTATGTTTTTGTTTTCCAGTACTTGTAGTAAGTACATTAGAAATTCTTGGTCATCTTCCTGTGAGTTTATAGTGAATTTCAACATTCCAGCACAGTAGTCCAATTGTCGTCTTATTTCAAAAACACTATATGTGTTGTCAGGATTGTTTGCTGCATTTCTGTGAAGTACTAACATTTGCAAACACAATGGGTCTGTACTGTGTGAGTAAATGTTGTCAACAATTGGTGGTAATTGAAATAGAATATTCATTGCTACATTTGCATAGCAACTTACACCAACTATATTTGAGAATTTAAATGGTCCAGGTAGTTCTGTATCTAACTGCTTTTTTTGGAGTTTGTCTTCCTTCTTTAAAGAAGTACCTGGTTTACTTTCTCTAATTGATTCTTTTTTGTTTGTGGTACTTGATGAAGTATTAGTTTCTTTTACTCTCTTTGGAGTATTTGCAGTGACGTCCTGTTGCATTTCTGTTTGATTTAGTTTTCTTTTACAACGTTTTAGTTTTTGTGGAACAGAATATGTGTTTAGATGGGGAGTGTATAGTGAGCGAAGTCTATTATATTCTAAAATGCAAGGAATATCAGCTTTTACTTTACTTGCATCAAAGTTGATTAGAAATAGACCGTCAAGTGTACGTAAGCGTGATAGTGCTGCGTAGCTCATGCCTTCTTTAAAGACTGTGGGGGTCATTACGACCCAGGCGCTAATTGCGCCAACTTTACCACCATGGTGTAAACTACGTTTACACCATGGTGGATGGCGGATTTACCGCCCCATTCCAAGGTGAGTGGGGCGGTAAATCCCCATTTCCCGTTTTCCCTTCCCCATTCCCATTTTTGCCCCATAGGGCATAATGGGAGTGGGGAAGGCGCTAATTACGCCACCGTAAGTTACGGTGGCGTAATTAGCATCATGGCAGGTTAGCGCCATGGATTTTAACGGCTGCTAAGAGCAGCCGTTAAAATCAGAATATGTGTTAAGGGTTAACAACGACGTTAACCCTTAACGCCTGGGTCGTAATGAGGCCCTGTGTTACCAATATCTATCATTGCTTTGTCTAGGGTAAGACCTTGTGATTTATGAATCATGACTGCGTATGCAAGAGTTAGAGAAAATTGTTCTCTGTGTACATACATATCTTTGAAGAGAAGGAATCTAGCTGTTGAGCGTCCTATCCGTTTTACTTCTGAAAGTTTGTCAAAGAGTATATTGACAAACTGAATTTTGTTGTCACGTGGGTATGTTTGAAAGCCAACAACTGTACCCAGTGCTCCATTAACTAGTCCTTGGTCCACGTCAAGGTTACGTTTAAGCATTACTCTGCAATTTAAGGATAATTTTAACATCTTTTCTAAGCCTGCTGTGTTTGAGATTGATTTTTCTAAATTATTTAGTCTTGTTGTGGCTTGGTTACACATGGGTAGTGTCATACCATGTACATCTAGTTTGTCTGTGGTGCTAATTTCCATTATTGGTTGAATTTCTTTACTTAGCATGATTTCATTGAATTTGAACCAGCTTGCAAGAGTTGGCATTAAGGCCATACAATTGACATTTTTGTGGGCTAATTGTTCCATAACATCTGTAGCACATGCATTATCGCCATGAAGTGCATTAATGTGCCGGGTTTTCAATGTTGCTTCTGCTTCTTTAGAAAGTATACCAACTCTCAAACTTTTTAAAATGCTGGCATAAGTTAGATCTGCAGATTGGCGCATGTTTTCTGTTAATTCTCTGTATTGGAAATGTTGCCAAAGGTTGACATTTCCAATGCTGCCAACAGTTTTACGGCAGAGTTTGTGCCCTAATGTTTTAAAAATAGGTTCACCTTTTACTGGTGTTAATTGAAGCAGATTTCCAAAAACAATAATGTGTTTCCGTGCAAAGAGCTCTTCATAGTCTGTTTTGAGTACTTCTTGTAATCTGAGGTGAATCAAAGCTAACATCAGGTTGGAGACCATGCTCACTTCATCTATTGGTAGCATTTTCATTTGTTTCAATACTCTGCGTAATTCCATTGCAGCTTCTGCAGAAAGTTTGTAATAGTCTAATTTGTTCTGGTGTTCTACTGGTAATAGTAGTAATCGGTGTAATGTAACACCACCTATGTTGTAGGCAGCTAAACCTGTGGGGGCAGTGACAACAGCTGACAGTTTGTTGTTTGTCAATTGTTGAAGGAACTTGCTAATGATTTTGATCAGGAATGTTTTGCTAGAACCAGCTTCACCACTGACGTACAGTAGTATAGGCTTATAATTATGGCAGGAACATTCTTTATTTTCATGTTTTATACCATGTGCAATTTGGTTTGTTACTTCTTGAAAAATGCTACTTTGCTCATTGTTTAGTTTTGATTGTAGTATAGGTAAGTCATCCTTATCTTCATATTGACACATGGTGTTTTCTACTTCTATCATAGCTAATTCTGCCTCATTTGTTATTAGTGGTTCTCCCAGTCGTTCTTGGCTTCCTGTTACAGAAGGTTGACTACTGTCAGGAGTATCCTTATCTAGTTGGGCTTGGAGTTCTTCTTCATGTTGCTGTTCATTGTGCAACATTGTTTGTACTGTGTAAAGCTTACATCAGTTATAGTGCTTTCATCTGCTTTGAAAGCATCCTCATATGAGTCATAGTTATCTAGTAAATGTTCTTCTTTTCTCCATGGTTTGAAGAGTTGTAGCAGGGACATGTAATATACTTCTTTATGTTGAGGAGTCTTCAATGACAATTTGATATGATTAATTAAATTTGGTTTAGTGAGTTTAACTAAGCTGCCTTCGCAGTCTGTCACTCTATGTTTACCTTTTTTTTCATCGGGTTTCATATTATTTTTGTATGTGTAGTTTTGGGCGATTTGGTATAGACACATGTTGAAGTGGGAGAATGGAAGAACAGGCTCCCGCCCTTCCCCTCTCGCGCTTGGCCTAGAGGATCACGGCCTAGACACCCGCCACGAGAGGAGTTTGCCTATCTACCAGACGACCAAATACCCTGGTACAGGAACATACGGATGTGCCCATCTACCTGCCCAGCAGCCCGCCCTGTCCATGCTGATACCTGTGGCACGGATCAACTCGACTAAACCTACACATCGTTAGAGATGGCATGACGACCTAGCCAACGGTTAGCACACCTGTGCAAACATGCACACCGGACACTCCCACACCAATCCACACGAAGAATATACTCAGTGCTATGACGTAGGCGACAGACATACTCACGGACGTGCATCTTTATTATTTTCCACATAGGCTCTCAAAATGCAGAAACGCAAGACGCATCATGAACTTATCTAAAAAGGCTTGCTCACGCTTCTTCTAAGAACCATGTACCATAATGAAGAATATAACAGAGACACGATACTGAGGATAGAGCAATATGATACCGTAACCTAAAGCGCTCTGCATCAAACGATTCCACCTATGCACCAGGCCCAAGTAGGCCGCAAGCAAAAGCTTCCATGAACATTGAATGAGCAAGAACTGGGTTGCTGACCCTGCAGAATGAGCCCGGCGAAAGCACACCGCCAAGGGCACGATGTTGCAATCTCGCACGCTGCAAGCCAACGCCAAGGTCGCACCTGCAAGATAAACCAGGCACACAGTAGGAAACACAATATTAATTGTGTTGAATTTTGCCTCAAACACGGTCCCACCTCACGTGACAAAGCCAAACCTGACAAGATGCCAAGCCCAGGAGGAAGGAGACGCCTGAATCCCACGTTTCAAGACACAGGCAGATACAATTAAAAGACTCATTGGACATCTGCAGCAGTGGGAGTAGTCGACCTCCCAACATATGAATACATCCTCACATTGTTTACACCTACCCATATTAAAACATTGTTGCAAATTACAGGTGCACCGCGAGCTGGGAACAGCGATAGTCCCAGACTGGGAGGCTCGCGAGCGGACCAATCAGAACATACATTGACCAATCCTCAGAGGTCTTCATGTAACAATTTTCATGTATCAAATTGAAGGGACAGCCCAGGTATACCACCTGACTAACCCTCAACCACTAATACCGTTCTCTATATGTATGCTATACTAACCCTACCACTCGAGTAACCAATCCAGAGTGGAGATAGGTTTTTTGCTAAACTTTCCAAGTGACGCAAGTAGCGCGTCATACTAAAGTAAAAAGGGCGTGCGAGCCCCACGATTGTGTGTGTGTCTGGACGGACGCGTACGCTCCTTGACCCATCCCTGCTGTTTTGTCTAATAAACAGCAGAGTCACCTTGCTTCTTGCGTGTGTCTCATACTCTATCTCTTTTGGGATATACGGGAGGAGTTGGGGTCTCCCTGCCTCGAGGTCTGCGGACGGCCCGGCCGACCCCGGCAGAATTTCCCCCCGACAATGTTTTCCAAAGTATTTCTTCTGTTTGGGTAGTATGTGTCCAATAAATTGTTTTTTAAAATGTCTTGGCTGTTGGGATCATGTTTGGCTATTGTTTCTATATCTTCATATGATTTTAGAACTCTTTTTCTATATTTAGCTGGACCAAGACTTAGCCATACTATATTTTCAGATTTACCATACAATGAAGTACCAGTTAAACAATCAGCTGCTTCATAAGATCCACATTCTCTATGGGTGAGCATTTTTATGCCCAAGCTGTATAAGTTCTGAGATACTGTTTTATCTGATCACAGGTCATTCCAGAGGTCTTGGAGCTCTGTCTTTTCTGCTTTAGTTAAGTATGCTGTGACATATCGTGCAACTGCAGTAGAATTGTCTGCAATGTACTGCACATCTATGTTTGCATTCCATAAGTGGGCAATGATTGCATTATAATCATTGATATATTTTTCTTCTTCTTTTCTTTTTATGTAATATGTATTTTTAGGAGACTTTCCTTTAACAGTATGTCTAACTGAAGACATGAGGTTGTTTACTTGACCTGTATTTGTAACTGGTCTAGGGAAACCAAATCGGCATTTGGTGTAGTATTTGCCTTAGTTTTTGTATTTGCGACGACAATATTTTCCACATTTGTGTCTTTGAAATTGTAAAATTTGTGCACAAAGATCACTATTTGTGGCTTCTGATGGAATTTCACAAGTGACATATTTTTCAATAAACTGTAAAACAGTGGCATCACTGTCTTGACCAAATTTAGGAGCATCTTTAATCCATAAAAGCATGTGGATATGTGGTGCTCTTCTGGCTTGGTATTCTTTTCTCCAAAAGAAGTGTTGCACTTCTCCAAGGGGAGGGACAGTTTTATTACAAATAAAATGTAGCATAGCAATGAAGCGATGGTGAAAATATCTTGAAACATTAACAGGATCCAAAGAACAAAGTTCTCCAGGTGTCAGTATATCTATGTTTGTTTTGTTTTTATTTGATATGCGTAGGAAATCATGTAAATCTTCCCATGCATATTCTGCACAACTTGCAATGTAACAAACCAAGTGGATGGGCCAAGGTTTCTGATCATACAACGTACATCTCCATGACATCGAAACCAGTACTCTTTAGTACCACGCATATTTGCTAATAGATTTGTAATATTTGATTGTAAAACCTCATCCTTTTGTTGCACTTTCACTAATAATTGTGTAGCTGTCATATTTTGAAAGTGTGATCCTGATTTTAATATGTGCGCAACTCCGTAACATAAAGTTGCTAGTTCACTTTCAAAGAGTAGGTGGAATATGTATTCCACATTTTGTCTAAATCTGGGATCTTCAGAATACATCCGTAATGAGCGGTATTCTGAAGCTGATATTTGAATAGGTCTATCATCATACCTTCCTTCTTTGCCAGTAGGAAAGATTAGAGGAAAAGCACGTTCTTCTATACTTTTTTCCCATATACTGATTGGCGATCCTTTTGTTTGATGCATTTGGTAAGTTTCTAGTACATCTTGTACGGTGTCATTACAGTGGAAAGGATGAATTGTATAATGGTCTAAAGTATTTGATATTGTAGCAGGATCTAGTAGCTCAAATTGACCAGCTTCTTGTGTTTCTTGAATTATTTCATTTGTATCTTTCAAGTTTTCTTCAATATTAATTTCTTTGTAATATTCATTATTCTCTTTAAGATATTGGAAGGCTTGTCTAACTTTATATAAATCTACCAGCTGTTGCCATATTTTTTTGTCTTTTGTAGGTACTGCATTTACTAATATAATTAAAGATTGGTGCATTGGACGTTGCACTCCTAGAGTATGCACATTTTCTTTTAGATGTAATGGTAAATAAACTACTTTTCCATGAATGCCTTTTACCAATTCAGAGGGAGGTAATTTTGCTGTTTTTGGTTGAAGGCGTATTATTGCTTGAAATGGGTGTACTGTTTGAATTATGATGCTCTCATATAAATTAAGTTGTTGTAGAGGTTTTGGTACTGGGTATAATTCCAAATTATTTGTGATAGAACGTGAAGGAGTTTGGTTGTTGTCAAGTTTTGTAGTGCAATAACTGCAAAGTATTAAGGGCTCAGTTATTTCATATTTGTTTTCTGCTAGAAGGTAGAGAGCTAATTCAAACCATTTAGAATCTTCATTGTCTTCTATTTTGTATGACAGGTCCACAGTTTTTGTGTTACTTTTATAAAAAATTCTACGGCAACATACACATACATGGTTTGGTACTTCAGCTGATGTACTTTTAAATTTTAGTATTTCTTTTTTGTATGTGTTTAGCAAAAGGTTGTCATGTGTAGAATTGTTGCTTAATTGGTTTAAAGCTATTTCATTCTGTAAATGGCTTTCACTTCCAAAATATTTTTTCTGGATATAGTGAATTTCTTCAAGTAGGTCTTTTGCTGTACCATGTAGAAGGATGTTATTTAACTTTGCTAGTGCTAAAGCACGACTTTTAGCACAGTACAGTTTATAGACTAGATTTCTTATAGTTGAATGATGTGTTGATATCCTTTTGATATCATGGAAAGTGGCTTTACAAGTAGGTCCTGTAATGCAGGCCAATGAATGTCCTTGTAGTCCTGTGTACTTGCACACTGGACAGGTATCTATATTTTGCAGTAATTTAATTTTGATTTTGTCTTTGCTTTTTACATATTTATTGAGGAATTGGTGTAAAGATTTGAAACATTGTTTGGGAATGTTACACATTGACGTGCATGGCCATTTGTACACTAGACGTTCTGATTCAGTTGAATGGAGGGGTAATTCTAAGTTTTCAGGGCATATTTTTGTAAGGAGTACTTCTTGTTCCATTATGGTATTATTCACTTTTTCATAACCTCGACCACTGCTATTTATGGCAATTGTATTCGTTTGCTTTTGTTTGTACGCTTCTTCATTAAAATATGGTTCTGTGCTCGTAGTGTGATTCCATTCACCTCCGCAGATACTTAAGAAGTTTTTTCTGTTGACATTTCGCTTATTGAGAAGTCTTTTTTGTAATTTAGTTATTAGTTTTGTTAGTGGTTTCATTTTGTTTATCATTTTGTTTAACAGTAAAATAAATACATTTCTTTTGAGAAGAATTGCACTGTCCATCAATGCTTCTAAGATTAATTTCCTACGATAGGTCTTAAGCTTTGAACCTGATTTCTATCCTGTTTTTATAAGATTTTGGAGGACTTTGTGATGGTATATCTTGGTATGCTTACTTTGCACTATATTAAAATTTGAAGAAGTAGTTTTATCTGTACTGATAGCTGATTTTCTGTTAATTGTTTTTTGGTTTGTTTTACATTTTGATAGAGGAAGCGAAGTTGTTGTACTTGAAACTTCTTGTGTTTCACTAAATGATTGTATTAGCTGTTTTGTTTCAACTTTTTTTTACAAATTCTGCTAGAGATGGATGCTTATGTTGGACACCTTTATTTTCATTTGCTCTAATTTTGCGTTGCTTTCTACGGAGTTGTCTTTTGGTAGGCATTCTTTAGTGTCTGTTGAAAAAAATAAAGAAGATATGGTTTGGGGTGTTCTGGAATGTATGTGTGCTGTGTGCATTAGTGTTTGAGTAAGATGATAAAGATGTATGTAATGGTGTGTGATTGTGCATTGGGAACTAAAACTAGTAGGGATAGGTATTCCTGAATTTATGTGTCACTAAACTGGGGTTCAGATGACAAAAAAAAGTAAGCTAGTGGTGTGGAAAAGTACAAATAGTAAATCTAATGTATACAATTAAAACAGTTGTTTGTTCTATAATATGAAAATTGTAGTGGTTCAGTTGGCTAATTTGTGTGTCCAAAAATAGAAATGTGTGGGACATTCTGGTTGTAAATTGCTGTTTACGACATGAAAATTTTTGGACAAAATGGTACAAAATCTCTATTTTAAGAAACCAAAATAGTTGGTATTACTGTTATAGTATATTTGATTAATAATATAAATATTATGGTGATATTTTACTTACTTTTTTTTTTAAATTAACAGGTAACTTCTAAGTTTTTCTTTCTTCTTCGAATTCGGCTGCTTCTTTTCAGGAAACTGGTCTTCACTGCAACTGTAAAAGGTTCAAATTAGTAACTTTGTTTGTATATAGCACTGTTTTTAATTTAGATATTGATTTTTTAATTGAAATCCTCAGTGCCTTCTGTAAAACCGTTAAACTAATTTATTTACATAAGGTACATTGCATCAGTTCAGTACATATGATATGTTCTTAATGAACAAATTGTATTGAATGACTAACTGTAGCAAAAATAAAATATCTTTACTATGTCTTGTGAAATGTATAATATATTAGTGAATACCACTATTTCTGTAAGTAAACTGTTCTAATAAAAACAAAAAATATGAAATTGTATAAGTATTTTTATAAAGGTTTTAACATAGATTGTGTTTGCATGCAATTTTGTTTGAATATATGTAGTCTATATATTTCATTTAAAAAATGTTAGTTTACCATGATTTGAGTGTGTGTGTATAAAGAAAGTAAAAAGTATAAAGGTGTATAAGTGATAGTTGATTTTAGGAAATTGAAAAAAGTACAGTAAATTCATTTTACAGATTTTACAAGGTAAAAGTCTGAAAATGTGTTCATCTACCATAGCTCTCAACTCACACGCTTTTGGTGGGTGTCACAGGCCTTGTAAAGGGCAGACTCACCCGCCAAGCCTCCTGCACGCCCATTCATTCCAATGGGCGTCTCACCCGCCAAAAACAAAATCGGGTGATTTCACCCGCCTGTAAAACAAAAATGGTTGAGAGCTATGTCATCTACTATACAGAAAATATGCATTTCTGAAGTTTGTGTTCATGCATATGGATATGCATGGAGCTGCAAGTATAAATCTTCAAGTCTTGTACAGTATTTGTGGTAGATGCTGCTTGCCAATGATATGACACTTGTACTCAGAGAGATTCAGAGTACATTTGCAGTGCTGATCTATGATGATGCAGTTAGATGTAGAGGTCTTGAATGTAATTGGTGCATGGTCATGTGATTTTTGAGGTACATCCAATGAGGGAATGGCAGAGAGAGTGTAGTGGAAATGGTAGAAGGGCTGTTCATGTTACGATATGTCCGCGGACATGGCGGTAGTTTCCGGACATCGGGAGTTACATCCGGGGATTTTTGGGTTCAGAAGTCATGCAAATGAGAATAAGCACTGAAAGAGATTGGTCAGGAAAGGTTGGTGGGTGTGTTGTGCCAGGAGAGATTTTCTGAGATACTCTTTTTGCTGAGAGAACAAAAGATAGCTATGGCTGTGTGTTTCAGAAAACAGATTGTTTGGATTTTAGGAGATTTGTGGATACATTGGTTGAAGGTGCATGCAGAAAGCTGTGGAGTAGCTGTAGATCTTGGATTCCCACATGCGGAAGTACACTGGCATGGAGTACGTGGAATGAAGTGGTTGCACTTGCTACCTCTCTGTGCTACTTTGGAGACAGAGCAACATCCAGACATAACTGTAATTCATTGTGGAGGGAACAGTTTAGGACATGTGACTGGAATTTTTTTGCAATTTGCTATGAAAGAAGGACTGAGGAAGGTTATGGACATGTTTCCTAATTCTCAAGTGATATAGATTGCGCAGAGACAAATGTGTATTTGTTCTTCTTCATTTGGTCCACAAATGGAAAAAGCAAGGCGCAATGTTAATAAGGCTGTTTGTAGATTTTGGCATGTCTTCTTTTCACAATGAAAATATTATGTATTGTAGTACATACATTTTTCGCAGAGATGGAGTCCATCTTACTTATGCTGGCAATCAGATTTTTCTGAGAAATGTACAAAATGCATTGCGACCTTTTTTGGAATTACAACAACGATTTTGACGTAGATGTTAAGCATTTACAATTTTTGACTTACAAACACCACCCAAAGGCTCTTTTCAGAGCCACCACTTCTTTCCAGAGAAAATTACAATGTTTGTGATGGAGTAGTAACCCAATTTTTTTCTTAATGTTCGCGAACTGTCCGCGGACTTCTAAAAAATACAAAGAGCCCTGCTTCATTTATTTTCACTACTATCTTTTAACTGGGAAAGGCGGCTCTGAAAAGAGCCTTAATTTTTTTTGATTTTTGTAATTTTGTATTTTCTTTGGTTTTTCAGACACGACACACTAGGAGAGGAGGGTAAAGTAGGGTAAAGGGGGGGACACCAACCACAGGGATAAGAAAGGGCGAGCTGAGAGAGGAAGATGTAGAGTGGGTTTTATTTGGGTAGTGAGCAGGTCTTCTCGTGCTCTGAGACTATAGTCTCAAAAGCACTCTGAAGTCGCTCCCCCCTGCAGAGTACTGTGTCACAGTACATACATACAACTGTGACCCTCGAAAGGTAAGGGTCATCAGCATTCTGTATGGCCTGTGAGGCAGCTTGAGAAAGACGTTGTCCCACAGAGGTGGTCCTTGAGGTGACAGGATCAGAAACAGAGGATGAAGTAGAGGAAATCAACCTGCTACGTTCTTCGCAAGATACAACCCTGCGAATAGCCCCAGAGTGAAATGACCTCAGGTGTCGCTTCTTAGTAGTGGTCCCAAAGCTGTAGTTACCGTGCTTCCCGCGACTGAGTATCATTTTGCACTCATTGCAGGTAACATGGTTCGCACGAGCCTTAGGACCATTCCCATGAATGGTAAATAACCGCCACACCCAAGACTCATGCCTAGTGCGGGTAGTAGGGATTTCCTCTACCTCATTCTCATCATCCTCTTCTTCCTCCTCCGCATCCTCAGTCCTGTTCCCCTCTTCAGGCCCTTGGGGAGGTGGTGGTGGTGGAGGGGGTGGTGGTGGTGCTGAAGCAGGTGCAACACCAAGTGGTAGTTCAGCAGCCAAGGATGCCATGTCGATGATGGTGTAGTCTGCAGGTGGCAGCAAAAATCACTGTGTTCTGAAGAATAGCAAGAAACACAATGGGAATAAGCTCTTGGGTGTGGTCTTTTATAGGGGTGCTTGTGCACGGTCCGCAGACATGCGCACTGTGCGCGGACAGATCGAACACAAAAAAAGGATCGGAAAGTTTCAAAAGGTATATAGAAACTCAAGATTGCTATGTGGGACTTGTGGCATGGTGAGATTTTATTGAAAAATATTAATAGGTTAACTGAAAATGTACTTTTAAATTGTTCGGGGACACGAACAGTGTCCGCATTTCAGGACACACGATGAGCTTGGGCGCGGTCATATGATCTGTTTGCGAACTAGTCTGCGAAGGAAGCGCCTGTCCGCAGGACACCAAGTGCATGGAGATTGGTTAGCGCATGCGCATTGATGTCCTACGGACACCGTTCGGGTTCTGAAGTAATTAAAAGTGTGTCACACGTGAAACGAACATTTCAGGACACCGCGTGTGTTCTTAGAACAGTTTAAACTTGGTAGCGAACAGTAAGGACAGATATAGTGTTCTTCAGGACACGTGTAATTTAGTTTATGTACGAACATTTCAGGACACCAATTGTGTTCTTAGAACACTTTCAATTGGGTAACGAACACTACGAACAGTTGTACTGTTGTTCAGGACACATCATTTTCTTTTATTTACGAACATTTCAGGACACCAATTGTGTTCTTAGGACAGTTTTAAGTTGATAGCGAACATTACAGACAGATATAGTGTTCTTTAGAACACTTTAATTTTTGTTTCTTTACAAACATTTCAGGACACTACGAGTGTTCTTAGAACATTTTGAACTTGCATGAGAACATTACGGACAGATGTAGTGTCCTCAGGACAGTTACATTTTTGTTTCTTTACGAACATTTCCGAACAACCGCGGTGTCCGTGGACACCTAAATTGGTTTTATCACAAGGAACTGAAAGTAATTACAACACAATATAAGAAAATTAACTTTATTTCATAGATACATACAATTATGACTGGGAAGGTGGGGCAGAAACGGAAACAAAAACAGGAGAATTAGGGATTTCTAGATAACTGGGATCAGGTGAAGAAGGGAAGGAAAGCTCATCGAAACGCTTTGGTCCATAGACAGGGTTTGGGGTTAACTGCGTGGGATAGGGTGAGGCGGGACAAGTGCAGGTTGGACAATGGTGTGCTGTTGGGGGTTTCACATAATTTTCCACAAAGTTTTTCAAATCCATAAAATTTTGCATAAGGTTGTCCATTTTTTGATGAATCTGCTGTAGAGTGATATCCTCTGATTGTTGTTGTGAGATGCTTGGAATTTTTGTATGGTCTGTAATAAAAAAAAATGTATATGTTAAATGTATACAAAATAATATTTATTAATTGGTTTATATAGTAAAGTGTGTACCATTAGGTGGACTATTTTCTAACATTTCCTCTTGTGGGAAATGCTCCTCTAGCCAGTCGAGAGTACTACACATTTCTGTGAGAAAACAAAAAAGTAATATGTTTTTTTTTCTAATATAGAAAGTGTATAAATATATGAGTAAAAAGAAGTGCACTTACTATGTCTGGTGAGATATGTAATCAGTAGTGTATACGTCTGGTCTTGCTGTTGGTTGTGGAGCGTCTGTGAGGTAATTATGGTGGAAGCCACTTTTTCTTCTTTTGGTATATTCCATTTTAAAACATATTGTATTTACATGAATGGTTCGTGTGTTACATATATGGGTAACATTTTTTAAGTATTACTACATATACTTTGTATGTGTGCTGCTTTGTGAATTTGTTAAATGTTCCTATGTTATGATATAACTATTACACATACCTCCCCAGAGTTTTTAGGTGGTGGTACTGTTCTCCGAACATGTCTGCGAACATTAAATAAGTTTGCGGACATCAAGTTCATAAGAAGAGATCTAGTCAGTTCCATATGACACGTATATAAAGTCAAAGTCATTATTGTTAAGTTGTGCTACTAAAAAACTATGAAATTCAGTGAAAAAACTTTGTTAAAGGGACGTTATGGTTAAGTTGCGCTACTACAAACCTATAAAATTCAGTGAAAAAACTTTGTTGAAGGGACGTTATGGTTCCAAGTAAAACCGAAAAACCCTTGAAATTCGGCAGTTATGGTAAACTAACTCGCGCCGCCACCATGCACTGCTAAGACTAACACCCATGACATCAAAGATGACATCACAAATGTCATTGATGACATCACTGATGACATCACATGTCTGGCTCACTATTTTATCTTTTGCTGACATATCTAGGCCATATCTAGGCCACATGGTTTTCTTCAGTAACAGTGAGAAACTAAGAATTTTATTTTATTTGTAGACATATCCTTCTAGTAGGTTCTTACAGTAATTCCCTTAGACTTATGAGCACTTTCTGATAGTTCTGTTGTTTTTTTTATGGCTGTACTTTCCCTGTATATGGTCATATTTGTATACATTGTACTCACACTACTTTCCAATCACATCAAGTGATACATATACATAGGGTAAATAGCAGCTTTGAAACAGAGCAATCATTTATTTGCATGAAACTAATCAGTTAAGTTATGAATTGTTTCTGCTACTACTTGTGCTTTTTTTGCTAACTTCACTTTCCCTGTATATACCCATATTGGTATGTGTTCTTGTGTCTTTGTGTTTTGTCTATAGTAATGCAATTATGTAATACATGGGTTTTATTAGCTACTTATTACATATTTCAAAGTACACAAAAATCTGTTAAGAAAACAATTATCATTTCATTATTCAACATGTTAACATTACGAATATCATACCTTCATCTTAACCAAAACGTCCCTTTAATTCAGTGAATATATATATATATATATATATATGTATATTGCATGGCCACGGTAGTTATGGTTAAGTTGCTGTTTCCATAGGAAGAGCACTTTTTGGGTGGCTTATAACTTTGCTCTCACTGGACGGATCCTCACCAGACTTTGCAAAAAAAGTAGTTGGGTCACTCTGAATTATTTTGCAAAGTTTGGTGAGGATTCATCCAGGGGGGGCAAAGTTATAGGGGGGGTCCCAAAACTTTTTTTTTCCCCTTGACTGAATGGGAAAAAAGTTTTAGCACGGCTACAGCCCGAACCGCTGGACGGATTTACACCAAATTTGCGGCAGGAGCGGCGGCCTGGTCCCAAAAGCGTGCTTTTGTAAATTTGGTGTAAATCCGTCCAGTAGTTTTTAAAAATGACTAAAATGTAAGGCAAAAAAATTAGTGATATCTGCGTTCGCTTCTCGGACGGACTTCCCTGTTCGCTCCGCGGACAGCACCCCAATTGGCCCGTGGGCTTGCGTCATGTCCGCGGACATGCGACGTGTTCGCTGATTGGACGCCGAGGGGCGTGGAGCGCGTCAGATTTTCTGTGGCGCCCGCCATCTTGTATTCGCAGTCGACCGCGTACAGCGCAGTGAAACGTGGATAAAAAATTGTATTTAGTGCCATGTGTTGGTGTGTAAGAGTGTTTGGGGAGGGTGGGGGAGTATGAGATAGGTTCAATGCTTTGTTTTTTTATGTGCTAGACGTTTTTGTTGTGTTCGATTTGTCCGCGGTGAACACGACTGTTCTGACATTTTGTAAATAAACTAAATGGTGGGGTGTTTAGAGGACAGAGTATGTGTCATTTTTGTTCGCAAGGAAGGTAAAAATGAGCTATGAACACTCGCGGTGTACTTAATTGTTCATAAATACACGAACTGGGGGTGTCCTCAGGACGCTGTCCGTATTGTAATTTGTCTAGTTGAATGTGTTCTAAGAACACTCGCAGTGTCCCGAAATGGTTGCAATTACACAAAATGGGGATGTTCTGAGAACGTTGTTTGTATTGTTCGTTGTGAGGGTGAAAGTGTTTTAAGAGCACTCCTTTTGTCCGCTAATAGTGCAATTTCCTAGGGGCGTCAACCGACTTTTTGTCCACTAAAGAAACGATAAATCCGGCTGGTGTGCGTCGACATTATGTGATAATCCTATGACTGGCGCTATTGACCTGGCTGACTTGCTTTTGCGACACTAAATCATATCTCCCGCCACTAAGCCTAATATTATCAAAGCATTTATATTCCCCGCCTTTCTCCGTGACGTTACAGGGTGCGTAATGAAACGCGCCCAGTCGTCTCCAGTACTACGCGACTTTACACAGAACCGGGAAGACAACACACATTATGTCACAACACAGCGCGCCACAATTCAGAATATGAAACTGTGATTTAAAAGCAAAGAGCAAGATTGTAAATGTTGTAAAGTACATTTATTTGACATCAAATGTTTAGAGAATATTCAGCAATTTGCATTTGTCTTTGTTGTCGATCCGCAAAAGTTCATGTTGAGACACGCCATGTTCCTTTGCGGTACAGAGAGTGTTAGATCCGGTTACAACTCAGTGCGTCACAATTCGGAATATGAAACTGTGGTTTAAAAGTAAACAGCAGGATTGTACACTTGGTAAAGTACATTTATTTCACATGAAATGTTTAGTGAATATTCAGCGATTTGCTATTGTCTTTGCTGTCGATCAGCAAAAGTTTATTTGGAGCCGCGCATTATTCCTTTGCGGTTGATAGGCTGTTGGTTTATAATAAAAGCAGTAAATGGTCTCTCTGATAATCGGAATCTTGCTCCAACAACGAGCCATTAGACCACTGTATTGGTTGGTATGTTGTTTGTAGCCGCTAGTACTGCGTAAGGGCATATTGGTCCTTGGCGATTGTCCCATAAAATGGTGAGGGTCATAAAGTTGCATATTTGGACTTGCACCTGGCAGTTGAAGACCCCGTCCGCTGGAGTCTGTAAATTGTGACATAGACAAAACGGGCCCACGTACCTGTTTTAAAAAACATAAATTAGTCTCACCAGCCGATCTTCATTAAAAATCATCATTTTATTTATTAGGGCGTGAAACTATTTGCTATCGAAGATAGTGCAACAGAGTATGTTAATAATAAAAAAATAACATTTTCCCATTCATATAGCGCTAAGAAATGTGAGGTATCGAAGCGGTGCTTATTATTAACCACGGTGTGTGGTGCTCATTTATCTACCACGGAAGGATGAAAGGCTGAGTTTGGGCTTGCCTGGATTCGAACTTGCGTTAGCAAGCTGTGCACAGATGTCAAAGCGAGCGCTGTACTCGCTGTGCCACTTGACAGGCTACAGTAAAGTGGCACAGCGTGTAGAGCGTTTGACCGCCTAAATTATTTCTATTAATCCACTCTGTGTCGTCTGCCTTTTTCAGAGCCCTCTAAACGACAGGGGATCAATTTGGCGGTGATAGTACGCAGTAGAAAACATTATGCCACTTTCAACGAACAAGTTCAACTTCAGCGGTCTTTAATGCTACGCTATTGTAATTATATTTGGTATAAAGTAATGTAAAGGGTTACTTATAGTACAATTGCAATTTCCATTGTCTACAATGGTGCAGTCCGAAAATACGACTCCGCGTGTGCCAACGATCTTTCGCATAGTGATATAATATGTAAAAGTGGTTTTGTTTCAGAAATTTTATCTTTATCTTCTCTTACGTTTTAGCAACACTCCTTCAAGAGAAGTCTTTCATCACAATCTCTGTCTGTCAAGGTCAAAACCCAATACAACCTTATAGTCTGCTTCGTGAGCTTCTCCGGGGCCCGAGAAAAAAATGAAGCAGCTGACCTTCACTGTGAACGAGCATAAATTTTTACTTTGCAACATTCTGTGTAAAGCCATCTGTAGAAGTTGGTTTTTGCACGCCATGTTTGTATATTGTTTGCGTGATATTAAAAAAAGTTTGTTTAAACGACGTTATGGTTCTAAGTACAGCCGAAAGACCCCTGAAAATAGCAAGTTATGGTAAGCTATGAAAAATAACTCGCGCCAACACCATGCACTGCTAAGACTAACACCCAGGACATCAAAGATGACATCGCAAATGTCATTGATGAAATCACTGATGACATCACATGTGTATGTACTTTTCATGGCATTTGGGTACTAGGGATTTTCATTATAATGTTCCGAAAAAAGTGTCAAGGATAGTGCAATAAATATCATACCGTTATTAGTGCTTTGCACGATGCATTTATATCAATAAATAGCATTGTATTATGGGATTCTATGTAGTATACTGAGCTGCTAATGGAGAAAGATAGCATTTTGTGCAGAGTACAAGATAAAAGTATAATATTTGTAATGTTAATATGTAGAATAATGAAATGATAATTGTCCTGAAATGTTGGAAAATTCACAAAATGGGGGTGTTCTGAGGACGTTATTCATATTGTGTGATTGCTTAGCTGTATGCAATGAAGGAATTCGTATTGTGTGATTGCTTAGCTGTATGCAATGAGGGAATGGTACAGAGAGTAAAGTGGGCGCCGTCCGCGGACACCGCGGCTGTTCGTGGACAGGGCGTGGTAAATCCGGGTTTATCCAGGAAATCCAACATGGAAAGAAGACTGTACGGATCAGCCAATCAGATGTCGAGGTTGTGGATTTGTGTTGAAAGAGACTGTGTGTGGTGAAGATGGCAGAAGTGGAGAAAGTCAGGGTGTTGGTGCTCGGAGATATGTTTGTGTATGGTTTACAGCAGTACGCTGAATGCAGGCATGTTGCAAAGAACTTTGATGTCAAAGGAGTGGAGGTGGGTGGAGCACTGTGCCTGATTGCAATGTACAGGGAATTGTACAAGTTTGTGCGGATATGGCCACGATGAACAGTCCGCATGTGGTAGTTTTGCACTATGGTGCTTTCCATTTGGGCAACGCCAGTGCCCCTACTTTGTTGGCTGATTTGGAATGCTTGGTTCAAGCCGTAGTGAAGATCCTTCCAAATGCGAAAGTAATTTTTTCTGGATTACTACCTAGGGCAATATGGGACAATAGTTCCATTTTTTGTCCTCAGCAAAACATTGCTAGGTGTGTCATCAACCGAGGCATGTGTGCCTTCATGCTTAGAGCTGGTATGTTCTTCTGTAACAATGAGAATATTGATGCCAGTAATGCTGTTAATTTTAAAGAAGATGGCATTTCTTTATCTTTTACTGGAAATGCCTTTTTATTTTGGAATGTAAGGGTTGCTTTGGAGAAGGTTATGTGAAGATTTTAGGAGTAAAGTAAGAAAAAAAAACAAGAAAAAAAATATAAAATAACAGGTGTCTGTCAAGCATCTGTAAAAAAAAAAAAACGGCTCTTTTCAGAGCCAACTTCAAAGGGGAAATGGGGAACACTATTTAAATTTACATTCACCATGCTCAGATTTTCGATGTGTCCGTGGACATGGCGGTAGTCCGCGGACATAAAAATCACTACGAGGGGGTTAGTATGTTCTATGTTACATGTCAGGGATATTATGGTTAAGTTGTGTTACTAAAAACCTATGAAATTCAGTGAAAAAACTTTGTTAAAGGGACGTTATGGTTCCAAGTAAAACCGAAAAACCCTTGAAATTCGCCAGTTATGGTAACATAAGCAACCATAACTCGCGCCACCGTGCACTGCTAACACTAACACGTAGGACATCGAAGATGACATCACAAATGTCATTGATGACATAACTGATGACATCACATGGCTGGCTTTCCCTTTTTATCCTTTACTGACATATCGAAGCCACATAGTTTTCTGCATTAACAGTCAGGAAGTAAAAGTTGAAAAGGTACTATATTTGTAGACTTGGGTTCCTGTCACATCATATATGAAACATGTACGTAGCGGAAGATACAGGCTTGAAAGAGAGGAATCCTTTCTGTGCATGAAGATAATCATTATGGTATCAGCACTTTGTCATAGTTTTAGTTTTTATTACTCTACCTTCCCTCTATATGCTCATATTTGTATACATTATAGTCACTCTCCATAGAGTGAATGGGAAAAAAATTTTGCTCGCGTCTACAGCCCAAACCGCTGGACGGATTTCCACCAAATTTGGACCAGGATCAGCGGCTTGGTCCCGAAAGCATGCTTTTGCAAATTTTGTGAAAATTCGTCCAGTAGTTTTTTTTTAAAATGACCAAAAAGTAGGTTAAAAAAAATTAGTGATATCTGTGTTCGGTTTGCGGATACACTTCCCTGTTCACTCCGCGGAAAGTGTCCTGATTGGCCAATCGTCTTGCGTGATGTTCGCGGACATGCAAAGTGTTCGCTGATTGGACGGCGTGGAGCGTGAAGGGTGTCAGATTTTTCGGTAGCGCCCGCCATATTGGATTCGCGGACGTCCCGGACAGTGCGGTGAAACTTTGTTCAAAATGTGTATTTTGTAGAGTGTGTTGGTGTGTAGGAGTGTTTGGGGAGGGTGGGAGTGTGTGAGATAGGATGAAAGTTGTGTTTTTTATGTGTTAGACGTTCTTTTTGTGTTCGATTTGTTTGTGGACATCACGGGTGTTCTGAAATTTTCTAAATAAACTGACTAGGGGGTGTTGTAAGGAGTCAAAATGTGTCCGTTTTGTTCGCAAGCAAAGTGAAACTGTTCTAAGAACACTCGCGATGTCCGGGGAGTGTTCGTAGGTGGTGTACTGAGGATGCTGTCCGTATTGTTCTCTGTCAAGTTGAATGTGTTCTAAGAACACGTGCGGTGTCCTGAAATGTTTGCAAATAAACAAAATGGGGGTGTTATGAAGACGCTTCTAAGAACACTCACGGTGTCCGGGAAGTGTTCGTAGGGGGTGTCCTGAGGAGGCTGTCCATATTGTTCTCTGTCAAGTTGAGTCTGTCCTAAGAACACTCGCAGTGTCCTGAAATGTTCGCAAATAAACAAAATGGGGGTGTTCTGAAGCCGCTTCTAAGAACACTCGCGGTGTCCGGGGAGTGTTCGTAGGGGGTGTACTGAGGACGCTGTCCGTATTGTTCTTTGTCAAGTTGAATGTGTCCTAAGAACACTCGCGGTGTCCTGAAATGTTCGCAAATAAACAAGATGGTGGTGTTCAGAAGACGCTTCTAAGAACTCTCCCGGTGTCCGGGGAGTGTTCGTAGGGGGTGTCCTGAGGACGCTGTCCGTATTGTTCTTTGTCAAGTTGAATGTGTCCTAAGAACACTCGCTGTGTCCTGAAATGTTCGCAAATAAACAAGATGGGGGTGTTCTAAAGACGTTTTTGAGAACACTCCCGGTGTCCTGGAATGTTCGTAGGGGGTGTCCTAAGGACGCTGTCCGTATTGATCTCTGTCAAGTTGAATGTGTCCTAAGAACACTCGCGGTGTCCTGAATTGTTCGCAAATAAACAAGATGGGGGTGTTCTGAAGACGTTTTTGAGAACACTCCCGCTGTCCTGGAATGTTCGTAGGGGGTGTCCTTAGGACGGTGTCCGTATTGTTCGTTGTTAAATTGAAAGTGTTCTAAGAACTATCGCGTTGTTCTGAAATGTTCGTAGGGGGTGTCCTGAAAACGGTGTCCGTATTGTTTGCTGGCAAGCTCAAAGTGTTCTAAGAACACTAACATTGTTCGCGGACATTAAAAGTTTCCCATAGATCATAGTTGAAATGTTTGACTCTATGGATGTGATATGCTGCGGTGGTTGTTGCCAGGGCATAGAGTCTTGGGTGCATGGCCATTTGGCCATGCACCCAAGACTCTATGCCCTGGCAACAACCACCACAGCATATCACATTCATATTTTTTTATAAGTTTGGGTGAAAAACAAATGTATAAGGAACAAAGGTATTAGATACTATGGATGTGATGTGCTGCTATGGTTGTCCTTATTATTGTATACTTACTGTTTGGTCTAGTAATGGGAGTCCATGTTTTTTTTCTTCATTTCTGTGATAAAAGAAAATAGCATGTTAGTATTAGTATTTTGTAATTACTTATTACATTGTATAAGTAATATACTTTTATTTTTTTTCGACCCTCATATTTAGTAGAGTACAAATCAGAGTACTGTGCAATTTGCTCAGTTTCTGTATTTGTTGCTAAAATCATTGGGTCTGTGGGAGAAAAAAAAATCCATGTTGGATTTAAAAAAAACCCTTTTTCTTTTATGCTACAGTTTATTTGTTTGTTTGTTTTCAGTGTTCACTTGTTGTTTCTGGCTAATGCTTTATACTTTGCTTTGTTGTATTTCTTTTGGAACAGTAACAGATTCTTCATTTGTTTTGATATTATAAAATTTTGGAGCAGTTAGATACCAATTGGCGTATTCTAACTGTCTATTTTTTTAATATATAGTAGTGGTTTTCATTTACCTATTTGGATATTGTTAAATTTTGGGACAGTTAGATACCAATTGGCGTATTCTAACTGTGTATTTTTTGGCCTATGTTAGTGGTATTCATTTATCTGATTAGTTGTTGTAGAATCTTTGAGTGTTAGATGGCTTTTGGATTATTCTAACAGTTTATATTACTTTAACACACATTTATAATTTTGGGACAGTTAGATACCAATTGGCGTATTCTAACTGTGTATTTTTTGGTCTAATTTAGTGGTATTCATTTATCTGATTAGTTGTTGTAGAATCTTTGAGCAGTTAGATAGCTTTTGGAGTATTCCAACAGTTTATATTTTTGTAACACAAATATACTGAAAGGTTTAAATACAGTTTATTTATCAAATTTTGGTTTTAAGAACATCAAATAGGCATTTGTAAGATTTGCTGGTAATCTCTGCTTTAGAGTAATGGTACTATCATTACATTCAAACTATCCACATTTCTTTTTTATGTATGCAGTGTAGTGCCCTGAATTGGTTGTGGCTCCTGCGTGGTAGATTATACCTATTGTTGTGAAGGTTTTCTTACCAAGTGATATTTGACCATGTGTGAATCCAGTCAGCTTGCAGTTGTTTTTGGTACCATCTGCATTGTAACGTAGAAGCATTAGTATTACGTATTTACTATGTGTTTGTATTACTAACGTGGAGCGATTATCTGAATTGCAGGTAGAGCATAATCTACCATGGTTTGCATTTTGTACAAGTTGCTGAAATGGAATGGATTCACAATTTGGTATTGATATATATATGAAGCGTTCATTGGGGATTTCTTCTTGTGTCACATTGTTGCAGAGAGTGCATGTATGTTTCCACATGTATGAAATCTGAAAGATGTTTTTGTTTTCCAGTACTTGTAGTAAGTACATTAGAAATTCTTGTGGATCTTCCTGTGAGTTTATAGTGAATTTCACCATTACAGCACAGTAGTCCAATTGTCGTCTTATTCCAAAAACACTATGGGGCCGATTCATGGAACAAACATGCGCCGAAAATCTTCGCGCAAGCAGGCGCAAGCAGGAGCAAGCAGGAGCAAGCGGAAAAAAGCAGGCGCACGCGCATGGAAGTCCCTGCGCGTGTTCACCTCGGGATGTGCGCCAAGTCACTGCAACATCCCGAAAGGCGTGCGCGACGCGTACAGTGAAAGCGCACAACCTCGGCGCATACACCAGAAAGTGGGAGGGACACGGGGCATAACGCACGGAATGGGGAACAACGTGCGAAAATAAGGGCGTAACTGGGGATGTACTGCAGGGAAGCAGACGGAACGCCCACACGCACTCGAACCACACGTATTCATGGAATCGAATAGGGCAAAGCCACGCACAGCCATGCACAGCCAAAAACACGCACAAGCTGAAACACGTCCGCCACACGAAGGCAGGCGGTAGAGTCCCAGCGCATCACAAAAGTGGCAACATACAGCAATTGGGCCTGTGCGAGCGGGGCACGTGTATTGCGGGGGTACGCGGGAAGTTACACACGCGATTGAGCGGGGTACGTGTGTATCAGGGGTGCGCGGGTAGTTACACACGCGATTGAGCGGGGTACTTGTATTTCGGGGGTGCGCGGGAAGTTACACACGCGATTGAGCGGGGTACGTGTATTTCTGGGGTGCGCGGGAAGTCACACACACGATCTCATCAGGGTACGTGTATTTCAGGGTGCGGGGGAAGTATCCCACGCAACATCAGCAGGGTTCGTGTATTCCAGGGGTGCGCAGGAAGTTCCACACGCAATTCCATCAGGGTACGTGTATTACAGGAGTGCGCGGGGAGCAGCACACGTGAATTGCACGTGTGGGTCCTCCCAGGTGTTCCCTCTACACCCTCCACGGCCCCTGCATGTGGCTCATACCACAGGGGCCTACCCAGCAGGCATCCCATCCACCATGGCCATGCCCACCAGCCAACCCACATGTCAACTTGCACTACTGCCCACCAACGCATGTCCCCCTGCACCCCCAGCCACCAGGGGCACCCTCCACCAGGCCCCCACCCATGTCTCCCACCACCCCCACCCCCCCAGTCACCAGGGGCAGCCTCCACCAGGCCCCCACCCATGTCTCCCACCACCCCCACCACCCAGCAGTGCAGGGGCAGCCTCCACCAGGCCCCCACACCCCAGCAGTGCAGGGGCAGCCTCCACCAGGCCCCCACTCATGTCTCCCTGGAATCACGTGTCGAACTTCCCCCGCATCCCAAAATACACGTACCATGATGGAGTCGCGTGTGGAACTTCCCGCGCACCTCTGGAATACACGTACCCTGCTGATATCGAGTGTGGAACTTCACGTGCACCCCTGAAAAACACGTACCCTGCGTAAGTCACATGTGTAACTTCCCCTGCACCCTGAAATACAAGTACCCTGCTGATGTTGCGTGTGGAACTTCACGCGCACCCCGAAATACACGTACCCTGATGAAATCGCGTGTGGAACTTCCCGCGCACCCCTGAAATACGCGTACCCTGCTTGCATGGGGCCAATTGCATGAGGTACTTCCTGCGCACCCCAGTGATACACGTAGCCCGCTTGCTGTGCTGGTACAGGGTTAGCGCAGTCCTTTGCGCTGGATTGGGTATGTTGATGGCTTTTCCCTGCACGAGAGGCACTTGGGGGCGTAACTGGCGCTGCTGCAGGGTCGCTGCGCCACTGTGCGCCACGGCTGGTTTTGGTGGCTGGAATCCATGAATACGCTGTGCGCGGAAATGGATTTTGGCGCACGCAGCTGGCGCAGGGATTCGCACGCGCACACTGTGCGCCAGCCGCGTGCGCCACTTGTGCGCTGACTTCTATGAATTACCCCCTCAATGTGTTGTCAGGATTGTTTGCTGCATTTCTGTGAAGTACTAACATTTGCAAACACAATGGGTTTGTACTGTGTGAGTAAATGTTGTCAACAATTGGTGGTAATTGAAATAGAATATTCATAGCTACATTTGCATAGCAACTTACACCAACTATATTTGAGAATTTAAATGGTCCAGGTAGTTCTGGATCTAACTGCTTTTTTTGGAGTTTGTCTTCCTTCTTTAAAGAAGTCCCTGGTTTACTTTCTCTAATTGATTCTTTTTTGTTTGTGGTACTTGATGGAGTATTAGTTTATTTTACTCTCTTTGGAGGATTTCCAGTGACGTCCTGTTGCATTTCAGTGTGATTTAGTTTTCTTTTACAACGTTTTAGTTTTTGTGGAACAGAATATGTGTTTAGATGGGGAGTGTATAGTGAGCGAAGTCTATTATATTCTAAAATGCAAGGAATATCAGCGTTTACTTTACTTGCATCAAAGTTGATTAGAAATAGACCGTCAAGTGTACGTAAGCGTGATTGTGCTACGTAGCTCATGCCTTCTTTAAAGACTGTGTTACCAATATCTGTCATTGCTTTGTCTAGGGTAAGACCTTGTGATTTATGAATCGTGACTGCGTATGCAAGAGTTAGAGAAAATTGTTCTCTGCGTACATACATATCTATGAAGAGAAGGAATCTAGCTGTTGAGCGTCCTATCCGTTTTACTTCTGAAAGTTTGTCAAAGAGTATATTGACAAACTGAATTTTGTTGTCACGTGGGTATGTTTGAAAGCCAACAGCTGTACCCAGTGCTCCATTAACTAGTCCTTGGTCCACGTCAAGGTTACGTTTAAGCATTACTCTGCAATTTAAGGATAATTTTAACATCTTTTCTAAGCCTGCTGTGTTTGAGATTGATTTTTCTAAATTATTTAGTCTTGTTGTGGCTTGGTCACACATGGGTAGTGTCATACCATGTACATCTAGTTTGTCTGTGGCGCTAATTTCCATTATTGGTTGCATTTCTTTACTTAGCATGATTTCATTGAATTTGAAACAGCTTGCAAGAGTTGGCATTAAGGCCATACAATTGTCATCTTTGTGGGCTAATTGTTCCATAACATCTGTAGCACATGCATTATCGCCATAAAGTGCATTAATGTGCCGGGTTTTCAATGTTGCTTCTGCTTCTTTAGAAAGTATACCAACTCTCAAACTTTTTAAAATGTTGGCATAAGTGAGATCTGCAGATTGGCGCATGTTTTCTGTTAATTCTCTGTATTGGAAATGTTGACAAAGGTTGACATTTCCAATGCTGCCAACAGTTTTACGGCAGAGTTTGTGCCCTAATGTTTTAAAAATAGGTTCACCTTTTACTGGTGTTAATTGAAGCAGATCTCCAAAAACAATAATGCGTTTTCCTGCAAAGAGCTCTTCATAGTCTGTTTTGAGTACTTCTTGTAATCTGAGGTGAATCAAAGCTAACATCAGGTTGGAGACCATGCTCACTTCATCTATTAGTAGCATTTTCATTTGTTTCAATACTCTGCGTAATTCCATTGCAGCTTCTGCAGAAAGTTTGTAATAGTCTAATTTGTTCTGGTGTTCTACTGGTAATAGTAGTAATCGGTGTAATGTAACACCACCTATGTTGTAGGCAGCTAAACCTGTGGGGGCAGTGACAACAGCTGACAGTTTGTTGTTTGTCAATTGTTGAAGGAACTTACTAATGATTTTGATTAGGAATGTTTTGCCAGAACCAGCTTCACCACTGACGTACAGTAGTATAGGTTTATAATTATGGCAGGAACATTCTTTATTTTCATGTTTTACACCATGTGCAATTTGTTTTGTTACTTCTTGAAAAATGCTACTTTGCTCATTGTTTAGTTTTGATTGTAGTATAGTTAAGTCTTCCTTATCTTCATACTGACACATGGTGTTTTTTACTTCTATCATAGCTAATTCTGCCTCATTTGTTATTAGTGGTTCTCCCAGTGGTTCTTGGCTTCCTGTTACAGAAGGTTGACTACTGTCAGGAGTATCCTTATCTAGTTGGGCTTGGAGTTCTTCTTCGTGTTGCTGTTCATTGTGCAACATTGTTTTGTACTGTGTAAAGTTTACATCAGTTATAGTGCTTTCATTTGCTTTGAAAGCATCCTCATATGAGTCATAGTTATCTAGTAATTGTTCTTTTTTTCTCCATGGTTTGAAGAGTTATAGCAGGGACATGTAATATACTTCTTTATGTTGAGGAGTCTTCAATGACAATTTGATATGATTAATTAAATTTGGTTTAGTGAGTTTAACTAAGCTGCCTTCACAGTTTGTCACTCTATATTTACCTTTTTTTTCATCGGGTTTCATATTATTTTTGTATGTGTAGTTTTGGGCTATATGGTATAGACACATGTTTTCCAAAGTATTACTTCTGTTTGGGTAGTATGTGTCCAATAAATTGTTTTTTAAAATGTCTTGGCTGTTGGGATCATGTTTGGTTATTGTTTCTATATCTATATATATAGCCGAAAACAACATACATGCGTGACATCACGGACATGTCTACTTACATACACATTCATCCAAACATGTGTGCCCACACAACTGCATTTGGCATGCAAGCCTACACACACAAGCACCATCCATGTCTCACACATTACAGCCCTCGCATGTGTCAGCCCCATGGCCCTGTACACTCCCACCCATACTCGACCCCATACAAACAGATGTGCAACCTGCACACTACTGAATAATCACCACACGCACTGCTCACAATCAGGATGCATGTACACTCACCGCTCGACTCCAGACGGGTCTGCTTCTCAAGGACCTGGACGTGGAACGCTGGGGATATGCGTTCCAGGACCCTCATCTTTTCTTCCGACAAGTGGCCCCGGCGCCCCTTGTCATCCGCTGCCTTCAAGAGGCGCCGGGCCTTGTTCAGGGTCCTGGACCTGAAGTCCTCCCACCCCTTCCTGACATGTTGTAAGTCGCGGACTGCCACCCCCTCCGCGTTGATGGCAGTCACGATGTCAGTCCAGATCCGAGTCCGTCCTTCCTTGTCGGCGCGGGAACTTCCGAAGAGGGCATCATACTGCCCCAGGACTTGCTCCACCAGGACACCAAATTCGGTGGCACTGAAGCTGGTGCCCCTCTGCCTCTCTGGCCGGGGGTTGTCAGTGGTCACAGATGGTGTTTGCCCCGACATGACAACCCCAGAGGCAGGAGTGGGTGGGCAACTGGGTCCTGGGGCTGGGCTGTGGAGCGATGGAATCCCAGTCGGGAGTCTTCGGTTCCAGCAGGGGTGGTCACAGCAACAGCACCCCTGGCTGATGTGCAGGCAGCAAATGGCAGTGCACGTGGGCAGCAGCCAGTCAGGCAGCAGCAGATGGCAGGTGGGAGCGTGCTCGGGGCTCTGGGGGGCAGTAGTTCGGCCTTCTTGGCAGGAGCGTGGTCTTCCGTGTGCTTACGCGTGGCCAGCTTGATACGGAGTGATTTGGCACGTGAAAAATCTGCACATCAGCGTGTAATTCGAGGAAAGGCCCTTAGCGCGTAAGCGCGTCTGCACGCATACGCATTTTCATTGGACAGAAGGCCCCTCAAGCGCAAGCGCCCCTGTGACGTGACGCGTACAGACGTGCATGCGCATTTCAGCGCGCGTGAAAAACTGCATGTCCGCGTGTAATACGAGGAAAGGGCCCATGCGCGTAAGCGCGCGTGGAAACTGCATGTCCGCGTGTAATACGAGGAAAGGGCCCATGCGCGTAAGTGACGTGACGCGCGCGTGCGTTTCCCTCAGCACGGGTTAAAGGTGAGCAGGCCCAGCAGTTCACTGTAAGTGCCTTTCGTGGAGACCGACGTGTGTTGCTGCTTCCTGTTGTTTCGCGCGCCATCACAACTTCACAGCTATCAAGGACGTATCTCTTCTTTTGGCGGGGGTATTGGCTACGCGTGTTTTTCTGCATCACGCTAGTCAGACGGTGAGTCGCACACGCTCTTTTTCCCACTGCGGGTGCCCCTGTGTATCGTACCCATTTTCGATGTCATAGTAGCCTGCGTGTCCCACGCGTACGCGTTATTCGTGTTACTGGGTGCCACCGCATACTGCGGGAGGTTGAATCCACGCACGTAGGCTGCAGGGTTGCGTGCACGGTTTTACTGCAGTTTTGGGGTGCCTGAGCATTGCGTGACCCGTCACCACATCACCGGGGTCACATACAGCCTTGCAGGTGCAGGGGGGGCTGTTAACATCTTGCTTCCCACCCCCTTCACCCCAATTGCCCAGGTCAATTGTGGTGTACACCTCCCATTGGCACCACCCCATCTGTGCCAGCACTACTACATCTGTGCCATGGTTGGGAGGCCACCAAAGTTGAGGGGCGCCTCAGCTGGGTGTACTCCTCGTGGCGGGCGTTGTCGGGGACGTGGCCGTGGTGACCAGGGAGTAGGGGGACTCCAGGGTGTCCAGGGCAGCCACAGAGGGGGAAGAGGCAGGGGTGCGCCACTTGAGCACAATGTTGTGCCATGTGTCGGTGCAGCCATGCCACCACCCCCTGTGGTTCCAGGGGATGCAGCTCCTGCATATGGCACTGGCACCCATATGACCCGGCAGTCCGTTCCATCGACTGCCACAGGCCCAAGGGTAGTGGTAGCTGCAGGTGCAGCTGTGGACACCGCCACCCAGGCTCAGGGTCTGCCAGCGCAGGCTGCGTTGGCACTTGAAGAGCCCTTGGTAGATCTCCAACAGGCCAGGGGGGAAACCATAGGGGCAGGCCGGGCTGCTCAGACCAAGACACGTGTCCCTGGGGCAGTCATGTCATCTGCTGCCCCGAACAGCCGGGTGTTGGCAAGTGCAGGGGCAGATGCACCCAACAGCACCCCGGTTGTGAGTCTGCCAACCAGGACCGTTGCGGCCAACGACCCTGCCACAGCTGATGTTGCTGCGCAGGGTCCATTAGTGGGCACCCGCTGCCACTGACACAAGTCAGGCCTTTGGTCATCCCTCCACCTGCCATTCCCTTGGCTTAATCCACCGAACCCACTGGCCATACTGGTCAGGGCGGCATTAGCCAGCCAGGGTCTGCGCCACAGTCCAAGAGGAGGAAGGTTGCACCTGCAGCACAGGCTGGGACCCAACACAGCCACGACCTCCTGCACGTCGAGGAAGAAGCCTTTCTGTAAGCAGGAACTGGACTTCCTCGTGGACTACGTGCGGGGCCACAGCCGTGACATGCTAGTGGGTGCCAATAGTCAGACCACGGCTGCCCAACGTGACACCCACTGGAAGCATGTTGCGGAACATGTCAGTTCATTCGGTCATGAGGTGCGCACGGCGCAGGAGTGCAAAAAGCGTTGGAATGACATCAAGCGCAGCACTAAGCCCAAGCGTGCCTCAAATTACAACTTGACTCTGGTGACTGGCGGTGGGCCTGCACCAGAGGAGGAAGAACGCACTCCGCATGAGGCTCTCGTTGCGGAGTTCATACCATCAGAATTGGTCAAAGGAGTGGGAGAGAAGCTGGACTTTGATGCCCAGTCCAGTGAGTGTTGATGCGTGTTTGTTGAGGACGTGTGTGTTTCACTGTGGGATGTGTTGTGCATGATTGCTGCTACATGTGACGTGTACATGGTTCTGATGTGTAAGTAATGCAATGCTACCGTCATGCATGTCTCCTCTGCCTGTATGCGGGACTCCATGTAGGCATGCTCCCTTGCCCCTCCTCCGCCACTCTGCACCCCAGTTCCACCTTTGCACTGGTCTGCTTCAATCTTGCCAATGTGTAATTTCTTGTTCATGTGTCCTGTGTAGATGCAAACTTCCAGCGTAGAATCTGCCAGACATATGCTGTGTGGTACAGCCTTAGTACTCGATGCAAGGTATCTCACTTGTACTGTGCATGGGTCAGATGTCCCGCAGGGACATGAGTGCCGATTCATGCTCCATGTGCATTGCACGCATGCCCCTATGTGTCCTTGACTGGATGATCACTATAATATAAGTCCTTGGTTACATACATTGCCTGCCATCTCATCAGCCTTCCCATGTCAACTGTGGCTCAGTCCTGCGTTGCACACATGTTTAGGCTCTGACAATCTGTGTGGCTCACAGGCCTCAGCCTGTTCAATGGCCAATGACTCTGTCCAACTCTTGTTGTGTCTTCTTCACACGTGGGCGGCCTCCGGAGTTTCCATCATGTGTCCTGCCCACTGTCCCAGCATCATTTGCAGTGTTGTAATTTGAATCACATCAATCTGTTGATGCTAGTCAACACTGCCTGTCAATACACAGGTGTATGGTCAGCCTATTGATTCCATGCTAGGCATCCCTGCTTTGGTACTGGGGTGGAGGGGTGCTTGGCTTCTAGACATGGTACACATTGAATGCACAATGCACGTGATGTCTGAATTTGACATTGCACTGCCTTCACATTTCCTGGCAAACACCATGTAGTGCTTGTACATGTAGGTAGTGAGTGGCGTACACATTTTCTGCACTGCATAGACCCACTTCCATGGAAACTGCCACCTTTCAACAGGTCTGATCACAGAAGCTATTCAAAGTAGACCCAGCATGCATGCCAGGTCATATGTTGTGTGTCACATGTCTGCCGGATGCCTTTGCTGTCAGTGTGTGTGTGTGTCGTGTGCTTCTGACATGTGTATTGACCTTTTTCTCTCTATTTTTCAGGTGATGACGCAATGGAGGCAGCGGAAGGTGTTGTCATGCCAGACACAGGGTTGGTAACGCCACATCAACCCGGCACTAGTGGGGGTCGTGGGGTGGTAGGCCATGAAAACCCCCAAGTGCTGCAGTCCATCTTGTCTCTGGCTGCCTATGAGTCCAGCCTTGATGACGACTCTGACGTCCATGTTGAGTTGGATGAGCATCAAGTCCATGTGTCAGGGGTGAGTGATTCTGATGTGGACACTCCTCTGTCTGCGACACCTGCACTGAGGGATGAGACAGTCTTGGTTCCTCCGCCCGTGGTGGATAGGGACGCAGGGTCACCCTCCACACCAGTCACTGATGTGCCTGGTACATCATGTCGATGGGGGCATGTAGTCGTGCAGCCGCAGGCGGTGCCAACACAGCGAGGACCCCCGGTCCTTGGGTCCCGCAGGGGTCAAGCCCGGCAACGCGGTCTCCGCGTGCAACCGCTGTATACTGAGTGGGAGCAAGACATGACTGCCAATTCCGAACGGCAGGAGCATGGAGCGTGTGGCCCGATCTGTGCTCCCCCTGCTAGGCAGGTGCTTCTCCAGCAACAGGCGGCACGGTCCACGGCCCGCTCGCTCAGGCTGGGCATGGCGGCCTCAGACAGGGCACGCCAGGCTGAAATGTCGTCTCTGCAGCAAGCAATTGCTGCTCACGCAGAGGCGCACATGGATGCCCTGAGGGAGGAGTATGCTTCCCTCAGATCCTCTCTGGGTGTCCTTATGATGTCCCAGAGGCAGCAGGCAGAGGAGAGGTTTGCACAGCTTGAGCGTACCATCTCGGCTGAGCTACAGGCTTGCCGGGAGGTGCAGCGGTTGTCCAGCCAGGCCTTGCAGGAGGAACTCTGTGTTACACGTGCTACCTTGCAAGAGGAAGCATGTGTATCACGGGAGATTCTGCATGCAGACCTACGTCACATCGCCACACAGAACCAGGCTCACCCGTCCGGCAGACTTGCTGCCGACGAGTGGCAAGCTACGGCTAGGCGTGGCCAGGCTACTGTGCCACGTCCTCCTTTCCAGGATGAGCCAGACTCGGACGACCATCTATCTCCCACATAGGTCGTGCTGTGCAGGCGTTGAGCCCATGGAGGATTTTTTTTTGGCTCAGCATCATCGCATGTGGATGTTGAGCAGCACCCTGTACCTCCCCCCTCCTGGGTGCCTCCCCTCTCCCCCGGGTCGTATGTGGCCATTTTTGATTTTTCTTTTAGTTTAGTTAGTTAAGTTTCTGTTTGATAGTTAGTTTAAATAGGTAACGTAGGTTTTCCATAGTTAGTGTAATTAGTTAATAGTTGATTTAGTTTAAAATTGCTAGTCTATTGTGCTTTCATGTGACAGTGCGGTGCTTTGTGGCTTTTGAAGGCACTGTTCCAGCTGGGCCCTTCATGGTTGTCTTGTGTATGTGTTTGCTGCTTGGGTTCCTTGACTCACATATGCCACTCCTGCCTCCCTTATCCATGGGCTCGCAAGGATGGTTCGGTGTTACAGCATTTTACACAAGAGCTTTGGACTGTCATATCTGTGGCATGTCTGGTGCTGTGTGACTTGTGTTGACACACCTAGTGGGGATGATTTAGGTGTCATTGTCCACTGTTCAACTTTTGCTAGATGGGGTGTGTCATGATTAATGTGGACATTGATTGCTATGCATTGTGTAGCATGTTTCATATCTTTCCTGTACATGTGCCTGTTGCATTTCATGCTGTAGATAGTGTTCCACACTTTGGAGGTGAAAGACGGACTGATGGTGTGATTTATGATGTGACTCTCTGGCATGGTCAAGTAATGAGATGCCTGATGAGACACACTCAGATGACTTTGAAGCATTAATCATGTGTTTCATGCCCTTTCTGCAGGGGGATGAGCCTCCAGAGCACCTTTGCCAGCAGACATGGCCCATTGGACGACAGAATTCTGGACCCGTTTGTTGGTGCCCACATGCACATGTGTGCAGAAGCAGAGGCACAGTGATTGCAGACTCACATCCTAGAACTGCTGACATGTTCCAAGGAACTCCAGGCAAGGTGAGCATCACAGGGGGGCCACGACACAGCAAAGCTTGCACCAGGCGAGTTGCACATGCAGGCTTAGTCACAGCACTGAGGGTGAGCTTAGACAAATATTGGTGTTGAAGCACACAATGCAGCTCAGATGTGTTTGTGGACTGATGGCTGCTGATAGTAGGGTTGTCTGGGACACATGCAGGGGCAGTGGCACATACCCTCCGGTACACCAAGGTCCATTGAGGCACTTGTATCAACCATGTAGCCTTCCGAGACATGGAAAGGGGCAGCTCACAGGGACATACAGCAAGGGACATACTCGGGTGCAGTGCATGTCTTTTCCACGTACTTCATGATAAATGCACTGCCAACTTTGTTTCGGTCATGGTGGTACGCAACTTGCTCTGTAGTCATGGCTTGCTATATGGGTCTGTCTGCTTACCCAGGGAACATTGCATGTTGTGTGAATTGTGACACATTGGTGTTCCATTTGCCACGCACCCAGCAGCGGCTGCCTCACTGCATTGACTGTGTATGACCCGTCACAGGGGTGATGTTATATATGGGTACGAAGCATCAACCACAGATTGTCTGCTTGTAGAGTACTCTGTTGCTATGGGGCATGTTTGGTGTTGTGTTTTTGTGCAATTGGCACATACAGGTTGTTGACTGTGTCTCTCTTTGCAGCATTGCAGTGCTCCTGTAACCGGACCTGAGAGTGCGCAGGCAGGAGGCCAGCACTCAAAACCAGAGCTAAGTGTCTTGTTGTTTTTCTTACGAACTGCTCTGCATAGGCTTGCTGGGGAGTGTACTGATGCATGGATGTATGTGTGGTTCAATTTGGTATGTTTTTTTCTCCCTAATCACCCGTGATCCTATGCAATTTTGAAACCTGTACCCTCTACCCGGTGTTCCTGCTTCCCGTGCCTATCCAAGCAACGTTCCCTGACCCTCTTTCCCCACTGGGGTTGCGGATGCCTGTGTAAGCCCCGAACTTGCAGGCGCCAAAACCCTAGAGGGGGTGGTTGGTTCGTACCACTCCTGAGCCTGGACTACAGAAGGCCATGACAATGATGTCCAAGTCTGTTTGGATTGTGTATGTGTTCATGCAGGTTGTACATTTTCGTGCATTCCCTAGTTTCATGTGTCATTCCTCCTCCCCTCTCCTGCCGCTCATTCCAGTCATCCAGTGTGTCAACACCTGTCCCGACTGCATATCCCTGAACCTCCTTCCCCACCAGGGTCTCAGGGGCCTGTGTGAGTCTGACCTTTCAGGCACCCGGGACATGGTGGGGGTGGTTGTTTCGTGACACTCCCGCGCCTGTACAGGGGACCTGTGACAGTAGACATCCATTCATGGTGCATCATCCTATGTCATGTACCACACATGTCTCCCATCCTGTCGTGACATTGTTTTGCTGTGCTACCTTGGTTGTTGCATCATTGTGGTAGTACTTGGCCTTTGTGAGGTACTGCTACGTCAAGTCATCTACTGGAGGGTGTTCGGGTTCGTTTTTATGCCTTGGATTTTGTGATTTTGGAAATGAGTGTGGATTCTGAGGGTTCAGGCATCTTTTTACACACAAGGTGGGAGATGGTGACGAAGGGTAAAGGTGATCCTCTCGCCAGGTGGAATTGAGGTTTGGAGGCTCCATGACCCAGGTGCAGTTGTTCAGTGGGGCATGGTCATTTGTGAGGGAGTGGGGGGTTGTTGTTGATAGTTGCCTTGCCCTGCAGTGTGATGGGAACTCTGACATAGTAATGGTGGTATCCTATGTACATGTTGTGTTCTGCTGGTCAATGCCTGTTCATGTGTTGTGTTTTCCTTTCAGGTGCGAGGGGATAGTTGTGGTTTGACATGCTGGGGTGTACACATGGTGGATGTTCACATTTGATGTGTAGGGAACACTGATGGTCACTTGAGTGCACATGCATATGTGGAGTGCATGTCCTTGCAGAACCACACACTTGCACTCTGATGCACTACATGTACTCCCACCCTTGCATATCCACGTGTACACTGTTTGCCTTCTGGTGCCCACTGTGTCCCGGCAGCACATGTTCTGTGACCGATCATGGATCCAGTACATGCCTAATTTGATGTTTGACGTGGTCTGTCACTTAGATGTGATGCTCAGGGTGTGCATCACACACAATGGCTGTTCACTGTGCTGTGCGCTGAGCAGTGTGATGCAGGAGTAGGACACTGCACACATGAGCTGCAGTGTTAATTTTGCAATGCATAATGTGCATGTAGACAGGCATTCATTGTGATGTTACGTCTACGACTGTTGTAATGCATTTGGAAATGACTTATTTTGGGTGGGAGGTTGTTTGTCTGTCATTTCATCTGATTCCGGATCAGGCAGCAGTGTCCGATGCCACTGTGCATTTAGGACATGGCAATGTGTACCTTATCGTTACTGCATTGGTGTATGGGTATTGTGTGCTATGTCATGTTGATGTTTGGGAGGGTTTGAGTGATATGACAGTGATGGCCATGGCCTGTTTTGCAGGTGTGTGTGATGCACACCTTGCATGTCCGTGTCATCCGCTTCTCAGAGCAACTAGCTGGGGGTAGATTTCTCTCCGCAGCAGGGCCCTCCCCTGGAAAAGACTTCCGGCCTGACTTGAACTTGAGGGGAATCATCTCCAGTTCTGGAAGCACCTCAAGACCTTCCTCTTTGCTTCTGCTTACTGTCTGCCTCTCCCTTGCAGAATTCTCCACTGGAACTGCACAGGAGCTGCAACTGGCCCACTCTCACCGACCTCGGTCAATGGCCATTTGCACTGCCTCCCTGGCAACCCCTGCACTGCAGTACTGTCTCTCTATCCCTACAGCCCTCCCTTCCCAGCACTTGTCTGCACTTACCTTTGTAGTTGCCACCAGGCGACCTATGTATTATTTTTTTGGGCTACTTCCCCTGTACTGGACTCCCCCCCACCCTTCCCCTTGCACTTTTCCCATTCCCCCTACCCCTGCACTTGCACGATCCCAATGACACCTGGCCTAGTAGTACCGTTCCCTGTGTTCCCTTGTTCCCCCCTCCCTGACTCATTGCGCCTTGGAATACTTGTGTATGGCCCATATCATGTCATATGTCATATGTGTGCCTTTTGGTCACACAGGATAGCTTGTGTTTAAGTAGCTAGGGATGCAGACGATGTGGCACTTCCATGGCAACTTTCTCAGGGTGGTAGGGTTGTGACAGTTAACTGTCTCTTTGTCATCATCGATTGTCACCTGGTATGTGCCAGGCCTGTGTGCACTCCGCAGGGGTGGGAGTTTAGGTGAAAAATGTGGCCACAAGCTGGGTCCGGGCTTCCTCGCCACGTGCCCTGTCCCCTCCCATGGCCAGCGCCTGTGCCTGTGGTTGGGGATGTGGGGGCACCACCATGTCCACCGGGACGCCCTGCCTTGTTGCAACATTGTGCAGGACACATGCTGCCACAATGATCCTGCACACTACTGGGGGTGCATAGAGTAGTTGGCCACCAGAGCGGTCAAGGGAGCAGAAACGTGACTTGAGCACACTGAATGTGCGCTCCACTATGCCCCTGGTTGCAATATGGGCGGCGTTGTATCTTACCTGGGGTGGTGTGGTGGGGTTCCGGATTGGCGTCATCATGTGGTTGCTCAGAGAGTAGGCACTGTCCCCTGGGGAGGTGATAATAGTTGAGATTATTACGGTTTGGATATTTGTCTGTGTGTGACTTGCATGCATGTGCAAGGGCATTTGTACTGACCTAGGAGCCATGTGTCGCCATGCTGCCCAGCTTCCAGGGCCCGGCTCAGGGCGGACATTCTGTATATGAAACTGTCATGGGTGGAGCCAGGGTAGTTTGCATAGACAGAGGTGATGATTCCCTTTGCATCACATACCACCTGTACATTGATGGAATGCCAGTGCTTGCGGTTTCGGTAGATGTGCTCAATGGCCCTAGGTGGACGTAGGGCCACATGGGTGCAATCTATGGCACCGAGCACTTTGGGGAAGTGACCCACCCTGAAAAAATCCAGGACAACGGCCTGCCTTTCTGCGGGTGTTCTGGGCATGTATATGTGCCTGCGGTCTGAGGGGCGCGCTGTCATGATTGCCAGTACCTGGTGTAGGCAGCGTGACTGCGTGGCCTGTGAGACCCCCCCCACTATGGCAGTGGTCCGCTGAAATGACCCAGTGGCCAAAAAATGCAGGACATTGAGCAGCTTCTCCAAGGGGCTCAATGCTTGGGAGCAAAGGGTGGGGGATGTGAGGTCATCTTTCCACTCCCTGACCAGGTCTAGGATGATATGGGGTGGAAACCTATACCTGCCATAGACCTGGTCGTCAGGCATCCCAAAAAGGCTTGTCCGTGGTGCGACAATGCGTGCCCTGGCTATTCTCCTCCTCCTGCGGTGTCCCACGATCAGTGCAGCGACAAATGGGGCATTCATCGTAGCTGTATATACGCGTTTGTTGTTTGCGCGCACTTTTATGCTGTGCGCGGGGACGCTTCCGCCTGCCTTCATGTGGCAGACGCGTTGACGCCTGTGCACGTCTTTTGCCGTGCGCGGGTTTCCCGTATTCGGATACGGTCCGAGTGTCATCGCGTGTGATCGGAGGGGAGTGAGCGTACACGCAACTGGCCTGGGTACGTGTGTTCCGGGGTGCCGGGAACTTTCACACGTGATTGGTGGAAATCCACGTGTGTTCTGTCATCACGTGCAATGAGGGAAACACCTGCGCGCGTCACGTCACAGACGCGCTCACGCGCTAAGGGCCTTTGATCCAATGAAATCGCATATGCGTGCTGCCGCGCCTACGCGCTAAGGCCCTTTCCTCGTATTACACGCGGACGTGCAGTTTCTACGCCCGTTTACGCGCCTGGGCCCTTTCCTCGTATTACACGCGGACGTGCAGTTTTTCACGCGCGCTGAAATGCGCATGCACGTCTGTACGCGTCACGTCACAGGGGCGCTTGCGCTTGAGGGGCCTTCTGTCCAATGAAAATGCGTATGCGTGCAGACGCGCTTACGCGCTAAGGGCCTTTCCTCGAATTACACGCTGACGTGCAGATTTTTCACGTGCCAAATCACTCCGTATCAAGCTGGCCACGCGTAAGCACACGGAAGACCACGCTCCTGCCCAGAAGGCCGAACTGCTGCCCCCCAGAGCCCCGAGCACGCTCCCACCTGCCATCTGCTGCTGCCTGACTGCCTGCTGCCCACGTGCACTGCCATTTGCTGCCTGCACATCAGCCAGGGGTGCTGTTGCTGTGACCACCCCTGCTGGAACCGAAGACTCCCGACTGGGATTCCATCGCTCCACAGCCCAGCCCCAGGACCCAGTTGCCCACCCACTCCTGCCTCTGGGGTTGTCATGTCGGGGCAAACACCATCTGTGACCACTGACAACCCCCGGCCAGAGAGGCAGAGGGGCACCAGCTTGAGTGCCACCGAAGTTGGTGTCCTGGTGGAGCAAGTCCTGGGGCAGTATGATGCCCTCTTCGGAAGTTCCCGCGCCGACAAGGAAGGACGGACTCAGATCTGGACTGACATTGTGACTGCCATCAACGCGGAGGGGGTGGCAGTCCGCGACTTACAACATGTCAGGAAGCGGTGGGAGGACTTCAGGTCCAGGACCCTGAACAAGGCCCGGCGCCTCTTGAAGGCAGCGGATGCCAAGGGGCGCCGGGGCCACTTGTCGGAAGAACAGATGAGGGTCCTGGAACGCATATCCCCAGCGCTCCACGTCCAGGTCCTTGAGAAGCAGACCCGTCTGGAGTCGAGCGGTGAGTGTACATGCATCCTGATTGTGAGCAGTGCGTGTGGTGATTATTCAGTAGTGTGCAGGTTGCACATCTATTTGTATGGGGTCGAGTATGGGTGGGGGTGTACAGGGCCGTGGGGCTGACACATGCGAGGGCTGTAATGTGTGAGACATGGATGGTGCTTGTGTGTGTAGGCTTGCATGCCAAATGCAGTTGTGTGGGCACACATGTTTGGATGAATGTGTATGTAAGTAGACATGTCCGTGATGTCACGCATGTATGTTGTTTTCGGCTGCATGTATCAGCACTGTGTACATGTGCATGTGTGTGTATTTGACAAGGGTGCAACAGTGATGCAACATGGATGCATGTGACAGCGGTATGTGGAAGCCTGATTGGCAGATGTGACATGGATGCCCGTGTGAACAGTGCAACACTTGGCAGAGGTGTACACATGCATGCAAGTGTGGTGGTGTGTGTACATGTGTGGTGCACTTCCTGTGTTGCATGTGATGTCTGGCTCACCTTTGGCTGCTCATGCTGTTGTATGTGTATGGATGGTGGTGGCAGTTGCGATATGGCTGTGGTATGGCTCATGTGTGCGAGTTGTAATGACATGTGTGTTGGGGATTGTGATGGCATGTCTGAGGTTTGCCAATGCCACTCATATACAACTGTCATGTGTGTATGTGTCCATTGTACAGTCCCCTGATGCCTGTGTTTTGTTTCTCCCTGTCTGCAGCGTCAACTGATGAAGAGGGCGGAGAAGGTGCTGTGGAGCACAGCGGCGGGGATCCGACCGCCAGCCGGAGACGCAAGGCCCGGCTCCCCTCCCAGGTTGTCATCTCGTCGGGGAGTGAGGAGTCCGGTGCCGCGTCCCGGGCCGCAGCTGCCGGGGGAGGTCCAAGAGGCAGAGGTTGGAGTTGGACTCCTCAGCAGCAGAAGGGGCAGCTGGGACCCCACAGGGCCCAACAGGGGAAGATGGCACGGAGTCATCCAGGTTGGTGGGGGGTTTGGTGGAGGAGGAGGCTGTGCAAGCACCAGAGACGGGGTCTGGAGGTGGGGATCCCACTGGTGCTAGTGGTGCAGTGCAGGACCAGGGACAGGAGGCAGCACAGGCCGCCGCGGAGGTGCCTGTGTGCAATCCTGTCCCCGATCCTGTCCCTGCATCATCTTGCACCAGCAGGGATGCCTACGTCCAGACCCGTTTTCAGGCAGGGGATGAGCTCACGTCAACTGGCCTTCCTCTGCCTGCGGACGTGGCTATCCAGGTCCGGGTTGAGCCTGTCCTGGCTGGTGTGGCGTTGCGTCAACGGGCCATGCGAGGTGACCTGCAGTCTTTTCATGGAGAGACTGCACGTCATCTCGAATGGCTCGTTGACCACGTCAGCCTGCTGGGACAGGTCACCCAGGCTGGATTCCTCCGTCTGATGGGGCTTGCTCCGACCCCCTCCTCAACTGGACCCCCTACGCGCCAGTCGTCCTCTGTGCCATCTTCCCACCCATCAGTCACCTGGGTGCCCTGTGGGGCTGCCTCTGACGGTATGGCCAGGCTGGTGGAGGAGGCATCCCTGCCACAGTCGGGAGTCGGACGTCCAGCAGGGGTGGCCACATCAACAACTGCACCCCAGCCGGCAGAGGATGTTCAGGAAGCAGGAGGCAGTGCACGGGCAGAGGCACAGCAGCAGCAGCAACGTGGTGGGAGCCATGAAGGCTTGGGGCCTTCAACATCGTAGGGGCAGGCATCGGCCGGAGGGCAGGTGGACCCAGGACGGGGTGTGTCTTCTGTGTGGCAGCGGTTGGGCCAGCAGATAGGTGCGGAGCGGCGGCGGGCGGAAGAGGCGCGGCTCACAATGGTCAGGGCGGAGAACTCCATGCGGAGGGCCCTGAGGCGGGCCGAGTGCCTTGAGGCAATCCGCAGGGGGTTGGAGGAGGAGACGGCGTCGTCCCTGCGGACCCTCGGGGCCATGGAACAGGACCGCCTCCGGGACATCGAACAGGAGTTCGATGATGCCCTGGCCCAGAACACCACGGAGTGAGCCGCTGGACTTGCCCGCCGCCTTTGTATATAGTTATATAGTTAGTGTTAGGTTTTCCTTATTTTTTTTTTTATTTGGTTGCGATTGGACAATGCGCCACGTTTTTGTATGTAGTTCAGTTTTTAGTTAGTTGTCATAGTTAGGTTCCATTTGGTTGGGCTCATGGACCCGGGATTATCTTGTAAATAGTTCTTCAATGGATTGTTCTTTTTTATGGAGTTTTTTCATCGCCATGGAGCAATGGTTTTTGTTTGTCATTTACCCTTGGATTTCTTTTCTGACTGTGACTTTGGACACCATTTATTTTGATTGTGCTGTGTGTTTTTGATTTTTTTCATGGACATTCATCTTCTTTTGGTTGTTTTGCTTTGTGGTTTTTCTCATTTCATTTCCATTCAAGTTGATTTTAAATACATTTATATTTTCATCCTTCAATGTGTCGTATCATCTCATTGCTTTCATGCATGTCATGTTGGGTGTTTTAACATTCACTTGCAGCCATTGTGTGTGACAGACATGTGTTCATTTGCATTATTTACATTGGGTGTGTAACATGTAATTGCCTTTGATATGTGGGTGGATGTGATAGTTGGTTGGGCCTTTTGGCAGGGGAGGATGGCCATTACGCACAGGATTGGGGATTGGTGGGACCCAGGTGCAGGGGGGCATGGATGGGACATGGGCGAGGGCCTGGTGGAGGGTGCCCCTGCACTGCTGGGGGGTGGGGGTAGTGGGAGACATGGCTGGGGGCCTGCTGGCAGGTGCCCCACAGTGCCGGGGTGTGGGGGTGCAGGGGTACATGAGTTGGACATGAGTGGGGGCCTGGTGGAGGCTGCCCCTGGTGGCTGGGGGATGGGGGTGGTGGGGAACATGAGTTGGACATGGGTGGGGGCCTGCTGGCAGGTGCCCCACAGTGCTGGGGGGTGGGGGTGGTGGGGAACATGAGTTGGACATGGGTGGGGGCCTGCTGGCAGGTGCCCCACAGTCTTGGGGGGTGGCGTTGGTGGGGAACATGAGTTGGACATGGGTGGGGGCCTGCTGACAGGTGCCCCACAGTGCTGGGGGGTGGGGGTGCAGGGGTACATGAGTTGGACATGAGTGGGGGCCTGCTGGCAGGTGTCCCACAGTGCTGGGGGGTGGGGGTGGTGGGGAACATGAGTTGGACATGGGTGGGGGCCTGCTGGCAAGTGCCCCACAGTGCTGGGGGGTGGGGGTGCAGGGGTACATGAGTTGCACATGGGTGGGGGCCTGCTGGCAGGTGCCCCACAGTGCTGGGGGGTGGGGGTGCTGAGAGACATGGGTCGGGGCCTGGTGGAGGCTGCCCCTGGTGGCTGGGGGGTGGGGGTGGTGGGAGACATGGGTGGGGGCCTGTTGGTGGGTGCCCCTGCACTGCTGGGGGTGGGGGTGGTGGGAGACATGGGTGGGGGCCTGGTGGTGGGTGCCCCTTGTGGCTGGGGGGTGGGGGGGTGGGAGACATGGGTGGGGGCCTGGTAGAGGCTGCTCCTGCACTGCTGGGGGGTGGGGGTGGTGGGAGACATGGGTGGGGGCCTGGTGGAGGCTGCCCCTGGTGACTGGGGGGTGGGGGTGGTGGGAGACATGGGTGGGGGCCTGGTGGAGGCTGCCCCTGGTGACTGGGGGTGAAGGTGGTGGGAGACATGGGTGGGGGCCTGGTGGAGGCTGCCCCTGCACTGCTGGGGGGTGGGGGTTATGTGAGACATGGGTGGGGGCCTGGTGGTGGGTGCCCCTGGTGGCTGGGGGGTGGGGGGGTGGGAGACATGGGTGGGGGCCTGGTAGAGGCTGCTCCTGCTCTGCTGGGGGGTGGGGGTGGTGTGAGACATGGGTGGGGGCCTGGTGGTGGGTGCCCCTGGTGGCTGGGGGGTGGGGGGGTGGGAGACATGGGTGGGGGCCTGGTAGAGGCTGCTCCTACACTGCTGGGGGGTGGGGGTGGTGGGAGACATGGGTGGGGGCCTGGTGGTGGGTGCCCCTGGTGGCTTGGGGGTGGGGGTGGTGGGAGACATGGGTGGGGGCCTGGTAGAGGCTGCTCCTGCACTGCTGGGGGGTGGGGGTGGTGGGAGACATGGGTGGGGGCCTGGTGGAGGCTGCTCCTGCACTGCTGGGGGATGGGGGTGGTGGGGAACATGAGTTGGACATGGGTGGGGGCCTGCTGGCAGGTGCCCCACAGTGCTGGGGGGTGGGGGTGGTGGGGAACATGAGTTGGACATGGGTGGGGGCCTGCTGGCAGGTGCCCCACAGTGCTGGGGGGTGGGGGTGGTGGGGAACATGAGTTGGACATGGGTGGGGGCCTGCTGGCAGGTGCCCCACAGTGCTGGGGGGTTGGGGTGCAGGGGTACATGAGTTGGACATGAGTGGGGGCCTGGTGGAGGCTGCCCCTGGTGACTGGGGGGTGGGGGTGGTGGGAGACATGGGTGGGGGCCTGGTGGAGGCTGCCCCTGGTGACTGGGGGTTGGGGGTGGTGGGAGACATGGGTGGGGGCCTGGTGGAGGCTGCCCCTGCACTGCTGGGGGTGGGGGTGGTGGGAGACATGGGTGGGGGCCTGGTGGTGGGTGCCCCTGGTGGCTGGGGGTAGGGGGGTGGGAGACATGGGTGGGGGCCTGATAGAGGCTGCTCCTGCACTGCTGGGGGGTGGGGTGGTGGGGAACATGAGTTGGACATGGGTGGGGGCCCCACAGTGCTGGGGGGTGGGGGTGGTGTGAGACATGGGGGGGGCTGGTGGAGGCTGCCCCTGGTGGCTGGGGGTGCAGGGGGACATGCGTTGGTGGGCAGTAGTGCAAGTTGACATGTGGGTTGGCTGGTGGGCACGGCCATGGTGAATGGGGTGCCTGCATAACATGTGCTGGGTAGGCCCCTGTGGTGTGAGCCACCTGCAGGGGCCATGGAGGGTGTAGAGGGAACACCTGGGAGGACCCACACGTGCAATTCACGTGTGCTGCTCCCCGCGCACCCCCGCAATACACGTAGCCCGTTCCCCCAGGCCCGATCGCGTGAGAAACTTCACGCGAACCCCTGATATACACTTGGCCCGCTCCCCCAGGCCCGATCGCGTGAGAAACTTCACGCGAACCCCTGATATACACGTAGCCCGCTCCCCCAGGCCCGATCGCGTGAAAAACTTCACGCGGACCCCTGAAATACACGTAGCCCGCTCCCCCAGGCCCGATCGCGTGAAAAAGTTCACGCGCACCCCTGAAATACACGTAGCCTGCTCCCCCAGGCCCGATCGCGTGAGAAACTTCACGCGAACCTCTGATATACATGTAGCCCGCTCCCCCAGGCCCGATCGCGTGGAAAACTTCACGCGGACCCCTGAAATACACGTAGCCCGCTCCCCCAAGCCCGATCGCGTGAAAAAGTTCACGCGCACCCCTGAAATACACGTAGCCCGCTCCCCCAGCCCGATCGCGTGAGAAACTTCACGCGAACCCCTGATATACACTTAGCCCGCTCCCCCAGGCCCGATCGCGTGAGAAACTTCACGCGCACCCCTGATATACACGTAGCCCGCTCCCCCAGGGCCGATCGCGTGAGAAAGTTCACGCGAACCCCTGAAATACACGTAGCCCGCTCCCCCAGTCCCGATCGCGTGAAAAAGTTCACGCGAACCCCTAAAATACAGGTAGCCCGCTCCCCCAGGCCCGATCGCGTGTAAAAGTTCACGCGAACCCCTGAAATACAGGTAGCCCGCTCCCCAGGCCCGATCGCGTGAAAAAGTTCATGCAAACCCCTGAAATACACGTAGCCCGCTCCCCCAGGCCCGATCGCGTGAAAAAGTTCACGCGCACCCCTGAAATACACGTAGCCCGCTCTCCCAGGGCCGATCGCGTGAAAAAGTTCACGCGAACCCCTGAAATACACGTAGCCCGCTCCCCCAGGCCCGATCGCGTGAGAAACTTCACGCGCACCCCTGATATACACGTAGCCCGCTCCCCCAGGGCCGATCGCGTGAGAAAGTTCACGCAAACCCCTGATATACACTTAGCCCGCTCCCCCAGGCCCGATCGCGTGAGAAACTTCACGCGCACCCCTAATATACACGTAGCCCGCTCCCCCAGGGCCGATCGCGTGTAAAAGTTCACGCGAACCCCTGAAATACACGTAGCCCGCTCCCCCAGGCCCGATCGTGTGTAAAAGTTCACGCGAACCCCTGAAATACACGTAGCCCGCTCCCCCAGGCCCGATCGCGTGAGACACTTCACACAAACCCCTGATATACACGTAGCCCGCTCCCCCAGGCCCGATCGCGTGAGAAACTTCACGCAAACCCCTGGACTACACGTAGCCCGCTCGCACAGGCCCAATCGCTGTATGTTGCCACTTTTGTAATGCGCAGGGACGCTACCGCCTGCCTTCATGTGGCGGACGTGTTTCGGCTTGTGCGTGTCTTTGGCTGTGCGTGGCTTTGCCCTATTCGATCCCATGAATACGTGTGGTTCGAGTGCGTGTGGGCGTTCCGTCTGCTTCCCTGAAGTACATCCCCAGTTACGCCCTTATTTTCGCGCGTTGTTCCCCATTCCGCGCGTTACGCCCCGTGTCCTGCCCACTTTCTGGTGTATGCGCCGAGGTTGTGCGCTTTCACTGTGCGCATCGCGCACGCCTTTCGGGATGTTGCAGTGACTTGTCCGCCATGCACAGGTTTGGCGCACATCCCGGGGTGTACACGCGCAGGGACTTCCATGGACCGCACGCGTGCGCGTGCGCCTGTTTTTTTCCACTTGCGCCTGCTTGCGCCTGCTTGCGCGAAGATTTTCGGCGCACGTTTGTTCCATGAATCGGCCCCTTAGTAATTAGATTTATTAGTGGTTTCATTCTGTTTAACACTAAAATAAATAACTTCTTTTTGAGAATAAATGCACTGCCTATGAGAGCTTCTAAGATTAATTTTCTACGGTAGGTTTTAAGGGTTGTGCATGATTTCTCTCCTGTTTTTCTAAGATTCTAAAGGACTCTGTGGCAGGCTTTTTTTTTGTAAAATACTTTTTTTGGTATGGTTACTTGCCACTACATCAAAATGTATAGGAGCAGTGTTAGCAGTAGTGGTAGCTAAATTCTTGTTAATCACTTTTTGTTTCAGTTTACATTTTAAAAGAGGAGGCAATGTTTTTTTTTTACTGGATGCTTATTCTGTTTCGCTTAATGAATTAGATCTTTTGTTTGAACTTTTTGTGCAAACTCCGCTAGAGATGGATGCTTAGTGGACACTTTTATTTTCATTTGCTCTACTTCTGCGTGTCTTTCTATGGAGTTGCTTTTTGGTAGGCATTCTTTGGGGTCTGTTGGGAAAAAAAGAAAGTTTGGGTTGGGCTGTTCAGCAATGTATGTGTGCTGTGTGCATTAGTGTCTGAATATGATGGTATGGATGTATGTGGAGGTGTGTGATTGTGCAATGGGCAGCTACAACTAGTTGGGAAGGCTATTCTTGTATTTGTGTGTTACAATACTGGAGTATACAAATTAAGCTAGTGGTGAGGAGAAGCACTAATACTAAATCTAATGGTATAGAAATAAAACAGTTCTTTGTTTTGCAATACTAATATTCTAGGGGCTGATTTATGGAATTTGTGCACCGAAAAACAGGGATTTGTGTGCCATTCTGCCCGGATTTGTGGGCAGAATGGTGCAAAAATCCCTGTTTTTTGATGCACAAATTCCATGAATCAACCACACAGTGTGTTTGAGTAACAGTGAGTAACAGTTAGAACATTATGGTAGTATTGTACTTATGTTTTTTGTTTGGAATGAGCAGGTTTCTTCTGAGTTGTTGTTTGTACTTCAGATGCTGCTGCTTTTCACTACACTTGTAAAAGAAATAAGTTTGTAATTGTGTGTGTTTATAGCACTGTTGTTAATTTAGACTTTGACTTTTATGTTTTTTTAGTAGTATTGTTGTTTGATAACTGAACATAGTGTGTGCATGCAGGTTCCTTTGACTATGTGCAGCCTTTATATTTTACTTACAATCTGTTAGTTCAACATGCTTTGAAAATTAGTATAATAATAACCGTATGAAACTCATTTGGTTTCTTAAGGCTGTGTTATTGGATGTTAGGAGATAGAAGAAATAATCATAAACTTATTTTCTTTTTGTATAGGGTAAAAGGCAGAAAATGTATGGAAAGCATAGAATATAGGAATTTGTAAAGGTGTGGGTAATAAAGCAGAAGGATGTACAGGTAGTGGTGTTATATCAGCTGGGAGATTTTTAATGATAGTGTCTATCTGTTTGTGATGCATGAACTTATCCTGGCTGTGTGTAATTTTATAATGCACTGCTAAGTGTTTATCTACAATTACATTGTTATTTCTCCCATCGTTTAATATTATTAGTTTTTAGATAGCTGTGTGTGTAAAAAAAGAATTTAGATAGCAGACAGGTTTGGAAGTGACAGTTGATTATAGCAGATGGGAAAAATAATAGTAAGTTCATTTTATAGTTTATACAGGTTAAGTGGTAGTTATTCTGTTTATATGCATTTATAAGAGTTGTAAATGTACTCTGCATAAAATATGCATACCTGTAGTTTGTATTCATGCATGTGCATATGCATGCAACTGCAAGTAGAAATCTTAGAGACTTGTACAGTAGTTTTTGTAGTAGGTGCTTTCCAATGATATGATGCTTGTACTCAGAGTGATCAACACTAAATTTGAAGTGCTGAACTCTGATGATGCAGTTAGATGTAGTGGTCTTGGATATGATTGGTGGATGGTTGTGTCACTGCTTAGCTGTATCCAATGAAGGAATGACACAGTGAGTGAAGTGGAAAGAGTAGAAGGGCTGTCTAAGAGTTACGCGGTCCGCGCACATCGCGGCTGACCGCGAACAGGGCATGCTACATCCAGGGTTTTCCAGCAAATCCAGCATGGAAAGGGGACTGTAGTGATTAGCCAATCAGGTGTTGCGGTTGTGCATTTGTGTTGAAAGAGTCTGTGTGTAGTGAAGATGACAGAGGTGGAGAAAGTCTGGGTGTTGGTGGTTGGAGATATGTTTGTGCATGGTTTACAGCAGTATGCTCAATGCAGGCATGTGGCAAACAATCTTGATGTTAAAGGAGTGGAGGTGGTGTGGAGCACTGTGCCTGATTGCAGTGTACAGGGAATTGTACACGTTTGTGAAGATATTGGCAGGATGAACAGTCCCCATGTGGCAGTTTTGCACTGTGCTGCTTTGCATTTGGGCTATGTCGGTGCCCCTACTTTTTTGGCAGATTTGGAACACTTGGTTCAAGCAGTAATGAACATCCTTCCAAATGCCAAATTAGTACCTAGGGCAATATGGGACTATAGTTCTGTTTTTTGTCCTCAGCAAAACATTGCTATGTGTGCAATCAACCGAGTCATGTGTGCTTTCATGCTTAGAGCTGGTATGTTCTTCTGTAATAATGAGAATATTGATTCCAGTAATGCTGTTTATTTTAAAGAAGATAGTATTTCTGTATCTTTTATGGGGTATGCCATGCTGTTTTGGAATGTAAGTGTTGCTTTGGAGAAGGTTATGTGAAGATTTTAGGAGTAAAGTAAGAAAATAAAAAGAAAAAAATACAAATTAACAGGTGTCTGTCAAGCATCTGCAAAAAACCCCCAAAAAACAGTTATTTTCAGAGCTAACCTCAAAGGGGAAATGGGGCACACTATTTAAATTTAAATTCACCACGCTCAGATTTTCGATATGTCCGTGGACATGGCATAGTCCACGGACACTGCGTATTACATATGGGGATTTTGGGGTGGAGAGGTATGCAAATTAGAAAGAGTAGAGCAAGGGATTGGTCAATAAAGTTCACTGGGTGTGTCGTGTAAGGAAAGAGTTTGTCAGAAAGTCTTTTTTCCTGAGAGAAAAACAGATAGCTATGTCTGTGTGTTTAGTAAACAGATTATCTGGATTTTGGGAGACTCATGGATACATTGGTCGGAGGTGCATGCAGAACGCTGTGGAGTAGCTGCAGATCTTGGATTCCCTCATGTGGAAGTGCACTGGCATGGAGTGCGTGGAATGAAGTGGCTGGACTTGGTACCTCTCTCTGCTACTTTGGAGCCACAGCATCATCCAGACATAATTATAATTCATCGTGGAGGGAACAGTTTAGGACATGTGTCTGGAATTCCGTTGCAATTTGCACTGAAAGAAGGACTTGGGAAGGTCATGGACATGTTTCCAAATTCCCAAGTAATTTGTAAGTTAGGCGCAATGTCAATAAGGCTTTTTGTGCCTTTTTAAGAGATGTTGGCATGTCCTCTTTTCACAATGAAAATATTATGTTTCGTAGCACATACATGTTTTGCAGAGATGGAGTCCATCTTACTTACGCTGGCAATCAGATTTTTCTGTGAAATATTCAAAATGCATTGCAACCTTTTTTGTAATTACATTAATACATTTTGTAGTAAGTATTAATCATTGAAGTTTTGAAATACAAAAAACACCACCAAAAGGCTCTTTTCAGAGCCACCACTTCCTCCCATAGAAAAGTGTAATGGTTATGATAGGGCAGCACTCAAACAATAAAAATAAAATGTCTGTGGACTGTCCGCGGACTTCTAAAGAATGCACAGGGCCCTGCACTATTTATTTGTCACTTCTATTTTTAAACTATGAAAGGCGACTCTGAAAAGAGCCTTTTTTTTGTTGTTTTATATTTTTTGGGTTTTTTACACATGACACACAAGGAAAGGAGGGGAAAGGAGGGGAAGGAAGGGACACCAACCACGGGGGTAAGAAAGGGAGGTGGAGAGAGGAAGATGTAGGTTGGGGCTTTTTAGGTAGGTAACAGACCTTGTGCTCCTTGACCGCAGTCTTGAAAGCACTCTCCCCCCTGCAGAGTACTGCATCGCAGTACATATACAATATTGTGACCCCTGAAAGGTAAGGGTCAATAGCATCATGAATGGCTTTTGAGGCAGCTGGAGGGATGTGCTGTCCCACAGGAGTGTCTCTTGTGGTGACAGGAGCGGAAATGGAGGATGTTCTAGAGGAACTCAACCTACTATGTTTATCACAAGGTACAACCTTGCGAATTGCCCCACTGTGGAACGACTTTAGGTGTTGCTTCATTGATGTCATACCAAAGCTGTATGAACCAGGCCTCCCACGACTCAGCACCATGTGGCACTGATTGCAAGTGACCTTATTCACATGTGCTTTTGAAGTAGAGGAAATCAACCTGCTACGTTCTTCGCAAGGTACAACCCTGCGAATAGCCCCAGAGTGAAATGACCTCAGGTGTCGCTTCATAGTAGTGGTCCCAAAGCTGTACTTACCGTGCTTCCCGCGACTGAGTATCATTTTGCACTCATTGCAGGTAACACGGTTCGCACGAGCCTTAGGACCATTCCCATTTATGGTAAATAACCACCACACCCAAGACTCACGGCGAGTGCTGGTATTAGGGACTTCTACTACCTCATCCTCTTCATCCTCCTCCTCTAGATCCTCATGCCTGTTCCCCTCTGCAGGCCCTTGGGGAGGTATTGGTGGTGGAAGGGTTGGGGTGGTTCTGAGGCAGAAGCAGCACCAGCTGGAAGAACAGCAGCCATGGAAGCCATCAGGTTTGATGATGCAACAGCAACCGCAAAGACAGCAAAAGCAGGTCAATCTTCAATAGTAGAAAGAATGAAGATGAGCTCTGGGGTGTGGCCTTTTATAGGGGTGCCGGTGCACACTCCGTGGACAGCAGTGCTGTCCACGGACAGATCGAACACCCTCAAAAGGTTTAAAAAGTTCCAAAAAGTATGTAGAAAGCCAGGGTCATTGTCTGGGACATGTGTAATGCTGAATTATTACTGTAAAATACTTTGGATTGTCTGAAAAATTACTTTTCAAATATTCAGGGGCCCCGGCAGTGTCCATAAATCAGGACACATGCTCAACGTGGGTGCGGTCACATGATGACGTCGCAAACACGTCTGCGAAGGAAACAGGTGTCCGCAGGACACCAAATGCACAGGAACGTGGGTGCTCTGCGGACAGTGTTTGGGTCCTCAATCTAATTAAAAGTGCGACACACGTGAGACAGACAGTTACGGACAGGCGCAATGTTCACAGGACCTATGGGTGTTGTGCGCATGTGCGTAGATGTTCTACGGACAGTACAGACAGGTATAGTGTCCTTAGGACACCACCATTTTGTTAATTGTGGACATAATGGACACCGAGTGTGTTCTAAGAACAGTTCAGTTTTGCTTGCAGACAGTACGGACAGGTATAGTCTTTTTAGGGCACCTCCATTTTGGTTAATTGCAGACATTCTGAACAACAAGTGTGTTCTAAGAACAGTTCAATTTTGCTTGCGGACACTATGGACAGGGATAGTGTCCTTAGGACACCCCCATTTTGGTTAATTGCGGACATAACGGACACCCGCGCTGTCCACGGACAGAACTGCCTTTAAAAAAAATAAAATAAGACACAAAGGACTAAATTAAAACACACATAATATTTTTTTTGTTATATACAGATATAAAATTTAGGAAAGAGAGGGGGAAGCAGAAACTAACACAAATACAGGGGAATTAGGAGTTTGGAGAGGATGGATGGGAGCAGATGAAGGGATGGAAGTCTCATCATAATGTTTTTCTAGGTACTGAGAGTTTGGGGGTAGTTGACTGGGATGTGGAGAGAGGTAACAGGTGCATGTGGGACAATGATATTTATTTTTGTCTTTTATGTGGTCCTCCACAAAATGTTTTAAAAGATTGAAATTTTCCATAAGTATATCCATTTTTTGTTCCATACGCTGCAGAGTATTTTCTAATGTCTCTTTTGCTATTTATTTTCAATGTGTGTATGGTCTGTTAAAAAAAATATATATGTTAAGTACACATAAAGTAATGATTATTAATTTTCTTATATAGAGATGAGTCTACCATTAGTATCACTGTCTCCAGTCATTTCCTCACATGGGAAATTTTCATCAAGCCATTCCAAAGTACTGGACATTTCTGTGTAAAAAAAATAATATATTACTTTTAGTGTACCTAATACAGAAAGTTTAGAAATATATAAGAAAAATGAAGTTTACTTTCTAGTTTCTGGTAGGTTTTGTTGTTACTGTTGTGTAGGTCTGCTGTTACTTCTTGCTGTGCAGTTTCTGTGAGGTAATTATGTTGGAGGCACATCTTTTTTTGTTTTGGTATATTTCATTTTACTACCTATGCTATTTAAATGGACTGTTGATGTGGCACATATATAGTTTCCACTTCTTATTTATTATTACATATAATGTGTTTATGTGCTGCCTTTTTTATCCTGTTCAGTGTTTATATGGTATGATAGAGCAATTTAAGATATCCCCTGTGATATTCACACTATGAATATGTATAAGTTTTGCTATTAAAAACCTATGGAATTCAGTAAAAAAACTTTGTTAAAGGGACGGTATGGTTAAGTTGTGCTACTAAAAATCTATGAAATTTAGTTAAAAAAATCTTTGTTAAAGGTACGTTATGTTTAAGTTGTGCTACTAGAAACCTATGAAATTCAATAAAAAACTTTGTTAAAGGGACGTTAGGGTTCCAAGTAAAACCGAAAAACCCCTGAAATTCGCTAGTTATGATAAGCTAAGCAATCATAACTTGTGCCATTACCATGCATTGCTAAGACTAACACCCAGGACATCAAAGATGACATCACAAATGTCATTGATGCCATCAATGATGACATCACATCACATGTGCATGTACTTTTCATGAAAAGTCTGTACAAGGGATTCTTATTATAATGTTGACAAAAAAAGTGTCAAGGATCATTGGAATAGATGTCATGAGCTATGTAGTGCATTAAGCAATGCATTTATATGAATAGCATTCTATTATGAAGTGTGTTACAGAATAATAATCTACTCATGTATAAACATAAGCATTGGGTGCAGCATACATGATGGAGGTGCAATATTCATAATCTTTGCATGTTGAATAGTGAAATGTAAATGCTTTCTTATTAGAGTTGTGTGTACTGTGCAACATGTAATAAGTAGCTAATGAAACCCACTTCCTATATAATTGCATTATTACATACAAAACACAAAGACACAACAACACATACAAATATACAGGGAAAGAGCAGTACGCAAAAAAGCAGAAGTAGAACCAGAAAGTGTTCATAATCTACCTGATTATCTTTATGCACAGAAATGATAGTTCTGCTTCAAACCTACTACTTCCCTATGAATAAGTATCACATGATGTGCCTGCACCCTAAAGATAGTAATGCGAATACAAATATGAGCATGTCCAGAGAAAGTACATTCATAAAAAACAGCAGAACAATAAGAACGTGTTGATAACCTTACTGATTGTCTTCAACACAGAAAGCATTGCTATCTTTCAAGTGTGTTTTCTCCCTATGTATATGTTTCATATGCTGTGAGTGAACCCCAAATGAATTACTGTAAGAACATATTTAAAGTATAAGTCTACAAATATAGTACATTTTGATTTCTTTGTTCCTAAGTATTACTGGCTTAGATATATCACTAAAGGAAAAAAGAGGGAGCCAGAGGTTTCCCAGGTGGGGGGATCTCACATAGAGATTGTACATATTTACCATATGAGATTTGCGAAAGTACACAGTGTGTTATTGATTGTGTATATTGAACCGTATTTATATAAAGAACTGTGTTATCACATAACATATTGTTTGGACATTCCTTTGTTGGGGCTTGGGGACTACACTCTACTTAAGAACCAGCCTGCAACACCTCCTGAGAGCTTTAGACTGTGTTGCTCATCCAAGAGGTGATGCATGCAGGAATCAGCACAGGCTCTTTTCTTCAGCACAGGTACTAGAATGATGTCATGCCAAGAATGAGGAATGGTCTGAGAGGACGCAATACAAGTAAAGAGTTTGTGCAAATAATCTCCCCATAATGGTACATCATCTTTTCTCAACAGGTTGCATAGACCATCGGGGCCAGGAGCATGAGAGGGTTTTCTGATTTTAATCGGCCTTCCAACCTCTTCCTTGCTTTTAGCGTACTTCTAAGATCTGAAGGAGTGGTCAATGCTAGTTTGTCCCAGTACATGCCCTCCAGGAGTACTAGAAATATCCACTTCTGCTCAAGAACCCCATTGATATCACGATGAGGTAAGTCATTTCCTTTAATGATCTTACAAAATGTATGTTGAATCATTGGTTAAGGTAGTCAAAAACCAGATCTCTTACCAATTGCATACTGTGTGGGATCGGATACAGAATAGAATAGCCTTCAACCAAAAACAGCAAAATTGCCTCCCTCTGAATTGGTAAAAGGCATTCGTGGAAAAGTAGTTTATTTACCATTACATCTAAAAGAAAATGTGCATACTCTAGGAGTGCAACGTCCAATGCAGCAATCTTTAATTATATTAGTAAATGGAGTACCTACAAAAGACAAAAAAATATGGCAACATCTGGTAGATTTATATAAAGTTATACAAGCCTTCCAATATCTTAAAGAGAATAATGAATATTACAAAGAAATTAATATTGAAGAAAACTTGAAAGATACAACTGAAATAATTCAAGAAACACAAGAAGCTGATCAATTTGAGCTACTAGATCCTGCTACAATATCAAATACTTTAGACCATTATACAATTCATCCTTTGCACTGTAATGGCACCGTACAAGATGTACTGGAAATTTACCAAATGCGTCAAACAAAAGGATCGCCAATCAGTATATGGGAAAAAAGTATAGAAGCATGTGCTTTTCCTCTACTCTTTCCTACTGGCAAAGGAGGAAGGTATGATGATAGACCTATTCAAATATCAGCTTCAGAATACCGCTCATTACGGATGTATTCTGAAGATCCCAGATTTAGACAAAATGTGGAATACATATTCCACCTACTCTTTGAAAGTGAACTAGCAACTTTATGTTACGGAGTTGCACACATATTAAAATCAGGATCACACTTTCAAAATATGACAGCTACACAATTATTAGAGAAAGTGCAACAAAAGGATGAGGTTTTACAATGAAATATTAAAAATCTATTAGCAAATATGCGTGGTACTAAAGAGTACTGGTTTCGACGCCATGGAGATGTACGTTGTATGATCAGAAACCTTGGCCCACCCACTTGGTTTTTTACATTAAGTTGTGCAGAATATGCATGGGAAGATTTACATGATTTTCTACGCATATCAAATAAAAACAAAACAAACATAGATATTCTAACACCTGGAGAACTTTGTTCTTTGGATCCTGTTAATGTTTCAAGATATTTTCACCATCGCTTCATTGCTATGCTACATTTTATTTGTAATAAAACTGTTCCTCCCCTTGGAGAAGTGCAACACTTCTTTTGGAGAAAAGAATACCAAGCCAGAGGAGCACCACATATCCACATGCTTTTATGGATTAAAGATGCTCCTAAATTTGGTCAAGACAGTGATGCCACTGTTTTACAGTTTATTGAAAAATATGTCACTTGTGAAATTCCATCAGAAGAAACAAATAGTAATCTTCATGCACAAATTTTACAATTTCAAAGACACAAACAAAGGCAAATATTACACCAAATGCCGATTTCTTTTCCCTAGACCAGTTACAAATACAGGTCAAGTAAACAACCTCATGTCTTCAGTTAGACATAGTGTTAAAGGTAAGTCACCTAAAAATACATATTACATAAAAAGAAAAGAAGAAGAGAAATATATCAATGATTATAATGTAATCATTGCCCACTTATGGAATGCAAACATAGTTGTGCAGTACATTGCAGACAATTCTACTGCAGTTGCACGATATGTCACAGCATACTTAACTAAAGCAGAACAGACAGAGCTCCAAGACCTCTGGAATGACCTGTCATCAGATAAAACAGTATCTCAGAAATTATACAGCTTGGGCATAAAAATGCTCACCCATAGGGAATGTGGATCTTATGAAGCAGCTAATTGTTTAACTGGTACTTCATTGTATGGTAAATCTGAAAATATAGTATGGCTAAGTCTTGGTCCATCTAAATCTAGAAAAAGAGTTCTAAAATCATATGAAGATATAGAAACAATAGCCAAACATGATCCCAACAGCCAAGACATTTTAAAAAACAATTTATTGGACACATACTACCCAAACAGAAGTAATACTTTTGAAAACATGTGTCTATACCAAATAGCCCAAAACTACACATACAAAAATAATATGAAACCTGATGAAAAAAAAGTTAAATATAGAGTGACAGACTGTGAAGGCAGCTTAGTTAAACTCACTAAACCAAATTTAATTAATCATATCAAATTGTCATTGAAGACTTCTCAACATAAATAAGTATATTATATGTCACTGCTACAACTCTTCAAACCATGGAGAAAAGAAGAACAATTACTAGATAACTATGACTCATATGAGGATGCTTTCAAAGCAAATGAAAGCACTATAACTGATGTAAACTTTACACAGTACAAAACAATGTTGCACAATGAACAGCAACATGAAGAAGAACTCCAAGCCGAACTAGATAAGGATACTCCTGACAGTAGTCAACCTTCTGTAACAGGAAGCCAAGAACCACTGGGAGAACCACTAATAACAAATGAGGCAGAATTAGCTATGATAGAAGTAGAAAACACCATGTGTCAGTATGAAAATAAGGAAGACTTAACTATATTACAATCAAAACTAAACAATGAGCAAAGTAGCATTTTTCAAAAAGTAACAAAACAAATTGCACATGGTGTAAAACATGAAAATAAAGAATGTTCCTGCCATAATTATAAACCTATACTACTGTACGTCAGTGGTGAAGCTGGTTCTGGCAAAACATTCCTGATCAAAATCATTAGTAAGTTCCTTCAACAATTGACAAACAACAAACTGTCAGCTGTTGTCACTGCCCCAACAGGTTTAGCTGCCTACAACATAGGTGGTGTTACATTACACCGATTACTACTATTACCAGTAGAACACCAGAACAAATTAGACTATTACAAATTTTCTGCAGAAGCTGCAATGGAATTACGCAGAGTATTGAAACAAATGAAAATGAAAATAGATGAAGTGAGCATGGTCTTCAACCTAATGTTAGCTTTGATTCACCTCAGATTACAAGAAGTACGCAAAACAGACTATGAAGAGCTCTTAGCAGGAAAACACATTATTGTTTTTGGAGATCTGCTTCAATTAACACCAGTAAAAGGTGAACCTATTTTTAAAACATTAGGGCACAAACTCTGCCGTAAAACTGTTGGCAGCATTGGAAATGTCAACCTTTGGCAACATTTCCAATACAGAGAATTAACAGAAAACATGCGCCAATCTGCAGATCTAACTTATGCCAACATTTTAAAAAGTTTGAGAGTTGGTATACTTTCTAAAGAAGCAGAAGCAACACTGAAAGCCCGGCACATTAATGCACTTTATGGCGATAATGCATGTGCTACAGATGTTATGGAACAATTAGCCCACAAAAATGTCAATTGTATGGCCTTAATGCCAACTCTTGCAAGCTGTCTCAAATTCAATGAAATAATGTTAAGTAAAGAAATGCAACCAATAATGGAATTAGCGCCATAGACAAACTAGATGTACATGGTATTGAAGTGGGAGAATGGAAGACCAGGCACCCGCCCTTCCCCTCTCGCGCTTGGCCTAGAGGATCACGGCCCAGACACCCGCCACGAGAGGAGTTTGCCTATCTACCGGACGACCAAATACCCTGGTACAGGAACATACGGATGTGTCCATCTACCTGCCCAGCAGCCCGCCCTGTCCATGCCGACACCTGTGGCACGGATCAACTCGACTAAACCTACACGTCGTTAAAGATGCCATGACGACCTAGCCAACGGTCAGCACACCTGTGCAAATATACACACCGGACACTCCCGCACCAATCTACACGAAGAATATACTCAGTGCTATGAGGTAGGCGACAGACATACTCACGGACGTACATCTTTATTATTTTCCACATAGGCTCTCAAAATGCAGAAACGCAAGACGCATCATGAACTTATATAAAAAGGCTTGCTCACGCTTCTTCTAAGAGCCATGTACCATAATGAAGAATATAACGGGGACACGATACTGAGGATAAAGCAATATGTTACCGTAACCTAAAGCGCCCTCCATCAAACGGTTCCGCCTATGCACCAGGCCCAAGTAGGCCGCAGGCAAAAGCTTCCATGAACATTGAATGAGCAAGAACTGGGTTGCTGACCCTGCAAAATGAGCCCGGCGAAAGCACACCGCCAAGGGCACGATGTTGCAATCTCGTACGCTGCAAGCCAATGCCATGGTCGCACCTGCAAGATAAACCAGGCACACAGTAGGAAAAACAATATTAATTGTGTTGAATTTTGCCTCAAACACGGCCCCACCTCACGTGACAAAGCCAAACCTGACAAGATGCCAAGCCCAGGAGGAAGGAGACGCCTGAATCCCACGTTTCAAGACACAGGCAGATACAATTAAAAGACTCATTGGACATCTGCAGCAGTGGGAGTATTCGACCTCCCAACATATGAATAAATTCTCACATTGTTTACACCTACCCATATTAAAACATTGTTGCAAATGACAGGTGCACCGCGAGCTGGGAACAGCGATAGTCCCAGACTGGGAGGCTTGCGAGCGGACCAATTAGAACATGGGGTTCTTATCACTGACGCCATTCACATTGACCAATCCTCAGAGGTCTTCATGTAACAATTTTCATGTATCAAATTGAAGGGACAGTCCAGGTATACCACCTGACTAACCCTCAGCCACTAACACCGTTCTCTAAGGTGCGCTATAATAACCCTACCACTCGAGTAACCAATCCAGAGTGGAGATAGGTTTTTTGCTAAACTTTCCAAGTGACGCAAGTAGCGCGTCATACTAAGGTAAAAAGGGCCTGCGAGCCCCACGATTGTGTGTGTGTCAGGACGGACGCGTACGCTCCTTGACCCATCCCTGCCGTTTTGTCTAATAAACAGCAGAGTCACCTTGCTTCTTGCGTGTGTCTCATACTCTATCTCTTTTGGGATATACGGGAGGAGTTGGGGCCTCCCTGCCCGGAGGTCTGCGGACGGCCCGGCCTACCCCGGCAGAATTTCCCCCCGACAGTATGACACTACCCATGTGTGACCAAGCCACAACAAGACTAAATAATTTAGAAAAATCAGTCTCAAACACAGCAGGCTTAGAAAAGATGTTAAAATTATCCTTAAATTGCAGAGTAATGCTTAAACGTAACCTTGACGTGGACCAAGGACTAGTTAATGGAGCACTGGGTACAGTTGTTGGCTTTCAAACATACCCACGTGACAACAAAATTCAGTTTGTCAATATACTCTTTGACAAACTTTCAGAAGTAAAACGGATAGGACGCTCAACAGCTAGATTCCTTCTCTTCAAAGATATGTATGTACGCAGAGAACAATTTTCTCTAACTCTTGCATACGCAGTCACGATTCATAAATCACAAGGTCTTACCCTAGACAAAGCAATGATAGATATTTGTAACACAGTCTTTAAAGAAGGCATGAGCTACGTAGCACTACCACGCTTACTTACACTTGACGGTCTATTTCTAATCAACTTTGATGCAAGTAAAGTAAACGCTGATATTCCTTGCATTTTAGAATATAATAGACTTCGCTCACTATACACTCCCCATCTAAACACATATTCTGTTCCACAAAAACTAAAACGTTGTAAAAGAAAACTAAATCAAACAGAAATGCAACAGGACGTCACTGCAAATCCTCCAAAGAGAGTAAAAGAAACTAATACTTCATCAAGTACCACAAACAAAAAAGAATCAATTAAAGAAAGTAAACCAGGTACTTCTTTAAAGAAGGAAGACAAACTCCAAAAAAAGCAGTTAGATGCCGTAAAACTGTTGGCAGCATTGGAAATGTCAACCTTTGGCAACATTTCCAATACAGAGAATTAACAGAAAACATGCGCCAATCTGCAGATCTAACTTATGCCAACATTTTAAAAAGTTTGAGAGTTGGTATACTTTCTAAAGAAGCAGAAGCAACATTGAAAGCCCGGCACATTAATGCACTTTATGGCGATAATGCATGTGCTACAGATGTTATGGAACAATTAGCCCACAAAAATGTCAATTGTGTGGCCTTAATGCCAACTCTTGCAAGCTGTCTCAAATTCAATGAAATAATGTTAAGTAAATAAATGCAACCAATAATGGAAATTAGCGCCACAGACAAACTAGATGTACATGGTATTGAAGTGGGAGAATGGAAGACCAGGCTCCCGCCCTTCCCCTCTCGCGCTTGGCCTAGAGGATCACGGCCCAGACACCCGCCACGAGAGGAGTTTGCCTATCTACCGGACGACCAAATACCCTGGTACAGGAACATACGGATGTGTCCATCTACCTGCCCAGCAGCCCGCCCTGTCCATGCCGACACCTGCGGCACGGATCAACTCGACTAAACCTACACGTCGTTAGAGATGCCATGACGACCTAGCCAACGGTCAGCACACCTGTGCAAATATACACACCGGACACTCCCGCACCAATCTACATGAAGAATATACTCAGTGCTATGACGTAGGCGACAGACATACTCACGGACGTACATCTTTATTATTTTCCACATAGGCTCTCAAAATGCAGAAACGCAAGACGCATCATGAACTTATATAAAAAGGCTTGCTCACGCTTCTTCTAAGAGCCATGTACCATAATGAAGAATATAACGGGGACACGATACTGAGGATAAAGCAATATGATACCGTAACCTAAAGCGCCCTGCATCAAACGGTTCCACCTATGCACCAGGCCCAAGTAGGCCGCAGGCAAAAGCTTCCATGAACATTGAATGAGCAAGAACTGGGTTGCTGACCCTGCAAAATGAGCCCGGCGAAAGCACACCGCCAAGGGCACGATGTTGCAATCTCGCACGCTGCAATCCAACGCCAAGGTCGCACCTGCAAGATAAACCAGGCACACAGTAGGAAAAACAATATTAATTGTGTTGAATTTTGCCTCAAACACGGTCCCACCTCACGTGACAAAGCCAAACCTGACAACATGCCAAGCCCAGGAGGAAGGAGACGCCTGAATCCCACGTTTCAAGACACAGGCAGATACAATTAAAAGACTCATTGGACATCTGCAGCAGTGGGAGTATTCGACCTCCCAACATATGAATAAATCCTCACATTGTTTACACCTACCCATATTAAAACATTGTTGCAAATGACAGGTGCACCGCGAGCTGGGAACAGCGATAATCCCAGACTGGGAGGCTCGCGAGCGGACCAATTAGAACATGGGGTTCTTATCACTGACGCCATTCACATTGACCAATCCTCAGAGGTCTTCATGTAACAATTTTCATGTATCAAATTGATGGGACAGTCCAGGTATAACACCTGACTAACCCTCAGCCACTAACACCGTTCTCTATATGTGCGCTATAATAACCCTACCACTCGAGTAACCAATCCAGAGTGGAGATAGGTTTTTTGCTAAACTTTCCAAGTGACGCAAGTAGCGCGTCATACTAAGGTAAAAAGGGCCTGCGAGCCCCACGCTTGTGTGTGTGTCAGGACAGACGCGTACGCTCCTTGACCCATCCCTGCCGTTTTGTCTAATAAACAGCAGAGTCACCTTGCTTCTTGCGTGTGTCTCATACTCTATCTCTTTTGGGATATACGGGAGGAGTTGGGGCCAAATGGCCATGCACCAAAGACTTTATGCCCTGGAAACAACCACCGCAGCATAGCACATCCATAGAGTCAAACATTTCAACTATGATCTATGGGAAACTTTTAATGTCCGCGAACAATGTGAGTGTTCTTAGAACACTTTGAACTTGCCAGCAAACAATACGGACACCATTTTCAGGACACCCCCTACGAACATTTCAGAACAACGCAATAGTTCTTAGAACACTTTCAACTTAACAACGAACAATACGGACAGCGTCCTAAGGACACCCCCTGCGAACATTCCAGGACACTGGGAGTGTTCTCAAAAACGTCTTCAGAACACCCCCATTTTGTTTATTTGCGAACATTTCAGGACACCGCGGGTGTTCTTAGAACACATTCAACTTGACAGAGAACAATACGGACAGCGTCCTCAGGACACCCCCTACGAACACTCCCCAGACATCGCGAGTGTTCTTAGAAGCGTCTTCAGAACACCACCATCTTGTTTATTTGCGAACATTTCAGGACACCGCAAGTGTTCTTAGACACATTCAACTTGACAGAGAACAATAAGGACAGTGTCCTCAGGACACCCCCTACGAACATTCCAGGACACCGGGAGTGTTCTTAGAAGCTTCTTCAGAACACCACCATCTTGTTTATTTGCGAACATTTCAGGACACCGCGAGTGTTCTTAGGACACATTCAACTTGACAGAGAACAATACGGACCGCGTCCTCAGGACACCCCCTACGAACACTCCCCGGACAACGCGAGTGTTCTTAGAAGCGTCTTCAGAACACCACCATCTTGTTTATTTGCGAACATTTCAGGACACCGCGGGTGTTCTTAGAACACATTCAACTTGACAGAGAACAATACGGACAGCGTCCTCAGGACACCCCCTACGAACACTCCCCGGACACCGCGAGTGTTCTTAGAAGCATCTTCAGAACACCACCATCTTGTTTATTTGCGAACATTTCAGGACACCGCAAGTGTTCTTAGGACACATTCAACTTGACAGAGAACAATACGGACAGTGTCCTCAGGACACCCCCTACAAACATTCCAGGACACTGGGAGTGTTCTTAGAACTGTTTCACTTTGCTTGCGAACAAAACGGACACATATTGAGTCCTTAGAACACCCCCCAGTCAGTTTATTTAGAACATTTCAGAACACCTGTGATGTCCGCAAACAAATCGAACACAAAAAGAACATCTAACACATAAAAAACACAACTTTCATCCTATCTCATACACTCCCACCCTCCCCAAACACTCCTACACACCAACACACTCTACTAAATACACATTTTGAACAAAGTTTCACTGCGCTGTCCGCGGACGTCCGCGAATCCAAGATGGCGGGCGCTACCGAAAAATCTGACGCGCTTCACGCTCCACGCCGTCCAATCAGCGAACACGCGTATCATGTCCGCGAACATCACGCAAGACGATTGGCCAATCAGGACACTGTCCGCGGAGCGAACAGGGAAGTGTGTCCGCGAACCGAACACAGATATCACTAATTTTTTTTTACCTACTTTTTGGTCATTTTAAAAAAACTACTGGATGGATTTTCACCAAATTTGCAAAAGCACGCTTTCAGGACCAATCTGCTGCTCCTGGTCCAAATTTGGTGGAAATCCGTCCAGCGGTTTGGGCTGTAGGTGCAAGCACAATTTTTTTCCCATTCAGTCTATGGGGGAAAAAAAAGTTTTGGGACCCCTCCTATAACTTTGCACCCCCTGGACGAATCCTCACCAAACTTTGCAAAAAAATTCAGAGTGACCCAAATACTTTTTTTGCAAAGTTTGGTGAGGATCCGTCCAGGGAGAGCGACGTTATAAGCCACCCAATAAGTGCTCTTCTTATGGAAACAGCAACTTAACCATAACTACATGGCCACTAGCGTGGCCATGTAATATATTTCTTTTCAGCTAATCGTAGGACATTTGTTCAAACAATAGCCACAACCTCACCACACTGCACGACTGTCTTCTTTTCAGCTAATCGTAGGACATTTGTTCAAACAATAGCCACAACCTCACCACGCTGCAGGGCTGTCTTCTGCCGTTTTCACAAAAAGAATAACAGTTATGACTATATAATTCATTACCCATATTCCTAATATTTTCCTCCACCTCTCTACCAACTCTTATGTTTGGAACCTTTTCAGATCAGCCAGAAAGCCATCTTAGATGGCCAAGAGAGTTCCCGGAGTCACAACTGGATGAATTGTATATGATATGATATGATATGATATGTTATGATATGATAGGTTATTTATAACACGCTTAATACCCAGAGGTTTCTAAGCACGGACCCGGGGATCGTTCCTGTGGTGCTCCGTTTCATTTTGCTTCTGAGGTGAGCGCGTTGCCCCTGAGCTATCCTCCCGATCACCTGGAAACTACATAAAAAATAACACATACATGTGTTCAGTACGACTTATGGTTGCTGAGAAAAGGCGTAAATGATAATAGTGATTTTTAATTAATTCTGAATATTCATGTGGGAAAAATAGCCATTCTCCTGCCTCCAGGCCATAGGGTCTCACTGGGTCAGCCTGTAACTAGAGTTTTTATTATTTTATTTGTGTTTGCAGCTTGCTCTTTGACGTTGGTCGCCTACATTTTCACAGCTTTTGGTCATGCTCCAGCCAAGGGGAATATGTCCAGTACTTTCAAACCAGCAAGTCTGTGGAACACCTTTAGCAGGATGCTTTACTGCCTGAACCAACAACATACTTTGCATATTATTTCAGCCAATCTACACTGGTAGCACTATCTTTTGATATCTTATCTGTTTACCACTAACAATTTCCTCCTCTGCATACACCTCTCAAACTCCAAACGCCATGACGACCTAGCCAACGGTCAGCACACCTGTGCAAATATACACACCGGACACTCCCGCACCAATCTACACGAAGAATATACTCAGTGCTATGACGTAGGCGACAGACATACTCACGGACGTACATCTTTATTATTTTCCACATAGGCTCTCAAAATGCAGAAACGCAAGACGCATCATGAACTTATATAAAAAGGCTTGCTCACGCTTCTTCTAAGAGCCATGTACCATAATGAAGAATATAACGGGGACACGATACTGAGGATAAAGCAATATGATACCGTAACCTAAAGCGCCCTGCATCAAACGGTTCCACCTATGCACCAGGCCCAAGTAGGCCGCAGGCAAAAGCTTCCATGAACATTGAATGAGCCAGAACTGGGTTGCTGACCCTGCAAAATGAGTCCGGCGAAAGCACACCGCCAAGGGCACGATGTTGCAATCTCGCACGCTGCAAGCCAACGCCAAGGTCGCACCTGCAAGAGAAACCAGGCACACAGTAGGAAAAACAATATTAATTGTGTTGAATTTTGCCTCAAACACGGTCCCACCTCACGTGACAAAGCCAAACCTGACAAGATGCCAAGCCCAGGAGGAAGGAGACGCCTGAATCCCACGTTTCAAGACACAGGCAGATACAAATAAAAGACTCATTGGACATCTGCAGCAGTGGGAGTATTCGACCTCCCAACATATGAATAAATCCTCACATTGTTTACACCTACCCATATTAAAACATTGTTGCACATGACAGGTGCACCGCGAGCTGGGAACAGCGATAATCCCAGACTGGGAGGCTCGCGAGCGGACCAATTAGAACATGGGGTTCTTATCACTGACGCCATTCACATTGACCAATCCTCAGAGGTCTTCATGTAACAATTTTCATGTATCAAATTGAAGGGACAGTCCAGGTATACCACCTGACTAACCCTCAGCCACTAACACTGTTCTCTATATGTGCGCTATAATAACCCTACCACTCGAGTAACAAATCCAGAGTGGAGATAGGTTTTTTGCTAAACTTTCCAAGTGACGCAAGTAGCGCGTCATACTAAGGTAAAAAGGGCCTGCGAGCCCCACGATTGTGTGTGTGTCAGGACGGACGCGTACGCTCCTTGACCCATCCCTGCCGTTTTGTCTAATAAACAGCAGAGTCACCTTGCTTCTTGCGTGTGTCTCATACTCTATTTCTTTTGGGATATACGGGAGGAGTTGGGGCCAAATGGCCATGCACCAAAGACTTTATGCCCTGGCAACAACCACCGCAGCATAGCACATCCATAGAGTCAAACATTTCAACTATGATCTATGGGAAACTTTTAATGTCCGCGAACAATGTGAGTGTTCTTAGAACATTTTGAACTTGCCAGCGAACAATACGGACACCATTTTCAGGACACCCCCTACGAACATTTCAGAACAACGCAATAGTTCTTAGAACACTTTCAACTTAACAACGAACAATACGGACAGCGTCCTAAGGACACCCCCTGCGAACATTCCAGGACACTGGGAGTGTTCTCAAAAACGTCTTCAGAACACCCCCATTTTGTTTATTTGCGAACATTTCAGGACACCGCGGGTGTTCTTAGAACACATTCAACTTGACAGAGAACAATACGGACAGCGTCCTCAGGACACCCCCTACGAACACTCCCCAGACATCGCGAGTGTTCTTAGAAGCGTCTTCAGAACACCACCATCTTGTTTATTTGCGAACATTTCAGGACACCGCAAGTGTTCTTAGGACACATTCAACTTGACAGAGAACAATACGGACAGTGTCCTCAGGACACCCCCTACGAACATTCCAGGACACCGGGTGTGTTCTTAGAAGCTTCTTCAGAACACCACCATCTTGTTTATTTGCGAACATTTCAGGACACCGCGAGTGTTCTTAGGACACATTCAACTTGACAGAGAACAATACGGACCGCATCCTCAGGACACCCCCTACGAACACTCCCCGGACACCGCGAGTGTTCTTAGAAGCGTCTTCAGAACACCACCATCTTGTTTATTTGCGAACATTTCAGGACACCGCGGGTGTTCTTAGAACACATTCAACTTGACAGAGAACAATACGGACAGCGTCCTCAGGACACCCCCTACGAACACTCCCCGGACACCGCGAGTGTTCTTAGAAGCGTCTTCAGAACACCACCATCTTGTTTATTTGCGAACATTTCAGGACACCGCAAGTGTTCTTAGGACACATTCAACTTGACAGAGAACAATACGGACAGTGTCCTCAGGACACCCCCTACGAACATTCCAGGACACCGGGAGTGTTCTTAGAACTGTTTCACTTTGCTTGCGAACAAAACGGACACATATTGAGTCCTTAGAACACCCCCCAGTCAGTTTATTTAGAACATTTCAGAACACCCGTGATGTCCGCAAACAAACCGAACACAAAAAGAACATCTAACACATAAAAAACACAACTTTCATCCTATCTCATACACTCCCACCCTCCCCAAACACTCCTACACACCAACACACTCTACTAAATACACATTTTGAACAAAGTTTCACTGCGCTGTCCGCGGACGTCCGCGAATCCAAGATGGCGGGCGCTACCGAAAAATCTGACGCGCTTCATGCTCCACGCCATCCAATCAGCGAACACGCGTTGCATGTCCGCGAACATCACGCAAGACGATTGGCCAATCAGGACACTGTCCGCGGAGCGAACAGGGAAGTGTGTCCGCGAACCGAACACAGATATCACTAATTTTTTTTTACCTACTTTTTGGTCATTTTAAAAAAACTACTGGACGGATTTTCACCAAATTTGCAAAAGCACGCTTTCGGGACCAATCTGCTGCTCCTGGTCCGAATTTGGTGGAAATCCGTCCAGCGGTTTGGGCTGTAGGCGCGAGCACAATTTTTTTCCCATTCAGTCTATGGGGGAAAAAAAGTTTTGGGACCCCTCCTATAACTTTGCACCCCCTGGACGAATCCTCACCAAACTTTGCAAAAAAATTCAGAGTGACCCAAATACTTTATTTTGCAAAGTTTGGTGAGGATCCGTCCAGGGAGAGCGACGTTATAAGCCACCCAATAAGTGCTCTTCTTATGGAAACAGCAACTTAACCATAACTACATGGCCACTAGCGTGGCCATGTAATATATTTCTTTTCAGCTAATCGTAGGACATTTGTTCAAACAATAGCCACAACCTCACCACGCTGCACGACTGTCTTCTTTTCAGCTAATCGTAGGACATTTGTTCAAACAATAGCCACAACCTCACCACGCTGCACGGCTGTCTTCTGCCGTTTTCACAAAAAGAATAACAGTTATGACTATATAATTCATTTCCCATATTCCTAATATTTTCCTCCACCTCTCCACCAACTCTTATGTTTGGAACCTTTTCAGATCAGCCAGAAAGCCATCTTAGATGGCCAAGAGAGTTCCCGGAGTCACAACTGGATGAATTGTATATGATATGATATGATATGATATGATATGATATGATATGATAGGTTATTTATAACACGCTTAATACCCAGAGGTTTCTAAGCACGGACCCGGGGATCGTTCCTGTGGTGCTCCGTTTCATTTTGCTTCTGAGGTGAGCGCGTTGCCCCTGAGCTATCCTCCTGATCACCTGGAAACTACATAAAAAATAACACATACATGTGTTCAGTACGACTTATGGTTGCTGAGAAAAGGCGTAAATGATAATAGTGATTTTTAATTCATTCTGAATATTCATGTGGGAAAAATAGCCATTCTCCTGCCTCCAGGCCATAGGGTCTCACTGGGTCAGCCTGTAACTAGTGTTTTTATTATTTTATTTGTGTTTGCAGCTTGCTCTTTGACGTTGGTCGCCTACATTTTCACAGCTTTTGGTCATGCTCCAGCCAAAGGGAATATGTCCAGTACTTTCAAACCAGCAAGTCTGTGGAACACCTTTAGCAGGATGCTTTACTGCCTGAACCAACAACATACTTTGCATATTATTTCAGCCAATCTACACTGGTAGCACTATCTTTTGATATCTTATCTGTTTACCACTAACAATTTCCTCCTCTGCATACACCTCTCAAACTCCAAATCAAACTCAACCACAAACCTCCACCACAAGAAACCTCACAAACTTCACTATACTGCAACAACAAAACGATAAAGGCACATAGACTCGCACATCAGTACACAATGACTAATGGCCGCATACACCCCAGGCCCAGCCGACGGACCCACCGGGCTGAGGCTGCCAACAGTGCATCACTGCTCTCTTGCACTTTTCCAGCCTCCCCCCACTAACTCACCCACCCTCCCTCTTTCAGAGACGCCAGAGCGCCAGAGGACCACTCCAGTGGTGATAGTGCACGGTACAAATGTCCTTTAACATTAACATTAACATTAACATATATTCTATTTGTTGGTGCAAATAGACAACTACCCCCAATTCAAGGAAAACTCCCTATTTATAGTGTAGCAGCCATACTAGTGGGATAGAAAATATTTGCTGACAACAAAATCCTGTATGCACCCATTGTGGAGTCGCCATGTGCCAGCTCAAACTTTGACTGCAAAATATTTAAAAACATGCCTTTATAATTAGCCTAGGGATGTAAATTCCAGACTTGAAGTTGGGAACTTCTTTGTGAAGAGCTCTAGTTCTCTCTAGGCTGGACTACTGCAACAGCCTCTTTCTAAATCTGCCTGCTTTTACTCTCCACGCTCTCTAGTTCAACCAAAACAGGACTGCAAGACTTATCCTTGGCCTCAAGCCCAGGGATTGTATCTCTCCAGCACCGAAATCTCTGCACTTGATCCCAGTGGCTGCAAGGATTAAGTTCAAGACCCTCTGCATTGTCCACAAGGCCTTCTGGGGCCTGAGGCCTCAATACATCCATCTCTTTCTTCATAAATATCTTCCTACTCAAGCTCTTCATTCCTATACCTCCAACTCCCTCAGGATCAGTCACTTCTCCAAGCAACAAGTTGGTGGTAGATCTCTTTCTTCGGATGGGGCCTCCCTCTGGAACAGTGTCAGGTTCCTGAAGCACCTCAATACTTTCCTCTTCGCTTCTGTCTTCTCTCTTCCTCTCCCCCACTGAATTCATGGCTGAAACTGAAACAGCACTGGTCACCTGGCTACCCTCTGGCCTCGGGCCCGGGCCCCCTCCCCACCAGTTGCACACCTGCACTATCCGCCTGGCAACCCTTGCACTTGGGTCTGTATCTGTAAGCCTATAGTCCCCCTACCTGCACTTTGGACACCTGCTGTCTGCACTTATCCTTGCAATTGCCACCAGCTGGCTGCACTTCTTTTATTGTTTGACCCCATGTATTGCACTGCACACTCCCTTTTCTCCACCCATCTCCACTGCACTTGCGCAATCTCAGTGTCACCTGGCCTAGTAAGATTGTTGTCTCTGTCTTCTCTTTGTTCCCCCTCCCTTGCCTCATCGCACCTTGAAGCACTTGTCTATAGGTACGTTATGAATGCCATACCATATCATATCATAACATATCCAGAGCAAGCAAAAGGGTTTGTCTCTAGCCCACAGAAGCTGTTCCATGGAAAACAAAAGGGGCTTTTCTTTTCAAATTATTAACAGGGGTACATTTTTCACATTTAAACTGCAAACACACATGCAAAACGGTTGTTCTGTCATTTATTTAAAAACCCTGTTTGTCATAGGAAAGGGACCTTTGATTTTTCTCCCTGCTTTGTGAATTAAAATGCTACTTTTCCTTGGGTAGTGACAGGTAGGGCTTTTTCACGCTGCCCTTCAGTTTTCATTTGCAATTACACCTGCAAAGCTGTTTTTGGTGTTGGTGTTAACAAATCATGTTTCTCAGGTGAAAGGGACCTTCCGTTTTTAAATTGGAGACCTTTTTCCTTTTGATTTTTCTAGTTTTAACAATACTGTATCTTTGTTGAAACGCTGTGGACAACAAAATACTCACCTATGAACAACGTTGCAAGTTCTCAGTTGCTAGCCCCTGATTAATGTCCTAGTAATTTTGCATGTACACAAATTGGACCATTGTAGATTGTGTCTGTGGTCTAATCGTGGGTGGATATACATTGGAAATGTGTTTTTTTATGTTTTGTATTGTGTATTTTGTGTTTGCTGTGAGTTTTAAGTGGTTTTATACATTTTGTGCAACACATTTTGGGGTCGATTCATGGAGCAAATGTGCGCCGAAAAAATCCCAGCAGAAGCAGGCGCAAGGTGGCGCAAGCGTGAGCAACCCAGCGCACGCGTGCGATTCAAGGAAGACGCTGCACGTGTTTCCCGCTGTCTGTGCGCCAAATCCTGCCATGGCGCATGCGGGCACACACAGCGTGCGCTACGTGCACAGCAAAAGCGCACATAGCACAGCGCACACAACCAAAGTGGGCGGAACAGTGGGCTTAACACGCGGAATGGGGAAAAACACGTGAAAAAGAAGGAGTAACTGGGGAAGTACTGCAGGGAACTACACGGAATGTCCACACGCACGCGAACAACCCGTATTCATGGATTCGAATACGGAAAACCTGCGCACGCCAAAAGATGCACACAGGCGTCAACGCATCCGCCACAGGAAGGCAGGCGGAAGCATCCCCGCGCACAGTATAAAAGTGTGCGCAAACAACAAACGCGTATATACAGCTACGATGAATGCCCCATTTGTCGCAGCACTGATCGTGGGACACCGCAGGAGGAGGACAATAGCCAGGGCACGCATTTTCGCACCACGGACAAGCCTTTTTGGGATGCCTGACGACCAGGTCTACGGCAGGTATAGGTTTCCACCCCATATAATTCTAGACCTCGTCAGGGAGTGGGAAGATGACCTTACATCCCTCACCCTTTGCTCCCAAGCATCGAGCCCCTTGGAGAAGGGGCTCAATGTCCTGCATTTCTTGGCCACTGGGTCATTTCAGTGGACTACTGCCATAGTAGGGGGAGTCTCACTGGCCACGCAGTCACGCTGCCTACACCAGGTACTGGCAATCATGACAGCGTGCCCCTCAGTCCGCAGGAACATATACATGCCCAGAACCCCTGCAGAAAGGCAGGCCGTTGTCCTGGATTTTTACAGGGTGGCACACTTCCCCAAAGTGCTCGGTGCCATAGATTGCGCCCATGTGGCCCTACGTCCACCTACAGCCACTGAGCACATCTACTGAAACCGCAAGCACTGGCATTCCATCAATGTACAGGTGGTATGCGATGCAAATGGAATCATCACCTCTGTCTATGCAAACTACCCTGGCTCCACCCATGACAGTTTCATATACAGAATGTCTGTGCTGAGCCAGGCCCTGGAAGCTGGGCAGCATGGCGACACCTGGCTCCTAGGTGAGTACAAATGCCCTTGCACATGCATGCATGTCACACACACACACACAAATACACAAACCCCAATAATCACAACAATTTACACCTCCCCAGGGGACAGTGCCTACCCTCTGAGCAACCACATGATGACGCCAATCTGGAACCCCACCACACCACCCCAGGTAAGATACAACGCCGCCCATATTGCAACCAGGGCCATAGTGGAGCACACATTCAGAGTGCTCAAGTCACGTTTCCGCTCCCTTGACCGCTCTGGCGGGCAGCTACTCTATGCACCCCCAGTAGTGTGCAGGATCAATGTGGCAGCATGTGTCCTGCACAATGTTGCAACACGGCAGGGCGTACCGGTGGACATGGTGGTGCCCCCACATCCCCAACCACAGGCACAGGCGCTGCCCATGGGAGGGGACAGGGCACGTGGTGAGGAAGTCCGGACCCAGCTTGTCATTTTTCACCTAAACTCCCACCCCTGCGAGTGCACACAGGCCTGGCACATACCAGGTGACAATCGATGATGACAAAGAGACAGTCAACTGTCGCAACCTTACTACCCTGAGATTGTTGCCATGGAAGTGCCACATTGTCTGCATCCCTAGCTACTTAAACACAAGCTATCCTGTGTGACCAAAAGGCACACATATGACATATGACATGACATGATATGGCATTTGTAATGTGCCTATACACAAGTGTTTCAAGGTGCAACGAGGCAGGGAGGGGGGAACAAGGCAAGACAGACAACAATACTACTAGGCCAGGTGTCATTTAGATTGTGCAAGTGCAGGGGTAGGGGGAAGGGAAAAGTGCAAGGGGAAGGGGAGGGGGGGAGTGCAGTACAGGGTAAGTAGAATAAAAAACAAATAAATAGGCCAGCTGGTGGCAAATGCAAAGTTAAGTGCAGACAAGTGCTGGGAAGGTTGGGCTGTAGGGATAGAGAGACAGTCCCACAGTGCAGGGGTTGCCAGGGAGGCAGTGCAAGTGGAGAGTGGCTGGGCCAGGGACCGAGGTCGGTGAGAGTGGCCCAGTTGCAGATCCAGTGCAGTTTCAGTGAAGAATTTAGCAAGGGAGAGGGAGAGAGAAAGCAGAAGCAAAGATGAAGGTCTTGAGGTGCTTCCAGAACCGGAGATGGTTCTCCTCAAGTTCCAGGGAGGCAGGAAGGCTGTTCCAGAGGGAGGCCCCTGCTGCGGAGAGAGATCTACCCCCAGCTCGTTGCTTCGAGAAACGGCTGACCCTGACATGCAAGGTGTGAATCACACACATCTGCAAAACAGGCCATGACCATCACTGTTATGTCACTCAAACCCTCCCAAACCACAACATGACATGGCAAGCAACAGCCATATACCAACACAGTACCAATAAGGTACACATTGCCATGTCAAAAATGTACAGTGGCATCAGACAATGATGCCTGACATGGAATCAGATAAAATGACTGACCAACAACCTCCCACCCAAAATAAGTCATTCCCAAATGCATTACAAAAGTTGTAGACGTAACATAACAATGAATGCCTGTCTACATGCACATTGTGCATTGCAAAAGCAACACTGCAGCTTCTGTGTGCTGTGTCCAACTCCTGCAACACACTGCTCAGCGCACAGCACAGTGACAGCATCACATCTAAGCGACAAACCACATCAAAAAATTAGGCACGTACAGTATCCATAATTGGTCACAGAACATGTGCTGCAGGGACACAGTGGGCACCAGAAGGCAAACAGAGTGTACACGTGGATATCCAAGGGTGGTTGTACATGTAGTGCATCATAGTGCGAGTCTGTGGGTCAGTAAGGACATGCACTCAACATATGTATGTGCAATCAAGTGACCATCAGTGTCCTCTACACATCACATGTGAACATTCACCATGTGTACACCCCAGCATGTCAAACCACAACTATACCCTCACACCTGAAAGGTAAACACAACACATGAACAGGCATTGATCAGCAGAACACAACATGTACACAGGATACCACAATTACAATGTCAGGGTTCCCATCACACTGCAGGACAAGGAAACTATCAACAACAAAACACCCCCCCCCTCCCTCACAAATGACCATGACCCACTGAACAACTGCACATGGGTCATGGAGCCTTCAACCCTCAATTTCACCTGGCCACAGGATCACCCTTCCCCTTCGTCTCCATCTCCCACCTTGTGTGTAAAAAGGTGCATGCACCCTCAGAGTCCACCTTCATTTGCAAAATCACAAAATCCAAGACAGAAAAACGAACAAGAACAGCCTCCAGTAGATGACTTGACGTAGCAGTACCTCACAAAGGCCAAGTACTGCCACAATGATGTAACAACCAAGGTAGCACAGTAAAACAATGTCACAACAGGATGTGAACCATGTGTGGTACATAACATAGAATGATGGACCACAAACAGATGTGTACTGTCACAGGTCCCGTGTACAGGCGCAGGGGTGGCACAAACCAACCACCCCCACCGTGGCCCGGGTGCCTGCAAGGTCAAACTCACACAGGCCTCTGAGACCCTGGTGGGGAAGGAGGGTCAGGGATATGCAGTCGGGACAGGTGTTGGCACACTGGATAACTGGAATGAGTGGCAGGAGAGGGGAGGAGGAATGACACATGAAAGTAGGGAATGCACGAAAATGTACTACCTGCATGAACACATACACAATCCGAACACACTTGTACATCATTGTCATGGCCTTCTGGAGTCCAGGCTAAGGAGTGGCACGAACCAACCACCCCCTCTAGGGTTTTGGCGCCTGCAAGTTTGGGCTTACACAGGCATCCGCAACCCCAGCGGGGAAAGAGGGTTAGGGAACGTTGGTTGGACAGGTACGGGAAGCAGGAACACCGGGTAGAGGGTACAGGGTTTAGAATTGGATAGGACTGGATAGGGTCATTAGGGGAAAAAAACATACCAAATTGAATTACACATTCATCCATGCATTAGTGCACCCCCCAGCAAGCCTATGCAGAGCAGTTTTAAAGGAAAACAACAAGACACTTAGCTCTGGTTTTGAGTGCTGGCCTCCTGCCTGCGCACTCTCAGGTCCGGTGGAGCACTTCAATGCTGCAAAGAGAGCCACAGTTAATAATCTGTGCGTGCCCATAACACAAAAACACACCACCAAATATGCCCCATAGCGACAAACTACTCTACAAACAGACAATCTGGTGTGGATGCTTAGTACCCATATGTAACATTACCCCTGTGATGGGTCATACACAGTCAATGCAGTAAGTCAGCCGCCGGTGGGTGCGTGGCAAACGGAACACCAATGTGTCACAATTCACACAACATGCAATGTTCCCTGGGTAAGCAGACAGACCTATATAGCAAGGCATGACTTCAGAACAAGTCGTGTTCCACCATGACCAAAACAAAGTAGGCAGTGCATGTTTCAAAATGTACATGGAAATGAAATGCACTGCACCCGAGTATGACCCTTGCTGTATGTCCCTGTGAGCTGCTCCTTTCCATGTCCCGGAAGGTTACATGGTTGATACAAGTGCCTCAATGGACCTTGGTGTACCGGAGGGTATGTGCCACTGCCCCTGCAGGGGCCCCAGACAACCTTACAATCAACAGCCATCAGTCCACCAACACATCTGAGCTGTATTGTGTGCTTCAACACCAATATTCGTCCAAGCTCACCCTCAGTGTTGCTACTAAGCCTGCACGTGCAACTGGCCTGGTGGAAGCTTTGCTGTGTTGTGGCCCCCCTGTGCTGCTCACCTTGCCTGGAGTTCCTTGGAACACGTCAGCAGTTGTATGATGTAGGTCTGCAATCCCTGTGCCTCTGCTTGCGCACACATGTGCATGTGGGCACCAACAAACGTGTCCAGAATTCAGACGTCCAATGAGCCATGTCTGCTGGCAAAGGTGTTCTGGAGGCTCATCCCCCTGCAGAAAGGGTATGAAACACATTATTAATGCTTTAAAGTCATCTGTGTGTGTCTCTTCAGGCATCTCATTACTGGACCATGTCAGAGACTTACATCAGAAATCACACCATCAGTCCGTCTTTCACATCCAAAGTGCGGAACAAACTATCTACAGCATGAATTGCAACAAGCACGTGTACAGTAAAGATAAGAAACATACTACACAATGCATAGCAATGAATGTACACATTAATCATGAAACACCCCATCTAGCAAAAGCTAAACAGTGGTCAAAAACACCGCAATCATCCCCACTAGGGGTGTCAACACAAGTTACACAGCACCAGACATGCCACAGATATGACAGCCCAAAGCCCTTGTGTAATAGGCTGTCACACCCAACCATCCTTGCGAGCCCATGGATAAGGGAGGCAGGAGTGGCATATGTGAGTCAAGGACCCCAAGCAGCAAACACATACACAAGACAAGCCTGAAGGGCCCAGCTGGAACAGACAGTGGATGCTTTCAAAAGCCACAAAGCACCACACCGTCACATGAAAGCACAATAGACAAGCAATTTTAAACTATATTAACTAATTACACTAACTATGAAAAACCTACATTACCTAATTAAACTAACTATCAAACAGAAACTTAACTAACTAAACTAAAAGAAAAATCAAAAATGGCCACATACGACCCAGGGGGAGAGGGGAGGCACCCAGGAGGGGGGAGGTACAGGGTGCTGCTCAACACCCACATGCGATGATGCTGAGCCAAAAAAAACCTCCATGGGCTCAACGCCTGCTCAGCCCGACCTATGTGGGAGATAGATGGTCGTCCGAGTCTGGCTCTTCCTGGATAGGAGGACGTGGCACAGTAGCCTGGCCACGCCTAGCCGCAGCTTGCCCCTCATCGGCAGCAAGTCTGCCGGACGGGTGAGCCTGGTTCTGTGTGGCGATGTGACGTAGGTCTGCATGCAGAACCTCACGTGATACACGTGCTTCCTCTTGCAAGGTAGCACATGTAACACGGAGTTCCTCCTGCAAGGCCTGGCTGGACAACCGCTGCACCTCCCAGCAAGCCTGTAGCTCAGCCGAGATGGTACGCTCAAGCTGTGCAAACCTCTCCTCTGCCCGCTGCCTCTGGGACATCATAAGGACATCCAGAGTGGATTTGAGGGAAACATACTCCTCCCTCAGGGCATCCATGTGTGCCTCTGCGTGAGCAGCAATTGCTTTACGCAGATACGACATTTCAGCCTGGAGTGCCCTGTCTGAGGCCGCCATGCCCAGCCTGAGCGAGCGGGCTCTGGACCATGCCGCCTGCTGCTGGAGAAGCACCTGCCTAGCAGGGGGAGCACAGATTGGGCCACACGCTCCATGCTCTCAGCAATGTTCTCCATTGCTGCCCCCTGCCGTTCTGAATTGGCAGTCATGTCTTGCTCCCACTCAGTATACTGTGGTTGCCCGCGGCGACCGCGTTGCTTGGCTTGACCCCTGCGGGACCCAAGGACCGGGGGTCCTCGCTGTGTTGGCACCGCCCGCGGCTGCAAGACTACATGCCCCCGTCGACGTGATGTCCCAGGCACATCAGTGACTGGTGTGGAGGGTGACCCTGCGTCCCGATCCACCACGGGCGGAGGAAACAAGACTGCCTGATCCCTCAGTGCAGGTGTCGCTGACAGAGGAGTGTCCACATCAGAATCACTCAACCCTGACACATGGACTTGATGCTCATCCAACTCGACATGGACGTCAGAGTCATCATCAAAGCTGGACTCATAGGCAGCCAGAGACAAGATGGACTGTAGCACTTGGGGGTTTTCGTGGCCTACCACCCCACGACCCCCACTTGTGCCGGGTTGATGTAGTGGTAACAACCCTGTGTCTGGCATGACAACACCATCCTCCGCCTCCATTGCATCATCACCTGAAAAATAGAGAGAAAAAGGCTACTACACATGTCAGAAGCACACAACACACACACACACCAACCACAAACACATCAGGCAGACATGTGACACACAACATAGAACCTGGCATGCATGCTGGGTCAACTTTGAATTGCTTCTGTGATCAGACCTGTTGAAAGTTGGCATTTAGCATGGAAGTGGGTCTATGCAGTGCAGAAAATGTGTACGCCACTCACTACCTACATGTACAAGGACTCCATGGTGTGTGTCAGGAAATGTGAAGGCAGTGCAAGGTCAAATTCAGGCATCACGTGCACTGTGCATTAAAATGGGTAGCATATCTACAAGCCAAGCACCCCTCCACCCAAGTACAAAAGCAGGGATGCCTAGCACGGCATCAAAAGGCTGACCATACACCTGTGTATTGACAGGCAGTGTTGACTGGCATCAACAGCTTAATGTGATTCAAGTGACAACACTGCAAATGATGATGGGACAGTAAGCAGGACACATGATGAAAACTCTGGAGGCCGCCCACGTGTGAAGAAGACAGTACAACAGTCGGACAGAGTCATTGGCCATTAAACAGGCTGAGGCCTGTGAGCCACACAGACTGTCAGACCCTAAACATGTGTGCAACGCAGTACTGATCCACAGTTGACATGGGAAGGCTGATGAGATACCATGCAATGTATGTCACCCAGGACTTGTATTACAGTGATCATCCAGTCAAGGACACATAGGGGCATGCGTGCAATGCACATAGAGCATGAATGGGCACTCATGTCCCTGCGGGACATCTGACCTATGCACAGTACAAGTGAGATACCCTGCATCATGTACTAAGGCTGTACCACACGGCATATGTCTGGCAGATTGCATGCTGGAAGTTAGCATGTACACAGGACGCATGAACAGGAAAGTACACATTGGCAAGATTGAAGCAGACCAGTGCAAAGGTGGAACTGGGGTGCAGAGTTGCGGAGGGGCAAGGGAGCATGCCTACATGGAGTCCCCGCATGCAGGCAGAGAAGACATGCACGTCAGTCATGCAATGACATTGTGCCTGGGCTGAGAGGAAGGTCATCCCACGCCAAATGCAGAAGGGCCAGTGAGCTGGAACATGGACCGGAGGGGCATACTTGTAACCAGCATGTCAGTAGGGTGCAAGAGTGGTGATGCGGACAGTCCCCGTCTGCTCCACATGTCCACCATCCAGCAGAGCAGACATGCATCACGGAAGCATTGCATTACTTACACATCAGAACCATGTACACGTCACATGTAGTGGCAATCATGCACAACACATCCCACAAGTGAAACACACACGTCCTCAACAAACACGCATCAACACTCACTGGACTGGGCATCAAAGTCCAGCATCTCTCCCACTCCTTCGACCAATTCAGGTGGTATGAACTCCGCAACGAGTGCCTCATGCGGAGTGAGTTCTTCCTCCTCTGGTGCAGGCCCACCGCCAGTCTCCAGAGTCAAGTTGTAATTAGAGGCACGCTTAGCCTTAGCGCTGCGTTTGAGGTCATTCCAACGCTTTTTGCACTCTTGCGCAGTGCGCACTTCATGGCCGAATGAACTGACATGTTCCGCAACGTGCTTCCAATGGGTGTCACGGTGGGCAGCCGTAGTCTGACTATTGGCACCCACTAGCATGTCACGGCTGTGGCCCCGCACGTAGTCCACAAGGAAGTCCAGTCCCTGCTTGCAGAAAGGCTTCTTCCTCGACGTGCGGGAGGTTGTGGCTGTGTGTGGGGTCCCAGCATGTGCTGCAGGTGCAACCTTCCTCCTCTTGGACTGTGGCGCAGACCCTGGCTGGCTAATGCCGCCCTGACCAGTATGGCCAGTGGGTTTGGTGGATTGAGCAAAGGGAGTGGCAGGTGGAGGGACGACCAAAGGCCTGACTTGTGTCAGTGGCATCTGGGTGCCCTCTAATGGACCCTGCGCAGCAAAATCCGCTGTGGCAGGGTCATTGACCGCAACGGGCCTGGTTGGCAGACTCACAACCGGGGTGTTGTTGGGTGCATCTGCCCCAGCACTTGCCAACACCCGGCTGTTCGGGGCAGCAGATGACATAACTGCCCCAGGGACACGTGTCTTGGTCAGAGCAGCCCTGTGTGCCCCTATGGTTTCCCTGCTGGCCTGTCGGAAATCTACCAAGGGCTCCCCAAGTGCCAACGCAGCCTGCGCTGGCAGACCCTGAGCCTGGGTGGCAGTGTCCACATCTGCACCTGCAGCTACCACTACCCTTGGGCCCGTGGCAGTCGATGGAACGGACTGCCGGGTCACACGGGCGCCAGTGCCAGATGCAGAAGCTGCATCCCCCGGAACCACAGGGGGTGGTGGCATGACTGCACCAACACATGGCACAACATTGTGCTCAAGTGGCGCACCCCTGCCTCTTCCCCCTCTGTGGCCGCCCTGGACACCCTGGAGTCCCCCTACTCCCTGGTCACCACGGCCATGTCCCCGACCACACCCACCACGAGGAGTACACCCAGCTGATGCGCCCCTCACCTTTGGTGTCCTCCCAACCATGGCACAGATGTAGTAGTGCCAATGGGAGGTGTACACCACAATTGACCTGGGCAATTGGGGTGAAGGGGGTGGGAAGCAAGATGTTAACAGCCCCCCTGCACCTGCAAGGCTGTATGTGACCCCGGTGATGTAGTGACTGGTAAGGCAATGCTCAGGCACCCCAAAACTGCAGTAAAACCGTGCACGCAACCCTGCAGCCTATGTGCATGGAATCAACCTCCCGCAGTATGCGGTGGCACCCAGTAACACGAATAACGCGTGCACGTGGGACACGCAGGCTACCATGACCTCTAAAATGGGTGCGATACACAGGGGCACCCGGAGTGGGAAAAATAGCGGGTGCGACTCACCGTCTGACTAGTGCGATGCAGAAAAACACGCGTAGCCAATACCCCTGCCAAAAGAAGAGATACATCCTTGATAGCTGTGAAGTTGTGATGGCGCGCGAAACAACAGGAAGCAGCAACACACGTCGGTCTCCACGAAAGGCACGTACAGCGAACTGCTGCCCCTGCTCACCTTTAACCCGTGCTGAGGGAAACGCCTGCGTGCGTCACGTCACTTACGCGCTCGGGCCCTTTCCTCGGACGTGCAGTTTTTTAACGCGCGCTGAAACGCCCGTGCACGCCCGCACGAGTCACATCACATAGGCGCTTACACTTGAAGGGCCTTCGGTCCAATGAAATCGCGTATGCGTGCATACGCGCTTACGCGCTAAGGGCCTTTCCTCGAATTACACGCTGATGTGCAGGATTTTCACATGCCAAATCACTCCGTATCAAGCTGGCCACGCGTAAGCACACGGATGACCACGCTCCTGCCCAAAAGGCCGAATGACTGCCCCCAGAGCCCCAAGCAGCCTCCCACGAGCCATCTGCTGCTGCCTGCCTGCCTGCCTGCTGCCACCGTGCCCTGCCATTTGGTGCCTGCACATCAGCCATCTGCAGGGGTCCAGTTGCTGTGTCCACCCCTGCTGGAACAGAAGACTCCCGACTGGGATACCATCGCTCCACAGCCCAGCCCCAGGACCCAGTTGCCCACCCACGCCTGCCTTGGGGGTCGCCATGTCGGGGCAAACACCATCCAAGACCACTGGCGACCCCCAGCCAGAGGGGCAGAGGGCCACCAGCTTCAGTCAGAAGGAAGTTGGTGTCCTGGTGGAGCATGTCCTACGGCATTATGATGCCCTCTTCGGATCATCACGCGCCGACAAGGAAGGACGGGACAGGATCTGGACGGACATTGTGACTGCCATCAACACAGAGGGGGTGGCAGTCCGACTATTCCATCATGTCAAGAAGCGCTGGGAGGACTTCAGGTCCAGAACCCTCAACAAGGCCCGGTGCCTCTTGAAGGCAGCTGATGCTAAGGGGCGCCGGGGCCACTTGTCGGAAGATCAAATGAGGGTCCTGGAAAGCATATCCCCAGCACTCCACGTCCAGGTCCTTGAGAGGCAGACCCTTCTGGAGTCGAGCGGTAAGTGGCCAAGCATTGCTGTGTGAGACAGGGCATGTTGCAGTGTGCTGGTTGTCTGATACTTGCCTGTATGTGTGACATAGGCCATGTACGTGTGTGTGTGTGTGCAGGGACATCATGGTCATGCATGTGAGACCAGTAATGTGTGAAGCACACGATTGGTGTATGTGTTTAAATGCAACCCTATGTGGAATGGACACATGAGAGCATGCCAGTCTCTGTTGCTGGACATGGGTGGGGGTGAGGGATGGGTGATGATGCCATGTACATGTATGGTGTCCATGACTGCGTGTCTGTGACTTGTGAATGCCATGGATGCATGACACATGTCTGTGACAATCTTCAGATTCACTGATGCAGCCTAGTTATCCTTGCATCCACTGTTTCTGGGCTGTACGAGTCCAGATGGATGAAAGTACGGTGAAGTGTGTGAATGTGATAGGCATGACCCATGATGCATGTGAGTTCAAAAACAACATTGTATGTTTCAAGAGTCCCTTGGACATGTTTGCTAATGTCCATAGCATGCGCCATGCCTGTTACTGCATGTGTTTTGCCTACACTGACCCATGTGTTGTGGAGGGACATGATGGAAGTGATCTTTGACAGTGCCACTCATCTGCTATTGCTTCCTGTCTAGGGGACCATTGTACAGTACCCTGATGCTTTTGTTCTATGTCTTCCTCTACACAGCGCAAAGTGAAGAAAAGGGCGGAGACGGCGCTGTGGAGCAAAGCGGCGGGGATGCCCCCACAGCTGCAGCGGAAGGGATGGGTGAGCCCCCACAGGGGCTTGCAACGGCGGGAGACGGGGTGGAGCCATCCAGGTTGGTGGTTTCCACAGAGGAGGAAGAGGCCGCTACTGAGCCGACCATGGGGCCTGGTGGGGGCATCTCTGCTGGTGCAAGTGGTGCAGTCCAGGGGCAGGAGGCAGCACAGGTCGCCGTGGAGGTGCCTGTGCATGTCACTGTCCCTGACACTGTGACTGCACCACCATGCACCAGCAGGGATGCCCCACCCCAGGCCCGTCCGCAGGTAGGGGGCATGTCCATGTCATCTGACTCCCCTCCACCTGCGGACGAGGGGACCCCTGGCCGTATGGAGAAGGTCCTGATTGGTGTCGCGTTGCGCACGGGTGTCATTCGTGATGTGGTGCGTGCTTCCCGGGGGGAGCACGCACGTCATCACGAAGAGCACCGTGGCAACGTGGCCCATTTGGGAGCGGCCATGCTCGGGGGTTTCGTACATGTGTCGGGCACTCTGGTGACCCTCTCCTCCTCTGTGGAGGCTATGCGCCAGTCGTTCTCCATGCCGTCTTCCGGCCCAGATGCCACCAAGGCCCCCTGTAGACCTGCCCCGACCAATGCAGCCAACTCGGTGGGGATCCCATCCCTGCCACATTCGGGAGTCAGAGGTCCAGCAGGGATGGACACACCAGCAACTGGACCCCAGCAGATGGAGGATGTGACGGCACCATCGGGCAGGGCACGTGCACGACGGTGTCAGTGGATTCCATCAGCCTGGATGCCGTCATGCTGGCACAGGCAGTTGTGTCAGAGGCAGCGGCAGGCTCGACGTGGGAGGCATCATGGCTCGGGGCCATCAACATCAGGGGGGCAGGCATCGGCCGGAGGGCAGGAGAACCCTGGAATGGGAGTGTCTTCCGTGTGGGAGCGGTTGGGCCAGCAGATAGGTGCGGAGCGGCAGCGGGCAGAGGAGGAACGGCTCACAATGATCAGGGCGGAGAACTCCATGCGGAGGGCGCTGAGGTGGGCTGAGTGCCTCGAGGGTATTCGCAGGGAGTTGGAGCTGGACACTGCATTATTCCTGCAAGACCCCGGGGCCAGGGAACATGCCCACCTCCAAGCCATTGAACAGGAGTTCGATGATGTCCTGGCCCATGACAACAACCAGTGAGCCGTTGGACTAGCCCGCTGCCCTTGTAAATAGTTATGTAGTTAGTGTTAGGTTTCCTTTGCTTTTTTATTGATTTTAGATCTTTTGGACAATGGACCACATTTTTGTATATAGTTTTTTTATTAGTTAGTATTTTTAGATAGGTTTCATTTCTTCAGTTGGGATCATTGTCCCTGGATTGCTTATCTGTATATAGTTGACTGTTGGATTATGTTTTTTTTTTGGGATTTACCCATGGAGAAATGGTTTTCGGTTTTGTTTTTCCCTTGGATGTACTTTTTTGAACTGTGACTTTGGACACCTTTCCTTTGGATTATGATTTGTGGTTTTTCATTATTTTATGTACATGCTGCTTTTTGTTTTTAATTCCCATTGTCGTTTGTTGATTTTTAATTCCATTTATGTTGCTTTTAATACATTTTTTTCATCAAACTTCAATGTGTGTTATCATCTCATTGGTTTCATGCATATCATGATATGGGTTTTGACATTCACTTACACCCATTGTGTGTATGTGAGGGACATGTGTTCATTTACATACTTGACATTGGTGTTCTATCATGTAATTGGCATTTCTGAGTGGGTGGATGCAATAATTGGGTGGGTGTTTGGCATGTGGAGGCTGCCCATAAGGGCCAGGGATCTAGATTGTGATGACGTGTTGGCTGGGGGACATTTGTCAGGGCCTGCTGGCAGGAGCCCCACAATGCTGGGGAGTGGGGTGCAGGGGGACATGAGTGGGGGCCTGCTGGCAGGTGCCTCGCAATGCTGGGGGGTAGGGGTGCAGGGGGACATGAGTGGGACATGAGTGGGGGCCTGCTGGCAGGTGCCTCGCAATGCTGGGGGGTGGGGGTGCAGGGGGACATGAGTGGGACATGAGTGGGGGCCTGCTGGCAGGTGCCCCGCAATGCTGGGGGGGGTGGGGGTGCAGGGGGACATTAGTGGGACATGAATGGGGGCTTGCTGGCAGGTGCCCCGCAATGCTGGGGGGTGGGGGTGCAGGGGGACATGAGTGGGACATGAATGTGGGCCTGCTGGCAGGTGCCCCGCAATGCTGGGGGGTGGGGTGCAGGGGGACATGAGAGGGACATGAGTGGGGGCCTGCTGGCAGGTGCCTCGCAATGCTGGGGGTGGGGGTGCAGGGGGAAATGAGTGGGGAAATGAGTGGGGGCCTGCTGGCACATGCCCCGCAATGCTGGGGTGTGGGCGTGCAAGGGGACATGAGTTGGTGATCAGTAGTGCAAGGAGACATGTGCCTTTGCTGGGGGGCATGCCCATGTTGGGTGGGCTGCCTGCGGGACAATGCCAGGGATGCAGGGTAGTCCCCTGTGGTGTGGGATGCCTGCAGGGGCCGTGGAGGGTGTACAGGGAACACCTGGGAGGACCCACACTGCCAAATCACGTGTGGGACTCCCCGGCACCCCCGAAATACACATACCCTGCTGAAATCGCGTGTGAAACTTCCCGCGCACCCCAGTAATACACGTACCCAGCTGAAATCGCGTGTGAAACTTCCCAAGCACCCCAGTAATACACGTACCCCGCTCGCACAGGGCCAATCGCGTGTGAAACTTCCCGCGCACCCCAGTAATACACGTACCCTGCTGAAAACGCGTGTGAAACATCCCGCGTACCCCAGTAATACACGTACCCCGCTCGTACAGGGCCAATCGCGTGTGAAACTTCCTGCACACCCCAGTAATACACGTACCCAGCTGAAATCACGTGTGAAAGTTCCCGCGCACCCCAGTAATACACGTACCCCGCTCGCACAGGGCCAATCACGTGTGAAACTTCCCGCGCACCCCAGTAATAAACGTACCCAGCTGAAATCGCGTGTGAAACTTCCTGCGCACTCCAGTTATGCACATACCCCGCTTGCACAGGGCCAATCGCGTGTGAAACTTCCCGCGCACCCCAGTAATACACATACACTGCTGAAATCGCATGTGAAACTTCCCGCGCACCCCAGTAATACACGTACCCAGCTGAAATCGCGTGTGAAACTTCCCGCGCACCCCAGTAATACACGTACCCCGATCGCACAGGGCCAATCGCGTGTGAAACTTCCCACGATCCCCAGAGATACGCGTGCCCCGCTTGCCGTGCTGGTACAGGGTTAGCGCAGCCCTTTGCGCTGGATTGGGGATTTTGATGGCTTTTCCCTGCGCAAGGGGCGTTCTTTGGGGCATAACTGGCGCTGCTGCAGGGTCGCTGCACCACTGTGCGCCACGGCTGGTTTTGGTGGCTGGAATCCATGAATACGCTGTGCGCGGAAATTTTAGCGCACGCGGCTGGTGCAGGGATTCGCACGCGCACACTGTGCGCCAGCCACGTGCGCCACTTGTGCGCTTAATTCTATGAATTACCCCCTTTATATCAAAGACATGTTGTAAACAGATTAAATGTCTATTCTGTAATTATGCTATTAGATCAATTTCTGCAGGATCCAGTAGTTAAGTTGTTTTTGGCCTCCAGCACTTTTGTTGAATCTTTACTTTCTCTTCCTCATAAGTGTGTGTCACCTTCACAACACATAAATATATGCCTACCAATGGGTGAGCCTTACAGGCCCTGAGAAAAAGGTTTAACTAACTTGATAAGACCTGGATATTGCGGCAATTCAAACCAGGCAAGTTGTGAAATATTGCAGTTCTTAAATAAACACCGACATTTTTGCATTTTGTATTTTTTTGTATTTGTTTATTATTTGTATCGCGCACCAAACCCTGAGGTAACTGGGCGCTTGAGAAACTTATAGGCAATGTACAAAGGTGCATACGAGAAAGGAGTGCCTTCTGACACCGAAGGTAAAATGTTTAAACGTCTTTTGTTGTTTTTGTTTTTTTCTGACAAAGTTGTTTAATCTCAAAGTACTACAGAAAACGCATTACATTTACAATGGCCCAAATATTTTAATATTTGAATTGCATATTTTGCACTAAGGTCAGTCTGTGTGCAAAGACATTAACCAAACAAAGCAATGCATAATGGGAAGAGAAAGACAGATCCCCCAAAAATATGTATTGCAAAGGATGACAGCAGTAGGTATGGGTTTCCGACCCCTAACTTTATAGAGGAAATAGTTTCAGAAGAAAGACAAATCAAAATCATCCTAATTGTGTCAATCTTATTAGGAATGTTATGTATCTAGAAGATGTGTTCATATGGAACCCATTGTGGATAATAGCCATGTAATAACATGTCACCTGGTATCCATGATTATGGCCAGAGACAACTTAATATTTAATGAACCTACATTCAACAAACCCGAAAGTTAAGTTAATCTCCTTTTTGTATGGTGAAGAGGTGTGCAGTTGTGATGTTTTATGTGTGCTTCCTAGGTCCCAATGGATGCTGGTTTTGAAAAAGGAACTTTGTATGTGATGCTCTTCCTACCACAGTAGGAGCTCAGTGGAGTGAATGACTAACCCTGCTGCTCTAGTATCACAGTTTATGCATGGTACATATGCATACATATGCATCCCTCCATCATGGATTAAGGTGGCAATGTCTAGTTCAACCTAGGCATCAGCTGCCTCCTTCCTTGCCTCTACAGCTTCCTTCATTGGCCCCTCCTCCGACAATGGTTGCTCCTTCTGTCTGTAAACTGCCTGTGCATGTGCTCCAATATCCAATGGATCTAGATATCAGCACCAATGCTCTCTTTACTGTTCTATGACACACGCACTTGGTCAGTCTCTATTTCTTTTAAACAGGTTGTGAGGCCTGCAAGAGCTAAGCCACTGTTGGACTGACAAGAGTAAATGAGCCGGGATGTGGAGACCAGCATGACACAGATGCCTCTGGTATTACATGGCAAACTCCAGTACTCATTATTTGTAGCCAGCGATTTCCACATGCCCCCTAACTTGGTCCAACGCTGGATCTCCGACTCCACAGCGAAAAGTTGTTAATATTGTCATTTGTCAACTACTCCCCCTTAGAGGTCAAAGTGAGTGGGAGCGGTCGGGAGTGGTGCTCCCAAACTTTTTTTTTTCTTTTTAAGTTTCACTGTTCCTATACTTTTATTTTAAAAAGAAATCATTCTGGAATGATTTTGTTTTAAAATAAAACTGTAGGAAGAAGTTGAATACACGTACCCAGCTGAAATCGCGTGTGAAACTTCCCGCGCACCCCAGTAATACACGTACCCCGATCGCACAGGGCCAATCGCGTGTGAAACTTCCCACGATCCCCAGAGATACGCGTGCCCCGCTTGCCGTGCTGGTACAGGGTTAGCGCAGCCCTTTGCGCTGGATTGGGGATTTTGATGGCTTTTCCCTGCGCAAGGGGCGTTCTTTGGGGCATAACTGGCGCTGCTGCAGGGTCGCTGCACCACTGTGCGCCACGGCTGGTTTTGGTGGCTGGAATCCATGAATACGCTGTGCGCGGAAATTTTAGCGCACGCGGCTGGTGCAGGGATTCGCACGCGCACACTGTGCGCCAGCCACGTGCGCCACTTGTGCGCTTAATTCTATGAATTACCCCCTTTATATCAAAGACATGTTGTAAACAGATTAAATGTCTATTCTGTAATTATGCTATTAGATCAATTTCTGCAGGATCCAGTAGTTAAGTTGTTTTTGGCCTCCAGCACTTTTGTTGAATCTTTACTTTCTCTTCCTCATAAATGTGTGTCACCTTCACAACACATAAATATATGCCTACCAATGGGTGAGCCTTACAGGCCCTGAGAAAAAGGTTTAACTAACTTGATAAGACCTGGATATTGCGGCAATTCAAACCAGGCAAGTTGTGAAATATTGCAGTTCTTAAATAAACACCGACATTTTTGCATTTTGTATTTTTTTGTATTTGTTTATTATTTGTATCGCGCACCAAACCCTGAGGTAACTGGGCGCTTGAGAAACTTATAGGCAATGTACAAAGGTGCATACGAGAAAGGAGTGCCTTCTGACACCGAAGGTAAAATGTTTAAACGTCTTTTGTTGTTTTTGTTTTTTTCTGACAAAGTTGTTTAATCTCAAAGTACTACAGAAAACGCATTACATTTACAATGGCCCAAATATTTTAATATTTGAATTGCATATTTTGCACTAAGGTCAGTCTGTGTGCAAAGACATTAACCAAACAAAGCAATGCATAATGGGAAGAGAAAGACAGATCCCCCAAAAATATGTATTGCAAAGGATGACAGCAGTAGGTATGGGTTTCCGACCCCTAACTTTATAGAGGAAATAGTTTCAGAAGAAAGACAAATCAAAATCATCCTAATTGTGTCAATCTTATTAGGAATGTTATGTATCTAGAAGATGTGTTCATATGGAACCCATTGTGGATAATAGCCATGTAATAACATGTCACCTGGTATCCATGATTATGGCCAGAGACAACTTAATATTTAATGAACCTACATTCAACAAACCCGAAAGTTAAGTTAATCTCCTTTTTGTATGGTGAAGAGGTGTGCAGTTGTGATGTTTTATGTGTGCTTCCTAGGTCCCAATGGATGCTGGTTTTGAAAAAGGAACTTTGTATGTGATGCTCTTCCTACCACAGTAGGAGCTCAGTGGAGTGAATGACTAACCCTGCTGCTCTAGTATCACAGTTTATGCATGGTACATATGCATACATATGCGTCAAGGATTAAGGGGGCAATGTCTAGTTCAACCTAGGCATCAGCTGCCTCCTTCCTTGCCTCTACAGCTTCCTTCATTGGCCCCTCCTCCGACAATGGTTGCTCCTTCTGTCTGTAAACTGCCTGTGCATGTGCTCCAATATCCAATGGATCTAGATATCAGCACCAATGCTCTCTTTACTGTTCTATGACACACGCACTTGGTCAGTCTCTATTTCTTTTAAACAGGTTGTGAGGCCTGCAAGAGCTAAGCCACTGTTGGACTGACAAGAGTAAATGAGCCGGGATGTGGAGACCAGCATGACACAGATGCCTCTGGTATTACATGGCAAACTCCAGTACTCATTATTTGTAGCCAGCGATTTCCACATGCCCCCTAACTTGGTCCAACGCTGGACCTCCGACTCCACAGCGAAAAGTTGTTAATATTGTCATTTGTCAACTACTCCCCCTTAGAGGTCAAAGTGAGTGGGAGCGGTCGGGAGTGGTGCTCCCAAACTTTTTTTTTTCTTTTTAAGTTTCACTGTTCCTATACTTTTATTTTAAAAAGAAATCATTCTGGAATGATTTTGTTTTAAAATAAAACTGTAGGAAGAAGTTGAAGCTTGCACTTCAGTGCAATGCACTGTACATCACCATAAATAGGTGGTGTGTTTGGGGGTTTGGATTGTATGTGGGAGGGGGCACAGGGATGGGGTTTGTGGGGAGTGGGGCAGGCCAGCAGGGAACATAGTTTCCACTACTTCTTTTCGTACACTTTGTCCACTGCTCCCCCTGCCACCTACACCCCCCACTCCCAGGAACCAGCACGTGATTGAATTCTCCTTGAATGGTCTGAGCTCTTGGTGGCTTGATGTGATGCATTCCTTGTCAAGGGACTGCCTGTGTATTGTCACCTTGGTACATACATAGCTCTGAATGCTGTTCCACTGCATTTTCAAGTTATCCAGTCTGATGGGTGCCTAGACCCGGAGCACATTGTGATATTGGTGATGCTGTACATCAGTTCTGTTAGATCCCCTTCAAGGAACATTAGGCCTAATTCACAGAAGCATTTTATAATGGCCCCATTGGAAAACGTTCTATGAATTAGGACCTTTGCCTTTTATAGCTTTGCTAACTCTAATGTGATGGAGCCCATAGGAAAGGAATGATGAGCAACGGCAGTCAGTTAGGTATGGCGTCAACCACTGATGGGTGAATTAGGCTGCAATGGCTTGGCATTTGCACTCATGGTAAATACAGACAGGATTAGCAGCAGCTGGTGTGGCAGCTCCAGGATGTATTTTGATATGTCATCACATGCATGAAAGCGAATCTCAATCCTTATTCTTGACGTGCGGATTCCAAATAAATTTCCAGTGAATAACTGCTATTCCTTGTTGATTGTCTTCTAACAGAAACACAAGGACCTTACTTAACAGGGGGTACGGAAGCATAGGATTTACGACTATATTTAATTGCAATTGGCAAATGTGAAATAAAAATGAATTGTTGTCTTTGATCACTTAGATAATATGTCATAGTAGTGTGAGAAGTATACCAGGGATTTTATAATGTACTGCTAGACACACTGTCAGTTACAGTGGCTGAGAGCAGAAAGCCCACGGGTGAATTAAATGCTATTTCTGTCTTTGGACAGACTAGCATTTAGAGGAAGCCAATTTGCTTCAATTATGATGAGTGGGTTGCTTGAAATGCTGATTTAGGAAATTACTGAGAGTACTAAAAGCATAATAGCAAAGTATCTGTTTTCGCTTTATCAACACAATCAACATTTTCCTTCTTGGAATTCTCAATTAGTAAAAAAACAAAAGAAGCGTTTAGAAATCATCTTCGTCGTATTGGACACACTTCATGGACATTCATGTATTCCTTTGTCTGTGCATCTAGAAATTTAATGTGACTATGGTTATTTACCACATGCATTTAATTTACAATACCTAAGAATAGCACAAAAAAAGATGTTATAATAATGTTAGTACAAAACAAGTTGTCCTACTCTTAAATTCCTCATGCACACAAAGAAAATACTGATTATTATGCAAACTATTAGTAAGTGCAGAGAATCAACCAAGGTATTATTGTGCATGTCACAATCTGTATGTTGGTTCACAAGTATGTTTTCTATTTCTATGTTATCACTTCTCCTGACGCGTGTCTCTCTATGCCATTCAGTTAAATAGATGAAAAAATAAGGATTACAAGAACACCTACCCATAAAACAAAATGTTTCATATGGAGGAAAGTCATCTTCAAGAACACTAAGAAATATCTCAAAATCGTGCCTTTTCCAGTCGAGTAGAAATGCCTCAATGGGCAAAACAAACACAAAAACAAGACCTGCTCACCATTTCACCATGCCTCAAAGCACATCTCCATGAACACACAAGGAAACAAAATGCCTTTTCTAAAACTCCGATGTTAAGTTATGTCAGAAATAAACATGGGAGTATGTTGCCACTAGAGAAAATACAGCAACTCAAAAATCAAACTGCACAAGCAGCAAGGTGTTAGGCGCACATGATATATTAATGTATGCAGTGACAACAGACAAAGAAAGCTCATGCACCAGAAAATAGTGTGTCTGTGTACAGTGGGATGATGATGATATCCGACAAGACCAATTAGTGGCCATGATTGCATTTTGAAGGCACACACACACCGTGCAATTACAAGGGGAAGGTTGTTGTGGGCGTACTTCAGCCCAAATAAGGACGCAGACTCTGGGCATGTCTTAACTCTCCTTTAATCATACATCAACTGCCGTATCTCCTTTTCCCGCCTCCCTCCTCCCGCCCTCCCCTGTCCCTCTTCTCCTTTTGATTTCCCTTAACGGAGCCCAGTCCCTTTTCCCTTCACTACACCCCCACCTTACTTATCGAGTAAGTCCGTGGTCTACATTTCTTCAATGAGATAGAAGGGTCTTCGGACCGTTCTATGGGGCCATTCGGCCTGGTCGCTTCTTTCGTCATCTGGGTCTGTTGACATGGGCTCCTCAGGGGATCTGGGGGAGTCTTCAGGTTCTCGGGCTCCTCCTCCTCTAGGGGCATCTCCTCGGTTGGATCTTCCTGGAACATCCTCCGGAAGAAAGATGCATTTCTGGTTATCTCGCCCTGGTCCCCAATCGCGGTGATCATGGGCCCTTTTGCTTCAGTTACTATCATCGGCTCGGGCCGGTGTGTTGAGTCAGTTTTCCGGCGCTGGGCGTGCCGGACTAGCACTGTCTCTCCAACAGGAATTAGCGGTTCTCTGTCTTTCCGTTTACTGTCAGCCCATTCCTTGGCTTTTTGTCTTTTTTCCGCTTCCCGCTGTCTTATTTCGTTGTATTCCTCGGGCGTGTAGTCCTCGAGTTGGGGATGCCGGGATTGTGGTTTGTACTTGATCATGAGTTTAGCCGGGGTGCGGCTGGTCGCCTCATGTGGGGTGTGTCGATAGCTTCGTAGCATCTGCAAGATGGCTTGGGGCATTGAGGCCTGGTCTGTTGCTGCTCTCTGGCGTGTGCGCTTGATGTTCCCCATGAAGCGTTCCACCATTCCGTTGGCCTGGGGCCATAGTGGTGTAATCCTTTGGTGGTGGAACCCTAGGTGTGCCGCAAATTTCTTGAATTCTTGGCGTTGAAACGGGGACCCGTTGTCAGTTTTCACTGTGTTTGGAATGCCCCATTCGCTGAATAGCTCATCTACTATACCCACTATGTGATGGAAGGCTGTGGACTGCATGTATTTCACCAGTGGGAATCGGGAGTACTCATCAATGGCCACCAAGAGGTGACCTCCCTCTTCCAGTGGGCCATAAAAGTCAAGTGCCAAACGCTGCCATGGTCCTTCCGGGAGAGGAACTATCTGCAATGGGCACGGTGGTGGGATGGCTGCATTTATTTGGCATGGGCTGCAATGGCTCAATATGTTGTTCATGATCGTGTCCATGTGGGGAACCCACACCTGGTTCCGCAGTATCTTTTTCGTGTTGGCCATGCCTCGATGGCCTTCGTGTGCAATCATGATCAGGGGTTTCCTTAGGCTCTTGGGTGCTATGAGGCGGTTCCCTCTGAGTAGGTTGCCTTGGCTTGTTGTGGCTAGTTTGTTGTGTATTTTCTGCATTCTCTCTAGGTCTCTTCTGTCTACTCCCCCCCCCCTCCCCTGGCTTAAAGTGTTCATTGGCTGCCTGTCACCATCTGTTCATGTTTGTGAGGTGTATTGCTGCTCTGATGGTGGGGTCTGCTCTGCTCTTTTCCGCAAACAGTTGTGCTGTGATCACAGGGGGGAGGGCGTTCAGTGACAGGTATGCGACGTATTCTTCAGCTTCTCCTTGCATCATGGTGTCGGGCGCCCCGTCTGGGTGGTGCATCAGGTAGTCTGTTGGGTAGGCTTCTGAATGATGGTATAGTCGTATTCCTGGAGGCGAATACCCCATTGCTCAATGCGTGGTGGCATCTTAATTGTTGGGTTGACAAAGAGAGCCAACAGGGCCTGGTGGTCTGTTATTAGCGTGAAGGTGTGAAATGGTGACATTTTGTGCATGCCCACACTGTGGCCAGACTCTCGCGCTCTGCCTGCGAGTAAGCTTGCTCGGTGGTGTTCAATGCATGACTGGCATATGCTATGATGTGGGTTGTGGTGTCGTGTTGCGGGTCGGTTTGGGCCAGTATTGCCCCTAGCCCTACCGGACTGGCGTCTACAGTGATCTCTGTTCGCCATCATGGGTTGAAGTATGCTAGTTGGCGATTGGTTGCCAGTTCTCGTTTTATGGAGGAGAATGCTTGTTGGCACTGCTCTGACCACGTGAATGGTTGATCCTTCTTCAGCAGTTGTCGTAGCAGGCATTTGAGCGTGGCATATTGGGGAAGGTAGCGTGCGCACTACCCTGCCATGCACAGAAATTAGCTCAGTTCAGACACGTCCCTTGGGCTGGACAGGTTTGTTATGGTGCTGATTTTGTCTGGATCAGCTTTTATGCCCTGGTCTGAGAAAATGTGGCCGAAGAAACATAGGGCGTGAGTATTGAGCTCACATTTCTGTCTGTTGAGTGTAAGCCCAGCTTCCTGGAGGATGTGACAGACTTGGTGTAGAGCTTTGTTGTGTTGGTCTTGTGTGACTCCGAAGATGAGGATATTTTCACTATAATTGAATGCGTTGGTGACCGGACTGATTAACCTGCAAGTTATTTCCTGAAAGATGTCGGCGGCGGATGAGATGCCGAAGTTCAGCCATTTGTAGCAGAACAGACCCTCATGGGTAGTGAAGGTTGTGATGGGTCTTGATTCGGGAGCTATGACCAGCTGGTGGTAACCTTGGTTGAGGGCTAGCTTTGAGAACTTGGTGGCTTGGTTAAGTCTTATCAGCATGTCTTCTATGTTCGGTCCTGGGTGTCTTTCCTGTTGAATGGCCGTATTGGGGATCCACATATCGACGCAGAGACGAAGGTGTCCGTCTGCTTTGCGGATGACTACTAGTGGGGACACCCATGGTGTGGGTCCTGCCGCTCTTTCTATGATGTTGTTTTTTAGCAGTGTCTGCAGTTCATGGGTGACTTTGGCTTGTAGATGAAACCCTGTCCGTCTGGGATGTTGTGGCACTGGTCGTACCAACGGGCAATGTACAGTGTGATTACATTGTCCTTCAGCATGCCCACTCCTTCGAATAGGCCAGAATAGACTGTTTTTAGTGTCTCAGTGTCTAGAGGCTTATGGCCGATGGCCTGTATGTAGTGGGAGTTGGGTGGGAGTCCTTGGATTGCTTCCGATTGGTCATAGTGGATATTGATGAGGTGTAAAGTGACGGCTGTTTTGTGGCTGAGGAGGCACCTTCCTGTTGCTGGGCTGTGGATGACATGTATTGCCGTCTGGACCCTTTTTCCTCTGTGTATCAGGTCACACATGAATTGTCCTTTGGAGGTCAGTGGTTGTGTTGCGCCCCATTGAAAGATATGGGCATGTGATGGTTGTAGCGGGAACTTGTCAGCCAAGTTTCGTAGGTTTGGTGACTCATAACGTTGACTGTGGCCTCCGTGTCTACCAAGAATGGGGTATCCGTCCCTCCTAGGTGGACTGCACCTGGGGCTGCGGTGCTGTCGTCTGAGGAATTAGAGATGAGGCAGACGTACTCTCTGCTGTTATCGATCATACTTTGCGTATTGTTCCGGTTCTGGTGGTTGTTCTTCGAGGAGTGGGTTCTCGTATGGATCCCTGGTGGCATTCTTCTTCTGAGTTTGTCGTTAGGGTAAGATTGTATGTGGTATATTTATTCTTGGGCGGCGTAGGATTCGTTTGCCGGTTCTACTTGCAGGTTCTCTACTGCTCTGATGAATCCTGGGTTGGCCATGGTTCTGGGGTTAATGTTCTTGGTGTTCCCACGATCGGGGTACGGTCATGGGTTGAAGGATCTCGGTGTTTTAAAGTGCCTCTCTGGCATTTGTTGGTTAGGTGGTCAGTATGCTGGTAGTGTGGGTGTCTTCTCCCGGCACATGCTCTGGAAGTGATTTTCCTGGCCACACCTCATGCACATTTGGCCCTTAAGAGGGCACAGACCTTTGTGTGGGAATTCAAAGCCGCAGCGGTAGCATGCCTTTCTGGTGGTGTTCGTCTCGTGGGGTTCCACTGGTCCTGTCTGTACGCGTTGCCGGGTTGGCGACTTGGTTGGCTGTTGGTGATTGCCACTATGGAATCTATCTTTTTCGGATTCTCCATGTGGGCAGCCTGGATGTCTACCCTTTTACATACTTTGGCTAGCTCAGCTATCTCTTTCAGGGGTAACGGCTTCTTTAGCAGGTGTTGGCGAAATATTGGGGACAAGCATCCCTCAATGACTCTTAGGCGGATGGCTTTGTCGTCATTGAAGTTGGCAAAGTCGCAATATGTGATTTTCCTCTGGAGACATAGTATGAACTGTCCAACTGTTTCCTGGGGCATCTGAGTGCACTGGTTGAAGATGTAGCGTTCATAGTTTCTATTTGGAATGACTACTAGGCAACTGTTGATGGCTTCGATTAGTTTTAGATATGTCGTCCTATCTGCTTGCGGGATGGTCTTGATGATGCTCTTTATGTCTTTCCCAACCAGGTTTGTGAAGATGTCTAGTTTGTTCGGTGCGTCCTGGTTTCCTACTGCCCTCATGAATTCTTCAAATTCGTCCATCCACTCCTGCCATCTCTGGCCCTGATTTTCCTGGGGTTCTAGTGGAAATCGGTTTGGGCGGCGTAGGAATAAATACGGGGTTGGTGGGAGTTATCCCCGGTGTTGCGGGTGCCGTGGTATCTACTGCTGCGCTTCCTGATTGTGACATGATCGATGGTGCTTGGGCGTGGTTGTGGCGCCCTTGTCAATGCTCTTGTTTTCAAGTGTGTTGTCGCTGTAGTGATGTGTATGCTTTCACGTGGCTTCTTGCAGTGACTGATGCATGTCTCTGCTTCCTCGCTTTCAAGTGGCCTATGGCTATGAATGATTGTGCCCTTGTTTCCTCGCTTTCAAATGGCTTATGCGGGCAGCGTCTCCTTTCTTCCTGGCGGGTGGCGCACTCCTCGGTCACTCCTATGCGGCTGGGCCTCCTCCCGGACGTGCTGCAGTCCTCCGGCAGTCTTCCTTCTGTCCCGACGGCCGGCGCGCTCCTCGGCTCCTCCTCTTGGCTGTGCTGCCGGACCTCCACACCGGCACTGCTGTACTGCTTCTTGCTGTGGTGCTGAGTCCCTCCGTGACTCCAGCTGCTCTCCGCACTCCTCCTTTTATTCCGCTCCCCTTCTGGACTGGCCCGCCGGACCTCCTCACCAGCGTCACTGTGTTGCCTCTTGCCAGCGGCGCTGAGTCCCTCCGTGACTCTAGCTGCACTCTATGCTCTTCCTTCTCCTCCTCAAAGGCGGGTTCTTCTCTACTCATCGCCAGTTGTTGTGGGCGTACCTGGGCCCAAATAAGGACGCAGACTCTGGGCACGTCTTAATTCTCCTTTAATCATACATCAACTGCCGTATCTCCCTTTCCCGCCTCCCCTTCTCCCGCCCCTCCCCCTGTCCCTCTTCTCCTTTTGATTTCCCTTAAAGGGGCCCGGTCCCTTTTCCCTTCACAACAAAGACCAACACTAAAGTGTCATGAAGACAAAAAGAAAACTGCGAACACGGCCTCATTAGCAGAACACACCTGAAGTCAACATTAAACAATGAATTGTTGAAGTGATGGCATTCAGCGTATGCTGAATACTGTGGGGAAGGAAGCCTATATTATTTGGATTGTGGGGTGAATCCATTGTACACCTAGTGCAGCTTCATGCTTCTAGGCTCAGGGTTCTTGCCTATGGGCCACCATCAACGGTAGTGACGTAAGTCTGAGCACAACCGTACCTCCTGCTTCAAACTCATGTTAGGGTTATCACTGTCCTCAGCCTTACCTGAAATACAAATATGCCTGCATGTTTAGTTGAGTAGTCTACAGGTGTTGCTATTAAGCACATGTTCCAGCTGGAATGCAATGCAGTCGACGCAGTTTAGGTGAAGTGACAGAGTGGCAACAGATCGTCACATCTGAGCCCTAATAAATGCGCCATATTGCTATGGTTATGTGTGTCTGTTTTCTTTAAACCAATTGGCAGACTTCCATACGAATGGATGCCATTTATTCAGAGTTTTCCAAGAATAAGCATTACTTAAGTATAATTTGAGATTGTGCTAGTAAGACTTTTATGAGATCATATCATTTTAAAGTAGAGATGATTTACGCAAGAAGTCTTTGGAACCATAACAAGATGTCTGTGTATGACAATTTCGTTTCTAAGCGCTCAAAGGAACATTGCGAAACATAGTATTTGGATTATTGTTTCCTTAAAATAAACTTCTGGTAAAAAGACATCTATTAACCTTAGGGTACACTTCTCGGCATTCAATACAAATGGAGCCATGTCATGCCCTTCTTCTGCATACGTTCTCACAAGCATTGGTCGACTCGAAGGTATGAAGCTGAGCAAATTGTGTGATTCGTGGTAATGATGCCCTTCTACGTTCTCCTTGGTGGTGACACTTAAATTGCAGGGTGGTACGAATGCTTGTCCCTGAAAACGTGGAAAAAAGGGTACTTTTTTAAGTGTAAAGCACATAGGTCTGCCTAGTGAAATCCTAACAAAGGTTTTATTGTGCATACTGCAAGTTGGCACTAACCAGGGCATGGAAGTAACATTATGGTAAAGCCATAGCTGGGCTTCACAGGCCAGGTCATTCCCCAAATATGATTCTTTGATGTGCTATCTTTTATTATTGGTCTGGGAAACACACAAGTGTGAAATGGAGAGTGCTAATGGCCCTTTTCCCTTACAAGTCACCGCTCACTGGGAAGAGGCCAGTAGCATTGCCAAGCCCCTCATTCTGTGTAAACCCCACTGTAAATGTATGCACCACAAAAGCCTAAGTTGTGTAGCTAGTCTTTAATATCTCTCATGTGTTGGCATGAAACCAGTGCGGTAATAATGCATGCAGACTTGCACATTTTATCCAGAAGATGCTTGCTTGAAACAATACTGTGATTTGAAGAGCAGTAGGGCAATACTCAGAGACGTGTGGTTTTCTGGTGTTGCACCAGGGTGTTGTAATAGTTTACAGACTTCTTGATTTCGGAAATAAAGGGTGTTTAAAATTAATGTTGAAAACAAGGAAAGGGGTGTTTTAAAAACTGGAGACGGGCATGGGTACACAATTGCCACCACTGTGTATGTTCTGCATGAGTTTGTAAAGAACGTCCATGACCATCAGGTTTTAAGCACATACTTTATTTTAACATGTGTTAACTAGATGACATTATGCAGGCTAAACCAGCTAACTGGCAACACAGTATATAAAGACGCATAGCAATGTTGGTGTCTGTCTTTGGAAAGAAAACTCTGGATTCCCCCTATTTAGATGGGTCATTAATAATGAGTAAGAGATAATAATATGATAAAAGAGCATTATTGGTGACCATATTTGACAGGTGGAAAGACTGCTTACTTAGCATTGATAGTCAGGGTGTAGTCTAACGGCTTACATTTATAAATAAAGATTAATGTTGGCACGTTAAGAAATTGGTTACATAGGAGTTATGTACAATATAGCAAGATTACTTGATATCTCAATATCCACACATTCTTCATTCCCAGAACATGGTGCTTACTGTATTAAGTTGAAGTGAACCAAAACTGCAATTTACATAATAATTAAACAATTCCTGTATTAAAACAGCTGCAGTCTCAGATATTGGACATGCAATATCATTACAAACTCACTTCAGTTAGCACATTGATAAAGTTGCTGCTGACCACACCCCATCTAAAAAGGCCAGCAACGGGCAAGTGAAATGGATGAGCACTTGCCTGTGGCTTTGATAGCAGGAACATCATCTTTGTCCAAGCGCCATTATTTAATGATTGTAATAAAAATAAAGAAAATGTGGCGGCCCATCAGTGGCTTTCCAGTCAAGGTGTTCTATCCTCTAGTAAATGTATGATATGGATGATCTGGAAAGACCTTGCAGTGGCCGCATTGCATTTCATCCTGCCTGTTTAATTTTGAACTTAGTTGTGCCCAGTGGTCGCACTGCATTTCTTCCTGTTCCTGTTTATTTCAATTCTAGCTTGGGCAAGTGACTGCACTGTGTCTCTTTCTGTCCTTCTGTTCCTGTCTTGTTTGTCTCTTCTGCTTGCAACCCTCCTTCTTGTTCTTCCCCAGTGTCTCCACCCTCCCCTTTCTGCTCACTTCCACTCTTCTCTCTTCCCCCACCCCCTCACTCTCCTTTTCCCCCTCTTCTACATCTCCCATGGATCTATCTGTCTCTCCTATCTTCTCCAACTGTTTCACCAGTGACTATCCTACTCTTCTCACTAATTCTGGTTGGAAGAAGCTCAAAAAGGATATCCTGGTCTCAAGCCCAAGCCTCCCTATTGCTGATACCAACGCTTCCTCCAGACAGATTCTCACTGGCATCCTCTTTGTTGTTCCCTCACCAGACCTATGGACACTTTATATGTTCTCTGTGCTCTCTCATTTCTCCTCTTCACCCATTAATTTTGGCACACGCTGGGAGGCCCTCGTGGCTTCCTTCCACTCCTCTAAGGGTATTTGACAGACATTTCCTGTGACTTATCAATTTCCTTTCCTCTACTGCTGTGTCCTCTCTTCCTCTGCTTCTTTGCCTCCACCTTCTGCCTCCCCTCTAGTGCCATCTTCCTCCTCCCTGGCTACCTTGCCCTCTCCTCCTACCTCCTCCACCCCCAATAAGGCTTCTTCTCCACCTCCGCAGGGAGTACCTCTAACTTGTACCCTTTCCCAGAAATCTTTCAAGGATGGCAACCTTCTCCACCTCACCACTCTTAACTTTCGCTCAGCAGTAAAACACTCCTCTGACATCTGCCAACCTTAATGTCCTTGGTCTCACAGAGATGGTTCACGGCGAGCTCTGTCATGAGCTTTGACACTCTCTTTCCCGATGGCTACAAGATCCTCTCTGCGCACAGATCCAACAGTTCTGGGTGGGGGTGTATCCCTGATCTTTCTGGAGTGGATGCCTGCCTCTATCATTCCTATGCAGGCCTCCTTCTTCCTCTCTGAGTGGGCAGACAACTCCTCTGCCCTCCTGGCCTCAACCACTCGGTTCCTCCTCCTTGGAGATTTCCACATCCGTCTGGATACATCTTGTCCCACAACGGGACTCTTTGGTGACCTCTGTGACTCTCTCTCTATCTCTCTCTCTATACTTCCCTCTGCCCCGACTCACTCTGCAGGGCACACTGTCAATGTTCTGATCTCCTTGAACTTCTACCTCTCTAAACCTCACACCACTCCTCTCTCCTGGAGTGACCACTTTCTCCTCTCCTCCCATCTCTCTCTCTCCTCCTCTCAGGCAAAGCCTACCCCCACACTGCCACACACATTCTCAGTCGTTCGACACTGACTCTCTGCCCTCACTAAGAAGAGAGCTCACATACATACCCACATTTTTGTGGCATCTAATAACTCAGTCGAACTCTTTAAAATGTGCAAGGTACTTGCCAATCCTGCCGCAGTCTCTACCTCTCCTTCCCAGGCCCTCTGTATGGCCCTCGCTTCTCACTTAATCTCTAAAACACAGATCATCCTGTCCACCCTCTCTGCTACTCCTGCTTCTCCCTCCAGTATCTCCTCTTGCCCTGGCCCCCCAACAGCCACCCCCCACCCTCCCTTCTCTACCTTTTCTCTCTTCTCCCCTGGTGAGATTACCAGACAAGTCCGAACAATGAAAACCTCATCAAAACAGGTTCTTCCCTGTTCTTCCAAAACCATCAAGGACCACATTGACACCCTCACGCCAGCCTTGGCTGACATCAGCAACCACTCTCTTGCCTCTGGAACCTTCCTTTCCCCCCAGAAGCACTTCCTTGTGAAAAGCTGGCCATCTCCCAGCTAAATCTTCACACTGAATCTTCCGGGAGGGAAGGGTCGTCTGAGGGTTAATTGAGGAGAGGTTGGTTGTCTCCAGCACCATCAATCTGTCTTCAGAGCAGCCAGAAGCACATACACTGCTCTCCTGAACATCCGTGAGGACCTGCTCTCTAACCCTGATCCTAATCTCCCCTCTGTCCTTATCCTACTTGACCTCTCCTCTGTCTTTGACACAATCAACCACACCATCATGCTCAACTGACTCTGTGATACACTGGGTATCACTGATCAGGCTCTAGACCAGCTGATTCTTTTCTTTCTGACAGACCCTCCCAGTTCCAACTTAGGTCCTCCATCTCCTCTCCTCTCTCTCTCTCTCTCTCTCTCTCTCTCTCTCTCTCTCTCTCTCTCTCTCTCTCTCTCTCTCTCTCTCTCTCTCTCTCTCTCTCTCCACCAGTGGTGTTCCCCAGGGGTCTAACCATTCTCCCTTGCTGTTCAACTAATACCTGCCCCACCAGCTTGCCTTCATTCTCCCCTCTGCCGCCTTTTCTCCTTCTCTCACCCCTGACTGTCTGTCTGCAATCCAGGAGTGGTGCACCTCCAATGATCTCTGCCTGAATTCCAGTAAGACAGAGATCCTCCTTATTGGTACACTTGTACCCCTCTTCTCCTCCACACTATGGATGGCCTCCCTTGGCCCTCTTCCCCCTCCCAACTGTGAGGCTAAGTACCTCTCAGTTATCTTTGATTCCACACTCTCTCCTTCACTCCACACATTTCTGATGTCTACAGACTACAGACTACAGACTACTGCAACAGCCTCTTTTTAAATCTACCCACCTCTACTCTCCATCCTTTGCAATTTATCCAGAACAGGACTGCGAGACTTGTCCTTGGCCTTAACCCCAGGGATCGTATCTCTCCAGCACTGAAATCTCTCTGTTACGCAGAATCATATGCAGTAACCTTTGGGAACACCACATACAATTAAGACTACAATTTTATCTTTGGTACAAGGCTGTACTACACAGTAAAGTGGTAGTGATGGTTGAGCAGCCAGACTTATCTCAAGAGTAAAATAAGCAGTATCAGAAGTTACACAAAGGACAAGAATTACTATTATTCAAGCCAACACTGATTCAAGGTTTCTGAGTAAAAGAATATACATTTATTTACACCATCAGTTATTAAACAGTTCACTATTATAAAGCAGAAGACAATCACAATCTTGAGACACTACAATGACCCCAAATCAATTCTGGACAAGTTAAGCTAAAAAATGAAGTGTGAGCAAAATGGCACTCCAGCAATTTAAAAGGGAGGAAAAGACAAGATTTTTCAAAATCAACAACACCAACAAGTGATAGGCAGGGCAATCTAGAGAAGGCTAACTACAAATTGGATTCAAATCAATAGGCCTCGGACAATGTTAATTGTTCAGAGTCTTTGCAGAGGATCACACAGTTCAGAGTAGTTTGTGGTTAAGTCTTTCCCAAGAGTTCAAAACGAAGTTGGTCAGAGGAAAAGTTATTTAAAGGAGAAGAGAAGGACAAGCCTTTAGAGAGGCGAAAGATTTCAAACACTTTCATTGCGGTCGGACGGAACGAACGACCGGATTTGCACAGTACCTTAAATGAAGAAGAATGCTGTAACTGAGACGGTTGTTCCTAGCAGTTCCTGCAGGCTCACAGTTCCTGAAGCGACTGTCATGGTGACAAGAAGGAGGAAGACTGGAGGGTCCTGCACTGCCCAGGGAAGAAGCCAGCAGCAGAGCAAAGCATTGAATAAAAGGAGTGCTCCTTAAAAGCACAAATGGACTCTCTCTCACTGGCTATCTGGTTTCGTGTAGCACAGCAAATTCGACCAGGCTCAAGAGGAGGTCCAGTGGCTTTGTGAGCTAGTTGGTCCCACCAGACTCAAGCGGAGAAGACTCCTTGTGGATCTCCTCTGTCATCAAAGTTTCAGGTGATTCGGACCTGCAGCGGGGCTTCACCGGGTGTCAAGTAGTTGCAGCAGTTGTCTTCCTTCAGCTTCTTGTTGGATCTCATGATCCAGTGGCGACTCTGCCTTCCAAGTCCCAGAGACCTGCTTTTAAGCAGTTTCCCCCATTCACACAGCCTGACTGTCAATTGCACAGTGAGGTGGCTGCCCTGGCAGGACACTCTCCTAGCCAATCAAACTAGCGTGCGACTTGGGTCTCCAAGGAGACCCTTTGCAGGGGGACTCAAACCCCTCCTTCACATCTTGTCCACCCAGACACTCAGGCGCCTAAGGAGGGCTTCTGTGCAGAAGCCTGCCAAAGGACGCGAACAAAGGAACCAAACCTGGCGTGCAGAGAAAACCCGAGAAAGACCTTTACAAAAAGAAATGGCGAATAAACCCAACCGGAACTGAATAAAAATAAAAAGGGTCCAGCGGCTTAAGAGTTTGAGGCTACCACCATAGTCTCTAATGTTACCGGGGCTATTTTCATAGCCCGCGGTAAAATAAAAATGGTAGATACCACTGCCACCAGCAAAATCTTAGAGAAAGGGGAACAAAATAATGTTCCAGGAGAATCAGCCGAAAAGGGATAACGATTAACCCTTTCAGTACTCTATTGGAAGATAGGTTATACTAGGTGTGTACATTTAAAAGGACTAGTAAAGTCAATTATAACTTTACATGTTCTGGGAGACAGTAGTCAGTCCCAGAAAATGGAGCTTAAAGTGGGAAATCTAAAAAGACAACCCTGTGTTACTCCACCAATGGTGCTGTGTGACACACAGTAAAAAGATAATGCCTATGGAGTGGGTGAGACTCCATTGTCCATTAGCACAAAATAATGTACAACACATAGCAAAAACACATGTAAGAGTGGAATAAAAGGCTCACACTCTTACCAGGTGAAATAAATCGACCCTAGAAATAAAGCAATGCTGCTGAGGGACTCAACAGGTAAGGGAAATTAGCCATTCTGGAGAATTCTCCCTAACACTCTCCATTGGCTCCCACTGGCTGCAAGGATCAAATTCAAGACCCTTTGCATTGTCCACAAAGCCTTCTGGGACCTGGTGTCAATATATCTCCAGCATTCTCTTCAAAGTATCTACCTTCTCAAGCTCTTCGCTCCTCCACCTCTAACTCCCTGAGAGTCAGGCATTTTTCAAAGCAGCGACCTGGTGGCAGATCTCTCTCTTCTGCCGGTGCCTCCCTCTGAAACAGCCTCCCTGCCACTCTGAAACTTGAGCAGAACCATGTCTGGTTCTGAAGCAGCTCAAGACCTTCCTCTTTGCTTCTGCCTTCCATCTTCCACTTCCCTGCTGATATCCTGTCTGATACTGAACAGGTCTACCTGGCTATCCTCTGAATCAAGGGCCGAGGTCCCTTCCCTCCCAGTTACACACCTGCACTGCCTCTGCCTCCCCTGCACTGGGTCTTTGTCTGCAACACTACAGCCCCCACTACTTGCACTTTTCTAACCCTTGCTGTCTGCACTTAACCCCCCTTGCACTGCCACTTGTTGGACGCACTACTTGTATGTCTTATCCTATGTCTCACACATAACCTCCTCCCCTATCCCTGCACATGCACAATCTCAATTTCACTTGGCCTAGTAAGATTGTTGTCTTGTCCTCCCTTGTCCCCCCTTGACTTTTCGAGCCTTTAAACACTTGTGTATAGGTGTGACATGAATAAAATATCATATCATACCATATCATGCACTGCACCCCTCTACAGCTATTCCAAACAGGGGCACATGGATGTCTTAGTTTTCTGAGCATTTAAAAGCGCACACTACTTGTGAATTTGGGATCTACTTTTTAACATGCAGAACCCCCCTTGATTTGGGGGGTTTCTGCATGCAATCTGAATGGGCAGATACAAGATGCCCTTTGTGAATTGGTCTGTTCCTTTTTTGAGCGCAAGTTGTGATGATAAAAAAATCTTTGTGCACCTGGCCCCTTGTATTCATTTAGAAAATAACATTTATACAAATCTGCATCCATTTACCATTAAAAATAAATAATGGAAAAATGACAGAACATTTTCAAAACCATAAAAATCATCTTAAGGAAAAAGAGAACAAAAAAGTCTGCAACACGAATAGGTATATATGGGCAATAAGATGAAGGGAAAGTGTAGGGGAAATTGGGCAAATAATTTGGCTTGTATTCATATAAGATTCAAATATAACCAAATATGTATATCTGAATTAAGGCCTTTCCTTGTGATAGGTGTGGAATACCATAGATCACAAAAGTGATGTGTGGAAGGTTTTGAATGAATCTAAACCACTAGCAATTGCTCTGGGCAACCTTCCACATCACCGTTTTTTAGCCCGCCTGCGCCATTGCAAAAGGGGACCAGCCATGTGCAAATCAGTCAGCAGCTGCCGCCACCGAAGGTAGCAGCCCAGCCCGAACGGCTAGGCCAGGTCCCCTCTGCACAGAAAACCAAGCAACCCCAGACATGTTTCGGCCTTGTTGGACCTCCTCAGTGAGGTGCAGCCTGGTTCCCTGTGGTGCAGCAAGCAAGGGACCCACGTCTGGGCATACCCTCTCTCACAAGGAGAAACAAACTGACCACAAAAGTGATGGGTGGAAGGTTTTGAATGAATCTAAACCACTGGCAATTGCTCTGGGCAACCTTCCACACCACCGTTTTTTAGCCCATCTGCGCCATTGCAAAAGGGGACCAGCCATGTGCAAATCAGTCAGCAGCTGCCGCCACCGAAGGTAGCAGGCCAGCCGGAACTGCTAGGCCAGGTCCAACCAGACCGAAACATGTGTCTGGGGTTTCTGTTGGTACTCTTGTTCAGAGGAGAATTGCCTAGCATTTCGGTGCTGGACTGCCCCAGGGCAGGACAAAGGCTGATATGTTTAGGATATTTCTTCTCTGTGAAAGATAGTGAGCTAAAGACTCTGGGTAAGTCTCTCGTAACCAGGACTAATGTCTGGCAGAGGGACTCCCAGGACCCCCCCTTGTTCATTTGTATATTTAAGTAACTTTGGGTCTCACCCTAAATTACTAGGGGAATCCAGACGTGGACCCCTTGCTCACTATTCTTAGAGAGGCACAGATCCACCCTACTGATGAGGTCCAACCAGACCGAAACATGTGTCTGGGGTTTCTGTTGGTACTCTTGTTCAGAGGAGAATTGCCTAGCATTTCAGTGCTGGACTGCCCCAGGGCAGGACAAAGACTGATATGTTTAGGATATTTCTTCTCTGTGAAAGATAGTGAGCTAAAGACTCTGGGTAAGTCTCTCGTAACCAGGATTAATGTCTGGCAGAGGGACTCCCAGGACCCCCCTTGTTCATTTGCATATTTAAGTAACTTTGGGTCTCACCCTAAATTACTAGGGGAATCCAGACGTGGACCCCTTGCTCACTATTCTTAGAGAGGCACAGATCCACCCTACTGATGAGGTCCAACCAGACCGAAACATGTGTCTGGGGTTTCTGTTGGTACTCTTCTTCAGAGGAGAATTGCCTAGCATTTCGGTGCTGGACTGCCCAAGGGCAGGACAAAGACTGATATGTTTAGGATATTTCTTCTCTGTGAAAGATAGTGAGCTAAAGACTTTGGGTATGTCTCTCGTAACCAGGACTAATGTCTGGCAGAGGGACTCCCAGGACCCCCCTTGTTCATTTGGAATACCATAGATGACAGATGTTTGGCTGGCTTTTATTTAAACGTGCTTCAGTCTGAAGGTCCCTGAGTATGGAGGCAGGCAGGATGCTGTCTGAATACAATTTGGCCTTGAGGGATGCTAAGGTGTCAGTGGGTTCTTCCATATTTAGGGTCTTGAAAGCTGTCAAGGTAGTTGTGTTTTTGAGAGATGGGATGTGTAGTGTGCTGTAATTTATGGCACTGATGTCTATGTGTTGTCGGATCATGTTGATCTTGTTGTGGAAACAAGAGATGATGGTGGTGACATATTTGATGTAGTGTGCTACAGGTGGGCCAGACACAGGGTTGATGCAGTGCCTGATGGCTTTGAAGAGGGATCTGCTTACATTGTTGGCATTGGCTATGGTGTTTAATAGTAGTCGGCCTTAGCAGTGTTAATCAATCGTCTGTGTGTAGCGTGGAGTTCCTTAAGGAGTGCGAGGTTGGAAATGCTGTTGGATAATTTGCCTATTTGATTCTTGTTCATTGATTGTTTGTTCAGTGATGTTGAGTACTTGATTGTGCCAGGGTGCAGATGGTTCAGGCCTCAGGGTGCGCAGGTTTATTGGAGCATAGCAGTTGATGTTGTTTATGAGGGGGTGTTGAGTCTTGGATAATCAATATGCAGTGCTGGTTTGTTAACAGTAGATCAGCAAATGGATTTTATTGAGGTCTTCCATGAGAGCCTCCACTGGGAAGTCATTGAAGGATTTGTGGGCTTGTTTGCAGGGTTTCTAATGGGTTTGGCTGAGAGGTGTGTTGTTACCAATCTCAAAGGAGATTGCCTGAGGGTCCGGAGAGTCAACTGGAATAGGAGAGCTGTGATGGAAGGTGTGTATGACAGTGATGATGGGGTTGACAAAATTACCCTTTATGTGAGTTTGGACTTACATGTGCTATGTGAGGATTAGTATGTCAACCACAGGCAGGGGAGACCTTCCATCGCTGACTTTGTTGCTACTTTGCCAGGGATTTTGAAGTTGCTGAGTGAAATGTTGTTAGCATGCATGAGAGATATGGTGGTGGTGACCAAGTCCTTGAAGTATTTGATGAAGGAGTTGTTGGGCATGGGGGGGTCAGTAGACAAGCTGAAAAGTGATTGTGTCTACTTCTGAGAGCAGGAAGTGGCATGATTGGTTTCCAAAAGAGCTGATGGTGTCCACGTCCTGTTGGGTGCATGGCCATGCTGACTTGTGAATGATGGTGAGACCTCTGCTGACCTTGTTTGGACGGTCTTGTACAAGTCTTTAGCCATTGTGAGTGATGGCATCTAGGATGTTGGTGGATGTCATCCATGTCTCAGTAATGAAGATGTAATCAAGTGTTGATGAGGTTAGTGATGTCAGCTGCATTGTGGATTGCTGCGTGGACATCATTAGCGAGCATCAGTCTTTGTGTAGTGGTGGAAGCTGGAGTCATGATGTGTACATTAATGTGGTTGAGGCTGTGGTGTCCATGATGTTTCTGGTGAGTGCTGTGGTTTGCATGAAGTGGTGATGGCAGTGATGGGCTGTTGAGAGACAGGGCTGAAATGCATATTCCATAATCCTATCAATAATCATGTACTTTTCAGCGGACAGTGCCTTTCCACTGTCACTGTTCCTGTTGTCACTAATCAAGAATCCAGCCAACCCCGGTGAGGCAAACTACAACGCAGCACACAGAGCCACTAAGGGCATAGTGAAGCATCCATTTGGAGTGCTTAAGTCATGCTTCTTCTTCCTTGACCACTCAAGTGGCGTGTTGCTACATGCCCCCCACCCCTGTAGAATGCAAAATCTTTGTGGCATGATGTGACATGCAAAATATTGCCACATTTTGTGGAATAGCAGAAGTGCAGGGGGGCGGCTGCCCCCATTCACAGGCACCTCCCATTCTCTTAGTAGGCCAAAGGCACATGGAATGGACACACCCAACCAGGTAGTACAAACCTACTTTGCATTAATAACCTCAAGTGGAACACAGATAGTCATGCCAACACCCTGAGAATATGCCTCTTGGATTGGCAAACTCTGTGTGCCCCATAATATGAATAGTGCACTGCTAACTCATTGACATCCTTTACATAAAGTGCAGAAAACACATTCCCACTCATGTCAAGTTGGAAGGAAAGTGACCATGTCACATGCCCAAAATACCAGAAATTGCAACCTGAGTTGCATACATCAAGTGCAACAATGAATATCTCACCTGACTGTCATCTTGATGCTGGGTCCCTCTGTACCATTGCTGCTGGGCCTGCTCACCCCCACTACTACTGCCATGCACGTGTTCCTTCAATGGGGAAAATCAACAGCTGCCCACCCACCCCATCCTCATGCCCCTTGTACTATCATGAATGCATCATCCAGATCTACCAAAAAGCAATGTAGCCACTCAAAGAATACACAAACATAAATAAATTATAAAGGTTACACACTCCTCACCATCAACAGTTATAGCTCTCATTAATTTGACCACAGCAGCACCATAACACATGGCACGTGGGAAAGACATGTATGCCTCTGACTTACACACCGCACCAGCAATATTCAGCAAACTTTAAACATCATCCCCATGCATACTTGTCATCTGGATCATCCTCTTACATGGATTGTGAGAGCCAGGTGTGTTGTATGCGTATGCGTCATGGACTGGGACGCCAAAGAGGCCCTGGAAAAAATGTCCACAGTGGCCCCATATTACACATTTTCGCAGGCCCAACCCCTTCAATATGAGAACACGTGGAAATACCACACAAAAGATGGCCATAGTGCAGACTACAGGACAATGCCCCGAGTTTCCTATAATGCAGTCCACCCCTGAGCATGGAGTGGCTACTTGACATGACATCTGTCAGGAGATGGCATGCAAGGCTGACATGACAGAGGTGTTAATGGATTTCCACACACAAATGAAGCTACTGCATCTGCCGTCACCAAAAACATGTGCACAGGAACATCCCGAGGAGATAGTTTCCAAACAGCATAGCTTGGAGGTGTAACCAGTACACAAAGGGCATGCAAAGCTGATGACGGTGACATGCACAAGCAATTATGAAGGACATCTGAAGGCAAGCCCTTGAATGCTCACACCAGAGAAAATACAACCCACTAGGGAAGAAAGACGCAAGTCGACCTTGAAAGGATAACAAGTTTTAATCTCATGCGCAGATGAGAGCAACAGCAAAGAACTCTGCTGCCAAGTACATTCTTCCCAAAAGAGGTACACGCAGAAACATTTAAGGCAAAAACATTGTCATAATGAGGCAATACATGTAGTGCACACCTGTGCAGCTGATTGGCTGGACCCTATACAGTTGCTGCCTTTACCCATATGGGATGGCAGTTAATTGGTCCCAGCCCAGTCCATCCAACTTCCATCAGTTGGGCACAGCAGGGCTCATCTTCTTCTCATGTTGAAGGTCAGAAAACAAATTAACTATGCTCCTACTATACAGCTAGTTTATCACTCATAACAAGCGCTAGGTAGGTTTCAAAAACAGATGCACAGGCGGTTCCAGGGCACCCTAATCATCATCTGCACATTTCACTCGCTCTCTCCACGTCATCGAACTCCCAGGTCTTCCACCCTCATTTGAACTATAATATATCCCTCCCAGCACCTCGCAATACAAATCACATGATTGTCGCTGCAACTATACATGCTGTCCATCCTCTTTGAACATTTCAGGACTTCTTTGGGGTTGATGGTCAAAGGGCACCTGGTGCCATGGAGATCAGGGATCGGGTTGTGCTTTGGCCAAAGTGAGATAACATGCCCACCAAGTGCCGGCCTCTATTCGTGACCTATGGGGCACATTCCTTTTGGGTGAAAGATACATCTTTGCAACACAAAATTAATGGTTTCTAATTGGTTTTTATTTGATTAAATCAATTTCTCGATGGGTTCGCCGTGTTTAACATAGTAAAGTCTCACGGTGTAGTTTACATTGTTTAACAGGTGGTGCCGACATGTGTTTTGACTGTACAGGTCTTTATCAAGGATGGTGGGTGTCTGTCGTTGCTTGGATTGTGGTTGGAGTGAAGATAGTTATCTTGGGAGCCCAACGGTGTCCTGGATTGTTGGGTGAGCGGCGGTTTAAAACCTGGGCTCCTGGTAGTCATCAAGGTTAGTAACTGGGTGTGTTAAAACCAGAGATAGGCTGTGAGGTCTCCTGTGGCCCAAGAGGGAATAAACTATGCCTGTTTATGCAGTTCGAGCATTTTTAAAATAAGGTGGTTAGAGGTGTAGATATTCTATTGTATATAGATAACTAGTGCTGGTGTTCGTGGTCTCGTGGATTGCGTGGGTCTGGGTTGCAGGTGTGGAAGAAGGGTCTGGTGAGTAGGAGGCAGTAGCATCTCAATGGGCTCACGCTGGCTGACTGACATAAAAATAGGCGCGTATGTCCTTCAAGGGGAGGCACAGTATCTCTGGTTGGGTGTGTGGTTGGGTTCCTGGGTGCAGTTTGATGCACTTGAGGGTGGGTCACAAATTGAGACCCTTGTGACTATGGAGGTGCGGTGGTCCTGTGGATCATTATCTGTTGCTGTGGAGTTGGGAAGCAGTGAAGTGCTCTCTGTGATTTAATGAGATAAAAACCGTGATTTTAGGGCAGTAAATTTAGAAAGGCCTGGGTAGTGATGCAGTGGTCACCCTGTTTGGTGATGTCACATGGTAATTAGAATGTACATATAGTTGTGCTACACTTCAGGGATTGTTAGGGTGGGGGCTGTGCAGTAAAAACATGTGCATGCAGATAGTTTTAGAGGGAACTTTAGTCAGCATACCTATATTATTAGGTAAAAGGGCAGGCAGGTGGGACTTGGTTTTATTGTATAGGTTGAACAGTATTAAGTAGCATTGTCAGTGGCTGTAGCGAGAAAGAGGACAGCCATATTGGGGCCAGTCAGTGTTGAAAGTTGCAGAGTATCATGGTTTAGCTAAAGGCCATAATATCCGTTCAATTGAATATTATTTTCACTGTTGAGCAGAGGAGCTCATAAAGCGAAGGTCAGGATGGAAAGGGATGACAAACACAGTCCAATTAATTGTTGCAAGGGAGTATTTTCTCATGGGCATAACGTTGCTCTCCAGAGAGCAGGTGCCTTCCCACATGATAAACTAATGATGACACAGTGATTGTGAAGGACACAGTCTGATGCACGAGGGGGCTCAGATCCTAGCAATGCCAACATATAGAACTAAGATGGCAGCAACAGCACACTCACTGACCACAGAGCATTTGGATTGGAAATACAAGTGTGTGGTAGAACGAATAAACAGTAGAAATTGATTTCTTGCAACTGGGCCGTGAACACGTTTTTTCCAAGCTGTTCATTAAGGGAAGACAACTCACAGGTTAGCTCCAGAATTGGCAACATATTTCAACATGGGAGGTTTGGGGCGAATAGGTGCAGGGGGCGAGGGGCTAAGAGATCTAATCAGGGCTAGTGGATTGTGGTGTTCTGGGGAAAGCAACAGAGTTTTCCCCTCACTCATTTCCACTCATAAGGTCCTTGGTCCTTCTCATTGGGATGCTATATTCTGACGCTGTCTCCAATATAACTGCCCAATCAGCACCTAGCATTCGATCAGCTTGTGCTACAAACAATGTCAACCAATAAAAGCGCAGAGTTTTGTGCTGACTATTGCATTTGGTAATGTTCAAGTGGTGGTATTTTAATTCATCACGAGAAAGAAAATGCACAGCATTCTTTAGGGGCCTGCTTTTGAGCGACCATTCAACATGTCGGAATTATACAAATTGTTGCAATTCTCTGCTTTAAATGGAGTGGCCCAGAAGTATAATATTGAGTAATAGTTTCCAGTTCCAGGACAGTGTCTGTTTTTTTTTCTCAGCTGTTTTTGTTTAATTTGTTTATATTTTTTACTACTTTTGGATTGTGGGACTGCACCTTTACAGTACAACATTTGATAGCATATCAAATGAGGAAAGCACATATATATTTGGCACTCACTTGATGTGGCTTCATAGGTGTTCATGACTCCCACCTCCAGTAGCCAGGGCAGATGTCACATTGCTGCTGAGCTTCTTGTTGGTTCTTGTGACCCTCTTATGCAGTGTGCCTCTCCCTCCCACATGAATTTATGAGATCTGTAACCTCCTGCCACATCCTCCATCACTGCGTCACAGAAAGGGTACTACTGGCCTAAGGGTGCAGGTCGACATGGTGTTTATCCACATAATCTGTGAGAATTGTTAGCTGCCCATCAGTGAAGTGCTTATTCCATGGTGGCCCCTTCTCTTTAACATGTCGCTCTTGGTGGGGTGATGCCTGTGTCTGCTCTTCAGGCTGGTTTCTCTTGGCCCTGATGGCCATTGGTGGCACTGGGGCGGCACCTGTAGCCTTGCCACCATGCTTTGCAGATGGACTCTTCTTCTGCCCTTGTCCCTGTCCTCTTCCTCGCTGTGGAGCTGTGGAGCCCTCTCACTCATTGTGCAATGGAATGGATGAGTTTAAAGGTTATCCAAAGCACTATGGAAGGCATGTTTATGGCAAGGTACACCCACATATTGCTACCTCCATGCATGTCAGGAAGTCCACTTGGTATCCCCATAAATAGCTGCATCTGTGCAGGCCAAGAAGTACACTTTGTACCCCCAAATATTGCCACATCCGTGTATGCCAGGGAGTCCATTTGGTACCCCCAAATATCACCACCTCTACGCACACCAAGAAATGCACTTGGTACTCACAAATATTGCTGCCCTCTCACGCATGCTAGGAATTCCTCTTGGTACCCCCACATTTGGCCTGGTCTGTGCAGTACATGCAGCCTGGAGGCACTCCTGAGCACATTATTGACTGCATTACGTGCAAATGCACATGCAACGTGGAAAGTAGAGACACCTGTGCCTTGCTGTTTCTCCTTGTACCATTCTTTGCCTCCTCCAGACATATTTTGCTTCCATACCTCTACATCTCCTGCTGCCTGGTAGTGTGTCACTTTCTGCTGACCATTAGCACTGTTTCTCCTGGGGGTCTCCTGTCAGGCTCTGTGACCACCTCATTTACCATTCCAAACTTCAATATCACCATCCCAGGTCTACAGAACATGAACAGTCAGGGCCCAGGTTTACCCCATCATCCTTAGGTGCAACATGTCAGCTACATCGACCAGCACCCCCAAGGTGGTGAGGTTGAGGGCTGTCAACTTCTCTGCTGCAGAAGTTGGTACCCAGGGTGACCATGTCCTGGCCCATTTGAATGCCCTCTTCGGTTTATGGAAGCAGCTTTGGAGTTCCGGCTGTCAGAAAATCTGGATGGACATCACAGCTGCCATCAACACAGGGCAGTCTTTACAGTGGACAACACGAAGAAGCACTGTTAAAACCTAAGGATCCAGAACCAGGCAATGTAGAAGATGGCTATTGAGGCAAGTCCATCTGTGGAGGTGTACTCTGGAGGCCACCATCGAGTAATATAACTTCACCTCTGGATCCTGGAGAAGATCAACCCAGTGGTTCATGTCCAGGTCCTTTAACTGTAGGCCCATATCCAAGCTGTTGATGAGCGCTCATAGAGTGAAAATGCCCACATATTTAGAACTTCCTGGCTGAGCATGCATGAATTGAGCATGTTAGTCTTTTTAATGGCACATATGATTGCACAATTATTTACTGGTATGCAGCTTCATGCAGAGACTGGAAGTATGTTATGGCAAACGTCTATGGAGAGGACAGGTGTAGGAACGAGCTCTGGAAGATTTTGGTGACAAAGGATACTCATGTGCATGCAATGTGAGATGCTGTCAGCAAGACCTAAGGGAGGAACATAAACCAGATTGAGATATTGAGGGCATGTGATGCTGTGGTGCTACGGACACTTGTACCCAGGTGCCAATTCCACACTTGGCCCACTGTGTCATTGCTATTGTTATGCAAAATGAGTTGTCATGTGTATGTGGCCACATGTCAGTGTGCTATGTTCACATGTGCTGTCTCATCATTGTGACTAGTCATTTGGCTTTCACTTGTGAGATTGGATTACTTCAGACATTAGCCTGTGTGTGTGAGGCAGTTGATTTTTGACTGATGATGAATGCATGCTACCGATACAATTGAGGAGAGTACAAATGCTTTGGCACTTATGATTGATTCCTATGCTGTATCTCCCCTTTTCCACAATGGTGAATGCAAGCCTTGGTGTCTTCCCAGGTGGCATTTGTGAGGCAACAGGACAATGAGAGGCACATGAGGCGCAATTGCCAATGGAAAAGGCTGCAGAGAGGTTGGAGCGGGTGCAGGCTGCCATTCTGTAGGAGTCTTGCAGGGCAGCAAAGGGGATCAAGCAAAGGATGAGAGAGACCATGTAAGCTCTCCAGGAAACAACAGAGGGCCGCCTGCAAGAGGCAGATGTAGAAGCGGACTTAGGCTTGGCTTTTCTATGAGTATTATTTTGTTTCAATGTTTGTATTTAGATATTTTGATATTCAACACCACCGTTTGACATCTCATTGTGGTATGTGCAGCATGTCTTGACTTGCTGCTGTATACATGCTTTTGTGCACCTTTTGTTTGAAAATGATCTCCACTGTTTATGTCCTATGGTTGTCATCTGTGTTTAGGCCACACTCATGGCTCATAGTAGTACTGGTCTATTTGCTGGGGGACATGTGTGCATACTTCAGGCGAGTGTGATGTTTAGTATGATACCTTCATGGCCATGGACGTATTTGGACTATGGTAGATGTAGGAAGATGACATATTCCCCTGCCCCTGACTACCTCTCTCAAAGGATCCACCCCGTCTCCTCTACTAGGCCAACCAGATCACCATATACAAACATGCTGTCTGTGCCATTAGTAAAAAAAGCTACAGCGGGCGGATCCAGCTTCCCATATCTCGCACCCACCCACTGGAACGCCCTACCTCCCACAATGCGAGGTGAGGCCTCCCTCAGTGCCTTCCGCAAAACCATGAAAATCATCTTATTCACTTAAGTGCACCGCACCAGTGGTATCCATACCGTATGCATATGTTCCTACTGCATAAACTGTATTGTAATGACTAACTGTACCAACCGAAATATCAGTTTTATGACTTGTAGAATTAATAATGTACCACTGAATGCCACTATTCCTGTAACTAAGCTCTTGCAAGTAACAGCGCCTCAATGCCCATGGGCTGCTAGCGTGCTATATAAATTTAAATAATAAATAAATAAATAAATAAACAAATAAATAAATAAATATTTGGAGCTGCGTGTGTTTCACATTTATTTATTTTATTTATTTTAATTCTTGATAATGTACCAAATCACCCGCAGGCCTCACGGCGCACACAGAACAATACAAGACAAGGACAATCAGTGAAAACAAAGAAGGTCAGAGAACAAGAAAGAGAGCGGAAATCTAGTTAGGAGACTAGGGTGTGTTAAAGAGACAAGTCTTTAGGTTCTTTTTTTAAATTAACCAGTGAAGTAGAGCTCTTAAGGTGAAGAGGAAGAGAGTTCCATAGAGTTGGCGCAGTGACACTGAAATAGTTTTTTCCAAATTTGACTGAGCGAAAGCGAGGCTGACTAAGCCTGACTTGCTCAGTAGACCTGAGTGATCGACCAGGGACATAGCACTGAATGCACTGTGTCAGGTAGATAGGTGCAGAATTATTCAATCATTTGAAAGTAAGAGTGAGTATTTTGAAGGATACCCTATGCTTGATGGGAGGCCAATGCAGTTTCTTCCAGGCTTCGTTGGTGGACAAATGCCTAGGTAGACCAAGTACGGCTCTGACTGCGCCATTTTGAGTGATCTGAAGGGCGGTGATATTGGCAGCAGAGGTGCCTGCTAGAAGACTGTTGCAATAGTTCAACTTGGAATTTACAAGGGCGGATGTAAGAAATTACATATTGCTGACAGAGAGGAATGGACGCATTGTGCACAGTTGCCTGTTTATCCAGACACAGCTTGCACAAGTTTTAGCCATGTGTGGGTGCATAGAGAGTTCAACGTCAATAGTGACGCGAGGGTCTTAATGCTTTGGGCCACTGGAATGGAAACTTTGGCTATAGTAAATGAAGCATATTCCTTAGAGAGCTTTTTTTAACATGTGACTAGATCCAGCAATAAGGATCTCTGTGTTGTCAGCATTCAACACCATAAAGGTCTAACTCATCCAGGGGTGGATGATGGCATAGATGGCAGAGATGGCTTTAGAGTCTGTGGAGTAAGAGCCTGAGAGTTCGAGGATGACCTGGGTGTCATCAGCATAATTGGTATATAAGACACCCAGGTCATAGAGCAACAGAAGCAGAGGAAGAATATGAATATTTAAGAGAGTGAGGGACAGAGAGGATTCCTGAAGAACAGCACATGTAAGCAAAGAAGGTATAGAAGATTCATTTTGGATAACCACGTGGGCGTTCCGGGGACCGAGAAAGGAGGCTAACCATTATGTCGTAAGTTTTGTGCACCCAACAAGGGATTGCAATCTAGTTCTAGTAGTGCGTGGTCGACTAAGTAGAACGCAGTGGAGAGATCTGACAACATCAAAAGGGCGGGATGGCCACGATCGATGATGGATCCAAGATTAGATTTTATGTCTAGCATGGTGGTTTCTGTACCTTACCCGGACTGACAAGGACTGAGGATGGCGTTGTCATCAATACATTTCTGTAGCTGTGCATGGCCTTCAAAAGGAAGGGCAAATGAGTTATTGTTCAATAGTGCTTAGCAAGAAGGGGCTCAAGAATAGTTTTTTTGAGCAAAGGTGTAATCCATGCTTCCTTGAGGTTCGCCGGTACTTGGCCCTCCATAAAGGACTGATAGATCAGTTTAGTGATCCAGGGACTAATGGTCTCTAGGCAGTGTATCAGGAGCCTAGACGGGGAGGATTCACCTTTGCATGAAGTAGGCTTCATATTGAGTATGATCGTAGTCACCTCGGATACAGTGCAAGGGGTGAAAGAGAACAAAGGCTTGCTACCAGCTTTGACACACTCCTACCTGACGGTTACAAGATCCTCTCCATGCCCACGCCTAACCGTGCAGGGGGTGGTGTTGCCCTTATCTTCCCTGAGTGGATTCCTGCCACTGTCACTCCTACGCAGACTTACTCCTCTTTTGAATGTCTTGTCTGCCGACTCTCTCTCACTCCAAGCCATTCCCTTACCGTGGCTACTATCTATCGGCCACCTGGTCAAATTTCCTCCTTCCTCTCTGAGTGGGCTGCCCTCTCCTCCTCACTCCTGTCCTCAACCACTCAACTCCTCTTTCTTGGCGACTTCAACATCCACCTTGATGCCTCCAGTCCCCCCACTGCTCTCTTTTGTGACCTCTGCAACTCTCTCTCACTCTCTATTCTCCCGTCTGGGCCTACTCACTCTGCTGGGCACACTCTTGATGCTCTGATCTCTTCTGACCTTCCCCTCTCCGTCCCTCTCTCCACTCCTCTCTCCTGGAGTGATCACTTTCTCCTATCCTCCCACCTCACCCTCCCTACCCCACAGGCAAAGCCACCCTCTTCACTGCCACCCACCTTCTCGGTCATCCGACCCATGAAGCGTGTGTCAGTTGAGGCTTTCGCTGCTACCTTCTCGCCCCCCCCCTGCCCCTTCGGCTGACTCCCACCCTGACACAGCCCTCTCCATGCTCCACTCTGCTATATCTGTTACTCTTGATATCCTTGCCCCCGTCATGAGAATCCGCCTGAAGCCCAAAGCCAAATGTAACTCCTGGTATGACTCGGATCTCGCCACCCTAAAACGCAAATGCAGGGTTGCACAGAGGAAATGGCGTGCTTCATGTTCATCCTCTGACAAACTGGCCTGCCGCCTGCTCCAAAGGCAGTATCGGCTCTCCGTTCTCACCAAGAAGAGAGCCCTTATCCAAGCCCGCATCTCTGCGGCATCTAACAATTCGGCCGAACTCTTTAAAATCTGCAAGGAGCTTGCCACCCCTGCTGCAGTCTCTACCTCTCCTGTCCCCTCCCAGGCCCTCTGCACTGCATTGGCCTCTCACTTCATCTCTAAAACTCAGGACATCCTGTCCTCGCTCTCCTCCTTTCACCTCCCTCCCTCCATTCCCGGCTCTTCCTCTGGCCCTTCTGCAGTCACCCTCCTCCCTCTTTCTCTCCCTTTCCACTTTTCTCTGCTGACGAGGTATTCCATACAAGTCCGATCTATGAAAGTCTCGTCTAAACAGGTTCACCCCTGTTCCTCCAAAACTATCAAGGACCACATCAACTCCCTGGCTCCTGCCTTGGCTGACTTTTGCAACCACTCCTTCGCCTCTGGAGTCTTCCCTTCCCCCCTCAAGCACTCCCTTATGCACCCTCTTCTCAAGAAACCCTCTTCCGACCCCTCCTGCCCGGCTAACTATCGCCCTATCTCCATCACTCCCTTCCTGGGCAAGCGCCTGGAGAAACTGGCCATCTCCCAGCTTAACCTCCATGCTGAATCTGTTGGTAGTCTTCATGACCATCAATCTGGTTTCAGAGCTGCCAGAAGCACGGAAACTGCTCTCCTGAACATCCGTGAAGACCTGCTCTTGAACCTCGATTCCAACACTCCGTGTGTTCTCATTCTGCTCGATCTCTCCTCTGCCTTTGACACTGTCAACCATGCCATCCTGCTCAACCGTCTCCGTGAAAACCTGGGTATCACTGGTCAGGCTCTGGCGTGGCTGACCTCTTTCCTTTCAAATCGACCCTCCCAGGTCCAACTGGGGTCCTTCCTCTCCGACATCTTTTTCTCCACCTGTGGTGTCCCCCAGGGATCTAATCTCTCTCCCTGGCTGTTCAACCAGTATCTGGCACTCCTTGCCCACCGCATTGCCGCTCTCTGCCCTAATTTCCAGTGCTATGCGGACGATACCCAGCTCATTTTCAGGCTACCCTCAGCCTCCCCCTCTCCTTCCCTCATCTCTGACTGTCTGTCTGCTATCCAGGAATGGTGTGCCGCCAATGACCTCTGCCTTAATGCCAGTAAGACTGAGATTCTACTCATCGGTACACCCACTCCCTCCTTCCCTGCAGCTCTCTGGCCTGCCTCCCTTGGCCCCCTCCCTGCTCCTACCTGCAATGCAAAAAACCTTGGGGTCATCTTCGACTCCACACTCTCCTTCTCTCCTCATATTTCTGACGTCGCTAAGAAGTCACACTACCAGCTGCACCTCCTCAGAGGTATTCTTCCCTTCCTCTCCTTCCCCCAGAAGCTCACTGTCTCCCGAGCCCTGATTCTCTCAAAGCTGGATTACTGTAACAGCCTCTATCTTAATCTGCCTGCCTCCACTCTCCGCCCTCTGCAACTCATCCAGAACAGAACTGCGAGACTTGTCCTTGGCCTCAAGCCCAGGGACCGTATCTCTCCAGGACTGAAATCTCTACACTGGCTCCCAGTGGCTGCGAGGATAAAGTTCAAAACCCTCTGCATTGTCCACAGGGCCTTCTGGGGCCTTGGTCCTAAATACCTTCAACTCTCTCTTCCCAAATATCTTCCTTCCCGAGCCCTTCGCTCATCCGCCTCCAACTCCCTCAGGGTCAGCCGCTTCTCGAAGCATTGAGCTGGGGGTAGATCTCTCTCCACGGCAGGGGCCTCCCTCTGGAACAGCCTTCCTGCCTCCCTGAAACTTGAGGAGAACCATCTCCGGTTCCGGAAGCACCTCAAAACCTTCCTCTTTGCTTCTGCTTTCTCTCTCCCTCTCCCCTGCTGAACAGCTAATATTCTTCACTGCAACTGCACTGATTCTGCAACTGGACCACTCTTAACGGCCTCGGTCCTGGGCCCAGCCACTCTCCACTTGCACTGATGCCCTGGAATCCCCTCTGCACTGCGGGACTGTCTCTGTATCCCTACAGCCCCCCCCTTTCCAGCACTCCAGCACTTGTTCTGCACTTACCTTGCACTTGCCACCAGCTGGCCCTATTCATTTTTTTACTTTACGCCACTTACATTGTACTGCACTTCCGGCCTCCCCTTCCCCTTGCACTTTCCCCCTCCCCCACCCCTGCACTTGCGCGATCTGAATGACACCTGGCCTAGTAGGATCGTTGTCTGTCTCCCCTTGTTTCCTCCCCTCCCTGCCTCGTCGCGCCTTGAAACACCTGTGTATAGGCGCGTTACAAATGCCATATCATATCATATCATATCATAGTGGCAGAGTTGTAGGTAAGCTCTTGCAATGAACAAGGGGATGACTGGTCAAGTGCATCACTGAGAGAAGGCTTCAATGGAAGAGGTTGTTCAGGTGAATTGGACAGTGTAAGGGCAGAAACTGATAGCGGGGAGTGACAGTAATGTTAGTAGAAGGGGGCACACTGCCTTCTAAATTTGAGGCAATTTTTTCAGAGAAGGCGCCATGAATAGTTTGACACAAGGAAGCATCCTGAGGTGCCTGTACAGTTGTCTGTGTGTTAGAGTTGAATTCTTGAAGAATAGCAAAAAGTTCCTTAGATTTCGATTTAACTTGATGGATACAATTGCTGGAATAAGCTGCTTTTGCCTTAATGAAAGCAGTTTCACATTTTTGTATACACATCTGTTGCTTGGCAACTCATTCATTTTCTTTTGTAACACGCTACAAGCCCTGAGGCATCTGCCATCATTCACCTCAGCCCATTCACTTCTCCAGATTTCAGATTCTTCTTCATAGTGTTCCATAGCAATTTAGCTGGCCTTTTGGCACTTGCTTGTCCATGTGAATGTACTCACACTTCGACAACAGAAATAGATTATTGGAATTCGGGATGATGAGAAGGGATGTGGTATCACTTTGATTCACTGGCTACTCATCTCACATGATGACTATGTCACCTGACAGTCAAGAGTCCAAAGTGTAGCTGCACAAACAATATGGTTGGCTGTTGTTTAGCTGAATCTCATTAAAGGGAAATACATGGAAGAGGTGACTGTCCTGGATTCACAAGCTCTACTTCCAAGTGATCATGTTGGAGGAGGAATTCATGAAAGACACAGGCCAGAGGAGTTGAGGAAGGTAAGTGCTCCAGAGTAAACTGAGACATTGGTGTTCAAGATGCTTAGCTGACAAGTGTTGTTGCAGTTGCAACAATTGTAAGGCTAACACCTGCAAGCCTGTTCATCACTTTGTAAGGATAGTGAATTGGTGTGGATCTCCATTACGTTTCGGTATGTGACTGTACTCTTTTTACAATATGCCATGAGTGTGTGCCAGAATTCAGTCCTGTTTGTTCATCAGCCAAACAGTTTAGTATTTCTGTGCAAGCCTTATTGTTGTGTTCCTGAGTGCAAAGGGTATGGAGGGAACATCCAGTGAGCTGTTGAGCTGTTGTCAAGCGAGTGATTTTGCAAAATTGCAAGTGAGTGCATGTTGTCTACTAAGGTGGTGATTCATCATGGACCTGTAAAGGGAAAACCTCTGCCCTCCATCAGCTTTGACATCTGTAGACTCTGGCACTGGATACTGGACCAAGCAGGAAACGGATGCCCGGGTGCAATTTCACAGTCATATTTATTACAGGTTTAAAAGGACATTCTGGAAGGCACACAGAGCTACTTCATTCAGCTTTCTTTTTTATGATTGTTTTTCCAATGACATAATGCTTTAATATAAACCCTCCTTGTCTTTGATTGGTTGGCTTATTTGTCATTCACAAAGCCCACATTAGCTAATTTTGGAAAGCACCGGTTGACTGACACATAGACTGATAAGCTTAGTTTGGACTCAGCTAAACATAATTATACATCCATTAATGCCTGCCAAAAAGCAGCCCTTTTCTACTTCTTGAGGTCCTGCCAAATTTACTTGGCAGCTCATACTGTGAAAAACTTCATGAACTCATTTCATTTGTTGCCAAGTAAGCAGCTGTTCTGTCTAATTGGTAGCCTTCTCATGCCTTTATCTGATCTACTGTCAATCGTTGTCTGCTTTCCTTGCCAAAATGTCTAAATATACCATCCCAGACGTTTGTTTGTTTGTTTGTTTATTGATTTACATTACGCACCAAACTCAGAGGTGCGTTGCAAGTACATTTCAATGTTTGCTTTATCTTACAGTGAACTGCTGCTAAAGAATAGTCAACATCATTATGATTCAGCTCTTATGACACCTTATCCAAAAGCCATTTTGTATTTTGGCATCCCTTTTAGAAATAGCTCAGTCTTGTTTCAGCTTTACTGCCAAACGGTAAATCAATTTACTTTTGAGCATACCTCATTTTCTATTCAGTTTTCAGATTATATTTTACATATTCATGATATTTGAGTAATACCAAAGATACCCTTTACTTCCTGAGTCATTCTGATCCCAAAAATATATGTCACCCTATTTGCACGCTTTATCTTCAAAAATCACTAAAAATCTGATTTTTGCAATACCGGAACCATTAATCAGCCTATCATGTTATCTATATTTAGCTTGGAGGGGATCTCGTACCTCTTATACACTCCCGCTGTGGTCTGTATTCAGACACCTATTCAATTCACGACCACTACACTCAGTGTCCACCCTCCCCCATATTCAGTGTACCTATACATCCCTGTCTCAGTCACCCCCCATAGTGTGGTGATTTATCGCAACTTGGGAGGTATCATAAAAACATTTCTACAAAATCAACAGTGACTTCAATCATGCTGTACTCTCTTAACCTAAAACATATATGAATCTCCTTTTGTTAAAAAACAATGCAACGGTTCACTCTTTTTGAACTTTCATGCGTGTATCCTCAAGAACAACTTTATTTGTTCTTGTCTGCATCCCATCCCCATTACCCCATTAAATGTAAACATAACATACCCATCAGGTGATTTCACTTTTGCCACCATGAGAATCGAGAGAAATCATTCCTTGAGGGAACCCAGCAGCCCATTTTTTTTCTGTTTCTTCCAAGTTCAACTTTTACTGCACACTTTCTCTTTCCTCCCAACCCATGGCATTTCCTTGTTTCCCGCTCTCTCCCCATGAACACTTTGATTTCACCCTTTCTCTTCCGTTGACACTTCTTCAACCCGATTCATCTTGTTTTAGCTTATTCCGCATCCACAGACCTTCTTAATGATAAGTCAATTTTTTGGTCATTTGAGCTGCCTTGAAGCAACTTTTTAGAGCACATTAGCTCTTATGCCATTCCTTTTGAGTTCAATGTTCATTTCATAAAGTACTCGAATTCTCAATCTTTGATTCAAAGTCAGATAAAATGGGGGCATTTTATTTTTTCTGGGGAACACAGGGATGGGGGAGTCTCATAGAGACAAACCTCTCACAAAAGCAGTTGAAATGGGGCATGTGGCTGGATCCATCAACCTTTTCTCTCTGCTCGCAGGATCGGTTGCCATAAATCACCTGGTGCGTAGGTGTATCTCTCGTCCATCTGTAATATAAAACTGAATGAGTTTCTTGAAAAATAAGTGTATCTTTATCGTCAATACTGCCTCCTCAAACACAACCTATATAAAATACCTAAGTGTATCTTTATCGTCAATACTGCCTCCTCAAACACAACCTATATAAAATACCTATATAAACACTCCTTCCAATCTCTACTGCAATTTTTCTTTTTCTAGTGTAACAGGATGTCTGCTCCTTTCTCTCTTTTTTCACATTTTGGCATCACTTTATACTTCATACCATACATACTAGTTGATACCGGGACTGCTGAGGTCAAAAAAGATATATATTTTTTACTTTTCCTGCATTGCCCTATTTTTTATGGGCTTCTTTCTTTTTCCACAACTGCATAGTGCACTGATGGTAACATTTCCTCTGTGGTTGACATTGTCAAACCAAAGAGTCATGTAGTCTCCTTCTTTATGATAAAATAATAAACAACATGACAGACAACATAATTAATTCAAAACATAGGTTCAAAAAAGTATGTGTTTTCTTCAATCACTCCCCATCTTTCTTCTTGATGCATCCGTAGCAGAAGAAGACTCTGGTGTGGGTTCCTGCTCTCTGCAGAAAACTGAAATAGAGTCATTGTCATGTTTTAGCTGACAAAGAGATGGATTGTTTCCTCAGGGTAAACTTTTACTTGTTCCCTTTGATCAAATATTTTTACTGTAGACATCTCTTGACCCTCTCAACCCTCTGAAATGTAGGCATACTTTTCTGTCCTCAAATACACGTCGGTGCACATTTAAATACCCTGGACCTCTCCATAGGTATCCTGTGTTTTAACCTTTCCTGCTATACTGAGAATGTTCTCTGTACTTTTGAAGTCTTCTTGCTGATGAGGTGGGACCACAGTCTTATTACTTCTTTGCTGTGTTTATTCTGTAGAGACATAATTGGCATTTTTCATCATCCTACCTACTCTACCATTGCATACCCATGTTTTTGGGTCCCCAGCATTGTACATACTAAGTACATGCAAGTGTAACATATAGGCATACAGCCTTTAACCTATCCTAAAAAATGTTATGCATTTGCCAAATGCATCAATTTGGCACTTCTCTTTTACCAGAATTAAAAAAAGGTTACTCCACCTTCTATCCAAAGTCTTCTTTGTCATTGTTGTTAGATATGGCCATACTTGTTTTTATATGCTATCCTGTGCTCACACCTGTTTGCACCTTTCTTGGGAAAATGCTATCTATTTGAAAAAATGTATTCCTTACTGCCTTTCTTCTGTACTCACCTGGGTCTTCTTAATCCAATAATGATAAATAGTTTGTTTCACACACTTGCTGTGTGAAACGATGCTTACCTCTTCTATCTCTACTTGTCTGCTAGAACTTACCTCTGTCATAATATAATGTTTCCTCCCATTATATTGCTATACTCTGCTAAAGCCATGTAGACATTCCTCCTGTGCTCAACAATGACAATCATGTTCATCTGTAAAACATAAATCAACATCATCATATAAATGCAAACAAGTATAGCCAGCACCATTCATCATGTTTATTGTTTACAAATCTGGATATCTTATCCACGTGTGTTTTTTGCTGCTTTAATAACCATTCAATCATTCATTTATTCATTCATTTTTTAATATTTATTTATTTATTTCACCCCTGAATTGTCATCAATATTTTAATTTTGAACTTCTTACTTCTGCACTTTTATCCTTATCTATGTATGACTATCTTACATTAATTTGTCTAATTACAACCCAAATGCTCATATGTTTTATATTATAATCCATTTCATGTGTATATTTTTTATTTTGTTCCCCTATTTGTTCCAATAGACCCATGTCATAAGGGCTGGTGGTCTATGGGACATTTGGCACTCTCTTCACATTTTCCTGAAAATATATTGAGCGCTACTACACCTTTTGTCATACACTATGAGACTTCTTGTTTCTCTTTCAGTGTGTGATGCTCCTAAAAAACACCAATTCATCATTTGTTTAGTCGTCTCTAAATATGTCATCATCAATGATGTCAATCAACCAGACCCTTCTTCATAAGCTATCACTGTTGTTGGGGGAGAGGTGGTCTTTCCCACCCCTCTCACAACTTCTGTATAGACAGATCTCACTTATGCTGAAGGGTGAAAGATGCAACCACTGCCGCCCAAATGTAATCTGTGTTAATCACCTACTAATTACTAATAAGTAAAACATGTAATCAAGCCTAATTGAAGCGTAAAAAGACTCAATTTTTGGTAACCCATGAGACGCCATTTTTTTAATAGGCCGGAAAATGATCGCTAAAAGCCTGTCTCTCCCTCTGCCCTTTGTCTCACACTGCCAGCCCAGGCCCCCACCCCACTGCCTCCTGCCAGCTTTGCACAAACCCTGTTCTTTCGGATGTTCAGCCATTCATTGTTGCAACCTTTAGTGCTGTTCCAGAACAGATGAGCTCAATGCGCCGTGTGAGACCAGAACAGTCACTGACCTGAGCACCCATTCATCTCCACTAACCTGCCCATGCCCACTCTTACCACCACCAGGCCAAGCTGCAGTACACCATGCCCATGCCCCTCTGCTCTTCGATACAGATACACATCTGACATCTTGTATCAACCAAATGGAAACACCCACTAGAGCCCCGACCCCAAACACTCATATATTCTTCCTGATCATAACACTTGTCTATTCGTATCATGAGGCATCAGGTAGATCAAAACCTACAAAATGGTCACCTGGGTCAGGGACTTTAGGTTTATGGGTACCAGGGTGCAGAGGGTAGAATGTGTACCTATAACTTGCCATTGAACTCTGAGAAGCACTCTCATTCCTGTCAGACTTTTATTATTTCCATTTTTCTCATGCTTTCAGATCCTGTCATTGTAGATTAGTTAGAGAGAGTATAATTTTTTCTAACATGACCTGTACCTCACAGAGATGAGCCCAGCTGACCCATATGATGCGGGAGTGACACCCAAGCAACAGCTAATCCTACATGGTCATCACTTAAATATCCATACTGTACTAATGACTTAACCCAATTGTATTGTAGAATTGTGTGCTTGTAAATTGGTGTCATCAATGACGATTTACCATCTTGCCCTTGTAATGTTTGGCAGAGCGCTCTCTGGGCAGCAGAGTTCTCTGCGTGCACAATTGATTTAATATAAACTTCTATCTCCAGGTCTCATTCCCTACTCCCTACTGGGGTGTGTCCATTATTCTAAGATTTGAATATTGTGTCGGGGAATTGGTACCTTCATTTAGTGACCGTCCGACGTGATATTCCTTGACATCCCCGTATTGCAGCAAGATCCAGGGCTTCCCCAGAAGGGGTGACACCCACCTACGGCTGACCAGATTAAAAAAAAAGGAAGGTTTTGTGAGTCCAGGCTTTGCCAATACCCAACTGCTCACCGGAGCCGGGCAATGCCACAACGGGGAGGCACCCACTTGTGGATAGACCGCAAGCTTAGGTTCTCGGAATACCATGGGCACCTAAGTAATGATTGCAAGGTGAAATAAAGGAGGGAAAGGGGAAGATATGGAGCAGAATAATTAAGGGGAGCACACAAGGGTTGGGTTTGGGTTTAGAGTGATTGAATGGAGTCTTTTTCATGGACATTAGGTTTTTATAAAAGAGTATGGTGAGAAAATAAGAGGAGATATGGGAACCTAGCTCTGAAAGGGGTGGAAGGTGGCACTGCGAAGCACTGTCCCGACCAGTTCTGGAAATTAGTGAGGAAAAGGAATAAGGTAGGAGCCTTGTATTTTTAGTAGGCTCAAAAACTAGTCATTTTTTTAGTGTCTTTACTATTCTATAAATCTTGTGAAGGTAGGCCCAGGAGGGGCAGGAGTGATGTGAGTGTTAAGTGTGGGAGAAGAAAACCCAAGGTTAAGTAAAAAGGGGATTAGGGGCATGTGGGTTTATTTTAGAGTGTTTCATGTTCTTTGTTTGATGTTGTCGATATAATCGTTGATTTGTCCTATGAAAATGTCCAATGGTTTATGTTTTATTTATCTGACATGAAAATGCATAATAGCGTTTTAAAGTAAATAATTGAAAACTGATTGATACGTTAGAGGTTGAAGTGTCACGATAGAGAGGAACTAGAACAGAGGGAAAGGGTCTTTTGGCAAATATGGGTCTAGACACACCACTTTCACACATTTGTAAGCACCTCCCCTTGTACAGCAATCGAATAAAGAAATATCATGGGCAGTGGTTAGCTGAAATAAAGGGGCGGAGGTCACCTCATACCTGGCTGGAAGAAGGGTCTTTTGATACAAGGATATTGGACCATGTAGCAACCTATTTAATGGCAAAGTACAAAGGGAAACAGCTACAAAATAGATCAGTGGTGCTAGATTTGTGGAGGATGTTCGAGGAAACACTCCCTAAAAACAAACAGGAAAAGGAAATGCAGCACACAGCTGTGCCACAATGACAAAGGAGGAAAAAGGGGAAGGAAAGGGAAGAACCAAAGAAAATATACCCATTGCTTACAAGACCTGTAGAAGCGTACGCAGACCCAGTGCATGCACCAGGGGCTAGCGCATGCGTAACACCGGCCACTGACACCGCCCCCTCCATAAGTTCCATCAAGCACAACTCATGCCCCCATTGTCGACCACTCGAGAGCTATAAATAGTGTGAACATCTACCCAGGCAGAACTGGCCCGATTACGAACACTGTGCGAAACAACGCTGCCCTTGTCCGGGTATAGGCAACCGCCATTACAATCTCCACTAACAAATAGCGCTGCGTTACCAGAAGACAAATGGAAGTCTGGGGATTTCCTTTTTAGAATAGACAGCACCAAAATAAAAGCAGTAGGGGTAGAACGAGACGGTGAGATGGAAAGCACGGGCTATGATACAGTCGCCTCAGAAAGGGATGAGGAACGTTGGAGTGACTTTGATAAGGCTTGATTGATTGATATTTTTGAATTTTGTTACTATCGCGCTCTTACACAAGTGTTTCAGAGCACAACAAGGCAAGGGAGGGGAACAGGGGAGAACAAAACAGCGATCTTACTTGGACCCAGTGACATTGAGAACGCGCAAGTGCACGGGAGAGCGGAGGGGAAAAGTGCATGGAAGTAGGGAGAAGTGGAAAGTGCGAAACGGAGGAGAAACAGATAAATAACAATAAAAAATAATAAAAGCAACAAACAGTGGTAATGCAGCCAGCAATTTGCAAGTGCTTGGTTTAAGGAAGAAAGCAGGGTAGGTCTGATAAGTGCAGGACGAAAAAGGGGGGGCTGTATGGGTACAGATACAGACTGCAGTGCAGGAGTGGCCCAGAGGTTGTGCGGGAGGGTGGCAGGGTGAGCAGGTACCTGGGCCTGAAGGACAGAGGGTGGCCAGGTGCACAGTGTCAAGAGAGAACAGATCAGCAGGGGAGAGGGGGAGCGAAGGTAGAAGAAAAGAGGAAGGTCTTGAGGTGCTTCTGGAACCGGAGATGGTTCTCCTCAAGTTTTAGAGTGGCAGGGAGGCTATTTAAGAGGGAGGCCCCAGCCGATGACAGAAATCTACCCCAGCTCGTTTCTTTGAAAAATGACTGACCCTGAGGGAGTTGGAGGTAGAGGAGCGAAGAGCTCAAGAGGAGAGGTATTTGCGGAGGGATAGCTGAAGGTATTTTGGACCCAGGCCCCAGAAAGACTGGACAATGCAGAGGGTTTTGAATTTAATCCTTCCATCCACTGGAAGCCAGTGGATTGATTTCAGAGATGGAGAGATACGATCCCAGGGCTTGAGGCCAAGGACAAGTCTTGCAGTCCTGTTCTGGATTAGTTGCAGAGGGCAGAGAGTAGAGGCAGGTAGATTTAGAAAGAGGCTTTTACAATAGTCCAAGCTAGAGATAACCAGAGCTCGGGATACCATGAGCTTCTTGGGGAAGGAGAGGAAAGGCAGAGTACCTCTGAGGATGTGCTGTCAGAAATTTGACTTTTTAGAGACCTGAGAGATGTGGGCAGAGAAGGAAAGGGTGGAGTCAAAGATGACCCCGAGGTTCTTAGCCTCACAGGTGGGGGTAGGAGGATGGCCAATGGAGGCCGGCCAGAGAGTGAGGGGAAAGGATGGTGAAGGTGTGCCGATGGGGAGGATCTCCGTCTTGCTGGCATTCAGATAAAGATCATTGGCGGAACACCAATCTTGAATGGCAGGCAGGCAATCAGAGATGAGAGAGGGAGAGGAGGTGGCAGAGGGCGGCAATGAGTTGAGTGTCATCAGCGTAGCACTGGATATTTGAGCAGAAAGTGGCAATGCAGTGGGCGAGAGTTGCCAGGTATTGGTTGAAAAGCCAGGGCGAGAGGTTAGACCCCTGGGGAACAACACAGGTAGAGAGGAAGATAGATGAAAGGAAAGACCCAATTTGGACCTGAGAGGGTCAATCTGAGAGGAAAGAGGTCAGCCAGGCCAGAGCCTGATCAGTGATACCCAGGTTTTCACGGAGACAGTTGAGCAGGGTGGTATGGTTGACCGCGTCGAAGGCAGAAGAAAGATCGAGGTGGATGAGGACAGAGGGAATGTTAGAGTCAAGGTTGGAGAGCAGATCTTCACGGATGTTCAGGAGAGCAGTTTCTGTGCTCTGGCAGCTCTGAAGCCAGACTGGTGGTCATGGGGACAGCCAACAGAATTTGAATGAAGGTTAAGCTGAGAGATGGCCAACTTTTCCAGGAGTTTGCCAAGAAAGGGAGTCATGGAAATTGGGAAGAGGATGCACAAAGGAGTGCTTTAGAGGAGAGGGGAAGTATCCCGAGGCAAAGGAGTGGTTGCAAAAATCAGCAAGGGCCGGAGCAATGATGTCAATGTGGTCCTTGATGGTTTTAGAGGAACAGGGATGAAACTGTTTTGACGAGGCTTTCATAGATTGGACTTGTCTAGGGACCTCGTCAGTGCTGAAAAGAGGAAAGGACGAGAAGGATGGTGGGAGGATGGCTAAAGGAGCAAGCACAGCTGGAGAGGGGAGAGTAGGGGTGTGGGTGGAGAGGGTGGACAGGATGTCCTGGGTTTTTTAAATGATGTGAGAAGCAAGGGCATTGCAAAGAGCCTGGGAGGCAACAGGAGGGTTAGAGACTGCAGCGGGGTTGGCCAGCTCCTTGCCAATTTTAAAGAGTTTGGCCGAGTTGTTAGATGCCGCAGAGACACTAGCTTGAATGTGGACTCTCTTCTTGGTGTGGACAGAGAGTCGGTATTGCCTTTGTAGCAGGCGACAGGCCAGTTTGTCAGAGGATGAACAGGAAGTCCTCCATTTCCTCTCAACTGCGCTACCCTTATGTTTAAGTGTAGCTAGGTCAGAGTCATACCAGGAATTGCACTTGGCTTTGGACTTCAAACGGATCCTCATGACAGGGGCAATAGCATCAAGCATATCAGAAATTGAAGAGTAGAGCAGAGACAGGGCTGTGCCGGGATGTGAGACAGCCAAACGGGAGGGGAGGGAGAGAAAGTGGCGGAAAAAGCCTCAACTGACACACGCTTCATGGGCCGGATATCCGAGAAGGTAGGTGGCAGTGTTGGGGTAGGCTTGGCTTTGGGGGAAGAGAGGGAGAGATGAGATGAGAGGAGGGAATGATCGCTCCAGGAGAGAGGAGTGGTCAGAGGGATGCAGAGGGGGAGGTCAGAGGAGATCAAGACATTGAGTGTGAGCCCTGCAGAGTGAGTCGGGCCAGAGGGGAGGATGGACAGGGAGAGGGAGCCGCAGAGGACACAGAAGAGTACAGAGGAGGAGCAAGGAGAGTCTAAATGTATGTTTAGGTCACCGAGGAGGAGGAGTTGAGTGGTAGAGGCCAGGAGGGAGGAGGAGAGGTCTGCCCACTCAGAGAGAAATGAGGTGATTTGACCAGGAGGCTGGTAGATGGTAACCACAGTAAGAGAATGGGTTGGCGAGAGAGAAAGCCTACAGACAAGGCATTCAAAAGAGGAGTAGGTCTGAGTGGGAATGATAGAGGCAGAAATCCACTCAGGAAAGATCAGGGCTACCCCACCACCGGACCGGGAGGATCTGGGTGCTGAGAGGATCTTGTAGCCATCAGGGAGGAGAGTGTGAAAGCTTGTGACAGAGCTGTCCGTGAACCATGTCTCAGTAAGACCAAGGACATCAAGGTCTAGTTCTTCAAGGAGGTGGCAGATGTCAGAGGAGTGTTTGATGGCAGAGCGAGAGTTGAGAGTGGCAATATGAAGAAGGTTGCCAGCCTTAAAGACCTTCTGGGGATGGGTACAGATCAGAGGTACGCCCTGCAGAGGAGAAAGAGCCCTAGGAGGGGCAGAGGAGGAGGAGGAGAGAGAGGTAAAGGTAGCCAAGGGGGAAGAGGAGGGGACCACAGGAGATGAGAGGAAATTGATGAGGTGAGGGAAGTGCCTATCAAAGAGGAGGATATTGGCCTGAGGGCCTTGGACCATGACAGTGCCATTTAGGTAGACATTAACAATGACTTTAGAGGAGTCGAAGGAAGCCATGAGAACTTCCCAGCGAGTGCCACCATTAATGGGAGAGGAGGAGATAGGGCAGAGCACAGAGACCATATGAGAAGTCCATAGATCTGGCGAAGGAACGACAAAGAGAATGTCGGTAAGGGTCTGTCTAGCGGAAGCATTGGAGTAGGTATCGGTGATAGGAAGACCAGGGTTAGAGGCCAAGATATCCTTTTTGAACTTCTTCCTACCAGACTTAGTGAGAAGGGAAGGATAGTCAATGGAGAAGCAATTAGAAAAGATAGGAGAAACAGAAAGCGCCATTGGGGTGGAAGTGAGGAGAGGATGGAGATACTGCGGGGGCTAAGGCAGGTAGGTGTGGGACAAAAGAGAGTGGTGAGGTCACTGGGCAGGCAAGTTACAGAGAAGAAACAGTATACAAGCTAAATACAGAGAATTTCGCAATGGGCAGCAATATTTGTCTTTTTAGCACAAAGCAAAAACAGCAATATTTGACTTTTTAGCACAAAGCAAAAACAGCAATATTTGACTTTTTAGAACAAAGCAAAAACAGCAAGATTTGTCTTTTTAGCACAAAGCAAAAACAGCAAGATTTGACTTTTAAGCAGAAAGCAAAAACAGCAAGATTTGACTTTTAAGCACAAAGCAAAAACAGCAAGATTTGTCTTTTTAGCACAAAGCAAAAACAGCAAGATTTGACTTTTAAGCACAAAGCAAAAACAGCAGTTTTGTCTTTTTTGCACAAAGCAAAAACAGCAAGATTTGACTTTTTAACACAAAGCAAAAACAGCAAGATTTGACTTTTAAGCACAAAGCAAAAACAGCAAGATTTGACTTTTTAGCACAAAGCAAAAACAGCAAGATTTGACTTTTAAGCACAAAGCAAAAACAGCAAGATTTGACTTTTTCAATCTTGGAATCGGATGTTAGCAAAAGGTTTTAGGAAGCAACAAGCAGAAAGAACAGTGATAGTCAAAGGCAGTAGGAGTCAGTCCATAAGGAGGGAACTAACCCATAGTTCTGGAGGTGGCAAAGTCAAGGCAGTCCAGATTACTTAGAGGAGTGAGGTGGCAGCATCATTGTGGTTAAGGTGCAGGGAGGACCCCAATTAGCGTTCCAGAAGCGGACAGGGAGCAGACAGGGGCCTTGGAATGGGCATTTGCTGAGAGGGTTGTCTGAAGCCTGCCAGTCCCTGATTGGATGGAAGAAAACACTCAGCAACCAATGGGAGTGCAGCATTGGGAGTGGTGGTTCAGAAAAGCCTGCCTACACAACAAAGAAAACCACGGTGGCCATCTTGGAAGGGCCAAACACAGTCAAATAAGCAGCAATAGTAGGGAAAAACGTGTGCTTTCAAAATAGCAAGGCAGCTCCAGGTATTAAAAAGGCTGATGAAGGGGTGGTAGGAGGCGTGCAGCAAATACAATGGGCCACTCCAAAAATAACAGCAACAGAAGAAGGATGTGAGGGAAGGCTCCGAAACAGGTTAGGGAGAATGGCATTGTCCAAGAACTAAGTAGTGAAGGTGAGTACGGAAAAGATGAGATTAAAAATTACACAGGACAACCTCATTATGTGCCTTGGGCTCTGATGGACAAAACCAATCTCCTCAAAGCACTTCCACCGCTTTCAGGGGGTACAGGAAAATGGATATATGCATTTGAAAAGAATACAGTTGGAGTGTCATTAGCAATTGGGGACATAAAAAGCCTTTTAATATCTGCAGTGGGAGATGAAGCAGAAGCTGTGTGGGTGAAGGCAGGATTTTCAATCATGTGCGGACGCAGGTATGGGGTGCACTGCAGAGGACCTTCCCTGAGACCCCAGATTTACACTTGGTAATGCAATGTACCATGGGGAACGAGGAAGATGCTGCACAGTTCATTATTCGGGTGCAGGAGCTTTGGCGGGCGGAGGCGGGCATGGCCTGGGACCAGTCCACCTCCCTACTCTATTTTATCATTAAGCGAGGCCTCCCAAAGAAGGTACAGGAGGCCTGTGATAAAATTTCTGGGACAGAATACAAGTGGTGGCCAGAAATACAAAGCATTATAGTACAGCACTGCAGGAGGATCAAAGAAAGGGAAAAATAAATAGCTCAGATGAGATTAACTCATGAAGCACAGCTGGAACAGAGTAAGTTAGTGAGGTTGCGGCAGTAGCTGCTTCGCCACCCTTGGAGCAGCAGGGAGAAGAAGGGAAGGGGCCACTAATACTACAGGCTAGGATGGCAGCTACATGGGCAGACAATGGCTGGGAGCAAAGGGGTGGACAGGAACGGTACATGGAACCTCAATAGCTGGAATGACCGTCAAGAGGAGGAGTTGGGTGTGAAGGGCAGTGAGGAGGAGGGCGTGGATATTTATATGGAGGGTAAGGACCAAGGGGGGTGGACCTGGACCAAGGTTGATCATGTAAGAGGTGGGGACACTTTGCAAGGTAATGTTGCATCCGACCTGTTTCCAATAACCAGAATGCCCAGAGGTACAGTAGTGAACAGCAGTATGGGCACCTATACCAAGGTAGCCTGTACAGACTCCCCATAGACCCTATGGACCACATGGGCAGCCGTACAATAGGCCTACACTGTGGTATACTGCATCCAGACACCCCTCGCATCACTTACAAACAGGCCCAACTCCGCAAAATTGCATTGCAAACACACATGCAAACCCATTCACCACCACATCTCATGGCGCAGTGAGAATGTTTTCTCCTCCCCAGAAACAAACACCCACCCAGATTAGGACAGCCCAAAGAGAGCACTTCCGTTTCCTGTCCTATCCACTACCTTACATCCAGATGAGGAACCACTGGTGGGGGCAGAGATAGGAAACAAACAGTTAATCTTCATGGTGGACTTGGGGGCAGAGAAATCATGTCTTTGTGAAGGTCATTTCCCGTTATCTGGCAAACATCTCGAGACACAATAATTCTCTGGGGCTGTGGTCACGTTTCCTTACACAGAAGAGCTAGATGCCAAAATTGGGGGAAGCAAAGTACGAGCACCGCTGCTCTAGCATGAGAACTCACCTGTGAATTTACTCGGGCGAGATTTACTCAGTAGGTTAAACATGACCATTGAATTTGACAGGGGGATAGTATGCTCCACCCCGGGCATGTGCTCCATGCGAGCAATGCTTCTCATACAAACAATAGCAAACAAGACAGTCATCGAAGGTGTACCAACCAACACAGACTTATTTGTTTATGGCATACAGGTGTAGGCAAGGGTGGTGCCAGAGATAACACGTAAGGATGGGAGAGTGCCCTCTGACTTTGTTTTCAACCCAGTAGCGACCCCCAAGATATTGCCCGGCACCATTTTGTCTCTCAACCTGCAGGGGGTACAGGTTTCCGCAAAACGTATTGCAGCAATTGGCCTAGACATGCATGGTTGTAGGTGGATGACAGTACTGTGTATTGACCCAAACATACCACTGCGCAAATTGACTGATGAGGAGCTGTTCACTGACAATGACACTGATGGGGAAATAACAATGGAAATATGTATGCCTTTTGACATAATGATACAAAACTGATGATTAACAAACTCCTTCTTGGCCCTTGTCAGTGCACCGCCATCCTTCTGTGATAAAGACTTACAGCTAATGCCACTAAATGTATGGACTACAAACCCCCATGATGTAGGGTTATTGGAGGAAGTGATCCCAATTAAAATAAAGATTAAAACAGGAGCAGTGTTGCCCAGGGTCAGACAGTACCCCCTATCAAGAGAAGCAGAGGAGGGGATAAAGGATACCACATATATTACAACAGGGCATCGTTGTCTTCCCAAATTCCCCATGAAATACCATGATTTATCGGATTAAGAAAGCGAAAGGGGGTCGTGGCGTATGGTGCAAGACCTTCGCCCACTTAACAACATTGTCCAAAAGGAGTTCCCTCTTGTTCCAAATTCAGCATCCATTCTATGCAGCATTCCAACGCAAGCCACACACTTTACGGTGGTAGACTTGAAAAACGCCTTTTTCTCAGTACCACTTGACCCAGACTCCCAATACTTGACAGCTGTCACTCTAGGCGGGGAAAAGATATGAACACTGCCGATTACCCCAGGGGTATTGCGAAAGCGCAAGTATTTCTAACAGAATATTGCACAGAGATCTTGTCACTACTCCTGTTCAAAGCACCATAATTCAATATGTTGATGACGTCCTGGTGTGCAGTGAAGGGGAGGAACCATACACGAGAGACTCTGTCACTTTGTTGACATTACTGGCCCACAAGGAGTACAAGATAGATAAGAACAAACTTCAATACTATTTGGCAGAAGTGTTGTATCTGCGTCAATTAATCTCCAAAGATGGTAAGAGAATTATTTCTGACTGAGCAGCGATGATGCGGGCAACAGCCAGACCTCACACAGTGAAAGACATGCAAAAGTTCCTTGGCATATGTAATTACTGCAGGGCAAGGATCTTAGATTATGCTGCATACACACAACCCCAATTACAAGGCTTAAAAGAAGCACAGAAAGAAATCACAGCAATAACATGGACACCTGAAATACATACTACATTCACAACATTAAAGGAACTGATATGCACAGCACCCATCCTAGCCACACCTGATTATGACTGAGAATTTTTCTCACATTCAAACGGAACAATGATGACCGCAGTACTGACACAAAATACATCCTTGGGCCATAAACTACTAGCTTACTACAGTTGTACACTCGACTCAGTAATGCAGGGCCATTTTGCTTGCGAACAAGCTCTTGCAGCAGCTGCCTTTGTGTTCGAAAAAAGTTCCATAATTGTGATGGGATGCTCCGTCACATTATATGTAAAGCACTCTTTGCCATACTTGAACGATCTAAATCTACACTCACAACACAAAGGGCCACTGCCTATGAGATTATCATCTCAAGCCCAAATGTTCATGTAATACGCTGTAAAACAGTGAACCCAGCCACATTCCTCACAGAGCCATGTACATTAGAGGATATGCAAACACATGATTGTGACACTTATGAGGGAGAAGGAGACGACATTCCCAAAGCAAGCGACATTCCCTTGAGTGAAGGAGATTTATATTTTGTAGATGGGTCCGCATCTATTTGTCCAGAGACTGGTGAGAAACATGATGGAGTGGCCGTAGTAAGATTGGAGGAGGGGGAGTACGAAGTGTAAATACAGAAGAGGTTGCCCATGCATTATTCAGCTCAGGCAGCAGAATTGGTAGCACTAATTAAGGCACTCCATGTGGCCAAAGGGTGTGCAGTGACAGTACACACAAATTCAGCATATGTAACAACAAAGGTACATGCTGGACTATCTGGATGGAAGAAAAGATGGTTCAAAAGGGCAGATGGGTCACCAATGCAACATGCAGGATTACTAAATGAATTCATCGAAGGACTTGCAGAGCTGTCAATAGTAGCGCTGGTAAAAGGCCAAGCCCACACTAATACCGCAGTGAAATATCACTATGGAACATGGCAGCGGTTGCTGTTGCGAAACAAGCAGCATACTTCCAAAAAGACTTAGCAACAGAATGCGTACTAAAAGAAAGAATGTAGGAGCCCAAAGACAGTGGATATAACTCTCTCCCAACAGCGCAAATAATAGAGCTAAAAAAAAGAACCTCAGTCAGAACAAGAACTACGGACAAAACGGGGATGAACACAGTTGCCAACAGACCTCCTATGGAGACAGGACGCAACAGCGAAAGTAGTGATGACAGCAAAATTATTGCAAGTAGCATTCCAACAGTTTCACCTTCCTGCCAACATCTTAAAACAGCATATAGCAGCAAACATCCGGGAGGATTGGTCCATCCAAACCATCCAATTTACTTTTAAAAATTAGCAATTGAGTGCATAAAATGCCAAACATTCAATTCAGAATGACTCGCATGACACTGCGGAGAACACTGCCCGCCCCATCGGACCTTTCCGCAAACTGCACATTGATTATGCAGAAATGGGAGAAAGGTGCAATGGGGCTAGAAACTCGATAATAGTGGTTTGTCCCTTTTCTCTCTGAGTGGAAGCTGGACCCTGCACCCACCCAGACACGAAATATGCAGCCAAGTTTTAGTGAGAGAAGTGTTCCCACAGTGGGGCATATGCGATGTCATACGCTCCAACAATGGGATGCATTTTGTGAATGACCTTTTCAAAGAAATGACTACATTACTGGGAATAATGCATGCCATGTGTTCAATTTACCACCAGCAAGTGAATGGGGTGGTAGAAAAAATCAACAGCTCCTTAAAAGAAGGTTGTCCAAACTATGCCACACTCTCATAAAGATTTGGCTTTATTTCCTCCCACTGGCCTTATTCTAACTGCACATACAACCTAGTAAGGACCACCATTTGTCCTCTCAAGAAATAGTGACTGGTCGACGAATGCAAATGCCCTTGTCCCCAGTAAGAAGGATGTCTGACGCCCATAGAAGTGCCACAGTGTTGGGAGAGGAATTCAAAGAATAACTCACACAGGTCACAAGGGCAGTATGAGTAATTTCAAAATGAACAGCCCCATCATTCACTAGAGAAAATGAAATAGATACTTCAACACCCTCAGCAGATAGCCCGACAAAACCTTTAATGCCTGGGGAACTCGTACATGTCTGCAGCTTTGTACGAAGGTGGAACTCACCAAGATTTCATGGCCCTTACGCGATAATATATTGTACACATTCATCAGTAAAGGTGAAGACCCTGAAATACTGGACCCAACTGTCAGATGCCAGAAAATTGCACGACAGTGTAGTACCAGGAATAGTACAGCCAAATGAACATGAGGCAGCAACTCCTTAAATAGTACTGAATAAAGAAATACAGACACATAGAGATAACAGAGCAAAAACAATATAATGATTAAGAGAAATATAAGGGTATATACATATGTATAGCAAGAAATATATATATTTCAAATGTACTAAGTGAAAAGCAATTAATTGTTTATCACGATACTCTCTCTCTATATATATATATCTCTCTCCCTCTCTCTCTCTTTTTCTTTTCCTTATTGTTTACAAAATTGCACTTGTAATTTTAAACTTTGTAACTATTGATCAACTGAAACTGTGTTTAACCACTTATATCCCAATCTGTAGGTGCTTCCGTGGTGGAAACTACATCATTGGTTACTACTAGAACTTAGATAGCAGTAGGAATAATTATAAGTGCCACTAGTGCATATTCATACGATTGTAGCCTTTATTTTACAGCCATTGTGTTCTCTACAATATTACTGTGTTTGGGACTGTACTGGAGTATTTCTTTTATTGGTGGAGGCATAAAATGAGGAGGGCAGGGGGGAAACTAGTACAAGAAGGGAGTAAACTAATATGGGATGGTGTGAAACTAATATGGGACCATAATGCCTCCTTAAACCTTACTATATTACACAAAAATCACACAAAGGTGTCACCGCAGCATGGGGTACTTGTAATTAATAAAAGTGAAAATGTAGTTTATGTATATGATGATTATTTATCTACTCCAGTAATGTTTACAGTACCACCAAGTGGCTTGTACACAACCAGTTATCTTACCTCAAATGTTAAAAATATGTATACTCTGTCTCCTACTGACATGTCAGAAACACTTCCGAGGCCTCAATATTGGTAGTTTAGTAATGGTACCAATGTAACATCAGATGTGGTTCTCTTTCCACTTTATCGCTCACATGCATTCAGTGCACACGAAACGCTGGCTGTTCATGGTCAATGGCACAAAATGTCAGTAACTAATGGTAGAAATAAATGAATACACAGATGAAGAGGCAAATAAAACAATACAAATACAAGGCATATCACAGGTTGTGGTTGTATAAGGTATAGGATCTTCGTCATCTGGACCAGTCTCATGGTACTGATGAGAACCACAGGGAAACAGGCCACAAAATGTAGCTGCTATGTGTGTTCACTGATACCTCATCTGTCATAGATGCCTAAGGTTTTAGTGCCACAAGAATCCCCCTAGTGGAAGCCCAGTGCCTTGTTCATCTCACACTGTGTATGATACAGAGTACCTTCCAGGCACACACAGTAAAACTACACCTGCTTCCTCCTAATGAAAAGTTATGCAAGAAGAAACTGAAAGATGCAACGTGCTTCAAAGAGCCATTCTTTGCAATAAAAGGGACAATGTTCGCTGAAAAAGAATGGCAAGATGCAACAGTAATGTGCAAGGAAGAAGCGCTGTGTGGCTTATCTGACAATAGAATGCAATGGCTGGAGGACACGTGCACCCACACATGGTCTCAACACATCACAAAACTAACATGGGTCCCAGCTCTCAAAAAACCAATCAAGATCGAGCATGAAGAAAAATATGAACTATGTTTCCAAAGGGAATGAAGCACCCATGTGCTCAAACACATGCTGCAACAGAACTCTTGTAATACCTGACATGCGAAAAGGAACTGCGGCCTTGATAGACCATTATTGGGTGTGTGGCAAACAGGCATACTCCCGTCATCATGGAGGAGCCACTGTGCTACGGCAATGCTGCACTCTGCACTACTGGTGATTCCGGAGAAGCACATCAAGGGGCAAGGGGTGCCCAATCCACAGCAACTGGCACCCAAACCTGCAAGTGAAGTGAAGAGCTCCCAATCTATGATGTGTTGTGTTGTCAGAAGGCAAGCTGCAAGATCAAGTGTCACGCAGAAAAAGAGCATCCAACTACCTCTCTAAAGACTCTTCAGGCCTCCTAGCAGAGATCCCAGATCAATACAAGCTTTTCAATTCAGCAGAGACATTTTTTACATCACTGATCCACAGCATACTAGCACGAGCAAATGCCAAGTGGTAAAGATCATCCGGTAGGAGCTAATCCAACTGGCCAATGACACTAAGGTGGGGTTCAATATTATCAAGGTAGAACTAAGAGCACTGAGACTAATGATGATGCAAAACCGCTACGTCTTGCACCTCCTCACAGCAATGGAGTGCAGCGTTTGCCAAAAAAACAGGAGTGCATGTTGCACATCCATGCCTTCTTCAGATGCTGGAAATGGGACACTTTTGCATGTAATATGAGAAGTGCATGAACTGGAGTGCGAATGAAAGAAGAAGGTGATGTTCAATCAGTGACTGATTCAGCGCGGTTTTCGACTGGGTACTATCATGGCTCGGGACTGCAATGAAGTTACTAGTACCCATTTTCGTCTTCCTCCTGCTGATCTTCTATGTGTGCCAGTTGGGACTAAGATGATGCTGTGCAGAGGCGATTCCTAATAGTGCAATGATGATAGTGACTGTGGGCAATCCAAATAGAAAAGGGAAGATGCTTCATGATACTGGGAAAGCCCAAGTACAAACAGGTGAAAGTGATGAACCCAAATATCGCATGATGGCCATCTACAACACAGGGGATATAGCAGATACTTTATGGCACACAACCATCAAACAGCCCCAAGATCTAGAAAACCACATGGAGATGTGGGTTGATTTAGCAGGGGATGGGGGTTGCATTTACATGACATGTACTCCTGAAGAATATGCACGGTGTGGGGAAAGTTTAAGAAGTGTGTGCCACACATGGATGCCAATTAGTGGTGCACCCGCATGGGAATGAGGTGTTAAAAAGGGCAGAAGAATGTAGACATACTAGAGGAGGGTATTTGTTACTTTAGGAGTAATGGAAGGGGGGACTGTTGGGTGATAAGTGGTCTTTCCCGCACTTCTCACCACTCCCGTATAGACAGATCTCACTTGTGCTGAAGGGGGGGATATGTCCTCCCTCCTGCCCAAGTATAATCTCTTTTAATCACCTACTAACAACTAATAAGGAAAGCATGTTATCAAGCCTAATTGAAGCGCAAAGACTCAATTTTCCATAACCCACCAGATGCCATCTTTTTACTAGGCATGAAAATGATCTCTAAAAGCCTGTCTCTACATTTGTCCTTCACCTCACACCACCAGCCCAGGCCCCCACCCCACTGCCTCCTGCCAGCTTTGCACAAACCCTGTTCTCACGGAAGTTCAGCAATTCATTGTTGCAACCTTTGGCGGCGTCCCCGAACAGATGAGCTTGCTGCGCCATGTGAGACCAGAACAGGCCCCAGCTGAGTGCCTATTCATCTTCACTAACCTGCCCATGTCCCTTTTCACCCCGACCAGGCCAAGCTGCAGTCCACCAGGTCCATGCCCCACTTCTCTTTGATACATGTACACACCTGGCCTCTCGTAGTGACCAAAAAGAGCCACCCACTAGAGCCCCGACCCCAGACACTCATATATTATTCCTAATCCTAACACTTGTCTATTCGTATCATGAGGCATCAGATAGATCAAAACCTCCAAGGTGGGCAACTGGGTCAGGGACTTTAGGTTTATGGGTACCGGGGAGAAGAGGGTAGAATGTGTACCTGTAACTTGCCAGTGAACTCTGAGAAGCACCCTCATTCCTGTCAGACTTTTATGATTGTCTTTTGTCTTATGCTCTCAGATCCTGTCATTGTAGATTAGTTAGTCAGGGAGAGTATCACTTTTGCTAACATGACCTTCACCTCACGGAGATGAGCCCAACTGACCGACGTGCTTGCGGGAGTCACACCCAAGCAACAGCCATTCCTATGTGGTCATCACCTAAATACCCATACTGTACTAATAACTCAATCAAATCGTATTGTAGAATTGTGTACTTGTAAAGTGGCATCATCAATGATGTTTTACCATCTTATAATGTGCTGCCCTTGTAGTATTTGGCAGAGTGCTTTCTGGGAAGCAGAGTTCTCTATGTGCACAATTTATCTTATATAAACTTTGTGCTACTTGCAATCTATATCCTGGTCTCATTCCCTACTGCGGTGTGTCCATTATTCAGAGTTTTGGATATTACATCACAGAATGGGCGCCGTAATGTCATCCATGGTCTACTCGCATTGTCCATTTCTTTAAGCATTGCCATTTCACCTTATAATATGGCTGCTTTTAATTCTATAGGTATAGTCTGCAACCCCTCTTTGTCCTTATTTATCTGTGGTCCAAAAACACAAATTCATCAGATATTCTCACCATTCTCTAGGCCAGACATCCAGGTTAATAGAATGCTCACCCCATGATAAGAAAAAACTCTGGCTCAATTGAAACAACTTGAAGAGCCATGTGCTCTGTTAATGCAAATATAAATTCATCTGTGTTCGAATAGTGTATTCCAGGAGTGGAACACGCTATCCCTAGGTCAGTAAATAAAATCATCATGTTAAGGTGTGTCATCCAATCCCTTCCCAAAATATTTAACTAGTGTATGTCGTGTATATAACAAGGAACACTTATGTCACACTGTAGAGAGTGGTAATTCATCAATAAACGGGAACTCAATTTGTAGCTCCACAGAACCCTTAATCATTTATGGCAATTCTCACCATTGGATATTTTTCCTCCTGTGTACATGAACGTGCAGTCCCAGTGTCTACCAATAGAGCAAAGGTTTCGCCTCGTAGCGTCACATAAACCCTCAGCACCTCTTGGGGCCTATTGTCACTGATAATTCTGAGCACATAAAGTCATCCTGTAAGATGTCCTATTGTGGGTGCATGCATACTCCTGTTCACTCCTGTTCCTGTGAGAGGATTTCTTCCTACCATAGTGGCACCTCCAATCCTGGGTGTTAATACCAGTCCTGTGTTTGCATAATGCTGAATCTGCATGTGGGCTTGCTGCAATTTCCCCTGTAGTGAATTCATTTTGCACTTGCTCTAGCTGCTGTACCTGTTGCACTCTCAGCACTTGCGTCTGATACAATGTCTGATCCTGGGCAAATCCTTTCCTAGTTTGTGAGCTATATACTGGAGGATAGGCTGTCCCCCCTCTTGAGAATTGTCCACCTTTTACATATCCATGGCTCCCACATGTGCGCGCAATGTGCCCTGTCATCCAACATATCGAATATACAGGAAGAGCCCCTCTGACTAGTCTCCCTTGATTAAAGGGTCCTTGCACATTCTGATTATCATTCTGCATATTCTGAACAATGCCTTAGTTATTCTTCTAACCACCTCTTCCTCTATTTCCCATTCTTCTGCTTTGTGGCACACACCCATTTCCTCCTTGATCCATTTGGCTCTGATTATTAGCCTGTGATGTACCCACTGCTTGCTGTATTCCCAGCCCTTCTCTGCTTTGTCACTACCAGGCCTTCTATGGCATACTTTGACAATTTCTCCTGAACTAACTTGACTTCCTCAAGTATTCAAACATTGTGTTTTTGTTGTTTTTCTCCTGCAACAGCCAACAGTGATACACTATAGTCAACTGTATCTTAAGCCACGATTTTGCTTCCATTCCCACTAGCTTCCAAAGTGCCTCTGTACCTGCCCAGGCAATCGCTAACATAAAATATGGTAATATAGTGCCACTGTTTTCACCTCTTCTCGTGCTCTTCAAGTGTTCAGTGCTCCTGAATATAAAGAAGCATATCTTCATCGTCTTCTATTTGTAGTCTTCAAAAAATCTAATTTTTTTTATTTCATATGTTTGGCAAAACATGATATCCCTAACCGGTGTTCCCAATATAAAATTAAAGCATCCTGTATGTATGTGCGTGTGTTCTTATGACAATATTGAATTTCTTTTTCTGACTACCTGTGCACGTTTTTGTGTGTGCATTGAACCTCCAATCCACTGATTGACTATACTTCCAGAAGATCATGTGGGTATGTGTGTATGTATGTGTGCCTTCTCATGTGCATGTGTGCATGTGTTTGTGTGTGCATGTGCGCATGTGCATGTGTGCATGCATGTGTGGGTGCCTGCATGTGTGTACATGTGTGTGCATGCATGTGTGTTTGCATGTGCATATGTGCATGTGTGTGTGCATGTGTGTGTGTGTGCATGTGTGTGTGTGTGTTTGTGTAACTCCCACTCTTCTTGTAAGCATATCATGACAGAGATTCTAAACTTAATCATCTCTATTTCTTTTGCAAATAAATCAATTCATCACATATAATAATAATCCATGTTGTGCTTCAATAATTGTGCCAAGCCTCCCTTATTCTTCTTTTTAGCAGTGCTCAACCAGTTTGTACTTATCTATGAATACATTGTCATTTTAACAAAACCCTGCAAAAAAAAGAAATATACTTAGAAATCAAGCCAACTCGGGAGTGTGTTTCTATAAAAAATACTTTTTTTACCTTATGTTTTCTCAATACAACTGTTTAAATATGTTATGCCCCTTGTCCTTATTGTGTGTGACCTTAGTCCCAGTGCGCTTTGCGAGTGCTTCCCCTCATTACCCGCTGCTTCCTAATTCTAAACAGTAACAGAAGCTGCTACTGAGGTACACAGAATTCTAAACAAATGAAAGTGCTCCTGATAGATGAAGTTAGCATGGTGTCCAACCTCATGTTGACTTTAATTCATCTCAGAATGCAAGAAGTCCTAAAATCCCACTACGAAGAGCTGTTTGGTGGAAAACATGTATTGTTTTCGGACACCTACTACAGATAGTGCCAGTGAAAAGGCAACCTATTTTCAAAATTTTAGGACACAGAGAATGCCGCAATACTCTCGGCAGAATTGGAAATGTAAATCTCTGACAACATTTTCACTAAAGAGAACTGACCCTAAACCATGCACCAGTCTGTAGACCTCACATACACTAACATTTTAAAAAGCATTAGAACTGGGCTGCTTGCTAAAGATGCAAAATCCATGTTAAATAGTAGACTAATCCATGAGCTATATGGGCGAAACACATCTGCTCCTGATGCCATGGAACAATTATCTCAACAAAATCTAAAATATATGTCCTTAATGCCAACCCTTACAAGCTGTAGTTAATTCAATGAGACAATGCTGAAAAAAGAAATGCAACCTATACTGCATATCAGCTCCACAGACAAACTAAAGTGCACGGCATGGCACTTCCTATGTGTCAACAAGCAACAGCACAACTAAATAGTTTAGAAAAATGTATATCCAAAACAGCCATATTGGTGAAAATATTGACTTTGTGTCTCAACTGCATAGTCATTCTAAAACATAACCTTGAAGTAGAACAAGGCTTAGTCAAAGGAGCTATTGGTACAGTTTTTGGCTTCCAAACATGTCAGCATGACAATAACATTTAGTTTGTCAAAATTCACTTTGACAAACTTGCAGAAGTTAAAATAATGGCCCAGACAATAGGATGTTTCCAAAGACATGTACGTACGCAGAAAGAAATTGTCTCTGACTCTTGCATATGCTGTCACTATTCACAGATCACAAGGTCTAACCCTAGATCAACCATTGAGTGGCATTGGCAGCACAGTCTTTAAAGAAGGTATGAGTTACGTAGCACTTTCATGTCTCTGTACACTCAATGGTCTATTCCTAGTTAACTTTGATGGAAACAAAAATCAGTGCTGACATTCCATGCACACTGCAATACAACAGTCTGCGGGCACTATACACCCCCATCTAGATATGTACCATGTACCCCAAAAAAGAAACGTTTTAAAAGACAAATAATAGAAACAGAAGATATAGCAGATTTCACAACAATACCACTAAAATGTCCTACTCCTGCATCAAACAATACAACCACTAAACTGTCACTAAACAGTACAAAATCAATTGCACATCCATCACAAAAGAAACACACAAACCTATCTTCTGCAAAAAACATCTGCATGCCCATCAAATGATCCACAAACAAAACTCTCAGTTCCATTTAAATTCAGAAAGTCAACTGGAGTAAATTGTTATGCTAATGTGACAAGGAATCTTCTCTTTCAATTGCCACCAATTTTTCACAACATTTCTTTAAACGACTCAGACCAGCTGTGTTTGCAAATGCTCGTCCTTCACAGAAATGCTATAAATAATCCTGACAACAGTTACAGTGTCTCAGGTATGAAGCAAGAATTGGACTACTGTGCAGGAATGGTAAATTAACTCAAGGATATACTTACTACAAGTACTGGAAACCAAAATCATCCCCATAATGAAATCTTCCAGGTTTCAAATACGTGCAACCATACATGTACTCACATCCCTAATTAACAATTTGTACATGTATGCATTCCAAATTCTGAATCCATTCCATTTCACCAGTTTCTGCAGAATGAAAACCATGGCATATTATGCACATTTTGCAATTCAGACAATCATTTCACCATACAAATAAGCTCACATAGCCAATATGTCATCCTAATGCTTCTTGGGTACAATGCAGATTGTGCCAAAAATAACTGTAAGCTTACAGGCTTCACACACAGCCAAATATCTCTTGGAAAGAAAACCTTTGCAACAGAAGGTATAATATACCATGTTGGTGCTGCACCACTTCAGGGCACTACACTGCATATGTCAATAAAAGAAGTGGTTGGTTTGAATGTAATGATACCTCTGTTACTCCAAAACGTAGGTTACCTACAAATTTAATACATACCTACTTAATATTCCTTCAACCCAAATGTAGTCACAAAACAGAATTATGCCAGCAGGTATCTAACTACATCCATAATACTAAATAGCACTTTTGAAAGCCAATCTGGTTAGAATACACCAACAGGTATCTAACTACTTCAAAATCACCCTTTATTGCAAAGCACTTCAAATACGCTATCTCAATTCTTATATGACAAAACATCTTCTAACCTCTAATGTAGTTAGAATACAATCACAGGTATCTAACTTTTTCAAGCATTCCCTTAATTACAACACACAAACATACTATTCCCGCTTACACTCACATAACTGTAATTGTTTTTTTCATCCAGTACAGATTTTTTCCCAATTACCCAATTATTATGTAATGTCAAAACAACATTAGTGTGTCATACACTAATGTTGTACCAAACATAGTACTTAAAATGTTCAGTTTAAGAGCGTCTAAAAAGAAAATGTATATTTAAAACTGTATGCCACTAGAGGTTTTGAACTATCATGCTTAACCAGTTGTACTGTTTTTTTTTTTCTCACAGAAAAGAAACCAGAGATGAGGCTTCATAACACTACAACACTAAATGACCACAGAAATCATAATCAACTACATATTCTGTGAGCATTATCCTCCAAAGCACTTTGAAAGACATTGGGCCTCATTACAAGGAAGGCGGTAGAGGGTTAACGGCGCCGGTAGAGCTGCCAGGGCCGTTAACCCTCTACTGCCTCATTACGAGGTCTGCTTGCGGGTCCCGCTAAGGATAGCTGGTAAAACCAGGCGTCCTTAGCGGGACCCGCTAGCAGACCATGATGCTAACAACAGGCCCATCATTAACAGGCACGTTGTTAGCATCCTCCCCATTTCCATTGAGCCCTATGGGTGCTCAAATGGGATGGGGATGTACCAAGTCCGGGGCTAGGAAAGGGAATTACTGGGCCCTCCAAGGTCAGAATGGCCCGGTAAATACCTATTCCAGGAACCCGGCCCGGTACCCGGTATGGGGGTAGCAATGCACTAAAAGCAGCATGGCCACATCCATACTCGTAATGAGGCCCATTGTGTATAGGCGCTACATAAATAAACTATCATGTCATTTCTTTTAATTTTATTTTTTTTATTTGATTTAATTGCAATGCAATTTTTACAAAAGTTAAACCTCCATTAAATCACTTTCCTTTCATCCTGTTCAATTAGACAGAGGCGGATGAAAGTGGGTTCTATCGTCTCATCTCATATTTTCACTGTTAGGTGTTATTTTAGGTCGAAATGTTTCAGGAATAATGCCACCCCGATCACGCCTCATCTATCGTTTCCACTGGTCAAGAAGGACCAAAGGTCTTCTCTGTCTAAAGTTCCAAAGGTTTTCAGCGGATCCGCGAGGAAACAGGTTCTTGCTAATTTAAGTCCACCGCATTCTAATAATAAATGCCGACTGGTTTCAACTTGTGGGTTTGCCTCACAAAAGTGGCAATTGTTCGATGTTGCCTGCTTCCTTATAGCTAGAATTTCCTTCATTTTCACCTAGATTAGGCGGAATCGTAGAAATGTTCTGCTTAGATTTTTGTAAGGAAATTGCTTTAGGTACCCTCTCACTTCATTGACTTTCATTGGTGTTGTTGGAAATTTTGAAGTCAGGGGGTAAATGCTAGCCACTTCGAGGGTGTTGATCCAGTCATTCTCAAACAGTTTTTTTGCCACTTTGTGTGGGTTACATATCAGCGATTCTACAGAAAAGTCTAGTTTTTTTAATGTATTCAGGTTTGACTGCTCCCATTTGTTTAACATCTGGTTCGTCCCCACTTCCATCTCGTTTTTGATTAGGTTGAGTGTTCTTGATCTAGGAATGTTTAGCACTTTCCTGTATAGGATTAAGGTGGCTCTCATTTTTATGGCTATCATGGACGATGAACATAATTCTCTTCTGATAAGAGGCATTGGTGCTGATTCCGACAGCCCCAGTACAACGCTCCAAAAGTAGCTTTCACATTTTGTCCAGATCATATTTGTGACTTGCGGCATTGCATCCACTCCATAAATTATAGCAGTGGCAACCTTCATTTTAAAGAAGTTTAAAGTCGGGATAAGGGAAAATCGGCCATATTTTCTGTCAATGGCCTTAGCTTATGCCGTCAGACTTTTTAGTTTACTCCACAAGGTATCTTGCATGGCTGCTTCCTGTCTGTCGTTACTTATAATTACTCCCAAGTATTTGAACTTAGTTACTTTTTCCAGGAGTAGACCCTTGCAGTGCCATGCTGTCTTTGCCATTTTTTTGTGTTTTTCCCATAATCATGATTTTAGTTTTTTCCCTTGTTTAATTGAATGTTGTTGTTTTTTAGGTAAGTCACCAGGTTGTCAAATTGCCGCTACAGACCTATGGGAGTTAGGTCCAGCAGTATAATATCATCAGCGTAGAGGAGTCTAGATACCTTAGTTCCTCCTTTCATTGGTAGAAAACGCCTGACTTCAACTGCTGAATCCTCATAGTCTGCTATATATGCGTTGTACAACATGGGAGCAAGTGGATATCCCTGCTTTACCCCTCTAGCCATCTGGATTTCTTCCGATAAGCATCCCTCTCTACTGAGGCGAATCCTTATAGTTGTTTCATGGTGTAATGCTTGAATCGGCTCAAGAATTGATGCAGGGCAGTTCTTTGATTCCAGTTTAGTCCATAAGCGTTGTCTGTTGACCTGGTCAAAAGCTTGGACCAGGTCAATAAAGGCCATGTAAACTGGTGGTCCTCCCTGCATAACCTTTGCTTTCATGGTACTTATCAGTAGAATGTTGGTTGTGGTTCCTGAATTCTTTACAAAACCATTCTGAAATGGGTCTGTGTATTCAGAGGTGCGAAGCCAGCTTTGGAAGGCATCTATTGCCAATTAGGCAAAAACCTTCACCATCATGTCAAGGAGAGCAATTGGTCGGTATTGATTGGGATCATCCATCACTCCTCTTTTAAAAATCAGTATGATTATTGCTTTTCTCCATGATTGGGGGACCGCCTGAGTGTTGTTGCAGTAAAGTAAAGTTGGTAAAGATGTTTCTCATTATGTTAGCGCACAACTCTAGATGTGTATAGGTGCTACATAAATAAACTATCATGTCATATCTACAGTCATAAATACCACATACAGTTTAATGACATCAGTCCTCCATATTACAAACATTTTGTAATCCAACTACACTATCTACAATTACTGTACACATATTGCTACTATGGTGATTCTGGCCATACTCCTACCAGAATACCTATAATTACTATATATATATATTACTACGGTGGTGGTTGTGCCAAGTGCACATAGTCTTGGTCTGCGGTCATGGCCCCCAGAATCTGGCCACTGACCACAGCACAATTAACTATATTACCCGTATGTACCATACACCGTCAACTAATAAAACTCACCCTCACCCGCCTGCAATTAAAGGGATGTCCACGGACTCCAAAACATTTTTTCACCTATAATAACAGCTTCAAATTACCTTTATCCCACTTCCCTATCATTTCTATGCCCTCTTCCAGCTATCAAATAAGGCAAAATGTATTTTCCAAGTCGCCCATTCAAGGTGCTGTCTGTGAACTACTGCACTCTTGTGTGGGGGTGAAGAACATTGTAGGTTGCCACAAGGATACTGTGAAAGCCCCAGCATCTTCAATAGGATCTTGCATGAAGACCTTGGTAATGTGGATGTAGAGAGCACGATAATTCAATATGTGGAAGATCTCCTCATCTGCAGTAAGAGTGAAGAACAGTGCAGAGCAGGTTCCATTGCATTGCTAAATTTACTAGCTACAAAGGGGTACACGGTGGATAACGGTAAACTTCAATACTGCCTAACAGAAGTGCTATACTTAGGGCAGTTGATTTCAAAAGATGGTAAAAGAATTATCCCAGACAGAGCAGCAGCAGCCTTATGTCACACAATAATACCGAAGACAGTGAAGACATGCAGACATTTCTTGGCATATGTAATTATTGCCGTGCATGGATACTGGGCTATGTGGCATACACTCGCCCGTTAGTACAAGGGTTAAAAGAAGCACAAAAGAACAGCGCCACAAAAAAAATTGACCCAAGAAAATGATGACACAATATTTTAAATTAAAAGACCTCAGTTCTATCTCTTCTCACATTGCAATGGAATAATGATGACAGCAGTTCTAACACAGAAAACATTGTTAGGCCACAAGCCATTGGCCTACTAAAGCAGCACATTAGACTCAGTGATGCAGGGCCACTTCGCGTGTGAACAAGCTCTCACAGCAGCTGCTTTCGCAATAGAGAAAAGCGCCACAATTGTGATGGGTTGTTCCATGACACTGTATGCGCAACACTCACTGTGTGCCATTCTAGAAAGATCAAAATCGACACTCAAAACACAAAGAGCAACAGCACATGAGATCATAATATCCAGCCCAAACGTCCATGTGGTTAGATGTAAAACTGTAAACCCTGCCACATTCCTTACAGAGCCGTGACAGTAGACGACATGCAAGCACATGATTGTGCCACATATGAGGGAGAAGAAGATGACATTACAAAAGCAAGTGAAAATGCCCATGAAGGGGGAGATATACTTCGTGGGTGGGTCAGCGTCAATTGACAGTGAGACAGGAAAAAAACATGTAGGGGCAGCAGTAGTGAGAATAGAAGGGGAAGAAAATTAAATTATAGTGCAGAACCACCTCCCATCACACTATTCAGCACAAGCAGTGGAATTCATTGTGCTAATTGAGGCACTACATACAGCTAAAGGTTGTGCAGTGACAATATATCCTGACTCGGCTTTCGTGACAACAACGGTACATTCAGGGTTGTCACGATGGCGAACAAGAGGGTTTAGGAGGGCAGATGGCTCACCTGTACAACATGCAGCACTACTGAATGATCTAATTGAGGCACTAGCAGAACCATCAGTGGTAGCGTTGGTAAAGTGCCAGGCACACACCAACAACACGGATGCGATCTTGCTTGGGAACGCGGCAGCGGATGCTGCCACAAAAGAAGCAGCATACTTTAATGTCCCCCAACCGCTAGAATGCATTGTAAAAACACCCAACCAAGATTCACAAGAGGAAGAGTACAACTGCACGCCCAAAGTGCAGATAATAGAAAACAAAGACATGCACCCCTAGAAGAGCAAGAATTATGGGGAAAACAAGGATGCAAACAGTCACCCACAGACTTAGCATGGCAACAGGAAATGACAGCAAAGTAGTAATGCCCGTGGAATTGTTACACATAGCATTACAACAACTACATTTTCCAACACATGTAATACAACAAAATATTGCAGCAGACATTCAGGAAGAATGGTTTGTCCTCAATTTACAAGAGCATTTATCCAAATTAACAATAGAATGCACAACATACTAAACATAAAATTGCGGTGTGACTCTAAGAACATTACGAGGAACATGGCCAAGCCCTGTAGGGCCTTTATGGAAGCTCCACATTGACTATGCAGATATGGGAGAAAGATGTAATACTTTGTCCATTCCCACGATGGGTCGAAGCTTTACCATGTGCCCACCCCGATGCAAAATGCGCAGCAAAGTTTTTGATACAGGAAGTTTTCTCCAGGTGGGCTATATGCGATGTGATCAGGTCAGATAACGGCACCCATTTTGTAAACAACCTCTTCAAGCAGGTGACCACGTTGTTAGGAGTAAAACATAAGTTATGTTCGATTTATCACCTGCAAGCTTATGGGGTGGTAGAAAAAATGGCCTGCTCAAGAGTAAATTGCCCAAATTATGCAACACACTTAACAAAGAACTGGGTGTATTGCTTGCCCCTAGCACTGTTCCAACTCAGAACACAACAGAGTAAGGATCATCATTTGAGCCTGCACGAAATAGTGACGGGACGGTGCATACATACGCCACTATCCCCAGTGAGAAGAGCATCAGACGCTCACAGAGCTGCCACAGTGCTAGGGGATGAATTTAAGGAATACCTTACCCAACTGACACATGCCATGCAAAGTATAGCAAAACAAATAGCACCCCCTTTTACACAGGACAGTGAAACAGATACAAAAACACCAGCACAAGACAGCCCCACAGTGCAGCTAATGCCAGGATAAAATGTATATGTGTGTAGTTTCGTGCGGAGATGGAACTCCTCACAATTTCATGGCCCATACAAGGTAATTTATTGCACTCCCACTGCAGTGAAAGTTAAGGGGCTGAAGTACTGGCACACGATAGCACAACACCCCAAAGTTAACAGCAGCAGAGCCAAGAGGCTGCAATTCCCTAATATAGAGAAGAGGAATATAAGGGACGAAATGGGAAAGTGGAAAAAAGGCAAAATGAAAGGATTGAAAAGCTCATGAAAAAAGAAATATACAAAAATGAGCAATGAGCATAAAAGTATTTGAAAAAAAAGAATAAAATATGAAGTAAATCTCTTTCTATCTCTTACTATCTCTCCACGACTTTCTCTTTACTTACCTTTTCAGATTATTTTTCTGAATTATAATACGAGTTAAAAGAATAAAATTAGAAAAGTGAATGTTAGAAGAAGTTAGGTCAGCGCCTATTATAATGTTTTGTTTTGAGGAATTAACTTAAAGACTATCCGTAAATAAATACATAAATGCTAATGTGTGGTTTTTATTGGAATAGAAAATATATATATATATAAAGTATTTTTGTGCGCTTAACCCTTTTATATCGCCCCTCGAGGTGGAAATATGAAAGAGAGGGCCCTCACTAACAACGACTCCAATTTAGATAGTGATAGGGTAGATAATAGAGTTAACAGATATGAGAATTATGACTGTGCTTTGTACTTTGTAGTAATAGTGTTTTCTGTAATGTTATTTTGCCTTGGCATCTATTGGAGTTTGACTTTCATAATTTGGGATGTGAAAGAGGGGGGAGTGAGGTACACCTAATACAAGCAGAATCAAGCCTTATATGGGCTGGAGTTAAGACAATTTGGTCACATACTGCCTGCCTAAATGATACTCTTACAACGGTCCATAAAAAACGAACTGTCAAAACCCCTGTTGTTACATACGCTGCTATGGGTGACGATATTGATGATGAAACCAATGAATATGATGGTGATTATTCCCTGTTTGGTACGCCTGACCTGACATATACAAACACACATGCAACCACAGAACCTACCTCATGTGGCATTGATATGCACTTTAGCCCAAATACCCCAACCACCCAAGATCCTTTAGTGCCAAAGTCCTGGCAAAATGCTAATGAACAGAGTGATGCAACATGGGCAAACATCTTTCATATGAAGTATCAGAGGGTAAAAATGACATATAATGGTCAAGGGGGGATCAGGAGACAAATAAGTGGGGCGGGGAAGAGTTATGAGCCACCCTGATTAATCTAACGAATGGTACTCAGACATGAGCGCAACAGCCAAACAAGCACCGAAGGAGAGCTGCTATGTTTGCTCTCTCATTCCTCATGCCTCTGGCACACCTAAAGTTCTTATACCTCAAGAATTGCCCTTGTTGGATGCCCAATGTTTAGTTCATCTAGTATTGTGTAGGATTCTAAGCACCTTCCAGTCACACACAGTTACAATAGAAATGCTGCAGAATGAAAAAACCTGCACAAGTAAGCCCCAAGGAGTGATTTGCATCAAGGAACCATTTTTTGTTATCTAAGGGACACGGTTCACAGAAAACAAGTGGCATGATGAGACAATCACATGCAAAGCAGAGGCATTGCGAGGTCTAACAGAAGAAAACTTTCAATGGGTCAAACAGACATGTACTCCAATCTGGTCCCAAAACATCGCAAAACTCACGTGGGTTTCAGCCCTCGAGAAACCCATCAAAACAGAGAAAGAAATTGCACATGAACTTTGTTTCCATGGTGAAGGGAAAGTACAGATGGGCTCGAACAGACAATGTAACAAAATGATCATCATCCTGGACATAAAAAAGGGCACAGCTGCACTAATGGACACTTACTGGGTATGTGGCAAACAAGCATACCTGTATCTCCTGCCATCATGGAGGGGTACCTGTGCCATGGCCACACTGCATTCGGCATTAATGGTAATTCCAGAAAGCCATATCCAAGGGAGGAGAAATTCGGCTGACATATCGGCAGCACCCCAGCCAACAACAACCGAGCCCTCCAAATACAACATTCTGTCTGAAAACAAACTACACAACAGAGTCTCCTGCAAAAAAAGGTCATCAAACTACATCTGCAGCAAGCCCTCAGACCTCCTGGCTAAAATTCCAGATAAATACAAGCTCTTCAACTCCGCCAAAACATTCTTTGCTTCCCTCCTGGTGTCAGGACTTCAGGCAGGAACAAACGCAAATGGCTGCAGATCGTCTGCTGGGAGCTGATCCAACTGGCCAACGACACAGAAGAATGATTTAAAGTGATAAAGGTGGAACTCCGCGCCCTGCGGTTGATGACCATGCAGAATCGATATGTCCTGGATCTCCTCACGCAAATGGATGGCACTGTTTGCCAAAAAATTGGGAGTGCCTGCTGTACATTCGCACCTTCTAAAGACGCGGACAATGTGACCATTTCCTATGTCATCTCAGCGGTGAATAGTTTGGAGGAAAGAATACGGAAGGTAGGAGGAGTAGACATCTTCAATTGGATACCATCCTGGTTCAGGGTGATGATGAACATTTTTGTCCCACTCATCGTTTTCCTGTTGCTATTTTTCTGTGTGTGCTAGGTGGGAAGTCGATGTTGTGCAAAATCAGTGCCTAGTTCTGCAATGATGATGGTAACGATGGGCAAATCGACAAGAAAACAAAATATAAAAGATGCTCAGATCCAAACTGGGGAGTCAGGTCCCTCTAAGTATCGCATGATGTCAGTATACCACCATCCTGGAGATAGGGTGAATAATTTATACCATACCACAATCAAAGAACCATGAGAATTACAATGGTATAGAGATGTCTGGGTGGATCCGGATGGATATGGGGTATATACATGACATGCACACCTGATGAATATGCCAGAAGGGGTCAGAGCTTACAAAGCGTTTGTGGGGCTTGGATGCCAATAAAATGGACACCCGCTTAGGATGAAGCAGTGCACGAAGCAGAGTACTATCAGAATAAAAATAATCTCAAATATTAGTTTGTTACTTTATATGTTACAAAAGGGGGGAATGTGTGGGAGTGAAGGGCCATGTGGGCACCCCGGTACATTCTGCACGTAATGGACCATTTGCTCACACACTAGTGGGGGATGCCTCCATTGCCCTTATGCTAACAACAGCATAAGTGGGGCTATTGCAAGATACACTTGGCTTCCATTTTGTGTGCACTCGACTCCATTTTTGGACTAGGCCGCACTCCGATACTACGAAAAGGCTTCTCTCTCCTCTGCAGTGCCCCGCACAGCGCGCTCATGGCCCCACCTTTCTTCCACTGTCTGAAAGCTTCACAAATCCCTTTCTCACAGATGCGCCGGGGATAATTGAAACACATAGTACAATGTATCATCTCACTCTTCCTCTGGGATCACTGTCCGATGTGTGAACCGGCTCGGACCATGACTTGTAGCTAATCCATCCCCACAAACCTGCTCCTACCATCTCACCCCCGCTGATGGAAAATTACTGCCAATGTAACCCAGTGACCTCCTAAGGTATTCTCTTTTTTTTTTACACTTCTTTTTATTGGTTTTATAACACAGAGAACAATTCTCAACCCCCCAAATCTCCCTCCAAAGGCAGCCTCATCCTGTCCGTTGGCCGTTAGTGCCATGGTCCAAATACACCCAGGTTCCAAGTGCAAATCATACCAACAATACCCCCGTCCCTTTTCCCCCTCCCCTGCGGCGTCTCTACCTTGTCCATGATTCGTTACTTCCATGAGTCCTTCGAAGATGCTTACTACAGGTCCAATAGTCGTAGACGCTGAGGACGCCATCCAATTCGAAAATTGTCTTTTAGAAAGAGCAGAGTTTCCTCCCAGTCCCCTGCAAAGCACTGTAGTTTATTGTCTTCCGCATACGACGCCCATTCAAGAGACACAATATCCCAGATTTTCCATAACCAATCTTGAAAAAGAGGAACCTCCCCACTTCTTCATCTCTGTGCTATTACTGTCATATCGGCCGGAACAAGAATTGCTCTCTCCTTCCCTCAGGATTTAGGTTCCCCAGCACCAGCGGCCCGCCCTACTCCCATTAAAATCTCCTCTGGAGGCCTGCTGCTTCCTGGTCCGTATGCCTGTTGCTGAGCCCTCTGCACCTCCACCCAAAAGGGCCTAATTCGTGGACATGCCCACCAGATATGCTGTGCCGTACCCTCCATTCCGCATCCTCTCCAGCAGATCCCAGAGGTATTAGGATATATCTCCCTAAATCGGGCTGGTGTGTAATTCCACCCGAACAGAATCTTGTACCACATTTCCTGGATCTGAGAGGCTTTCGACACTTTGGGGATTGTCCTCCATAGTCTTTCCCACTCCTCCCGCTCAACTTTCCTTCCCAAGATCTGATCCCACCTCTGCATGTATGCCGAAAGGCTTCTGTTTGGGGTTTCATCCAGTATACTATATAGGTTGGATATAAGGCCTTTGAATACATCGTTTGAGAGGAGAAACCTCTCGAACCGCGTTTTCCCCCTTGTGGCGGCTTGCTTATTCACAGGATCCATAACCCAGTGGTGCAGTTGCACGTATCTGAGCCTCTCCCCCTCCCCCGCCCCATACTCCTTTTTACAATCCTCAAAAGAGAGTAACTTCCCTCCTCAGAACATGTCTTACCGACCACCTACAGCCTCCCTCTTCCCACTGCTTAAAGGCTCCTCCTTCCATTTCCGGGGTAAACTCTCCATTGCGGAACAGAGGAGTAAAGGGGGAAGGAAAGGTTGTGATTCCCTTTGTCCTCGCTAATTTGTCCCAATTCCTCACCATCATGCTTGTGATGGTACTCTCATATATGTGTCCAGGTCTTAGCTGTTTCAGAAGCCACAGAACCTTTGCAAGGCTATGGTGTGCCACTGCTCTATCCATTGCCACCCATTGTTTGTTTTGTGTGACCTCACCCTCTCGCAGACAATCCCTGACCACCCATAACTGCATCGCCTTGTAATACCGTTGGAAGTTTGGCAATGCTAGACCCCCCTCCCGCCTGGGTGCCATCAATATTTGCTTACTGACCTGTGGTTTTCACCCAGCCCACAGAAAGTCTTTAGTTAGAGATCCCCGTTTCTTGAAGAATTCCTGTGGGACCACATGGGGTATTGCCTGGTACAGGTATAGAAGGCGAGGAAGAGACACCATTTTAACCATCGCCACACGGCCCAACCATGATATCGGGAAATTCCTCCATCTACGAAAGTCCCCTTCGATGTCCTTAAGCAAGGGAGGGTAGTTAGCCCGGTACCAGCCTGCCAACGTTGGTGTAATTCTCACCCCTAGGTATCTAATTCCCTTTGGGCTGCAAAGAAACGGGTTAGACTCCCTCAATGATTCCTGATCCTTCCCCTTTATGGTCAAGTTCAGAAGCTCCGATTTGCCAAAATTAATCTTAAAACCTGAAGCCTCCCCAAAAATTTCTAACAGATTCCTACTTAGCCAGATAGGCTCTGCTGGGGTTGTTAAAGTTAACAGGAGATCATCAGAAAATGCTGCTACCTTTTGTTCGACCTCCCCGAATGCAATGCCCTTTATCCCCGCTGTCACCCTAATCGCTTGCAAGAGAGGCTCCAAATAAATCGCATAAAGCATGGGGGACAGAGGACAGCCTTGTTTGGTACCCCTGCTTACTCTAAAGGACCTGGACATAGTCTAGTTTACCATTATTCTCATACTGGGCGTTTGATAATTGACCTGCACCATACGGAAAAAACTCCCAGATACCCATCTTCCACATCACCTTAAAAAGAAAGGACCACTCCACGCGGTCAAAAGCTTTTTCTGCGTCCAGGGATAGAAGGACCAAGGGAGTGTCCGCTCTGTGAGACTTTTATACCAGGTCAGCAATCCTTCTTATGTTGTCTGCTGTTTGCTGACCCCTTATAAACCCTGCTTGGTCAGGGTGAACCAGGCCCGGAAGGAGACCCTCCAGCCTATTCGCCAACACCTTCGTAAAGATTTTAGCATCAAAATTAATCAACGCGATGGTCTTATATGATATTCGCTCCTCAGGATTCTTATTGGGCTTCAAATCGAGGGTCAGCCTAGCCTCCTCCATGCAGGGAGCTATTCTCCCTGTCTCCCCACAAGTATTAAAAAGGCAAGTCAGATGTGGGACCAGTATATTTACAAAGGTTTTATAGAAATCCGCAGTATAGCCATCAGGGCCTGGCGCCTTGTTCAACGGTAAGCCCCCAATCACCCTCCACACCTCCTCCTCCCTAATCTCCCTGTTCAACATCTCCACTGCTTCCCTCTCAATCCTTCCCAACTGAAACTTATCTACGAATTCTTGCTGCAATGGATCCCGGGAGGTTTGCGATTTGTAAAGCGTTTCGTAAAAAGACACCAATGCCTCACTTATCTCTCCTGCCTCGGTTACTCTGTCCCCCAAGCCTATCTTTAGGGCCGTGATTGCATTTTTGGCTTTCACTTCTCTTAGTAATCACACGAGAAGAGCATCTGCTTTATTTGCTTTAGCGTAGTAATGCTGGCGTACCCTCAGGAGAGCCCCCTCTGCCTTTTTGGTTCTGCGAAGCTCCAACTGTCCCAGTGCCCTATGATATTACCTCATTGAAGACCTAGTCGTGGTCACCCCCGCCTCACATCTTGCTGTTTCCACTTCCTCTTCCAATTGCACTTCCAGTGCCCTCCATTGATTCTCCCTGTGTGCCATTACTGCTATTAACTCCCCCCCGTAATGTAGGCTTAAAGGCATCCCATCTCATCTCTTCCCTCGTCTCTCCCCTTTGGTTAATAGTGAAAAGGTTCTGAATCTTCTCCTCTATTTCCTGCCCAATTATCGGATCTCTGAGGAGGTGTCCCGGGTATCTCCATGTCGATACACCTCTATCCCTGGGGCCTAAATCCATCACCATTGACACTACTTTGTGGTCCGCTATGCCAATAGGTGCCGTCATTGCTTCATGTACCCGACCCACCAAACTCGAGGACACCCAGATGTAGTCGATTCTGGAGTGAGATCCATGGACCCCTGACAGGAAAGTGTATCCCTCCTCCTCCCCCTTAATCTCCTGCCAGACATCCCTCAACCCTGCCCCACGTATCCTTTCTTTTAGATCCTCTGACATTACTGCCCCACCTCCCCCCATTGGATGACCCGACCGGGCCCGGTCTCTCTCCCATGCTATGTTGAGGACCCCAGTAAGATAATGTGGACCGAGCCTTGTCCTCTATCCACATTCGGGCCATACACTACCACTACAGTATACGGTCTGTCCTGATATGTCCCTATAGCTATTATATACCTGCTCTCCTTGTCTCGTATACTCTCAGATATCCTGAGGCCTGTCAAAGTTTTAATAGCCAAAGCTACTCCCCCAGACCTGGTCGCCCTGATGCATGTAAAATCTGGTCAAATCCCCGTAGTTTAAGGCGTCTCTGATCCTTGGGTCTAAGGTGCGTTTCCTGCAAGCCTAAAATATCTGGGTTCTCTTTTCTCGTGAATTGTTCTAGTTTTTTCCTCTTCAGGGGAGTATTGAGACCCCTCACGTTATGCGTTAGCCACTTAAGAGTATATTAATATACCTCAGCCAACGCAGAACCCTGAGGTCCCAGGCATTCCCCCCTATGTGAGTCCCTAAGTAACAATGCTTTCCAACCATCCCCCCTTGGCCCCCTGTTGCCCACCATAACAGTGAACCCGCACTCTGAGCTCTGGGTCTTGAACTATGCGCACACCCCCCGCTACCCAATCTCCCCTTCCACTTGTATTACTTCCTGTAGAGGTTTTGCCACCAAGCTTCACCCTCCTTCTCTACTCTCCCACTGTTGACCAGGCCCATGACCTTGATTCTAGGCCAGCTGTTGCCGCTTGCTTCCCCAAGCTCGTGGGGCATCGTCCAATTCGAGCCGCAGTATGCCCGCGCCTTCATGCAATGTGGTAATTCGTCTCTGAGACCTTCCTACTCGAACAACAGTCCAAAAGTGAATGTCCATCTGTATTTTTTCCCTCTCTCGTTCAATGCCTTGAGAACCAAAGCCATTTGCCGTCTCTTCAGCGTGTGCTGTTCGCTAGATCCTGGAATAGTGCTATGCAATGCTCTTGGCACTTGATAGGCTCTTGTTTCCTCGCTTCCAGGAGGACTGCCTCCTTTTGGGCATACCTGGTGAATGCCGCTAGGACATCTCTGGGTCTTGACTGGGACCCCAGACTCCCTCTGCCCGCTCTATGTATTCGGTAAAGCTCAATCTCCTCCGGGGGTGAGATCCCCAAGATCTCTGTGAAGATCGACTGTGCAACTCTCTTTAGGTCTTTGTCTTGGACAGTTTCCGGGAGTAGTTTAATTCTTATGTTGATCCGACGGGACCTATTTTCCATGTCCTCCATTTGTATTTCCAAGTTGTGCGTTGCTACGTCCAGTTTCTCAATTGCTGCACTACTGGCCGTCACTTCCCTGTCCAGTTCTTGTAGACCTCTCTCCAGAAGATCCGTTCTCCTACCCTGCTGCTGCAGCTCCTGTTTTATTTCCCCCATAGCCGCATTAAGATCAGCCCGAAGGAGTTGAAATCGGTCCTGGAATGTTTTGGTCATGCTAGTTTGTAGGGCGTGCATATCCCCCTTCAGGTCTTGTCGTGACATCATGGGCATGCCCTCATCTCTAAGTGCGGAGACACTCCTTGCCAGATCCTCCCTTGCATTCTTATCCAGATCCTTCATCTCGTGCCCCGGCCATAGGGAGGGGATGGTGCCCGAGGCTTCTCCCAGGACCGCCTGCCCCTTCCCACTTTTCCCCTTGAGTTTCGTAGCCATCTCAAAAAGAGGACCGATTGTGGAAACAGAAAAATTGATATGAGGCCGGGAACCCAAAGGAAACACACCAACACAGGTTACAAAGGACATACAAAGTACTTTATTCAAAGATACAACAATTACCAAAAGTCAATTGACATACGGATAGCTATTCGGCCCTCAGAGTAACAGGACGAACCATCAACGGTAGTTCGCCGTGTTAGTGTGAGAGACCGAACATTGGGATACTCGGGTTTTTATACTTTTTATCCAGCTCTGGCCAACCCCCTCGCAAGTTAACCATTCTCAGAACCAAACCTAGGGTTCGTAGCCAGGTCAATCCCATAATGTATGCATTTTGATCAGTTCCGCTGATACAGTTGTTCATTTACACATAGGTCAGGGAGAGGACAAGGTCTCAGTTCGCTACCCTAACAAGTGGCCTGCGGACATATTATTTATTCACGTGTGCGGAGGTCACAACGGTCAGAATCCCACTTGAGATGTCATTCGGCCTCCATTTTGTTGTTCAGGGTGACTTCCACACTACAAGATAACCTAAAATGGCGGCTAAAGCCAAGATGGCGATTTACACAATACATTAAGGTCAAGACCTTGCCGCGGAATATATGTACACAATGTTTTTAGACAACTTGGCGTAGGCCAACATACATTCAAACAATGCGATAGGAGGTACAATATTATTTTGATTTCCACACGATTACGTAGCACACTGCCTGTCTCGCTACTGTCCCACATTCTCCTGGAGCGTCCTGCGTATTCCTCAAGCAGATAAGAGTAATGTTCTTTCCTGTAACCCTTCCCCGCCTTCTGGCCTCCTTGGCCTGCTGCTTTACTGCTCTACTCCGACGTGACTTGGTCGGAGACTCACTTAACCCTAAGCCTTTGCGGAAGGGTCCCTTCCATGTAGAGCAGAGCACCCTTGATTGGTTATTCTTCTAATGGTAGTTAAGAGTGTCAACTGGATCTGGGGAATGGAGTAACCACTCGCCCCTCTCTCGGGGCTGCTCCCCTTGTGATTTCTGCGCCGGTTCTCACTGGATTTCTCTCTGCCAATGTTCCCCTTCTTTTCGGGGCTTCCACTTCTCTGGTGGATAGAGCAATCCCACTTGCCCCCAACTAAGGCCGTTCTCCGCCCCTTGCACCGATCTGTGGTGTTAGCTGGGTGTGGGGCCATCTGCTAGATTGCTCCCTCCTCCTCGGCTCCGACCCGATGAAGCCGGAGCGCTGCAAGGCCACCTGTGTGTAGGTGCGGGCCCCGCTCTGTTGTGCCGCTCCGCGCCGCCTTCAGCGCAGGACTCTTTCACCCGCCCCACACCGGCACCGGTACTTACAGGCTACACCGATGCCGATGGGGGCTCTCCCGGTCCTCACGTCGCCGGTGCCCGGTCCCGACGCAGAGTTCTCCGGGGCTCTGCCTGGCCACACAATGCCACTCCCCCTGGTGGCTCTGGATCGGGCCGGAGCGCCCTCCACCTTCCAGATTCCTGGGCTGGGATCGGGCCGGTCCACCCATCACTCCCCATCCTCCAAGGGCCGAGGCAAGTTCACTGTCGGCAGACTCTGCACGTCCTCAGCTGAACGCCGCTCTCATCTCCACCTCACTGCTGGGCTCATACAGTACCCACCGCGGCCCCTCCCGTCTCAGCGCCGGCTGCAACTGGAGCTCCGCTCGCTTCAGAGAGTCCACGATCCCCTCGATGCCCAAGTGTTGGTGCCTCACTAGCTCCAGGGCGGTTGTAATGCTATTTGTTGTAATGTGCATGGGCACCTGTAATGTGCACGGGCATCTGTGGAATGTTGATGCGTGTTTAGCAGTCAACATTCCACAGTGGCAGTTGAGAGGGATGCAGAGGAAGGAGGCTGCGCTGTGGGGTTCAGACAATAAAGATTATATGTTCATACCTTACCTGTGTCTGGTGAGACTTTGACATTGGCGACGAGGATTTGTCTGAACCCCGGTCCCACGTGTGTGCTGTCCTGGTGTCCCTGTGCCGCGGCCCGTCTCTGGCGTGATCAACGGTGGTACGCGGATGGACTTCCAGCGGGAGCAGCTGCAGACCCCGTGGGGTGTTGGAAGTGCGGCGCCGCTTGCCGTTTGTCTAGTGCCCCGCTCGCTTACCTGCGGGAGCAGCTGCGGGCCCCGTGGGGGTGTTGGAAGTGCGGCGCCGCTTGCTGCTTGCCTAGTGCCCTGCTCTCTTTTGAGGGGTAGCGGCGGTTGGAGCGGCTGCAGGCCCCGCGGGTGCTGGAGATAGCGGCTGCGGTGGTTGGAACAGCTGCGGGCCCCGTGGGTGCCGGGCGGAAGCAGCAGGGAAGAGGCGGAGGATTGGGGTTGCACTGCCCTGAGTTCCACGGGTTTTCAAGTGGAGTGGATCGAGTTGCAACAAGGGACAAACCATTCGGGCTGTGCCACCTGACTGACAGGGAGGTTGGGGCACACGGCTGTGGAAGAGGCCCAGTAGGTGGGGATCAGTGCATTCTGGTTGGGCTGTGACAGGTGGAGAGTTTACTGTTGGATCAGCTGGGATTATTTCCATGAGGAGTGCATTTTCCAGCCTGTTTTGACTCAGTGCCAGTGACTGCTGGTTGTACTCTGTACTGCAATTACGTGTGGGTGCACGTGCGCAAGGTGACTGTGTGGGGACAACTAATCACCAGAGAATCCCAGAGGCTTGCTTGGTGTTGGTCAAGTTCTTGTTGGGGGCCAATTCCAGGCTATCCACTTTAGACATGTTGCATACGGCTGCCAGGCCTCCGCCTGCCATTCTGCCAAACCCTGGGGAGCCTGCTGTCCCTTGGGAGCAGTGGGTGGATGCCTTCAAGGTGTACCTCAGGGCCGCTCAATTGTATTGGTACTGAGGGGTTGAGGGTTTTCGTCACCTGCCTGGAGAGAATGTAATGGTTCAAGGGGGAGGTGAGGGAGAAATGGTTAAAAGTACTTATGAGACTGCTTTAAGTAAACTGCAAATGCGTTTTGGTAAGAGAGTTAATGTGGTTTTAGAGCGGTATAAGTTCTTTTCTAGGGCGCAAGGTTCCACAGAAAGCATAGATACCTATGTTACGGCATTACGTGCACTCATGGCTACATGTGGGTTTCCAGGTAATGGGGATGAACATATAAGAGATCAAATTACGATGAAGACATCCAATCAGAAAATCAGAGAAAGGTTGTGGATTGAGAGTGATCCATCACTAGAAAAGGTCTTGGAGATTGCCAGGGCAATTGAGGCTTCTAAGGCGAGCATACAAATTGTTACTGAGAAGGATAGGGAGGTGGTGCATGTGGTAATGCCAAGGAACAAGAAAGGTTTGGATAAAGCTGTTGGGCAAGGGAGTAAGGGATCTAAGAGCAAGGATGTGTGCACAAACTGTGGCTGGTCCAGTCATACTGCTGATTCTAAGTCTTGTCCTGCTTGCAATGTTGAATGCAGGAAATGTAAGCGTTTGGGGAATTTTGCACGTATTTGCAAGGGGCAGATGGTGGCTAGTGTGGTTCCAGACGATTCCACCATGTTGCTAGAGGGTGCATCGGGAGGTGGATCTAGTCAAGGTGTCATACTGCATGTGGAGGAAGGTGGGCGGAAGGGTCCTTGGGTGTCGGTTTTGGTGGATCAGCACCCTGTGGATATACTTGTGGATTCGGGGTCACCCTATACACTGGTGGCTCCGGAAGTCTATCAGGAAGTTTTGGGTAAACAGGTTTCAACTTTGTTGGCTCCGGACATCGCACCATGTGCACATGGGCAAAGTCCCATTGATGTACTAGGGTACAATTGGTTCAATTTTTTTTTCAAGGGGAGGCAAACCTGGGGTAAACTGTATGTGGCCTCAAAGGGCACGAGTGTGTTGGGTTGGGATGAGCAGGCTGCGCTAAAAATACAGATTCATCCTGGTGAGAAGGTGCCGGTTCTCAGTGTCGAGGAGGGGGCGGTGCAAAACGACTAGAGGGTTACCCCCACAGTGCTCATGAGGGAGTTTCCTGAGGTATTTTCAGACACCCTGAGTAAGCTCAGAGGTTTTACCCATCGTTTGTCTTGAAGAAGGGAGCAGCTCCCAAAGTGCATAAGGTCAGAGGGGTGCCAGTAGCGGCGAGGGAGGCATTGAAAGCGGAATTGACTAAGTTGCAAGCTGCGGGGATAATTGAGCCTATCCAGTCCTTAGAGTGATTGTTTCCTGTGGTTTTGGTTAAGAAGGCAGACGGGAGCATCAGAATGTGTGTAGATCTCCGGGAGCTGAATTCTAGCATATGGGTGGATCGGCATCCTTTGCCGAATATCAACGAGTTGTTGTTGACTTTGGGAGATGCCAGGTATTTTTCCACCTTTGATCTGTCAACGGCGTATCATCAAATTGACCTGCACATTGAATGTAGACCTCTGACTTCATTTGTGACTCCTTTTGGGACATACAGATTTTGTCACATGCCATTTGGCCTTGTTTCGGCTTCTGCTGTGTTCCAGCGGTTGATGCTGCAGATGTTTGGAGGGGTGCTAGGTGTCAGTTATTTTCAAGATGATATCTTGGTTTGGGGCAGTAGCAGAGAGGAGCATGATGTCAGGGTTAGGAGGGTCATGCAGATTCTTAAAGAGAGAGGTCTAACTGTCAAGTTAACCAAGTGCCAGGTGGATGTGGAGGAAGTTACTTTTTTAGGACATACACTGAGTTCGCAAGGTGTGAGGCCCAAAGGGGAGTTGGTAAAGGTGTTGAGAGACACACCGGCACCGGTCAATAAAGATCAGCTCACGGCTTTTCTGGGCCTTGCAGAGTACTATGTTAAAATTTGTATCCAATTATGCTGAAAAAACAGTGGCCATGAGGGCCCTCATGAGGAAGTCGGCCAGATTTGTGTGGTCTGAGGAGTGTGGGGCGGAGTTTGAGTTGATCAAGAGGGATGTGGTGAATGCTCCTTGCCTGAAATCATTTGACCCGAAAAACAAAACTGTTCTGACGGTGGATGCGAGTGAGGTGGGTCTGGGTGCAGTGCTGGAACAATGGATGAATGGTGAATTGATGCCGGTGGCTTTTGCCTCGAGAACATTGACATATGTAGAAACCAGGTACTCAGTAATTGAGAGGGAGACCTTGGCCGTGTTATGGGCTTCAAAACATTTTAGGACATTTCTGTGGGGCATACCGTATATTGTCAGGACAGACCATAAACCGTTGGTGCAAGTGTTTTCTACCAAAGGAGTCATGGCAGTATCCCCGAGGATTGCGAAGTGGGCAGTGCAGCTACAGGATTACAATTTTTCTTTGCAATATTTTCCTGTGAAGTTGAACGTTGTGGCGGACTTTTTGTCCCGTTTGCCTATTATGGAGGCGGACGGTCAGATGGGATTGGTGAAGGAGGAGGATCTGCAGGGGTGTCAGGTTGCTTTTGTGGCTTCGGCCGTGGAGAAGTCATTGTGGGATGTGGAGTCTGAGGCCGATCTTAAGTTGAGGTGGATTAGGGAAGGTCTAGTTAGAGGTTGGCACACTGTCAAGGATAGGCCCGAAAGGAAATGTTACGCTCAAGTTCTTCATGAATTAGCGGAGGGTCACTGGGGTGTGTCTAGGGGTAGTAGGTTTATTTCCCCTGTACGTTTAAGAGGAAGAATGGTGGAATTGGTGCATGTTGGTCATTTGGGTCGATCTTTGACCAAGAGGAGAATTAGGGAGGAATACTGGTGGCCGTCCATGGACAAGGATGTTGAACAGGTGGTGAAAGACTGTCAGGCTTGTGCCGTCAGTGATAAAAGCAAAATACTGCACCCACAACCCGTACATCCCGTGGAGGTTCCTGAACAAGTATGGACCAAATTGGCTTGACATCATGGGTCCTTTTGAATGTTTACAGCCTGAGTCTAGATATTTGTTGGTGTTGGTGGACTATACGTCCAGGTGGATTGAAGTGGCGGCTTGTTCTAGCATCACTACTGATTCTGTTATTGCCTTTTTGAGGAAGGTATTTGATCGTGAGGGATTACCTGCCAGTCTAGTTACTGACAATGGTGTGCTGTTTACATCCAAGGCTATGGGAGAATTTTTGGAGCAGCATGCTATTTCCCATTATCGGACAGCTTTGTATAATCCGTCTGCTAATGGATTGGTTGAAAGAGCCAATGGTACGATTAAGTTGGCTATACAATTGGCTTTAGCCAACGGTTTGGATTGGCAGGAAGTTGTGACACAGTACTTGGCTGCGTGTAGGAGAACCCCTGCCGTGGTTACGGGGAGATCTCCATTCGAGCTCATGAGGGGCAGGAAGGCAGGTGCAATGTTGAGAACTTTGGCCATGGGTGGTGGTGGCCCATGTGATATGGATCTGCAGGCCATACATCGCAGTATTGTGGCGCGTCAGGAGGCTGCTGTGTCATCACAAAAGTTGAGGAAGGAATTGAGCGTTAAGTCTGGGGATGATGTGTATATAAAAAATCCCAGGAGGGTTCACAAAGGCTACAGCACGTTTCTGCCCTCAAGGAGAGTGGTTAAGGTTGGAAAGGGCCATGTATGTTTGGAGGATGGTTCAGTATGGAGTAAGAGACGGGTGGTGATAGATGGTTGCAAGGGTGATGATGTGTCAAATGCTGAGTTTGATCCAGAATCCGAGGAAACAGGGCTGGACTATGAGCCTGTGGGGTCACCAGTGGTCAGGTTCAAACGGGAAGAGGTTGTTCCAGCTCCAGGCCCTTCGGGCTCAGATGTGAGTGTGGAGGGTCAGAATGTTTCCAATCAGCAACCCGAAGTGGGGCAAGAAGGGGGCCGCCTTTCCAGGCAGTGTGGGCCCCCCATAAGGTTTAGAGATTACATTTGTTAGATGTGTCATGTTGCAGGGAGGTTTATATCTTTCTGCACCTTTTAAACTAATTTTGTATGTAGGAAGTTCACATGTCTAAGCGTAATGTTACGTTTCCATTGTTCATTTCTTGTTCTGCTTCGAATTTTTTTTACAGGTTGTTGTTAATTTTTTATGTAAGGGAAGGGGATATGTTGTAATGTGCACGGGCACCTGTAATGTGCACGGGCACCTGTGGAATGTTGATGCGTGTTTAGCAGTCAACATTCCACAGTGGCAGTTGAGAGGGACGCCGAGGAAGGAGGCTGCGCTGTGGGGTTCAGACAATAAAGATTATATGTTCATACCTTACCTGTGTCCGGTGAGACTTTGACACTATTCTCAGGGCCAAATCCTGCCGCAAATACTGGGTGGTGGGCCTCCTCCAGCATCGGGGTCTGGGAGCAACACGGGTACGTCTAACCCCTGCGGGCGGCCATCTTGAATCCCTAAGGTATTCTCTTTATGTACCAGAAGTGTGACCCTGCTATGAGACCCACCCACTAAATCTAGACCTGCTGTGAGGCCCACCTGCTAAATCTAGACCTCGGTCACAGTATATCGTGTCCTAAAACTAACATGTGTCATTATACTCCCCACTCACCTTGATGTGCTAAGACCCACCCAGTCACCCAGGTTGTCACGAAGGACAAGACCCCTAAGCCCTGTGTCTCATAAAATTCTCAATGAAAGACAATGTAATCACGTGAATGCAATGTATAGGTTTGCAAAGTTTTATTCAAAGGTGTATTAAGGATTGTCATTTATTACAGGTCTAGTGGTTATTTCTCATGCCAGCTTAGTTAGTATCAACTCTTTCTCACTGTGACCTAACCCTCACCCCTCCTGGACGCAGGCAGCTGGACATCATGACGCTCACCCTCCCGACAACTAGGCAGCCTATCCAGAAGAAGCAGTGCCTACAGCAATATATGTAACATCGCTCCCCAACCAATCCTATACTAATGTAGAACCCTATGTTAATGACCTCACTGATGACGCTGGTTTACTTTATAATTCCATGTACGTGTAATGTTTGCCAGATCGCTCTCAAGGCAGCAGAGTTCTCTGGATGCCAATTTTACATAAAGATTTATTAATCTTGCAACCTGTTCTCCTAGTCTCATTCCCTACTGGGATGTGTTATACTTTATGAGTTTGTACTGGTAATTTGTGGAGTGAGCCTTTACACTCTCCGCGAACAGCTATGGCACCTGCCTGGCCTTTTTCAACCTACAAAAACAGCCTCAAATCATCTTTGTTCCACTCACACACCCTTACCAGACCTCTTTCTACCACCAAATGACCCAAAATGTGTTTTCCAGACTTTTTCCCCACTGCACGCTCTGTGTCACCTGTGGCTGTCCGCAAATCTGACACATTGGGCACTTCCACAAACATGACGCACCTCACACTTTTCACCATCCAATCGACGCATGCGTCCGATGTCTGCCAACATCATGCCACCCTCTGAGCCAATCTGGGACAGGGAATTGCATCTGCGGACCAAACCCAGATATCACTAATTATTTATACCTACTTTTTGGTCATTTAAAAAAAAAATAATAATAATTCAATGAAGTAACAAAAGCATGCTTTCGGGACCAAGCTGCCGCTCTTGCCACAAATTTGGTAAAAATCCGTCCAGCGGTTTGGGCTGTAGGTGTGAGCACATTTTTTGTCTCCAATATTGTCTATGGGAAAATCCACACTTTTTGGGAACCGCCGATAACTTTGCCCCTCCTTGAAGAAATGTCACCAAACTTTGCAGGATCGATCTGACGGGGGTCATATACGTATTTGCAAAGTTTTGTGAGGATTTGTATGTGGGGCAAAGTTATAAGCCACCCAAAATGTGCTCTTCCTATGAGTTGAACAACTTAACCATAACTACAGGGCCGCTACTGCAGGCCCTGTAATAATGAACAAGGAATTAATCACTGTTGTGAAGATGTGGAAAAGTTGTGAGTGTCCACCAATATATTTTACTCTAATTTTCAAGTACACTTGCAACATGTCAGAGACATGCTCATCAACCCTCTAATTGGACTTTCTGGCCACTTCCACCACACTCTCTTACATTAAAACCTCCCAAGATAACTGATTTATCTCTGCTCACTGTTTCTTAATTTTATAAGGTATCAAATGCTACTGAAATTGCAAATGTTTAAATACTCATAACTTCACCATACAAGCATGCACCCAACCATACCACTTCATTCTTTGGCATGGGCAAAGTCTTGGGGTCTACCTAAAATCCCTAAACCATACAATGATCTCACTAAGCATGGCCTGATTACTAATCCTGCACCTACTTTATCCCATGAACACACATGATGGACCACTTGATTTGCCTACGACTGACTTAACCAGGATGTGATCTTTGGCCCAGTGCTGAAAACCTCCAAATCACACATGATGGACCCACTGCACATTGACAGAGAAAGTGATGTGTGCCTATGTTGACAAGGGTAGATCCTTCGGCTCAGACCTGGGACTTCAGCTATGCTCCATTAACTTTAGAAACACCCAATGAAGCCACTGACCTAGCCTCTGTCCATGGGTTATGCCTACATTGAACAGGGCAGGGATGCCCAGGAAACTGTGAAACAGCCCCAGGAGCCTAGAAAGACATGATGGACCCTTAGGCATGCCCTTTGCTGCACTGGCCCTAACGGTTGAGTGCAGACCAACAGTCACGAAACGTTCATGGACCAATGTCCATCCCACCTGGCAGGCCTAGTGACAGGCAAACAGAACAGAATCTATCTTGCCACCCACTCTATAAAGGATCAGAGCAAACCCAAGAATGTCAACATTGTTTTTTGCAGCCTTTGTTGTTCCAGAGCCACCAAAATGTCCATGGTTCAATGCAGCTTGACAGCTTTTTGGGGCGAAATGTATATACATCTAGGTTCATGATTTAAGCCCCTTCGTTCATAGTTACAATCCTAGGGACCCAATATACCCTTTTTAAAAATAACAACAAACGTTTGGCTATAACCTGGAAAAAGTCAGTGGCGCACAATGTTGATCTCGTCAAAAGGTTTTAACCCACTGGCTAATGGCTTTTTCACAGATTCAGCCTGGTTGCCCATTGCATGGTCTGCAGTTCACGGACGAAAGACCATGCAAACCAAACCGAATTAAGACAGTTAGGTAGCCAACTGATTGTATATAGGTCTCCAAATACTACCAGTTGAACAGTGGCATACCGAGTCATATTCTGCCCATGTTTGGGAATATGTTAAAGAAAATGGTTGACAGATTTGCTCTACTATATTAAAGGATCTCAAGCCACACCATAAAGTAGGATCTTGCAAAGTTGTGGTGCAATTTCGTCCATTATCCTTATTGTCTAGAGAATGGATAGACATCTTCTCGCGCCCCCGTCCTCCCCAAACGAAGCTACTCAAAACAGAGTCAATTGGGGCTTTTTGAAGAGTCATACAGATTTGTCAAACGCTAACAATATTATAAGCGACCCAAACCAGTTAGCCTATGGGAAGTTAACGTTAAAAGTATCTATTATATTGCTGACTTTGTCATAATTGTGAGTTTATCTGATGCTGCTACTGTTCATAATAGTTGTGTTCCTTTACACACATGTGGAGCTGCCTTTTCATCAATTTGCTCGCAGGGTTACAGCGTCGATAGATAATTGTGTTACTTTGAGTTAAGTAGATCGATTTTAGTCTTTCCGATAAATCAGAGCTGTTGTGTCAGCCTTGACCTAAAGAACATATGTACCTGTATTACTTCAGTAGCCATTGTGAATATCAAGTTTTCCAACTGTTGTGGAGTATACAAGGAATTTGCGAAGCGTGTGCCTTCTATACTCCCTGGAACATGACATCGAAAAATTCGCACTAACTGCGAACAATTGAGATAACCCAAGGACCACTGAGAGACCACTTATTTTGTTCACATTGAAAGTCGGATGAGCAAGTATATGCGTTAACAAGTACTATTCCTGCAAAGTTTCTCCTATAAGTACGAATACATTATTTTTGACAGATTTCCGACCACAATGAATGTAACACATTTCAAATCCACAGGCCAACATGCTCCCAGCTAGATTCTCATTTCGTACAGTAAAACTACATTTGTTATTAATTCATGTTGGAAACATGTTGTGAATAGCAAAATGACCAGTCTATGTGTGAACTGTAATGTTTTCCCTGAGGTGGGAAATCGTGAAAATTACACGGGCACACGTGACATGAAGGAGAAGTGGAAAGCAGGATGGGCAGAGCTGGCTCCAGGCACTTTGGGCTGCCAAGGGATTTCAAGCGTAGGAGAACATTTTAGCCACTCATTTCTGCATTGTGCCGGTTAGAACTTAGCATAGTATTATGAATAACGATTACTGTCCCGTTTTACCTACAGCAACGCAGCCAACAGAATAAAAAATAAAAACGCCAATGAATTGTTAATATGACTAACATCTCCTTTGTATCTAGTGTGATCTGTTAATTTAATGTATGATGATCCAGCTTTGGCTTAGAGTTAATGTAAATGCATTTGGGAAGTAATTGACTAGAGAAATTGAATTACGGTGCTAACCATCAATAACAACGAATTATTTGATGTTCTTTGTAATTTATATCCCCCACACTTGAAACTATTGATTTAGAGTGGCAATTACATAATACATTATCAGCACATTATTCTAATTGACGATAACATTTTACAGAGCGGATAGAAAATCAACAAACATTAGATACCAGAATGGAGGCATTTCATTGAATATCCGTGCACCAGGTCATTTAAAAGCGTAAACAGAAGGATGCGATGTCATACCGAATTGCACGATGAAAAAAAAAATGTTATTCAACAATTACGATTTTACAATAAATCCACACACAATCGGTCTATGATAAACATATAGAACCGTTGCTTATTTATTCAATGATCTTACAAATGTATAAAATGAGTGCAGTGTGCATTTGATATTGATAGCATATACTGTGGTGCCAATCCCACGTTCGAAAAAAAACAAAACTAGGTCGAAGTGGTACACCACTGTAATATTCCATTTGAAGGATGATATGCTTTGTGGCACGAAGAGTGCCAGTCTGCAGTCTGTCAAGCTGCCTTAAAGTTCTATACTAGCACATTGCAATATACAGTGTAGATTAATTGTGGAGTAGGTTGGTATGCTGATAGCCAAACCACTGTATGCAGAATGCCGGGAGGAAGGATGCAGGTGTACAAAAGAGCGCACATGTGGAAACATCACCTCAGAGCCAACTGGCTTAGGTCATCGCTCGTCTGGCGTTGATAGGACATCATTTAGTCTGGTGGCGGTCTCTTGCTGGCAATAAGAGCAGTTCTGGTATCAGGTGGTCTGTGTTGTAATGTTATTATCATTTCTTATGCTTAAATGTACGTTAGCCCATTGTGCATAGCCAGTTGCTATGTTTTCCTTTTTCGATTGAAATGAGTGGGGCCATCACAATGCACCTTTAGAACTGTTATTATTTGTGTGTGAGGAATGAGAGAGAGAGAGAGAGAGAGAGAGAGAGAGAGAGAGAGAGAGAGAGAGAGAGAGAGAGAGAGAGAGAGAGAGAGAGAGAGAGAGAGAGAGAGAGAGAGAGAGAGAGAGAGAGAGAGAGAGAGAGAGAGAGAGAGAGAGAGAGAGAGAGAGAGAGAGAGAGAGAGAGAGAGAGAGAGAGAGAGAGAGAGAGAGAGAGAGAGAGAGAGAGAGAGAGAGAGAGAGAGAGAGAGAGAGAGAGAGAGAGAGAGGTGTTGCAGCCTTACCTGGATGTCTTTTTGAGAATAAAGCTCTTCCTGCCTCATTACAATTCGGGTGTCAGGATTCCGGAATGTTGGCCAAGGTGACAGCAGCTTGAACCTGCAGCTCCTGGTCCCCTTCCTGAAGCTATTTCATGATTGATAATTAATTCTAAAAAGTAAATTCATGAACCAAAAAACCCTACTTCCAAGAAACAGAAACAATTGATGGAGATGGAAGAGGATAATCCTAGCAGCCAGGACATCTATAAACTCCTGAAGCAGGTGTCCCTGGATATGGTTGAGGTTAAAACTACCTTGGCTGAATTGAACTCTAAGGTGTGTCATTTGGATGGCAGAGTGGAGGGGTTGGAAAGAAAATCACTCTCAATGACCTCGGAGGTGGCAGGGAGCTACAGGGGCCTATAACAATTTGAAGAAGGACCTTCATGTTGAAAAAGACCGAAGATTGGAAATGGACTTTAAACTGCGGGAGAGAAATGTCAGACTGGTTGGAGTGGAGGAAGACCCTGGAGCTGAGTCCCTGATTTCAGTAGTTACTGGGATCTTCATGGATTGCTTTGGCCTGCTGTCGATTAAGGAAGAGGATATTGATCATATTTATAGGATTGGTAAACAGCCGGGGTCTAGGCCTAGACACATAATGGTGGTTTTTGTTTTTGGCCAGGAAGAAGGAAGGTCTGCTGCTTGCTGCTAGATCAAAGAGATCTGCCTATTACAGAGAAAAACCTATATTTGTGTTTCCAGATTACCCTAAAGAAGTCATGGTGGTTAGAAAGAGCTTTAAGGGGGTGAAAGACTTGGCAAAATCCCTGAAGGTGAAGTCCTTTTTGAACAAATATAATGCATTGACTTTGATGTTGCCGGAGGGTGAGAAAATAACTTCTGACCCAAAAGAAGCTTTGTCTTGGCTGGAGGCTCTTAGGGATAACTCTGCCACGATTGCTGATTGATTTGACCTCCTTTTTTTCGTTCGCGACATGTATGTTTTTATTTATTTTTTTATTTTTTTAACATTGGATTGCATGCAAGAAAATGGCGCCGGATGTTGATTTCAGTTGCAGGCTTTGAATTCGCTACTACGTTCGATGATGCCTGTTCGTTCGTTCTTTCATGATGATTCGTATCGTTAAAAGGAGAAAAGAAGGTAAAGAAAAGGACCTGCATTATAACACGTTGATGCCATGTGACGCGTAACACTCCTATTCATTACGCGTCGTGTCACGTGTCACGTATCAGGAAAGGGTGTCGGGGGAAGTCGTGTTTCGAGTTCCTGATCTCCTCCTCCCACCTGCGGGTGGCTGTGCTGCGGATCGCTTGAGTCGGGGTCGGCTGACCTCGGCAGGATGATTTATCTGCCGAATGCAGACGGATTACAAAGGTATGTGTCTCCGGAGATGGCGGTGATGGTCTGCCTTGACTTCATGATGAGTGCTGCAAACAGTTACGGGCCTATCTCCCGTCATGAGGACGGCTTTTCAGGCTTGCCGGGCCTTGCGGCCAGCCTCCCGTACCTCCCGCCTCTACAGTGGGGAGTGGGGGGCTGCTGGGCCTCTGGTGCCGCTCCCCCACCATGGCATTGGAGGCTTGCGGAACACACAAACACACAGGTGCTCAGAAGAGTGTGTTTCCCAAGGTCATGGGGCACACCAGTGCAGTCGCACCGCTTTGCAACACGGATTGATGGATGAATTGTAGGTGCAGTGGGAGTTGCGGGTGGGATTCAATGCTCTCCTGTCAAACTTATGGCAAACACAGTCACTTGGGGAAGGATCGTCTCTTTTTGTGATATGCACATATGTACACTATTGCAGAAGGTACTTTGGAGTGACCGGTGCGTGTTCCTGATTCTGTGGCAAAAAGCCCTCAATGTGACTTTGGGATGTATACTGGTGGCCTGCACTGTGGTCCTGTGCCTTGCTACTGATCGGGGGTTTTGCAGCACACACGGGGCTACAGCAGACGATCTTCTTTCTGTACAGTAGACTTATGTCATTTGTAGACATACTCATACTTAAGTGGAGTTTTTATGAACGTGTACCGCTGCCCTTTCACCTGTTTACACCCCATGCCCCCCTTTCACGTTCATCTTGTCTGGCCAGTGTGGGTAAATGCATGCATGGAATGACGAATTTGTGGATCTTTAAAATGCCATAGGATCTGGCATGATTCTGCTATGGCCTAAAGTTGATACTAGCATTCCTTACGCACTGTCATATGCTTTCTTATGCATTTCAGACATGGTATTGGACGCATTAAAGAAATTGTGACAGCGTCATATGGGAGTCCTTCTAACCACTGTTCAGCCCATGGGGGGGGAGGTGGGGGCAGCTACATCCATGCACTCCCAACGCCGGTGACACTAGTTGTTCTGCTGTAGTACAGTTGCCAACAGACATTGGGCACACATTACCAACTATGTTTGTGTGCCAGCTTCTCTTTTTTGGCACTTGTACAATGACCCTTGAGTAAGGAATCCTTCTGCAGGGCTGCTCTGCAGTGATTGGTAAAGGGTAGTTGTGGCTGATTCTTTACCATCAGATATGGGATGGCAACATAATGATTGGTATCGAAGGAGTCAATCAGAACTGGCGTTGGTTATTCTAACCGACCATAAGAAATGGGCTCATTTTGCTGTCTAATTAGTTACATCCAAGATATTGTTCAGATACTGTGACTGGTGAGCGGCAGGATGGATTTCTAATATGCTATATCGCTGGTCTTTGATAGGAATCTGGATTTGTAACATGATTTTAAGTTACATGTGTAGCTGCATTATAATTTGCTTTACTATTTTATTCGGTCACTGTTTTCGTAAATTCTTTCTTCCTTTTCTTGCTTTTTATTAAAGTGGGGGTTGGTAATCCTTTTTCACCTGTTACTTTGATGTTCGGGATGCTTTTAAATGTGATTCAGGTTATGTGTTGCTGTTAGTTTCCTTAGAGTCTATATGGCTCTTTTTAACTTTGGTGTTTTCTGGTTGGGGATATCTATATATGAATGGGAGGGGTATCGTGGGTGGCTTGGGGTTTGTTAGTTCTTGTTGACGTTGGATTCATATTTCTCCGAGCGGGGGTGGAGGTGGGTTTTTGATTTTTATAAGTACAGTTTTTTTTGTTTGGTTTTTTGTTGTCTTCTCTTTTTCCTTGCAATGCCATCGGAGAGGAATGATCAGTTATCTGTTTCCTCGTGGAATATCAATGGTCTAAATAATCCGCTCAAAAGGCAAACGATTTTTAATTGTTTGAAAGATATGCACAGTGATGTACATTTCCTCCAAGAGACCCATTTACTGTTAGAGGATGCAAATTTGCTGCGCAAAGGTTGGATTGGGGAATTTTTTGTCTCGTGCTATTCATCCAGGAGTAGGGGGGTTGCTATTTTGATTCGGAAGAACTCCCCGATTAAGGTCTTGAAATTTCGCACTGATAAAGAGGGTAGGGTCATCGCGCTCTTGGTGGAAGTTCAGGGAGTTCAGTATATATTTTTGCATGTTTATGCCCCTTCAGTGGATGACGGCACATTTTTTGGAACAGTTGCTCAAATGTTACAGGATTTGGCTTGTCAGAATGTTATTATGGGAGGCAACTTTAATTTGGTTATTGATAATGTCAAGGATCGCTGTGGGCCTCATATTGCTTTCAGGAGAGACCCGACTTTTTGTTCCTTTAACTCACTTATTCTGAATTTGCATTAGAAGACTGTTGGAGATTGCTTCATGATGATTTGAGAGAATATACGTTTTATTCCAGTTCTCATGGCTCACATTCTCGTATAGATATGTTTTTCACTGCAGGTTCAGCAACCCTGAATTTGAAAAGCTGTGAGATTACCATGACCATGCACCTGTGTTTATGAACATAGATTTACAGTTTAGTACTCTTAGATCGTTTTGTTGGAGAATGAGAACCTCAATTCTTCGAGATGAAAAGATTGTGAAAAAAATCAGATCTGAGGCTGATCATTTTGTTGTGGAAAACAGGACAGATGGTATTGCTGTTGGGACAGTGTGGGAGGCATTTAAATGTGCAATGCGGGGCTTAATTCTGGGTTTGTCCAGCAGCAGGAAGAAATGTATGGTGGACAAAAGTATGGATTTGGAACAAAGTATTAAGCAACTTTCACAAGAGTTGATTAATGACTCTGGGAACATGGAGAAACAGAGAAGATTGAGGGAGCTACAGAGAGAATTGAATGAAACTTTGAAAATAAGGTCTGAGAAGGATTTGTTCAAATTGAAATGTTCGTATTTTGAATATGGTGAAAAATGCGACCGTTGGCTTGCCTATAGATTGAGACAACAAAAATCTGAACGATCCATCACGTCTATCAAAAATGAGAATGGTCAGGTGACTTGTGATCCGAATCTGATTAATGAGACTTTTAAGGAATATTATAAGAAGCTCTATCAAAGGGAGTTGGGTGTCAATGGATTGGATGATTATTTTTTTAATGGACTAGAGATACCTAGAGTGAATGATTTGGAGAAAGCTATGTTGGGTGAGGCTTTGACTGTGGAGGAAATGAAGACTGTGATTGGGAAGTTAAACTCGGACAAGTCTCCGGGTCCGGATGGGCTGCCTGCTGAATTTTATAAAATCATACCAGATTCAGTGTTGGAACTGATGCGGGATATGTTCATGGAATCCAGGGTGAGAGGTTTGCTCACCGCTTCTACTAGTCACGCCATTATATCGGTATTTCTAAAAAAAGAAAAAGATGGCTGCTTGACTTCAAACTACCGTCCGATCAGTTTGATTAATACTGATAATAAGATTCTTGCGAAATTATTGGCCATTCGTTTGCAGAATCTTCTTGTGAAGTTAGTGCACACCGATCAGTCAGGTTTTGTTCATGGACGAAGAACATCTAGCAATATTAGGAACCTATTGTTATTGATGAGGCATGCACAGGATATGGAAGATGATTTTGCGGTGCTTTCCTTAGACGCGGAGAAAGCGTTTGATCGCGTTGATTGGAACTATCTTTTTTCAGTATTGCGTGCTATGAATTTAGGTAAGGAGTTTGTTTCATGGATTGCTTTGCTTTATGCTTGTCCGACTGCTGCGGTCAGAACTGATGGGCAGTTATCAGACTCTTTTGTACTGCAGAGGGGTACAAGGCAGGGATGCACTTTATCCCCCCTGATATTTGTTTTGGCCATGGAACCACTGGCTATTGCATTGAGGTGTGATGTAGGGATACGGGGCCTGAGTTTTCATGGGGCCAATCAAAAGCTGTGGTTTTATGCGGATGATCTGTTATTGTTGTTGCGGGATTTAATGGCGTCCCTTCCAGCCTTGTTGGATGTTCTGGACAGATTTCGTGCGGTGGCTGGATTTAAAGTCAATGGACTAAGTCTGAGGTCTAACCTGTTTCTGGATGTTGTGATAGGAATTTGGTTTCTGGTTTTGGATTTCGGTGGTGTGACAGAAATTTAAAATATCTGGGTATATGGCTGACCCCACTGGTGGATGAGATGGTTGTGGTGAATAGGACTGAGACTTGTAGAGAATTGAAAATGAGTATTTTGAGGTGGTCATTACTTCACTTGTCCCTATGGGGCAAAGTGAATGCTATAAAAATGAATGCAGCCCCGAAAATTAACTATGTACTAGGTATGCTTCCAATGAAAATTGGCAATCATTTTTGGAAGAAAATTGAAGGTTTGTAGCAGTCGTTTTTATGGGATGACAAGCCGCCGCGGTTAAAGTTATGGAAACTTCAGCTGCCAGTGGGAAAGGGAGGTTTGGGGGTGCCAAATTTAAGGGCTTATCATCTAGCTTTTTCAAGTCATTTCATTGTGCCCTTTCTGATGGAACAGCCTGATAGTTGGGTAATTGCAGAGGCAAGTTTGTTGGGCCCACTCCCCCCAAGGGCAATTCTTACGGCAACAAACAATTTATGTAAGAGATCATCTCTGACAGTCTTTCTGAGAGATACATGGGAACAGGTTCATGAATTATTGGGATCGGACGCATCTAAGACTATTCATGCTTCAATTTGGCTAAACCCGCAGATTTCTGTTGGAGGTAAATCTTTGTTCTGGCCTGATTGGTTTCTGGGTGGAGTCCATTGGATTGATGATGTGTTGGTGGATGGTGAGTGGATTGGTGAGCGTGAGTTGCGAGCGAAATTTCACATTGATAATTTCAGATCTGAAGACTGCAGAAAATTAAAAAGATGCATAGGTGATGTGGTGGACCAAGGAAGCTCAATGGTTAATCTCTTTCTTAGAGAAAGGGAGCCAGGTGGTGGCTCGATTGCTAGCAGGATATATCATTGTATTGTGTCTGCTTATAAGGAGAATTCTGATTCGAGAGATGAATGGGGGAGGAGATTGGGGTGTGAGATTTCACCAGAGATGTGGTTGGATATGTGTGCGAACATTAAACTTGTGCAATTGATCTGGGGGAACAATCTAGGCAGATAAAGATCCTCAATAGAGTGTTTTGGAGCCTGGAACATATGTTTAAGAGGGGGTTGTTGGATTTGGATGATTGCTGGTGTTGTGGGAATGGATGGGAAGTCTGGAACATCTGTTGTGGGAATGTGTGCGTGTACAGCATTTTTGGCATGATGTTTGTGGTGCCTGCCTGCGTGTTTTGAATTTGGAGGTGGATTTGGATTTTGTGACAATGATTTTGGGAGGTGGAGAATTGCTGGAGGATCTCTCTGTGTCACGGAAAAAGTTTTTACTCCGTGGAGCTTGTCTGGGCAAAAAGTTGGTCCTGAGGGGCTGAAAGTCATGGAATGCGCCTACTCTTGATGATTGGGTTGAGGGGATGTCTGCCCTTGCATCCTTGGAAAGGATGGTGTTCAAGAGGCAAGGGAAATTGAATTTGTACAGAAAAGTGTGGGATGACTTTTTGAGTATTTACTGATTTATTGCAAGTTATGTATAAATAATATTCTTTTAATCTGTATATTTTTGCTGAGTATTACTTGTTCTAATTGTTTGATTGATAATCTGTGTGTAAAACTTTATAAATAAACAAATAAAAACATTTTTTTAAAAAAAACAATTCGGGTGTCAAACAAGTGGAGCACTCTGCCCAATGCATCAAGCAACTTAAACTTGAAGCTGAGAAGGTGACCACAGAGAAATGTAGTGCAGGGGTCATCAAAGTTTCTGGATTGAGGAATACTAGCCGAGGGAACAAGCAGCTAGTTAAACGAACAACAGTGAAAGCTGGAGGGACAAGGTTTTTGTGGGTAGGAAAGATAATATTGATGCTCGTAGGCAAGGGGTACAAACTGGTGACTGGCAACAGAAGAGATGCTTCAGATGTGGTTGTCTCCAGCATTTCGCTAATTCGAAGGAGTGTACCTCAGAGACTGTTTAATGTCGACTTTGTGGAATGATAGGTAATTTAGAAAAATGTTGCAGGATGTGCGTGAGGTCTGGAAGTGTACAATAGAATGATTGTGGGGATGGTGATCCAGACTCGGAGATGTATGGTGGTGTGATAGTCACAGTTGAAATATTGGCGTTAATTGACAGTGGTACCTGTTACAATTTAATTGTACGGGGCACTTGGGAGGAGAAGTTTGATAAATGGGCCTCATTACACGGACGGCGGTGGACCAAGGTGCTATTAGCTATTAGCACCTTGGTCCATGCCGTTAAAATACCGGCACCGCCTTGGTGGAAAGGGGAATTACCGCCCTATTCCAAGGTTGGTGGGGCGGTTATTCCCCCTTCCTCCATGGCCCTTCCCCATTCCCATTTTTGCCCCATAGGGCATAATGGGAATGGGGAAGGTGCTAATTACGGCACCGCAAATTGCGGTACCGTAATTAGCTCCTTGGTCCCTTTGCGGGTTGGTTTTTAATGCCTGCAAAAAGCAGGCGTTAAATTCTCCAACCCGCAAAGGGACCTCGTAGTAAGGCGGTAAGGGTTTACCGGTACCGGTAAAATACCGGTACTGGTAAACCCTTACCGCCTACCGTGTAATGAGGCCCAATGTATTCTTAAAGAAGCAACGGTCAAGACCAATGCATATAATCTGATAGATGTTGACGGTGTATCGGAAGCGGCCTTTTTGCTTTCTGTGACTCTGTGCTTACGTGAGGTGCGGCTTGACACGCTCCTACATGCTTCTGTGGGTGCTTTCCTCAGTTCGAGCAGAGAGGAGAGAGCACAGAGCAGAGAGCACAGAGCCACGCAGCCCGGGGAGCCTGGGGAAATGGAGCTGAAACGGAGTTGAGGCAGTGGCCGGCACAGTGATTCAGTGTGGTTCCTGACGGCGTGATCGGCTTGAGCATTCAATCTCTCTTGCTCGCTGTTCACACTGCAGTGCAGCACAGGACGCAGCTAGGTGAGCCGAAGAGGTGACTGTTGGTACATCGAGATATGATATGGCATTTATAACGCGCCTATACACAAGTGTTTCAAGGCGCGAGGAGGCAAGGGAGGGGAAATAGAGGGAAGACAGAGGCAGCGATCCTACTAGGCCAGGTGACAATGAGATCGTGCAAGTGCAGTGGAGGGGGCAAGGGCAAAAGTGCAGTACATATCATGACAGTGAATTAAATAAATAAATAGAATAAAAAGAAGTGCAGCCAGCTGGTGGAAAGTGCAAGGGTAAGTGCAGTGGGCTGTGGGCTCTCTCCTGCCTTGAGCATCTCTGCTTTGATTGGCTTTGATCGTCTCTCACATTGTGCAAGCATACCGCGAGTATACTGCGACCCTGGATCCCCGCCTTTTCTCCTTTAGTAATATCACCATGTCTTATGTTGAGGAGGAAAAATGCTGCTGTAGACGTAATTCCTTTTGCTACCTCGTGGAGCGGGAGTTGTTTACAGTGTAGTATGGGCTAGGTGTTACAGAGCAAGGTACATTCTACAGACAACACGCTGCGTGAGATTTCCACTCTGATCAACACGATCTATACAATCTACACGACATCACAACCTCCTCTGCAGTGAAACACATTATATTAATGCGAGCATAATAAAGACTGGGTGATCCACCTCCCTCACATCTGGTTGGTTAAAAACGGGGACTGTGGGGGTTGACCATTTGACCTGCCTCAAAACTGTACTGGGGTGACTGCTTATTCAAAGACCTGTGGACTGCGCTAAACCTCCAACCTTGATAACCTTTCCTCTAAAGCATTAAATGACAATGGACACCTTCAACAACCTCTCACTCCGAGGACTTATACCGTGTGCTCAGGCTGTAATACCTTCAACCTTGACTCTGAAAACAGGGAAAATGGGGAACACAAATACATTGGATGCACCAGAATGGGGGTGGGGGGGTGTCCCATAGAAGTTCATGTTCAAGTGGGAAATTTCACCACCTTGGCAGAGTGCATGTTAGCCTTAGAGGCAAGATGTGCTACTGAGGAGCATGCACCCACGAAAGACCAGGATTTTAATAACCTGCTATGATTTCGGATGGAGATTTACTCCAATCCGATATAGACTTGACAAATTGCTATACAGGCGACTCCCTGGAAAGGCCAGCCGATACAAGGACATTCTTGTTTGCTACCCCAAGTAGGATCAAGTCTGTACAAAAAAGATTATATCGCCAAGCTTCTTTAAAAAGTGTGTGGCACCCCAGTTGTCTTCTGAGGGGACCTCTAACTAAGCAAAGGTTCTTCTATAAACATCCTGTAACAGCAGGCGTATTAGACACATTGAAAGACGGTCCCACAGTCAATGATGCATCCTTGAACAAAAGGCTGGGCACCTCAGACCCTGATACGAGGGCTGAGGATAATGCAGTGGCGGCCCAACCTCTAATGACGCCCAGCCCTCCAATGAAGGGTTACAAGATACAGGTTCAGATCCAGGAGCAAGGGGCACTGATGACCTCACCCATCGTCAATATGGGATGAGTGGGCACGGTTAACGGTTTTGAGGAGTATCCAATACATCAAACACCCTGCAAGACTTGGCAGGAGACCCAGACCTCTCCAGGAAAAGGTTGTGAACACACCACACACCAGTTACAGAAGGGTGAGTTGGCAGACAAAGGTCTATATAATCCATCAGTAAATTCCCAGCCAGTAATAGACTTTCAATGGATGAGGATTTATTGATGGATATGGCTGTTGCTGAAGTAGAGGCTAAGTCCTCGAACCAATCGTCCTCTAACACTGGAATTAACCCTAATACTGTTGCCACCACTACAATTTCAATGCTTCCACTAATCAAGCTTTACAAATCACTTAATGACTCGTTTAAAGACCAGGCAACTGTGACAGCCATGCTCCACTCGAAAACGATTTTTTTAGAAGGCTTTATCACGGCTCTGCAATCCAATCTGGAGAATAAAAACACCAAGATTACTGAGATCTTACACTCTATAATAGACCCCATTATAAGGGACAAAATGAGGCGCAGAAAAGAGCGCATAAACAACTCAGTGGAGCTGATAACCATAGGTGAGGATTCTGTAAACATTATTTGCTCGGACAACCCTGCAGTCCAGACCAAAGAAGATAAACACTGCAGGCATACAGGGGGATGGCCTAGCAAAAGTTTCAAAGTCAAAATAAAAATCGCCTATGGAACCAGCAGAGCAAGAACCTTGTGCGGTGAAGTCGAGTGCTTGCCTAGAGACAACGGGTGTAGCACCTATCGACTTAATGGATTGCCCAGGGCAGGCACCAGTGTTCGGCCACTAAAGGAGCCAACGAAGACCAATGTCGGGAAACAATTTAAGATATTTTCAAAAGCGAATGAGATGGACTCAGCTCAGTGTCGATCACTGCACACAAAAAGAAGGGTGTTAATATTTAAATTGTCCAATAACGGAACACAAGACTTAAACCTGCCAAATTCTAATCCCCCTTCTTTGCGGCCTTTGCTAGCTTCCACAGAGAAAAGCTTTCTTAGAAACCTCGGTCCTCCTGCTTGCAACTACGATTAGATGTAGGTGATTTCCGCTTCAAAAGATGGCCACCTAAAGGGGTCTTCTCCCAAACCTGCTTGAACCCTGCAATTAGCCCCTCAAGGGCAAGTGAACTCTGCAAAACAAACTGATGATAAAGTCTTGGAGGAGTTAATGAATTTATCAACCTACTTCTATGCGGATGAATCATATCAGGAGGAGGTTGACCCAAACGAATCCGATGTATCTATGCTATCCATATCCTCAAATAATAACAGTGATGGCATGTGTTCGGCATGTGTTCGGTAGGGCATTCTGGAAACGACACATCGTCCAGTGAAAGTGAACTTGAACATCACACTGGCATTAAGGTCTCATGGAAGAAGCAGGACATAAGGCCTCCCCAAAGGTTAATTGGGGACCAGGAATGGAGGGGAACACCAACAACAAAATATGTAACTAGAACACATTGTCATGTAATGGTAACACCACCTCAGAGTTTAAAACCTGTACACTTGCAGGCAGCCTCTTCTTAACATTAGAGAAAGGAATAATGGCCCTGCTTAATAAACAAACACCTGAGAAGTCCTCTAAAAGAGCCTCCTCACCCACCAGGCATTGGAAAATAAGGAAACAGGACATCACAGTGGAGGACAAGGAAACCGAAAACAGAAGCGAAAAACATTGATTAAGCCTACAAAGAGTGCTTACAATCAATGACGATCTCACCCTGAATGGAACCAATGTCCTGAGGCTCTAACATTCCATCCCTGCCCTAAGAGTAATAGACTCTATTGAGTTGTATCTGATAGAATTTCCGGAGGAAGACTGCTTGGATAAAGTTGTTCTGTATCTATCCTCTGAAAGAATCAAAAATCTCATTCTAAAGGAAGCTTTGAAGATGCCTATTATGCGATTCTTGCTCACATTGTACAACTTAAGTGAGGGGGATCAGGGAACGCTGGCGAAAAGAAGCAGATAATGTTCAAAGACAGCAGCTCCATCATTTAAAATCAAAACACCTGGAAAAACAAAGCATATTTTAAGTGCCGAGGATCAGGGCACATCAGGAAAACAAAGCACTCAGCCTTCAAAGAAAAAAGCAACCTTTGAAATGTTGACGATTCACGCTTCAACATCACAAAGAAGAGTCTGCTTGCCAATGAGAAAAAAAACCAAGTCACTGGACAGGACAAAGCTCAAATTGAATATCACTGTGGACGGTCACAATGTGCGCAAAGGAAAAAGGCCCAAATCAGATGCAAATAAAAGAGGCTCTCAAGAAGAAGACTGGAGATGGCTTGCAGGCGCCCTGCCATTGGGAAATTCGAAGGCCATCACGCCAAAAATCAGCCATCGCTGAGTGATTCATCTGCCCTCATTTTTGGATGCTGGAACACTAGAGGTTTCCTGCATCTATTTAGTCTGGGAGATAACAACTTTGCACACTTTGACATAATCTTTATGCAGGAGACTTGGTTGCAGGAGGTACCAGTTACGGAGTGCTTTACAATTTACTTGCACCCCGCAATAAGGGGAGCTAAGGGCAGATCCATGGCCAGGCTTGTAAAAGTAATTAAACACACGGGAGGCCTCAACATACTGGAAACTTTTCAACTGACGCCTCTGATCCAGGCCCTGATGTTACAATTGAACAACCCTCACGGACACCCAAAGAGAACCATCATGACACTTAATCTACATTGGAACTTTGCTTCAATCTTAGCAATCTCATTCGAGTCTCAAATACTCCAAGTTATAGATGACGCACTGGGAAAAAGGCCGAATGTGGATTTTATTGTGTGGGGTGACATGAACATTCACTGCTTTCATCCCTCGGGAAAGCTTATAGACGCTCTCCCACTGAATGCAAGCTCAGCGTAAGTTAGAGGACTTTTATGGAGAGAATAACTGGCTGCTCGAAACATCTGGCTGGTGGACAGCCATCTGTGAGGGGACATCCCCCCCAGGATTGACTTGGAAGAGGAGGAAGACAATAAGATACTAGATTACTTTTTTGCCTCAGACTTTGTGCTTGAAAGATTCAGGTCTATGGATGTCGTGAAAACCCAGAACAGTGACCATAACATTCTAAAATTCTCTTCTGACCACTGACCCACTTACAAACTAACACAAACGAGGCAACTCATGAAAATAAACACAGGCCTTTCAAAGCTGAAAATCACTTCAGAGAACCTCTTAATAATGACCCATGCTGTGAAGGACAATTGACTCAATGATCAGACTGATCTAAGAAGGGTAGACAAATAAACAGCCTTTATCTCCTCATACACAGCAAAAAGACCTTGTGGCATGAAGCTCACATTTCTTACATGCCACTCTTTTGATCCAGAGGTGGCAATTAGGAAACTGAATCTCCGCAGATGAGTGAGGCAGTTGAGGAAGACTGTTTCATCTGATGGCATGAAAGAGATAAAAACAACTGAAGCAAACCTACAAAATCTGGCTTAGCTCGCACAAATATTTTATCACTCAAAGAAATGCAGAGACAATGCTTTAACTGGTAGCCTAAAAACATACTGGGGAAATATGGAATATTTTCAACAACCTGAACAACCTCCAATCATCCTCATTAAGCAATGCAGTATCAGCTGGATTTTGGGCTGAACACTTCAAGGCTTTATTTGCACTACCTGGGTCAGGCCACTAGTTGCAAATTCCATTGTCCACAGACCACTGGACTTTCAACATCGATAAAGAGGAGATCAAGATCTTGATAAGATCTGCCAGTTCATCTAGGGCAGCCAGACCGGAGAGCATCACTAACAAAATGTTAAAATCTGACTTTGAGGAATGGGCCTAATTCATCACGGAACTATTTCTTAACATAAAAGCAAAAAAGAGGACAAGCAGCTCCTGGTCCCACTCTATTATGGTAGCAATTTTCAAGAAGGGCAACAGGTCTGATCCTGCAAACTACAGGCCTATCACCCTCTTGGACGTTATTGGCAAACTATTTGCTGCAGTAATTTTAAAAGATATAACATAGTGGAGCATCTCTACTAACAACCAAGACATCTGGCAGGCCGACTTTGTTAAAGGAATAGACACGGCTGTTAACCTGTTAATAATAAATCTGTTGAAAATAAGGGCCAAAAGGCAGGCAAAAAGTCAAGTACATCTGGCATCAATAGACCACACCCAAGCATTTGACCGAGTGGACAGAAGTATTCTATGGTCAATGTTGGTATGCTGAGAATGCCCGAATAGCATATTCAAACCCATCAACGCTCTCCACTCCAACACCTCTATTGCCGTCAGACTGGATAACACTTGCAATCTGTCGCAGCCAATTGAAACAGAGAATGGGCTCAAGCAAGGATGCATACTTGCTCCTGCTATCTTCAATATGTTTATTTCTGACATTGACACAGCCTTCACGAACACGAGATGTTTTCCAGCATCCCTTGCAGGAGCCCCCCTTAATCGTCTACTATACGCGGACAACCTCATCCTGACGGACCAGACTCGGATTATACTACTGCGCCAACTCAATGACTTGGAATGCTATATCGAAGCAAATGGCCTAAAAAAAAAAAAAATAGCCAAGGATTTTGACCCTGGGAGGAAGGAGAGGATGTAACTCCAAACTACGCATTTGGCACCTGAAAAAGGAAACAATTCTGGAAGTGAGCTCACTTAAATATCCAGGTGTAGAACTAAGAAACAGTGAGATGCACGCGTCCCACGAAAACATGCTGCAGAGCCGGGTAAAAAATCTTGCTGCACAGGCTAAAGTCATCTTGAGGAGATACTGTAAATTATTTTTATTTTTATTTTATTTATTTTTTATTTTGGTTGGTTTAAAATATGAAACCTTTCAAAACATATAAAAGTCAGATCATGATTACTTGAATATTTAACAACTTGTTCCATCTATATCACACTTTTCTTTACATATACATATTCTTGATGGCAAAGTAAATGAAATATATCAACAAGTCAAAATTCGTAACATTAAGAATATAAAAAAAAACAATCAAATATATAACATTAAAATACAGTCTTAATAAATGAAAGGAACATGATTTGTTAGACAGATTTAAACAGTTCATTAAGATACTGTACAATTGCGATACGGACTGTGAGAGTCTTGTTGATAAAAAGCCAGTACCACGCTTGTATTTGATTCATGGGGGGTAAAAACATAGTGACTCTAAAAAAATACTTCTTTCTCAAATCTGTTAGATTCAATTAGACAGTGCTGTAATTCTCACGTTTACCCATTGAACTGGATGATCTCCAAACATCCCATTAAGATGTGTAGCAGTACCCGTGAGATAGATGGGGATGCAGATTTATACTCGTGCATCAAATAATTAAGACAACTCAATAGTTTAGCAAAGTGACTCAGTTTAATGACAAGTTCATAAAACGGGGAGTACAACGAACATCGCAATCGCTCGATCTTCTCGCTCTTTTTACTTTCAGAAAAAACACAATATTTATAGCACAAATGTGTCATTGCTGACATACAACCTGCTCTCGTACTAACGCCATTCTACGTGGCAATCTTAAAACCTAACATGCAACGTGATTGGTTATAGGAAGGTAACTTAACATAGGTACTATATATGTACATGGTAACGGGGAGAAGGGATTGGATAATCAATGTCAGGTGGGGCAACTAAGCCCTCCCTTCAAAATTGCCACTATGAGCAGCACTAAAAGTACAACGTTCCATTGGCTCTACTCACCATAGGACCCTATATTACATGGTCCACTATGATTGGGTTGGCATCAACCCCACTCATACTTTTCCACCATCTAGCAGCATGCAGAAAGAAAATTCAGGTGCAGAGAAGCTCATCTGCACCCCAGATTTCCACCAATCATGCTACAATCAATCATCACCTCACTAGTCATGTGTCAATTACTTCTTTGTAGTTTGTCCTTGAGTCTGCTCTGTGCTCTGAGAACTTTTAAGGAGTATGGGCATGGTGGGATCCATGCCTAGGTGTGAAAGTTTCACCCTTCCAGCCTGCCTTTGTCACGTGACTGGACACTGTGAAATCAGCTTTTCTCTGTGTCTTTTTGTATATTTGATTTAATTCCACAAGTTCTCTGACGTCTGTGGCTTATCTTAACCTTTCTGAACAGGATCCTCTGTTCTCTTCTCTCCTTAATTGTATCCAATGTTGGCTAATTCCAGCCAGGTAAGATCTCGGCTTCTTGGCATTGTCATCCTTAGCTGAGTTTTGATCTGTCTTGATTCTTGATTTTCTTGCTGCGACACACTCCATTTGATGCCTTGTGTAACATTTGTTCAATTCTGCTCATATGCATCGTGGACTTGCATCCATACATAAAGTGCTTCTTGAGATGTATATATTTGTAAATGTTGGTGCTTGCCACAATCTATCAACTATTTTGCATAAGCAAGCTTCACGATTTCTTTGCCTCTTGCCGTTACTTGCATTTGTACACGTTTAAACTAACTAAATATCTTCATCATGTATGTGGCATAAGTTTCTTCATCTTGACATCAACTTCTTTACCTTGGGCTCAAGATGTCAACTATCCATGGTATCTTCTCTATATTTCATCTGTTGTCATTATTCTCATGTCATTATATCTTTTATATGTGTGTCAGTCCAATTTATTATGACTTCACTATTCATCTTCCTTCATTATCTTCTTTGCTTCTTCAGGTATTTTATTCAAACAACCGTCATATTGTTTAGAATGTAGGTATGGATTTTTGTATGGATACCTTACTGTCCAGGTTTTCTTAGGTGTTGGTATATTAATATGTGCTGTCCTACTGATAGGTACTGGGCAGAGCCCATATGCTGCTCTTTGCTGATTCAACTGTTCTTCATATGTCACATACTTTGGTGTGAACTCAATAGGCAATGGGAGAGGGCAACTGGAGTGGGGACGATACTCAACACTTCCTCTTCACTCCACCCAATGGGCGATTCATCGACCACTCTCACTTCTTTCTTCATCCTTCACTTCATCCTTCATTTCGTCCTGTAGATCCAGATATTTTGATCTGAAGAGGTGCTTCCTTGGGTTCCATATCTTTAATACTCCTTTCAAGCATCCTGCTGTTCTCATGTGCTCATCCATGTTCCATGTCATCAGTTGGCATTCTACACTTGGACTGCAATAAATCCAACTTCCCACATATTTTCTATGATCTCCTGCATACAGGAACTTGATTCTCTCTGGTGCATAAATGCTGGCCTTCACAAAGTCTCTTATTTCTTCATCAGTTAGGTCTTTGTGCTTCCATCCTGACTAAACATCAATCATGATCTTCATCCCTTTGGCTTTCTTTGCAGTCTTCTGGCATCGGGAGATTAATAATTTGATCACACAGAATTAAAGTAATATCATCACCAGCAGGGCTCCTAGGAACTTGCATGCATCTGCCATCCATTGTGGAATCCATGAAAACAGTGCTCCAAACCAACTGTCATCATCAACTTCGTGAACTTTACCTATCATCTGATTCTGTAGTTATTTCAGCATATCTATGGCCTCTGTTAAGTTTCCATTCTCGTTGTCGTGTGAAGGTATAAATGTGCAACATGATTCTCTGACTTTTGCACAGACACCTCCATCCATAGCTGTTATCATGTCTAGGACATATCTGTTCTGGAGTTTATCAGTCTGATTGCTCTCAACTCTTCTCTGATTGCATTGAATCCTTTTATGTTTGTGTTGATGGTCTGCAGTAACTCCCATCTGGTTATCTGCAACCATTTAGTATTTGCTCCAACCTGAATTCTTGGCATCACAATTGTCATGAACACTGATGGGGTCAGGCTGAACAACCTGTGTCGTATGGGATAGCATCAAAAGATTCTATATATTTTGCAGAGAAATAATTTTCCCTCTTCATTCTCTTCATAAATTCCACAGATCTCTTTTTCCTCAGGTGAGCATCTGCTTTCGGGAAACTGTGAATGTTCACATCACTTTTTGGTATCACCAATGCTGGAACATGGACATTGACCAATGTACATATACCGCCCCAATTTTTCGGCAATCTCATATATGCCTGGGATCCAGACGCCCAATAGTGATCAATGATCTCTCCCATTTTTCTTGTGCCATTATTTCTGAAAGAGAAATATGGGCTCTCCAATGGTATTATCTGGAAGGGTCCTCTGTCCTCGACCCATGTCAGTAGTTTGGCAAGCTATGACCATAATGACTTGCATCCATTTGGCACTATGTCAATGGTAGCCTGGTAACAACCGATCACTAACCATGCTCTGCAAATCACTACTCCCTTTTCCCATCTGTCTGGTGAAAGCACTGTTCCCCAAATGTGCATTTGACTTCTGTTCTTCCATTGCAAGATTCTTCTGAAATTTTTCCTTCAGTGTCCAATTTCTTGGTCACCTCTCATCTGATCTCTGCTCCTTTTACTTCAGGTTTTTTTTATCTCTGATCACAATATTCTTCATTTTGGCATTGGTTCTTGTCTTTATGCCTTGAACATAGTCATCTTCATTTGGATCTGTGTTTTCAGTTGCCCATTTGAGAGAAGGGTCATTTCCCATGAACTGACCTCTGGTCTTGCACATTGCTATGTGTGACAGACAGTGTGCTGTCTGCACATCTTTCTCGATAGCTACAAAGATTTTGGACTTTCCCATGCTGTAAGGCAGAAGTGCACATATAAAGCATTTCTCATCCGAAGTTTGTCTTCCAACTTGCTTCATATGTTGGTACCATATGTTGTTTCCCAAATGTGCTCTGCTATCCAGGTAGTCATTCAATTCGTTATTGTCTTCATGTGTGCTTCTTCTGGCTCTTATTCTTTTGATATGAAGCTGCTTCGACAAGCATGTCATCTAATACTTCAGTATAGCTCCTTCTTGCAGGAGGATCCTCAGGAATTTCTGTTAATGATCGAGGCACTTCCATTTGTACTGTGTGAGTAGGAGATTGTGCAATTTGCTTCATACTTTCAATATACCAACTAGGCATGAACATGTCTCTTATCATTTCTGTCTGTAACTTCCCTCCAGGCACTACCCTGATATTGTGTCTTGTAGGATCAGGTGTGCTTGCAGGTGTTGTCTCTATTTGCTTATTCTTTAAAGCCTTTCGTCTCTTTAAAAGTTCAGCTTTCTACGTTTGTCTCTCAACTCCTCTTGGTGTAAAACTTCTCATCGTTGTTTGTCCAAACTTCCCCCATTCTCTGTAATGTGATTCTGAAATCATTGACACTAGACCAGGTGTGTTTGTACTCATTATCTGTGTAGGTGTAACGTTCATCAATCCCTTGTCTGGTTTACTTTGCTTCCCCTTTCTCTGGCGTTTCAACTCATTTTCTAAAACAAGTTTTGTGTGTGTGTCATTACTTATCACATCCACTTCAAGCTCAGTCACTCTATCATTCTTTCTTGGAACAGGAATGACTATATAAGGTTTGGGTGCTCTTATGGGTATCAGGCGTACATCCTCAGATGGGTGCACAGGAACAGCACTTTGTGCACCTATAGAAAATGCAGTTCTGATCGTTAATGACAGTAATATGATTATGAATATAATGCATGCATAGATAATGCATCTAAATGTCATTTTGCACCATTTGTTTCTTGGGCAATATGAATGTCTCTGTCATATATACTGGGGAGTAGGCAGGGGCAAGGTGGGTTAGGGCCTGGCAAACTAGACACTCCTTGCAGGCATCCACCACTCCCATTCCACCCTCTCACAATAAGGTACACTTTACAACGGGACACGGCCCCCTTAGATGAGCCTGATTGGTTCAGCCACACTTCCTGTAGATCCAATATGGCCCCTGGCAGCCTTTCAGTGAATCTTGCAGCACGCTCTAGCATCTGGACGTGGTTGGCTTTAGAAGCCATGCCCAAAGGCATATCCGTGCTTTGTGTTGCATATGTAGCTTCAAGCAACACGCTCACTGTGATCCAGCTCACTCCAGCCCTCGAGTGAGACTCCTTGAACTTCATCTACCTCAATCTGCTTTCAACTCTGGAACCGCCACACGCACGTTCCTGGACTCTGAACCTAAGAGAAAAGGAAAGACAAAAAGACAGTACATGTAAGTGCTCGCGCATTGATCCGAGTCATGGCTCGTCCTCGCAAGCGCGCACACAAGCTGCAGCACAACTTACCCGAACTCCTTAGTGAATCCCGAGCAGCATTGTGAGTTTTTGCAAACTTCCTTCTCTCAGCGAACTCTTCTGAGAAACCTGTGAACAAGGGTTAGACTTGCATCAGCAACTCTTTTTCTAACACGTGCTGGCATGCAGAACTCCCCATAACCTAAGAATACGCTGCGGCCGCTCAGAGTTGCCTCAATCACTTACCTTCAAATACTCACCTATCTACGAACTGGGAACAGCACCAGATCCAGTGAAGCAACTGGAAATCCGAACTTACCTGCTACAGCACACTCGAAATCCACTGGGTGAAGAAACTCAGTGAGTGGCAGAACAGTGATACCAGACCCAGGGTCAAGTGGAGTAACTAATCCAAGGGTTCCAGAAACATGTCGCCCCTGCCTTGTTCAGGATGGAGAGTTTGTCGATTTAATCCTAAGGTGAGCCAAACTCCTTACCACCACAGCACACTAGAGGGGGAGGGAGAAGGGGGTCTCAGGGTCCAAATCTTGGCAGTCCAAGCATCTTACCTCTCTATTGGCAGGTGGTCAGCGGTCCAAAGCTAGAGGTCCCGAGGAAGCAGGGAAGGGTCTAGAAGGCTTCATCACTCCCAAGAGACCCAGATGAGTGTGACACTCTCCTCATGAGGGAGGACAATGCTACTGCTTTGGCTTCCCATCTCAATCATCTAAGGAAGCAAAAACGTGTTCTTTAATACATTTCCATTATCATCCCTTCCTTCTGGCTTCAACTGTCTCTGCTTTGCGGATCAATAGGTCTGGACCAGTTGTCCTCTGAGTCTGAATAATGGACTCTCTCTTTCTCTGGAAACAGTTTTGTTTGTAATGTAATGTTCCAACAATGAACAATGACCGCGGTAAGTCTATAATATATGTTCCACATAGACTAGTTCCCAGTCTACACCTCGAATCTGCTTCACTCCAGATGACATGTTGCTTCCCTGTCAGCAAAGAAAAAGGGTATTTCTTGTCAACACTTCCACAATCTGTCCATAGAATGAAAGTCTTTTCACTCTTCTGTGATTTTGATGATCAGAAAGTGCAACCTGTATTAATATGCTATGTAGAAGCATACTCAAGTTTGTAGTGTTAGCTGGATCATGGATAAATGTGAGCACATCAGCATTAGCAAGTCTCCCAACAAGGACTGGAAAATCCTCAATTAAATGAAAAAACACTGTATTTGCCAGTCTATGATTCTCTAGTTATAAGGACATTTGTCTTGTCCTCGCTGTACTCTGGAAGTAAAAGAAATTATTCTGTGATCACTGTGAGCAAGTTTTAAATTATCTTTTTGCTATCAGGATCGTGCAAAAACTCTGTTATGATTGTAAGTCTCCCAACCAATGACAAGTAGTACCTCAATACAAATTCCAAATAGGTCAATATGTTCCTGGTGAGGTCACTATTGCGTGACACCGTAAGTAAGTCCAAACAAAGACTCTGGATTTAAATGACTCAGGATACTGTATTCTCTTCCAATTGATGTATCCTCAATCAAAATTTGGCATAGCTTTTCTTAACAAGGCTTCAATATGCCTCAGTCCAAAGTGAACAAGCTACTTCTGGCTCAATAAATGCAATTCTCTTCTTTTACCCTGAAACTAGGATGCACAGAGTGTTTGTATTTGTGTGTTTTTTCCCTTTATTTTGCTCAAAGGAAATGTATTATAACTGGGCCACAACCTTATCACAAAGGGTTCTTGCTCTTTCCACTTTGCTGGTTATGCATACTTCTTCCTCATCATAGATCTCATCTGCACATGCTGTGGTTCTTCCCCGTTGTCTGTATTATCTCCGGGTTGGGGTGCGGACAGAGGGTTCTCTCCGATAGATGGCTTGATGTCACTAAGGAAAATCCAAGCTCTTCTTCCCTGTAACTTGACTGCAGATGGCATTATGTCATCCAGAATAAAAGGTCTGTGAAACCTTGGCTCATCCCACCTTTTCCTTGTGTGCTTCCGAACTAGAACGGTATCCCCACGGAATAGTTGAAGTACACATAACTCTGGAACTTTGTCTAATGTACCTCCTTCTGTGTTCTTTACTGCCCTACACCCTCCTCATCTCAGCAGCTGTCCTGAAATTACAGAAAAATTGGAGTCATACAGTTCAGGTAGTATTGCATTTCCAATCCTAGCACTTCTCCTGTTGGCTGAGCATCACATCTAGCTCTAGTTCGAGTCATTAACTGCGTCCGCATTCTTCTGGCCATCACAATTTCATGTGGCTTAAGATGGTGGTGAGAACCAGGCTGGTCTCTAAGTGCATACAATGCCAGTGAAAGGCAGTGCAACCATCCTTTCTTCAGAGTAAGCTTCAACTTGGCTATGCTTTCCTTTAACAAGCCGTTTAGCTTCTCACATATGTCATTTCCCTGCAGATGACACACTGACATAAATGTGTGCTTTATACCAAGCAACAAGCTGATCTGTTCAAATACTGTGTTAACAAAATGAGGACCGTTGTCCAACTTCATCACTTCACAAACTCCCCATCTGGGAAACACTTCCCTCACCAAGAATCTGGCTACACAGGTAGAGTCTGGGTGTGTACATGGACCTGCTTCTATCCATCTTGATAATAGACACACCACAACAATAAGATACCTGCACCTGTTACATACTTGAATCATATTGACATAGTCGATGTGCAAGTGCTGAAAAGGACCATTAGGCCTTGGGATGACTCCTCTGATCACATGTAGTATATGACCAGCTGTAAAATTCTGACAGACTATGCAATTTATCATGAAAATTGCAACATGCTCTGCTAGGTTTGGTGCAAACCAGTCTTTGGCAATGGTTGCTGCTAAATTATCTCTTGATATATGCGCTGGAGAGTGTAACTGTTTCAGTAGCGCAATAGGCATTACTGGTTTACCAGTGCTGTCCTGTCGCAACAGAGCCAAAGAGGGGTTTTGCTTCCAAAGGTTCTTTTCTTCCTGTGGTGCCTCCCCTTGGAGCTCTATTAACTGAGTATTTGACATGTTACTATTGCCTTCTGGCTCAATCCTTACAACAATCATTTTCTCATGCACATCAGGCATTCCCACATCCATCATTATTTCATCTTCAGTTGCCACACGCTTGGCTTCAGTGTCTGCTGCTTGATTTCCATGTGAGATAAAATCTGTCCCTTTCGTGTGGACTGCGCATTTCACAACTGCTATGCCCATTGGGAGTTGTAGTGCCTTAATAAGCCTGTCCAATAAGGCGACGTGCTGTACTGGCAAGCCATCCATTCAGAGGTATTCCCTCCTTTTCCAGCGCGCTAAGCCTGCATGCACTGTCGACGTCACATAGTCAGAGTCACTGTACACCATTACTTCCTGGTCTGTGTGATCCTCGAGCGCGAGTACCAACACCAATAATTCTGCAGTCTGTGCTGAATAATGACAGGGTAAAAGTGCACTAATAAGTGCTCGAAATTCCCCATTTGTCGTGTGCTTCACCACAGCGGCACATTTATATATCTGTCCGTCATTTTGATTGATCCTAGAAGAACCATCAATGAAGATGATTTATCCTTCTGCCAATACATTTTCTTTTACTCTGGGGATCTCATCATAGAATTCTTCATAGTTTGCGCAATCATGTATTGGCTCTCCTTCAGTAACTGGCTCCGCTATAAACATAGCTGGGTTCACTATTCTGCATCAAACTATTTTAATCGTTGGATTTGATATGACTACTTCATAAGCAGAAGCTCTTTCTGATGTCAATGTACCTTTTGGATTCTCTAAAATGGCATATAATGCATGCTCAATGAAGAACATCTTTGGGCACCCCATTACAATGGTTTTAGCTTTCTCTATGGTGAACGCAGCGGCAGCCAATCTTTGTTCGCACAGGAAATGACCTCTCAGTACTGGGTCTAAAATCCTACTGTAGTATGCCAGGGGCTTGTACCCCAACAAGGTGTTCTGTGTAAGGACTGCTGTCATAACAGTACCATCTGTGTGTGAAAACAGGTCGAATTCCTCTGCATAATTGGGAATCCCTAAAACTGGTGCCGTGCAAATGGCCTTTTTTAGTTCATCAAACCCTTCGTCCATGCCTTAGTCCACTCGAATTTTTCTTCCCTTGCCTGTGCTTTCTTTAAGGCTTGTAATAAGGGCCCAGCATGATAGCTGTAGTCAAAGACCAATGCCCTGACTTAATTACATAATCCTAGAAAACTTTGCATTTGATTTAACGTGTGTGGCTTAGCTGTTTTCAAAATATTTTCAGCTCTTTCAGGAGTAACCTTCTTTCCCTCATGTGAAATCAATTGGCCTATGTACAACACCGGAAGTCGAGCACAAGGATATGCACATGCGGCTGATGAAAGAAAAGAAAAAGAGTCTGTCAGAATGAAAACAACTATTGATGAATAGAATGGTGGCAAGGTGAAAATAACACATGCAGATGTGGTGTTACTCACCCTACTTGGTGCTAACGGGAACAAGGAAACTCCCCATATTTTGTCCTGACGAAGGTTGCGAGAATAAAGGGGCAAAGAGTGTGGACGCCCTAAAAGACAACCGAAACACGTGTAGACGTATGTCTGTGTGATTAGGAGCACATAGACGGAACCATCAGACTATTGAGTGGAGGACTTTTTTTATTGTGCAAATAAAATTTGAGGCTGACTAATAGGCCATATATAGAAAAAATACATGCAATTGATTGGATATAAAAACAAAAAAATTGGAATGAGTGGTAGGAGTGAATCAGTTTGAGTTGAATATGAAGACAATTGTTTGTTTAAATGTTTTTAAAAAAACTATTTTATACATTTTTTATATGAAAATACAGGTTTTTTTAACTAAATATTTAGCATTTATTGGTATTTATAAATAGATACATGTTTGGAGTGGCTATTCCCTGTTCTTTTGGTCCAATGTATGTTAAGCAACACCTCTTATTGACAATATTGTAGCTTCTCCTTGCAACTTTATATCCTTTTTCAGCAAATATAGTCAATAACTCAATGGAATCATGCCTGCACTCTTCCTCGGTTGTGCTGCAAACTAGAATGTCATCCACGTATTGCAAAACAACACTTTTTAATGCAAGGAGTCTATTGAAAATCAAATACCCTTGAGGCAGCCTTTTGCTTTTCAGACTTTTCTGAACGTGAAAGATGTCAAATCTTAATTATTTATTCAAATTTGTAGAGTGCACAACAGCCCAGAGGCATTGTGGCACTTGCGGGTCTTTGTGCAATGGGATTGAGAAAAATGCATTTTTCAAGTCAATCACCGTGAAATAACATGCCTCAACAGGTATGTTACATAGAATTGTAGACAGGTTAGGGACTAGAGGTAACTCGGCCTCTACTATCTGGTTTATTGGGCATAAATCTTGTATTAAAGGCCAAGACACTCCCTTTGATTTTTTTTGATCGGATAAACCGAAGTATTGCATGATGATTCTGACATCACTAAGATGCCTTGATCATCATGGCAGAAATTGTCTTCAAAATCCCTTCATCTGCCTCCCTAGACATGCGATACTTTATTTATTTAAATTTGTATAGAGCGCAAGCAGCCCAGGGGCATTGATACTGTCGTGCTCTTCGTAAAATTGTTCCTGGTTTCAATTTAATCTTCACTTCTCCCACTCTTACAATAAGCCTATGTCATAAGGGCCTGTGATTCATACTGAGACAGGCCCCTTTGCCATGTCATCATCAAAATATTGAGGACGTTTTTGTGCCAGCATCATCATCTGGGGCACCTCTCTTTTAATGATTTTTACCCAATAAATTAGGTTTACCTCAAATGTAATCTCACCCTCAGCTAGTTGTTCTTCAAACAGATCATCATCAGTGACGCCAGTTAATCTGTAACCTTCCCCAATGGCAATAATTGTGCACCATTGTCTGCCTTCATCATCACAGCCATGAAGCAAAGCCATTTCTCCCCGCACTATGGCTGCTTGTATTGTTAAGGGAAACACTTGTCCCTTTTCCTTATGCATAGGTATTCTTGGTCTGAACAGAAACTCATCTGGGGTTCTCATTGTTCAGTTTGCCACACAATATTAATATGCGCACCCCATATACGAATATCTCAGGTTCTAATGGAATGGCTCTCATAGCCTATTGTCCTGCGTATGCTCTGATCATTTTGCACACGTTTAAATAGTGCATTCCTGGAGTTGAGCACACTATGCCCTCTCTGTGAACGAGATTGTCATATATAACTTTGTAATCAAATCTCGTCCCAATATATTGACAGGCTTCTGTCTCAAATACAATAGTGGCACTTTCAGGTTACATTCTTCTATAGAAAGTGGAAGTTCTTTTGTGAAAGGAACACAGCTTGTGGCTCCTGCAAAACCTTAGGTATTCATGGCGTTGCCAAATAAAGAAAACTTGCCTTCACATATACACACGCGTGTTGCACCCATGTCCACTAGGAAGAAATATTCTTTATCCCCTACAGTGACTTCTACCCTTGGTTTCTCATGAGGGTTTGGTGTCATTGATAGGATGGAACACAGGTCTCCCAGTGAGTTTTCCCAGTCCATGTACAATTTTGTCCCACAGTTAGTGAATGGATTTCCTCAATCACCAATGGCATTTCCTGCTCTAGAGTTCAATACCTATCCTGTGCCTGTAGTCTGTAGAAGTTGCATCAGGGACTGTTGAGACTGTCCTTGCGGGAAATTGGTCACAGTGTTCTATGGTTGCAGGTTTTGCTGCACTCTCGGTGCTTGCTGCTGTACAGTTTGATTCTGTGCAAATCCATCTCCACCCTGCTTTGAAACCGCAGGTGGATTCATCCCCATCTGGTAAATTGATCATTTTCCATCATCCCTTGACTTCTGCAGATACGCGCTAGATGTCCTGTCATCCCACACATGCAAAATGTTGGTGGTGGTCTGATCATTTGCCCATTTTGCATATTCTGATTTCCACCTTGCATATTTTGAAAGCATCCCTAATTATTTTGCCATCCCCCTCCTCAGTAGGCTCTTCCTCTTGGGCTGAACCCATTAATACTTTGATTGAACTGCCTTTGATTATTGAGCTGCTGCACATTGGATCCATCTGTGCTAGTTAACATTGCCCCTTCAATGGCATTTTTTCTGCACTAATTTGGCCTCTTCACCATTCCTTGCATCATGTTTCTTGTGATTTTTCTCTTGCAGCAGCCTGCAATAATGCACAATGGTCAGTTGTATTTCTGACAATGGCTTAGCTTCGATTCCTACCAACTTCTTGAGCTGCTTCTGTACCTGTTCTTGGAGGTCCTTGAAATAATATATGGTAAAACACAGGTATAGATTTTCCCCAAGATTCACGAGTTTCCATGCATTCTGAAACATCTTCATGTAAAGCTGAAACATCTTCATGTAAAGCAACAGATCATCTCCCTCTTTCATTTTACACGTCATTATAGCTCCCATGTCAGAAGTATCCGGGTATATGATATGATATGATATGGTATTTGTAACGCGCCTATACACAAGTGTTTCAAGGCGCGACGAGGCAGGGAGGGAGGGAAACAAGGGGAAGACAGACAAGCGATCCTACTAGGCCAGGTGTCATTCAGATCGGGCAAGTGCAGAGGTAAGGGGAAAAGGAGAAAGTGCAGGGGGAGGAGGTGGGGGGGAAAGTGCAGTACACGGTAAGTAGCCTAATAAAATAATAAATAATAAATAAAAGGGCCAGCTGGTGGCAAGTGCGAGGTAAGTGCAGAGCAAGTGCTAGGAAGGGGGCTGTAGGGATACAGTGACAGTCCCACAGTGCAGGGGGAGCCAGGGAGGCAGTGCAAGTGGAGAGTGGCTGGGCCCTGGACCGAGGTCGCTGAGAGTGGCCAAGATGCAGGTTTAGTGCAGAATTTCAGTGGGGAGTTAGGCAGGTTTAGCAGGGGAGAGGGAGAGAGAAGGCAGAAGCGAAGAGGAAGGTTTTGAGGTGCTTCCGGAACCGGAGATGGTTCTCCTCAAGTTTCAGGGAGGCAGGAAGGCTGTTCCAGAGGGAGGCCCCTGCTGCGGAGAGAGATCTACCCCCAGCTCGTTGCTTCGAGAAGCGGCTGACCATGAGGGAGTTGGAGACGGATGAGCGAAGGGCTCGTGAAGGAAGATATTTAGGAAGAGAGAGTTGAAGGTATTTAGGCCCCAGGCCCCAGAAGGCCTTGTGGACAATGCAGAGGGTTTTGAACTTAATCCTCGCAGCCACTGGGAGCCAGTGAAGAGATTTCAGTCCTGGAGAGATACGGTCCCTGGGCTTGAGGCCAAGGACAAGTCTCGCAGTTCTGTTCTGGATAAGTTGCAGAGGGCGGAGAGTGGAGGCAGGCAGATTAAGATAGAGGCTGTTACAGTAATCCAGCCTTGAGAGAACCAGGGCTCGGGAGACAGTGAGCTTCTGGGGGAAGGAGAGGAAGGGAAGAATACCTCTGAGGAGGTGCAGCTGGTAGTGTGACTTCTTAGAGACGTCAGATATATGAGGAGAGAAGGAGAGTGTGGAATCGAAGATGACCCCAAGGTTTTTAGCCTTGCAGGTAGGGGCAGGAAGGGGGCCAAGGGAGGCCGGCCAGAGAGCTGCAGGGAAGGAGGGAGTGGGTGTGCCGATGAGTAGAATCTCAGTCTTACTGGCGTTAAGGCAGAGGTCATTGGCGGCACACCATTCCTGGATAGCAGACAGACAGTCGGAGATGAGGGAAGAAGAGGAAGAGGCCGAGGGTAGCCTGAAAATGAGCTGGGTATCGTCCGCATAGCACTGGAAGTGGGGGCAGAGAGCGGCGATGCGGTGGGCAAGGAGTGCCAGATACTGGTTGAAAAGCCAGGGAGAGAGGTTGGATCCCTGGGGGACACCACAGGTGGAGAAAAAGATGTCGGAGAGGAAGGAGCCCATTTGGACCTGGGAGGGTCGACCGGAAAGGAAAGAGGTCAGCCATGCCAGAGCCTGACCAGTGATACCCAGGTTATCACGGAGACGGTTGAGCAGGATGGAATGGTTGACAGTGTCAAAGGCAGAGGAGAGATCGAGCAGAATGAGAACACAGGGAGTGTTGGAATCGAGGTTCAGGAGCAGGTCCTCACGGATGTTCTGGAGAGCAGTTTCCGTGCTTCTGGCCGCTCTGAAGCCGGATTGATGGTCATGAAGGTTACCAACATATTCAGCATGGAGGTTAAGCTGGGAGATGGCCAGTTTCTCCAGGAGCTTGCCCAGGAAGGGAGTAATGGAGATTGGGCGATAGTTGGCCGGGCAGGAGGGGTCGGAAGAGGGTTTCTTGAGGAGGGGGTGCACAAGGGAGTGCTTGAGGGGGGATGGGAAGACTCCAGAGGCGAATGAGTGGTTGCAAAAGTCAGCCAGGGCAGGAGCCAGGGAGTCGATGTGGTCCTTGATGGTTTTGGAGGAACAGGGGTGAACCTGTTTAGACGAGGCTTTCATAGATCGGACTTGTCTGGAAACCTCATCAGCAGAAAAAGGTGGAAAAGCAGAGAAGGAGGGCGGAGGGGCGGCTGCAAGAGAGCAAGAGGAAGAGCTGGGAAGAGAGGGAGGGAGGTGAGAGGAGGAGAGCGAGGACAGGATGTCCTGAGTTTTTGAGATGAAGTGCGAGGCCAGTGCAGTGCAAAGGGCCTGGGAGGGGACAGGAGAGGTAGAGACTGCAGCAGGGTTGGCCAGCTCCTTGCAGATTTTAAAGAGTTCGGCCGAGTTGTTAGATGCCTCAGAGATGCGGGCTTGGATAAGGGCTCTCTTCTTGGTGAGAACGGAGAGCCGGTATTGCCTTTGGAGCAGGCGGCAGGCCAGTTTGTCAGAGGATGAACATGAAGCACGCCATTTCCTCTCTGCCACCCTGCACTTGCGTTTTAGGGTGACGAGATCCGAGTCATACCAGGAGTTACATTTGGCTTTGGGCTTCAGGCGGATTCTCATGACGGGGGCAAGGATATCGAGAGTATCAGATATAGAGGAATAGAGCATGGAGAGGGCTGTGTCAGGGTGGGAGTCAGCCGAGGGGGGAGAAGGGGGCGAGAAGGTAGCAGCGAAAGCCTCAACTGACACGCGCTTCATGGGTCGGATGACCGAGAAGGTGGGAGGCAGTGAAGAGGGTGGCTTTGCCTGTGGGTTAGGGAGGGAGAGGTAGGAGGATAGGAGAAAGTGATCGCTCCAGGAGAGAGGAGTGGAGAGAGGGAGGGAGAGGGGAAGGTCAGAAGAGATCAGAGCATCAAGAGTGTGCCCTGCAGAGTGAGTAGGCCCAGACGGGAGAATAGAGAGTGAGAGAGAGTTGCAGAGTTCGCGAAAGAGACCAGTGGGGGGACAGGAGGCATCGAGGTGGATGTTGAAGTCACCGAGAAAGAGGAGTTGGGTGGTTGAGGACAGGAGTGAGGAGGAGAGGTCAGCCCACTCAGAGAGGAAGGAGGAAATTTGACCAGGTGGCCGATAGATAGTGGCCACGGTAAGGGAATGGCTAGGAGAGAGAGAGAGTCGGCAGACAAGACATTCAAAAGAGGAGTAGGTCTGCGTAGGAGTGACAGTGGCAGGAATCCACTCAGGGAAGATAAGGGCAACACCACCCCCTGAACGGTTAGGCCTGGGCACGGAGAGGATCTTGTAGCCATCAGGTAGGAGTGTGTCGAAGCTGGTGGCAGAGCTGGCAGTGAACCAAGTCTCAGTGAGACCGAGGACATCGAGGTCCAGTTCCTCAAGAAGGCGACAGATATCAGAGGAGTGCTTGATGGCAGAGCGAGAATTTAGAGTGGCAATGTGGAGAAGGTTGCCACCCTTGAAGGACTTCCGGGGAGGGGTACAGATCAGAGGTACGCCCTGCGGAGGTGTTGGAGAAGGAGTTGAAGAGGGAGCAAGAGAAGGGGCAGGGAGGGAGGGGAGAGGCAAGGTAGCCGAGGACAGAGGAGGGGGGACAGCGGGAGCGGAGAGGAAGTTGATGAGGCATGGGAAGCGTCTATCAAAGAGGTGAAGGTTGGCCTGAGGGCCTTGGACCAAGACGGTCCCGTTAGCATAGACATTAATGATGGCTTTAGAGGAGTGGAAAGGGGCCAAGAGGACATCCCAACGGGTGCCACCATTAATGGGAGAGGTGGAGAAAGGAGAGAGCACAGCGACCATGTGAAGGGTCCATAGTTCAGGTGAAGGCACGAAAAAGAGAATGTCAGTGAGAGTTTCCTTGGAGCAGGCGCTCGTGTAGGTGTCAGCGATAGGGAGGCCTGGGTTGGAGACCAGGATGTATAACACTTGTTAGGGAGAATTATCCAGAATGGCTAACTTCCCTTACCTACTGAGTCCCTCAGCAGCTTTGCTGGATTTCTAGGATTTTTTTTCACATGATAAGAGTGTGAGCCTTTTTTCCCCACTCTTACAATTGTTTTTCTGTGTGTGTTTTTACAATGTTTGTGTTCACAGACTGTGGAGCCTCACCTACTCCATAGGCATCATCTTTTTACTGTGTGTTACAAAGCACCCTCAGTGCAGTGACACAGCGTTGTCTTTTTCAGACTTCCCACTTTACACTCCATTTACTGGGACTGACTACTGTCTCCCAGAACATGTAAAGTTGACATTGACTTTTAGTCTTTTTAAATTCACAGACCCAGTACAAACTATCTTACATAGAGTTCTGGAAAGGGTTAATAGTTATCCCTTTTTTGTCTGTTTCTCATGGAACATTATTTCGTTCTCCTTTCTTTAAGATTTGACTGGAGGCAGTGGTATTGTAACGCTCACCTGACTCCCACAGAGGCGCTGGTCTAGTCTGGGTTGCTGTGGCCTCTTCGAGCGTGATGCGCAGAACTGGGAACACCGACTGAACAGGACCCTTAAATCTTGCTTGTCTGGCCCGTAGGATTATCCTTCTGCAGATGAGAAAGGGGATTAACAGTCTGCAGTATAGTGTGCTTGCTCCCCCCATCCCCCCTTCGTTCTTCTCTAACTTCCTCCGAAATACCCGGTTGAAGCTCACCTTATGGTTTGAAAGGATGAACTCTCCATCCTGCTTCTGGTGCAGGGGCGCGTGTTTGTCCAGTTACTTCACTGGTTTTCAGAATGGCGCTGGCAAAATCCACTTTTTTTTTCCGAGTGGAATGCCGTAAGTATGAAGATTACAAAAGTTCAAGTGTTGAGCCTCCTTTTCTGTTGCCTTCCTAACCTGTGATCTGTCCTTTATTTCAGGTGCACAATGAAGGCGATACGTTGAGGGATTGAATTGCTGATGGTAAACTCAGGTGAGTTAGCGATGGGGGCGATCTCTCTTAATGTCTTTATATTCCTCCAGTAATGTTTTTTGTCCTTTCCCGGGGCCGGGGTGCGGTACCTGCCAACGTAGCAGCGCCGACCCGAAATGAGGAATGATCCACCAACAGAAGACCGGTAAGTGTTATGGCGCAAAATTAGGCTTTCCTCATATGTTCCTTCTGCTCACCTTTTGTCTCTTCTTCTCTCCCCTAGGCCCAGAGATGTGGCGACCGGTGCAGACAGTCGCGGTGGAGCCAGAAGAACTCCCGAGGACAGGTGAGTGAAGCGCGGCGCTGCAGCGAGCAACGCGGTGCTTTTAAATGAAAGTCTTTTCTCAGGAACACTGGCGTGAAGGTTCCGGATGCAGGTAAGAAGTTTGATAAAATTCTTGGTTTTCACCTTTCTCTTCTCTTCTTTCCTTTCAGGTTTTCCATGATCGAGGCGGGCGTGGCTGGAGACCAGATGCAGGAGCAGACACAGTGAGCGTTCAGCTGCTTGGATGCAGAACAACGCGAAGCGTGAGCTACTGTCTGGGCGTGGCTTAAATACCCCCCAAAGTAGTTCCAGGTAAGTATCCTTCCCTGGCCACGCCCGAGTGGCAAAATAGTCCCAATGAAAAAATAGTCCCTTTCAGGTCTCAGGGAGGCCTGAATCTTGCAGCATGGTCTGCATCAGGTAAGTGCACAAAACACCTTCCTTTATGAGACTGGCGCCTATGGCGCCAGAACTGATGTCCAACATGAGCCTGGTGCCAAAGGCGCCAGGACAGAGTCCAAAGAGCCCCTATAAGGGGCCGCTGGGCTTTTACCCGGGGGCATGATGCCTGCTGCCGGGGGGTGCTGGGCCTGGCCTGGTGCTCCGGGGGTAGGCATCACGACAGGTATCTACCCTATTTTTCCTACTGCGGTCTATTTAAATAGCCTTGGTACTGTTTTAGGCTAAGTTAGTAGCCTCGCACTTAAATCCGCTGGACCCCATTTACTTTTATTTGGTTCCAGCTGGGTTTATTCCCCATTTATTTTTGTAAAGGTCTTTCTCGTGTTTTACTCTGCATGCCAAACCAGGTTTGGTTCCTTTGTTCGCCATCCTTTGGCGGGCTTCTGCACAGAAGCCCTCCTTAGGCACCTGAATGCCTGAGGGGGACTTGATGTGAGGGAGGGGTTTGAGACTCCCTGCACAGGGTCTCCTTGGAGACCCATGTTTCACTCTGTATGGTTGGCTGTGGTGACTGTCCCTCCGGGACAGCCACCCTGCTGTGTTTGACAGCCAGGCTGTGTGAATGGGGGACAACTGCATAAAAAGCAGGTCTCTGGGACTGAGAAGGCAGAGTCACCACTGGATTGAGGGAACCAAAGAGAAGCTGACAGAAGAAGACCTCTACCAAGACTGAACCTCCCGGTGAAGCCTTGCTGTGGATCCAAATCTCCAAACTTCGACGACAGGGAAGATCTGCAAGGAATCTTCTCCCCATGAGCTGGAGGGAGAAACCAGTTCACCTAACTACAAGCCAGGCCTCCCTCCTCTGGTCGAATTTGCTGTGCACAGCTACAGTGAACTGGATAGCCAGGAGGACCGGACCCTGCTTGCATTTTAAGGAGCGTACATTTTATTTGTTGCTTTGCTCTGCTGCTAGTTTCTTCCCATGGCAGTGCAGGACCCTCCAGTCTTCCGACTTCCTGTCAGTCTGACAGTCACTTCAGGAACCGTGAGCCTGCAGGACCTGCCAGGAACTTCTGCTCAGCTATGGCCTTCTTCTTCATTTAATGTACTGTTCAAACCCGGTTATTCGTTCCATCCGACCACGGTGAAAGTGTTTGAATTCTTTCTACAATCCGAGGGCTTGTCCTTCTCTATTCTTTAAAGTAACTTATCTTCCAACCAGCTTCGTTCCAAATTCTTGGCAAAGACTTAACAGCAAACTACTCTGAACTGTGTGATCCTCTGCAAAGACTCTGGTCCATTGGCTCAGGCCTCTTGATTTGATTTCCTCACCGTAGTAGCCTTTTCTAGATTGCCCTGCTTACTTAGTTGTTGGTGCTGCTCAATTTTTGTCTAAGCTTGTCTTCGACTCCCTTTTAAATTGCTGGAGTGCCATTTTTCTCACACTTCATTTTGAGCTTAACTTGTCCAGAATCTAGTGGGTGGTGTGTAGCATATTAAGAGTGCGATTTGTCTACTGCTTTACTTTAGTGAATTTTTTTACAACTGAGGTGTAAATAAATGTATATTCTCTTACTCAGAAACCTTGAGCCAGTGTTTGTTTGAACCATAGTAATTGCTGTCCTTTGTGTAACTATTGATACTGCTCACTTTACTCTTGAGCTAAATTGGCTGCCCAGCCATCACTACCACTTTACTGTGTAGTACAGCCTTGTAACAAAGGTGAATTTGTACTGTCACTTCTAGTCTTAATTGTGTGTGGTGTTCTCAAAGGTTACTGCATATGATAATGCCTAACACTGGTGTACAGCGGTGAGAATCAAGTATAGTGATTACACTTAGAGTGCTGCTATTACCTTGGATCAACTCACCACAAGGCTAAACATCACTAAAAAGCAATATTAATCATGTCTGATATGGAAAGCTACAGTCAGGAGACCCTCCTTAGTTACACTGTTGATTATCTGAAAAATGTGTGTAGAGATAGGAATCTCACTGTTAAGGGAAAAAAGTCAGAATTGATTGAAAGGTTGTTAGAGAAACAAAGTCTGGGGGTGGGTCTGAAATATCTAACCCCTCAGCAAATGTGGAAAATGATGAGGATGATAATGTATCAATTAATGAGTTAGATAAGGCAAATGTATCTCACAATGTAGGCCTCACTGCTCCTCTGCCTGCTCAAAAAACTCAGCCTTTGTCTACTTGGACCCCTACAGGTCCTACAGTCTGAATGCATTGCTCTAGAAAAGATGAGTATTGAATTGGAATTTAAACGTATAAATGCTCAAACTTAACAAACGCATCAAGAACTTAAGCTCAGAGAAATGGAGTTGAATCATGCCTTAGAAATTAAAAAGTTGTCTTTGGAAAGTACTTCCGTCCCAGAGTCTCCTAGGTCTTCCAGTCCTAAGAGACCCAGTGTGCCTAAAGAAATTATTGGTATGTATGAGGCTAAGCTTGATATTTTGGATTGGTTGGCAATGTTTGAATATAACCATGGGATTCAAGACATTACAGGGACTCAGTTTCTTCCTTGGCTCTTCTCTAGGCTACTCACCGTTGCATCTGATGCTGTGATGGAGTTGTGGGAGGTGGATGAGATAGATTGAGTGTGTGAAGCTAGCTTTAATTGCTAGATTAGTGAAGACCCCCTTCCCAGTACCTTAAGAGGTTTAGGACCCTCATAAATCATGATGGTACCCCTTGGGCTACCTGCGTATATGAATGTTTGAAAAACCTAGATGGTTGAGTTAAGGGTTACAGAGTAAACACTTATGAAGGTATGAGAAATCTTTTTATGTTGGAGTCAATTTATGATGCCTGCTCTCCTGAGCTCAGACAACACTGATTCTAAGGAGATAGGTCCAAAGAAGTTAACTAAGGCTGCTGACCTGTGTGTTGCCAACAGGGCTATTCAGAAGGATTCTCGGGAAACTCAGAAGAAGGATGAGCGAAAGCAGCCAAAGAAAGATAACAAGGAGAATTCTAATACCTCCAATCCAAAAGGGGGCCCCAAACTAAACAATAAGGATAAGCCACAAGGGAAACCAAATCAGGCTAGTGTACCACCTGGACCCACACCACATGGAGGTCAGAACAAGCCCCCATTCATCAAAACATTTGGGAAATATTATGTTTGTGGGGCAACTAACCATGCAAAAGGGGATCCCAGATGTAAGGGTAAACCTTCAGGGGTCCACACTGTCTACTTAGCCTTCTCCCCAGAGGAAGAAGTACATATGGCAAGTGGAAACTTTCACCTACTGGCTGATGAACCCATGAGAGTCTCAGCTAGTGTTTCTTTAGTGTCCCTGTGTTTCTGGGAACAACATCATTTAGATGTCTATAATTCATCCCAGATAATACTAAAGAGTATTATAAAGATAGTGTTCTTGTGAATAGCCAGGAGACTCCTGCCATCAGAGACACTGGAGCCAGCATAACTGTGGTTGATGAATCATTTCTTAAGGTGGAGGATGTTGCTAAGGCACCCAAACGCCTAACCAAGTTAGCTGGAGGCCCTGTGCAAATGCTTCCGCAGTTGCCAGCTCTCATCTAGTGTAATGATATGACTGTCAAGATACCTGTTAGTGTGCAGAGTGAAGTGCCTGGGAGAGTACTGTTGGGCAATGACCTGAAAACTCTTGGAGATGTGTCTAGTACCCCCCGGGCCTCCCAGTAAGAGGAAACATGAGCTCACTAGGCCTGCAAGGGAGAGGACCTTGAGAGGCTCTCCAGAGGAGTTGATAAAGGGAAACTATCACTCCCGGTCCACAGGAGTTGCTCACTGTTATTTCTGTAAAGAAAGAGGCAAAGGGGAAACCGAAGACCTCAAAGAAAAAGACAGATAGCAACCCTGTACTACCAACAATGACATCCCCAAGATTGTCCAAAGTCACACCTGTGACTCCTCCACCTGCTGAGGCAGAGTGTGAGGTACAACCCTGTGTGGTTGATCCAGTTTCTGAAGAGTCAGACCTGGAAGAAGATATTATTTTAGTTGGAGATCTAGACCCCGTTGACCATCCTGAGCTGCAGTGTTTACTGGCAGAAGGTGGACCCAACAGGGCAGACTTCAGCAGAGGACAAAGAGAGTGTTCTACTCTTGAAGGTCTTCGCCTACAGGCAGCTTCTCAGCTCGAAGGGCAAAATCCTGGGAACCATAGGTTGCACTGGGAAGATGGCCTCTTCTACAGTGAACCGACAGAGTCTATCCCTGGGGACAACAAAAAACTTGTAGTGCCCCTAGCAAACAGACTCCAGTTCCTACAGTTGGCCCATGAGATACCATGGCTAGTCATTTGCGTTTCAAAAAGATCAAGGAAAGGCTCTTCCTATACTTCTAATCACCTAAAATGGGTTCAGAAGTTGACAAATTCTGTAGGAGCTGGCACACTTGCTAAATCTTTGGCAAGAGTGGAGCCAAGAATGTGATACCCCTGGTGCCTCTCCCGGTGGTGAATGTTCCTTTTGACAGAGTGGGCATCGACTTTGTTGGTCCCCTTGGCCCTCCCACATCTTCAGGGAACAGGTTTATCCTGGTTGTAGTAGACCATGCTACTAGGTAATGTGAAGCAATACCTAAAAGAAAGTGGGACCATCTACTACCATGCCTTTTCTTTGCTTATAGAGAAGTCCCTCAGGATAGAATTGGTTACATTCCCTTTGAACTTCTTTATGACCATCCAGTCAGAGGTCCATTGGCCCTGATTAAGGAGGGGATGGAGAGTGCTCCTTCCCCCAAGCCAGTCAGAGTGACTGACTATATGATACGTCTCCGGAGGAGAATGACACATTCATGATGGCAGAAGCTAGTGATAACTTAAAAGCAGGTCAGGCTCTGGTCAAACATTGGCATGACCAGCAGGCTAGCATGGTTGAGTTTACTCAAGACCAGCTTGTACTAGTTATGGTGCCAACCAGGCAGAGGGCCTTGCAGGACAAATTAATAGGACCCTTCATGGTTGTGGGCAGACCTGGAGAGGTGAACTATCTGGTGGACTTAGGCAGACTTAAGAAGGCTCCCAGAGTCTTTCACACCAACTGTTTGAAGGCATGTGTCTCGAGACCAGAAGAGGGCTCATTGCATCTAGCTTCATCTCAAGAGGAGGAGGAGGAGAGTGAACCTCTGCCTGACCTACTCAGAGGCCATCCTTTGGATGAGAACATAGGAGTCAATCTCTATTCGAGTCTGACATCTCTACAACAAGAGGAGTGCAAGGTTCTGTTGAATCAGTTTGCCTCCCTGTTTTCTCTTTCACCAGGCTTGACCCCTTGGGGCCAACATGGTATTCTCACTAGTGACTGTTTACCTGTGCTGTGAAAAGCAGAGGTTACAGAATGTCAGAACATGTGAGATCCGCCATCAAAGAAGAAGTCAACAAGATGCTTGATACTGGATTATAGAGCCCTCGACAAGTCCATGGTCTAGTCCAGTTGTTCTAGTTACAAAGCACCCTCAGTGCAGTGACACAGCGTTGTCTTTTTCAGACTTCCCACTTTAAACTCCATTTACTGGGACTGACTACTGTCTCCCAGAACATGTAAAGTTGCCATTGACTTTTAGTCTTTTTAAATTCACAGACCCAGTACAAACTATCTTACATAGAGTTCTGGAAAGGGTTAATAGTTATCCCTTTTTTTGTCTGTTTCTCATGGAACATTATTTCGTTCTCCTTTCTTTAAGATTTGGCTAGAGGCAGTGGTATTGTAACGCTCACCTGACTCCCACAGAGGCGCTGGTCTAGTCTGGGTTGCTGTGGCCTCTTCGAGCGTGATGCGCAGAACTCGGAACACCGACTGAACAGGACCCTTAAATCTTGCTTGTCTGGCCCGTAGGAATATCCTTCTGCAGATGAAAAAGGGGATTAACAGTCTGCAGTATAGTGTGCTTGCTCCCCCCTCCCCCTCTTCGTTCTTCTCTAACTTCCTCCGAAATACCCGGTTGAAGCTCACCTTATGGTTTGAAAGGATGAACTTTCCATCCTGCTTCTGGTGCAGGGGCGCGTGTTTGTCCAGTTACTTCACTGGTTTTCAGAATGGCGCTGGCAAAATCCACTTCACTTTTCCGAGCGGAATGCCGTAAGTATGAAGATTACAAAAGTTCAAGTGTTGAGCCTCCTTTTCTGTTGCCTTCCTAACCTGTGATCTGTCCTTTATTTCAGGTGCAGAATGAAGGCGATGCGTTGAGGGATTGAATTGCCGATGGTAAACTCAGGTGAGTTAGCGATGGGGGCGATCTCTCTTAATGTCTTTATATTCCTCCAGTAATGTCTTTTGTCCTTTCCCCATAGGGGCCGGGGTGCGGTACCTGCCAACGTAGCAGCGCCGACCCGAAATGAGGAATGATCCACCAACAGAAGACCGGTAAGTGTTATGGCGCAAAATTAGGCTTTCCTCATATGTTCCTTCTGCTCACCTTTTGTCTCTTCTTCTCTCCCCTAGGCGCAGAGATGTGGCGACCGGTGCAGACAGTCATGGTGGAGCCAGAAGAACTCCCGAGGACAGGTGAGTGAAGCGCGGTGCTGCAGCGAGCAACGCGGTGCTTTTAAATGAAAGTCTTTTCTCAGGAACACTGGCGTGAAGGTTCCGGATGCAGGTAAGAAGTTTGATAAAATTCTTGGTTTTCACCTTTCTCTTCTCTTCTTTCCTTACAGGTTTTCCAGGATCGAGGCGGGCGTGGCTGGAGACCAGATGCAGGAGCAGACACGGTGAGCGTTCAGCTGCTTGGATGCAGAACAACGCGAAGTGTGAGCTACTGTCTGGGCGTGGCTTAAATAGCCCCCAAAGTAGTTCCAGGTAAGTATCCTTCCCTGGCCACGCCCGAGTGGCAAAATAGTCCCAATGAAAAAATAGTCCCTTTCAGGTCTCAGGGAGGCCTGAATCTTGCAGCATGGTCTGCATCATGTAAGTGCACAAAACACCTTCCTTTATGAGCCTGGCACCTATGGCGCCAGAACTGATGTCCAACATGAGCCTGCCGCCAAAGGCGCCAGGACAGAGTCCAAAGAGCCCCCATAAGGGGCCGCTGGGCTTTTACCCGGGGGCATGATGCCTGCTCCCGGGGGGTGCTGGGCCTGGCCTGGTGCTCCGGGGGTAGGCATCATGACAGGTATCTACCCTATTTTTCCTACCGCGGTCTATTTAAATCGCCTTGATAATGTTTTAGTCGAGTTAGTTGCCTCAAACTTAAATCCGCTGGACCCCATTTACTTTTATTTGGTTCCGGCTGGGTTTATTCGCCATTTATTTTTGTAAAGGTCTTTCTCGTGCTTTACTCAGCACGCCAAACCAGGTTTTGTTCCTTTGTTCACTGTCCTTTGGCAGGCTTCTGCACAGGAGCCCTCCTGAGGTGCCTGAATATTTGAGGGAGACAGGATGTGAGGAAGGGGTTTGAGACTCCCTGCACAGGGTCTCCTTGGACACCCATGTCCCACTCTGTATGATTGGCTGTGGTGACTGCCCACCATGACAGCCACCCTGCTGTGTGGTTGACAGCCAGGCTGTGTGAATGGGGGAAAACTGCATAGAAAGTAGGTCTTTGGGACTGAGAAGGCACCACTGGATTGAGGGAACCAAAGAGAAGCTGACAGAAGAAGACCTCTACCACGACTGAACCTCCCGGTGAAGCCTTGCTGTGGATCCAAATCTCCAAACTTCGACGACAGGGAAGATCTGCAAGGAATCTTCTCCCCATGAGCAGGTGGGAGAAACCAGTTCACCTAACTACAAGCCAGGCCTCCCTCGTCTGGTCGAATTTGCTGTGCACAGCTACAGTGAACTGGATAGCCAGGAGGACCGGACCCTGCTTGCATTTTAAGGAGCGCACATTTTATTTGTTGCTTTGCTCTGCTGCTAGTTTCTTCCCACGGCAGTGCAGGACCCTCCAGTCTTCCGACTTCCTGTCAGTCTGACAGTCACTTCAGGAACCGTGAGCCTGCAGGTCCTGCCAGGAACTTCTGCTCAGCTATGGCCTTCTTCTTCATTTAATGTACTGTTCAAACCCGGTTATTCGTTCCATCCGACCACGGTGAAAGTGTTCGAAATCTTTCTCCAATCCGATGGCTTGTCCTTCTCTATTCTTTAAAGTAACTTATCTTCCAACCAGCTTCGTTCCAAATTCTTGGCAAAGACTTAAAAGCAAACTACTCGGAACTGTGTGATCCTCTGCAAAGACTCTGGTCCATTGACTTTGGCTCAGGCCTCTTGATTTGATTTCCTCACCGTAGTAGCCTTTTCTAGATTGCCCTGCTTACTTATTTGTTGGTGCTGCTCAATTTTTGTCTAACCTTGTCTTTCGCTCCCTTTTAAATTGCTGGAGTGCCATTTTGCTCACACTTCATTTTGAGCTTAACTTGTCCAGAATCTATTGGGTGGTGTGTAGTAAAAAAAGAGTGTGGTTTTCTAATGCTTTACTTTAGTGAATTGCTTTACAACTGATGTGTAAATAAATGTATATTCTTTTACTCAGAAACCTTGAGTCAGTGTGTTTTTGAACAATAGTAATTGCTTTCCTTTGTGTAACTATTGATACTGCTCACTTTACTCTTGAGATAAGTCTGGCTGCTCAGTCATCGCTACCACTTACTGTGTAGTACACGCGTGTACCAAAGGTGAATTTGTACTGTCACTTGCAGTCTTAATTGTGTGTGGTGTTCCCAAAGGGTACTGCACATCATTCTGCCTAACAGCACTCAAAGCGCTTTCCATACCGCGGTTCTGCAATTGTGAAACAGTGCTCCGTCATGCGTGGTATTAACTGTAGTCATACCAGGCTAACCTGCACTTGTCCAAACATCGTCAGCTCTGTCACCAAGTATGGCGATGAAAAGACCTTTAATATCCCCTATAGCCAACATATTACCTCCCATCATTTTTTCTTACTCATGTATCCATTTCCCAACTCCAGATGTCAACATTGGGAGCTTTCTTTTAGATGCTCTCTATCAATGTGTGGCAATGGTATAGACTGTGGCCTTGTCCCTCCCATCTCCAATAAGGGGAACTGTGGCACACTAAACTCCTTTTCTTCTCTCATCATTTGTCTGTCTAATGCAGGGGTAATATTCCCACATCGCCATCGGCCTGGCAATGTCCTTAACCCGCTTATATATGGCGGGGGAGACACCCCCCTCTGACTGTGTGGCAGTCCTTCATGCCAATCTGACTGTGTCACTGACTGTGGCACTTTAGATGTGGACGCGGTTGAATCCGACCATCTTCTTCCTTACCCCTAGAAAGACATCTCTCATGACCTCGCTCTGTGTCTCTTTCTTTTCTTTCTTCTCTTTCACATGCTTCCCTTTCTTCGTCTGATATTGCCTGTGCCCGATTTGTGCAGCTTATCTCCTCTTTCTCATTTCTATTTAGAGTCGGCCTATCTAACGACAGCTCTCTATGCATGCTGCTGTGTGTAGCGTCCTCGGTATCGTGCAACTGAGTGCTTTCAAGGTCCTCATCCTTTCCCTTTTCTTGAGGTATTTTTTCTAGTCCCATCTCATCATATATTCTATCGATTGTCTCTCCGATACTTCTCGTGTCGAAGTAATCTTCTAGATTTACTCTAGACGTGCTTGGTACTGAATCGTACTCGGGAAAGAATTCTTCTATATCTTCCCATTCTATCACTGGATCAGGTTTTCTAACCTTCCTTTGCAGATATTCGAGATCACACATTCTCTGTCTTAGCTTGCGTTCTATGTCGTCATCAAATTCTCTACACTTCTTCGCTTCCTCTCTAACCCTGTCTTCCTCCTTTTTCCTAGTATCTCTTCATTCCTTTGCCCTTTTTATTTCCTCATCTTTCTGTCTTTTTATTCTCTTCTCTCGTATCTTTTGCTCTTCTTCTTCCATTCTCCTTTGTTCTATTCTTTCCTGATCATCAGCAGTTCTCTGCTTATTATTGTGTTTTCTTTGTTCTTCCGCCTTTTCCTGTTTTCTGGCCTGTTCATCATGGTATAACTGTTCTCGTTTCTGCCTATCCTTTTTTCTCTCCCCTTTTTCTCTCCCCTTCATCTCTCAATCGTCCTTTCCCCTAATCCTTTCTCTCTTATTCGTCTCGTTCTCCTCTCAATGCCTTTACCATCAAGTTTGAATAAAATCTGACCTACCTCCCATCCATTTCTTCTGTCTGAATGCCATCTCATCAGTTCTATCCTCATCTCCTTTCCATCTCTTTAGCTCTTCCCAACCTTTTTCCTTTTCGCGTCCCTCCTTGTCCCTCTGGAATTTGGAGGTCATTTTGCTTTCCCTGTCTTTCTCTGGGCTTTCGTCACTACTTTGCATAGGTGACTCATATGACTTGTTGCTATATCCCGTTGCTGTTTTAAGTTACCTCAGTGGGTACAATCCTTTGTCTTTACTTGCTTTGTTTTTTATTTCATATGGGGCGGGTGGCGCAGAAGGCTCTTCACCCCCCTCTTTGCATATATTCAGTATCAAATCTAACGGTGGCTCATCCTCCCTTTCTTCCTGGTACATCTTCCAAAGTTCTAAACTAGCCAGGGCTTGTCTAACTTTTTACCAGTGTACGTGCCATTAAATATGTCGTCATGTGTTGCAGGGCCGTTTTAGATAGTGATCTGCCTTGGGGCCACGGCATAAACATTTTGTCCGCGGTCCCTTTAACCCATTCAGCACTGTACTGTTTAAGCTTAGGTGCGTGTTTTGGCAACTGTTTGCACATGTGTATCCCTTATTCATAGAACACTTGCTTATTTTTTCACTTCAGACTTTATTACAATTGCGTTTCAAAAATCAACAATATGAGCGAGCACCAATCATCACAAGTGCCAATCCCGTTTTTTCAACAATATATATATTTTTTACTTTAATCTTGTTAAAAAACAACCATCAATCCATGTCATGCAATCATTTCATTCCATAATCGCACAATTTTCATACTTTTTTTCACATAAAAATTGTGACATCACAATTTGGCTCAAACATATAAAACAAACAGACAAACTCTGGCCGGCCACTTAAATCTTATGCTATCTGCTCTCTCAAATGCATCTTACCCCTATGTTTATTCTGACATGGAATTTAAGCCCATCTCTTTAGGATTGCCGTTAATCAATCCAATCTCCTATGTCATCCTATTAACAGGACTATTAAGCATGCATGCTTTGCCAAAACATTCAGTCTTTTTTACTCACTGTTTGCATGTCTTTCATCTACGGATGCTCAGGATCACCGCCTTTGTTGCCGCCTCTCCGTGCAGCTCGTCCGATCTGCTACTCGTAGAAGTGGGAGGGGCAAAGTAAGGAACCTGTCATGCCTAACCTGCATTGTTTTTAAATTTATCTATCCACTATCTACAGGGAGCTTTTGGTTCTATCAGCACAATGGCAAAGGATGTGTAATATTGCCGAGGACCCAAAGTTACTTTTGTCAATGGTGGAAGGGTATCTTTATGTAATCTAACCATCTAACTCTGCTGCAAAGTGAGATGGGTTATCTCCAAACAGCACTTTAAGAGGAGTAGCAGTAACCTTGAGATAGATGGGGATGCAGATTCATATGTGTGCATCAAATAATTAAGAAGACTGAATAGTTTGGCAAAGTGAGTCTGTTTAATGACAAGTTCATGAACTGGGGAGTACAACGAACATCTGCAATCGCTTGATCTTCTCGCTATCTTTACTTTCAGAAAAAACACAATATTTATAGTAAAAATTTGTCATTGCTAACATACAAACTGTGCACGTATTAACGTCATTCTATGTGGCAATCTTAAAACCTAACATGTAACGTGATTGGTTATGGGATGGTAACTTAACATAGGTACTATATCTGTATATGGTAATGGGGAGAGGGGATTGGATAATCAATGTCAGGTGGGGCAACTAAGCCCTCCCTTCAAAATAGCTACTATGAATGTCACTAAAAGTACGATGTCCCATTGGCTCTACTCAATATATGACCCTAGATTATATGGTCCACTATTGGGTTGGCATCAACCCCACTCATATTTTTCCACCTACGTCTAGCAGCATGCAGAAAGAACATTCAGGTGCAGAGAAGCTTGTCTGCACCCCAGCTTCCCACCAATTATGCTACAAACAATCATCACCTCATCATCACTGTAGTTTGGCCTTGAGTCTGCTCTGTGCTCTGAGAACTTTTAAGGAGTATGGGCATGGTGGGGATCCATTTGTAGGTGTGAACGTTTCACCCTTCCAGCCTGCCTTTGTCAAGTGACTGGACAGCTTGAAATCGGCTTTTCTCTGTGTGTTTTAATATATTTGATTTAATTCTACAGTTCTTTGATATCTGTGGCTTATCTTGACCTTTCTGAACAGGATCCTCTGTTCTCTTCTCTCCTTAATGGTATCCAATGTTGGTTTATTCAAGCCAGATACGACCTTGGCTTCTTGAGATGGTCATCATTAGCTGAGTTTTGCTCTGTCTTGATTCTCGATTTTCTTTCTACGACACACTCCATTTGAGACATTTTGTAACCTTTGTTCTATTCTGCTCATATGCGTAGTAGACTTGCATCCATACATAAAGTGCTTCTTGAGGTATATATTTGTAAACATTGGTGCTTGCTGCAATTTATCGACTATTTTGCATAAGCAAGCTTCACGATTTCTTTGCCTCTTTCCGTTACTTGCATCTGTACACGTTTAAACTAACTAAATATCTTCATCATGTATGTGGCATAAGTTTCTTCATCTTGACATCAACGTCTTTACCTTGGGCTCAAGATGTCACTTATCCATGGTATTGTCTCTATATTTTATCTCTTGCCAGTATTCTCAGGTCAATATATCTTCCATATGTGCGTCAGTCCAATTTATTATGACATTACCATTCTTCTTCCTTCATTATCTTCTTTGCTTCTTCAGGTATTTTATTCAAACAACTATCATATTATTTAGAATGTAGTTATGGCTTTTTAATGGATACCTTACTGTCCAGGTTTTCTTAGGTGTCAGTATATTAATAGGTGCTGTCATACTGATAGGTACTGGGCAGAGCCCATATGCTGCTCTTTGCTGATTCAACTGTTCTTCATACGTCACATACTTTGGTGTGAACTCAATAGGCAATGAGAGGGGGCAACTCGAGTGGGGATGATACTCAACACTTCCTCTTCACTGTTATTGAATTTTATGGAAAAAAGGTAATCCAAGTCTTAACCCACGGTTCAGAAGCACTCTTGGCATTACCTCATACCATCTGGCCCAAACTTGAGGGGCTTTATTGGAGGCAGGTTCTCAATCTTCCTAACGCCACACCTGGCCAAGCTGTAAGAATAGAACTAGGCCTCCATTCACTTACTGTGGCTGTGGTATGGAAGTTCCTGGCCTTTTTCAGGAAATGCATGAGCGCTGAAGGAAAAAGTGGCTTTGCAACACTGAGAAAGGTCTACGAGAGTCACACAGAGCCACTTATAAAAGAATGGAGCAGGACATGCACTCTACACCTGGAGAGAGTCAATGTTACCATACACGTCATGCTGGAAAATCCAACAATAGTGAAGAAAAAACTTTTGGATCTAGACTGGATCACCTCACTGGAGGCAAGGAGCAAATGTAAAGTCTACGGAAGGCCAATCCCAGAAACTAAGGCAAGAGGTTGACCACCAATATACTTTAACAAAGCCCCAGTGCATATCTGCAACAACCATTTCTGCGCTTCATACTTAATCTTCTACCTATAAGAACAGTCACAGAAGTACGGAACACACTGTGGAGAGACACTTTAAATGCAGATTGTGCGGGACAGAAAAACAAACACTTCACCACTTAGTGGTGATTTGCCAATCTTTAAAGGACCAGCATACCCGACTGCTGGGGAAAATGCCTTATGTACTACAGAACTTTGGATGCTGAAGCCCTGTGGTATACATTGATAATAGGGACAAAACTATCATTGCCATTGGACTTACTCACTTTCCAAAAAACTATATTTTCAAACTATAAATCTAAAAATAAAAAAATAAAAAAATAAAAAAGCATATGGTGAAATCCCCATACACATATTTGGTGAAATAAAAAGTGCTGTTGGAGTTTCAGGGAAGGCGCTCCATTAGTAAGGTCTTTGTGACCAGTGTCGGGGAAGACTTGCTTTTGTAGAGCATTTAGGTCATGTTGGAAAACAGACTAGATCCCAATGCCAAGCTGCAGGTTTTTGTGTCACCAAGGGAGGCTGCAGGAGGGAAAATATGTACCATTTAAGGAGGATAGCTTGGTGTCAATGGGAGTGACATGTCATCATGGGTTCCACATTTTTTTTAAACAAGGTTGGATGTCTCGAAAAATTCATGCTCATAATCATGGGTACAGGGTACCGTCTAAAATCGATGAGTTGATCTCGGATATCCCCAGGGCTAATGTGTTTTCTTTACTTGATTTGAAATCAGCATATCATCAACTTCACCTACACCCTGGTTCATGTGATTTAACTTATTTTTTCACTCATGTTGGAATGTGTCATTGCCTATGCATGCACTTTGGACTTGTATCAGCTGCCAGTTTATTTCAAAGGTAATGTACACTTTGCCTGGTCATATCATATCAATATCATATCAAGATGACATCTTGATATGGGGGCTTGACATAGTGGATCATCTGTCTGTGCTTGAGAGGTTGGGTGAAGTTGGCCTTATGTTGACATACGGGAAGTGTCAGTTCGGGACAAGTGAAGTGAATACCGTGGCTACAATTAGCCAGATAAAGGGATAAGGCGAAAGACCAACACAGTAAACACGATTGTGGAGCTGCCTGCTCCCAAAACCAAGATGGAGGTGTCTTCATGCCTGGGTCTAATTGAATACTATGAGTGTTGGTGAGCAAACAGGAGAACTGAGAAAGCTTACGAGAAAGGGGGCTACATTTCTGTGGACACAGGACTGTGAAGCAGAATACAAATGTGTTAAGTACTGTATACTGGCAGCGCCGGCCTTAAGCGTATTTAGAGATGATCTTGGAACTGTTTTTTATTCAGATTCACATGACCTGGGTCTTGGAACTGTTTTACTGCAGAAGGGTGACGATGGAAATGAATATACTACTGTTGTTGTGTCCATTATTCTGAAGGATGTGTACTCGGTGATTGAGCAAGAGGTGTTGGCTGTGATTTGGGCCATTGAGAAATGTAAAGTGTATCTATCTGGAAGGACATCACAAGCCACTTGTCAACATATTCAATAAAGGTGGTTTAAATGGTGTCTCAAGGCGCATTATGAAGTGGGTGACAAAAGATCAGTGGTTGAATTTCATGGTGAAACATGTGGAAGGTATGAATAGTGTGATTGCAGATGCCTTAACACGGAATGCTGTTGTGGGGGAAGGGCCCTGTACTAATGGGGAATCAGAAGATAGTGTCAGGGATGTTTTTAGTGTTGATAAGTGTTTGCCAGAGGACACGAGGGAAAAATTGTATGAAGATGTTGAACTTTATCAATAAATCACACATCATGTCATAGAAAAGTGGCGTGGTGATGGAGAGGAGTTGCAGACCAACAGATTTTCGGATCACAGATGAATTGCCTGTGCGTGGAGAATTTATTTGCAGAGGAGAGAGTTTGTTAGTGCCAGAGACTATGAAAGTTGCTGTGTTGGAGTTGGGACTCAAAGTACACATGGGTATTTCTAGGACCAGGTCAAACATGTACATGTACTTTAACCCATTGTACATAGTTTTGCATACTGTTGCTATGTTTTTCTTTTTAGATTGGAGTGAGTGACACCATCAGATTTCACCTTTAAAACTGTTATGATTTGTGTGTGTGGAAAGCTGGAAAGGCATTTAGAGAGAGAGAGTGTGGATAGCTGGAGGGAGTGGCTGCAGCCTTACCTGCATGTCTTTTTGAGAATAAAGCTCTTCCTGCCTCACTACAATGTTGGTAATCTTGCTTCATTATAGTGTACATACTGTATATTACAGTAATGATACAGAGCTGGTCTTTTCACTTCTGTAATAGTTTGGCATGCTGAAAAACAATGGTCTGGATAGTTGCCCAGAGCTGTGTCTGTGGTTATGATTTATTCAAAACCTTCAAGCCATCAACTTTTGATTTTGCTTTAGTCAGCCAAGTCGGACGGGTATGCCCAGACGTGGATCCCGAGCCTGATGGGCATAGAGACAAAAGCTACTGCTCCCTGATGATGCCTGGCAAGGCTGAGACTTCTCTCGGCATGCTTGTGATCTTGTGCAGAAGGCATGTGACCTTGCAGTTTGGGCTGAACTGCCCCTTTTGTGCCAGGATATACCCTGATTTGAACATGGTCTATCCCCTTTTGTAATGGCTTGGCAGGCTGAAAAACAATTGTCTGAAGGATTTTACAAGAGCGTTGCTCGTGGCTATGATTTAATAAAAACCTTCCAGCCATCAACCATTGGTTTTCCTTTAGTCTCCCCGAATGGGACGTGTATACCCAGATGTGGTTCCTGAGTCTGCTGGACCTAGAGAACCAAGCTAGTCCTCACTGATGACACCCAACAAGGCTGAAACATGTCTGGGGATGATTGTGACCTCCTGCAGAAGGGATGTGACCTTGAAGTTTGGGCTGGACTGCCCCTTTTTAGGGTGGACACAACCCTGATTTGCACATGGTCTTGCCCCTTCTGTAATGGATTACTTGCTGAAAAAACAATGGTCTAGAGGGTTGCTAAGAGCTGTGGCCATGGTTATGATTAATTCAAAACCTTCCAGCCATCAACTTTTAATGTGATAGAGGTCCAACGAATAGCACAAATCAGGCACCCATGATGCACAGCATTAGTTGCAACCACCATTAATGTATAACTCGATTTTTGGTTGGCTAACTGCCTCTTCTGGGACCTCAATGCAGTACTGTTTTGGCACCTGAAAAAATTGGTTTCGGATTCAGCTTTAGCAGAACTTGGTGGAGAAAACACTGTTTGTATGTCTACTGATAGATGTGAAAAACATATGAATACACATTTGGGTCTGCACCTGGAAAGACAGACACTGCCTATCAGCTTGGACTAGGAGCACATATGCAAACAAAAACGTAAATCTAGCTAGTATAACAGACTGACCCTCTCTATGAGTTGTGAGAGAAACACATAGGGCCTATTAGCACCATGGTTCATGCCGGTAATTTACTGGTACCGCCTTGGAGGAAAGGGGAATTACCGCCCTATTCCAAGGTTGGGAAGGCGGTAATTCTGCCTTCCTCCATTGCCCTTCCCCATTCCAATTTTTGCCCCATAGGGCTTTATGGGAATGGGGACGGCGCTAATTACGGTGCCGCAAATTGCGGTACCGTAATTAGCACCCTGGTCCTTTTGCGGGTTGGTTTTTAACGGCTGCTAAAAGCAGGCGTTAAAGTACCAACCTGCAAAGGGACCTCGTAGTAAGGCGGTAAGGGTTTACCGGTACCGGTGCCCTTACCGGTACCAGTAAACCCTTACCGCACTACGTGTAATGAGGCCCATAGTATTTGTAATTATTTATTGAGAGGTTAATGTTCTGATCAGTCCAAATTATAAGAATGTATGTATTCCAGCCCAGTATACGCATGGGCATAGCATTTTCATATCAGTGTTATTGCTAGCACATTTTTCTCCCCGAAGGAATATTTCAAGGCTTACAAGTATGTGTATGGGCAAATGTAAATTTTGCGTTGTAAAATATTGACAAAAAATGTTCATCCCAAAAAATAAACACAAATAATGCACAGATTGATAAAAACATGTAAGTCACTGGTGATTAATCACAGTACAGGTATGTCATAATGATTATGTGTTGACAAAACAGATTAAGCAACGGATAATAGCATAGAATTTGGGAAACGATATTAACAACGTACGAAGAAAATCAAACGAAAAGAGAAACGAACATAATTAATGTAATGCACTGGCATGTGATGGATTTGTGAAATGGTATATTCATTATTATTTAGTGAAAAATGTTGATGTTCACATTATTTTAAGTACTTCTAAATGTGCTATTTTGAATGTTCTATACTATATAAACGGCAGCTCTGCAATGAATGAATTTGTTGTGTTAACTGTATTAGTTAATATTATGTGCAACCCTCAAGGTGATGCATTTGGTTCAATAGCTTCATTAAATAAGTGTCCAAATAGCCACAACAGTGAAACCAATGAGTTATTTGTCCATGTACAACTTTCGATGCGTATTAATAACATTTTCCTGTTAGCATGTTCTATATGAGGTGTGAGTCAAGATCTTTTTCTTACACTGAATTGAAGCATGCTGTGATATAACAATTAAGTGAGAAGCAAGGTTACTTTAGTAAAGAACGTGCAACTATATGCTTGTCATTTATATTCTTTACCTGCCATTCGTCCCATAGTTTTATTAAACGGATGAATATGCTAATAAATGCAATGAAAATGATAAAAACCTATACCTATTATTGCCAGCCGTTCTAAATAAGTGAGATTTGGGAATAATAATAGCCTGGAGAATGTTTTCCTATAATAAAGCCTTGTTAAATTCTTGCATTTACAAAATATCATGGCTATTGCCTTTGCTGATGTATTGAATTTGGTTCCATGTCTTAAAATCGCGTCAAAAATGGCAGTGAATACAAATTATTGTGGCAGAAATGCAGTGGTTTTGCGTCTAAAATCCTGTAAAGGATGCGGGGGACACCCCTGCAACCCCTGGACCCATTATACAATTTAAAGGGAGTGGAGGACACACCTGCAACCCCCGCTCTCCTTAAATGGTTTAATGGGGTACACCTTTACCGGGTCAAAGCACAGCATTTTTGCTGTGATTCTTTTTACTGGCATCATTTTTGCTGCAATGTTATTACCTGATACCTTGAATTTGGAGTGCTGCAACGCTACATTAACACAAATAGAAATATAAAAAGAGGAGAGAGAAAATTCCCTTAAGTAAGATATTTCTTTGCTCACCTATTGAACTCTATACATGCAACAATATTTATATGATTTAGAAGTCAACAAGGATTATCAAATGGCAAGCTTTTTTGTTGAAAGGATATAATTTCTGTAGTTGTTTTGGCATTCGTAAATCAGTAAGGCTGAAAATGATGGCGCTTGGCGTCCTCTCTAACTTACTTTTCAACGTGAAATGATGCACAACATAATTTAGCAAAAGATTGGACTCATTCATTTTTGAATCAACTCATTTGAAATCTTAAATGCTTCCAAATTTAAATGTAAATGGAACCACTGGCATGCATTGTTATATGTATCCGATATGAGGCGCCACATTGTACTAATTCATGATTCACACTTTTCTTTCACTATAACAACAAGTAAGTGAAAGTAGTAATTCCCCAAAAATACAAACCCAAAACTCAGAATAAATGGACGCTCCCCAGTAGGAAATAAGACCAGGAGAAAGACTGCGAGTCAAACAAAGTAGTCTTTATATAATGGTAAAGTGAGGCATGTAGAAGACTCTGCTGCTCTGAGAGCGCTCTGCCAACAATACAGAAACATGACATTTTAACCACAATCCTCGTCATTGATGACGGTTTCTATAAGTGTTACATGGTGCCACTTCACTGCCTGGTTTAGCTAATACATTATACACTATAAGGTGACAGTGCTGCTTCATTGGCTGGTGCTGAACCCGTTGCTTCTTGTGGCATATGGGTCAGCTGGGCTCATCTGGAAGGGGTTAATGTCAGGTTCACACCATCAGTCTAACTAATATAAGCTACACAGAAATTATTGGTATGAAGTGATCAATATAAGGCATACAACTTTATACAGACTATGCAGGGCTGTCTATAAATTGTAGTAAAATGTGCACATTCTTGACCTAGGCCTCAGTGGGGACAGGGGCACCATGGTCCAGGAGCCTTATCTGAGAGTGCCCCCCTGAGATTTATTGACATGGCACCTCATGGTTCAAATGAATGGCTTGATAGATGTTAGTACAGGGAGAATATATGATCACTCTGGATTAGTTATATGGGTGGCCATCTAGGGTGGCCCATGGGGATGGTACCACCTTCTGCTAAATGAAAGAAACACAGGGGAGCAGGGCTTATACAGGCAATCATTCCTAAAGGTGGGGGTGGGGGGTTGGAGGAGCTGGGGCAGGTTTGTGGAGACAGATGGTTTTCGCAAGCCAGGATTCGGCCTGTTCACAGACAGGGCAATGACCTCAGACAAAGAGAAGAAATACATTGTCTGTTTGCAACAATTTGCACCCAAGCTTCTGTGTGAACAGGCCCGCCCCAGCGCAGACACAGGAAGTGGAGGTGCGTGTTGTTGGGCTAGCTGCGCACGGTGCTGGAAGATGGGAGAGAGAGAGCTTATTCGAAATCACAGTGTGCCCACCAAAGATGAAGTCAGGAACAATACAAGATGGAGTCTGGGGACGTACGAGATGGAATTTGTCATGTGTCATGCAATGGCTTCCAAGCTCCGTCGCCAGTGGCCCGGACCCAGGGACGCAGCAATTGAATGACCATAACTTCCATTTCACACGGGATGTAGCGGGGGTCAAAAGGACCCTTTCTCCCTTACATAAGCCATGGGGAAATATATCCATTTCAACATTCCATTCATGAACATGTCATCAGTATATCTGTTTTTTTTATATATTAGGGGTGCCTGGTGAGCCTTGATCCTCCAGGTGAACAATAATGTGCATGCAGTACAAATGATCAAGGCTTTAATGTCACACACACCCACACACACACACAACTTCAGTGTATTTTCGATATTTAAACGTTCAATTTGTTCCAAAAATATATTTTTATTCATACAAAAAAACACAAATATTCTTTTTAAAAGCAGTTCATTTATACACATTCTGTGACCCATCTTTGAGCCTACATACAAATTTATGTAACAAAAAATAAAATCTCATTTCATTCTTAAACACCAAAAACCGTGGTTGTGTAAAGTTGATATCTATAAGAAAACAAAGATCTCCCCTTTCAGTGCAATTTCTAAAAAGCCCTGACAGAATCCAAGGTCAATTTGAATTCATGCTTTTGTTAGACTTGCCCTCTGTTTGTAGTGTCGAGTGTCGATTGTTGCTGTGTATAAAGTCGACACTGTGAAAAAGAGTCGGCACAGAGTCTGAAGAAGAGTTATGTGTCATCTGTGTGACACTAGAAGTTAGAGGAGAAGGAGGAGATGAGACGTGCAAGGAGAGTAAGATAAATGTTAAAAAGCCAGGGGGAGAGAACAGAGCCCTGGGGGACACCACAGGTGGAGATGGAAGTAGGAGAGGGGAATGGGCCCAGGATGACTTGGGAAGAGCGGTTAGTGAGGAAAAAGGACAGCCAATCCAGAGCCTGTTCCAAGATACCAAGTGTATCGTGGAGCCTTTGCATGAGGATGGAATGGTTAACTGTGTCAAATGCAGAGGAGAGATTGAGAAGAATAAGGACAGCTGGGGAGTTGGAGTTCATAAATGCAAGCAGTACTTCACAGGTGTTCAGAAGAGCAGTTTACGTGCCTCTAGATGCTCGGAATCCAGATTGATGGTTGTGGAGCCCACTAACAAGTTAAGTGTGGGAATTGAGTTGGCACAAGTCCAGATTCTCAAACAGCTTTGCCAGGAAGGGGGTGATGGAGATCGGGCGATAGCTGGCAGGGCAGGTAGGGTCAGATGATGTTTTAATCATGAGTGGGCACACAAGGGAGTGATTAAGAGGGGAGGGGACAGATCCAGTGAAAAAAGAGTGATTGCAGAAATCAGCGAGAGCAGGGGCAATAGAGACACTCTTATCCTTGATGGTCCTGGATGAGCACAGAGAGATAGTTTGGAAGAGACATTCATGGAGCAGACAACTCTGGTAACTTCCTCAGGTGTGACAGGAGAGAAGGAGGAGAAGAGGATGGAGGAGGGAGGGGGGAAGTGAGGTGGAGGGTGTGGGATGGGTTGTGTGGAGTCAAGCACAGCCACATTCACTCGTCTCATTGGGTGAATGTTAGTGAACGAGGTTGGTGGGACTTTTGTGGGGGCGGTCAGCGGGCCAATGGGAAATGGGGGAAGAGGAGATAGTGGTCTGACCAGAAAAGTGGGGTGATTAATGGGGGAGTTAGAAAGGTCAGTGGGTATGAGTGCATTCAGAGTGAGTCCAGCAGTGGGTTGGCCCAGAAGGAAGAATGGAGAGGGAAATCGATGTGCAGAGGTCAGTGAATAGAGTGGATGCAAAGGCAGGTGAGGCAAGCTGAATGTTGAAATCACCCAGGGGGAGAAGGTTAGAGGTGGATGAAAGTAAAGAAGAGAAGAAGTCGGCCCATTCAGAGAGAAATAGGGATATGGTGCCTAGGGGTGGTAGATGGTTGCAATGGTCAGGGTATAGATGGGAGAGGTGATCAACTTGCAGACCAGGCTTTAAAAGAAGGAATAGGGCTGCATAGGAAACATGGAAACAGGAACCCACTCGGGTAAGATTAAGTCAACCCCCCTGCCAGTGAGGTGAGGTCAAGGCTTGGAGATTATCTTGAAGCAAACAGAGAGGAGGGAGTCAAAGGCAGTGGTCTATCAGATTCTGGCGCACAGCATGTCCCTGCTGTGTTTCGCCACCTGCCTGACATGCAACCCCACCTTCTTCCTCCTCCTCCGCCTCACCAGGCGGTTGCAGTTCAATGTCAGGGGGCAGAGGTACGTTCTGTCTGATTCACATGTTGTGCAGCATGACACATGCCATGATGATCTTAGCCACCTTCTCATGCCTGTACAGGAGTGCCCCACCCGACCTGCTGAGGCTGCAAACCGTGCCTTCAACAGGCCAAAGGTCTGCTCGATCACAACACGGGTATGGGTATGTGCACGGTTGTAGTCCTCTTCGTGCCTGTTCTGCGTGTTCCGGACAGGAGTAATGAGCCACCTCTTCAAGGGATAGCCAGCATCACCTGCATGGGTGCAACATTGGTTATGTGTAAGTGATTTCATTAGATGGAACCTGCACCTATCACACACAAGCCTGCAGTTATTTGTTTCTCATATCCACATATCCCTGCATGAATGGAGTTGTTCAAAGTAACCCCGATGTGTGAAGTCACATGGTCCACAAGTGTGGGTAGCATCGTATAGTTGATGCAGGGTGTCCTATTCCTTGCTAGTGTTCATGCAATGTGGTTGCCTACGGCAGTTGTTGCCATGATCTATGTGATGTGTAGTTAATTGTATGCATTAATCCTGTCACCGTTGGCACCAGACTTTTAATGATTTGCCATTCCACGCTTGATGCCCTCATGCTGGCATGCTGCACTTCTGTCGTGGTGTGCCAGTGACATTCTGTATATTGGCTTTGTGTGATTCCTTTGTGCGCACTTATGGATGCATGTCCGGTGTGATGCTGATCAGCGGTTATTTTCATTGGGCATACTGACAGCATGTTGCTGCATTGTGTTGCAGACGGTACGGTCTGATGATGTGCAGTGTACATGTTGAAGGATATGGTATGGTTGCAGTACTGGCATGTTGTCATTGTTGTGCATCTTACGTCTTGCATATTGGTTTCAGGTGTCAGGTTCAGCCTGGGCTACTTTGAGGCACAGTGCATTTCAGTATGGGCATTGTCCAGTCTCTCAAATAATACCACCCAGGTGAAGTATACATCCTCCCCCCAATCTCACCCAGGTGAAGTATGCATCTCTCCCCCCCAAACTCACCCAGGTGAAGTATGCATCCCCCCAATCTCACCCAGGTGAAGTATGCATCCCCCCCACATCTCACCCAGGTGAAGTATGCATCTCCCCCCCGATCTCACCCAGGTGAAGTATTCATCCCCCCACAATCTCACCCAGGTGAAGTATGCATCTCCCCCCAATCTTACCCAGGTGAAGTATGCATCTCCCCTCCCACAATCTCATCCAGGTGAAGTATGCATCCCCCCCCCCACAATCTCACCCAGGTGAAGTATGCATATCCCCCCAGTCACACCCAGGTGAAGTATGCATCCCCCCCAATCTCACCCAGGTAAATTATGCATCTCCCCCCAATCTCACCCAGGTGAAGTATGCATCTCCCCCACCCCCAATCTCACCCAGGTGAAGTATGCATCTCCCCCCATCTCACCCAGGTGAAGTATGCATCCCCCCCAATCTCACCCAGGTGAAGTATGCATCTCTCCCTCCCCAATCTCACCCAGGTGAAGTATGCATCTCTCCCCCCTACATCTCACCCAGGTGAAGTATGCATCCCCCCCAAACTCACCCAGGTGAAGCCTGCATCCCCCCAATCTCACCCAGGTGAAGTATGCATCCCCCCCAATCTCACACAGTTGAAGTATACATCTCCCCCCCGAATCTCACCCAGGTGAAGTATGCATCTCCCCCCAATCTCACCCGGGTGAAGTATGCATCTCTCCCCCATCACACTGCCATGTGCTTGCCATGCAACTCACCAAGTAGCCAGTCACGTTGTCCGGCATGTCGCTCCATGTAGCGTGGTATCGTGGAGTTCCGCAGGACCATTGAATCATGGGTTGATCCGGGAAATCGGGCACAACAATGTGTGATGATCTTGGTTGAGTCACATACCATTTGCACGTTGATGGAGTGGTATAGCTTACGATTGCAGTACACTACCTCCATGGCATGTGGGACCACCAATTCCACATGGGTGAAGTCGAGGGCACCGATGCAATTTGGAATGCCTGCCAGTGCATGGAAGCCAATTTTGGAGTTGGAGATCTCCTGGGCAGTCTGTGGTAGGGATATGTCGTCGCTTGTGTGCTTCCCGAGGGCATCGAGCACTTAGTTCAGCATGCGTGAAAATAATGGTTGTGATATGCCATGCATCTGCCCCACTGTGTGCTGGTAGGTGCCTGTGGCCAGGAAGTGGAGCACAGACACCACCTTCAGTAGAGGGGGGATGGAGGTACGGATGTCAATGAGGCTGGCGATTTTGTTGTGCATCATGTCCACGATGGGGGTGATAGTGTCCCGGTCCAGACAGTACAGGGTGTGGACCTGCTCAGGGGTTAGGTTGAATGGACTGGCTCTGATGCGAGGGATTGTGGGCCGCCTGCGTGGTACGACTGCCTGCACTGGTGGGGATGCTGTGCCTATCTCACCCTCCTTCTCCTCCTGCGTCTCCTCTGTGCTGCCTGTTGTTGTTGTTGTAGTTGTTGTTGTTGCTGGTGTTGCAATGCAAGCATGTCCTCCAGCCCCAGTATTGCTACTAGTATTGGAATCATTTTGGTGTGGGAAGGGGTGTGGTGTGCTCCTTTTGTGCTGGCCCAGACTACATTGCCTCCACCTGTGCTGATTGTGTGCACCTGTGGCAGTTGGGAACACTGCACAAGGCAGTTTACGGGTGGTTCGCGATGCCGTATTTGCATGTCCGCCTGACTTGTGATGTCCTCCTGTTTACGGCATGCCGGTATTGCCCATGCCGCTATTAGAGGCACCGTTATTAGCGGTGCCTCTTATACCGGGTTCTCAAGTCGGAATAGCCCAGGGGAGTATGCGATGCCGGTAATCTTTTACCTGTATCGTTTTTCCCTTACCTCCAACCTCATAATGACCCCCATTGTGTATAAGTGCTGTATAAAAAAACTATCATATCAATAACAGTACAATTATGTCATATGCCCATGTTTACAAAAGAAAGTAAGAGTTAAATCCGTATCGTCAGCAGGCTGCTTTTTTTGGAGGGATTCATGGTTCCAATGATGATCTGAAGAAATGGCTGCAGAGGCCCTCTTATAATCCAACATTTGAGCTGGAAGCATGTCCAAATCCACCAATAGTAAGGATCTGGACCATTCAAACAGCCAGTAGCAGTCCAATCTGGGACAACAACTGGATCCACATTTTCCCCACACCCAGACTTTCTAGCACCATGCATGAGAGTGGGTCTAGACAGGTCCCGCCCCCTTCCAGAGCCACACACACACAGACACACAAGGACCTCATATGGTCTAAGCAACTCGGAAAATCAACAGTGGTCATTGGCAAGTACAGCCGGGGGATAATATGGCTTTTCAAAACCCATGGCAGTTGAGCCATCTCTCCGGCCCTACAACTCGACAAGGCACAGGCATCTACTTCTGTCTTGTTTGGGGCAGAACTATGGGGACATCTGAAGGCCACTCCACTGAGGTGTTTCTGAGAACGTCTTCTTGAGAGCTTTGCTTATGCAACCCTGGGGTGCCCTTTTAGCTAGCCTCCGCTGGGAGTGAAACTTTCTCCCTATGGCCGAGACACAACTTAAAAAACCATTGCTATATTGTGTTTGAACCTGGATGAACCCATATCTATCACATTACAGAGCTGCCCTTAAACACTTTCTTAGCCTGAGCGGATCATGAACACTTCTGTGGTTTAAGTTTGTGCATTTCAGAATTCAGATCAAGAACAGATTATACTAACTGAATGAATTTGGAGTCATTTACTACTAATGGATTCCAGTAAACGTTAATCATTGCTGTTTTTTGGAAAAAAAAGGGTGATAAAGATTTGGGGTTGTTACAACTACCAGTTGCAAGCCTGGGCAGGGCTGTCACAAGATGTGGTGAGGCCCGGGCAAATCATGTGTTGAGGCCCCCTTACAATATTTTGCACTGGGCCAGCGGCGGCACCTAAGCAAACAGGAGACTTGAGAAATCTCTCCTTGAGTTTGAGTGCAGACTCCCAAATATGGTTCATTGCTACAACTGTAAATCAACTACAGCAAAGTTAGATTTCTATAATGAAGAAAGGTTTATGACAGACTAACTTTTGTATGATATGCATAAATATATACAAGATGACATGTGCTCTCTGCTCTGCCAACTCCAACTCTCTGCGGGTCAGTCACATTTCCAACCAAAGATTTGGGGGCAGATCTCTTTCATCGGCTGGGGCCTCCCTGTGGAAACAGCCTCCCTGCCTCTCTGAAACTTGAGCAGAACCATTTCTGGTCCCAGAAGCAACCCAAGACCTTTTTCTTTGCTTCTGCCTTTCTGCCTTCTCTCTTCCTCTCCCTTGCTGATCATCTGCCCGATCCATGTACTGCTTACCCTCTTAACTTCTGGTCTCAGCTTTTAGATAGCCCACCTCTCCAGAGATTAGCATAGCATTATGAAAGTAAACAGCCTCTGAATTGGGGTGAAAGGTAAGACTAGTGGCCAAAGGGAAGGTGCAATAGCTATTTGGCTTCCTAGCTGGGCTCAGGCAATTTGGAGGGAAATGGGAGCAGGGCTAGCTGAAGATGTGTCAGGGCTGGTGGGGGCCCATTTCTTTTTGATGTTTGGGGGCAACCCTTGTCTTACTGATTGGAAAAATAGTCCAAGGCACCTGTGACATGCTTAAATAATTAATGAAGTAAAAATAATTCAGTAAGGTGGTTAAAAGCTGCAGATTATTGGAAGGTTTCTGTGTCATAAGACTGCCAATATGGGGCAAACTACTTGGGAGGCCATTTCAACTGTAAAATCTGAAAGGGCCAGATGCCATCCCTCATTGGGGAGACCGACAGCGCAATGAGTTGCAATGGGTTTACTGGCCCCACTCACTATCCACTTTCAAAACTCACCCAGCCCCTGCCGGGCTGACCAACAGAGTGTGGCCAGACGGAACACGACAGACATTAAACGGGGCCTGGGCTTCGCTGTTAACAAAGACCCTGCAATTACTAACATAAAACATTTCACTGTTAGCCCCTGGATTCATATGCATACATGTTTAGGTAATTGAAATTGTGATGTGGGGTTAGCACTTGCATGCCAGGGGAGTGATTAGAAGGGAAGTGTGACATGAGAACTTTCATTCTCACAGCAGTACTTAAGTGTGATGTTTCAGAAATGGGGGCAAGAGTTAGCTGCTTGTATCATTAAAGCTTCACCAGGAAAGTCTAATTCCAATGTGGAAAGATGTTAGATGCCCCCACACAAGTAGGTTTGCCCCCCCTTACAGCCTATTCTAATATGGAAAGATGTTAGATGCCCCCCCACAAGTAAGATTGCCCCCCCTCGCAGCCTCTGAAGTTAGCGCCTCATCCAACATGAAGTGCTTCCCCCCCCCTGAGATTTTTACCTGGGTGCACCTCTGATGCCATGAACCCGCCCCTTAATGAAGTGGCCCCCAGGGCGGCTACATTTAGAGGGGGCTGAACACACACTCACATAAAACACTTTCACCCATGCATTCATCCACCAGTTACACAACTCCTTACATGCATATATACATAAAACCAAACACATCATTGACACAAACTTCAACATGCACTCATACATACACATATACATACGAATTTAATTTCAATGCACATGTATACACATTTACTTTAAAATAAAAAAAAACTTACCTTACCTCCATCCATCCTTCAAAAGCTTCCACGCAGCCGACATGTAGACATGCTGCCTGACAAGAGAGAACTCCTCTCCCATCAGTCAGCATGGTCACGCTGAGCAACGTGAACACATTGACTGACAGGAGATGAGTCCTCTTTTGTCATTCACTGTGTCTACATTGTCAGCTGAATAGCGGGAGCCAGCAGAGCTCACTTCTGAGCCCTGCTGTCTCCCATTATTTTGCTGTTTGTTGCAGAGCCAAACGGCTTCGCAAACAAACAGCAAAATCATTACAGGGGCAGCACAGACCCCCGTGTGACTAAAAGGACGCGGGTGGACTGTGCTGCCTTCTCCTTAGGAGAGGGTGCAGCGAGGCCCGAGGCAAGCGTGAGGCCTGGGGCAGTTTGCCCCCACTGTACCCCTCTCATGACGGCCGTGAGCCTGGGATGGGTGAGTATATTTTCTCCAACTATATTTCGGATTGAAGTGATATCCCAGTTAGCAACCCTACGGCTGGCCTTCCTCGTGAGGCCTTAATCGCTGGAACCCAGCATAAATTATGGTTTGGTCATATTGGAACAGATGTCAGCCATGTTTCCTGTAACATGACTACATTGTAGTTGTTAAGGAAGACCTCTTTAGACGTTAAGAGATGCGAGAAACCTCTGATATTCCAGACCGTTAGTGAAACTTGCTGGTGTTTATCAGAGGGGTCACGTTTGTTATTGGTTGAATTTTGCAGACTTGTAGCTGTATCAGACAGCCACGTCAAACTTGATTTAGGTTGACAGGGTAAGCTGTTGGACTGTGGCTGAGAGGAGCTTGGCATGCCTTGCTTACATCCACAGCATTGCAGTGTGAAGAATGATCTTCACGTTTGGTATCTAAGAGAGGTTTCACTTGAGAGTTAGATTGTTGAATTTGTTTGAATGTCTCGATTAGAGGATTTGATGGAATTTCTATGAAAAAAAATAGACTGCCAGACTAGGTTCTTTACAATTATTGATGGTATATGTATTTCAACTCTGTCTGGATTGGACCATTCTAGATATTTCATCACTGCGATATCTTGTGACCTGATATGTTCCAGGCTGTTCATGGTCTTAAAGATAGCTTGCAAAGTTGCTCTATGGGGATATGGATCCATTAACAGCTTATCTAGCATGGTTAAGATTAAAGTATCAGTACCTGAAATCTTGTCCTCATTATTGATAGGTTTAGGAAGTTTAGCTAAATTACCTTTTGGAAGAGATTGAATACGATCATCCATAGAGTGAAGTAAGGAATTATCTTGAGCAACGGGTGGTGCTGGAATCATGATTTCTCTAGCATCTTTCGTTACAACACTTAAACTATAAGCATGTTTTTGAGCCAGAGTTTTGAAATAAAGCGGGTTCCACATCCAGGTTTATACAAAAAGTCTTCTTAGGATTCGTCATAGGCGGTAGTGTGGAGTGAAGACTGATAGTCATTAACTATGTTATTGGGTACAAAAGATGGTTGTGATTCATTTATCTCCACACTCATACCTGATTCCAAAGCAGCAATTGTGGATGCAGCTAGTTGTGGAAACATGGCTCGAGCAGCAATTGCCAGATCCTGTATTTGTTCATCTAAAGACATAGCGTGATCATTCTCTTCAGTGATGACTGCAGAAGAAATTTGTTGTGGCGTTGTTAGATTGGTTAAACATTTCTTTGTTTTTTATTACAATTTTTTTGTTAGGTAATGATATATTTTTAGATTTTAAGTGGCTCCCACATTGCAGTCACTAATATCTTTTTGGGATGTTTCAGTTTTCTTTGTTCTTTTTTTCTTACCTTGTTATCTGGGCTGAAATACGTCGAACAAAGGTATTCAGGAAGTGACAAATCTTGGATTTCTGATGAGTATGGCAAGGTATCTACATGACGTGATGGAGATACTGGCCGAATAGGCATTATAATAACCAAGTCAGCTAGGGAAGTTTCCGGCTATGAACTGCTCACCAATCCTTTGATAGGCAGAGACTCATCTAATGGAGATGAAATAGACACAATAGCCAAAGAAGGATTATAAAGACATGTACAGTTATTTGTCAAATTATATGCAAGCCAGTCAACTTTGTCTATTAGAGTTTACGCTAACGTGGACTGGCTTGTAGATTTCTGTTCCAAAAGTTCATACAACTTAGTCAGCATGAATATGCTTGAATTCACAGCATTAAGCACAGTGTCAATGGAGGTATTCACCGGAAATCCAAAAGATGGTTGAGGTGCTGCTTTGTTAAAGGGAGCTATTAAGGAAGAATCAGAATCCAGCTGAGTCCGATTACAGGCAGATTCCTCATTATGGTACAAATCAGGAGAAGTTGAAAACCTAGTAGTTTGTGGCTCAGCATTATGTAGTTGCACCCCATTTGATAGAATTTGAGTCAAAGCGCAGGGCAGCAGGTTTTCAAGTGCAGCACAATTGCACTCAGAAGGTCTATGTGTGATGTAGGAGTGCAGAGAAAAACGTGAGGACATGGACTTAGAAGCTAACGTCTGTAAATAGAGCATCAGAATTGAGGAAGAATCAAGTGTATAAACACTTGCCTGAGCTTCTCGAGCAGAAAGTTGGCTCGCTGGTGCTTTAGGAGTAAGGTATAATTCTAGGTCCTGATCATGCTCTTACATAATTCCATTGTAGTATGGATTGGACGGGTAGAGCCAGCTGTTAGTTGCTTTGCAACAGGTTTGGTCGAGCCCATCGTATCAGTAACTAGGTTTAGGAAGGGGTCGATATCAGACTCATCCGTTGCTTTGACACAACACTGCCTGATGTCACCAATTGTGGCTTGAGGGTGCTGGAAGTGGGTGCTACGTGATTCTGAGCCACGTTCAAGTGGAGCGACTGCAGGATGAGGTTGTGTGGTCACATGGGCGGGACCAGTACGGGGCATACAAATCATAAGATAGTAAGTCGCCATGAACAAATGCAAGCACTTATGATCGGGGCGGCCATCAGCAGGTCAATCAAGGATTATAGAATGATTAATTAGATTAGGTGGAAGCGACACCCGGGGTGCGGCACTGCAGTCTGCCGTCTGCACTCACCAGTCACTCTGCAGTGCACAGGCGCAAGTGTGCACGGCCGTCTGACTTTATGGAGGCTCACAGGAAAGTGGGCGAGGCTACGGGTACAATTTTTTTTAAAAGAGGTAAACTAAGGGGTTTATAGTAAATGCTGTAAGTAATAGCACAAACACTGTGGTGGTGATGTTAATACACCCAAAGTTGATCCAAAGTCTGTTTTGTAGAAAGTCAGTGGAAGTCAGATCTTCAAGGTAATCCAAATCAGTGAGCAGGGTGACAAGCAGGAAGCAGTCTGCACTCACCAGGCACCCCGCAGTGCACGCGCGCGGGTGCGGGTTCGCGCAGCTGCCTGGTTTATGGAGCCTCACGGGAAAGTGAGCATGGCCAAAGTTGTTCCAAAGTCTGTTTTGTAGAAAGTCAGTGGAAGTAAGATCTTCAAGGTAATCCAGGCATGGCTAGCAGGGGGACACGCATGAAGCAGTCTGCACCCACCAGGCGCTGCTATTTCAGTAAATTAAATCAGGAAAACTTTCTGTCAAATTAGAACACTTTGTGAATTAGAACATTTGCTTAGGTATGTTGTAGTAAGAGCAGCAAGTATTCTCTTAACAAGTAGCGCCTGAACTAATGTAGTTGGGGCTACCCCAAGGGAAGTCTGCACAGGAAAGGGGATTTGTTCTGATCCTCGCTGATTGCGCCGGAGTAACCAAGCATTGTGAAGAAGCATGAACCAACCAAAGGTAATTTCGGGTGGTTCCCCCCTTAGAACGTTTTTAAACAATGTGTTAAATGGTGCATTTTTACAGTAAACTTTCTGAAACAAATTGGGTAAAAAGTCACAGTTAAGAATCAGTTTTGTAGGGTAAGACATGAAAACAATCAATGGATGCCAAGTCACCAAGATCTCCCTGGAGCATTTCCCAATGTATTTTCAAAGTTCATTTGCCCTTTATGCCAATATTTCCACATAAGAACATAGTGATGTTTGCTTTGACTATAATGCCAGTAATGATACTATATCAAAACATGTTTATGATGGTCTTCCAATATAAGACTGTATCCCAATTTAAGAACATACTCCTGATGTCTTTGTAATAATGCAAGTAAAAACAACAGCCAATCCACAGTAAGAGAATATTTTGTTGCTGGCTACACAAATGCACACTCCCCTCAACTATAAGAACACTCATGTTGTATTTTCTCCCTACTGCCAGCAGAAAATGCCAGGCCACAGAAAGAAAATATTGCTACAGTAATTAAACATGCCCTCCCTCATGTAAGAACTTTCATCATGTTGGCTTTGTCCTTAATAGAAGTCTGCGCCGAGGGCCTCTCTTGTTCTCACACCACCATGCCCATGCATATCCTGCAGCCCTCCTGGAGAAACAAGGGCTGCAACAGAGACGCTCCTGCATGTACGACAAACCCTGCAGTCCCTTTAAAGATGGATGCCGCATTCCATCAGGGTTTGCCTCACTCTGAGACCCCATCTGTAGCCCTGCCTCCTTCTGCACATGATTGGCCACAGAAGCACCAACCCCTGCAGGCCTAACAGAGCGGGCAGGTGCAGCCAGCATCAGCCCACATAGAAGGCCCACAGACAAGGCCAGAGCCTGTCGGTGCCTGTCCATGCATGACAAGCACAGCAACACTGGCGCAGCACCTTACCATGTTGAAAACAGCAGAGTGCCTACACCATAACCCCACACTGCTCGGAAGCTCAGCATCAGGCCTCTATGGTAAGGTAAGCAACCCAGACCTCCGGATCCCTCTACCGCAGCTTCAGCTACAGACCAACCTTATGTCTGCCCTCAGGGCATGCCTTACCATAAAAGCAGAAAAGCCGGTAGCCCCGGTTCAGCTGCCCCACCACCTCGCACAACCATCCTGGATATCGAACGACCAAGCCCTACTCCCCTGCTTTGCACTGGCTAGCACCAGCCCTCCTTCTTGCCTTCAGCTTCACAGACCCACCCACAACCCTTCTCTTAATACTAGCCAAGAAAGTGATAGTAAACACTTTTATTACGTGCCCTCTTTCTCCTCCTTCAACTGTCCCTACGCTATGAAGTGCATACAAACCACGCCATTACTCCCATCACTACTATTGAAATCACCCAGTCGTACATGCACTCAGCTCCCGACAATATGCACAAAGCCCATCATCCTCATACAAACCATCACACCACATGAAATTGCATCCAATTTCCCCAGGGCCTCCTACACCACCCCTTGCCATGCTATTACATGCACTCGCTCTCTGCTTTCACCCATTCCCTCTTGCCCCTGCATGCTCTATCCCACCACCTTTTGGCTACCACTATGCACACATCTTTATGCACACCACCTCCACCCATCCTGTAGTGGACTCACCCACACTCTCCACCCAAGCATCTTGCCCACTCATCTCAATTGCCCAACAACTATCATGTGCACTCATCAATGCATGCCCTATCAATGACCATGTCACAAATATCAGGGACCTGATCATGAACTATAACCTCAGCATCCTGGCAATAACAGAAACATGGCTTCATCCCACTGCAGGCCTAGCACTCTCCATTGCAATCCCTTCTGGTCACATCATCCTCTGCTGTGACCGCCCCTCACACAGAAGCAACAGAGTTGCCTCAATTCATAGAGACATGCTGACCATCAAGATTGCCTCTACTATCGGCCCTACGTCCTGGAATCTACTCAGTGCCAAATTATCACAAGCGTCTACCTCTACTGTGACCCTCAATGTTATCGACCGCCCTCCTGGTTGTGTGAAGTCATTTGATGACAAACTCTCACAGCTCCTTAACACAAACATCAGACCAACCTCCAAAGTACTCCTCCTGGGGGACCGAAACCTGAGACTTGGTGATCCTTCAGACAAAGATGCCCTCTCACTTGCATTCGTAGGCTTTTCTAGGTTTTATACAACATGTATCTAGCCCAACACACTGCCTGGCCTTACCGACCTGAAGTGCAATAAGACTAATGCCGTCATCACCCGCAATCTCTGGACTGACCACCAAACTATCACCTTCAACATGCCATTAACCCATGCCCAAACAACTACTGCACACACTCTACCCCTGCAAATACACAATGTGCCCTCATACTCACCAAAGAGTCTTCTCTCTGTGCTCGTTGCAGATCACACCCTTGCCCATGCCACTCTACCTTCTAATCTCATCGACCTGCTGGACACTTAAAGCACCACCAATTCTGCCTGCAGTTGACTGCATTGCTCTGCTCAAACTCTGAAAAGCCAAATCAACTACTGCTATAAACTCCTGGTTCACGCCTAGCCTCCAATCCATCCATGCCCAAGAGTCATACATTGAAGCCAACTGGTGCAAAGCCCCCTCAATAACCAACAAAACCTGTTTCCCCAACTTTTGAAAAGAATACAAGCAGTCATCTTCAAAGCCAAATCCACTGTCTCTCCTATAGAATCTCTGATGCCCAATCCCAGTCATGTGCACTATTTTCCATCCTGCGTGAACTGGAATACTCTACCACACCCACAGCCAATTTCACCAAAGACAATATTTGGTACCAACACATCCAAGATGCCCTCACTAACAAAATAGCCATCCTTGAGAGAAAAATCTACGTGAAGCAAACAGCTATCTATGCCAAATTGGCCAAGTCTGACCCTATTACTACCCCCTTCTGCCACCATTGCCTTCAGCCTCCAATTTCCAATCTCATTTCTGGTCTTAAAACTTCACACTGCAAATGGGACATCTGCCCCACCCCACTCATCAAGGACTGTGCGGAAGCTCTTATACCAATTATCACTGCACTAGTCAACTCCTCCAGCTGCACCAACTCCATCCCACCCAATCCCACGGAAGCATGGATCTCCCCCCTCATCAAAAAATCCTATGTTGAACCCTCCATTCCCACCAACTGCCACTCTATCACTACCATCCGATTCCTACTAAAAATCTTGGACTGTGCCACCTATACTCAAATACAACCATACCGAGAAAACATTAACATCCTCTGCCTATGGCAATCGGGTTTCCAACCAGGTCATGGCACCGACACAGCCCTCCTTGAGCTAAAAAATCAAAAGGATGATATCTGCAATTCCGGCAACCTAGCCCTTTTTTTACTGCTAGAGCTGTTGGCAGCATTTGACCTGGTCAACCACCAAGCACTCAGCCAACACCTAACAACAGGCACCAGCTTTTCCCCTGAGGTTACCAATTAGATTGCCTTATTCCTTGCGGACAGAACAGCCCATGTCTTTGCAGGAACGGCAGCTGCCCAGCTGACTCAAGTTCCCTGTGGGGTACACAAAAGCTCCTGCACAGAAGCATTGCTACTTGGGGGATGTGGGAGCAATAGTCCTAGCTCTTTTGGTTGTTGCCCCAGATAGAAGCTCAGGGGCTACAACCAAAAGGCTATTAGCTCCAAATCCCAACATTACCATAGCCCCGGATCTTTTCCAGACCTAGCAGCACCTCTGCGCCCTGCATCTCTCTGACTTTATAAAATATCTACACCAAACTGCTCTTTGACCACCTCAACTCCCTCGGCATTTATTACACCAACTATGCCGACGACACCCAAATCCTCATCCCCCTATGAACACGACTCAAGCACTATCAACAAAATCTACAACACTATACAAGGCTGAATGGCTGCCCACCATGTTCGCCTCAATGATGACAAGACGGAAATCCTCGTAGTGGGCCCCCCTTAACGATTAGCCAAACTCGACCCTGCCTTTCGCTCCTTTATCATTGATGCCTTTCCATCCCGGTCTCCATCAACACTCTGGGAGTCGGCCTGGACTTCAGCCTTTGCATGACTCCCCATGTCAACACAATCAACATTCCTCTCCACACAAGACCCCTGACCATAGCAAGAGCTGTAATCGGCTCCCTGCTTGACACTGCAACTCTCTTCTTGCTGGCACCTCAGAGCAAAACCTCAACACACTCCAGACTATCCAGAACAATGCCACTGGCCTCCATGAACCTAACCAAGCAAGACCATATATCAGCCCACAGAAAAACTGCACACTGGTTGCCAGTGAGGGAACATATTGACTTTAAAACTCTTCCCAACACTCACTGAGGTCTCTCCAATTCAGCTCCTCCCTACCTCTTGCAGAGGATCACCAAAAACACTTCTTCCAGTCCCACAAGACCAATCTACAGCCACAGCCTTTCCACCCCATGTTTAAGGCGCACTCAAGCTGGAGGATCCAGCTTCCCAGCTACTGCTGCCCACCTGTGAAATGCTCTGCCTCTACACTTTCACTCTGAACATGCTTATTGGCTGTTCAGGAATCTGGGGCCTTGGTCCTAAATACCTTCAACTCTCTCTTCCCAAATATCTTCCTTCCCGAGCCCTTCGCTCATCCGCCTCCAACTCCCTCAGGGTCAGCCGCTTCTCGAAGCAACGAGCTGGGGGGAGATCTCTCTCCGCGGCAGGGGCCTCCCTCTGGAACAGCCTTCCTGCCTCCCTGAAACTTGAGGAGAACCATCTCCGGTTCCGGAAGCACCTCAAAACCTTCCTCTTTGCTTCTGCTTTCTCTCTCCCTCTCCCCTGCTGAACAGCTAATATTCTTCACTGAAACTGCACTGATTCTGCAACTGGACCACTCTTAACGGCCTCGGTCCTGGGCCCAGCCACTCTCCACTTGCACTGATGCCCTGGAACCCCTCTGCACTGCGGGACTGTCTCTGTATCCCTACAGCCCCCCCCCTTTTCCAGCACTTGTTCTGCACTTACCTTGCACTTGCCACCAGCTGGCCCTATTTATTTATTACTTTACGCCACTTACCTTGTACTGCACTTCCCCCCCCTCCCCTTCCCCTTTTACTTTTTCCCCTCCCCCACCCCTGCACTTGCGCGATCTGAATGACACCTGGCCTAGTAGGATCGTTGTCTGTCTCCCCTTGTTCCTCCCCTCCCTGCCTCGTCGCGCCTTGAAACACCTGTGTATAGGCGCGTTACAAATGCCATATCATATCATATCATATCATAACATGAAAGCAGAATGTTCAACTGATGGTGGACAGCTCAAGAAACAATCTAAAACCAGTCTTTCCAACTGTCTTCACCCCTCTCCCCTTCTACCAAACCCTCCCCTCACCCTCTCCTTCCCTAATAACTATGTAACCAGCTCCTTGGTGCTTGTGGGTTTTGTGCACTTTTACGTGTAAAAGTAAATAAATAAATACGTTCAAAATGTCATGCCACAGTATGAAAGTATCCAGACTGCCATCCCCATTGTCGTACCGTCCATACCTCCAACACCTCCTTCACGTAATAACATTCATCATGCAGGCTTTGCTTTGCCCAAGAATACCAATAACACATGTCTCTCACACACACCCCCCCCACACACACACACACAATCATATGCAATCACCCAGTAGTCACGCACTCATAATGCTTCTATGAAACATGTGTGTATCTGCACGTTATACATGCCTTATCATATCCTATCATGCCATTCACAAAAGCACCCTTGATATTCACACTGTATTCTCATTCACATGTGCACTTGCACCCATGCAAATCATTCTGTTGTGAATTGAATTCTGCTCCACATAAGTTCATGGATGAATACGGGGGAAATGGCCCTCTTGGCCCTCATCCTTCTTCAAATATAAAACACAACACAATCATAAAGGTAAAACAGGGAACCTTAAGCGATATACCTCCTTTGCCTTTTGTGGTAATATGCTCTTAAGAGGATAATAAAGTTGAACCAGTTGTGACACAAAAAACAAAGTATCACAGTCCAAAATAAGGGGAATGTCCAATCATGGTTCTATAAAACAAGGCTTTAATCAAACGCACCATCCACACATTTAACAAATAAAAACACTGCACAAAAGCCCACCCCAAAGGGAGAATAGAGAAGATGCGAGAGACTGGAGAAAGTCGCAATCTGAGCATAGTCCCAAGGGTGGTAGGTAAAGTAATAACCACAAAGTGGAAATCTTGATGAAAACAGGAGTGTTAGTGTCCTAACTAGTCTCTTTTTCCCAACTAGACTGAGGGGGCAGTTCAGAGTCAACAGTACCTGGATTAAGTTCTTGGTGGGCTGGCACTTTCCAACCCGGTGTCAGACATAGATGTGAGCTCATTAGGCTCAGTACAGGCAAGTAGGATTGTGGAGTCCCCAGCAGAAAGTGGGCCTCGAGTAGGGGTACAACAGGGTCTCTGCGTGGTTGAATGGCGGTTCTCGAGGATGCAGGTCAGGGCAGTCCCAGGAATGCTTCACAGTTGGCCAGGCCGAGTGGGATGGGGGTCGATGAGTCACAATCTAGCAGTTCGATTTGGCAAGCAACGGTTTTCACAGTGGTGATCTTGAGTGCTTTGAAGTACAATCAATCAGGCAGCACTTCAAGAACTAGCTGGGTGAGCCATGTTTGTAACCCCCAGTTAGAGTCAGCCTGTGAATCTCCAGGGAGTTGGTTTGGGTCCCAGCATTGAGCAGTTGCTTCAGGTCTAGCGGGTGATTAAATAAGCCAAGACAGGATGCAGTGTTGAGCTGGTTGGAAATGCAAGCAATGTTTGATGCAGTGGAGGAGCGCAGCAACCAGCGCCAGTGACTTCCTTCTTGTAACAGGTGCAGTGAAAACAAAGAAACCTTTTTGGTATGGTAGAACAGGGATCTTTGGCTGGTCTGGTCCTCTGGTTGCTGTGAGGCCCTCTTAGGGGGACTTAAGGATAGGGTGTTCAGGGTCTGCTCTCGCAGCTCAGGTGATTCTGGCACAGAGTGATAAGTCCTGATACTCAGCCGAGGTTACTGCTCTCCTCCCGCATAGAGACACTGCATTGTGCCCTAGGAGTGGTAGGGGGCATATCTAACTTCTGTCAAGGATGATTCCTTATTCACCTCGGGGTGAGGACTTTGGAGAGTACAAATCTCCCAAAGGAAATCCAGTGACAGCTTCCGAAGAATCTGCAGCATTAGAGGATCCGAGAGAATCTGCTGAGGGCATGGAAGGCCGCTTCTTTTAAGGTCAAAGGTCCCCAGGTGATTGGACTAAAGCTAGCCTGCCTAAGATGTCCAATCTCTGCTTCAGAACGGAGTGGACTTTGCCCTGTTGATGTCACATTCATAGTGCTTTGTTCCAGAGGATGTAGTGAGGACATGAAATAGAGAGAGACCGTCCAAATCCAGATGGTGGAAATGATCTCCCATTAATCAGAGCCTTCCTGCATATCATAATCCAGCCCTATTCCCTTCTTAATGAGAACAAAGGCTTTTAGAGATACAACACTGTGGTGTAAGGCTACTCCTGTTTAATGGCTGTGCTCTCTTGATGTCTGGGCCTAGGACAGCTGCCTGCTGTTTGTCTTTCTCAGTCAGAAGGTGTTACCTGCCCTTCCAAAGTGATAAAAAGAGGAGCCCTGGCCCACCAGGTTCTGGTAATACCATTTGGTGGGCTACACCAGGATGAACAGAATACACATCACCCTCCATAGTGGAAGTGATTCACAGGAGCTTTCACATATGTGATATCAATAGGAATATGGTGGTTGTGATCACAAGTAGCACCAGGCACTCTGCCTAACCCTAGGCATAGCTTTTATTTAGAGTTTACCATGCCATTAACATGGGTGACTCATGATCATCATCATTTTGGGTGCAGGGGGGCATAACTTAAATGTACAGCGGGTGTCTCTGGATCTAACAGTTCTTTGTGTCTCTCATTGACCCACAACAATCCTGTTAGGTATAACACTATTCGACCTTGTGGATTCCTTAAAAGTTCATTCTTTGTTCAATCACACATTGTCCTTTCTTGGAACTTCTCTGTAGGTTTGCAGTTCTCCTGGTATACTTCCTAGCCAGGACCTATTAATCACTTCTAATTGCCTGGTATACTTGCTTGCCAGGACATCAAATATGATTCCAATGGCCTGGTACTTCTGTATCAGGGGCCACCTCGATAAACTCATCACTATGAGTGCGACATCAGACGCAGCTGGGACAACAAATTCAAACAGATCATGGAAGAGAACTGCATGAAAAGGCACTGTCAAAGAAACACCCTAAAGTTAGTGTCAAGTGGAACCGGGTTCCTGTTGTCGAGGATCACACAGTCAGATAGTTTGAGATTCAACATTGCCAGGAGTACTTAGATATTGTCAACAGAGGAACAAAAGTTATAAGATGGAGGGAAAACAAGGACAAGCCTTGGAGGCGAAGAAAAGGGATTCACCCTAATTCTTTGAGCAGCACACAGTACCTTATTCAATGAGGAAGCTGGTGCCATGGCAGTTGTTCCTGGTAGTTTCCAGCAGACCCACGGTTCCTGGAGCTTCGTTGTGAAGGAGGACATCTGGGGGGGTCTGCACCAAACAGGGATGAGGCCGGCAGCAGTGACGGTGAATAAAAGGTGCGCTGCTTAAAAACAGGAGGGGCTCTTCAGATGACTATCCGGACCACTAAAGCAGTGTGCAGCAATTTTGACCAAGAAGAGGATCCACTGGCTGTGGAAGATGAGCTGGTTATCCCCACCAGGCTCAAGGGAAGAACGCTCCGGACTGGATCTTCTCTGGTCATCGAAGGGTAGATAGCTCAGGACTGCAGCAGGGCTTCACTGGGATGGGTTAGTTACAGGAGCCATCGTCTTCTCCGCTTCTCTTCAGTTCCTTGTAGTTCCAGAGGCGACTCTGACTTCTAGCCCAAGAGACCTGCCTTTTATGTGAAAATCCCCCATTCACATATCCCGGCTGTCAATCACGCAGCATGGGGGTTGCCCAGCCCGGACAACCACCTCAGCCAATCATGGCAAAGTGTGACTTCAGTTTCCTAGGATACCCTGTACAAGGGGTGACTACACCTCTCCCTCACATTCAGCCCACCTAGACACCCAGTCGCCCACAGGAGGGCTTCTGGGCAGAAGCCCGCCAAAAGACAGCGAACCTTGTTTGCCACGCAAAGTAAAACACAAGAAGGACTTTAACAAAAAGAAATGGCGAATAAACCCGACCGGAGCCAAACGAAAAAGTTTTTGGTCAAGCGGGTTTAAGTTTGAGGCAAATATAATAGCCTAAAACAATACCACGTTTATATAGTATAAAGGTGGTAGAAAAGTTAGGGTAGATACCACTGCCACCAGCCAAGTCTAAATGTTAAAAGAGCGAAACAATGCTCTAGGAGGTACAGATAAAAAAGGGATACGGAGTAACCCTTTCCAGTATTCCATGTAAAATGGCGTGTACTGGATCTGTGGTAAAATGACTAAGTAAAGTCAATGGCAACTTTACCCTTTTCTGGGGGACAGTAGTCAGCCTCAGAAATGGAGTCGGTGGGAAGTATAAAAGACAACCCTGTGTTACTGCACTGAAGGTGCTGTGTAACACACAAAAGAAGGGGCTCCCAAAAACAGATGAAATACACATGGCCAAACATGGGTAAGAGTGGGGGAAAAGCTCACACTCTTACCAAGTGAAAAAAATAACTCCAGAAATCCAGCAAAGCTACTGGGGGACTCAATAGGTGAAGGTAATTAGCCATAAAATGAGAATTCTCCCTAACAGCAAGTAATTAGAATTTGTGATCGTGCGACATGAGAACATTTCCCTACACAAAGCTGATTGGATTTCACACTTTGAACCCTTATATAAAAGCATACATTGCATCCAATAATTGGGTCCAAGTACCTTCCCAAATCACCCTCAATTACAACTTGTGATGTCAAAATCCATCCCCAAATCCCACAGCACAAAGAGAAGTCATTGAACATGTTAGATGACCAGCGGAACTTTAATAAGCTGCCCTGGTCGCCTCATCTTGATTCTAATAAGAATTGCTTACCACCATGGCACCACCAGAGCCTTGAACCACGGATCTATTTCTACACAAATGTTGCATATCGGGGACACTATAACCCTTTTCCAAGGGAAAATGTTCTACAGGGCAATTTGAAACCAATGTGGTTCTTTTCGGCTCCCTTAGAAAATCGTATTTTATAAATGATTTTGAATTATAAAATGGTCATGTATTCCTTATTCATTGGCATACCCTGTGAGCTGTAATCTGTGACCTTGAGAAAGAACAACCACTGTATTCTTCTTTCAGCACTGGCCTGTGATTGCAGACTCTGCACTAAATCACCAGCCACAGCGGCCTTTGCCGGACACAAAATACTAATGCATGTTTTCTGCAGAAGCAAGCTTTTTAGGCCTATTTACTGAGTTTCCTTCTACCACTAAGTTAGATAATTCTTACCTGTGCCTCTGTATTTATGGATTCATTTTATTAAGGATTTTATTTCACAGATACCAGAAAAAGCCCCCTCCCCTTTTACGATGCTACTCTCGCAGTTGATAAGTGTGTTCCTTTATGCCACGTTGAAATTGCATCTTTATTGCATTATTCCCCCCCTTTGAATAATGTATTAATAAAATCTTTTTGGGTCTCTCGTTCCTTGTTAGCAACTTCATCTTTACGTATCCACATTTTTTCCAATATGGTCAAGTCTCCCCTTGTTTCCTCCCAACCATTCAAATCTTCCCCCACCCATACACATCCTGCCCCATCCCCTAAACATTGAATCCAGAGCTCTTTATAATTTTCAACATCTGAGGGCTGTGTAAAAACCCATCCATCAGGACCCTCCCCTTCGTCTTTCCCATTATTGTGTTTCTACTCTTCGGGCCTCATTACAAGTTTGGTGGTAGTCTTGCTGGTAAAACCGGAAGGCTGCCGTCAAACCTGCAAATTTTCCCGGCCCCAGGCAATGGGGAAATACATGGCCACTACAACCCTGATGCACCCTGTATTTCCCCATTGCCAGGGGCCAGAAACTTTTACTCCCCATTCCCATTATACACGCACTAGGCTCAATGAGAATGGGGAGGCCGGATGCACCGGCACCATTCATAATGGGGCCGGTGCATCCGACATGCTCTGCTTGCGGGTGCCGGTATGCCAGCCAGGTCCGACTTGGTGGGTGAAAAGGCACCTGCAAATCGAACTCGTAGTTTGCTGGTTCAGAAACTATGGTACAGGCAAGCTTACCGGTACCGTACTTACCGGATTGACAAACTTGTAATGCGGTTTCATTTCAAATCCTTTTCTGTCAACACTCAAGGGTTCATCAACTGTCATTTTTGCTAAAAAATGCAAAAGTTGATGAGAATCAGAACCAACACCGGGACAGTCACTCGACACAATCTGGAAAGCCAGGTGTGTACCCATGTGAAGATGCTATCCAGTCAGCCTTTTGCTTGCACTCCATTAACCACGCTTGCCATCTTCCCTTCAGTGTCTGTATCTCTTGTATCGCATTATTTAGAGTCCCATTTGAGGCATCACCAGCAGGTAAGGCCGTACATAAACTTGGCCCAAACTTGGTGCTGGCACCTCCTTCGGTGGCTGTTAGGAGGTTCAGGACAAAACGATTTTGAAGGGCCACCAAATGCAATGCTCTAATCTACTCTTTAATTGCATTCAATACCATTTCAAATTTGCTGCAGCCAGTGGTCCTGGAAGCAACAATGAAGTGAAAAACGTGGCAGCCGTGCACAATAAGTGGTACTCATCCGTGATGGCAACCATTTTCTCTGGGCTTTTTTTTGAGAAAGAATTGCTTTCTCGTTTTCTTATCCTCATTATTGCTGCTCATTTTGCTGCTCCATTTGCAGTGCAACCCTCTTGGCAGTGCTTGGCAGTGCTATTGCGAGGCAGCACAAGTCCAGAGCTGTGCAAGGTTCGGAGAGCAGACACTCCATTCCAGTTAGGTGGAAGCTGGGCATATGCTTTGCATCCAAAGGACCACCAGAAATCCATCACTGCTGCTGTTCCCTGTATCAGCACAGCATTCTTTACCACCTTGGCGCAGCCCAAATTAGTCCCCAGGAAAATGGGCCCACTTGACGTGTTACACAAAGGAAATTGAGTAAAGCTCCTTAGGTCAACTGGTTGGTGTTTTTCATGTAGCCACATTAAGGCATGTACATATTTTCCCCAAGTTGCTTGGCAGTTGTCATTCACTTGCCATGTTTGGCTTAAGGACCGCCAATCCTTCAGCATGCTACTGCATTATTTCACCTCCCATTTGTCCCCATACCATACTGTTCCTTCTATTCTCATCAGTGACCTTGTGAGACACCAGTGGACACTTTGTCCTTCTTTAGTTGTGCACTGCAATGTTTTATGGTCTCTAATTTGTAATTCCCCTTGTTTAGGACCCTCAGTGACGTATTCCACCACCTTATGCCGGGTTTCCTCATTTTGAAGCAATTGTGGTAATTTTTCGACATTGTTTTCATACACATTTTCCACTTCATCCACCCCTTGAACAGCTACTTTTCTCCCCTGGAATAAACCTCTAGTTCTACAGAGAGACAGGTGCCTTATGCATCCCGCCTCTTCATAGGTCACAGCAGGAAAAGCTTGGACACTCCCACTACATGTGGAATGAAAGAGCAGATGTAACATGACCCAATTTCTCTCTCTCCCTTCCCACATGAATCATTTCATCATACCAAATATTTCCCGTTAATGAATTATGCTCTTCTTCAGTGCTATGGTGGTAGCTCACCCCATTCATCATATTTCCCTTTCCCATCTGTATTTCATTCATTTGTGGTTTACTTTGTGTTTCACTTTTTTCTTTAAAAATCAAATAAAACAAAACTATTATTACTATAATACTATTGATACTAGACTAAATCATATTAACATCATTATGCTCCAGAAAACTGAAAATGTATTTTTCTTTGCTACACATTTTGCATAAAAAACTTTTTCACTCTCTTTCATTGGATTTTTATAAATGCTAATGGCTGTAATAAACCTAAAAGAAAATTCAGATATACTCCCCATTATGTTGTGCTTTGGGATATGGGGTTCTTGTCTTTGCAAAACCTGTTTATGTAAACCCGTGCTTGCTGTCCTTCGAGCTTGACAGCAGTTGGTTTTGAATATCAAATTCCCCCCAGGATAGAATTGGAAGAGTGAGCATCAGAGATTGTATTCGACAATGGAATAGGCACTTGCATTCTCCGCCCTGTAACAATCTCGAGATGTCAGATGGTGATCTCCTCCAGGTGTATTTCTTAATGCAAACAAAGCAAGAGGCAAGAGGTGCACCCACAATTTTTCAAGCGTTTGCGTAAGGTTAGTCAATCACATCTTGGCCAGTCCATTCATCTCTTCTACCAAACCGTTTGCTTGATGATGGTAAACTGTGCATAGTTTATGCACAGAGTTGTTGTCTCCTTTATTAAATCATTGGCAAAGTGCTGCCCATTATCAGAACACATTTCATCTGGAATACCCCACCTCAGGAACATCTCCCTCACAAGAAATGTAGCAGCAAAACAGGCATAATTTTGGGCACAGGTCCATGCCTCGAGCCAACGTGAGAATGGACACACAATTACAAGCTGGTACTTGTAAGAAGTACACTTCTCTTGCATATCAACATAATCGTTATGCAGCTGCTAAAAGGGGCCTTCCAGTTGTGGCTATGTTAACTGTACAACTCTCAATGTATGGCTTGGCAGAAACGTCTGGCAGGTCATGCAATTATTTACATACTCATTGACATATTCATACAGATTTGGCACAAACCAGCCTTCATTTATCCCTGCAGCCACATGCTCTTTTGCTACGTGGATAGGGTAGTGAAGCTATTGCAATGCCAATTGTAACAATTTATTTCGAGACTACAGGAGGGGTGTAGGCTGTCCGCTCCATACTTTTTCGTCTACTCAGAAACCATGCGATCCAAAGGGCTGCATTATCTGAAAATAGTGCTACCTCTTTTAACTTGGTGACCAGTTTACCTTGGTCCACCAGATCAAAAGCCGGCAGACAGATCCAATAACATCAATGTCACTGACTGACCCTTGTCCTTATACTGCAGCAGCCTTTATTTTAATTCCAGCAAGGCTGTCTCTGTTCCATCGCCCTGCTTTAACCCCCCACTTGTTTAGGATGTCATGTTCATTCAGGAATACAGAAATTAACGGTATTGTCACCAGTTCCAGAATTTTCAACAAGAAAGGTGTGTTAGTGATAGGATGATAATTTACTGTAGTGGTTGGACAAATACCTGGCTTCTTAAGCAGAGGAGTAATCAACACATTCTTAAGATCTCCAGGCACATGATTCTCCAAAAAGGATGCATATAAAAACTTACAGAGTGCACCTTTCAACTGAGGGGTGCATTCTTTGATTATCATGGCCGGCAGGGGTCTCCCTTGCAATTAGTTGGTTTAAGATTAGCAATATTTGCGGCCAGTTTGCTTTCTGTAACAGATTGAAAATTAAACCGATATTCTTGACTCTCTGATATCTGAGTACGATATTCTATGGATGTGTTTTCCTGTTAGCTTCATTGTTCTTTTTTATCCTGTCAATTTTACCCGCCTCATGGCATCCTGAATTGTGGTACACCAGGCAGCATGTTATATAATAGTATCTAATTTAACTGTATATGTTTTTTCCAGCTCCTTTAATTCTTTAAAAAGTTCTCTAGGACTCGACTGTGCCCTTGTCATCCAATCATCATATAACATCCTCTTAACTGCAATCATTGCCAATCTAAAATCTTTGGCTGCAGTCTGATAGGCTCCTTCTCATGAATGCCTTGAGATGACTTCCATGCATAGAAGTATTTATTTTTAATAGCTTTTATCTTTTGCAGATCTGCTGAAAACCAGGAATTACATTACTTCTTGACCACCTACTTAATTCTCAGAGGGGCCACCGAGTCAGTGGCTTCCTGAATTGACTGTCGATATACTTCTGCCATCTCATCAGCAGCTGTAAGATCCAAGATATTGTGTGATATCCATGTTAACAATGGCTCTTATGCCTTAGCAGTAAGCTTTTTCAAATTGCTAGCTGGTATAGTTATCCTTAGATTTTAATAGGTTTCTCAGTATTTATCCTACAATATTTAAAGGAGTGGTCAGACCATGGGCAAGGCAGGATAAGCAGATCCTCTATTTTAATATTACGGGCCTCATTATGGGTCCGACAGTAACCCTGCCAGTGCTACGGGCAGGTTGCTGCCGGTCCAGTAAAAATGTACTGGTACCTGACTTCCCGGTGCCACCGGCTCATTACAAGTCCGACACCCGGGAAGTCAGGCACCAGTATATTTATTCATCCCTATAGGACTCTATGGAGTGGGGACACGGAAGCACTGGCACCGTTGCTAATGGTGCTGGTGCTTCCATGAAGGGTTTGCCTACCATGACCGCTGCGCCGGGCAGGGTCAGACCTGTCAGGCACAGCGACGCTGGTCCTGAAACAAAGGACCGGCAACAATGTAATGAGGCCTTATGTGTAGCTATCCAATCTAAAATATTTCCCTTTCCATGGTTTGGAGTCGGCACACGTTGCTAAAATCCCAAATTATTGAGAGAATCATCTAGCCTGTTAGCCATAAGGTCACACTTGTTGCCCACCGCAAGTTAAAATCCCCAAGGATCATTGCCCTGGTATTGATTTTCAATATGGGCAACAGGATACTACTGAACTGGTTAGCAAAATCAGGCATAGGGGTCGGGGGTCTATACACTAGAATCATACTCATAGTAGTTTCAGCATTAGTCCAAACTTACTGTATTACTGTGCTAGCAACCTGCAAATTGATCAAGTCCATTTGTATTACACTATTGAAGATGATAGGCCCTTCTCAGTACCCCTGAGACATTCTAGTATGTTCGGAAAGGGGCCCACAATATGTAAAGGCAGTGAGATACATGGGGTCTGGGTGTTTGCAATGGAGAAAAGGGCATTTTTTTAAGTCAACAGTGAAATATCGTGCCTCTGTGAGAACTGCTGCAAAGAACAATCCCAGGGTTGGGGACCAATGGATATTATGGGCCTCATTACGACTCAGGCGGTAAGGGGTTTACGGCGGCGTAAACAGCGCCGACCCTTACCGCCTGATTCCGAGGTCCCTTAGCGCCATGGAGGTTTTAACACCTGCTTGCAGGTGTTAAAATCCATGGCGCTAAGGGACCTTGATCTTAATTACGCCACCGGAATTTACGGTGGCGTAATTAACGCCTTCCCCACTCCCATTATGCCCTATGGGGCAAAAATAGGAATGGGGAAGGGTAAATGGGGATTGGGGACTTACCGCCCCGCCAACCTCGGAATGGGGCAGTAAGTCCGCCAACCACCATGGTGTAAACGTAGTTTACGCCATGGTGGTAAAGGTACGACCCAGGCGGTAACTTACCGCCTGGGTTGTAATGAGGCCCTATGTCTCAATAATTTCATACAGAGGGTGCACATCCTGTATAAAACACCACACCCCTTCCTTTGCTTTCTTAATTGGATAGATAGCTATGTTGCAAGGTGACAAGCTCCTCTCTAGTATGCCTTGCTCCATAGATCATACATAGTCACATATTTATGCCCTCATCTGCTTCTCCAGAAAGTCAGTATTGCTTTACTCGTGGCAATAGTGCATCTTCTTTTAAATTAAGGTGTACTGCCCCGGCTGCTTTAAGTATTCCTACAACATGGGGTCCTGTAGTCCACAAAAATTTGGGCACTATTTCCTAAACTTCCTGCACATTTTGTGCTTTCTTTTCTGTTATCTGAGTCATCTGGGACACTGCCCTTTCTTTTACATGTACTGGGCAAGGTATGCTAAGTTCGAACACTACTTCTCTGTCTTCATTGCCTTTTGTTGCCAACAACTCTGTGTCACTTACTCCATGTCAGTGTGGGATCAATACAAAAAATTTAATGCCATTGCATCTTGTTCTCGTCATTGGCAACCAGTATAATCATGTCTTTTCATACTACTTCCTCCAGGTACAGTTGAGTGTGTGTGCCTGATCTAACCGAGGAAGGACACTGGGGTCTGAGCAAAAATATGTTGGACAGCTAAAACACCTTCCCCTTATTTCCTGGCAACCCAACACGTGTAGCCTATACACAAACACTTCCATGTGTGTCGGTATCCATATCCTTGTACTGTGTGCATAGTATGCCTGAATCAGTTTTGCCACCTGAGCTGGATACATTCCAGCAGTGGTGCACACCATTCCTTTCTCTGAAAATGAAATTGTGGCATTATATTTGCTGAAAATTGATGGGAGTGTCTTTTGAATTCAACAAAGCTGCTACAAAATGCTGTGTCCCTATTGCCAAGGGTAAATCATTTGTCAAAGGAACTTTGTCCCCGAAAAGCCTTGTGTTTCCAAACTTTTATTAGATAATGGGACTCCTTATTCCTTGAAACATGATTTAGTTGCTCCAGCATCTGTAAGAAAGGATAATCCCCTCTGTCCTATCTGAACTGCTACCTCCAGTTCTTCCTATTTGTCTTCAGTTACTGATAGAAAAGGACAAAACTTGCAATCCCCGTGGGTACCCCTATTGTGAAAAGGTGTTTGTGGTTGACATACTACTGTCACTGTTGTTTTGGGGCATGATGTTCTGTCTCAGTATTGTTACCTCTTCTGGTCTTTGTGCCTATGCTGGTGCCTGAAGTAGTGCCACTGTACCTTGATTTCCTGCCATTTCCCAACCTTGTACCTGCACTTGTCTCGGGGTAGCAATACTGTGTGTTTGTGCAGGCTGTATCTATAATTGCTGCTGCTGCGGCATGACTTGCACCCATTGAGAAGTCTGCTGTTGCTGCCCTGCCTGTACAATAAGTGGGCATTTTCATGAAAAATGTCCAGAATTCCCTCATGCGAAGCATTGTACTCTGAAACGTGGTGTCATAATATCCTCTCCCAGTCTGATACTGCCTCTTGTACCCATTTCATGTTCCCTGTATCAGCGCTGCATTCGGGTTGCTGCTACATCTGCACCGGTCCCCAATGCTGGTTGGGTGGCACCTGCGTGTAACCTCCTGACTCCATTACTGCAGCCACTGGAATCCATTCTTGCTGAGCTTGTGGAACAACTGACCCTGTGAGTACTGCTCCCTCTATATGTATTTTCACCATTTCTTTCTGAACTAATCTATTTTCTGCTTTGGTTGCTTTATCAACTGTCTCCTTTTTCTTCTCCTGCTTCCTTCTGCAATAGTGTACAATCATCACCTGTATTTCAGGCCATCCCTTTGCCTAGATTCCCACTATCTTTTCTAAAGAGACCTGCACATCTGTGGGGAGCCCCCTTACTAAAATGTGGTAGAACAAGTGTATTTTCTCACCCCATGAATGTTAATTTTCCTGTAGCCACATTTCTGGTATGGATGCGTAGTACACAGGATCCTCATCAGACTTCATTTTACTAGCCAATTTAGAACCCATGTCTGACATATCTGGATACAGCTCACTTAGAGCCTTACAAACATGTGCTCGATAATTGTTCAAGGGTCCTCCATCATTTACATTAGAGCTTAATTTTCCCCACGTATCCAGCCTGATGCCATATTATGTCACTTCTCTCCCAGATCAATAATGCCAATGAACTTTTTATGTCTCATATGGCCAGAGGGATTCCTGCTGCCTCCTTCTGAAAAACGCACATCCACTTTCTCATCCCTGCCATTAATGAAGGTAGACTGCAAACACAATTGTCCTTGTCCATCGTCTGTCATGGCATGTAATGAACCTTGCCCCTCACCTTCTGTAAAAGGGCCATTTGTGTGCGAGCTTTGCATTTATTGCCACATTGTGGTCTCTTGGTTACTGCTATTCTGGTTTTCCTGATCCAAAGCTTATTGCCCTAGTCACCCAGTGATTCTTCTCTTTCCTCCTCCTCTGTCTCATCTCTTCTCATTTCCCTTCTGTCTCTAAGACTGTGTGGGTCTATTTCGTCATTCCCATGATCGCTGTCACCACTGTCTTCCGAGTCCAATATAGTGTGCCCTTCTTCTGCCGTATCAGTTTCACTATGGTCCGATTCCTGTCTCCACCTTTCTATTCTATTTCATTTCTATTTTAAACTTTATTGATCCTGCTATCCACCCCTGTTCATTGGCTTCATCCTCTTGTTCTTTCTCCTATATTTCCCTTACCATTGCTTTTTTTGCTTCCTTGAACATACTGTTAAGTTTCTGCTGCGCGCTCTTTTTATGTCATTTAAATATGTCCTCTTACCTTTCTCGTCCTTGCTGATAATTCTTCTTTATTTGTATGTGTTCCTTCCTTGTCTTGAGACACTCGTTTAGGATTCGTATAACCTGCATCTGTTTTTAACAATGGGTATATTGTATAGGGAGGGGGCGGAGCACTTCCCTGCTCCTCCTCCTCTTTCTCTTTCTCTGTCTCTTTTTTCTTTTCTTCATACGTATTGGGCCAGTTTTCCACAAATGTTATTACATTGGGCATCTATCCAGTAGGATGTAACTGTCCCCGCCTTAATCCTTTTTTATTGAAATATCCTTCTCTCCCTTTTCCTTTGTTTCCCTTATTATTTTAAACATTTAAACTCTCGCTTCATCTCCAAGCAGTCCCACTGGCTCAATGTTATACTTACCGCTTTGTTCGATAGGCCTAGTTTCACTCGCTCCGGCCTTCTCCACAGGCCCTGTCCTTTCACACCTCACACTCAATGCTTGCATTCAATGGCCTTCTCCACAGGCCTGCCTTGTTATATTGTATAAGTATAGAAATGCCCTTCTCCACAGGCCCATCACCTTAACAAGAAAGACCTATATTAGTAAGTTAGAAAAAGCCATTACTTCACTCCTTAATCAACTGCAACAGTTACTCATGCTATGCAGTTTTGCACTATATATTTTGGCTCTGGCTCTTTGGTTTTTCCCACAGCCACATAAAATGAATACTACAACCATTTTCCATAACAATGAAAAACAAACAGTCGATACTCATGAAACACGTGTGGGCTTATTCACCAAAAGAATTTTTATCCAGAGAAAATAAAGTGATGCAAGTATACCAATTGCCTGCACTATGCACAACTCTTGTCTAACAAGGTCCGCCACTTACTAGGCAACCTTCTGCGTTAGCATAGATGTGCCAATGTCCTATCGGAATGGCAGACCTAACATCTAAGACTACTACAGGTAATCACCCTCCACTACTAATGAGGGTGCATCCTATAAAGCATACAAATAATCCCTCCCGCTCCTAGGGCTTTCATGCATGAGTACACTCATGTATGCTTTTTGGAGATTCTTCACTTCTCTCAACCTCAAAGTCTCCATTTAACGGCCTGCACTTCAGTTAGAGTGAAGGCAGCACGGGACCAGGAGGACCTTTGTGAAGTGGTGTGGCGGACCTCCACTGGCTCCAGATTTTAGTACTGCCCAACATATGCTTTCTGCACTCCTCCGGGGGCACGGCTGGAATTCCCATGCCCTGGTCGAACAGCAGAGATATCTTGCTGGGGCCTTCAAAAATGTATCGGTGGTTGCATCAAGAAACTCACTGGAAAATTGTATTTCATAAATTAATTTGAACTATAAATTGGTCATGTAATCCTTAATCGCTGTTCTAATCTGTGACCTCAAAAAAATATCAAGCACTATATTCTTCTTTCAGCACTGGCCTAGGATCACAGACTCTGCACTAAATCGCAAGCCACATCGGCCTTTGCCGCACAGAAACATCAACACACCATCACATAGACAGCAGGGCCCCCAAAATTTCCCTATAGACATCAGTATTGCTCACTGAGGTCATGATGAGGCCGACAGCAATGTTGCAATGATGTGAGCATTGACATCACAGGACACGTGCCAGGCCACCAAAACAAACGGCATGAACGAACACAGTGGATGGGCACTCACAAGGCACTTGACCCCCCTGCATACATTGGTTGATGGCATGCAAAACAGGCCATGAGAGCCATGAGCATATACCGGTCGCATAGTGTGAATCAATTAGTGCATTTAGAAGTGGTCCAAAGTAACAGTTGGATGCAAGCCATGGGGGCACATCAAGTTTCGAATTAGACGTCATGACTGACACATACATTCTCGCCCACAGACAGGTGATGCAGGCTATCCCCTGAAGAGTTGGCTCCTTACACCAGTCCGGAACCCACAGAACCAGCACGAGGAGGACTTCAACCGTGCACATACACGTACCTGTGTGGTCATTGAGCAGGCATGCGGCCTATTGAAGGCACGGTTTCGCTGCCTCAGCAGGTCTGGTGGGGCACTCCTGTACCGCCATGAGAAGGTGGCAAAGATCGTCATGGCATGTGTCATGCTACACAATATGTGCGTCAGACGAAATGTACCCCTGCCCCCTGACGCAGAACTGCAACCACCTGACGATGAGGATGAGGAGGGTGCAGATGGGGCCGCACCTCATGGAGGAGGTGAGGCACAGGAGGGGCGTGAAATGCGTCAAGATATCATCAACCAATGCTTCTAGCACACACGGCTGGTGTGTATGACATGGATATGGCACTTGGGGCACTGTGTGTGTCGGGGACATGCACACTGTGGACTGTGCACCAATAAAGCACACATACGCAATGAACAATGTCCACACATTTGATTTGTGCCAAAGGAAAATGTGTATTTTAAATGTGAATTGTTGTGACACACCCACTCCCCCCTCCCCCCTGAACACCCCAACACACCCACTGCCCCCTCCCCCCTCCCCCCTTCCCCCTGAACACCCCAACACACCCACTCCCCCCTCCCCCCTCCCCCCTGAACACCCCAACACAGCCTGTGACTAAGTGGCTAATGTTGCATGATAACGGTGGGCAGCCGCTATTGCAAGCCCCCTCTCCCGGCCCCCGGAGCACCCCTGCCTGTGCTGCACAGGTTCCTCCCCGATCAGCGGATGGGGCTGCTTTGGGTGGAACTGGCAGCGATGGAGGTCCCTGCCTGCTCATGTGCACACATGTCCCGAATAGAGTTGGCAAGCTCTGAGAGCATGCGCCGCACGGCGGCAAGTTCCGCACACATATCCTTTGAAAAGGAGTGCATTTGAGCCCTCAGGGTCTCAGTGCTCCGCTCCATTTCAGCCCTCAGGGTCTCAGTGCTCCGCTCCATTTCAGCCCTCAGGGTCTCTGTACATTGTTCCATAGCTGCCCTTGCCCCCCCACATTCTGCAGCATGCTCATTCATAAGCGAGGAGAGTTGTTGCTGGCGCATGATTATCTCTTTCCAGGGAATGTTGGCTCTGCCTATTGCAGATGGTGTTACGAAGGGGCTGCTCCCCTCCTGCTGATTTTCGACAGGGCATGGGGTGGATGGCCAGTCCTCATCTTCTGAATGCCCCTGTGTGGGATCCTCATGGGGACTGCTCTGGGACAGACAGGGGGAATGATGGTGGTCAGTGGGGGGTCCATCACTTTCAGAGCATGCTGCAATGGCAGCAGTTTCGCCTATGGTACTGCTTCCTGCAGAACCTGTGTCTTTTGTGGCGAACATTGTGGGGATGTGTGGTGCTGCTGCTGCTGCCATGCTGCCTGCTGGGGTGCCTGTCAGTGGCCCGTCCTCTGTACTGGCAACGGATTTCGGCTGCTGCGGTGTCTTGATCACTACAGCTGAGGTGGAGGGTGTTGGCACAGTGGTCTTGGCCCTCTTGGCTGGTGTTGTGGCAGGGGTGTCCTCATACTCGGGGTTGGAATTTGAGCCTGTGGTGGAGCAAAGGAGGGAGAGTGTTATTGATGGGTCTGCGGACATTGGAATCGGGATGACTGACATCATTTTGGTTACTAGATGCAGCACATTTGAGGCAGGGGCATGCAGGTTGTCTCCTTTTTGTGTGGCTTTAGCATGGAGGTATGTGGGTGCCTGCAGTTAGGGTGTGCATACTACATGTGTACAGGGTGGAGGTCGGATGTGGCTGTGGGCAGTCTCCTGCTGATGTGTTGCATTTACACTCTAGGGCAACATTGTGCTACACATGAATGGACTTCAGTGACTATTGCATGGCTTGATTTGAGGCACCTACCTACATCGCCTGATGTCGGTGCTCCTCTCTCCATCCCTCCTACCCCTTCTATGCTCTCCATGCCGATTGTGGAGGCACAGATTTCCTCCCATGGCTGGAGTTTAATTGGGGAATCCGGTCCTCCCCCGGTTGCCAGGCCCAGGTTGCAGTTTGCGGAGAGGATGCTCCTGACGCGGAGCCTCAGGTCGTCCCACCGCTTTCGACACTGCTGTGCGTTGCGGGGTACGGTTCCCAACGCACTGACCCTCTGTGCCACCAGGGCCCATATGGCCTTCTTCTTGGCAATTGCTGGCCTGGTCATTTGTGTGGAGAAGACCACCGCTGCATTCTCCTGGAGGGTCTCCGCCAGCATACTGAGTTCCTCCCGAGTGAAGCGGTCCTGCCGCTGCCGATCGCAGGCTTTTTGGACAGCTTTTGGCATTTTGTAGTGGGAAAATGGGTGGGTAATGGGTTTTGACAGGTCTCAGGGTCGGATGTAGAGTGGTTGGGGAGGATGGCAATGGATTGTGTTTTTAAAGATGGCCGCCGTGCTCTTTCTCCTTCCTATGCGATGACGCTACTTCCGGTTCCGCTTATTTACGCTGACCGCTAATTACGGTGACCGCTAATTACGGTCGCCGCTGTGATGGATGGCGGTAGTGCACCTTGCGCAGCGTACGATGCCGGTAGGGGTCGTTTTGGGGTCTTTTACGGCATGGCGTAATTTACATTACCGGCATGGCGTAATGCTCATGCGCGATGGGTCGGAATGTGCCGGACTTTACGGCATCGCACCAGGGCGTAAACGTTAATTACGCCATGGCGGTAATGTTGAAAACTTACCGCCTGTGTCGTAATGAGGCCCCATGTGCTTTCTTTTATCCTCAATCTCAGTGATTTTATTTTGCCACTTTTCTCCTTCTGTGGTGTATGCATAGGTGTGTGGCCATCATTTGCCTTCTGGGATTTCTTTCTCCGCCCTTTTTCTTTTCTATGGTTGCTTGTACTTCTGATCTTGTCCATGCCTTGGAAGAACTTTAACCAATTCTGTATGAGGGATAGATACTGTGAACTATGCCTCAAACTAGCACCTAACACCTTCTGGCTCGTACTGGGCTGTGCCCTTTTTTTGTCTTACATGTGGTCTTACCTGTTCATTGTAGCTGTGAGTGGTGGTTGTGCAGAATCAACCTCCACCAATTAAAGGTGCTTTCAGCAACAGGCAGAGTCTTGATACACCTGTAGCACTGGAACACTCCATTTGAAGGGTCATCAGAAATGCTAGAGAGATTCAGAGAGGAGGCTTCATGTTTTGTGGTGTTGTCTTTTTAGAGTTGTCATTTTTGTTATTTTACATTTTCCTCACAAGGTGAACATTTCAACATGTCTAACCATGAGAACAGCAGCAGCAGAGATGCTTTTGTTTTACAGTAGATACCTGTGTGCAGACTAAAGATCATGGGTTTGTACATTTTGATGTACATTAGCCTTTGTATAGGTTTCCTCTACATTGTCATAATGGAACTGTTTTCATATTAGAGGATGTCAAAGTTTGGGATGGTTTATTGGAAGCTTTCATATGCTTACAGTAGGAAACGCACTTAATTTTTTTAATGTCCTTCTTACTCAAATGCTACGTGACACAGAAATACTGCCAGCTTTCAGTGAAAGATATTTGGGCACACTTATTCTTCCATGGAGTTAAGGTGAATAAGTAGCATACCCATCAAGTCAGTCAGGCAGTCTAACCTTTGTCTCTGGCTGTTCCACCAATACCTGGCACTTCTTGCCCACTGCATTGCCATGCTCTGCCCCAAATGCCAGTGCTATGTGGATGACACTCAACTAATTTTCAGGCTACCCTCGGCCCCATCTTCTCCCACTCTATCTGCTATCCAGGAGTGGTGTGCAGCGAATAATATCTGCTTTAATGCCAGTACGACTGAGATTCTCCTCATGAGCAGACCTGCTCCCTCCTTTCCTGTCCCTCTCTGGCCTGCCTCTCTCGGCCTTCTTCCTGCTCCCACCTGTGATGCTAAAAACTTCGGGGTCATCTTCTACTCCACACTCCCCTTCTCTCCTCACATCTCTGATGTCTCTAAGAAGTCACACTATGAGTTGCACCTCCTCAGAGGTATTCTTCCTTTCCTCTCCTCCCCTAGAAGCTCACTGTCTCCAGAGCTCTGGTTCTCTCTAGGCTGGACTATTGCAACAGCCTCTTTCTAAATCTGCCTGCTTCTACTTTCCGCCCTCTGCAACTCATCCAGAACAGGACTGTGAGACGTGTCCTTGGCCAGAAGCCCAGGGATCGTATCTCTCCAGGATTGAAGTCCCTGCACTGGCTCCCAGTGGCTGCATGGATTATGTACCAAACCATCTACAATGTCCACAAGGCCTTCTGGGTCCTGGGGCTTCAATACCTTAAACTCTCTCTTCCTTAATATCTTACTTCTCGAGATCCTCGCTCTTCCGCCTCCAACTCCTTCAGGGTCAGTCGCTTCTCTAAGCCACGAGTTGGTGGTAAATCTCTTAGTTCGGCGGGGGCCTCCATCTTGAACAGCCTCACTGCCTCCCTGAAACTTGAGGAGAACCACCTCTGGTTCCAGAAGCACCTTAAAACCTTTCTCTTTGGTTCTGCTTTTTCTCCTCCTCTCCCCTTCTGCTCTCCTGGCTGAAACTGAAACTGAACTGGTTACCTGGCCACCCTCTGATCTCGGGCCCAGGTCCCTCCCCCGCTAGTCACACACACCTGCACTGCCTTCCTTGCAACCCTCGCACTTGGAGACTGTTTTCTATATCCCTAAAGTCCCTACCAGTATTTGACACCTGATATCTGCATTTACCCTTGCACTTTCCACCTGCTTGCCATACTTTTACCTATTGCTATTCATTCTATTATCCCATGTACTGCACTTTTCCCATTCCCTCTTCCCATGCACTTGCATGATCTGAATGACACCTGGCCAGTAGGATTGTTGTCTGTCTTCCCCAGTTCCCCCTTCCCTTGCTTCATCGCGCCTTGAAACACTTGTGTACAGGCGCGTTATAAATGCCATATCATATCATACCCATGCACATCTTTATAACTTTGCTCTGTGTGCTGAGCAGGTTTCCTGTCATGTTTGATGTGTGATTTGTAAATTTCACAAGAAAGTGACAATGTCCAATGCAATTTAGACATATCCCTGGTCTTTATTTCATTTATATGTTGAAATATGTCAGCAGGAAATGTAGTTAAAGACTTTTAAGCTAGTGATTTATATAAAAATCAAACAAAACAGAAAAAGTAACACGTGGTTATTTTTCACTAAACTGGTGTTTCTTAAATATGGGATGGACAAACTCTTAAAGAATGAATACAAATTTATTTTGTTTGTTAGGGTTTTCTTTGATGAACAATTTGCTAAATAATTTGCCCTTTGCTGCTGCTACCTTCGATGTTGGTAGCTTGCTCATAATAGGATCAATTTATAGTGTGATGACCCTTTCTGTTGCAATTGCACTGCTAGAATTATGCAGTAGGCATATGGCTTTCAGGGCCCATTTTGTCAGAACTATAGGGTCTATGATCCTCCCTTTTCCCTTTTACTCTATCAGCCAGGTGAAGTATCTTTGAAATTCGTCCCAACACATCCAGTAATTTATCTTGGTATGATTTCCAAGATGCATCAAGCGGTTTCTTTATGTGTTTAGTATAGGTGCCCATGCAGGTGAGCACTTTTTGTATGTTTTTAGGTGTTAGGTTTCAGCAATTCTTTTTAGCAGATTTGGTCTAGCGCACTCATTCTGTAGTTTGTTTCTAGCTTTTTTGGCCATTGCTTTTCTCAACCTCCTCATCCAGAAAGCTACTATTTTTGGTGATGGCTTCAATTTCTGATGACCAGGGATGAATAAAAGTGTCTGGGTCAAAGTTGTCTCGATGAGCCTTCTGATTTTACTTTCTATCTTTAGACCTTTTTTTCTTTATCTTCACTGGAAGATGACAGTGTGTCCACCTTCTCTTCACTCGTCTGCTCCTGCCAGCTGTCCATGCTGGTTGAGGATATTTGCTACCATGGGCCTCATTACGACCCTGGCGGTAAGCGAAAAACGATGCCGGTAAATGATTACCGGCATCGTTTTCCTCTAGGTCCGATCATGACCCGTGACCGTTGACTACGATGCCATTAGCGGCATCGTAGTTAACGCTCCCGCTAACTGCACCAAGGTCGCACGCACGCGACCTGCCACGCCGTAAATAGCTGCATGGCGCAAAGCTAAGCGGATCACGACCCAAGCGGACATGCACCTAACGCCATCACAACGCCTGTTAAGTACCTTACCGCCATGGTGGTAATGACGCCATCGCGAACCAACCGTAAATGGCCATGTAAAGTGAACCCAGCTGCCACAGGTGCACAGAATCAGCACAGGTGAAGGCAATACAGACTCAGGAAGTACACACCCAGTCACACTCCACAATGATACCAATAGGACTAGCAATGTTGGGGCTGGAGGACCTGATATCAATGCAAGTGCTACAACAACAACAGCAACAACAACAACAACAACAACAACAAAAACAACAACAACAACAGGCAGCACAGAGGAGACGCAGGAGGAGAAGGAGGGCAAGGCAGGGCCAGCAAGCCCCACCAGCACAGCCAGTGCCACCACGCAGGCAGCCCCCAATCCCACGCATCAGAGCCAGTCCATTCAACCTCACTGCTGAGCAGATCCACACCCTGTACCGTTTGGACCGGGACACCATCACCGCCATCGTAGACATGACACACAATGACATCGTCAGCATGATAGAAACACCAACCGCCATCCCACCCCTACTGAAGGTAGTGTCTGTACTCCACTTCCTGGCCACAGGCACCTACTAGCACACAGTGGGGCACTTGCATGGCATTTCACAACCATTATTTTCACGTACACTGATCCAAGTGCTCGATGCCCTCCTCAAGCACACAGACGACCACATCTCATTACCACGGACTGGCCAGGAGATTGCAAACACCAAAGTGGGTTTCCATGCACTAGCCGGCATACCTGGTTGCATTGGTGCCATCGACTGCACCCATGTGGAATTGGTGGTTCCACATGCCATGGAGGTACCGTACCGCAACCGTAAACTATTTCACTCAATCAACGTGCAAATGGTCTGTGACTCCAACAGGATCATCACACATTGTTGTGCCCGATTCCCCGGAGCAACCCATGATTCAATGGTCCTGAGGAACTCCACAATACCACGCTACATGGAGCGACATGCAGGCCCAAGATCCTGAATACTCGGTGAGTCTAATGTCATGACCATGGAAATGTGAAGTGGGTAGGTGAACGATGTACCAATGCATACTCCACCTGGCTGAAAGGGGGGGGGGTGATGCATACTCCACCTGGCTGAAAGGGGGGGGAATGATGCATACACCACCGGGCTGAAAGGGGGGGGAATGATGCATACTCCACCTGGCTGAAAGGGGGGGGGGTGATGCATACTCCACCTGGCTGAAAGGGGGGGAATGATGCCCACTCCACCTGGTTATGAGTAGCAGAGACAACGGAGCCAGATCAACCCTAAAGCAAAACAAACTTCACCCAACACCAGTAAACCCAATGCCTGATGTATGCAGCCCTACCATGTGACTGAGGTTGTGTCCCAACCATGACACAACCATCTGCAAGTGCATTGTACCAATTCTGACCACATTGACTACAACGAAATGCACCTACATGCACGTCACCAAACACCATCAACCGAAAGGCCTGTCCCCCATAACTGCGCACGAAGGAGGCACATGACGGACAGAAACATCAACACACCATCACACAGACAGCAGGGCCCCCAAAATGTCCCTATACACATCAGTATTGCTCACTGGGGTCATGATGAGGCCGACAGCAATGTTGCAATGATGTGAGCATTGACATCACAGGACACGTGCCAGGCCACCAAAACAAACGGCATGAACGAACACAGTGGATGGGCACTCACAAGGCACTTGACCCCCCTGCATACATTGGTTGATGGCATGCAAAACAGGCCATGAGAGCCATGAGCATATACCGGTCGCATAGTGTGAATCAATTAGTGCATTTAGAAGTGGTCCAAAGTAACAGTTGGATGCAAGCCATGGTGGCACATCAAGTTTCAAATTAGACGTCGTGACTGCCACATACATTCTCGCCCACATACAGGTGATGCAGGCTATCCCCTGAAGAGGTGGCTCCTTACACCAGTCCAGAACCCACAGAACCAGCACGAGGAGGACTTCAACCGTGCACATACACGTACCCGTGTGGTCATTGAGCAGGCATTCGGCCTATTGAAGGCACAGTTTCGCTGCCTCAGCAGGTCTGGTGGGGCACTCCTGTACCACCATGAGAAGTTGGCAAAGATCGTCATGGCATGTGTCATGCTACACAATATGTGCGTCAGACGAAATGTGCCCCTGCCCCCTGACGCAGAACTGCAACCACCTGACGATGAGGATGAGGAGGGTGCAGATGGGGCCGCACCTCATGGAGGAGGTGATGCACAGGAGGGGTGTGAAATGCGTCAAGATATCATCAACCAATGCTTCTAGCACACACGGCTGATGTGTATAACATGGAGACGGCACTTGGGGCACTGTGTGTGTCGGGGACATGCACACTGTGGACTGTACACCAATAAAGCACACATACGCAATGAACAATGTCCACACATTTGATTTGTGCCAAAGGAAAATGTGTATTTTAAATGTGAATTGTTGTGACACACCCACTCCCCCTTCCCCCTGAACACCCCAACACACCCACTCCCTCCTCCCCCCTCCCCCCTGAACACCCCAACACACCCACTCCCCCCTCCCCCCTGAACACCCCAACACACCCACTCCCCCCTCCCCCCTGAACACCCCAACACACCCTGTGACTAAGTGGCTAATGTTGCATGATAACGGTGGGCAGCCGCTATTGCAAGCCCCCTCTCCCGGCCCCTGGGGCACCCCGGCCTGTGCTGCGCAGGTTCCGTCCCGATCGGCGGATGGGGCTGCTTTGGGTGGAACTGGCAGCAGAGGAGGTCCCTGCCTGCTCATGTGCACACATGTCCCGAATGGAGTTGGCTAGCTCTGAGAGCACCCGCCGCACGGCGGCAAGTTCCGCACACATGTCCTTTGAGGAGGACTGCATTTGAGCCCTCAGGGTCTCAGTGCTCCGCTCCATTTCAGCCCTCAGGGTCTCTGTACATTGTTCCATAGCTGCCCTTGCCCCCCCACATTCTGCAGCATGCTCATTCATAAGCGAGGAGAGTTGTTGCTGGCGCGTGATTATCTCTTTCCAGGGAATGTTGGCTCTGCCTATTGCAGATGGTGTTACGAAGGGGCTGCTCCCCTCCTGCTGATTTTCAACAGGGCATGGGGTGGTTGTCCAGTCCTCATCTTCTGAATGCCCCTGTGTGGGATCCTCATGGGGGCTGCTCTGGGACAGACAAGGAGAATGATGGTGGTCAGTGGGGGGTCCGTCACTTTCAGAGCATGCTTCAATGGCAGCAGTTTCGCCTAGGTACAGCTTTCTGCAGAACCTGTGTCTTCTGTGGTGAACATTGTGGGGATGTGTGGTGCTGCTGCTGCTGCCATGCTGCCTGCTGGGGTGCCTGTCAGTGGCCCGTCCTGTGTACTGGCAACGGATTTCGGCTGCTGCGGTGTCTTGATCACTACAGCTGAGGTGGAGGGTGTTGGCACAGTGGTCTTGGCCCTCTTGGCGGGTGTTGTGGAAGGGGTGTCCTCATCCTCGGGGTTGGAATTTGAGCATGTGGTGGAGCAAAGGAGGGAGAGTGTTATTGATGGGTCTGCGGACATTGGAATCGCGATGACTGACATCATTTTGGTTACTAGATGCAGCACATTTGAGGCAGGGGCATGCAGGTTGTCTCCTTTTTGTGTGGCTTTAGCATGGAGGTATGTGGGTGCCTGCAGTTAGGGTGTGCATACTACATGTGTACAGGGTGGAGGTTGGATGTGGCTGTGGGCAGTCTCCTGCTGATGTGTTGCATTTACACTCTAGGGCAACATTGTGCTACACATGAATGGACTTCAGTGACTATTGCATGGTTTGATTTGAGGCACCTACCTGCATCGCCTGATGTCAGTGCTCCTCTCTCCATCCCTCCTACCCCTTCTATGCTCTCCATGCCGATTGTGGAGGCACAGATTTCCTCCCATGGCTGGAGTTTAATTGGGGAATCCGATCCTCCCCCGGTTGCCAGGCCCAGGTTGCAGTTTGCGGAGAGGATGCTCCTGACGCGGAGCCTCAGGTCGTCCCACCGCTTTCGACACTGCTGTGCGTTGCGGGGTACGGTTCCCACCGCACTGACCCTCTGTGCCACCAGGGCCCATATGGCCTTCTTCTTGGCAATTGCCGGCCTGGTCATTTGTGTAGAGAAGACCACCGCTGCATTCTCCTGGAGGGTCTCCGCCAGCATAGTGAGTTCCTCCCGAGTGAAGCGGTCCTGCCGCTGCCGATTGCAGGCTTTTTTGACAGCTTTTGGCATTTTGTAGTGGGAAAATGGGTGGGTAATGGGTTTTGACAGGTCTCAGGGTCGGATGTAGAGTGGTTGGAGAGGATGGCAATGGATTGTGTTTTTAAAGATGGCTGCCGTGCTCTTTCCCCTTCCTATGCGATGACGCTACTTCCAGTTCTGCTTATTTATGGTGACCGCTAATTACGGTGACCGCTAATTACAGTCGCCGCTGTGATGGATGGCGGTAGTGCACTTTGCACAGCGTACGATGCCGGTAAGGGCTGTTTTGGGGTCTTTTAAGGCATGGCGTAGTTTACATTACCGGTATGGCGTAACGCTCGTGCGCGATGGGTCAGAATGTGCCGGACTTTACGGCATCGCACCACGACGTAAACGTTAATTATGCCATGGCGGTAATGTTGAAAACTTACCGCCTGGGTCGTAATGAGGCCCCATGTGCTTTCTTTTATCCTCAATCTCAGTGATTTTATTTTGCCACTTTTCTCCTTCTGTGGTGTATGCATAGGTGTGTGGTCATCATTTGCCCTCTGGGATTTCTTTCTCTGCCCTTTTTCTTTTCTATGGTTGCTTGTACTTCTGATCTTGTCCATGCCTTGGAAGAACTTTAACCAATTCTGTATGAGGGATAGATACTGTGAACTATGCCTCAAACTAGCACCTAACACCTTCTGGCTCGTACTGGGCTGTGCCCTTTTTTTGTCTTACATGTGGTCTTACCTGTTCATTGTAGCTGTGAGTGGTGGTTGTGCAGAATCAACCTCCACCAATTAAAGGTGCTTTCAGCAACAGGCAGAGTCTTGATACACCTGTAGCACTGGAACACTCCATTTGAAGGGTCATCAGAAATGCTAGAGAGGTTCAGAGAGGAGGCTTCATGTTTTGTGGTGTTGTCTTTTTAGAGTTGTCATTTTTGTTATTTTACATTTTCCTTACAAGGTGAACATTTCAACATGTCTAACCATGAAAACAGCAGCAGCAGAAATGCTTTTGTTTTACAGTAGATACCTGTGTGCAGACTAAAGATCATGGGTTTGTACATTTTGATGTACATTAGCCTTTGTATAGGTTTCCTCTACATTGTCGTAATGGAACTGTTTGAGGTGCTTAATCATATTAGAGATGTCAAAGTTTGGGATGGTTTATTGGAAGCTTTCATCTGCTTACAGTAAGAAACACACTTATTTTTTTTTTTATGTCCTTCTTACTCAAATGCTACGTGACACAGAAATACTGCCAGCTTTCAGTGAAAGATATTTGGGCACACTTATTCTTCCATGGAGTTAGGGTGAATAAGTAGCATACCCATCCAGCCAGTCAGGCAGTCTAACCTTTGTCTCTGGCTGTTCAACCAATACCTGGCACTTCTTGCCCACTGCATTGCCGTGCTCTGCCCCAAATTCCAGTGCTATGTGGATGACACTCAACTCATTTTCGGCTACCCTCCGCCCCCTCTTCTCTCTCTCTAATCTCTGACTGGTTGGACATTTTAACATGTCTAATCATGGGATCAGCATCAGCAGCAATGATGATCCATCTGTGTCCCCAATCCATCCCCAATCCGTCACCACGCAGGTAGAATGCCACAGGAATAACAAAACATTGTAGCCTGTTGGAGATATTTCAAGGTGAAATGACAGCGCTCTAAAAGGGAGTTGAAGGATGTTCAGTGAACATTGTGCTAGAAAACACTAAGACAAGGCCCTTCTAATGTTCCATCATAAAACTTGGCAACATCAATCATAATGAATAATCTGGTGCTAGGCTACTGGGATGATGTAGATGATGTGTATTAGAAATTGCATGAGCACCACAAAATAAAAATGCTTGTGGCTCATGTATTATGTGCCTGGGAATTGGTACCACGTCCAGCACCTGATTTTAACCTGAGACGTTACCAACACTGAATGAACCCTCGACTTTGGCAGCATTGTCAACTCCACATGTTCCAATTTTCCAGCTCCCAATGTCTAAGTTATGAGAGTCATCTGTGATATATGCCACCAAGCTGTTGGAGGTGCAACAACTAAGCATTGGAACACATCAATAGCTGAATACCAAATTGTCATCCTTAGTTTTGTTTTTTTAGTGAAAATATTTTCCCACCTTCTTTAGAAAACAAAAAGATGATGGGCCTCATTACGAGCGGTAATCCTGCCCGTGCTACCGGCGGGTTGCTTCTGGACTCGCAATGTTTTACTGGCACCTGACTTTCCCGTCAAGCACCGGTAAAATGTAAGCCCTTACTCCCATAGAGTCCAGAAGCACTCTATGGGAGAGGGGACTCGGAAGCACCTGCACCATTGTTAATGGTACCAGCACTACCGTGACCAGTCTGCCTACTGTGGCCACTGTGTCCGGCAGGGTCAGACCTGTTGGGCACAGTTGCCCCAGCAGGCAGATTCCTAGTTTGCCAGTCTGAAAACAAGGGTGCTTGTGAGCTTACCATCACCCTTGTTTCAAGAGCTGCAAACTAGTAATGAGGCCCGTGCACGTAGATAGAACACCTATGTCATAATACATAATGTAAATTATAAGTATGCTAATAAAAACTTTGATTTTCTTAATAATAATTTAGGGTATGATTGCACAAGTCACACTGTGCACATGCTTTCTCTGTTGCTGATGCAAACATCTGTGGATCTTTTAGATAAGCAGATAGTGTCAGTACATCTGTACAGCTTTATTTGCAGCTGAAACTCTGTGAGTGCATTTGTGCAATTTAGAGCTTGCTTAATGATAAACTATTGTTTACCCTCTTACAGATTTCTCACTGCAGATTCACAAAGATCTGCATTTGTAACTCTTTTTATTTATGCATAATACTTCTCAATGAAAAAGAAAAACATGTAAAGAAATCCATTTACACACGGGTTTGGAGAATTAGTGTCTTTTCAGTCTCAAGTGAGGGCCTTAAGAAAGACCAAGGGGCATTAACCGATGTATTAATACCCTCCTGCCTATGGGCTTATTGCTATTGGAACTCTTTCCCATTAGACTGGGGTACTAATATTTTCTTTATTAGGTTGCAATACACACCAGCATTTTGCAACTGAAAAAAGATGTCTGCCATGGAATGGGATACGTAGTCCATTCACCCTTTTGATGGCCACCATTTAAAACAGGCAGAGGTCATGTGGAATTTCTGTGGTAAGGTTTTACGGAGGGGTCCTTAAAACAAGCCATCACAAAGTTTGGGAACCTCAATACTTATTCAACATCTTCTCTGCTTACATTGGGATGAGAAGGCTCATGTGAAACGTGAGGTGAAAATGCATGGAGCAAGATTAGTACAGCAGTATTTATCATATGTGCCATAGAGTTCCAATACGATTACTAGTTATTTTCCACTAACACCAAAACTCAGTCCATTCTGCCTACACCCCATCTTTCAAACTTTGTGGTGATGTGCAAAACTTGTCACAGCTTGATCGAGGAGGGAGGTTGCATTGTAGACCAATTGCGAGCATCAGGAATGTTCTTAAGTGTCAATTTCTTTACCCTATTATTTATTATATATATATATATATATATATATATATATATATATATATATATATATATATATATATATATATGTATATATATATTCAGTGAAAAAACTTTGTTAAAGGGACGTTATGGTTAAGTTGTGCTACTAAAAACCTATGAAATTCAGTGCAAAAACTTTGTCAAAGGCACGTTATGGTTCCAAGTAAAACCGAAAAACCCTTGAAATTCGCCAGTTATGGTAAGCTAAGCAACCATAACTCGCACCACCACCGTGCACTGCTAAGACTAACACACAGGACATCAAAGATGACATCACAAATGTCATTGATGACATCACATGTCTAGCTCACTCTTTTTTCTTTTGCTGACATATCTAGGGCACATGGTTTTCTTCAGTAACAGTCAGAAACTAAAAATTTAATTTTATTTGTAGACGTATCCTTCAGGTAGGTTCTTACAGTAATTCCCTTAGAGTCCAGTCACATCATATGAAACATATACATATGGGAAGACACAAGCTTGAAAGACAGCAATCCTTTTTGTGCATAAAGATAATCAATAGACTTATGAGCACTTTCTGATAGTTCTGTTTTTTTTATGGCTGTACTTTCCCTGTATATGGTCATATTTGTATACATTGTACTCACACTACTTTCCTTAGGGTCCAATCACATCAAGTGATACATATACCTAGGGTAAATAGCAGCTTTGAAACAGAGCAATCATTTATTTGCATGAAAATAATCAGTTAAATTATGAATTGTTTCTGCTACTACTTGTGCTTTTTTGCTAACTTCACTTTCCCTGTATATACCCATATTGGTATGTGTTCTTGTGTCTTTGGGGGTAATTCATAGAATTCAGCGCACAAGTGGCGCACGCGGCTGGCGCACAGTGTGCGCGTGCGAATCCCTGCGCCAGCCGCGTGCGCCAAAACCCATTTCCGCGCACAGCGTATTCATGGATTCCAGCCACCAAAATCAGCCGTGGCGCACAGTGGAAGTGACCTTCCAGCAGCGCCAGTTACGCCCCCAAGAACGCCTTCCGCGCAGGGAAAAGCCATCAAAATCCCCAATCCAGCGCAAAGGGCTGCGCTAACCCTGTACCAGCACGGCAAGCGGGCTACGTGTATTTCAGGGGTTCACGTGAAGTTCCTCACGCGATCGGGCCTGGGGGAGCGTGCTACGTGTATTTCAGGGGTTCGCGTGAACTTTTTCACGCGATCGGGCCTGGGGGAGCGGGCTACGTGTATTTCAGAGGTTCGCGTGAACTTTTTCACGCGATCGGGCCTGGGGGAGCGGGCTACGTGTATTTCAGGGGTTCGCGGGAAGTTTTACACGCGAATAGCCTGGGCGCGTGTATTTCAGGGGTGCGCGGGAATTTCCACACGAGAATAGCCTGGGTGTGTGTATTTCAGGGGTGCGCGGGAAGTTCCACACGCGAATAGCCTGTGCGCGTGTATTTCAGGGGTGCGCGGGAAGTTTTACACGCGAATAGCCTGGGCGCGTGTATTTCAGGGGTGCGCGGGAAGTTCCACACGCGAATAGCCTGGGCGCGTGTATTTCAGGGGTTCGCGGGAAGTTTTACACGCGAATAGCCTGGGCGCGTGTATATCAGGGGTTCGCGGGAAGTTTTACACGCGAATAGCCTGGGCGCATGTATTTCAGGGGTGCGCGGGAAGTTCCACACGCGAATAGCCTGGGCGCGTGTATTTCAGGGGTGCGCGGGAAGTTCCACATGCGAATAGCCTGTGCGCGTGTATTTCAGGGGTGCGCGGGAAGTTTTACACGCGAATAGCCTGGGCGCGTGTATTTCAGGGGTGCGCGGGAAGTTTTACACGCGAATAGCCTGGGCGCGTGTATTTCAGGGGTGCGCGGGAAGTCCCACACGCGAATAGCCTGGGCGCGTGTATTTCAGGGGTTCGCGGGAAGTTCTACACGCGAATAGCCTGGGCGCGTGTATATCAGGGGTTCGCGGGAAGTTTTACACGCGAATAGCCTGGGCGCGTGTATTTCAGGGGTGCGCGGGAAGTTCCACACGTGAATAGCCTGGGCGCGTGTATTTCAGGGGTGCGCGGGAAGTTCCACACGCGAATAGCCTGTGCGCGTGTATTTCAGGGGTGCGCGGGAAGTTTTACACGCGAATAGCCTGGGCGCGTGTATTTCAGGGGTGCGCGGGAAGTTTTACACGCGAATAGCCTGGGCGCGTGTATTTCAGGGGTGCGCGGGAAGTTCCACACGCGAATAGCCTGTGCGCGTGTATTTCAGGGGTGCGTGGGAAGTTTTACACGCGAATAGCCTGGGCGCGTGTATTTCAGGGGTGCGCGGGAAGTTCCACACGCGAATAGCCTGGGCGCGTGTATTTCAGGGGTTCGCGGGAAGTTTTACACGCGAATAACCTGGGCGCGTGTATTTCAGGGGTGCGCGGGAAGTTTTACACGCGAATAGCCTGGGCGCGTGTATTGCAGGGGTGCGCGGGAAGTTCCACACGCGAATAGCCTGGGCGCGTGTATTTCAGTGGTTCGCGGGAAGTTTTACACGCGAATAGCCTGGGCGCGTGTATTTCAGGGGTGCGCGGGAAGTTCTACACGCGATTTCAGCAGGGTACGTGTATTTCAGGGGTGCCGGGGAGTCCTACATGTGATTTGACAGTGTGGGTCCTCCCAGGTGTTCCCTGTATACCCTCCACGGCCCCTGCAGGCAGCCCACACCACAGGGGACTACCCTGCATCCCTGGTCATGTCCCGCAGGCAGCCCACCCAACATGGGCATGCCCCCCAGCAAAGGCACATGTCTCCTTGAACTAATGAACACCAACTCATGTCCCCCACCACCCCCACCCCCCAGCACTGTGGGGCACCTGCCAGCAGGCCCCCACCCATGTCCAACTCATGTCCCCCACCACCCCCACCCCCCAGCACTGCGGGGCACCTGCCAGCAGGCCCCCACCCATGTCCAACTCATGTCCCCCACCACCCCCACCCACCAGCACTGTGGGGCACCTGCCAGCAGGCCCCCACCCATGTCCAACTCATGTCCCCCACCACCCCCACCCCCCAGCACTGTGGGGCACCTGCCAGCAGGCCCCCACCCATGTCCCATCCATGCCCCCCTGCACCTGGGTCCCAACAATCCCCAATCATGTCCGTAATGGCCATCCTCCCCTGCCAAAAGGGCCAACCAACTATCACATCCAGCCACATATCAAAGGCAATTACATGTTACACACCCAATGTAAATAATGCAAATGAACACATGTCTGTCACACACAATGGCTGCAAGTGAATGTTAAAACACCCAACATGACATGCATGAAAGTAATGAGATGATACGACACATTGAAGGATGAAAATAAAAATGTATTGAAAATCAACAAGAATGGAAATGAAATTAGAAAAACCACAAAGCAAAACAACAAAAAGAAGATGAATGAAAAAAATCCAAAAAATCCAAAAATCCATAGAAGAACTATATACAAGACAATCCGGGTCCATGAGCCCAACCAAATGAAACCTAACTATGTCAACTAACTAAAAACTGAACTATATACAAAAAAGTGGCGCATTGTCCAATCGCAACCAAATAAAAAAAAAATCAAATTCTAAAGGAAACCTACCACTAACTATATAACTATATACAATGGCAGCGGGCAAGTCCTGCGGCTCACTCTGTGATGTTGCCGGCCAGGGCATCATCGAACTCCATGTCGATGTCCTGGAGGCGGGACTCTGTCCTGGCCCCGAGGTCTCACAGGGATAACCCCATGTCCACCTCAAACTCCCTGCGAGCTTCCTCGAGGCACTCAACCCGCCTCAACGCCCGACGCATGGAGAACTCCGCCCTGACCATGGTGAGCCGCTCCTCTTCCGCCCGCTGCCGCTCCGCACCTATCCGCTGGACCAACTGCTCCCACACGGAAGACACTACCATCCCAGGGTTCTCCTGCCCTCCGGCCGATGCCTGCCCCTCTGATCGTGATGGCCCCGAGCCATGATGCCTCCCACGTCGAGCCTGCTGCTGCCTCCGACGCCACTGCCTCTGCCAGCACGACGGCATCCAGGATGATGGAAACCACCGACGCCGTCGTGCACGTGCCCTGCCCGATGATGCCATCACATCCTCCATCTGCTGGGGTCCAGTTGCTGTGTTGCCCACCCCTGCTGGACCTCTGACTCCCGACTGTGGCAGGGATGGGATCCCCACCGAGCTGGCTGCATTGGTCAGGGCAGGTCCACAGGGGTCCCTGGTGGCATCTGGGCCGGAAGACGGCAAGGAGAACGACTGGCGTATGGTCTCCACAGAGGAGGAGAGGGCCGCCAGATTGGCCGACACATGCAGGAAACCCCCGAACATGGCCGATCCCAATTGGGCCACGTGCTCTTCGTGATGACGTGCGTGCTCCTCCTGGAATGCACGCACGGCATCACGAATCACAGCCGTGCGCATCGCGACCCCAATCAGGACCTTCTCCACACGGCCAGGGGTCCCCTCGTCCGCAGGTGGAGGGGAGTCAGATGACATGGACATCCCCTCTACCTGCGGACGGGCCTGGGACGGGGCATCCCTGCTGGTGCAAGGTGGTGCACCCACAGGTTCAGGGACAGCGACATGCACAGGCCCCTCCACGGTGACCTGTGCTGCCTCTTGCCCCTGCCCCTGGACTGCACCACTTGCACCAGCAGGGATGCCCCCACCAGGCCCCATGTGCGCCTCAGTGGCGGCCTCCTCCTCCTCTGTGGAAACCACCAACCTGGATGGCTCCTCGCCGTCTACCGCCGTAGCAGGCCCCTGTGGGGGCTCACCCACCCCTTCCCCTGCAGCCGTGGGGGCATCCCCGCCGCCTTGCTCCACAGCGCCGTCTCCGCCCTCTCCTTCACTAGCCGCTGCGTAGAGGGAGACATAGAACACAAGCATCAGGGTACTGTACAATGGTCCCCTAGACAGGAAGCAATAGCAGATGAGTGCCACTGTGAAAGTACACTTCCATCATGTCACACCACAACACATGTGTCAGTCCAGGCAAAACACACACAGTGACAGTCATGGTGCGTGCCATGGACATTTCAATGCATGTCCAATGGACTCTCGAATCATACAATGTAATGGGACTCACATGCATCATGGGTCATGCCTATCACATGCACACACTTCACCTCAGTCACATCCATCTGGCCCCGTACACCCCAATCACAGTGCATACAAGGATGACTAGGCTGCATCAGTGAATCTGTACATTGTCACAGACATGTGTCATGCATCCATGGCACTCACAAGTCACAGACACGCAGGTCAGGCACACACACATGGATACCACATATGTATCTGGCATCAGCACCCATCCCTCGCCCCCACCCATGTCCAGGAACAGAGACTGCCATGCTCTCATGTGTGCAATCTGCACAGGGCTCCCCATGTCACATTCAAACACATGCAACAACCGTGCGGTTCACACATTACAGGTCGCACATGCATTCCCATGATGTCCCTGCATACATACATGCGTACATGGCCTATGTCACACATGCAGGCAAGTATCAGACAACCAGCACACTGCAACATGCCCTGTCTCACACAGCAATGCTTGGCCACTTACCGCTCAACTCCAGACGGGTCTCCCTCTCAAGGACCTGGGCGTGGAGCGCTGGGTGTGCGCGTTCCAGGACCCTCAACTGGATGGAACTCATGCGGCCCCGGCCCCTCTCCACGAGGCGCCGGGCCTTCATGAGGGTCCTGGACCTCAAGTCTTCCCAGCGCTTCTTGACCTTCTGGATGGTGCAGGTTGCCACCCCCTCCGCGTTGATGGCAACCACACAGTCGGCCCCGATCCTGTCCCGTCCTACCTTGTTGGCGCGGGACGATCCAAAGAGGGCATCATACTGCCCCAGGACTTGCTCCACCAGGACACCAACTTCAGTGGCAGTGAAGCTGGTGCCTCTCTGCCCCTCTGGCTGGGGGTTGCCACTGGTGCCAGATGTTGATGTGCCCGACATGGCAACCCCAGGGGCAGGAGTGGGTGGGCAACTGGGTCCTGGGGCTGGGCTGTGGAGCGATGTTATCCGAGTCGGGAGTCTTCTGTTCCAGCAGGGGTGGACACTGCAACTGGATCCCTGCAGATGGCTGATGTGCAGGCACCAAATGGCAGGGCACGGTGGCAGCAGGCAGGCAGGCAGCAGCAGATGCCTTGTGGGAGGCTGCTCGGGCACTGGGGGGCAGTGATTCGGTCTTCTGGGCAGGAGCGTGGTCTTCCTTGTGTTTTCGCGTGGCCAGCTTGATACGGAGTGATTTGGCACGTGAAAATCCTGCACGTCAGCGTGAAAATCGAGGAAAGGCCCTTAGCGCGTAAGCGCGTCAGCACGCGTGCGCGATTTCATTGGACCCAAGGCCCTTGCAGCGTAAGCGCGTCTGTGACGTTTTGCGCACGGGCGTTGCCCTGGCAGGGCTTGGTGATCCCGCGTGCATTTATGTTCTGTACGTTCTTTTCGTGCGGTGCGTGTGTTTTCCATCCGTTGGGGTTCACACGCTACTACTTCACAGCGGGTGTTGGCTACGCGTTCTTCTACACGCAAGGCAGACGGTGAGTGGTACCCCGCTCCCCCAGGCCCGATCGCGTCACGCGAACCCCTGAAATACACGTAGCCCGCTCCCCCAGGCCCGATCGCGTGAGAAAGTTCACGCGAACCCCTGAAATACACGTAGCCCGCTCCCCCAGGCCCGATCGCGTGAGAAAGTTCACGCGAACCCCTGAAATACACGTAGCACGCTCCCCCAGGCCCGATCGCATGAGAAAGTTCACACGAACCCCCGGAATACACGTATCCCGCTCAATGGCGTGTGTAACTTCCCGCGCAACCCCGAAATACACGTGCCCCGCTCGCACAATTGCTGTATGTTGCCACTTTTGTAATGCGCAGGGACGCTACCGCCTGCCTTCGTGTGGCGGACGTGTATCGGCTTGTGCGTGTCTTTCGCTGTGCGTGGCTTTGCCCTACTCGATTCCATGAATACGTGTGGTTCGGGTGCGTGTGGGCGTTCCGTCTGCTTCCCTGCAGTACATCCCCAGTTACGCCCTTGTTTTCGCGAGTTGTTCCCCATTCCGCGCGTTACGCCCCGTGTTCCGCCCACTTTCTGGTGTATGCGCCGAGATTGTGCGCTTTCACTGTGCGCATCGCGCACATCTTTTGGGATGTTGCAGTGACGTGTGCGCCATGCACGGGTTTGGCGCACATCCCGTGGTAAACACGCGCAGGGACTTCCATGTATCGCACGCGTGCGCCTGTTTTTTTCCGCTTGCGCCTGCTTGCGCCTGCTTGCGCGAAGATTTTCGGCGCACGTTTGTTCCATGAATCGGCCCCTTTGTGTTTTGTCTATAGTAATGCAATTATGTAATACATGTGTTTTATTAGCTACTTATTACATATTTTACAGTACACAAAAATCTATTACGAAAACAATTGTCATTTCATTATTCAACATATTAACATTACGAATATTATACCTTCATCTTGTACACTGCACATAATGCTATGTTTCTGCATTAGTAGCTTAGTATACTAGATAGAACCCCATAATAGAATGCTATTTATATCAATGCATTGTTCAATGCACTAATTAGGGTATGATATTTATTGCAATGATCCTTGACACTTTTTTCACAACATTATAATAAGAATCCCTTGTACACATATTTCATGAAAAATACATACACATGTGATGTCATGAGTGATGTCATCAATGACATTTTTGATCTCATCTTTGATGTCCTGGGTGTTAGTCTTAGCAGTGCACGGTGGTGGCGCGAGTTATGGTTGCTTAGCTTACCATAACGGCGAATTTCAAGGGTTTTTTCGGTTTTACTTGGAACCATAACGTCCCTTTGACAACGTTTTTGCACTGAATTTCATAGGTTTCTAGTAGCGCAACTTAACCATAATGTCCCTTTAACAACGTTTTTTCACTGAATTTGAAAGGTTTTTAGCAGCGCAACTTATCCATAACGTCCCTTTAATGAAGTTTTTTCACTGAATTTCATAGGTTTTTAGTAGTGCAACTTAACAATAATGACTTTGACTTTATATACATATCATATGGAACTGACTGAATCTCTTCTACTGTACTTGATGTCCGCGAACTCATTTAATGTTCGCGGACATGTTCGAAGAACAGTACCACTACCTAAAAACTCTGGGGGGGGTATGTTTGATTGTTATATCATAACATAGGAACATTTAACAAATTCAAAAAGAAGCACACAAACACATTATATGTACTAATACATAAGAAATGTAACCCATATATACAACACACTAACCATTCATTTCAATGCACTATGTTCTAAAATGGAATATACCACAAGAAAATAAATTGGCTTCCAACATAATTACCTCACAAACACAACAGAACTGAGAACAAGAGCAGACCCACTGAGTACATAGGACATATCTTACCTGAAATAGTAAGTGTACTTAATTTTATTCATATATTTATAAACTTTCTGTATTAGATAAAAAAATATATTATCTTTTTTTTTCTCTCACAGAAATGTCTAGTACTCTGGAATGGCTAGAGGAGCATTGCCCACATGAAGAAAAGTCACAAGATAGTGAAACTAATGGTAAACACTTTATAATATAAACCATTTAATTATTATTATTTTGTATACATTTAACATATATATATATATATTTTTTTTTTTGTACAGAGCATACCAAAATAGAAAATACTTCAGAAAAACCTGTTATGGATAACACTTTTCACAGTATAGAAGAAAAAATGGATTTATTGTTGACTAATTTTAATAATTTGAAAACTTTTGTGGAAGATCATTTTAAACCAAAAACCTCGTACCATTGCCCCACAAGTAATTGTCCTTCCTCACCATATCCCAGTCAATTATCCCCAAACCCTCTCCATAACCCAAAACGTTTTGATGAGACTTCCATCCCTTCTTCACCTAATGAGAATCATGATGAAGCCCCTAATTCTCCTGTTTTTGTTTCTGTTTCTTCCTCACCTTCTCTGTCATAAATTATTAATATATGTTAAATAAAGTTTAATTTTTATATTGTGTTGTAAATAGTTTCATTTTTTTTTTTAAACAATGTAGGTGTCCGCGGACAGTGCAGGTGTTCTGAAATGTTCGTAAATAAACGAAAATGGAGGTGTCCTGAAGAACACTATACCTGTTCGTACTGTTCGCTAGCAAGATGAAACTATTCTAAGAACACACGCGGTGTCCTGAAATGTTCGTAAAAAAAAAATGAAAGTGTCCTAAAGAACACTATATCTGTCTGTAGTGTTCGCTATCAAGTTTAAACTCTTCTAAGAACACAATTGGTGTCCTGAAATGTTCGTACGTAAACGAAAATGGAGGTGTCCTGAAGAACACTATACCTGTTCGTAGTGTTCACTAGCAAGTTCAAACTGTTCTAAGAACACACGCGGTGTCCTGAATTGTTCGTAATTCAACAAAAATGGAGGTGTCTTAAAGAACACTATACCTGTCCGTACTGTTCGCTAGCAAGTTGAAAATGTTCTAAGAACACAATTGGTGTCCTGAAATGTTCGTACATAAACGAAATTGAACGTGTCCTGAAGAACACTATGTCTGTCCTTACTGTTCGCTAGCAAGTTTAAACTGTTCTAAGAACACACGCAGTGTCCTGAAATGTTCGTTTGACGTGTGACGCAATTTTAATTAGTTCACAACCCGAACAGTGTCCGTAGAACATCAACGCGCATGCGCTAGCCAATCTCCGTGCATTTGGTGTCCTGCGGACATGCGTTTCCTTCGCGGACTTGTTCCCGAACGGATCATATGACCGCGCCCACGCTGATCGCGTGTTCTGAATGCGGACACTGTTCGGGTCCCTGAACAAATTAAAAGTACATTTTCAATTAATCCATAATATGTTTCAATAAAATCTCACCATGGCACAAGTCCCACATAGTAATCCTGAGTTTCTACATACTTTTTGAAACTTTTAAAACTTTTTTTGTGTTCGATCTGTCCGCGGACAGCGTGCATGTCCGCAGACCGCGTACAAGCACCCCTATAAAAGACCACGCCCTAGAGCTTATTCTCATTGTGTTTCTGGCTATTCTTCGAAACACAGCAAATTTTGCTGCCACCTGCAGATTACACCATCATCGAGATGGCATCCCTGGCTGCTGAACTGCCACCTGGTGCTACACCTGCTTCAGCACCACCCCCACCCCCTCCACCACCACCACCTCCCCAAGGGCCTGAAGAGGGGAAGAGGAGTGAGGATGCAGAGGAGGAAGAAGAGGATGATGAGAATGAGGTAGAGGAAAACCCTACTACCCTCAATAGGCGTGAGTCTTGGGTGTGGCGGTTATTTACCATTCATGGGAATGTTCCTAAGGTTTGTGCGAACCGTGTTACCTGCAATGAGTGCAAAATGATACTCAGTCGCGGGAAGCACGGTAAGTACAGCTTTGGGACCACTACTATGAAGCGACACCTGAGGTCATTTCACTCTGGGGCTATTCGCAGGGTTGTACCTTGCGAAGAACGTAGCACGTTGATTTCCTCTACTTCATCCTCTGTTTCTGATCCTGTCACCACAAGGACCACCTCTGTGGGACAGCGTCTTCCTCAAGCTGCCTCACAGGCCATACAGAATGCTGATGACCCTTACCTTTCGAGGGTCACAGTTGTATGTATGTACTGTGACACAGTACTCTGCAGGGGGGAGCGACTTCGTAGTGCTTTTGAGACTATCGTCTCAGAGCACGAGAAGATCTGCTCACTACCCAAATAAAACCCACTCTACATTTTCCTCTCTCAGCTCGACCTTTCTTTTCCCTGTGGTTGGTGTCCCCCCCTTTACCTTCCTTTCCCCTCCTCTCCTAGTGTGTCATGTATAAAAAACCAAAAAAAATACAAACTATAAAAAATCAGAAAAAAATAAGGCTCTTTTCAGAGCCGCCTTTCACAGTTAAAAAATAGAAGTGAAAATAAATGAAGCAGGGCCCTTTGTATTTTTTAGAAGTCCGCAGACAGTTCGCGAACATTTAAAAAATTGGGTTGCTACCCTATCACAAACATTGCAATTTTCTCTGGGAGGAAGTGGTGGCTCTGAAAAGAGCCTTTGGGAGGTGTTTGTAAGTCAAAAATTATAAATGCTTAACACCTACTTCAAAATGGATGTTGTAATTCCAAAAAAGGTCGCAATGCATTTTGTACATTTCTCAGAAAAATCTGATTGGCACCATAAGTAAGATGGACTCCATATTTGCGAAAAAATGTTGTACTACGAAACAGAATATTTTCATTGTGAAAAGAAGACATGCCTTGCTTTTTCCATTTGTGGACCAAATGAAGAACAACAAAGCCACATTTGTCTCTGTGCAATCCGTGAAAATATCACTTGAGAATTAGGAAACATGTCCATAACCTTCCCAAGTCCTTCTTTCATAGCAAATTGCAAATAAATTCCAGTCACATGTCCTAAACTGTTCCCTCCACAATGAATTACAATTATGTCTGGATGTTGCTCTGTCTCCAAAGTAGCACAGAGAGGTAGCAAGTCCAACCACTTCATTCCACGTACTCCATGCCAGTGTACTTCCACATGTGGGAATCCAAGATCTACAGCTACTCCACAGCTTTCTGCATGCACCTTCAACCAATATATCCATGAATCTCCCATAATCCATACAATCTTTTTCCTAAAATACACAGACATAGCTATCTGTTGTTCTCTCAGCAAAAACAGTATATGAGAAACTCTCTTCTGGCACAACACACCCACTAATCTTTCCTGACCAATCCCTTTCAGTACTCATTCTCATTTGCATGACCTCTGAACCCAAAAATCCCCTGATGTAACTCCCTATGTCGGCAAACTACCACCATGTCCGTGGACATATCCTAACATGAACAGCCCTTCTACTATTTCCACTTCACTCTCTCTGCCATTCCCTCATTGGATGTTGCCTAGAAATCACATGACCATGCACCAATCACATTCAAGACCGCTACATCTAACTGCATCATCATACATCAGCACTGCAAATGTACTGTGAATCTCTCTGAGTACAAGTGTCATATCATTGGCAAGCACCATCTACCAGAAATACTGTACAAGTCTCCAAGATTTCTACTTGCAGCTCCATGCATATCCATATGCATGAACACAAACTTCAGGTATGCATATTTTCTGTACAGTAGATGAACACATTTTCAAACAGACTTTTAGCTTGTGTAATCTGTAAAATGAATTTACTGTATTTTTTTCAATTTCCTAAAATCAACTATCACTTACAAACCTTTATACTATTTACTTTCTTTATACACACACACTCAAATCATGTTAAACTAACATGTTTTAAATGAAATATATAGACTACATATATTCAAACAGAATTGCATGCAAGCACAATCTATGGTTAAATCTTTAAAAAAAATACTTATACAATTTCATATTTTTTTGTTTTTATTTATTTATTTACTTAATTACTTTAATTTAGACATGACATTGAGGCGCTATTACCTAGAACAGCTTAGTTACAGAAATAGTGGTATTCACTGGTATATTATAAATTTAACAAGACATAGTAAAGATATTTTTTTTGCTACAGTTAGTCATTCAATACAATTTGTTCATTAAGAACATATCATATGTACTGAACTGATGCAATGTATCTTATGTAAATAAATTACTTTAATGGTTCTAAACAAGGCACTGAGGATTTCAATTAAAAAAATCAATATCTAAATTACAAAACAGCACTATATACAAACAAAGTTACTAATTTGAAGCTTTTACAATTGCAGTGAAGACCAGTCTCCTGAAAAGAAGCAGCCAAATTTGAAGAAGAACTAAGAAGTTACCTGTTAATTTAAGAAAAAAAGTAAGTAGAATATCACCATAATATTTGTATTATTACTCAAACATACTATAACGTTAATACAAGCTATTTCTGTTCCTAAAAATAGAATTGTGTACCATTTTGTCCAAAAATCTCCATGTCTTAAACAGCGATTTACAGCCAGAATGGCCCACAAATTCCTATTTTTGGACACACAAATTACCCAACTGAACCGCTACAATTTTCATATTATAGAACAAACATCTGTTTTAATTGTATACATTAGATTTACTATTTGTACTTTTCCACACCACTAGCTTACTTTTTTTGTCATCTGAACCCCAGTTTAGTAACACATAAATTCAATAACACCTATCCCTACTAGTTGTAGATCCCAATGCACAATCACACACCATTACATACATCTTTATCATCTTACTCAAACACTCATGCACACAGCACACATACATTCCAGAACACCCCAACCCATATCTCATTTATTTTTTTCAACAGACCCTAAAGAATGCCTACCAAATGTCAAGTCCGTAGAAAGCAACGCAAAAGTAGAGCAAATGAAAATAAGTGTCCAACATAAGCATCCATCTCTAGCAGAATTTGTAAAAAAAAGTTGAAACAAAACAGCTAATACAGTCATTTAGTGAAACAAAAGAAGTTTCAAGTACAAAAACTTTGCCTCCTCTATCAAAATGTAAAACAAACCAAAAAACAATTAACAGAAAATCAGCTATCACTACAGATAAAACTATTTCTTCAAATTGTAATATAGTGCAAAGTAAGCATACCAAGAAAAGTATTTTAGCCAAAATGTACCATCACAAAGTCCTTCAAAATCTTATAAAAACAGGAGAGAAATCAGGTTCAATGCTTAAAACCTATCGTAGGAAATTAATCTTAGAGGCGTTGATGGCCAGTGCAATTCTTCTCAAAACAAAGTTATTTATTTTACTGGTAAACAAAATGAAACCACTAACAAAACTAATAACTAAATTACAAAAAAGACTTCTCAATAAGCGAAATGTCAACAGAAAGAACTTTTTAAGTATCTACGGAGGTGAATGGAATCACACTACGAGCACAGAACCATACTTTAATGAAGAAGCGTACAAACGAAAGCAAACAAATACAATTGCCATACATAGCAGTGGTCAAGGTTATGAAAAAGTGAATAATACCATAATGGAACAAGAAGTACTCCTTACAAAAATATGCCCTGAAAGCTTAGAATTACCACTCCAATCAACTGAATCAGAACGTCTAGTGTACAAATGGCCATGCACAACAATGTTTAACATTCCCAAACAATGTTTCAAATCTGTACGCCAATTCCTCAATAAATATATAAAAAGCAAAGACAAAATCAAAATTAAATTACTGCAAAATATGGATACCTGTCCAGTGCGCAAGTACACAGGACTACAAGGACATTCATTGGCCTGCATTACAGGACCTACTTGTAAAACCACTTTCCATGATATCAAAAGGATATCAACACATCATTCAACTCTAAGAAATATAGTCTATAAACTGTACTATGCTAAAGGTCCTGCTTTAGCACTAGCAAAGTTAAATAACATCCTTCGACATGGTACAGCAAAAGACCTAGTTGAATAAATTCACTATATCCAGAAAAAATATTTTGGAAGTGAAAGCCATTTACAGAATGAAATAGCTTTAAACCAATTAAGCAACAATTCTACACATGGCAACCTTTTGCTAAACACATACAAAAAAGAAATACTAACATTTAAAAGTACATCAGCTGAAGTACCAAACCATGTATGTGTATGTTGCCGTAGAACTTTTTATAAAAGTAACACAAAAACTGTAGACCCATCATACAAAATAGAAGACAATGAAGATTCTAATTGGTTTGAATTAGCTATCTACCTTGTAGCAGAAAACAAATACAAAATAACTGAGCCCTTAATACTTTGCAGTTACTGCACTACAAAACTTGACAACAACCAAACTCCTTCACGTGCTATCACAAATAATTTGGAATTATACCCAGTACCAAAACCCCTACAACAACTTAATTTATATGAGAGCATCATAATTCAAACAGTACACCCATTTCAAGCAATAATACGCCTTCAACCAAAAACAGCAAAATTACCTCCCTCTGAATTGGTAAAAGGCATTTTTGGAAAAGTAGTTTATTTACCATTAGATCTAAAAGAAAACGTGCATACTCTAGGAGTGCAACGTCCAATGCAGCAATCTTTAATTATCTTAGTAAATGGAGTACCTACAAAAGACAAAAAATATGGCAACAGCTGGTAGATTTATATAAAGTTAGACAAGCCTTCCAATATCTTAAAGAGAATAATGAATATTACAAAGAAATTAATATTGAAGAAAACTTGAAAGATTCAACTGAAAGAATTCGAGAAACACAAGAAGCTGGTCAATTTCAGCTACTAGATCCTGCTACAATATCAAATACTTTAGACCATTATACAATTCATCCTTTGCACTGTAATGACACCGTAGAAGATGTACTGGAAACTTACCAAATGTGTCAAACAAAAGGATCGCCAATCAGCATATGGGAAAAAAGTATAGGAGCACGTGCTTTTCCTCTACTCTTTCCTACTGGCAAAGGAGGAAGGTATGATGATAGACCTATTCAAATATCAGCTTCAGAATACCGCTCATTACAGAGGTATTCTGAAGATCCCAGATTTAGACAAAATGTGGAATCCATATTAACCTACTCTTTGAAAGTGAACTAGCAACTTTATGTTACGGAGTTGCACACATATTAAAATCAGGATCACACTTTCAAAATATGACAGCTACACAATTATTAGAAAAACTGCAACAAAAGGATGAGGTTTTACAATCAAATATTACAAATCTATTAGCAAATATGCATGGTACTAAAGAGTACTGGTTTTGTCGTCATGGAGATGTACGTTGTATGATCAGAAACCTTGGCCCACCCACTTGGTTTGTTACATTAAGTTGTGCAGAATATGCATGGGAAGATTTACATGATTTCCTACGCATATCAAATAAAAACAAAACAAACATAGATATACTAACCCCATGGATAACTTTGTTCTTTGGATCCTGTTAATGTTTCAAGATAGTTTCACCATTGCTTCATTGCTATGTTACATTTTATTTGTAATACAACTGTTCATCCCCTTGGAGAAGTGCAACACTTCTTTTGGAGAAAAGAATACCAAGACAGAGGAGCACCACATATCCACATGCTTTTATGGATTTAAGATGCTCCTAAATTTGGTCACGACAGTGATGCCACTGTTTTACAGTTTATTGAAAAATATGTCACTTGTGAAATTCCATCAGAAGCCACAAATAGTGATCTTCATGCACAAATTTTACAATTTCAAAGATACAAATGTGGAAAATATTGTCATTGCAAATACAAAAACAAAGGGAAATACTACACCAAATGCCGATTTGGTTTCCCTAGACCAGTTACAAATACAAGTCAAGTGAACAACCTCATGTCTTCAGTTAGACATAGTGTTAAAGGTAAGTCACCTAAAAATACATATTACATAAAAAGAAAAGAAGAAGAAAAATATATCAATGATTATAATGCAATCATTGCCCACTTATGGAATGCAAAGATAGATGTGCAGACAATTCTACTGCAGTTGCACGATATGTCACAGCATACTTAACTAAAGCAGAAAAAACAGAGCTCCAAGACCTCTGGAATGACCTGTCATCAGATAAAACAGTGTCTCTGAAATTATACAGCTTGGGCATACAAATGCTCACCCATAGAGAATGTGGATCATATGAAGCAGCTGATCGTTTAACTGGTACTGCATTGTATGGTAAATCTGAAAATATAGTATATAGTATGACTAAGTCTTGGTCCAGCTAAATCTAACAGTTCTAAAATAATATGAAGATATAGAAACAATAGCCAAACATGATCCCAACAGCCAAGACATTTTAAAAAACAATTTATTGGACACATACTACACAAACAGAAATAATACTTTGGAAAACGTGTGTCTATACCACATAGCCCAAAACTACACATACAAAAATAATATGAAACCTGATGAAAAAAAAGGTAAATATAGAGTGACAAACTGTGAAGGCAGCTTAGTTAAACTCACTAAACCAAATTTAATTAATCATATCAAATTGTCATTAAAGACTCCTCAACATAAAGAAGTTTATGACATGTCCCTGCTACAACTCTTCAAACCATGGAGAAAAGAAGAACAATTACTATATAAATATGACTCATATGTGGATGCTTTCAAAGCAAATGAAAGCACTATAACTGATGTAAACTTTACACAGTACAAAACAATGTTGCACAATGAACAGCAACATGAAGAAGAACTCCAAGCCCAACTAGATAAGGACACTCCTGACAGTAGTCAACCTTCTGTAACAGGAAACCAAGAACCACTGGGAGAACCACTAATAATAAATGAGGCAGAATTAGCTATGATAGAAGTAGAAAACACCATGGGGGTAATTCATAGAATTCAGCACACAAGCGGCGCACGTGGCTGGCGCACAGTGTGCGCATGCGAATCCCTGCCCCAGCCGCGTGCGCCAAAATACATTTCCGCGCACAGCGTATTCATGGATTCCAGCCACCAAAACCAGCCGTGGCGCACAGTGGCGCAGCGACCCTGCAGCAGCGCCAGTTAAGCCCCCAATAACGCCCCTTGCGCAGGGAAAAGCCATCAAAATACCCAATCCAGCGCAAAGGGCTGCACTAACCCTGTACCAGGACGGCAAGCGGGGTACGTGTATCACTGGGGTGCGCGGGAAGTTCCTCACGTTATTTCAGCTGGGTACGTGTATTTCAGGGGTGCGCAGGAGGTCCCACACGCGATTCCATCAGGGTACATGTACATCAGGGGTGCGCGGGAAGTTTCACACGTGAATTTGCAGGGTACGTGTATATAAGGGGTGCGCTGGAAGTTCCACACGTGAATGTCCTGGGTACGTGTATTTTGGGGTGCGTGGATACTTACACACGTGAATTCAGCAGGGTACCTGTATTACTGGGGTGCGCGGGAAGTTTCACACGTGATTGGCCCTGTGCGAGCGTGGTACGTGTATTTCAGGGGTGCGCAGGAAGTTTCACACGCAATTCCATCAGGGTACGTATATATCAGGGGTGCGCTGGAAGTGCCACACGCGAATGTCCTGGGTACGTTTATTTCGGGGTGCGCGGAAACTTACACACGTGAATTCAGCAGGGTACCTGTATTACTGGGGTGCGCTGGAAGTTTCACACGCGATTGGCCCTGTGCGAGCGTGGTTCGTGTATTTCAGGGGTGCGCGGGAAGTTTCACACGCGATTCCATCAGGGTACGTGTATATCAAGGGTGCGCTGGAAGTTCCACACGCAAATGTCCTGGGTACATGTGTTTCGGGGTGCGCGGAAACCTACACACGTGAATTCAGCAGAGTACCTGTATTACTGGGGTGCGCTGGAAGTTCCACACGCGAATGTCCTGGGTACGTGTATTTCGGGTTGCGCAGAAACTTACACACGTGAATTCAGCAGGGTACGTGTATTTCAGGGGTGCGCTGGAGGTTCCACACGCAAATGTCTTGGGTGCGTGTATCTTGGGGTGCGCGGGAAGTTTCACACGCGATATCAGCAGGGTACGTGTATTTCAGGGGTTCCGTGGAGTACTACACGTGAATTGGCCGTGTGGGTCCACCCAGGTGTTCGCTCCACAACCTCCACGGCCCCTGCAGGCAGCCCACACCATGGGTGACTAGCCTGCACCCCCACTCATGTCCCCCAGCACCCCCACCCCCCAGCACTGTGGGGCACCCTCCACCAGGCCCCCAACTCATGTCCCCCTGCACCCCCACCCCCCAGCACTGTGTGGCACCCTCCACCAGGCCCCCACACATGTCCCCCTGCACCCGCACCCCCCAGCACTGTGGGGCACCCTCCACCAGGCCCCAACTCATGTCCCCCTGCACCCCCACCCCCCAGCACTGTGGGGCACGCTCCACCAGGCCCCAACTCATGTCCCCCTGCACCCCCACCCCCCAGCACTTTGGGGCACCCTCCACCAGGCCCCAACTCATGTTCCCCTGCACCCCCACCCCCCAGAACTGTGGGGCACCTGCCAGCAGGCCCCCACTCATGTCCTACTCATGTCCCCCTGCACCCCCACCCCCCAGCACTGTGGGGCACCCTCCACCAGGCCCCAACTCATGTTCCCCTGGACCCCCACCCCCCAGCACTGTGGGGCACCTGCCAGCAGGCCCCCACTCATGTCCAACTCATGTCCCCCTGCACCCGCACCCCCCCAGCACTGTGGGGCACCCTCCACCAGGCCCCCACTCATGTCCAACTCATGTCCCCCTGCACCCCCACCCCCCAGCACTGTGGGGCACCCTCCACCAGGCCCCAACTCATGTTCCCCTGCACCCCCACCACCCAGCACTGTGGGGCACCTGCCAGCAGGCCCCCACTCATGTCCAACTCATGTCCCCCTGCACTCCCACCCCCCAGCACTGTGGGGCACCCTCCACCAGGCCCCCTCTCATGTCCAACTCATGTCCCCCTGCACCCTCACCCCCCAGCACTGTGGGGCACCCTCTACCAGGCCCCAACTCATGTTCCCCTGCACCCCCACCCCCCAGTACTGTGGGGCACCTGCCAGCAGGCCCCCACTCATGTCCAACTCATGTTCCCCTGCAACCCCACCCCCCGGCACTGTAGGGCACCTGCCAGCAGGCCCCCACTCATGTCCAACTCATGCTCCCCTGCACCCCCACCCCCAGCACTGTGGGGCACCCTGCACCGGGCCCCCAACTCATGTCCCTCTGCACCCCCACCCTCAGCACAGTGGGGCACCTGCCAGCATGCCCCCACTCATGTCCCCCAGCCAACATGTCATCACAATCTAGATCCCTGGCCCCTATGGTCAGCCTCCAAATGCCAAACACCCACCCGAGTATTGCATCCACCCACTTAGAAATGGCAATAACATGATAGAACCCCAATTGCAAGTTTGGAGGTTCCACACGCGAATGTCCTGGGTGCGTGTATCTTGGGGTGCGCGGGAAGTTTCACACGCGATATCAGCAGGGTACGTGTATTTCAGGGGTTCCGTGGAGTACTACACGTGAATTGGCCGTGTGGGTCCACCCAGGTGTTCGCTCCACAACCTCCACGGCCCCTGCAGGCAGCCCACACCATGGGTGACTAGCCTGCACCCCCGCTCATGTCCCCCAGCACCCCCACCCCCCAGCACTGTGGGGCACCCTCCACCAGGCCCCCAACTCAAGTCCCCCTGCACCCCCACCCCCCAGCACTGTGTGGCACCCTCCACCAGGCCCCCACACATGTTCCCCTGCACCCCCACCCCCCAGAACTGTGGGGCACCTGCCACCAGGCCCCCACTCATGTCCTACTCATGTCCCCCTGCACCCCCACCCCCCAGCACTGTGGGGCACCCTCCACCAGGCCCCAACTCATGTCCCCCTGCACCCCCACCCCCCAGCACTGTGGGGCACGCTCCACCAGGCCCCAACTCATGTCCCCCTGCACCCCCACCCCCAGCACTTTGGGGCACCCTCCACCAGGCCCCAACTCATGTTCCCCTGCACCCCCACCCCCCAGAACTGTGGGGCACCTGCCAGCAGGCCCCCACTCATGTCCTACTCATGTCCCCCTGCACCCCCACCCCCCAGCACTGTGGGGCACCCTCCACCAGGCCCCAACTCATGTTCCCCTGCACCCCCACCCCCCAGCACTGTGGGGCACCCTCCACCAGGCCCCCACTCATGTCCAACTCAGGTCCCCCTGCACCCCCACCCCCCAGCACTGTGGGGCACCCTCCACCAGGCCCCCACTCATGTCCAACTCATGTCCCCCTGCACCCCCACCCCCCAGCACTGTGGGGCACCCCCCACCCGGCCCCAACTCATGTTCCCCTGCACCCCCACCACCCAGCACTGTGGGGCACCTGCCAGCAGGCCCCCACTCATGTCCAACTCATGTCCCCCTGCACTCCCACCCCCCAGCACTGTGGGGCACCCTCCACCAGGCCCACTCTCATGTCCAACTCATGTCCCCCTGCACCCCCACCCCCCAGCACTGTGGGGTACCCTCTACCAGGCCCCAACTCATGTTCCCCTGCACCCCCACCCCCCAGCACTGTGGGGCACCTGCCAGCAGGCCCCCACTCATGTCCAACTCATGTTCCCCTGCACCCCCGCCCCCAGCACTGTGGGGCACCCTGCACCAGGCCCCCAACTCATGTCCCTCTGCACCCCCACCCCCAGCACAGTGGGGCACCTGCCAGCATGCCCCCACTCATGTCCCCCAGCCAACATGTCATCACAATCTAGATCCCTGGCCCCTATGGTCAGCCTCCAAATGCTAAACACCCACCCGAGTATTGCATCCACCCACTTAGAAATGGCAATAACATGATAGAACCCCAATTGCAAGTTTGGAAATGAACATATGTCCCTCACATACACCCAATGGATGTCAGTGAATCTCAAAACCCATATCATGATATGCATGAAACCAATGAGATGATACTACACATTGAAGTTTGAACAAAAACTATGTATTAAAGGAAACATAAATTGAATCAAAAATAAACAAACAGAAATGGGAATTTAAAAAAATAAAAAGCAGCATGTCCGTGAAATAATGCAAAACCAAACATCATAATCCAAAGGAATGGTGTCCAAAGTCACAGTCCACAAAAGTAAATCCAATGGAAAATTATAATTGAAAGCCATTGCTCCATGGGTAAATTGTAAAAAAAAAAGAAAATCCAACAGTCAACTATATACAGATGAACAAGCCAGGGTCCATGATCCCAACAGAAGAAATGAAACCTATCTAATAACACTACCTAATAAAAAAAAACTATATACAAAAATGTGGCCCATTGTCCAAAAGGTAAAAAAATGCAAAACCAAAGGAAACCTAACACTAACTACAGAACTATTTACAAGGGCAGCGGGCTAGTCCAACGGCTCACTTTTGGATGTCCCGGGCCAGGGCATCATCGAACTCCTGCTCAATGTCCCGGAGGTGGTCCTCCTCCATGGCCCCGAGGGTCCGCAGGGCTGTCACCGTGTCCACCTCCAACCCCCTGTGGATTGCCTCGAGGCACTCGGCCCGCTTCAGGGCCCTCCGCATGGAGTTCTCCGCCCTGACCATCGTGAGCCGTGCCTCTTCCACCCGCTGCCGCTCAGCATCTATGGCTGCCACACAGAAGACACTTTCTGTCCTGGGTCCTCCTGCCCTCCGGCCGATGCCTGCCCCTCCGATGTCGAAGGCCCTGAGCCATCATGACTCCCACCACGTTGCTGCTGCTCCTGTGCCTCTGCCCGTGCACTGCCTCCTGCTGCCTGCACATCCTCCACTGGCTGGGGTGCAGTCATTGATGTGGCCACCCCTGCTGGACGTCCGACTCCCGACTGTGGTAGGGATGCCTCCTCCACCAGCCTGGCCGCACCGTCAGAGGCAGCTCCACAGGGCACCCAGGTGACTGATGGGTGGGAAGATGGCACAGAGGACGACTGGTGCATAGGGTGTTCAGTTGAGGAGGGGGTCATAGAAAGCCCCCTCAAACGGAGGAATCCGGCCTGGGTGACCTGTCCCAGTAGGCCGACGCGGTCAACGAGCCATTCGAGATGACGTGCAGTCTCCTCATGAAAAGACTGCAGGTCACCTCGCATGGCCCGTTGACGCAACGCCACACCAGTCAGGACAGGCTCAACCCGGACCCGGATAGCCACGTCCGCAGGCAGAGGAAGGCCAGTTGTCGTGAGCTCATCCCCTGCCTGAAAATGGGTCTGGACGTAGGCATCCCTGCTGGTGCAAGATGATGCAGGGACAGGATCAGGGACAGGATTGCACACAGGCACCTCCGCGGCGGCCTGTGCTGCCTCCTGTCCCTGGTCCTGCACTGCACCACTAGCACCAGTGGAATCCCCACCTCCAGACCCCGTCTCTGTTGCTTGCACTGCCTCCTCCTCCACCAAACCCCCCACCAACCTGGATGACTCCGTCCCATCTTCCCCTGTTGGGCCCTGTGGGGTGCCAGCTGCCCCTTCTGCTGCCGAGGAGTCCAACTCCAACCTCCGCCTCTTGGACCTCCCCCCGGCAGCTGCGGCCTGGGACGCGGCACCAGACTCCTCACTCCCTGACGAGATCACAATCTGGGAGGGGAGCCGGGCTTGCGTCTCCGGCTGGAGGTGGGATCCCCGCCGCTGTGCTCCACAGCACCTTCTCCGCCCTCTTCATCAGTTGACGCTGCAGACAGCGAGAAATAAAACACAGGCATCAGGGCACTGTACAATGGACACATACACACATGACAGTTGTACATGAGTGGCATTGGCAAACCTCAGGCATGCCATCACAATCCCCAACGCATATGTCATTTCAACTTGCACACATGAGCCATACCACAGCCATATCGCAACTGCCAGCACCATCCATACACATACAACAGCATCAGCAGGCAATGGTGAGCCAGACATCACATGCAACTCAGGGAGTGCCCTACACATGTACACACACCACCACACTTGCATGCATGTGTACACCTCTGCCAAGTGTCGCAGTGTTCAGATGGGCATCCATGTCACATCTGCCAATCAGGCTTCTACATCCCGCTGTCACATGCATCCATGTTGCATCACTGTTGCACCCTTGTCAAATACACACACATGCACATGTACACAGTGCTGATAAATGCTTCTGAAAACAACATACATGCGTGACATCACAAACATGTCTACTTACATACACATTCATCCAAACATGTGTGCCCACACAACTGCATTTGGCATGCAAGCCTACACACACAGGCACTATCCATGTCTCACACATGACAGCCCTCGCATGTGTTAGCCTCACGGCCCTGTACACCCCCACCCATACTCAAACCCATACAAACAGATGTTCAACCTGCACACTACTGAAACATCACCACACGTACAGTTTACAATCAGGATGCATGTACACTTACCGCTCGACTCCAGACGGGTCTGCCTCTCAAGGACCTGGACGTGGGGCGCTGGGGATATGCGTTCCAGGACCCTCATCTGATCTTCCGACAAGTGGCCCCGGCACCCCTTAGCATCCGCTGCCTTCAAGATGCACCGGGCCTTGTTCAGGGTCCTGGACCTGAAGTCCTCCCAGCGCTTTTTGACATGTTGGAAGTCGCAGACTGCCACTCCCTCCGTGTTGATGGCAGTCACGATGTCCGTCCAGATCCGAGTCCGTCCTTCCTTGTTGGCGCGGGAACTTCCGAAGAGGGCATCATACTGCCCCAGGACTTGCTTCACCAGGACACCAACTTCCCTGGCACTGAAGCTGGTGCCCCTCTGCCTCTCTGGCCGGGGGTTGTCAGTGGTGATAGATGTTGCAGTGCCCGACATGACAACCCCAGAGGCAGGAGTGGGTGGGCAACTGGGTCCTGGGGCTGGGCTGTGGAGCGATGGAATCCCAGTCGGGAGTCTTCGGTTCCAGCAGGGGTGGTCACAGCAACAGCACCCCTGGCTGATGTGCAGGCAGCAAATGGCAGGGCACGTGGGCAGCAGGCAGTCAGGCAGAAGCAGATGGCAGGTGGGAGCATGCTCAGGGCTCTGGGGGGCAGTAATTTGGCCTTCTGGGCAGGAGCGTGGTCTTCCGTGTGCTTACGCGTGGCCAGCTTGATATGGAGTGATTTGACACATGAAAATTCTGCACGTCAGCGTGTAATTCGAGGAAAGGCCCTTAGCGCATAAGCGCGTCTGCACGCATAAGCAATTTCATTGGACAGAAGGCCCTTCAAGCGCAAGCGCCCCTGTGACGTGACGCGTGCAGGCATGCATGGGCGTTTCAGCGCGTGTGAAAAACTGCACGTCCGCGTGTAATCCGAGGAAAGGGCCCATGCGCGTAAGTGACTTGACGCGCATGGGCATTTCCCTCAGCACGGGTTAAAGGTGAGCGGGGCCAGCAGTTCGCTGTACGTGCCTTTCGTGGAGACCGACGTGTGTTGCTGCTTCCTGTTGTTTCGCGCGCCATCAGAACTTCACAGCTATCAAGGACGTATCTCTTCTTTTGGCGTGGGTATTGGCTACGCGTGTTTTTCTGCATCGCGCTAGTCAGACGTTGAGTCGCACACGCTCTTTTTCCCACTGCGGGTGCCCCTGTGTATCGCACCCATTTTCGATGTCATAGAAGCCTGTGAGTCCCACGCGTACGCGTTATTCGTGTTACTGGGTGCCACCGCGTACTGCGGGAGGTTGAATCCACGCACGTAGGCTGCTGGGTTGCGTGCACGGTTTTACTGCAGTTTTGGGGTGCCTGAGCATTGCGTGACCCGTCACTACATCAAGGGGGTCACATACAGCCTTGCAGGTGCAGGGGGGCTGTTAACATCTTGCTTCCCACCCCCTTCACCCCAATTGCCCAGGTCAATTGTGGTGTACACCTCCCATTGGCACTACTCCATCTGTGCCGGCACTACTACATCTGTGCCATGGTTGGGAGGCCACCAAAGGTGAGGGGCGCCTCAGCTGGGCGTACTCCTAGTGGTGGGCGTGGTCGGGAACGTGGCCATGCTGACCAGGGAGTAGGGGGACTCCAGGGTGTCCAGGGCGGCCACAGAGGGGGAAGAGGCAGGGGTGCACCACTTGAGCACAATGTTGTGCCATGTGTCCGTGCAGTCATGCCACCACCCCCTGTGGTTCCGGGGGATGCAGCTTCTGCATCTGGCACTGGCGCCGTGTGACCCAGCAGTCTGTTCCATCGACTGCCACGGGCCCAAGGGTAGTGGTAGCTGCAGGGCCTGCCAGCGCAGGCTGCGTTGGTATTTGAGGAGCCCTTGGTAGATCTCCAACAGGCCAGGAGGGAAACCATAGGGGCAGGCCGGGCTGCTCAGACCAAGACACGTGTCCCTGGGGCAGTTATGTCATCTGCTGCCCCGAACAGCCGGGTGTTGGCAAGTGCATGCATGCATGCCAGGTTATATCACATGTCTGCCTGATGCGTTTGCTGTCGGTGTGTGTGTGTGTTGTGTGCTTCTGACATGTGTAGTGACCTTTTTTCTCTCTATTTTTCAGGTGATGACGCAATGGAGGCGGAGGATGGTGTTGTCATGCCAGACACAGGGTTGTTACCACTACATCAACCCGGCACAAGTGGGGGTCGTGGGGTGGTAGGCCACGAAAACCCCCAAGTGATACAGTCCATATTGGCTCTGGCTGCCTATGAGTCCAGCCTTGATGACGACTCTGACGTCCATGTTGAGTTGGATGAGCATCAAGTCCATGTGTCAGGGCTGAGTGATTCTGATGTGGACACTCCTCTGTCTGCGACACCTGCACTGAGGGATCAGACAGTCTTGGTTCCTCCGCCCGTGGTGGATCGGGACGCAGGGTCACCCTCCACACCAGTCACTGATGTGCCTGGGACATCACGTCGACGGGGGCATGTAGTCGTGCAGCCGCGGACGGTGCCAACACAGCGAGGACCCTCGGTCCTTGGGTCCCGCAGGGGTCAAGCCCGGCAACGCGGTCGCCGCGCGCAACCGCAGTATACTGAGTGGGAGCAAGACATGACTGCCAATTCAGAATGGCAGGGGGCAGCAATGGAGAACATTGCTGAGAGCATGGAGCGCGTGGCCCGATATGTGCTCCCCCCTGCTAGGCAGGTGCTTCTCCAGCAGCAGGTGGCACGGTCCACGGCCCGCTCGCTCAGGCTGGGCATGGCGGCCTCAGACAGGGCACGCCAGGCTGAAATGTCGTCTCTGCATCAAGCAATTGCTGCTCACGCAGAGGCGCACGTGGAGGCCCTGAGGGAGGAGTATGCTTCCCTCAAATCCACTCTGGGTGTCCTTATGATGTCCCAGAGGCAGAAGGGCAGAGGAGAGGTTTGCACAGCTTGTGCGTACCATCTCGGCTCAGCTACAGGCTTTCCGGGAGGTGCAGCGGTTGTCCAGCCAGGCCTTGCAGAAGGAACTCCGTGTTACACGTGCTACCTTGCAAGAGGAAGCACGTGTATCACATGAGGTCCTGCATGCAGACCTACGTCACATCGCCACACAGAACCAGGCTCACCCGTCCGGCAGACTTGCTGCCGACGAGGGGCAAGTTGTGGCTAGGCATGGCCAGGCTACTGTGCCACGTCCTCCTTTCCAGGATGAGCCAGACTCGGACGACCATCTATCTCCCACATAGGTCGGGCTGTGCAGGCGTTGAGCCCATGGAGGTTTTTTTTTGGCTCAGCATCATCGCATGTGGGTGTTGAGCAGCACCCTGTACCTCCCCCCTCCTGGGTGCCTCCCCTCCCCCCTGGGTCGTATGTGGCCATTTTTGATTTTTCTTTTAGTTTAGTTAGTTAAGTTTCTGTTTGATAGTTAGTTTAATTAGGTAATGTAGGTTTTCCATAGTTAGTGTAATTAGTTAATATAGTTCAAAATTGCTTGTCTATTGTGCTTTCATGTGACAGTGCGGTGCTTTCTGGCTTTTGAAGGCATCCACTGTCTGTTCCAGCTGGGCCCTTCAGGCTTGTCTTGTGTATGTGTTTGCTGCTTGGGGTCCTTGAATCATATATGCCACTCCTGCCTCCCTTATCCATGGGCTCGCAAGGATGGTTCGGTGTGACAACCTATTACACAAGGGCTTTGGACTGTCATATCTGTGGCATGTCTGGTGCTGTGTGACTTGTGTTGACACCCCTAGTGGGGATGATTGCGGTGTTATTGTCCACTGTTCAGCTTTTGCTAGATGGGGTGTTTCATGATTAATGTGTACATTCATTGCTATGCATTGTGTAGTATGTTTCTTATCTTTACTGTACACGTGCTTGTTGCAATTCATGCTGTAATAGTGTTCCACACTTTGGATGTAAAAGACGGACTGATGGTGTGATTTCTGATGTAACGAGATGCCTGAAGAGACACACACAGATGACTTTAAAGCATTAATCATGTGTTTCATGCCCTTTCTGCAGGGGGGTGAGCCTCCAGAACACCTTTGCCAGCAGACATGGCCCATTGGACGTCTGAATTCTGGACACGTTTGTTGGTGCACACATGCACATGTGTGCACAAGCAGAGGCACAGGGATTGCAGACCTACATCCTAGAACTGCTGACGTGTTACAAGGAACTCCAGGCAAGGTGAGCAGCACAGGGGGGCCACAACACAGCAAAGCTTGCACCAGGCGAGTTGCACATGCAGGCTTAGTCACAGCACTGAGGGTGAGCTTGGACGAATATTGGTGTTGAAGCACACAATGCAGCTCAGATGTGTTGGTGCACTGATGGCTGTTGATTGTAAGGTTGTCTGGGGCACCTGCAGGGGCAGTGGCACATACCCTCCGGTACACCAAGGTCCATTGAGGCACTTGTATCAACCATGTAGCCTTCCGAGACATGGAAAGGGGCAGCTCACAGGGACATACAGCAAGGGACATACTCGGGTGCAGTGCATTTCATTTCCAGGTACATTTTGATAAATGCACTGCCAACTTTGTTTTGGTCATGGTGGTATGCAACTTTCTCTGAAGTCATGGCTTGCTATATGGGTCTGTCTGCTTACCCAGGGAACATTGCATGTTGTGTGCATTGTGACACATTGGTGTTCCATTTGCCACGCACCCACCGGCGGCTGACTTACTGCATTGACTGTGTATGACCCATCACAGGGGTAATGTTATATATGGGTACGAAGTATCTACACCAGATTGTCTGTTTGTAGAGTAGTTTGTTGCTATGGGGCATGTTTGGTGGTGTGTTTTTGTGTAATGGGCACGTACAGGTTATTGACTGTGGCTCTCTTTGCAGCATTGCAGTGCTCCTGTAACCAGTCCTGAGAGTGCGCAGGCAGGAGGCCAGCACTCAAAACCAGAGCTAAGTGTCTTGTTGTTTTTCTTTCAAACTGCTCTGCATAGGCTTGCTGGGGGGTGCACTAATGCATGGATGAATGTGTAATTCAATTTGATATCTTTTTTTCCCCTAATCACCCGGAATCCTATCCAATTTTAAACCCTGTACCCTCTACCCGGTGTTCCTGCTTCCCGTACCTATCCAAGCAATGTTCCCTAACCCTCTTTCCCCGCTGGGGTTGTGGATGCCTGTGTAAGCCCCAAACTTGCAGGTGCCTAAACCCTAGAGGGGGTGGTTGGTTCGTGCCACTCCTAAGCCTGGACTACAGAAGGCCATGACAATGATGTCCGAGTTTGGTTGGATTGTGTATGTGTTCATGCAGGTAGTACATTTTCGTGCATTCCCTACTTTCATGTGTCATTCCTCCTCCCCTCTCCTGCCACTCATTCCAGTTATCCAGTGTGCCAACACCTGTCCCGACTGCATATCCCTGACCCTCCTTCGCCACCAGGGTCTTAGAGGCCTGTGTGAGTTGTACCTTGCAGGCACCCGGGACACGGTGGGGGTGGTTGTTTCGTGACACTCCCGCGCCTGTACACGGGACCTGTGACAGTACACATCCGTTCATGGTGCATCATTCTATGTTATGTACCACACATGGTTCACATCCTGTTGTGACATTGTTTTACTGTGCTACCTTGGTTGTTACATCATTGTGGTAGTACTTGGCCTTTGTGAGGTACTGCTACGTCAAGTCATCTACTGGAGGGTGTTCTGGTACGTTTTTCTGGCTTGGATTTTGTGATTTTGCAAATTAGGGTGGACTCTGAGGGTGCAGGCACCTTTTTACACACAAGGTGGGAGATGGTGATGAAGGGGAAAGGTGATCCTGTGGCCAGGTGGAATTGAGGGTTGAAGGCTCCATGACCCAGGTGCAGTTGTTCAGTGGGTCATGGTCATTTGTGAGGGAGGGGCGGGGGGTTGTTGTTGATAGTTGCCTTGCCCTGCAGTGTGATGGGAACCCTGACATTGTAATGGTGGTATCCTATGTACATGTTGTGTTCTGCTGATCAATGCCTGTTCATGTGTTGTGTTTACCTTTCAGGTGTGAGGGGATAGTTGTGGTTTGACATGCTGGGGTGTACACATGGTGAATGTTCACATGTGATGTGTAGAGGACACTGATGGTCACTGATTGCACATGCATATGTTGAGTGCATGTCCTTACTGACCCACACACTTGCACTCTGATGCACTACATGTACAACCACCCTTGCATATCCACGTGTACACTGTTTGCCTTCTGGTGCCCACTGTGTCCCTGCAGCACATGTTCTGTGACCAATTATGGATCCTGTACATGCCTAATTTGCTTTTTGATGTGGTCTGTCGCTTAGATGTGATGCTCAGGGTGTGCATCACACACAATGGCTGTTCACTGTGCTGTGCGCTGAGCAGTGTGTTGCAGGAGTTGGACACAGCACACAGAAGCTGCAGTGTTGATTTTGCAATGCACAATGTGCATGTAGACAGGCATTCATTGTTATGTTACGTCTACAACTCTTGTAATGCATTTGGGAATGACTTATTTTGGGTGGGAGGTTGTTGGTCAGTCATTTCATCTGATTCCATGTCAGGCATCATTGTCTGAAGCCACTGTACATTTTGGACATGGCAATGTGTACCTTATTGTTACTGTGTTGGTGTATGGGTATTGCTTGCCATGTCATGTTGTGGTTTGGGAGGGTTTGAGTGACATAACAGTGATGGCCATGGCCTGTTTTGCAGGTGTGTGTGATTCACACCTTGCATGTCAGGGTCATCCGCTTCTCAAAACAACTAGCCTGGGGTAGATCTCTCTCTGCGGCAGGGGCCTCCCTCTGGAACAGCCTTCCTGCCTCACTGGAACTTGAGGAGAACCATCTCCCGTTCCGGAAGCACCTCAAGACCTTCCTCTTTGCTTCTGCTTTCTCTCTGCCTCTCCCTTGCAAAATTCTTCACTGGAACTGCACTGGATCTGCAACTGGGCCACTCTCACCGACCTCGGTCCCTGGCCCAGCCACTCTCCACTTGCACTGCCTCCCTGGCAACCCCTGCACTGCGGGACTGTCTCTCTATCCCTACAGCCCCCCCTTCCCAGCACTTGTCTGCACTTACCTTTGCAGTTGCCACCAGCTGGCCTATTTATTTGTTTTTTAGTCTACCTACCCTGTACTGCACTCCCCCCCTCCCCTTCCCCTTGCACTTTTCCCTTCCCCTTACCCCTGCACTTGCACAATCTGAATGACACCTGGCCTAGTAGTATCATTGTCTGTCTTCCCTTGTTCCCCCCTCCCTGCCTCATCGAACCTTGAAATACTTGTGTATAGGCCATATCATGTCATGTCATATGTGTGCCTTTTGGACACACAGGATAGCTTGTGTTTAAGTAGCTAGGGATGCAGAAAATGTGGCACTTCCATGGCAACTATCTCAGGGTGGTAGGGTTGTGACAGTTGACTGTCTCTTTGTCATCATCGATTGTCACCTGGTATGTGCCAGGCCTGTTTGCACTCCGCAGGGATGGGAGTTTAGGTGAAAAATGTGGCCACAAGCTGGGTCCGGGCTTCCTCGCCACGTGCCCTGTCCCCTCCCATGGGCAGCGCCTGTGCCTGTGGTTGGCAATGTGGGGGCACCACCATGTCCACCGGGACGCCCTGTCGTGTTGCAACATTGTGCAGGACACATGCTGCCACAATGATCCTGCACACTACTGGGGGTGCATAGAGTAGCTGCTCGCCAGAGCGGTCAAGGGAGCGGAAACGTGACTTGAGCACTCCGAATGTGCGCTCCACTATGGCCCTGGTTGCAATATGGGCGGCGTTGTATCTTACCTGGGGTCGTGGGGTGGGGTTCCGGATTGGCGTCATCATGTGGTTGCTCAGAGGGTAGGCACTGTCCCCTGGGGAGGTGTAAATGGTTGTGATTATTGGGGTTTGTGTATTTGTGTGTGTGTGTGTGACATGCATGCATGTGCAAGGGCATTTGTACTCACCTAGGAGCCAGGTGTCGCCATGCTGCCCAGCTTCCAGGGCCCAGCTCAGGGCGGACATTCTGTATATGAAACTGTCATGGGTGGAGCCAGGGTAGTTTGCATAGACAGAGGTGATGATTCCCTTTGCATCGCATACCACCTGTACATTGATGGAATGCCAGTGCTTGCGGTTTCGGTAGATGTGCTCAGTGGCCCTAGGTGGACGTAGGGCCACATGGGTGCAATCTATGGCACCGAGCACTTTGGGGAAGTGTGCCACCCTGAAAAAATCCAGGACAACGGCCTGCCTTTCTGCCGGTGTTCTGGGCATGTATATGTGCCTGCAGACTGAGGGGCGCGTTGTCATGATTGCCAGTACCTGGTGTAGGCAGCGTGACTGCGTGGCCTGTGTGACCCCCCCCACTATGGCAGTAGTCCGCTGAAATGACCCAGTGGCCAAAAAATGCAGGACATTGAGCACCTTCTCAAAGGGGCTCAATGCTTGGGAGCAAAGGGTGGGGGATATAAGGTCATCTTCCCACTCCCTGACCAGGTCTAGGATGATATGGGGTGGAAACCTATACCTGCCGTAGACCTGGTCATCAGGCATCCCAAAACGGCTTGTCCGTGGTGCGAAAATGCTTGCCCTGGCTATTCTCCTCCTCCTGCGGTGTCCCACGATCAGTGCTGCGACAAATGGGGCATTCATCGTAGCTGTATACACGTGTTTGTTGTTTGCGCGCACTTTTATACTGTGCGCTGGGACGCCTCTGCCTGCCTTCGTGTGGCAGACCCGTTGACGCCTGTGTGCGTCTTTTGCCGTGCGCGGGTTTCCCGTATTCGAATCCATGAATACGGGTGGTTGGCGTACGTGTTGGCGTTCCGTGTAGTTCCCTGCAGTACTTCCCCAGTTACGCCTTCTTTTTCACGCGTTATTCCCCATTCCGCGTGTTATGCCCACTGTTCCGCCCACTTTGGTTGTGTGCGCCGCGCTATGTGTGCTTTTGCTGTGCGCGTAGCGCACGCCGTGTGTGCCCGCGTGGTCCATGGCTGGATTGGGCGCACGGACAGCGGCAAACACGCGCAGCGTCTTCCTTGTATCGCACACGTGTGCGTGCGCTGCGTTTCTCACGCTTGCGCCACCTTGCGCCTGCTTGCGCTGGGATTTTCGGCGCACGTTTGCTCCATGAATCGACCCCCATGTGTCAGTATGAACATAAAGAAGACTTAACTATACTACAATCAAAACTAAACAATGAGCAAAGTAGCATTTTTCAAGAAGTAACAAAACAAATTGCACATGGTGTAAAACATGAAAATAAAGAATGTTCCTGCCATAATGATAAACCTATACTACTGTACGTCAGTGGTGAAGCTGGTTCTGGCAAAACATTCCTAATCAAAATCATTAGTAAGTTCCTTCAACAATTGACAAACAACAAACTGTCAGCTGTTGTCACTGCCCCCACAGGTTTGGCTGCCTACAACATAGGTGGTGTTACATTACACTGATTACTACTATTACCAGTAGAACACCAGAACAAATTAGACTATTACAAACTTTCTGCAGAAGCTGCAATGGAATTGCGCAGAGTATTGAAACAAATGAAAATGCTACTAATAGATGAAGTGAGCATGGTCTCCAACCTGATGTTAGCTTTGATTCACCTCAGATTACAAGAAGTACTCAAAACAGACTATGAAGAGCTTTTTGCAGGAAAACACATTATTGTTTTTGGAGATCTGCTTCAATTAACACCAGTAAAATGTGAGCCTATTTTTAAAACATTAGGACACAAACTCTGCCGTAAAACTGTTGGCAGCATTGGAAATGTCAACATTTGGCAACATTTCCAATACAAAGAATTAACAGAAAACATGCAGCAATCTGCAGATCTCACTTATGCCAACATTTTAAAAAGTATCAGAGTTGGTATACTTTCTAAAGAAGCAGAAGCAATATTGAAAACCCGGCACATTAATGCACTTTATGGCGATAATGCATGTGCTACAGATGTTATGGAACAATTAGCCCACAAAAATGTCAATTGTATGGCCTTAATGCCAACTCTTGCAAGCTGTTTCAAATTCAATGAAATCATGCTAAGTAAAGAAATGCAACCAATCATGGAAATTAGAGCCAGAGACAAACTAGATGTACATGGTAGGACACTACCCATGTGTGACCAAGCCACAACAAGACTAAATAGTTTAGAAAAATCAATCTCAAACACAGCAGGCTTAGAAAAGATATTAAAATTATCAATAAATTGCAGGGTAATGCTTAAACGTAACCTTGACGTGGACCAAGGACTAGTTAATGGAGCACTGGGTACAGTTGTTGGCTTTCAAACATACCCACGCGACAACAAAATTCAGTTTGTCAATATACTCTTTGACAAACTTTCAGAAGTAAAAAGGATAGGACGCTCAACAGCTAGATTCCTTCTCTTCAAAGATATGTATGTACGCAGAGAACAATTTTCTCTAACTCTTGCATACGCAGTCACGATTCATAAATCACAAGGTCTTACCCTAGATAAAGCAATGATAGATATTGGTAACACAGTCTTTATAGAAGGCATGAGCTATGTAGCACTATCACGCTTAGGTACACTTGACGGTCTATTTCTAATCAACTTTGATGCAAGTAAAATAAACGCTGATATTCCTTGCATTTTTAGAATACAATAGACTTCGCTCACTATACACCCCCCACCTAAACACATATTCTGTTCCACAAAAAGTAAAACGTTATAAAAGAAAAATAAATCAAACAGAAATGCAACAGGATGTCACTGTAAATCCTCCAAAGAGAGTAAAAGAAACTAATACTTCATCAAGTACCAGAAGCAAAAAAGAATCAATCAGGGAAAGTAAACCAGGTACTTCTTTAAAGAAGGAAGACAAACTCCAAAGAAAGCAGTTAGATACAGAACTACCTGGACCATTTAAATTCTCAAATATAGTTGGTGTAAGTTGCCACGCAAATGTAGCAATGAATATTCTATTTCAATTACCACCAATTGTTGACATTTACTTACACAGTACAGACCCATTGGGTTTGCAAATGTTAGTACTTCACAGAAATGCAATCCTGACAACACGTATAGTGTTTATGGAATAAGACAACAATTGGACTACTGTGCTGGAATGGTGAAATTCACTATAAACTCACAGGAAGATCCACAAGAATTTCTAATGTACTTACTACAAGTAATGGAAAACAAAAACATACCTATAAATGAAATCTTTCAGATTTCATACATGTGGAAACATACATGCACTCTCTGCAACAATGTGACACAAGAAGGAGCCACAACCAATTCAGGGCACTACACTGCATATATAAAAAAGAAATGTGGATGGTTTGAATGTAATGATAGTACCATTACTCTAAAGCAGAGATTACCAGGAAATCTTACAAACGCTTATTTGATGTTCTTAAAACCAAAATTTGATAACTAAACTGTATTTAAACCCTAAGTAAACTTGTGTTAAAAAATATAAACTGTTAGAATACTCCAAAAGCTATCTAACTGCTCAAAGATTCTACAACAACCAATCAGATAAATGAATACCACTAAATTAGACCAAGAAATACACAGTTAGAATACGCCAATTGGTATCTATTTGTCCCAAAATTTAACAATATCCAAATAAATAAATCAATACCACTAAAATATATCAAAGAAATAGACAGTTAGAATACGCCAATTGGTATCTAACTGCTCCAAAATTTTATAATATCAAAACAAATAAATAATATGTTACTGCTCCAAAAAAAAGCATTAGCCAGAAACAACAAGTGAACACTGAAAACAAGCCAACAAATAAACTGTAGCATAACAGAAAAAGGTTTTTTTTTATCCAACATGGATTTTTTTTTCCCACAGACCCAATGATTTTAGCAACAAATACAGAAACTGAGCAAATTGCACAGTACTCTGATTTGTAATCTACTAAATATGAGGGTCCAAAAAAAAAAATAGTATATTGATTATACAATGTAATAAGTCATTACAAAATACTAATACTAACATGCTATTTTCTTTTATCACAGAAATTAACAAGAAATAGCAGCATATCACATCCATAGTATCTAATACCTTTGTTCCTTATACATTTTTTTTTCACCCAAAGTTATAAGCAAATATGAATGTGATATGCTGCAGTGCTTGTTGCCAGGCCAAATGGCCATGCACCCAAGACTCTATGCCCTGGCAACAACCACCGCAGCATATCACATCCATAGAGTCAAACATTTCAACTATGGTCTATGGAAAGTTTTAATGTCCGCGGACATTATGAGTGTTCTTAGAACACTTTCAACTTGCCAGCGAACAAAACGGACAGCGTTTTCAGGACACCCCCTACGAACATTTCAGAACAACGCAGTAGTTCTTAGAACACTTTCAACTTGACAACGAACAATATGGACAGTGTCCTCAGAACACCCCATTTCGTTTATTTGCGAACATTTCAGGACACCATGAGTGTTCTAAGAACACATTCAACTTGACAGAGAACAATACGAACAGCATCTTGAGGACACCCCCTACGAACATTTCAGAACAACGCGAGAGTTCTTAGAACACATTCAACTTGACAGAGAACAATACGGACAGCGTCCTCAGGACACCCCCATTTTGTTTATTTGCGAACATTTCAGGACACTGCGAGTGTTCTTAGAACACATTCAACTTGCCAGCGAACAATACGGACTACGCCTTCAGGACACCCCCTACGAACATTCCAGGACACCGCGAGTGTTCTTAGAAACGTCTTCAGAACACCCCCATTTTGTTTATTTGTGAACATTTCAGGACACCGCGAGTGTTCTTAGAACACATTTAACTTGACAGAGAACAATACGGACAGTGTCCTCAGGACACCCCCTACGAACATTCCCCGGACCCGCAAGTGTTCTTAGAAGCGTATTCAGAACAGCACCATCTTGTTTATTTGTGAACATTTCAGGACACCGCGAGTGTTCTTAGAACACATTCAACTTGACAGTGAACAATACGGACAGCGACCTCAGGACACCCCCATTTTGTTTGTTTGCGAACATTTCAGGACACCGCAAGTGTTCTTAGAACACATTCAACTTGCCAGCCACAACCACCATTCATATTTGCAAACATTTCAGGACACAGCGAGTGTTCGACAACGTCTTCAGAGCACCCCCATTTTGTGTATTTGCGAACATTTCAGGACACCGCGAGTGTTCTTAGAACGTATTCAACTTGACAATGAACAATATGGACAGCGTCCTCAGGACACCCCCATTTTGTTTATTTGCGAACATTTCAGGACACTGCAAGTGTTCTTAGAACAGTTTCAGTTTGCTTGCGAACAAACCGGACACATATGGAGTCCTCAGAACACCCCCCATTCAGTTTATTTAGAACATTTCAGAACACCTGTGATGTCCGCAGACAAATCAAACACAAAAAGAACGTCTAACACATAAAAAAACACAACTTTCATCCTATCTCATACACTCCCACCCTCCCCAAACACTCCTACACACCAACACACTCTACTAAATACAAATTTTGAACAAAGTTTCACTGCGCTGCCCGCGGACGACCGCGAATCCAAGATGGCGGGTGCTACCGAAAATCTGACGCGCTTCACACTCCACGCCGTCCAAGCAGCGAACACGTTGCATGTCCGCAAACATCACGCAAGCCGATTGGCCAATCAGGACACTGTCCGCGGAGCGAACAGGGAAGTCCGTCCGCGGACCGAACACAGATATCACTAATTTGTTTTGCCCTACTTTTTGGTCATTTAAAAAAAAACTACTGGACGGATTTTCACCAAATTTGCAAAAGCACGCTTTCGGGACCAAGCGGCTGCTCCTGGTCCAAATTTGGTGAAAATCCGTCCAGCGGTTTGGGCTGTAGACGCTATGGGAAAAAAAAAGTTTTGGGACCCCCCTATAACTTTGCCCCCCCTGGACGAATCCTCACCAAACTTTGCAAAGCAATTCAGAGTGACCCAAATACTTTTTTTGCATAGTTTGGTGAGGATTCGACCAGGGAGAGCGAAGTTATAAGCCGCCCAAAAAGTGTTCTTCCTATGGAAACACCAACTTAACCATAACTACATGGCCACTACCGTGGCCATGTAATATATAGAATTACATGGTAGTGGCTGTGTAGTTATGGTTAAGTTGCTAATCTCATAGGAAGAGCACTTTTTGGGCGACTTATTACTTCGCTCCCCCTGGACGAATGCACACCAAACTTTGCAAAGTATATGGTGCACTCTGAATTTTTTCGCAAAGTTTGGTCTGGGGGGGGGGAAAGTTATATGGGGGGTCCCAAAAATAGTTTTTTCCCATAGACTGAATGGTGGAAAAACTGCACGCCTACAGCTCAAACCACTGGACGGAATTTCACCAAATTTACGGCAGGAGCAGCGGCTTGGTCCCGAAAGCACGCTTTTGTAAATTTGGTGAAAATCCGTCTAGTAGTTTTTCAAAAAAATGATTAAAAAGTAGGTCTCAAAAAATTAGTGATATCTATGCCCAATCCGCGGACACACTTCACTGTTCGCTCCGTGGGCAAGATATCGATTGGCTAATTGGTCGCGTCATGTCTGCGGACATGTGACGCGTTCGCTGATTGGATGGTGAAGAGCATGAGGTCCGTCAGATTGCTCCAATGCCCCCGCCATCTTGGGTCCGTGTGTTGGTGTCCGCGGACATCGCCGCAAAAACATATTAATAAACACAACATTGCACTTGTTAAACTTATCAAATACTGTCTGGGGAGGTTAGGGTTGATGAGGATGGGATGGGATATGGCAGCAACAAGCAAACACGTGGTGTTTTTTTGTCACTAAAGTCATACAGTACATTTGGAGGTGTTCCCCAATATAATCTGCGTAAAGTACAGGCGAAGGACTAATGTATCTGTGTTAAAATGTATTTAAAATAATAATAGAGTCAGTCTGCCATCCCCTAGAGTCTGGCACCAGAGGCAGCCACCTGCAGTGTCTCATGGAAAGAGGCCCTGCATGTATATGAGAATACAAGTTCTCATGGATGCGTTGAGCCATGTTGTTGCAAAGTGAGAATGTATTTAGCTTCTGAGTGAAGGTCACCAGCTTTGATTTTTTTGGTTGTGAGCTAAGGAAGCTCACGCATGGGACACAGAGTATAAGGTTCAATTGTTTTTTGACCTTGAAAGAAAGGGAATATTCCGTAAGGAATGTAGTGAGTGGAGGTTTGTAATAATGCACATTTGATAAGGTTATGCATTCCAAAAGTGTGAAGGACCATGTAAATTCAGTTCATGAAGAATCTTTGGTGCGAGCGCAGTGAGTGTTACGGTCTGATTTATGCCAAGAGAATGGAAATGGTGAATATAATGTAAGTTTGATTTTGACGACTGTATACCGGAACAAGCATTAACTTATTATTATATGAAGACTAATTTTGGGTTATATTCTATTCGTTTGTTCTGTGTTTCTTATTGCAATGTAACGCAAGTACTACCTTTCTGTGTGGTTGTCTTTTTTTACGTGGTAATGGGGAGTGCAGGATCTAGGTGCATGTAGACTATCACTAGGTTCACCCAGGTTCAACGCTAATATTTCATTAAAATGTCATGTATGACCATATGGAATTGTGTATTACCTCCACGTCCACTCTTCCTCGTCCCAGTACTTACCTCATGAGGCCCCTGCCTCTGACACAGGACATTCTTCTATTTCTTTAAATCCCTATAACTCCTCCCCCACATTCACGTCACTCAGTTTAATTTTTCCTGCCTCCGGCAGGTTTGACTTTTTCTTCCCTATACGGGGCAGTGGGGAGCACCGATTGCTGGCCCCCTGGGGGGGCTGTGTGGTGGGGCCCTTGGCTCCCTCCGGTTTCACGCTGCTCTTGGGCCCCCTGTGGGGCTTGGGGTCACAGTTGAGCCAGATTGCCTTGCTCAGATCTTTGCTGGGCTTCGGACCGTGGCGTGAGCATTGTGTCCTGGGTCCTGCATGGCATGGGGAAGGTAAGGAGAGGGGAGGACTGGGCTTGATGTTTTTCCCCTCTCCTCCTGTTTTGGCCATCTTGATTCGACAGGCCGTTTCCTCATTCTCTGTGTACACATCTTTATTGGAAATGATGGCAAGCACTTGGCAGTATGAGCTAGACTTCCCTTTTGTTGTGAAGCCTCTCTGCTTCTTGTCGTGGGGCGACTGTGGCAGAGAGTATTTGAAAGTGCAGGGGCTCTGTTCTGTCGCAGACATGTCACATACCACCCGCTCCTCAGACACACACAGCCCAGGATTCACCAGATGTTAGCTGCATTCTCTGGGGGAAGGTAAGGAGAGGGGAGGACTGTGCTTTATATTTTTCCCCTCTCCTGCTGGTATGGCCATCTTGACTCCTTCGACAGGCCGTTTCCTTGTGCTTTGTGTACACATGTTTATTGGAAATGATGGCAAGCACTTGGCAGTATGGGCTAAGCCTTCCCTTTTGCTGTGTTGCCTCTCTGCTTCTTGTCGTGGGGTGACTGTGGCAGAGAGTATTTGAAAGTGCAGGGGCTCTGTTCTGTCGCAGGCATGTCACACACCACCCGCTCCTCAGACACACACAGCCCAGGATGCACTGGATGTTAGCTGCATTCTCTGAGGGAAGGTAAGGAGAGGGGAGGACTGTGCTTGATGTTTTCCCCTCTCTAGCTGGTATGGCCATCTTGACTCCTTCGATAGGCCGTTTCCTCGTGCTCTGTGTACACATCTTTATTGGAAATGATGGCAAGCACTAAGCAGTATGGGCTAGCCTTCCCTTTTGTTGTGAGGCCTCTCTGCTTCTTGTCGTGGGTTGACAGTGGCAGAGAGTCTTTGAAAGTGCGGGGGCTCTGTTCTGTCACAGACATGTCACATACCACCTGCTCTTCAGACACACACAGCCCAGGATGCAGCGGATGTTGGCTGCATTCTTTGTGTGCAGCCTGTGAAAACGGCGCAGATTTAGACATGACTGCAAACGGCTGGAAGGGTACCGGCCTGGCATAGTCTACACTTCAGGTTTGAGTCTCAGCGGTGCTGACTCGGCCGTTCATCCTTCCTAGACCGACACATTGGAACCATTTAGAGCATGGGGCTACCAGCTACTGTATAGAGGGCTCAAGCCACCTCTCAGTCATGTGGCGAGTTAGTGGTGTGTTTGGGTCTGTGCTAGCTGTGGACGCAGACTCCTTGCCCTGTCCTCTTCCTCTGAACTGCGCGAGGGAAGGTCATAGGAGATGATTTTCTTTTCCCTTGTCCGGCATGGAATTATAGAAAATGCATCATGGAATTAACGGCCATGCAGGGGGTTCCCAGTGTTCTTCTTTTAGGGCCTAGGTCCTCCGGTGCTGACGTGTTGCTTTCACGCCTCCTCTCAGACTTGTGGGAAGTGATATTGCACATGATGGCACATGTCTGTGCTTAGAGGGATTCTCAGAGCCACTGGTGCCGATGGAGGGGGATGTCACTTCAGTGGGTCTTTCCAGTATAGGCATACCCCAGGTAGGAGGTTGCCTTTGATGTCTGCTATCTGGGATGGATTGCTTTGCCCCGCTTTGTGAAAGTACTCTGCCCTTTTGACGCCAGCCTGGTGGCTCCTCTGTCGGCTGAGGGGGCCATGGTCGGTGAACTTCTGGGCTGTCCTGTATCTTCATTTTGATAGGTCAGATCTTTTTGTGGGCTGACAAGCATGCTGTTATATTGTGGCGCAGGCCTGCTTCAACATACTGTCATTTTCCTCTAGTGCAAGTGCAGTGACTGGCGGTTTTCCCTGGGTCCTCGTCTCTATCTTCTCAGAGGTGTATGGGACCGGTGGGGTTCGGATTCCTGGGTAATGGGCTCCTTCCAGAGGGGGGGTATCAGTTGCCGTTCCTGTCTCCTCCTGTCCAGGTTTGCAAGGTTAGGACTTTGGTACCCAGCTCACGGTTGAAGTAGTTGGCCATGGGATCCGTTCTCTCCGAATGGTGGTTGTGGGCTACCGCCTTGCCCGTTCCTCTCCCTGTTCAGGGTCAAGTTTTCTACTTGTTCCTGGTCCCTATGCCTTCTAGGATGTGTCACCTGCTTATGGGTCTCAAGGACCTGCACTGCTTGTCCGGACGGAACGCTTCAACATGGGGGCTTTGTGGAACATACTCTGGATGTTGTGCAGGGGGGGAGCTTGCTGGCTGTTCTGGGCTGTGTTCTCAGAAGGCAGTATGTCTCAGCTCACCTGGTGCTGAAGTTACGGGGCACGTGGCATATTGCGTGTTTTCCAGTTCCTTGAGCCCGTCTTCAGTTACGACCCTGGTATCTTATACTCTCTCCCACTGGCTCCCGACGTCTCGGCTTTCATAGTTTTGTTTTCAGTGTCCCCAGCGCTGCGAGTCTCCCTGCTATGGTGGCGGGGGGTTTCAGGTCTACAGGCTGAGGTGTGCATGGTCCTTCCTCCTGTGGTGTCTCTTACTACCGACGCCAGCAGAATGGGTTGGGGTGGGTCTACATTGGGGGTCCTCTCAGCTCAAGGGTTGTGAGATCTGGGGAGAGCCAGCGATCATCCAATTGGCAAGAGTTGTGCCATTATCCAAGCTCTGGTGTACTTCGAGGAGTTGCTGGACGGTTGCCGGTTTTGGTCCGATCGGACAATATGACGGCCTTGGCATATGTGAACTGCAAAAGGGGTTCCAGCCGCTCCTTGAATGCTCTGGCAGCACTGATAGGCACCTGGGAGGAATCTCATCTGGTGTCTCTGGTGGCCTCACGTATCAGAGGGGTGGGCAATGTTCAAGTGGATCTTCTCAGACGCCGGTTTCACTCCTCTGTGGAACTGGTCCTGTCGGCCCAGGTCTTTGCGATGACCTGTGTCAGATTAGGGTCCCCAGTTCTAGACCTGTTTGCATCCCCGGCCTCAGCATAAGTTCCCTTCTTCTGCTCTCGGTGTCAGGCTGAGGGTATTGGGGTATGGACGCCCTCTCTGTACAGTGGCCTTGGGGTTTTCCTTTATGCCTTTCTGCCTATTCCCCTTCTGCCCCGGGTGGTTTGGCGCATCAGAGTGTCCAGGGTGACTGTGTTGGTGTTAGCTCCGTTCTGGTCCCGCCAGAGTTGGCTCCCCTCTCTGTTGGAGCTTCGGTCCTAGGAACCTTTGCTGGTTGCAAGGTGGCTGTGTCCTCTTCAAGGGGATCTGCGGTTGGAAGTCCACTGGATGCAATGGACAGTGTGGCTATTGCTCAGTCTATGTTGATATCTCAGGGGTTCTCAGATCCTGTAGTTGAGTCCATAATGGATGCTCCTAGACCCTCCACTCTGAAGGTGTTCGGCAGGCATTGGGGCCATTTCCTAGACTGGTATGGGTGGTCTGGGATCCCTCCCCTGAATTCTGGCCTCTCTGCTATCCTTCGATTCCTCCGGGAGGGGTTCTTTTCCAGGCTTCGCTCTCAGTGGGCCTCCATGAAATTCCTTTTGGGGGACTCTGATGGTCAATTGGATGGGGAGGTGTTGGTGGGGAAGTTGCTCCAGGGTTTTTCTTCTTCCCGTCCTTGTGCTGAGAAAGGGCTTCCCCCTTGGGATCTCCCTCTTGTATTACAGTTCCTTCAAGGGCCTCCCTTTGAGTCCATTTCCGAGACTGACATCAAACATCTTACACTGAAATCAGCTTTTCTTATTACCCTTGCTTCTGCCTGTCGGCTTGGGGAGATTGGGGCTCTCTTATGTCACCCTCCTTTCCTGAGGGTGCTGCCAGACTCAGTGGTGCTGAGGTGTGGTCCGAAGTTCCTCCCTTAAGTTGTATCTCGGTTTTTACACCTCTCAGGATCTGGTTCTCCCTGACTTCTTTCATGATCCGAGAATGCCTGAGGAGGTTGCTTGGCTTAACATTATGTCCGGCGGAACGTGTTGGAGTATTTGACTAGGTTTGCTTTTTTCCACCAATCTGATAGTCTTCTGATTGCTTGTGGTCTGGCTGGGGCTGGGCATAACACATCTGTGGTTTCCATTTTCCGGTCATTCCGCGTTGTGATCTCCAGGGCCTATGTGGCTTCTGGCCTGCCTGTGCCTGCGCACGATCAGGGGCGGTCCGCCAGGGGTTTGGCGGCTTCCTGGGCCGATGCAAGGAGGGTTTTCTCTGCAAGAGATTTGTATGGCTGCCGCCTTGGCTGGTCAAGGCTTTTTCATCAACCGCTATGGGTTGAGTTTCTTCCACTCAGGGGTTGGTTCCTTCGTGGTTGGAGTTTTGTCTGTGGGGATGTGAATTAAGAGTTATTGTGGGTGTGTGTTTTGCTGCAGTTTTTGGCTCTGTGTCATTGGGACCTTTTCCTCGTTGCTGCTTTGGTATACCTCATGAGGTAAGTACTGGGACGAGGAAGAGTGGACTTGGAGGTAATGCTCTGATTACTTACCAGTAATCTTCATTACTCCTAGTCCTACTCTTCCTCTTCACAGTACTGACTGCCCTGCCTGCGGGGAAGGTCCCATGCTCCGGCTTGGTAATATGAAACTGAGTGACGTGGATGTGGGCGATGAGTTATAGGGATTTAAAGAAATAGAAAAAGGTCCTGTGTCGGAGGCAGGAGCCTGATGAGGTAAGTATTGTGATGAGGAAGAGTAGGACTAGGAGTAAGGAAGATTACCAGTAAGTAATCAGAGCATCAGTTTCCACGTTGTTTTCCCTGTGTTGAGATTGTTTGATGTGTGTGCTAATCGTTAGTTTAAACTCTATGCCGAATTAAAAAGTCAATAGATATATTGTAATAAAATTTGGGTATTGATACACATTTTCTGTTATGTTTTCCAAATAGCTACACCCTGCCTTTCTGCGAATGTCATAGATTCCAGATGCCAACTGACGGCTTCTTCAATCGGCAGCTGCACATAGTTGTCAATGGCTGGATCACAGTGACTGTCGCCTAGGGCCAATGTGGCCTGTACGCTGTACTAGCGATTAGGAGTAACATAACATCCTTTATGTTGATTTAGGCCCAAGTTGATGCAGAAGCCCTGCAATTCACTGTGCGACCCAAGCGGTTCTTTTATCGAAAACAAACACTTTGGGCCTCATTACACGGAAGGCGGAGGACCAAGGTGCTAGTAAAATACCGGCACCGCCTTGGTGGAAAGGGGAATTACCGCCCCATTCCAAGGTTGGCGGGGCGGTAATTCCCCCTTCCACCACTGCCCTTCCCCATTCCCATTTTTGCCCCATAGGGCATAATGGGAATGGGGAAGGTGCTAATTACGGCACCGCAATATTGCGGTGCCGTAATTAGCACCAAGGTCCCTTAGCGGGTTGCTTTTTAACACCTGCGAAAAGCAGGCGTTAAAGTACCAACCCGCTAAGGGACCTCGTAGTAAGGCGGTAATGAGGCCCTTTGTGTACGGAAAAAGAACAACGTGTGCCTCACAATTAACATTTTGGATCATAAGCGAAGAAACAAATTTGCAATTTGATTTAATATAGGAATAGTCGGATGTTGTTGGATCATTTATTGTGAAATAAAAATTGTACAGTGTTATTGTTTTCTTTTAAAGTACGGTTTAATATTCCGAATTGTGACGTGCTGTGTTAGTCGATGTGTGTTGATTTTCGGGTTCTGCGTCACGTAGGTGATTATGGGCGCATTTGGATATGCTGAAGAGGAACGTCACCAAGAAAGGTGTAAAATATCACTAGGGTTGGTGATGTGAGGGTCAGGGCGGGGCATATGATTTAGTGATGTCAGAGCAGTTTACCTTAGGCAGATGCAGCAATGGATAAGAATAGCACAAGATGGACGCGCCCTGCTGCCAGATTTTGTATGTTTTTAAAAGAGGAAAAGTGAGGTAAGGTGAATTGGAAATGTTTGTGATAGATTAACATATGTATGAAAATACGTGGCCGAACCCTCGGGACAATAATGTTTTCTGAGCATTGCACTTTTGAAATTTATGAAATAATGTTTGGGGAGGTGAGGGATGATGATGATGGGTGGGATATTTCTGATGTGATTTCGAATGCGTTTACAAAGTTTGGTGGGATTTCATGCAGAGCTTATAGACAATTGTATGTGCATTCATTTGACAGTTTTGAAGAAATAAAACATGGGAGATTTCCACCAAACTTGCGTAAGGCACATTGGCATGGATAAAAAAGCATGGTTTTGCAAATGTGGCAGTGTTTTCTTATTTGACAAGTGTCATAATGTAGTTGTAAAATAAGAAAACGCTGCCACATTTGCAAAATGTAGTTAAAAAAAATAGAGGTATAGCTTAAGTGACTGAGGGGTAGGCTGTAGCCATGGGCAGTGGGCAGAATGTCCGGGTCATGGAATAAGGTCATGATTCGGACAATGTGGCCACTGGCCATGACCATAAGGGACAAAACATAGGATTAAAGTGGCCATGTCCACCTGGGACTGGCTTTGTGGTAAAGTTATTCGAAATTAGGATAGATTTAAAAGGGAAGAAAAATGTGCTTGCGGTAATATGGTCATAGGGATTTCTTTTTGCCTTTTGTAGGCTGCCATGGAAAGCGAAAAGAGGGTCCCTGTATGGAACCCCCGCCTTCCCTTTCCTTCCCTTTCCATGTTGGCCATCTTGGAAAAGGAATTTCCTTCCTATACCGGGACGCCAAAGGCGTCCCGGTGTAGGATGAAAAATCCTCTTTTTTAGTACCACGGGTTACCACTTTGGGAACCTAGGCTGCTAATGGCCTTCATCCCCCATTTCAGGGGCTGGAATGGGGGGTAATGGTTCAGAGGCCTTGTTATCCACCCTTGCTTCGCTTGGGCTGATAACTTGGGCTGCTGGGCCGGTATCCACCATTCCAGTTCGTGGAATGGAGGATGAACGCCCCAATATTCCCATTAGCATAACACAAAATGTAAATGGAAATGTTTTAAAATCTTATTTACTTTACTGAGAAATATAAAGCAGATGGAGTCTATGCGTTTTTTTTTTTGTTAGTTCTATTTTTTAACTGTGAAAGATGGTTCCTAACTGTGTTATTTCTAAGGTAGGGGGCAGTGTTTCTCATGCTCCTTGATTACAGCAGTGGTGGTGTCTCTTGGGGAGGAGGGATGGGCTTAGCTGATGCCATTTTAAGATAAATAGCAGTTTTGGTAACAGTTTGTACAGTGTACTAGGTTGCTAATAGATGAGTAGGAATATGTGTTGGAGCTGTGCAAGGGAAATTTTGAAGTTGAAAGTTCCTAAATCAGTAGAAAATGCAGTTGCAAATTTTCCGCGAAGCACAGATTTTATTGTGAAGTGTGTACAGGTTCTCGGACACGTCATCATGCTGCGCGCCAGCATATGGTCATGTGGCACTTTCCGGAAGGTTCACAATAAAGTCAGATGTTCGTGGACGTTATGGTTAAGTTGCGCTACTAAAAACCTATGAAATTCAGTAAAAAAAACTTTGTTAAAGGGACGTTATGGTTTCAAGTAAAACCGAAAAACCCCTGATTACAACCATCACTGATGACATCACATGTCTGGCTCCTCCTTTTTTCCTTTACTGACATATCTAGGCCACATGGTTTTCTTCAGTAACAGTCAGGAACTAAAAATTGGAAAGGTACTACATTTGTAGACTTATCCTTCAAGTATGTTCTTACAGTAATTCCCTTAGAGTCCAGTCATACCATATGAAACATATACATAGGGGACGACACAAGCTTGAAAGACAGCAATCCTTTCTGTACATGACGAGAATCAGTGCGGTTGTCAGCACTTTCTGAGAGTTCTGTTGTTTTTTTATTACTGTACTTTCCCTGTATATGCTCATATTTGTATACATTATACTCACACTACTTTCTTTAGGGTCCAGTCACATCATGTGATACATTTACATAGGGTAAGTAGCAGCTTTTAAACAGAGCAATAATTTCTCTTCATTAAGATAATCAGTTAGGTTATGAACACTTTCTGCTACTACTGCTGTTTTTTGCTTATTTCACTTTCCCTGTGTATACTCATATTTGTATGTGTTGTTGTCTCTTTGTGTTTTGTCTGTAATAATGCTATTAAGTAGTAAGTAAGTTTTATTAGCTACTTATTACATGTTTCACAGTACGCAAAACTCTAATAAGAAAGCAGTTATCATGTCACTGTTCAACATGGCAAGGTTATGAATATTGCACCTCCATCATGTATGCTGTAATACAACGCCTATGTTTCTACATGAGTAGCTTAGTATACTGGATAGAACTTCATAATAGAATGCTATTTATATCAATGAATTGCTTAATGCACTAAGTAGCTCAAGATATTTATTCCAATGATCCATGACACTTTTTTGTCAACATCATAATAAAAATCCCTTGTACAGACTTTTCATGAAAAGTAAATGCACATGTGATGTCATCAGTGATGTCATCAATGACATTTGTGATGTCATATTTGATGTCCTGGGTGTTCGTCTTAGCAGTGCACGGTGGTGGCGCGAGTTAAGTTTGCTTAGCTGACCATAACTGGCGAATTTCAGGGGTTTTTCGATTTTACTTGAAACCATAACGTCCCTTTAACAACATTGTTTTACTGAATATATATATATATATATATATATATATAAAACAAATCCATGTTCTTTTTTTACCTTTTGTTATATGTATGAAATCTAGCGTTTTTCCCTTCCCAGTTCCTACCTCTTTTTCCTTATCTGTGCCTTTTTTACATGGGTGCCAGATTTTGATTTTCACTAGGGGGCTAAAGTACCTGTTAATCTTGCAGTTGGTAATTTTTAACTTGTTCATTGCTGCTTAAATGCGATTGGTTGGCGTTGTATAGTGTATTCTCAGTAAAATAATGTCATCCCACTGTGTATTGCCTAAAAATATTGTGAGATCATAAAGTATGTAATATTTTATGTACAACAATACCAGTGTCAAAACAGGTCAAAATTAGTCTGTGATTGATGAAAATCATTGAGTGTTTTAAATGAAATGTTCCTACTGGACATGATCGAAGGCCATGGCTAGTCGTTTGGTAGTGTTCGGCAGGAAGTGCCCACCAGCTAGGACTGAAGGCCGTGCCTGTGGTCTGGTAGCATTTTAAAGAAGACAGTGGGCACAGACAAATGCCATGCATGCCTACCGACCATGGCCGAAGACCATGCTAGTGGTCTGTAACCATTGTAAAAATCTATGGAATCACAAAACCCTTCAAATTCAAGGAAAAAACTTTAGTTGCAGGGATGTTAAGGTGAGCAGTGCATTGCAACAAAACCTTTGAAATTCAAGGAAAAAAAAACGTTAGTTGCATGGACATTAAAGTGAGAACTTAACAACTAAACCCCTGAAATTCACCTAAAGTCACCTTAACGTTGCGCCCCCTGTTGCACAGCCTATGACCACAATGATGACATCACATATCACATCACTGATGACATCACTAATTACATTACAACAGTAACCAACATTAAGGATGGCCTTCAGCCATGGTCAGTTTGTATGGCCAAATATATTTTGACACATTAATGTGTACAAATCATGGCCTTCAGTCATGCACACTGCCCACAGTCTTCACCCATGTGCACTGTGTATTTTAACACGATAACAAGCCACAAACCATAGACTTTGGCGTTAACCAGTGGCTACAGCTTTCAGTTGTGTCCACTGAATATTATTTACACTAATCACCCACTACCCATGGGCTGTAGCACAATACAGGCCAGTGGCCACAATCTTTGACTGTGTCCACTATATATTCTAATGTATAAATGGGCCTCACTAGCCATGGTCTTTGACAATGAGCAGTGTCTACATATTTTGGCCATGTCTACTGTATAGTTTAAAATACTAATACGCCATGAGCGATGGACTTTGGACATACCCACTGTATATTATATACACTAATCAGCCACTAGCCATGGTCTTCAACACAATATTAGCCATGGCTATGTGTACATTTCTTTTTGCAAGCTCAAAATCAAACTAAGCCGGTTTTCAAAACTTCAAATGAAACAAGGGAACACCTAAGCACATAAAATGACAAACAGAAATGAAATTCTGTGCTATATCATCCACATAAAAATATGATTATTGCACAGAAAATGTATGGTTCAAAAATGCGGCTATAACAATAGCCGCATTTACAAGAACACTCAATAGAATAATGTATGATTGGTAGCCACGGCCACCACACGTCCTCAAACACATGACTTTCCATTTGCTGGCATATATCCTTGGTTTCACAGCATGTCATGTGAACTACAGGTAGGAGCGCTGCACATCAAGAAGATGTTGGGTGGCTGCGGGTAAATACTCCAGTCGTTGCCATTGCTAGATATGATCCTCAATACACAAATCACTCTGCTTTTTGTATAGCTGCAGCTATACGTTTAACAAAAATAATAATAATCTGAGCATGGTATATGAATGACGAATGAGACAATAGTAATACATTAGAATTTAAAAGATCAATACAGTAAATGACAGCTCATGAAGTTATGTAAGGTAGATGATGATAAAGAGAGCAGAGTGTACATGATAGTAAACTAGGTGGGTATACCTTTAATGGTACTTGGTAATGTAATGTAAATGGGTACATTTACATAAGATATAGCATGGGTGAGAAGACGCAGGCTAAAATAAAGTGGGTGAGTAGGGTGGCTCCTTTTTGTAATGATTTTTTTAAACAATTGTCTTCTTTTTTTCTCCACAGTCTCACTTGTACAAAGTCTGAAAACATAGAGCCAAAATACATAAGACTCCCAAATACCTACTGTGTAGTGACACATGCCTTTGGCAATAGCCAGTGATTTTTGACCCGAACGTCACTGTCAATATACAAATAACTTTTACAAAGGGATAAAACACAATCATGCCAACATCTATAGCCGCGGCTATAGAACTACTTGTGACTATCTGTAGTCCTGTATTGCCATTAATATAGCTGCAATTATCAGAAAAAAGTGCCAAAAACTAAACATTGCCCCCCCCCCAGGTCTTCACCAAGTGCCCCCCTCATCTGTGGCAGCTTCCCCCCACTCCCCAGATGGCCTCCTCACCTCTCCTGTCATCTCTGTTTCCCCCCGCAACACACGCTGTTTCTGTGACACAGTTTGCTTTGAGATGTCGGCTATTCGAGGCAAATGCTGAGGCTACATAGACCTTAGTTTTGCAAACATAGTTCCTGGACCTCCTATAACTCTCAAATTTCACTTGGTGTCCTCCAGTAACCTCCCCACTCTAGACTAAAGTAATTTGCAAAAATGTTAACCTGCAAGTAGCTTTTTAACTAATTTTAATTTCCTGTTATTCTCAGCTATAACCGTGGTTTTCTCTCACATAGAGAGAAAAACAAGATGGCAGTTTTGGGGTCAACCCCTGAGATATAGCTATCTATTGCACAGAATAACCCCAAAGCCCAAAAAGGCATATTTTAAATGTTTCATGCCCTAGTTATTCTGGATCTGGTCCAAATCGGTCCAGCAGTTTGGGCTGTGAGCTTTGGCAAAATTGACCTTGTTTGTCTAAGAGTAAATGAATGGGAAGTAGGTTAACTTCTTAATTCCTTTCCTATTTTTTTAACATATCTTTACGAAACGTTGCAGTTTGGGGGTGGAGCGGGGGTTTGAGGGGAGAGTTCCAAATCACTTTTGAAATTTTGGTCAAATCCTTTACTTGAATCACTTACCTTATTTATTTATTTATTTTAATTCTTGTTATGTGCCACATGCCCGTGGGCCTCAGGATGCACAGAAAATAAAAACAAGACAAACAAAACATTAAAAGACTGAAGCAGAGGAAGTGTGGTGAGGTCGTAAGATTACTCTGTTAAAATGTTAAAAAGGAGAGCCTTTATAGCTCTTTTAAAAAGAGGGTAGTTTTGAACCTGGCATATTGCAGGTGGAAGTACATTCCATAGGGGCGGACCCTGGAAATCGAGAGTAGTACCTCAAAATGTAGCGATTTTGAATCTGGGGTAAGCAAGTACTGTAGCTATAGAGGAACGAAGTTAGGTTGTTTTGACTTTGATGCGTTCTGACAAATATGAGGGACTGCTTAAGGACACGCACTTGTGTGTCATTGTTAACACTTTGTGTTATTCTGTGTTTTACCAGATTCCAATGTAGCTTCTTTCTGTAGGTGGAAACGTGAGTGTGGCGCGATCAGTTAAAGATGGTGCGCACAGCATTATTCTGAGCCACCTGCAAAGATTGTATGTTGGCAGCGGTGGTGCCGGGCAGTAGGCTGTTACAATAATCTAATCTAGAATTTATCAACACGGTGGTCAGAAGTGCACAGTTTTCAGTTGTTATGAATGGGTGAATAAAGTGTATTCGCTTATTAAACGGTCCACAGCAGGATCAAATGGTGCAGACGTGGGGCTTCATGGATAGTTTGTCATCTAGAACAGTGCCAAGTTTTTCCTTTCGTTTGGACCATGATGAAATTGTCCGCGATAGTGAAGTTGGCATTATCTGTGGCTAGCTTGTTTTGGGTGTTCTTAGAGGATACTGTTATGACCTCTGTTGTATTTTTATTCAGGGCCAAGGAGTTGTAGGCCATCCATTCCTGGATGGCTTTATAGATAGTATTGATAGATTCAGCATCATTTTTATAGTGACTGCTCAGCTGGATGGCAATCTGAGTGTCGTCGGCGTAGTTTGTATATTGAACACCTAATTCTATTAGGAGATCCAGTAGTGGTCGTATATACAATTTGAAAAGCAGTGGCGACAGGCATGAGCCCTGTGGAACAACGCAGGTTTGAGAGATGGGGATGGAGTGATTATTACCCAGAACAGACCCTTACCATGCGAGGGCCTAAGAAAGAGGCTATCCATTTGGATGCCATTCTGTAGCAATTCGTGACCTCTCCGAGCATTGTCACTAGCATACTATGATCAACAAGATTGAAGGCTGCAGGGAGGTCGAGCATCAACAACAATGCAGCTTGATTTCTATCCGCTATGCCAGCTAGAGAAGACTTTAAGTCAAGCATGGCGGTTTCTTTTCCGTGATGAGCCCTGTAGCCCAACCATCGAGTGCCTTAACTATAGCACAGCTATCGCCACCCTATAATATATATTTATAGGACCTTCATTGGTAATTCCTTAATTTTGGACTGATATTCTTCGCTGTTTGGGTTGCTACACAACTACATTCACATCCCTCTTGAGAGTATAGCCTTCCATCGGCCCAGGTTACCACAAAAGGCAAACAATGTATCTCTCGTAACTGTGCCTGCTTTACCATTATGTTTGTGTTGGCTCTTGGTTTGTAGAAGTGGAAGGGCTGAGCAGGCTCTTTAGGGTCTACTCATGCTTGTACTACTGCAGGACAAAAGTCAATTTGCCACACAGAGTTTCAGGGAGGTGGCATATACTGAACAGATTCCATATTTTGGAATGAGTGAACTAAACAAGTGCCAATGTGGAACATATGAAAGGAGCAGCATAGACTCGCTGAGGTGTGCTTGGGCAGGATTTGCAATTATGTTTGGCAGGAAGAAGTAGACCTACATTTTAAAGTAGGTGGGAGGTACCAGCCACTGTCCATCACATGAAATGAGTCAATAAGACATATGCGTTCGGTAAAACCTGGGACATGATGCAGGAGGAGCAGAGAGACTTGTGTGAGACTCACACCACTAGATTTTAGTGGAAATAGGCAGAGATTCATGAAAAATGGGTAGCAGATAATCCATGAGGGGAGTTGATGCCAGACTCACACTCATGTGATTGTATTTGTAGGGAGAGGTAGCAGAAACTTAAGGGCTGTAAATAGCAGCCAGTTCCCATCACATGAAGTGAGTAGAGAACACACATGCAATCAGATGACACTTTGCAGGAAGGGCAAGAGGAGCCTAGAGAGGCCTTCCCTGTCCAGGCCACCAGACTCTGGACCACCTCCCCATCAACATGAGGCGTGCTCCTTAGCTTTAATATTTCAAGAAGGAGCTCAAGACCCTCCTCTTCAAAGAATGGCTCCTCGCTGGCACACCCACCCTCCACTCACCAACAAACCTGAAACTGACCAATCTGCGTCCACCTATAGTCCAGCTGTATCCTCCCCTGGTTGATTGAATTTCCTTGTTTACAAATTGCCCACCCTCAACCTAGCCCATGGTTAGCTCCCTGCTCCCTTTTCAACTGATTTCATTCCCTGTGACTTGTGAACCACCCAATTGGTTCCTGAATATAGGTCCATCTGAAATAAATACCCTAATAATGATAATAATAAGGATGATGATGATGAATAAACTGAGATTCCCTCAGAGCAGCTTGTGCAAGACTCATATTTGTGTGAACTGTATGAACTTAAGTAGCAGAGATTTAGGGACTGAGGTAGGAAATAACATTCATTGAGTGAACAACAGTTTTGGGAAACATATCAGCCCGGTTTTTGAAAAAGGCCTTGGAGGCCGAAACACGTGTCAAACCTAGAATGGTGCAATCATTTAACCACATTTTGTCTGAGTCTACTCTGATCCATGACGTTTCTCTAAAATAAAAACAAATAATCCTAAAAAGAACAATTGGTTTATTTGCTTGGCGCATCCGACGAGTACACTTTACTTTGAATATTTTCTGAATCTACGGTGTGGATATACTTTAAGGACTCAAGTTTTGTGTGACAAGCGTGACTTTGACGCCTCCGTCATTCGGAGGTTGGGATAGTGTTTTTGTGTCACAGGAAGGCAGCCCTAATACCCAGCGGCTTAGCTCCGTATTCAAATTATAGTTGAGTTTGTAGTTGACCAGAGAGACAACCACTACTGAGATGTCGACCAGAGCAATACAAGAGAACAAATGGCTGGTTGGATGTAATGTATTCAAAAATTGATTGTACAATACACACAACCTGCTTTTTGCAACCTAAAATAGATTGCCAGGTACAACCAACATATGTTACCTATTGGGCAAAGGACATGGGCAAATCAAACAATGAGGGGGAGAATTTCTGCTGAAACAGCCAATAGATGTTTAGGTCCAAGAAGGATAACCTCCACCTTAGCAAGATTATATTGACGTTATTTATCCTCATCCACTGACATACTTCAGGTGTACACTGAACAATACAATGAAGAAATTCTGCACAGTTGTTTACACACACACATATATCTGTGTGCCATCAGCGTAAGAATGATAGTGTACATTAAATGTAGTAGCGATTGGCAGAAGTGGTTGGATACCGATATGAAAGTGCATTGGAGACAAAGAGGAACCATGCATGACACGAAATGGAATCAGAGATACAGCTCCCTTCTTTAACAAATTGACCTCATCACAATTTGGGCGATAGCCCAACGCTAATACTGCTACCGCAACTCTTTCCGCAATTATTTGCACCGGATCACGAGTTTCGGGGGGGAGGTAAATCCCCATTCCCCATTGGGTCCATAGGACTCAAGGAGATTGGGGAGCACTATTACCACCTACGGTAATTGCACCAGTGGCAATAGCACTGAAAACTGCCAAAAATGGCCAGAAATCGACTGTTACCGCTGCATTTGAGGGCTACCACCGAACTCATGATGAGGCTACCTGAAGCAAAAAGCTGGAGGTAAAAATGACATTTTCTGGCCAACTCATGAATTGGCCAGACCTTAAATGCAACAGTAATACTGTTACCACCGTATTTAAGGGCTCAGGCCAAACTCGTGAGGAGGAACCTTGAAAGTGGTCAGTTAGGAGTGAAACCAGTCATGCACATGTTCAGACACTATATTTATATAAGAGACAGAGCTCAAAAGCAGGTTTTACACTGAACTCTAGAAGTAAAAAACTTTATAAATCTTTAATCTAGTACATATAAAAGAATATTAAATCACTCTACAAATAGCAAGGACTAGTTTCTACATACAGAAGTTAAGAACAGCAACTAAAAAACAAGGATTTCGTCAGAGACCATCAAATGGTTAGGTGATACATATTTCTATAGTACATTCAACAACCAAATAACAATGTACTTCAGTTTCTGATTAATATAAGATAACATCAGTTATTCTAATCCTGTACATATCCGGATCATGAGTTCGGCGGTAAAGTAAATCCCCATTCCCCATTGAGCCCATTCGGGAATGCCCCATTCCCCATTGGGCTCAATGGGGAAAATTCACGCTCTTACTGCCAGCGGATTTCCCGCCGGCGGTAATAGCGCAAATTTTCAGCGGATTTCCTCCCAGCTCAGATCTGGGGTGAAGTCCGCTGAAGTCCTGATTTGGCGGACTCTTAAATCCAGCGGTAATAGCGCTACCGCTGGATTTAAGGGTTACCGCCAAAGTCGTGATGGGGCCCATTGTCTCGACATGTTTTAGTTCTTGAAAGGATTACTCAGAGAACATTCATCAGGAGAGTTATTCACGATTACGAAAATCCACTTTTTAAAATCATCAGGTGTTATATTAATATAACAGTGTAGTGTACACCTGCAACCTGTAAAGATAGAACGAAAAAGGAGACAGGTGAGGAGCTAAATAATAGCTAAAATGTATCTGTCTATTGCCCCGTTAGAGGGGACAGAGTGAGGTGCAAACGATGGGTTATAACTACATTTCGCGGTGCTTGTGGGGGCTCACAACGTGAAATAATCAAGTTGCAGTCAGCTCAAACGTATGCTGAAGCACTGTAATAAATACATGAAAAACCTATATAAGTGTTTTTCAAAAGAGCTTAAAAAAACGGCATTCGAGAATTCCCAAAGGTCATAACAACCGGTCATAAGACTGCCAGACTCACCTGATAGTGATTCTATACGTGCAGTCGTGGCAAAAAGAGATTAGGAGGGGCACATCAGGTCAGTCCTCGATAAGAGATCAAGCTTGGGTCCCTCTTCTGAGTCACCAGAAATGTGAAGACTGGCTTACAGTCGGAAGACTCTAAAAAAATCCAACCATCAATTCTTAGCAGTTCCTTAGTCAGTGGATAGCTAAATGCAACCACCTCTACAATCTGAGGGGTCACTGTATATGGGAAACAAACTCTGGAGCATTTGAGTATTATTCGAATATAATCAAATGGAACACCAAAAACTCAATGAAACTGCTATAGTCGCAATATAGAATGTGTCCAACCAGGGTAAACCAATGAGGTGAGGATACAAGTGAGGGAATCCTAGAACACGCATGACCAGGTGGTAGAGTAGCACAATAGTTAACAGAAACCTCAAATCCATGCAAGTACCAACTATATTCCTGGTTCGTACATTGTCCCTTGGGTGCCACCCGTGTGACGCGTTAGTGAGGCGTTAGCAAGGTGCAAAATAGCACTTACCGCTATTCAGTTAATCTGTGCCGTAACAGGTGTTACTCGGATACTGGAGCCTTGCGTTATGCAGGCCCTTGATCGTCGGCCAGTTGTGGAAAATTACGTCTACATCGGGACGGAAAAGTAAGGAAGTCCTTGACACATCTTTACTTTCCCTCGTATCTAGACAAGCGTGTACAGTTATATTGGTTTATCGAACTCAGTAGCACTTGCACATACCTTAAAAAAAGATATAAATCAGATATAAATCGGTCCGCGGGTACCAGGCAAGCCTTTAATGCAGTGTCCCTAGTGTTAACCTGCGTCTCTAGCTACTGCGCTCGGACGCCATTTAAGCTTAAATCAGTTGCTTTGGAAACCTTGCAGCCCGGCGTGTGGTGACCCGGAAGTAGATCCAAAACCTACCAAAGGAGAACGGAGCGGCCATCTTGGACGTGAATTGGCTAAGATGTTAAAGATATGTCGCAATCTGTAGCTTCTAATGTAGTCAAAAGAGCTTACAATTCTGGTGGACAATATAGTAAGAGCGACTCCCGCCTATCATGTCGGATGCATGTATGTAGAAAACTCCACGGGCTAACATGTCATTCGCCAGGGATGGTGTATGCGGCACATAATTAACGATGAAACAATGGTTACATGTAGATGTGCTAGGACAGTTAGATGGCATCAATAATATTCCACATTGCTCAAAACTAATGTTTCCAATTACTTCCGCAATTTTAAAGCAATATTAACAATTATTTTTCAAATAAACCGTCATGTCTAGCAATAGCAGTCTATGCATTCTTACACATTCTACTCCTCAAGTCTAGTGAAATTTACTGTGATACCAGCATATGATGTAGTAGATCAACGGTTACAAGTATGTTACATTTCTACATGCGTGTCATCTATTTAGTTGTTAGCCCCATACTTCATCCATTCTGAAAAATCAATAACTTCAGGCATGCTTCTGTATGTAAACTGCAAATGTTGGTACATGCTAATTAATGAATTTTGTGCCATTCTACAGCATCGTTTAGACCCCCGGTATCACTTTGTAGTCTGAAAATCATTTCCTGTTCTTTCCTTAAAAGTCTATTTTCTAATGTCTGTGGGTTGCCACCTGTTAGTGTCAACAAAACAGTCCAGGTAAAATCTTCATATTCATGTTTAGCCTGAGTAAAGTGTTTGACCATAGGTGCATTATCAGTTTTGTTCTTAAGGCAAGTACGGTGTTCCATAATACGTATTTTGATCCTGTGTATAGTTGTACCTACATACATCAGACCACAATTGCATTTTATTAGGTAGACTACATAATTGGTGTTACAATTAGTAAGGTTTTTCTGAACCCAGGGTTTTGGGAGTCCTACATCAATCTATTTACTTTTGCAGGTAAGTTTACAGACTCCACAAGTCCTGCACGGGTAATGTCCACTAGCTGGTGGCATGCCCCAGAGTGTGGTTAAATTCACTATCTTCGGAGGTTGAGATTTTAGTCTGCTTCCACTTATTCTGTTTCCAATTGTGGTGCTTCTTTTGTAGGCGAACATCGGTGTAGGTAAAGAGGCTTTCGAGGTTTTGAAGATTTTCCATTCTTTGGTAATCACATTCTTGATTTTAAGGCTGAGGTCGGTGAATGTATTAACACATACAATTCTTTCATCCTTGGGTTTCTTAGGTTTATCTTCTAGTAATGCGTCTCTATTGTTATTAAATGCTTGTTTGGATGCGCGTTTCATCAGTTTTTTGGGGTATCCCCTCTGTTTAAGTTTATTACTCAGCATACTAGCTTCTGTTTCATAGGTGCTGTTGTTAGAGCTATTCCTTTTGAGTCGCAGGAACTGCCCAAAGGGCAAGTTATCCCGTAAGTGTTTAATGTGATGACTGGTATATTGGAGGAGTGAATTCTTATCCGTCGGTTTATGATAAGGTTTAACTTGTAGAACCCCATTGACGTGAAAAATGGTCAAATCCAGGAAATTTGTGGTTTCTCTATCCATAGTCATCGTGATTTGTAGATGGGGATTCAAACTGTTCATCCATGTTAGAAAATTAGTGGCTTGCTCACTTGTTCCTTCCCAGATCACTAAAATATCATCTATATAGCGGTTCCATTTTTTGATGTGCGCTTGAAACGGATTCGCATCGCTATAGATATTGATCTTTTCAAAGGTTTCTACATATAGACTGGCGACACTCTGGGCCATTGTGGCCCCCATCGCCGTGCCTTCTACCTGTTGGTAATATATCCCATTGAACTCAAAGTAGTTTCTTTTTAACGCGACTTCCACACACCAAAGTATAAATGAAGTGGGGACTGGATCTTGATCTAATCTATTAAGTAGAATTTCTTCCACTGTCTCCAGGGTTGCTTGCTGTGGGATATTGGTATATAGGGTTACAATGTCGAAACCCAATAGAAGCATAATTTGAGGGTTAAAATTCAGGTTTTCATAGATATTAATCACATCTCTGGTGTCTTTCAGGTATGAGGACATCTTCTGTACATACCCCTTCAGATAGTGATCTGCGAAGATCGAGAGGGGTTCTAAAATAGAGTTGGTACCCGCCACGATAGGTCTTCCTGGGGGTTTAATCAACGACTTATGCACTTTGGGAAGAGTGTAGAAGATCGGAGTGGTCGATTTGGTATTGATGAGGAAGTCTGCCTCTTGTCTGGAAATCCACTCTCGATCCTTGGCTTTGGTGACTTTTTCCGTTATCAGGCTCAAAAGTTCTTTAGTGGGATCTTCTTTCAGCCATCTGTAGTAATGGATATTCTCCAGCTGGTTTTCACACTCAGTGATGTAGTCTGATCGATTAAGCATAACAATTCCTCCGCCTTTATCAGCCCTTTTAATGATGATTGCGGGTTGTTGGCAATTGAGTTTAGTGCTCCCTGTTCCGCACCAAACTTGGACCAGTGACCCATGTATTTTGTACTGACATTTTTGAGATTTCCAATGAAGGAAATGGTGCTCAGAAAAGCTTGTGAGCTACATGATTTGTCATGGAATGGCAACAAAGTTATGATTTTTGGGGATCTCAGCCGAGATATCCTTGACAAAAGAAGGGAATTTAATGCTGCGAAGGACAAAGCAAGGGCAAAAAACCTCAAATACTATATGGTTTACATAGCCATCTTCCGTGTTGTCAAAGATGGTAGATTGTTCTCCTTCAATGACAGTAAATGTGCTGAGGCTTATCTAAGTGACTTGGAAAACGAGGGTGATTTGGTACAACCCATGGAAGCTATTGCCTCTATTGCCCTGAGATCATTACAATAAAAAAAAAGATCATATTTTGCATAACATACTTTTTCATGTTATTAGTTTGGTTATCTGTTGAGCTTTTTTTATGTTTTCTTGTTAAAAATTTGAATGCTCTATTGATGTTGCATTAAGGCATTTATATATTGCCCGCGGTGATCCGTTAAAATGGTTGTATCTTTGTTTTCGTTCGTAATATGGGAAGCAGCCATTAAAGGAAAGGCCCTATCGACGTCCGTCACGTAACAGGAGACGGAGCGTGGATGCGGAAGCGCCGGCCGCGATGAAATACAATACAGTAATGGGAGATGCCGGGACTGAAAGCCGGAGGACTGCACGTCTTGCAGGAGGGTCTGTTCACGGGCAAGGAGGATGCCGTAAGGTATCATTGGCAGTACTGAAGGTGAGGAGACTGTGGGATGGAATGGTAATCTGTTGTCAGCAAGGGACGGCCGGCAAACAGCGTGGATACTTAGAAGGCATTGCTAGAGGTGAGTTTAGTGGATCATACAGCCATCTGTTTTACTTAGTGATGGGCTGACATTGAAGATTCAGATATTTACCTCATGGATCACTTGTAGCACAATGGCCCCGTACCGGCAAATGAGAAGGGTCGTGGAGCACACTGTATCTGGCAAAGACCAAGGCATGACGCCATACAGTATGAAGATTGGTTTCATTTGCTGAATGATAGATGTTCTTTTAAAACCTTTAGACATGAAAGAATGACAAAAATAAAGGATTGTTTTGCGTAGAAAAATTTCTTGCGAACGCCATCCTTTCAAAATAGATTCTTAAATGGATTATTTTCAAAAATCCATCAAATACCATCATAGAGAATGAAGAGGTGCAAAGCATGTTTCGAACGGGAATCTCCAAAGAGGACAAGAAAGCCCTTTACCTTGAATTTAGCAATACTACCAAATCCAGTGACTCGGATCAGGTGGTAACGATCTGGGGCCCATGGTACAGTCCTGAGCTGTTTGAAAGGAGCTTCTGGTTGATTCTGACTCTGACTGATACATGGAAGGGGAAAATGAGTCCAGTACACAGCACCGCATGCATTTGGGTTGTTTTACATGTGCCATCAGCAACATCTCTCAGTTCATACCAAAAAAAAATGCTTTCCCTTTGACGCGACCTTGACTCTCTTGCAGATGTCTTGTGAAACCGGCATTCCTTTAGCTCCCACTTGATATTCAACCTTTCTTGATCACTCTCTTCAGTGCCTGAACTAGTTTGCACATTCTTGCCGCGGTGTGCTGATCTGACTACGTGGATTACATTTTAAGTACTATTTTGGTGCAAGCACTATACCGTTTGATGGTGTGTTTCCTTGGAACTTGGCTCTACATGTGTCGTGGGCAGAGGACCCGCTGCTGTGTGGCATAATGAGGTGGCAGGATGATGAGTCAGCGACAGTTTCACATTTACATTTCTTCAATTCCAGACAGCGTTTCAGAGGGAGCCACACTAATCTGTTAACATGATATGGGGTCCGTGGTGTGTTCTGAAACCTTTTGCCGGATGAAGGATCCTCTGAGGATCGTGCAGATTTTGGGATGGGGGGGTGCATGAAACAATGGAAGTGGAGTGGAAAGTATTTTGACTTTCAAAAGAATTGCAATGACATGAATATTATTTTTATAATTGTTTAAAATAGATGTTTTCTTTTGTCACTAGTGTTTGCCACAACTAGGATGTTTATTTTATTTTATGCATATACTACATATGTTTGATTGCTGCTTTCTTGATAGTCTAACTTGGCAATGTAGATATCACCGTGCTCTGGAATCAATTCACTGTTGGTTTGTTTTGAAGATAGGAACAGAACGATTAGGCACTGCTGGGGTGGTGAAACCATTGTCTATACAGATCTGAGAACCCTGATGTGGATACTCATGAGGGGATTTGGGTTTGAATCGAGATAGAATTTGTAATATTCTTGGCTAGATGGGTGGAATGCCTTATATTCCTGTATACTGGTATTTATCTCTTGAATTGGTAGGGTATGGGGGTGAAGCTTTATAGTGACTTGGTGATAGGTGTCAGGTTAAGGAATAGAAGGATGTGGATAACTATAGCGAGGCATCAAGGATGGATTATTGGTGGGAATATACAGTTGATCTGATTGAGATAGTCGGGCAAGTAAGGGGATATACTGATGATTTTACAATTTAAAATAAACGGGAAGATGGTCATCTTATGAGGGACTGTTAAGTGAATCTAGATTACTTTACTTTGATGTTTATGACTCAAGCTGGGGAGTGTGGCAGGGTAGTTTATAGATATAACATATGTATTGAAACACTGGGTGCAGGCTTCAGGGTAATTTCAGTTCAAGTAGTAGGAATATTTGTAAATATTGACACTCAATATCACCATACCATAGTGTTAGGTGTAATGTTAGATTCAACCTGTGTGTTTGAAAGTTGTATATATTTGTTTGTGTTTGTGTGTGCAGTGTTCGTCCTTGTTGTTGTTGTCTTGTGGGCACAGGTACAACTCTTACTATTTGTAACCCTTAAATACCATACAATGGATGATAATTCCTGGAGCGGTTTATTGTAACACGAAAAGGGACTGCGGATGAATGTATTGTGTATTTGTTCTTGGTATGCTCAAGGTCTCAGCATCCCGAGACAAAGGAAGGAGGTGCTAGCCAGACTAAAGAGGGTATAAGAAAGATGTTGCCCTTATTCAAGAGAATCATTTATTAGATGTATCGAGACATCTTCTTAAATATAACTGTGAAATGAATAGTTTATGGACGGTATGGTTAGGTGCATATCGGGTGTCACTGACAATGGAAATGGATGAATTGAGGGTATGTTCGTTGAATGTTAAAGGTCTTAACATTACAAGAAAGAGAAGGGAGGTACTGAACAGGCTAAAGAGGGAAAGGATAGATATCGCCCTTATCCAGGAAACTCATTTGCTGGAAGATTCAAAACACCTTTTTAAAAATAAATGGTATACTAAATCTGTTCTGAACTGTTATAGTATCAAATCAAGGGGAGTAGGTATACCATTACGCAAAGGTAAACTAGTGATGGATGAAGAGGGAAGGATAATTCTAATAGATGTTAAATATGAGGAGAAGCTAATTACGATAGGTTTGATTTATGGACATGTGCTAGTGGTAACCCTTTCTATAGGAAACTGTCATTACTTTTACGGGAAATTAATGGAGAACTCAAAATTTTAGGGGGCGGCTTTAATTGTGTACTTGATGGTAAAATGGACTGTTCGGCACAATGTAGATATACTGCTGAAAGCACAAGTAAGGCATTTAAACTTTTTAAAAAATCTACATTTGGTGGATGCTTGGAGGTTTTTTCACCCAAGGGAGAGTGAGTTATCTTTCTTTTTATTCACCGGTGCATGACTCTCACTCACGGATTGATTACTTCCTGATTTCCGGTTGGCTGTCAAGGTTCATAATGTGACTATTAAGGAAAGAGGAATATCGGATCATTCACTGATGAGAAGTTTGGGGTTTTCCAAGTGGAGATTGAAAACCTATGTATTACAGGAACAGGGAGTGATTGGATCTCTAGAGGGATTCATGAAAGATTTCTTTGAAATTAATGTAGGCTCAGCTTCTGAGGCTATGGTATGGGATAGTTATAAGGCAGCTATAAGGGGGGTAATTAATGACTATTACATCCCGTGTAAGGAAAAAAGGAATGGCTGACCTTAAGAAGTTGGAAGATGAGTTGGATGCGGCTCTGAAAAAATATGCATTATCAAAAGTAATGGGGACAAGATAGTGGTAGGAAGACTGAGAGAACGTCTTAAACAGGAAATGGATATTCAACATGAAAAAGGTGTGTTTTTTATGAGGCAAAGGTTTTGGGAACAAGGGGATAAGAATGGTAAACTATTAGCAAATAGATTATGTAGCCTCACAGAGAGTTCCTTTGTCCAAAGATTGGAAGGTGAAAATGGAGAGTATAAAACCAGAAAAGGCGAGATATGCGAAGGCTTTAGGGGGTTTTATAATTCTTTATATCAGGAAGAACAATTTCCATCATTGGATAACATGAATTCCTTTTTTGATAAAATTATCCTGCCAAAGTTAAATGAGGATCAATCAATAATGATTGATAGCCCCATTACGGAGGAGGAATTATTGATAGCAATAAAACTGCTCAATAAAGGTAAATCACCAGGCCTGGATGGCCTCCCTGTTGAATTTTACCAGGCATTGAGTGGGGTGTTGGTGTCATTCTTGTGCACTTTGTATAATGGTTTTATGAGAGAGGGGGTAGTTTGTTCCACAATGAGAGAAGCATGCATTGTAGTACTTCCGAAACCAGGGAAAGATTGTAAAAAGTGTGAAAATGACAGGCCGGTTTCACTCTTGAATGTAGACCTTAAACTATTTACAAGAATATTGACTAACAGACTGGATGCATGTATTGGTAAACTAATTAGTAGCCTCAAGTTGGATTTATGAGAGGTAGCTATGGATATGACCACATTAGAACGTTGATTGACATAATGGGACTGCCGAAGGAGAAAACCCGGGATACCTTGTTAATTTTTATGGATGCAGAAAAGGCCTTTGATAGGGTTAATTGGTCTTTTTTATATCATACCCTTAGAAGAATGGGATTTGGAGACACGTTCATAAACACCATTAGATCATTAAACTCTGACATTAATGCAAAGGTCTGGGTAAATGGAGTGATGTCTTCTTTGTTTTTGCTGTCTAGGGGGACCAGACAGGGATGCCCATTGTTACCATACCTGTTCAATTTGGCATTGGGGCCACTCATTGTATACCTAAAATAAGAACAGAGTCTCCATGGCCTTCGATTTGGTAATAGTGAGGTAAAGGTTTTGTGTTATGCTGACTATTGTTTGTCTAATCCAGTGGAGGGTTGTGATAAACTTAAATGTATGTTTGATGAGGTGGGGCAGTTATCAGGCCACAAGGTAAATTGGGGAATTGGGGAAAAACAGTGGTTTTCCCTCTGGATGTTAGACTATCACGAAATGTTTTGGGTTCCTGGGATTGTCACTGGGAAGTGGGTCCAATGCAATATTTGGGTGTTTACATGGTCCATGATTTGAGAAGAATGGCTGAATTCAATATATCGAGAATATTGGAGAATATTAAAAGGGACATATTAAAATGGGGCCAGCTGAAGATGGGATTATGGGCTAAGGTTAATGCCATTAAAATGGTACTTTTGCCAAAGATACTCTACATTATACAGTCCATCCCTTTGAAATTTACAAAAAAGGTGATCTTCTCTATTGATAAGGTTTTCCACGGATTCCTTTCGGGGGAAGGTAATAGACCAAAAGTGCCCAAATACATTTTGATGCGTCCTGTGAAACAGGGAGGATTTGGATATCCAAACCTGAAGAATTACTGCACTGGATTTGTCCTGAAAAAATCAACTTCTTATTTCTCTGAAATTAATAATTATGTTCCCAATTGGCATATTATTGAGCATGCTCAATTTTCACCTTATCCACTGAGCGAGGTATACTCCATGTCTAAAATGCCAAATTTGAAGGTGAAATTGCCTAGTATATCCGCTACTAGAGAGGTATTACAAAGTTTTATGAAAAATAATGGCGACAATATCTGGATGCATTATGACACGTCTTTGTGGCATAATATGGGGCTGCAAAGGATGAATAAATCTTTATGCTGGAAAAGTTGGATCAGTAAGGGCATACTTAAGATTCGGGATGTGTGGCAGAATGGTCGTATGATTCCGTTTGACAAGTTGAGAGTAACCTTTGGGATTGGGGGTAGAGAGCGGTAACGTTATAGGACTTTAAAACTCTTTTGATTGAAAGAACAGGGATGTTGGATGAAGCTTTGACAGAAAGACCCTTGATGTGTGAGATTGTTCGCTCTACCCCGTATACTGTATCCACGTATACTAAGTTTATGCCAATGGATAGGTCAGAAGTGGAGGCTTCGGACACGCTTCGCCAGACTTGAATGGAGGATTTTGACATAGTTATTCCTGTGAAGGGATGGGAATATCTGATTCATGTGGGGGTACAAGCGAAAATGGATCTGGGGCTACGATACATTAAGCAAGGGATCCTTTACAGATTATATTGGACACCATCTAGGATGGCGAGATTGGGTCTTCTGGAAACTTATTCTTGTTGGGGATGTAGATGTGGCAGTGGTACTTTGTTGCATATGCTGTGGGTTTGCTCAAGAGTGTCTGACTTTTGTCTGATGTATTAGATAGATTGGACATTGTGGTGGAGGAGCAACTTCCACGTACTTTCTCTTCGAAAATGTTATTATCAAACAGAGGAAGGGTGGGTAGGCCCAGGGAACGAACAGACTGGATCAGTAGAGTTTTGGTAGTGGCGGCAAAACAAATATTATTTTTTTGGAAGTCAAGAAAGAAACCAAAAGTGGAAGAATGGTTATTGGATGTATAAACCCTGTAACACTATGAAAAAGTTATGTTTTTGAAACAGGGTAGGGAGGGTTATTATTCCCGACTTTGGGGGTCTTTTGATGAATTGTACATTTGAAAGTCCAATACCATGTATATATTAGTCTGTTTCCATTATTTAGGGGGTTGGTTTAATGGTTATTTGGAGTTGTCTGTTGTGCACGTCGATCTTGTCTTGTCTTGTTTGTGGTGCATCAAATGTTGATAAGCCGGTTGTAAAATGGTACTTAGTGATTGCTTTTAATTTCTTTGATTTCATGAATTTGAGTATAGTACTGTATGTTTCTTGAAAATCTTATGAATTTTACAATCTCGATGTATTGTTAAGATGACGTTGCTGTTCTGTCCAAGGTTGGTGGAGCGGTATTTCCCCATTTCATCATGGCCCTTCTCCATTCCCATTTTTGCCCTATAGGGCTCAATGGGAATGGGGAAGGCAGCAATTATGGTACCGCAAAGTGTGGTACCGTAATTGCCTGCAAGGTCCATTTGCGGGTCCCTACTGTAACGGCTGGTCCAGACCAGCCATTCAGGTCGGGTCCCGCAAAGGGACCTCGTAGTAAGGCACTAAGTGGTCAACGGTGCCGCACCCTTTTACGGCGCTGTTAACCACTTAGCGCCTGGGTCGTAATGAGGCCCAATATGCATTGCAGATATACTGTGGAATGTAGGTCGGGAGGCAATCGAACTGGACAAAATCAACAGAACAGGACAAATGCCACAGTGAGCTGGTGGTAGGCCAAGGGGCATCTTGCCAGCCTTTACTCAGAAGGAGGCGGTCTTAATGGCAGCGAAGACAAAAGAATATGTGCATTACCAGGGCCCTGAGACTTCCCTGTTTCAAGTTCTGGGAAGTAGTAAACTGCTCAGGAGACGACAGATGGGCTCAGTGGTTATGGAACTAACCCGCAGGGGTATCCACTACAAATGGGCATTCCCCTTTATACTGGTCTTCGAATTGGATGCAGGCCAAAAGCGAAAAACAACTGCCCAAGGGGGAGTCGACCTTCTGCAACTGGAACCAAGCCAACACCTTCAGGAGGAGCAATACCACCAGCAGGGGAACCTATCAAGGCCTAGACTTTTGTAGTGAACAACAGAAGGAGAACAAAGAAGATGGGGGGCCACCCTCAGGGGTCTGAGACCAAAGGAGGAAGGAGGTGCAGAGGGAGGCACACAAGGAGGGCACTAACAGCGAGAGTCAGTCGTCAGGCAATTTCACATTCACCAAGGGTGGTGGATTAGTCATGGGGAACATTGAGCTCGTAGAGAGCGGATGGACGCTTCATCTTGATTTCTGCAAGAGTGAACAGGCTCGGTGGGGGCAGCAGAGGGAGATTGAGAAGCAGGACATGGAAGGGGAATCTGCAGTGAAGGTCTGGAGGGGCAGAAACATGTTTGGGAAAGGGGTACGGAGGGCAAACATCCCAGAGTTTCGGAATGGGATAGGGAAGGCAGGGAGGGGGTGGGGGCTTGGGATCAGGGGGACCTGGAAGGGGGCTGGATGGAAGAGAGACAAGTGGAAAATGAAGCGGCTAGATACGGGAGGCTGAGAGGCAGGGATCAGAATGCTGGGGGGGGACTTATAGAAGGCAATGCTGCATGGGAGAAAGAAGGAGAGGTGAGCAAGGGAGACATAACCCTTCATGGGAGCAACACATAATGTGAGAGGGCTTAACACCCCTCTCAAGAGGACAATGTTGGAGCAGTTTATTAAGAGAACAGTCTCAGATGTCCTGGCATTACAGGAAACGCATCTGCTGAAGAGGGATCAGACCAGGCCCAAATTCTGGGGTTATCCCAAAATCTATCATGCTGCAGGCCCCACCAAGACACACAGAGTGGCGTTGGCAATTCAAAATGGTATTGATCTTAAATTTAAGGACACTAAAGTAGATAAAGGGGAAGATATATACTTGTAGTAGTGGAACACGAGGGCGACATAAACTCTGGAATCCATATACACACGCAACACAGGGCAGGAGACATTCTTGAGGGAATATCTGGCACTAACGGAAGGGTTTGTGAAGGACCAGATAATTATTATGGGTGACTTCAACTAGCCGTTGACCCGGGTAGGGGATAGTTCAGCGTCAGCGCATACACAAGTGGGGGCAGTAGCCTCATCCTCACTCAAAGACAGGTTTGATGTGTTGGGATGTTTGGAAGGGAGTGAAGGGAGACGCAGCAGGATACACGTTCTTGCCAGTGTCTATGGTACTCAATCTGCATCAACTATATATGGGCTACGGCACCACAGTTGGGAGATGTAGAGGATATAGAGGTGAGGCCCCTGCGTATAGCAGACCATGAAGTAGTAACAATGAATCTGCATCTTCTGGGATGCAAGGCAAGGATCTGGGCTGGAGGTTCTTGGGGGAACTGACCAGAGACACAATTATTAGATAGGAGCTGGAGGGAAAGATCAGGGAGTTTTTTGCACTGAATGAGGCTTCAGATATGGGAGAAAGTATCCAATGGGATGCCTTCAAAACAACAATAAGGGGAGAATGTATAGCCGCTAAGACACAAAGGAAGAGGTGATTGAGACTACTTGAGACTCAACTAGAGGTAGAAGTGGAGGAGGCAAGGCATCAAGCACGGGGGACACCCTCAAAGAAAATAATTAAGGAATATAGACAGCTGTTAGGCCAGCTCAATGTACTCGGGACCAAAAGAGCAGAGGGAGCATTACTTTTCACATGGCACAAGTTTTATGCAAAACCCAACAAGGCGGATGCAGTCCTCGCTTGGCTCCTTAGGAGGACAGTGGGGGACAATACCTTTGTAGTTATAAGGGACAAACAGGGGACCCGTCACTCCAACACAGAGGACATCCAGGAATGCTTTTTTGCCTTTTACATGGACCTATACAAGACTCAGGGCCCATCAAGTCAGCGCCAAATAGAATATTTGGAGGGGATACAACTTCCCTCTGTGGGAAGGGAGGCAAGGGAAATACTTGGAAGAGACGTCAAGCAGGAAGAGGTGCAAAAGGTAATAATAATCCTCCCTCCTAATAAGGCGCCAGGTCCAGACGATTTACAGCGATGTTTTACAAAATGGGAGTGCTGACCCAATATCTAACCAGCTTATTTAATCACGTTTGTGGATGGAGGAAGTAAAAATAACTTTAATCCTCAAACACAACAAGGATGTCACCAGGTGCACATCTTACAGGACAATAGCATTGCATAGCATTTTCTGAGAGGATAGCTCAGCAGCAATGTGCTCGCCTTGGAAACAAGACGACACAAAGCAACACAGGTTCGATCCCTGGGTCCGCGCTTAGAAACCTCTGGGTATTAAGCGTGTTATAAATACACAACTAAGAAAAAAAAAACAATTACGCAACAAACAAAAAAAATCCTGTAACAGTATCGCGATACCCGCGGGTGTGTGAGCGCTTTAAAAATGCAAAATAAATAAAATAAGAAATAAATAAATAAAGATAAATGTTGATGCTAAACTATATACTAAAATCCTGGCGAGTAGACCAGAGGCATACCTCCCGAGCTTGATCCACCCTGACCAAGCGGGATTTATAGGGAGGCAAACATTTGAAAACATCAGGCTAGTGGCACACTTTATGGAGAAGCCCACAAGTCAGGGTGTCGATCAATTCTCCTATCCCTGAATGCTTAAAAAGGCTTTTAACAGGGTGTAGTGGACATTTTTGTTTAGAGTGATGGAATGGTACAGGCCAACTATAAGACAATGAAGGTTTGCAGTCTTGAAAACGTGTCGAAATCTCGGGTTATCCAATTAACTGGGGGCACCCAGATGGTGTGGCCCCTCTCCCCGCCGCTCTACGCAATATATTTAGAACCATTGCTACAGGCCATGAGGGATTCTTGGGAGGTGTAAGGGGTACCCTTTGGAGGGGTCCAACATAATTTAGCTGCCTTTGCAGATGACATGCTCTTAGCACTAACAAAGCCAAGGAAGTCATTGGGGGCATGCAGGAGGCTAGTAGAGAGCTTTGGCCAGGCCTCTGGGCTTAAAATTAACATTTAGAAATCTAAGCTATTCAATGTGAAAGTGGGTGCAAGGGAGGTAGTGGAAATGAATGCAGCATCACCTTTTTTGTTGAAGACAGAAGGGAGACAATATTTGGGCGTTTGCTCAAGCCACAATTTTTAGGTTGGTATGTGGGCAATTACCTGTCAATGCTTTCAGCAGCAAAATTAGACCTGCATAATTGGAAGAACCTCATGGTCCAATGGGTGAGTAAAACGGCAACAATTAAGATGGTGATGCTCCTGAGGCTACTATACCTGTTTTCAAGCTATACCAGCAGCGGTCCCGAACAGAAACTGGGAAAGTTGCCGTGGAAGGGGAGGAGGCCGAGGTTGAGCCGGGCCCTTTTGACAGCCCCAAGGTGGGAAGTAGGGATGGCACTCCCAGGCCTTCAGCTGTATTATGAGGTGGCCCAGATGCATATTATATGGGAGTGGTTTTCCAGGGCACAAGGGGAAACAGTGGGTAGCCATGGACCGAGCAGTGGCTATGCATGAACTGAGGGAGGTATTGTGGCTTCCACGCCAACACAGACAAAAGCACATGTACTAAAGGGTGATCAGAAGATTGATGGCAGACATGTGGGATAGGCTGGTAAGGAAGTATGGGATTATGACTGTCCCATCGCCTCTCACCCCTATTTTTGGGAGCCCGGAATTCATACTGAGACCAGAATAGGGAGCGTTTAGCCAATGCCGGGAATGAGGATTCCAGGTGCTGTGAGACTTGTTTCTAGAGGCAAAGGTTAGGACATTCATAGATTACAAGGAAAGCTTTGGGGTGGGGGAACAGAGAGGCTGCAGTACTTTCAACTATGGCACTGGTTACAAAACAAAGGGGTAAAAGCGGCAGCTCACCCCATTCGAGAAATTCCTCAAAACTCATGATGGAGCGAGAGGTATGGTGTCAAATCTGTATATGATCCCAGGCAAAGCTAACCCACGGGAACCATGGCCTTATATGGGTTGCTGGGAGAGGGTGATTGGAGGAGGAATTACCAGTGAACAATGCAAAAGACTGTGAAAACTGATACCACGGATGGCCAGGGCCTCCAATTGCAAGAAGGTTGGTATAACATTTCACTAGGATGTCATTATACTCTGGCGCTGCTTCATAAGATCTTCCTGGATCCTTCAATGGACTTCTGGAGAGGTTGCAGGGGAGTAGGAATGTGACCCTATACATGGTGGAGGTGCCCTAAGATAGGACCATCATGGAAGGAGGTGCAGATTCACAAGCCCAGGTGTTTGGGGAAGCGGTGAGGGCACCCCAGAAGAGGTCTTGTTGGTATTAGACAGGGGGGCAGAGGAGCATGAAAGCATGGAAAGGACAAAGGCTAGGGTGATACTTATGATTTGATATGATAAGTCATTTATAACGCGCCTGTACACAAGTGTTCCTCGGCACAATACTTACCTTGGCAGCAATGTTGCTCATAGCCAGGCAATGGAAATGAGAGGCAATCCCTATTATCCAAGACTGGATATGCAAAATGTGAGACTTTGTGGCTTTGGAATGGGCAACATACTTAATGAACAACAACCTACCATGATTCGCCAGAGACTGGGGTGAGGTTCTGGCATTCTTGTGTGAGGACTATAGAGCCAAGTGGTGCCCCAGCTATTGAGATTTTTGGACTTGAATTAGCAGAGTCCACTGAGAGACTTTGAATGGGTCAGTAGTCTCCATGGATCCCAAGCGGGGAAGAGGAGGGAGCGAGGGAGTTGGGTATTAAGGGGGAATGATGAGGGGGCTGGGGGATTTTGTGGTATATTAATGGATATCAATCAAAATAGTTATAAAAAATAAACTACTTAGTGGATCTAAGCTTCTGAAGATACACAAGAATCACATCCAGTGAGATCATTCACAAATCAAAAGAAAAATGAACAGGTGGTCATTTTTAACTATTTTGTTTAATTATCAGAGACCTTTCTCAGCTATCCTCCTGTGTTTGCATAAAGTTCCCTAGGTTTGTGTTTGTATTTGTATTTATTTTATTTATAAAGCGCAGCCAGGCCCGGGGGCATATGGGCGCGTAAGTTAGATCTGGTTACAGTTACAATTTAAAGCAGTCAACAATGGTTACGTTACAGTTACAGATAGGTACAAACATAGTATTGCAAGTGCGTACAAATATACATTAAATTACAAAGTGTGCCGGCGGCAGTCTAACGTGCTGGGATCAGGAGGTTAGGCTGTCATAGAGTCCAAATTGTGAAGCCAGCACTTCATGTTGTGTTTGAACAGGTTGAATGAGGATTCTGCTCGCAAGGGCGCAGGGATAGTGTTCCATAATTTGGAAGCTTGTACAGGGAAGCTAGCTCCACCCGAGTTATGAAGTTTGAATCTCGGTATGGTCATGGTGTTAGTTTGTGCTGCTCTGAGTGGTCTTGAGGAGGTGTGGGGTGTAAGTTGGTTAGTAAGGTATGCTGGCGCAAGGTTAGCCCTGGCTTTGTGTATAAGGACCAGCGTTTTAAGGGATATTCTATGCTCGACAGGGAGCCAGCGTAGTTTACGTCTGGTCTCAGATATGTGTGCCTTTTTGGGAATGTTGAGGGCAGCCCTGATGGCATTGTTTTGCACTACTTGCAATGTGTTGATATTTTTGTGACTAGTGCCCAAGTAAAGAGCATTACAGTACTCTATTTTGGATAGGACTAATGCTCGGGCAAGAGTAATGCAATTGGGTGTGGAGATGAACGGTCTACATGCAGTGATCAGTTTACAGGTGTATGCGGCTGATGATGCTACTGCATTGGTTTGTTTGGAGAAGGATAAGGTGGCATCGATGTAGATACCAAGGGTTTTAGTGTTATTTGACACAGGGATGAGATTGCCATCTATGGTAAAGGCTTTGAATGAGGGATTAAGATTTTTGAGTTTGGCATGAGTGCCCAGGATGATGAACTCGTTTTTTTCGTCATTGAGACACAGTCCATGGTTTGCCATCCATGCTTGTATTACAGAGTAGATTTCATTAAGGGTGGTGCTGTCAGTTTCGTAATCACCCGTGATAGTAATGAGTATCTGGGTGTCATCCGCGTAATTGGTATACGTGACACCCAGATAGTCAAGGATATCGAAGAGGGGTTTTGTGAATACATTATAAAATGTCGGAGACACGCAGGTGCCTTGCGGGACTCCACAGGGTACTGGTGAGGGTTCGGAAGAACCCGTTGGAGAGAAGACCCTCATTGTTGTAAAACGCTGGAGTAATATTATTCTTTATAAAAATTATTTAGCAGACAAAATGGCTTCCTTATAAAATATCAGCAGAAGGCACACCCATTTGTCTCCATGCCTCTTTTATATTCATGTTTCAGGCTCAGAAAAGTAGGAGTATACCAGAAATTAGGATGTTTCTTGGGATGATTGAACTCGCTCATGAACAATGGGTTAATTGTCCAGCTCCTGCGATGAGAAATGCAGGTCATCTTCTGCGTCTTACCCTCCCAACCAGGATTCCAGCATTAAGAGAGAGAACCAGGGGAACCAAAACACCCTGGAAAATAAGGTGCACACACAAGGAGCAATGGAAGACACAAGGAACTCGTCAGCACTCAAATCACTACACTACACTATCAGGAATGACAAAATAGCAAGTGGGGAGACAAGATAAAGACAACTAAAAACACACTGGAAGAAACTGTGAAACAGTACACACTTGTTTGTGTTTTTATGGGAATACGATCGGGGACAGGAAGGTTTTGGTCTGGCATTGTACATTTTTTTTACCATAGGAAACAAAAGGAAAAACAGACAAGAGGTAAGGACATTGCTTTCCATTATTTTATATTAGAGAAACTAAAAACACGTAGAACCAAACTCAGCTCACACCCAGCCAACAAAAAAACTCTAAGATCACGAAGCTGCACAAACTCCTCAAGCTGCTACTACAGCTTCTTAAAACTGTGTCCAAAATGCTCAAAATTCACCATGTACCTTTCAAGTGTGAGCCTACCCTGTGTAACAACTTCATTCACAACCTAGCAAAACCCACAGAAGCAGGGAGCTAGTCCTTTCATAGCATCTCGACCTTCTGTTGCGAGATGTGATGGCTCTGATAGTTTGAACAGACTCAACATAGGAAAGGGATGTTTAGAGGCTGAAAGAACCCGACTAATGACTTTAAGATTTGACCAAGAACCTATGCTCCTGATTTAATTGTGATTTAATTGTGAATCTACACTGAATTCCCCTGCAAGTTCTATGTGAGATTTGATTGCAACAAAAACACGTTGTAAACTCGTGGGATAGAAGGAAATTCTGGAGCCAAGTGCTAACTGCTGGCAAGTGTTATCTTTAATTCATATGTATTATCAAAGACCAACTCACATTGCAGAAGCATAATTCTCACCTCAAGTAAAACATTTTAAAATTGAAAGGCTGTCATAATGTGATTATGAAAGTTATATGGTCTTCTCATTTACATTCACAATCCAATCTACCCGAGGCACAGAGCCTTGTTCTTTTATGATTCCAAGCATTTCATTCTGACCTTCCCATTAGAGCTTAGAGTAAGTGTGAAATGTCTATGATGCACTCTCTCCACATCTTCTCGCAAAAGACAGATATGAAATGAGTGACCATAATAACCTAATAAATCAAGCTGATCGTCAGCATGTGATGTTAATAGCAATTGGAATCTGTCATGACAAGTGTGATCTGTCAAATGGAAAGTGGGTTGTCATTAGTGTGCAAGCAAGATGAAAAAAGGGCCATGCATCTTTTCCTGACTCCTTAATCCTAGAGATCTTCCTTTGACAATGTCATCCACCTGATTGTAACGTTTTGGCCAAAGGCAACAGTGAAAATAAAAACACTGCGCGTTAAATATCACCTTCAGTAATTCTACATTTTCAAATAGATAGAATTGTTCGTGTGCATAGCTGACAGAGTGCTGTGTAAAGGACATTGCACAATATAACCTATTTTCAAGAGCTCGCTCCTTCTGCTAAACGAAAACATCACTTGCTTATCAACTTTGGATCAGTCTAGATCGACGAGAAGGGACAAGATGTCCTATAATTCAAGTCATGGTAAAGTTCAAAGGAATAGAGTGGAGCTCGCATAGTGTATTTCAATTTATTTAGTTTGAATTATTGGTGGAAAAAACACGAAATTCAATGGGTGAGTTGAGTCACAGCTGGGCCAAACCGTCAAGCTTCGTTCTAAGAATGAAACAATGAATTTAACTATTCATTAAGTAAATCAAGCAGTACAAGAAGTGGAATAGTATATAATGATGCTGTTTCTGTCATTATCCTTTTTAGCAACGGTGAACTGTCTACCAGCCACCCACGAGTATTTCAAATTGAAGAAATGTATGTCTGTTTATATATTTTAAGCCTGCAGGCAGCTCAGCCATCTCCTCATGTATTTATTTTTCTTTCTTTTTTTATTTCTTGTAATACGCCAACACGCCCTTAAGCCTCAGGGTGCAACAAACAATAAGACAAACACATACATGAATACATATACAGAGAGGTTCCATGATTCACAGACATCAGTATTATAAAACAGAAAAATCAACAACTGAATTCAGGTCCGATGAGACTCTCAAAAAGTCACTACAGATCGATAAACATGACGGTATGTTACTTAAACTGCAACCCACGAGTAAACAGTCCCTGCCTCCCTAAGTGCACCACTGAGCTATATTGACTCTTCAGATAATTTTAAGATCCAATATTCTCAACGCCTGGGCCCATCTGTTGGCGTAACAGTGCCAGCACCTTATTCCTCAGGGCATCTCTAGGTTCATGTCCCACTGAGGTCTCTACATTAGTAATTATAACATTATTACGATCCATAACGGTCTTCTTCAGGAAATCATCAGCAATGGGGAGCATGAAGATTTATCAATACACAGACTCTCCTTCTTCAGTCAACAATTTAGGCAAAAAGGGTTGAACTTGCTTCTCAACAATAATAGGAGTAACAATGGCCAGAGCTCTCTGATTCAGTCAAGATGTTCACTGTTTCACTGTTTCATTTTTCCAGTGGCATATGCTTCAGCTCTGAAGTTGTCTGACAAAAATTGTCCACAGTATCCCTATCAATTTTACCCTTCCAATCTCCCATGAGTTGACTTTTTCATGGAGGAGCTGGACAGCTCAGATTATATTGAGTAGTTTGAGAGTCCTGATCCATATAGACTTGAGATGTCAGATCATTCTATGCTACAGTCTCATCATATTGACAAGACATATGTTCTTTCGTTGGTTGATACTGCACTGCTAGTTTGTCCATTACCTCAATCCAACGGAAGAGATGATATGATATGAAGTAAGTCATTTATAGAGCACCTGTATACAAGTGTTTCTAGGCATGACAAAACAAGGAAGGGGAAGACAGAGGGGAGCAAGCAAACAATCTTACTATGCCTTGTGTTATTCAGATTGTGCAAGGGGAGTGGAGAAGTGCCAGGGGGAGGGAAAAGAGTGCAAAGCAAAGCTCAAGTAAGTGCTGCCAGGGTGGATTGGTCTAAGTAATTGCAGGAGGCAGAGAACTGTAGGGTTACAGATGCAGTTCCTCATGTGCAGTAGGCTTAGAGGCAGTGCATGGGGCCACTGGCTGTGATGAAGCATGGTCCCCATACGTTTCATTGGGAGGTCAGGATAACCACTTAGTGCAGCAGACAAGAACATCAGCAGGGGAGAGCGAGATAGAGAAAGCAGAAAAGAAAAGGAACTCCTTCAGTTGCTTCTGGAACTTGAGGTGGTCCTGCACACGATTAAGAGAGGAAGAGAGGCTATTGCAAAGGGAGGCAGCAGCCATGGCGTGAGATCCACCCCCCAGTTGAGCCCCTCCAAGACTGGATCGGCGACAAGCAGGTTTTGAGCTTATTAATGTCTTTGATGAAGTTGATCTTGAGGTATAACTGTGTGTCATCAGCGTATTGGTGGATGCAGTTGTTGTGCGTTGCTAGGGGGCTCCCAGTGGCTCCATGTATAGATGGAAGGTCACTGGGAAGTGGACTGAATCCTGCAGGACTGCACAGGTGACTTAGTTAAGATGTATTTCTGAACTCTGACCTGGTGGACAGAGGTAAAGAAGGCCAGCCTAGTTTCTTGGAACAGGGTAACCTCTGGACAAGCCAGACCAATCAAGGTAGCTATGGCAGGTGGTCAAGACTAAGTCTCAGGAGGGTTGAGGTTGACTGAAAGACCTCAATGAGCACATAGAGCAAGGACACTTACAAATTATTCCCAGACAGGTGTAAATATCAAAAATATAAACACATTTATCACAAGGCCTTTGTAACTCAACGCACAGTAAACGAATCACAGCAATACTATCAAACCAACAAAACACAATCAATACAAGACACATACAAGTCCATTGGGGTCTAAAGGGTTAAAAGCACGAAATATGTTCACAACCTAGAGGGGGGAGAAATATGCAGTGCAGATAGTCTTTAGCCCCTTTCAACATCCAACACACACCTAACTAAGTGGCAGTCCAAACCCTAAGAAGAGAGGAGCCTTATGCTCAAGAGTACATGTAGTGCAGGCGCACATGGTTGTTCCAGTGGCCAAACGGGGTCTCTTCAGGGGTCTCTAGCAGCTCAGGAAGGTGGGTGAGGTGATTAAGAATAGATTCCCACTATTCGAGGAGGGCCTCCACTAGAAGGCAGAGGTGATTCCAAGGTTCGGGAATAGGTCGCTAGTTTGTACTACCAGTGGAAAGGAGCAGGACCCACGGGGGCCATTCTTGTGTGAATACCGATGGATGCGTTAGGGGCCACCGGTTAAGGTTAGGGTTACTCACTGGCCCCAAACACACTCCAGACCAAATTTTGCCAATTGGGTCCGTTACGGCTGCAGGTTCAAATGCGACAAAAACGACGTCTCTGCTGCTTTTAGTTCTGGCGGTATAGTGATGATTCCCAAATGGGACACTGGCAATTTCTCTGCTCCTGGTGGATGGATCAGGCCAGTTTCACTGCAGCAGGCTTCATGGGCAAGAGGGTCACAAATGCAGTGCACCTGCAAAGGTCGTTGCCACGGCTGGGCAACACAGTACCGCGTTTACTCCGGTCCTGGCACACTCGTCTCACTTCAGACCTGGGAATGCCAAGTGTTTGAAATTCGGTGTGAGGATGCTGGGGAAACGGAGCTAGCAGTATACCAAGTTTCAAGGGCCTCCTCAAAACGATGGCAGAGATGGAGCAAAGGTCCTGCGTAAGCTGGTCAGTCCACTGGTTGGCCCACAGACACTTCAGAGAAGGCTTACTTTCAGGTGTTGTTGAAGGTGTCGAGAATAGTTGGTCCCACTATTCTAATGGGTTGAAGTGTCTTTGCAGACCTTCCAGGACGACCAGAGGCAGAGGGGTCCCATGGGACAACAGCGGGCTCAGGGTGACAAACCTTCCAACGGTTCACCAGCGGTTCCTCGACTCAGCTTCTTAGTTTCAGGATACTCCATTCCTATCCTTCATTCAGTGAGAACTCCAGAGATCGACATGGTATGAGTGTTTTTTGGCCTCCTCTTATCCAAAGGTCCCTTTGCGCCAAAACAGAGAGGACCCAATGGGAGATCTGCTCAAAAACACACACTCCATATGTGGACCAATCACAGACCACAGTGGTCCCAGGCATTCACAGCACTCCAGACTCTCTGGAACCCAGGATGTGTATTGGGGACAGACATCCCAGCCCACATCCTGGAGGTGCACACACAAAGCATGCAGAAGCCAGCAAAAGCTTGGCATTTCGTGGGAAACTGCATGACCAAATAAGGACTGACCCAGGTTGGCTTGACCTGGGGAAAGCAAAGGGGCAAGATAGCCAAAGGACAGGACAATGAACCTTGTGGCATTGCCATTTTGGAGCCAGGCAACCTATTCATGCCAAACACGGTAAGTGTGGTTAAAAGGGCAGGAAAGGGTTAAAATTACATGAAAAGATAAGCTGCCACCATCCCTGTCCAAGACACATCTGCATATCTCCCAAAAAGTCTGACATTATAAAGATTATCTAGATTCTTTGGAAATGACTATGAAACCCAAGTGCACTGTACTGTAAGGTGCTTTGTGCACTTGTTACATGTTGCAGAAAAGTTGCAACATTGGAAAAGGACTAAGGGAAACAAAGTCTCCCAGTACTGAATGTCTTAAGGGCATGTCAGTTTCCCCATAAAAAGTGAGCGAAAGTCCAGAGGTGTGCAGACAAAGGCTGTGCTCCCCTGGCAAAGTCAGACTTAGGTGTTTAAACAGCAGCAAAAAGTTTGGGGGTGTACAACTGGAGGGAAAATTACATATAAAATGAAATCTTTCCTAACAACGGGTAGCATTGTGGCTGGCTAAACATGTGGGAGGTGTTCCAAGCAAAGACATTTTCACAAGGTATGCTGAGCACAGTGGCTGGCTCAACAAAGAAACCTGCACACACACATAACTACTCATCAAGCTTTGGTTGCTGTCATGATTAATGAGAACAAACATCGTATCACAGACAGGAAAGCAATGAAGAATTTAAAGATGTTTTCGTTGTTGTTCTATGTAAAATTTGCTTCCAAAGACACCCTACTGAGCCCTGACAGAGAAAAAACAATTGCGAATGGTTCACTTCATATTGCAGGTGTACCAGGAAGACAGTGACAATCTCATAGAGACATATTAACACCATGTCAACAGCATTGAGTATTTACAGGGCCAGGAATAAGGCTGCATATCAATGCCACAATCCAGCCCATAACAGAGGCACCACTGATCCTCTTTCACCTATGGGCAAAGCTGAATTTGATATGAAGGAGATGGAAGATGCCAACATTATTGGGAAGTTTGTAGGTTCCAGCCCATGGTTGCCCCAATCTCATTAGCTCAGAAGGCCAAGCAACCTTTTCTACTAAGGTTTTGCATGGGCATGAAGCTACCAAATAGGGCTATGTGGCCAGATATGCATTCTACCCCTACCTTTGACCACATGTTAGCTAACATGAAAGGTGCTACAATCTTCTCAACTATAGACCTGTGCCTGTTATCTAAGTTATTTAAGATAGTTAAATCTTGAGGGGTGATTGTAACATGTACTTTCACTAGATCGCTTTTTTCTGCAGCAATGCCCTTTGCCCACACCCTGGTATCTATCTCAAACGTGCCTGAAATGTGACGGGATTCCTTCCATAACTTGATCGTCACCTTGTCACAGAAGTGGTAAATGGGGAAGAAATGGTTATCTATGGGTTGTTGTTTGAAATTCTCAGGTACCTAGCAAGTGTTGTCTGGCCACGGGTTCTTGACACTGTTGCTGCGCCGCTGGCTGGGGTTTAGTGGTCACAATGACTGCCAGGGTCACGGCAATAACTATGTGTTCACATTAGTGAAAACATCTGTTATATCGTCTGTGGTCTCATCTTATGCTGCATATCAGTTACAAATTGAGGGTCGGGCAGAGTGGGTGTTGGCCCCTTACTTCTCCAATTTGGCCCTTTTTACTTAGGTTGTTAATTTGATCTGTTACTTTAGATTTCTTTGTATTTTGTATCCCTCCTCATACTAGATGGTGAAGGTGGGGTTGGTGAATCCGCCTACCCAAGCTCCACGAACACACTCTAAGATTCAAGGCTCTGTGGCCACTTCAGCCCACATCCCTTAACCATCATGTACTCTATCTCCGTCCACATACAATAATGCCCTCATCTTACACCATTTCTGTTAGGGTAGGTAGGCCTGTTTCATTATTAGAGGGATTTCACAAGAGGCCAATATGGGCTAGGAAATGGCAGCAACATGTTGCACTGGCTGGCATGTAATTATCTCATCCCTAGCACTATTGACCTAGAAGAAGCAGCCCAACTATTGGGAAGTATTCCGATTTCCAAACACTCAGCCCACTCAATTGTGCTAGCAGAGCATAACTCCTTGTACAGAGTTCCCACACCTACCTCTCCTTACTCCCTGGAATGGACCACAGGGAATCTAGAGTGGTTTGCTAACATGATGTTCCTCTCTCAGGAATCTTATGTGGGGGTATGTCACTCTGCTTGTATTATACATTTTGTTGTTAACATATTTTATAGAAAAAAAGAGAACAGATAATTATATAGGGGCATTTAAGAAGGCACACCTCCAGGGTTGTAACTTCATTTTCAGACCAAGAAGGTATTACACATAGGAAACAATAGACACATTGAAAAGAAAAGAAAATCAGTCAAAACTATGCAAGGAGAGAAGGCCTAGGCTAGTTAGCCTTTGGTGTGGGCCACACACCCTAAGTCCCACTAGGGGTTTTCTTATTTAATCTTAAAAGTCATTCAATCGTTTGTTTTTCCTTGTTTTCCTCAAACATAAATGATTCTTTAGAATAAAGAGGTATGTGTGTTTTATTTCATAGATATACATTTAATTGCAAATGCAAGTTGTAGTCTATGCATTTGGGACATAGCATTCCTTCATCAGTGCCTCTTATTCTCGCCTGATCAAGAATTAACATCAATCACAAATACGTTGGATATAATAGTGGTATAACCCATCATTGGCAATTTGATTAATACATATGAGGCAAACATATTGATCAGTAAGATATACATTGCAATATACACATGTGCATGCCGTTTTAGATTTCAATTAGGTTGTTAAAATAGTTGATTATACCAACAAAGCATACCAGAGTATATTGATGAAACATTTAATGACCGTAAAGTAGACGCACACAAAACGTAAAAACACATTAGAAAAGACATGCATGAAAAGACGTAAGCATAAACAATGTCAGTTAACTCCATCTTTAAACATTATCATGATTTTTATAAAGGCGAATTTCGCCTGCAGTACTACTGTTCGAATTATAACCCTATTCTTGTCTAAACAAATGCTGTTCATGTACCCCATGCTCAGTTACACATGTTAATCCGTCATCTTGGTATCACTTGTATTTATGCGGTTAGTGTGTCACTTAGTTGCTGGTCACCGTGTATAATACCCTATATATAGTCTCGTGATCAAGATTTTAAATTGCTAGTGTCAGCTATTAGATAGGGTGCCATCATGAGCAGGTACAGTATGTGTAGAAAGTCCAGAGTGCTAATTGAGTAAGGCAGTAATTGACCTGTGTCTTTGTGATCATCACTTATAATGCTGACTGGTCGTGTGCTCTATCCTAGAAGGACATTTGCATTAATAATATCCAAGTATCTTGCAATACAAACTTGGCATGGGTCGCTACCCTGCTATCTCCTTACCTCTCACATGTGAGTATAGAAGTGGCATACGGCAGCAGTACAGCGGGTATCAAGGCGTCTGCAGAGGCGTCTTGCCATATCTTAACTCCTTTACTATGGGGTCGATGGTGCAGTCCGCCTGACAAGATCGCCATTTGTATGGAACATGGGTGGCCATCTTAGGTCAGGGCCTTTCAACAACTGAGGACTCAATGTGTTATCACTGAGTGCTGTTATGGCTCATGCATTATTTACTAACAGTATCCTGCTTACTTACACTTGGACTTCTATTGTGAATTTCGAGCATCAATATTATTTATCATCTCCTGGGTATCATCTAAGTTCAAGCCCTATTGTCTAAGTATGAGATGGTGTGATTCTATGCTTCATTGACAATTAGCACATAGTGATTAGACTCAAGTCTCCTGCAATGTTGGGTATTACTTGCACCTCTCGCATCAAGGATTGCTCATTCTCGTCAGTTTTAACATGTCTGTAATCCTTAACTTGCTGATTTGAGACATGTGGTGTGATTGTTGGACCTCTGAGTCTACCTTCTTCTTTTTAATTCAATTTTTTGAATAGTGTGACTAAAGTGAACTCAAATCGCCTGCTTGCAGGATACAATTAAATATAAATAAAGGGCACTCAAATTACATGATCACAAAAATATTTAAGGTCCCACTCTTCATTCTAGCCATTGGGTACCAGGGTGTCTAGGCAATCAATCCAGTACGCTTCATATTGTCCTCTCAGCTTCTTCATATCTCGTCTCTGGTCATGTTCTTCAATTGCCTCTGGTTACTGTTATTACAGCTGTGTTATACTATGTTTTATTTTCTACGTGTCTAGCCACTGCTGACGTCATGTTGTTGTTCTGATACCTGACTGATAATTTGTATCCTGATTTTCCTTGCTGTCTCTCCAACATAATAGATGCCACATGGGCATCTTATACAGTACACAATGTTTTCGTTGTTGCGTGTGGCAAAGTGCCTTCGGTTAATTTGTTCTCCTGTTTGAGGGTGGGATACGACAGCGCCTTTGATTATTGTTATTACAGTTCCCACAGTTTAGGCAAGGGAAGCTTCCTTGCTGCTTACTCCTCATCACAGTTTTTCTTTCTTCTTTGGTGTTAACCAATAGATCTCTCAAGTTATTGTTCCTTTGATAAGCAAAAACTGGCAGGTCAGAAAATAGTTCCTTTGTTCTGGTGTCACTGGTTAAGTTTGGAAATGCATTGTTTTATCTGAGTGATTTGAGTAGATTATTTGAAGACAAATACAACTGTCGATGCTTCTGTTTAGGTTTGGTTTGTAAAAGGCTGTCCCACGTCATCACTTTATTGGTGGCTACTCTTAGATCTTCATCTAGATACCCTCTGTCTTGAAGTTTCTTCTGTTGTTTCTTTATTTCAATTTCACATTCCTCTGGATCACTAATTATTCTTTTTATCCTCAGCATCTGGCCATACAGTAAGTTTCTCAGAGTGTTGTGCGGATAGAAACTTAGTCTATGCAAAAAGTTATTCCTGTCCGTTGGTTTCATAAATAATGTTTTTGAAATGTTGTGGTCCTGTTCGTGTACTTTGACGTCAAGTGCATTCTTGGATCACCCATCCCTGCTGTGAATTGTATCCTCTGGTCTATGCTGTTTATTTATGCCAAGAATTCTGTGAGTGCCTCCTTTTCTACATGCCATATACCAAAGATATCATCAATGTATTTCACCCAAGTCTTGATGTTGTCCTTCCATCGTGGGCTCTTTAAGATATGGGATTTTTAAATGTATGCATAAACCTGTTGGCATATGAGGGGCCATTGTCGCTTAATTCCAACAATATCATAATAAATTCTTTTGCTGCTCCAATGTCTCCTTCCTGAAATAGCCACCATTCTACTTCTTCTTGCCCTACTTCGCACCATATGCGTGTATGTAAGCTGCTTACATATATGGTGAACAAGATGTCTTCTTCAGTCAGGTTGATCTCATCCAGAATGTTGAGAAAGTGTGTGCTGTCTTTTACATAAGGAGAGGTCTTTCGTGTGAGTGGTTGTTAGAAGCAATCCATGTATGACCCTAGTGGCTGCCAGATTCCTCATGCAACCGCTACTATTGGTCATCCTGGCAGATCTATCATGTTAATGTAAATGTTAATGTTAAAGGATATTTGTACCGCACACTACCACCACCGGAGTGGTCCCCTGGCGCTCTGGCGGCTCTGAAAAAGGGAAGGGGGGGTGAGTTAGTTGGAATAAGCAGGAAAAGTGCAAGAGAGCAGTGATGTGCTGTTGGCAGCCTCAGCCGGTGGGTCATTTGGCTGGGCTTGGGTTGTTTTACGGTCGGTAGTCGTTGCGTGCTGTTGTGCTATTCTATGTTTGGTTTGTTTTGTTGTTGCAGTGTACTGAAGTTTGTGCGGATTGTTTTGTTGTAGGCTTGCGGTTGTGTTTGGTTAGAGTTTGAGAGGTGTATGCAGAGGGGTGAAATTGTTAGTGGATCGGTTAATTGGCATTGCTGTCCTTGCAATTATGTATAGGTGTTATTCTTGCTATCATTCACTATTCCTTCTGAGTGGGGCACTTGCTAATCTTCAATATCCTATCTAGATGCGAGGCAGGCTAGTGATCACGATTTCATCTAAGTGTGGTGCATGCTAACATTCACATTTCTATCTAGATGCGACGCAGGCTAAAGTTAAGAATTCCATCTAAGTGTGGCACATGCTAACATTCACAATTCTATCTAGGTGTGATGCAGGCTAAAGTTAAGCATTCCATCTAAGTGTGACACAAAGTAAAAAAGATGGTGGGTATGAGGTCTGTGAATATTCAAATGGAAATATGATTGATGTTTTATCAACACTTAGGGCCTCATCACGAGTTTGGCGGTAACCCTTAAATCCGGCGGTCGTGCTATTACTGCCGGATTTAAGGGACCGCCAAATCACGGCTTCGGCAGATTTCCCCCCCAGCTATGAGCTGGGGGGGAAATCTGCCGAAAATTTGCGCGATTACCGCCGGCGGGAAATCCGCCGGTGGTAAGAGCACAAAAATTCCCCATAGAGCCCAATGGGGAATGGCGCATTTCCGAATGGGCTCCGTGGGGAATTCCATTACCGCCAAACCCGTGATCCGGCGCTAATAGCGCTGGGGGGTTTGGTGGTAGGGCTAATACCGCCGGCGTTACCGCCCAACTCGTGATGAGGCCCTAAGTGTTTTATTAAGTTCAAAGTCAGACGACACTTGTTTCGACTTGATCGTCGTTCTCAAGGCTGACAATATGGTTTGTAACTTTGTGGCACCTAAAAATGTACCGGCAATTGATATTTTCGAAAACATGCTACTTGCATATCTGAAGAAGATTAATTTTGGGAAACTAAGGAGTAACAATTTCGAATACAGGTGAATTGTCAATAATCAGAACACTCTACACAGATGAAAACATTACTATAAGACCAGCAGATAAAGGAGGAGCCTTCATACTCCTCAACAATGAAGACTATAGGACAGAATGTGCAAGATGGGTTAGGTGACAACACAATCTATGCCAACATTGATCAGGATCCTACTAATGACATCATGATCATTTTGGATGACATCCTACTTAAAGCAGCAGCAATGGAATGGATCTTGCAAAAGACAAAGGCATTTTTACATACTAACCAACCAAAAATTCCACACTTTTATATGCTGTCTAAGATCCACAAGAAAAAGATTTTATCACATGTAGATAGGATTATGAATGTTAGCATGTGCCACGCTTAGATGGCATTCTTAACTTTAGCCTGCGTCACATCTAGGTAGGATTGTGGGTGTTAGCATGCACCTAACTTAGATGGAATAAATGCTTTGGGTATGACAATTGCACCGCGCTAGTCCTATTAGAAGTAGTGGATATGAAAAAACTAAATTACAAATAGTCAAATTAAAATATGATTGATATTTTATCAACACTAAGGCCCTCATTAGGACCTTGGCGGAGGACCATGGCGCTATTAGCACCATGGTCCATGGCGCTAAGCTGCCAACTCCGCCATGGTGGTTGGCGGACTTACCGCCCCATTCCGACCTTGGCGGGGCGGTAAGTCCCCAATCCCCATTTACCCTTCCCCATTCCCATTTTTGCCCCATAGGGCATAATGGGAGGGGGGAAGGCGTTAATTACGCCACCGTAAATTACGGTGGCGTAATTAACAACAAGGTCCCTTAGCGCCATGGATTTTAACGCCTGCTAAAAGCAGGTGTTAGATCCGCCATGGCGCTAAGGGAACTCGTACTCAGGCGGTAAGGGCCGGCAAGGTTTACGCCGGCGTAAACCCCTTACCGCCTGGGTCCTAATGAGGCCCTAAGTGTTTTATTAAGTTCAAAGTCAGCCGACACGTGTTTCAACCTGATCGTCGTTCTCAAGGCTGACAATATGGTTAAACGTAATGGTACAGTATAAAACAACACGTTTCCATCAAATAGACAATGTAGTTATGTGTACATGTTCCAAATACAAAAATCTGAATTTTTCAAAAATCCATGAAAGTTACACATACCCAAGTTGAAATCAACAGCGCAGGCCACGTGGGGGTAGAACAGAACCGCAGAAGACAAATAAACAAGAATATATGCTTAACATTGGATTGTATAGAATGAGTGTTAGCTGTATTTGCACACTTTGACAGCACCAATGTGATTAGACAGCACCCTGAGTGACACCGTATTGTAGAGCCCCTAGTGAGGTGTTCAATAAAACTGGATATTACATCTAGAGGTGACAATAAATATATGCTGCTGTGTCCACATCTAAGAAAATATGTATTGATTGAGCCATAATAAGTACGAATATGGGAGTAAGGAGAACCATTATATCAATTAAGCGTTGCAAGGAACAAATTATATGTCGCCATTGGTCTAAAATGAATTACATAAATTCTCTGAATCTCACCTATCTTCATTAGTTACCACAAATTGAGTGGTAAAGCGGATTGGAGATATTGTGGATGGAAATCCTCTGTTAAGGCTTACATAGTTGTCTGTAAATAAGTAAATCGTGCTGTTTTCAGCTAAATTCTGACATTACAATATTAATGAAATATTGAATAAATTAATTGTTGGTTACAAGCTCTAAAAGATAGACTCACCATTAGCGGTCACTCGCATCAAATAGTATTGTATGAAGGGCTGCTTCAGTTGATATAGAGAGGCAGTGTAAGTAATGCTGTTGCGCTCAGTGGGTATGAAATTACAATGTAGAACCTGACAAATGTGATCCACAATTGTAAATTGCTCATAAAGTCCACAAATTAAACTTATCATAGGTAATCTCTTGCCTTAGACTTACCAAATTAATGTGGGCTGGATCCCATGGGCATGAATCTATGAAGCACGAGCTCCAGTCGGGCTTGTATTTAGCCCTCTAAAATATTACGTGCTATCCATCAATTGGATAGCAAAAAGCACATGCTCAAAATCGGAGCTACTAACTTTAAACCATGTGCGCATGCAAACCGGCTAGGCTACTAGCTTTCAATGCATGCCTGGTTAACCTGAAGTCCAATGTTAATCTGCGCATGCTCATGATGAAACTTCTACTTTTGAACACACGCACATGTTACTTCATGTAAATGCTTCCTATTGGTGCATACGTGTTTAACACAATGGTTAAAACGTGTATCATAAATGAAAATAAATCTGAATTGTATCCTAGTAGAGATGGTAAAATTAAAGAAATGTATTCGTCAGCATGAATCCTGTGGCACTTTGTGCAGAAAAAATATAACACTGGCTGTCATGATATAAAGCAAGCAAAGTATACTTTATAGTGAAACTTTGAGCCATGTGTCATCTGGTTACTGGCAAGAGCGCATCAGTGCTGTCAAATGTTCCACAAGTCTATTACATTGGATTGGTACAATATTCTCGAATCTAACTATATACCATTATCACATTATTACCCAGATCTATTACAGTTCAAGTGTTGATCATAGAAACATATACATCTCATTGTCTGAGTTGAGACCGATATGGATACACAATACATTTTGCTTCCAATTGTCTCAATTTCAAAGCCATATCACCACCTTTTTTCCTCCTTTTGGATCTCATTAGGCCAATAAAATGAATATCATCCTTATTAATAGTTTGGTGCATAGTTTGCCAATGGATGGCAAGGGGCAGTTTTGGATTCTGACTGCCCAGACTGGCCAAATGTTCTTGGATTCTTACACATAAGTTGTCTGATGGTTAATCCCACATAGGTTTTTCACACACACATCTCAAAGCTTAAATGACATGCGCAGTGCAACAGTTAATAAAATCCTGAATCACAATCGCATGTCCATTTAAATCTGTATATTTGGTGGTGTGACTCAATGCAAATCTACACATTGAGCAATCACCACACTTGTGAAATCCAGTGACTGGAGTCATCCATGTACATTTCCTTGTCTGAATATCACATGCTGGTTGAAAGAAAGAGGGACTCACTTTGTCTCGCATAGTTGGTGCTTTGGTGAAGACCATTCTAGGTTCATCTGACAAAAAAGGTTTGATATCATTGTCCAATAATAGGATACCCCAATGTCTATATAGTAACCTGTATAGGCTATTAGAGTCTCTCGAGAATTTGGTAATGAAGTTGACAGTATTTTGCACTTTTGACCTGCAACTTGATGGTTTCAGAGTGCAGGATATGTCCATAGTGCAATATCTATTGAGGATACTTCTAATGTTTTTTGGGAATACCCCCTTTGTCTGAACCTTGTTGTCAGAAGCTCACATTCCTTCTCAAAATCCTCATCTCTGCTGCACTTTCTACGGGCTCTATAGAATTCTCCCCTGAGAATGTTTTGAATGGTGGAAGTCCTATGACAACTAGTCGAATGGAGAGTTGAATTTACTTCAGTTGGTTTGCGGAATGTTTTGGTGTTAATGATGCCTTTCTCTTATGAATATGCTAAGATCAAGAAAGTCTATAGATTCACTGCTATACTGTCCTGTAAATTTAATGCCAAAAGAGTTAGTGTTGGTGTATTGTAGAAATTGAACAAATTCATCTCCAGCCCCAGACCATATCATAAAGACATCATCAATAAACCTTTTCCAAATAACAATATTGGTGTTATACTGTTTGTTATTCAAAATATGTGTCTCTTCCATCTGTGCCATGAATAGATTGGCATGAGAGGGGGGGGCATATTTAGCTCCCATGGCTACACCTTTTACCTGGACATAGTATTGGTCATTAAACAGGAAGATATTATTGTAAATTGCAAGAACAGTTTGAGCATAGTATAATGTGTGTGCAGTATGAAGCTGACTCATTACGGTAAGTGTAATCTAAAGTGTCAACTGCTAGATTGTGATCAATGCTAGTGTAAAGAGCAGACACATCCATAGTAACCAATAGATAATGCTGTTGCCATGTAATCTATGATAATATTTGAAGCACATGTGTCGTATCTCTTATATACGATGCAATCTTCATTACAACTTGTTTGAGTGCATTATCAAGGTATTTGGATATATCCTCCGTTGCTCAACCTATCCCACTCATGATGGGTCTAACATCTGTCACATTTTCATAAGCCTTATGAATTTTCAGCAGAAAATATAGTCTCGGGATGGTAGGCTCTGTGATGCTTAAAAATCTTTTTTCCTCATCTGTCAAAAAGCCCATACTATGCCATTCGTTTATCATTACCAGCATGTTCTTTACTACTATTTTTGTTGGATCTGCTTGTAGGAGTTTGTAGCAGTTCGGGGTAGCTAAATGTTTGTTAGCTATTTTGATATAATCTGAGGTATTAAGTATCACTACATTTCCTCCTTTGTCTGCTTCCTTAATGGTTATAGTGTGGTCTTTAGCTAAACTATTTAAGGATGCTCTCTCATCTTGTCTGAGATTGGAGTATTTGTATTGTTTCTTCTTAAATTGGTTTTGATCCATGTGTTTATGAATGTCTTGTAGAACTGCTTGGTGAAAGGTCTCTATGAAACTGTCTATGCCCAGATTAGGAGTGAATCTAGATTGTGGTTTGGGCTCCTGCAATTTTAGCATTCTATCTTGGACTCCTAACTCTTTACATATAGCGGACTGATCAATATTTATATCAGTCATTAGGAACAGTAATGTTTGAGTGTCCTCAATATGTTGCATGGTATGAGAACTCAAAGGATTCTGAGGTGGTGTGGGAATGTATGTTTTGACTTATGTGGCAAAGTATTTTTTGAGTTTTAACTTTCGAACAAATTTAAACAGATCTATCTGAAAATCCACAAAATCAGTCTCACATGATGGTGCATAGGATAATCTTTTATTGAGAACCAATGTCTCAGTTGGAGTTAAGGTCCTATTAGAGAGATTAATAACTAGATTGGGTAAAAGGTGTAGCCATTGGAGCTAAATATGTCCCCACTCTTGCCAATCTATTCATGGCACAGATGGAAGAGACACATATTTTGAATAACAAACAGTATAACACCAATATTGTTCTTTGGAAAAGGTTGATTGATGATGTCTTTATGATATGGTCTGGTACTGGAGATGAATTTGTTCAATTTCTACAATACACCAACACTAACTCTTTTGGCATTAAATTTACAGGTTAGTATAGCAGTGAATCTATAGACTTTCTTGATCTTAAAATATTCATAAGAGAAGGCATCATTAACACCAAAATATTCTCTAAACCCATTGAAGTAAATTCAACTCTCCAATCGACTAATTGTCATAGGACTTCCACCAATGGCGACATATAATTTGTTCCTTTTAACGCTAAATTTATATAAGGGTTCTCCTTACTCCCATATTCGTACTTATTATGGCTCAATCAATACATATTTTCTTAGATGTGGACACAGCAGCATATATTTATTTTCACCTCTAGATCTAATATCCAGTTTTATTGAACACCTCACTAGGGGCTCTACAATATGGTGTCACTCAGGGTGCTGTCTAATCACATCGGTGCTGTCAAAGTGTGCAAATACAGCTAATACTTATTCTATACAATCCAATGTTAAAAATATATTCTTTTTTATTTGTCTTCTGGGGTTCTGTTCTACCTCCATGTGGCCTGTGCTGTTGATTTCAAATTGGGTATGTGCAACTTTCATGGATTTTTGAAAAATTCTGATTTTTGTATTAGGAACAGTTAAACATACCTACATTGTCTATTTGATGGAAACGTGTTGCTTTATACTATACTATTATGTTTAACCATATTGTCAGCCTTGAGAACGACGATCAAGTCGAAACACGTTGTCAAGGGTTTTGACCCATGTTGAATCCTTAGACTGGGTAGATGTGGGGATGAGCTGTCGCCGCCCATTATTCTATCCCAGAACAAACTAAATCTATAGACTGGGTGGATGTGGGGATGAGCAATCGCCGCCCACATTCATGCCAGAATCCAGGAGAACTGTGCAGTTGGCACAAGACCACTCCAAAGATACAACCTTCTTGTTGGGGGTTCCACATCACCACTCTACTGTAAGGATGCCATCAAAACAATGTTAAGCAAGGGTCCGATACTATCGAGCAAAAGACCACTCTATTGAAATGCAGTAATTCAAGACAGATCCCAAAAATGGATGCAATACCGGTACTCACCACTATCAGAAAGCCGGCGTTTTAAACCCACCAGACTTTTGTGTAAAACTGAACAGAGGAACCCAAACCAGGCCGAGGAAAGACTTGCTAAGAGGTGGACACAATGTAAAACTATATTCTGAAATGACTTGAAGGAAGTAATTATTTAATGTATATGTAAAAATTGTAAGTTTGATTTAAACTGTGAACTAAAGTGACATTTAGCTGAATTCTGCCTAACAACTACCCCCGACAGGAGAAACCTGCTCAGCCACTCTTCCCAGGCCTAGCTGCATCCTGCTTCCCCACCAAAAGGAGTTGACACCTCTCTGATTAGATTAGGAGAGGGGCACCGCAGGAGGTTGAACAAAGCCTTGTCCTGGACTCAGGCAAATGTTATATTGGGGGGCCCATCAAGTGGCTTCCTCTTGGGAGAAGTGGGAGGAGAAGTGCCTCTGGGAGCCACCCGAGCTGGAGGCGGGGGCAGACAGAAGCTTCCCCCATGTGCTTTGGAACCTAAACCACACCTATCTGGGCCAGAGCATAATTTTAAAAAAGATGGATAATTCATAGTACGGACTTGTCAGAATTATATAAGTAATATCATTATTCTTGTGATTTTTCTGTGCACGTTTTAAGAGGTGTTAGGACCCTGTGGTGTATGCTGGGGGGTTGCTAGCGGAAAATAGGGTCTTACTCCAAATGTTTGCATGTTAAAAATCTGACACTTCATCAATTAATGTCCATACTCCTTGCGCACATGTGTGTAATTTTTGGTAAATGTCCGATATTGGTAAACCAGTCAAAAAGCGCAAATGTTGTCATTTTTGAATGCAAGCCCCCAGGAAGATCAGAGGTGGACAAGCATGGACCATAAGGAATATAAAATGTGTACATGTAATTTCAGCAAATTGTGTATCTGGGAAATATGTATTTGAATCAAATATAGATTTGTGGGCAAATTGACCAGGGGAGGATCCTCTGACCCATAAACAGACCTCATCATGATGACAATCCATTTCCTTCCCCCAATCATGGGAGAGGGGAGAATTGGGCCAATGACAAGTAGAGAGGGGCAGGCTTAGCTAGGCCCAGGCACACACCCATTTTCAAAACACATAAAAAGAGACTGCTGGGACAGGTAGAGGGATTCAATTCCATTTGCTGCGGAGCGTGCTGACCAGCGACTTCACATCCAGAGATCCAACACTTAGACTTCCAAGCTAAACAGAGACTACAGAACTACAGAACCAAGAAGGCCCACTGCAAGCAAAAGTATTCTCAGCAGGCCTTCAGAATCCAGCAAACCTAACCAAACTATTCAACAGCCGGGCGAGCTGTTTGAATTCTTTGCCAAGAACTTGTGCCGGAACCGCAGACCAGAGATCCGGATCGCTGTGAGCAGAACCGGTGCCTGATTGACCAGCCGAGCTGGACGTGTTGACCAGATTTGTGACGAGGCCCATTCATTTCAAAATTAGGACTGAGTATCCGCCAGAACTGTGCAGAACCCAATCTCTTAGTTAAAATAATCTAATCCAAACTATTTTAACCTAATTCGAACTGCCTCCTAGTAATCCTGTCATCTGTCATTCTGAAGCTGTGAGCTGTCATCTGTCAATCTAAAGCTGCAAACTGTCACCTGTCATTTTGAGTTTTACTTTAAATCCGAAAATCTACCTTTATTAAATCGTCCGTATCTCTTGAACCATTTGGGCTAGGAACGGAATTTTAAAGCTGTGATTCTGGGCTTTCCAACGAACCTAGAACCGACTTCCTACTCCCTATAATTTTTCCGCAATCGCGATTTACGCACTCGCGAAATTTACCGCTATTTGCGATTTGGCTCAATTTCTCCACTTGTCAAAATAGCAGCTCCATTCTTTCCTTTGTTAAAATCTGTTTGCAACCTGGTAATAACTAACAGAGCATTGCTAAAGTGAGCCTGAACTAATACCAACAAGCATCTCTCACTCACCCTGAATCTCTAGAGGGAATTAAAATCAGTTAGCACATTTTCCCATCCATTGCCATCACATTTAAAAGCATTTTGGGCCTGTGTTTCAAACTTCTACCTGTTTCCTCTAAGCTTGCTGGGGGGGGGAACTGAATTCCGTATTGTATTTGATGGTATTCCTGAAGACTGTGTGTGTTACTTCCATCTCCTTGCATTGCATATAGGGGGGGGTGAATTGCCACCAGGGGAAAAGTGAACATATTTTCTCTTGTGAAACCATATCAGTTTATTTTCTGTACTGCATTTATTCCACCTTGCATTTCCTTGAAACCATAAAGCGTTTCAGCTACCTCATCCTCTATACTACTCCTAAGTAACCAAATCAGTGTACCCCTGTAACATTATCCATTGTTGATCACGGTCATATTCTGAAGTGTGATATCAGTTATCAATTTATTTATAAAGTGTGATAGATATATATTGTTGAATTGTCCAAATAAACCTTTTAAATTTGCAAAACAAACCTACTTCTTGGCTCAGTGGGGTCAGGGGGATTCTAAGAGGGGGGTGTTATACAAGGGTTGTCATCCAGAGTACTGAACTGGACATAAAAATACATCAATAAGGGTTTTCCTCAGCATCCCAGACTAGGCATTGACTTAGCTGTAGTGTTGATTGAATATCGCTTAACAACGTGTCGGCTGACTTTGAACTTAATAAAATACTTTGTTGATAAAATATCAATCATATTTCCATTTGAATATTTGTAATTTAGTTTTTTCCTATACACTACTTCTAAAAGGACTACCAAGGTGCAATTGTCATATCCAAACCAGTTATTCCATCTAAGTGTGGCGTATACTAACATTCATGTTTCTATCTAGAAGCGACGCAGAGTAAAGTTAAGAATTCCATCTAAGTGTGGCACACGCTAACATTCATAATCCTATCTACATGTGATGAGATCATTTTCTTGTGGATCTTAGACAGCAGATAAAAATGTGGAATTTTTGGTTGGTTAGTACGTAAAAATGTCTTTGTCTTATTCAAGATCCATTCCATGTCCTCCGCTTAAAGTACTATGTCATCCAAAATGTTCATGTCATTAGTAGGATCCTGATCAATTTTGGCATAGATTGTGTTGTCACCTAACTATCATACGCATTCTCTCCTATAGTCTTCATTGTTGAGGAGTATGAAGGCTCCTCCTTTGTCTGCTTGTCTTGTAGTAATGTTTTCGTCTGTGTAAAGTGTTCTGATTATTGACATTTCACCTCTATTCAAATTGTTACTCCTTGGTTTCCCAAAATTAATCTTCTTCAGATATGCAAGTACCATGTTTTCGAAAATATCAATTGCCGGTACATATATAGGTGCCACAAAGGTACTTTGAGGTTTAAATTCTACAAAGTCTGATGTTCATGTAACACCAGTTACTTGTGCGGGTAATTCAGAAAAAAGACTATGAGATTCAATTTGTGTGTTAGCCTATGCAATTCCACCTTCATGTTGAACATACTTGTGCCGTGAGTAGGAACACATTGCAGTCCTTTTTTGTAGTGTATTGTTTTCTTATTGGGTAAGTATCCTGTTGGAAAGATTGACTACTAGGTTCGCTGTTTCTGAAATCTCGTAATAATTCCCTTTTTTTTTCCTTTTCCCCCTCCACGTTCCTTTCCTCTCTGACCCCTCCTAAAAAACGTCTTGCGGTGCCTTTTTCGCTGGTGTCAGCTTTTTTGGTTCCTGTACTTCTGGACAATGTGTTCTGCGGAGGTAATCCACTCAAAACTTTGCACGCTGACGCAGTGTACAAGGTATTTGGAGTGCTAAGCCCATAGGCTTCATAATGAAATCACAACATCTTTAAAGAGACAAGATGGATGGTGCTATGTGGTGACTCCCTAGACCGAGCATACAACTGACAATTAGGTTTGACAGTAAGTTTTCTTCATGAGGCTGGGGGTCAGCAAAAATAATAATTCTCAGTTTGAAGATACAAATTGCAGTTGTTGAAATCTAAGACTCATGAAGGTTATCTTCGGACTTGGCAAAGGTCATTCACAGGGAACTGTTTACACTATCTTCTAGTAGCACCCATGGATATTTTCCATATGTGGGGGGGCAAGATAATATCTTGAAGAGGAAAGCTTCCAATGCTACCTTGATCCACCGAGACATTGCTGATAAATTCGCAATGTATTTCCAGTTGCATTTTATCACCTCGTAAGCGATCCCGATCAGGGCATCAAACCGGTTACCTTGGGTGGGGGATCCTGTAAAGCTCGGCTTGCAATGCCATGCAATACTGCATTGCTAAGAAAAAGGGACATAGACAGTGCAAATACAAATGATATGGGGCCATATGGATTTCTAAAATGCAGACATTTAGTGGCATGGGACAACCATGTGTTTAAGTGTCCCAACATCTGATTCGCATGAAAAGCACAGTATGCATGGGTAGAAAAACAGGTTTTTCCATTTTGATGTTGTAAAGCAATCTCTGTTATCAAACATAAACAGTGTTTGGGTGCTAGGGTCTTCTTCCATGTCATGGACTAGAGTGATTCTGAAACCAAGTCACAGTCATCTGACCATTGTTTTTCGGTGTTGGGATGTAGTTGATCGTCAAGGTTCAAGATTTTATAAATAGCTGAAGCTGAAATGATGCTCACTATAGAGTTTGGAGTGGTGCCCATATTATATAATATACACAGGTGTTTCAAGGCGCAGCGAGGCAAGGGAGGGGAACAGAGGGAAGACAGACACCGATCCTACTAGGCCAGGTGTCATTCAGATCGCGCAAGTGCATGGGAAGGGGAGGGGGGAGAAGTGCAGGGTGGGAAGGGGGAGAGGACAGTGCAGCACACGGGATAAGAAATAATAACAATAGGTGAAGTACCGCTAGCAGATGGCAAGTGCAAGGGTAAGTGCAGACAACAGGTGTCAAGTGCTGATAGTGGGACTGTAGGGATACAGAAACAGTCCCCAAGTGCGGGGTTGCCAGGAGGGCAGTGCAGGAGTGCGACTGGCAGGGGATGGGACCTGGGCCCGAGATCAGAGGGCAGCCAGGCAACCAGAGCAAAGTCAGCATCAGCCAGGAAGTCAGCAAGGGAGAGGAGGAGAAAAAGCAGAAGCAAAGAGAAAGGTTGTGAGGTGCTTCGGGAACCGAAGATGATTCTCCTCAAGCTTCAGGGAGGCTGTTCCAGAGGGATGCCCGAGCCAAAGAAAAAGCTCTACTACCAACTCGTTGCTTGGAGAAGCGACTGACCCTGAGAGAGTTTGAGGCAGATGAGCGAAGAGCTTGAGAAGGAAGGTATTTAGGAAGAGAGAGTTGAAGGTATTGAGGCCCGAGGCACCAGAAGGCCTTGTGGACAATGCAGAGGGTTTTGAACTTAATCCTCGCAGCCACCGGGAGCCAATGTAGAGATTTCAGTCCTGGAGAGATATGATCTCTGGGTTTGAGCCCAAGGACAAGTCTTGCAGTCCTGTTCTGGATAAGTTGCAGAGGGCGGAGAGTAGAAGCAGGCAGATTTAGAAAGAAGCTGTTGCAGTAGTCCAGCCTAGAGAGAACTAGAACTCTGGAGACAGTGAGCTTCTAGGGGAAGGAGAGAAGAGGAAGAATACCTCTGAGGAGGTGCAGTTGGTAGTGTGACTTCTTAGAGACGTCAGAGATGTGAGGAGAGAAGGAGAGTGTAGAGTCAAAGATGGCCTTGGTACTATGCTCCCTAAGTGAGGACTGGAGATATCTTAGGAACTTACTGGCTGGGAGATTAACTGTCAGTTGCAACAGAGGGAAAGGTGGTATCCCTGTGGAAGAGTAAATCTGGTTTAGATACACCATGCCTAGTTTCATCCAGGTAGCCCAGTCAATGGGTTTACAACCATTTTAATATTATCATTGAACCATAGCAGTTGCGAGTTTTCAGACACAAGTTCTCTCCCAGTGGCTGACTCCCAGCTGTGCAAGGCTTTACCCATATAAGAGACCACTCCCAGCCCCTGAAGATAGGGTGCTGCCTTCAGGTTCGAAATGTCCCTGGTGCATTATTGAGAGGCTAGATGTTCTTCCCAGAGATCTTTTGTAGAACCTGACTGAAAACAAATATGTTCAGGTACATTTTGAAGTGGGAAAAGTCAACTCCCCCTGTGCTGGATTTAAGCATAGTCTACTCATCATTGGTTTCATTGTCTGCCACTGATTGGAGATCTGGAGCTTGAATCAATGTGCTGATGCTAGGGATAGCTTTGTAGCCCATCCTTGGACCTATCTACTCTTCGTCATGTAGATTTTCTTGCTATCTATGTGGACCATAGCTGGATGTGCAGTCTCACACTGCTATTGTCCTTCGTGCCCTGAGCTTCAGTGGTACTCAGTGGGGCCCAGTACGTTCTGTGAGTTCCTGGTGGCTAAATGGTGGTGAGTGGTGAGCGTGGGTGTTCAGGTGCTGGTGGCATAACAGCTTGGAAAGTCTGATGCATGCAACTAGTGGTGCATTTTTGATCCCATTAACTGCACTGCCCCCTCCCCTTTCCCCTTGCACTTTTTGCCCTCCCCCTCCCCTGCACTTGCGCAATCTGAATATCACCTAGTCTAGTAAGATCGTTGCCTCTGCCTTCCCTTTTTTCTCCCTCCCTTGCCTTGTCATGCCTTGAAACACTTGTGTCGCACCTTGAAACACTTGTGTATAGGCACGTTATAGATGCCATATGATATCAAATCAGGCAGCTCGTAATTGCATCTGTTTAGGTTTTTTGAATTGATAGCTTCTTCTATTACAAAGAGGAGAAGGTGGAGAAGAGAAGGGGAGAAGGCTGGAACAGATTTAAATACTTCTGCATCTTCTGTTTACTCATCTGCTATACCAATAAGCAGAGGGGCACTCATTGAACCATATACCCTGATCCATTGCTCTATGTTCCATATAGATGGCATCTTACTGTAAATACTGTAAATGTAAAGCACCACATAATAGCAAATGCAAAGAAGTGCATGCAATCCTCAATGCTGTTTTGCAGAATGCTGCTTTAGAAGCGCTAATAATAATCACTGACTAATAATTAGGGTGTGGGCTTATCTATGGCTTGCCTTGCCCTGCAGGCTTTGACTCTGCAGCTAAATTGTAACCAGGTAACCACCGTCTGAATTGTAATCCTGCCTACGTACACTTTCTTGTAAAACGCCCCTCAATGCCTCTGGGCTGCAGTGCGCTCTACAAATGTAAAAAATTAAATAAACAAATAAATTCCAGGCAAGTCTCACCTGGTGACTAAACCTCAGTTTATAAACTTGATGGGCTGAATGCGAATGGCTTTTGTAGCTGGAAAATAAATAAAAGCCCTTTAATAAACAACAAAGCTATGCACTCCAAGACCACTAAACTGCCCAGGCAAATTAATCCAAACAAGCCTATTAAGCCCTCTAAGAAAGGAGGCAACAATGAATCACACCATGTTTCAATTTTCTGCAAGCAATTCAACTTGTTCCGGCCAATTTTTTGTTCCAACAAAGCCAATCCCTTGTACCAATGATTCACAGACTTATTAACGACCGGCACTCATGTGTGAACATTTTCCTGACAAGCCCTTGGGATAATGCGATGTTTAAAACCTGGCAGGATTTAGAGAAAATCGTGCTAAATCTACTTGAGAGGGTGTAAAGAATGGAGGTCAACTTGGACAGGATCTCTGTGTCATTACTTACTAACAAAACTGGGGCCCAGCTGCTACTTAACTCTCCGGCTCCACTGGTCAAGACTGTGGGCGCATTTAAGAGCAATATTTCAACCAAGTCTGTTAGAGAGAGGGCATAACAACTTCTGCAGTCTTGAGGATCGTGTAAGGCCCGCCTGGTCAGGAATATTCTTACTCCAATGCAACTTTACTAATGCTCTGCAAAATAGAATTGTTCACAACGACAGCTCCTAGGGCCCCACTTCATGAAGACCAAATCCTGGCCCCCAATATTCAACCACATCTCCCCCCTCAGGGTACACTAAGTACTGTTGTTCTGAAAAGGGTTCCTCCAGTGACACTGACCAAGATCAGCAGGGCAGGGGTATTAAAGGTGGTGCTTCCACTGGGATGGACAGCGGGGCAGACTCAGATGACAACCCCCTCAATCCGACTAACAAATGAGGACAAGACAGTGGTACTCCAATGAATAAATGATGATAGTTTACCCATCATCAATATATAAGAGCATATTCTTAGTGACTCATACATTAATCTATCAGCAAAAGGGTTGTTATTTGTTCCAGTAACCAAGGCCTATCCATTTGAATGCAAAATAGAATCACGAAAATTATTTTGTAATGTTAGGTTCAAATATTTCTTTGACATCTACTTACCCAAACAAGACAAGGCCATAGTGTCACAAGACGCTCCTGTAAAAGACATGGAGAATACTGGTAGTCTTAAAAATAGATCCAGACTCCTGCCACCGAATTATGCTTGTCCTTTGGAATTCAAAGCGTTTGAAAACATTATGATAAGGCAAATAGTAAATGCTGTTAAGAAACAAAATTACCAGTAAGACAATTTGAATAAGAAAGAGCGGAAAAGTCTTAATGATTTATGTACGGTCAATGCTATCACCATTACGCCTGGCGATAAAGACGGCGATATTTTTTACTCAACACATAATATTATGATAAAGAATGTAAGTTTATTCTTGCAGATACCACTTCATACAAAAAGATGTGGGGGGACACGACAAAGAGACTGCAGGAGTAAATGTAGAAACAAACAGAACGGGAGGGGTGGATTAGTAGAGGATGTACTTTTTCTAAGAAAACCTCACCTCAAACTAGCAGCTTTCTATATTTTACTGAAAGTCCATAAAGACATCACCAAACACCTCAGGGAGACCAATTGTCTCCACAATAGATTCCCTTTTGGAACCTTTATCTGTATAGACAGAGCTTTTTTCTGAACCCCTTTGTGTTAGTTAGTCCATCTTATGTTAAAGACTCAACTGATATGATAAACATTGTTGAAAAGACTAGGATTGATCAAACTGATATCCTAATTACCATGGATGTTGAGGTCCTGTATACTTCGATTCCACAGGCGGGATGTCTTGAAGCATTGAAAAGTATACTTGCTACATGCAGAACGCCACTACTCCACCAACCACTGAATTTATCTTGGAATGTGCCAGATTGGCCATGATGGAAACAAAGAATCTATTCAAGAAACAAATATCTAAACGGCAAAAGATAGTGAGTATGGGAGCAACTTTTTCCCCAGATGTGGTGAATTTATATATGTCAAATTTTGAACACTAATATATCTCTTCAGCTGTGAATCCTTTTCATATCCATATAGCTGTATGGAAAAGTTACATTGATGATGTCTTAAACTTGATCCTTACAGCCACTTGGAACCAGTGGAGAGATTTCAGGGCTGGAGAGATGCGGTACCTGGGCTTGAGGCCAAGGAAAAGTCTCGCAGCCCTGTTCTGTATCAGTTGCAAGGGGCGAAGAGGCGAAGAGTAGAGTTAGAAAGATTGAGAAAGAGGCTGCTGCAGTAGCCAGGCTGGAGAGAACCAGGGCTCTGGAGACAGTGAGCTTCTGGGGGAGAGTGAGAACGGGTAGAATGTAGCGGTGCAGCTGGAACTGGGCCTTCTTGGCTAGGTCTGTGATGTGAGGAGAGAAAAAGAGTGTGGAGTCGAAGACAACACCAAATTATTTTGCCTCACATGAAGGCAAGGTTAGAGGGCCCAAGAAGGGTGACCAGAGTAAGAGAGGGAAAGTGTGAGCAGGGGTCCCAATGAGAAGGACATCAGTTTAACTGGCATCAAGGCAGAGATTATTGGAGGTGCAGCCATCCTGAATTGCAGAAAGACAGCTAGGAATGAGCGAGGACGGAGAGGTGGCTGAGGGAAGTCTGAATATTATTGAAAGTTAGAAGAGAAGGTGGAGATCCAGGTGGTCCAAAAGTGCTAGATAGACATTGAAGAGCCACGATGAGAGGGCAGAGCCCTGGGGGACACCACACATGGAGAGAGAGGGGGCAGAGAAAGGACTGTAGTTGGATCTGGGAGGTATGGTCCAGGTGGAAGGAGGTCATCCATGCCATTGCCTGATATGTGGTGCCCAGGTTCTCATGGAGTCAATTGAGCAGGGTGGCCTGATTGACTGTATCAAAAACAGGGTAAAAATCAAGGTGGATGAGGACAGAGAGAGAGCTGGAATCAGGATTAGAGAACAGATCTTCATGGGTGTTCAGGATGGCAGTTTCCGTGCCTCTAGCTTGTCTGAACCCATATTATGGTCATTTAGGCTACCAACATATTCACTACGGAGATTAAGCTGTGAGAGGGTCCGCTTTTCCAGGAGTTTGTCCACGAAAGGAGTGATAGAAATTGAGTGATAGTTATCCCATACAGTTAGGATCATCAGAAGGCCAATTTTGGAGGGGGTGCTCAAGAGAGTGCTTGAGAAGAGAGGGGAAAGATCCAGTGGTGAAAGCATGATTACAGACATCAGTTAATGTTGAAGCAAGGGTGGAAATGTGGTCCTTAATAGTTTTGTTGTTCATAGACTTAGCAAGTGCCCTCAATTATGTGAACAGGGAATTTTTATAGGGAGAATTATCTGAGAATGGTCACTTTCAGACTATGCTAAATTTACTTAGAGAGACAGAAGCTTATCTGCAAGATTTTCATCTATGAGCAGGGTGTGTCAGGAGCTGTAGCAGCAGTTAAATTGTATGTATGTAATAAAAAACGTGTAGCGTGCATATCCACAATGGAACCTGGCAAAGAGGTTTGCATCTGGGCGCAGATGTTAAAGTAATGCAGAAACAGAAAGCCAATATTATCAACTGTTTTTAGATAAAAAGATGGGTTTTCAATTTTCTTTCTAAAATCCACAAGGACTTAATGTTACAGAGTCCGTAAGGTAGAGTATTCCATGCTCTTGGCCCTGCATGGGAGAAATGTCGGTCGCCCCATGTCACAGAATTTGAATGGGGAACCACCAGAAGCTGTTGTTGTGATGAACGTAAACAGCATTCTGCATGATAAGACAAAATCTTTGATATCGGATATCTAGAGGCAGTCCCTTGGTAACACCGGAAGACCAAACAGAGGGTCTTAAACAGCACCTTCTTTTGTACGGGCAACCAATGGAGATCCCTCCGAGATTGCGAGTTGTGTGAGCGACGTGACAAAGAGAAAATCATCCTAACAGCTGAGTTATTTGCCACCAGCAGCTGCTGGATTGGCTTCTTCGGCGCTCCAATAAGCAAGCCATTACAATAGTCGATCCTCGAATTAAACAAGTCTCGGACCACCAAGGGATGATCTTTAGAGGTGATCAATGGTAGTAGCGGTTTTACAAATCTGAGTTGGTGATAAACAGATTTCACTGTCTCATTGATCTGCAGATTGGTGCTTAAATTTTCCTGCCCGAGACAGCCAATATTTTTTTACTTTTGAGGCATATGATGCAAAGGCTTCAAATAACTCAGGACAGCGTAAGAGTGACAGAGCTGTTGCCCATTTTTTCTTAAGACAAAGCAAGATAACCTCTCTTTTATTTGGGATTAACTGGAGCTTGTTAGCAACCATCCAGCTGTTGATTTAACAGGCACATGCAAGTACTCTGTGCGACTTCCATGAGTTCATTTAGCCCCACATAGACCTGCGTATCGTCAGCATAGGAATGATAAAATAAACTAAACTCAGCAAAAATTTCCAACAATGGGTGAATATAAATGTTGAAAAGCAACGGGGATAGTGAGGAGCCCTGAGGGACTCTGTATTTAACTTCCAAAAAATCTGAGATAAAGGTCCTCAGTTTCACCTGTTGGAATTGGCCATTTAGAAACTTCATTCTCATCGGCTGCCTTACGAATGTCATCCTAGACCGTCAATAGTGCTGTCTCGGTCCCATGGCCCAGATTTATACAGATCCTGGTACTCTAAGAAGGTCTGTAATTGAATCATGACAATCTTCTCCATAATCTTGGATAGCCAAGATTGGCCTGCAATTGGGTGATAGTTAGAGTGTACTTTGGAATCCAATGTATTGTTTTTCGATAGAGGTGTAATGTAAGAACTTTTGAATTCCACTGGTATACAACACTGTGTTAGTAAATCATTTAAAATGGCCAACAGGGGAGCACTCAAGGCTTGCACATGTCTTATAACCAAATAAGCAGGGATTGGGTCATTATTATGGTTAGTAGGTTTTAAGATCGCATAATGTTGCTAATTATGTCCAGATCTACATGTTTGAGATCAGGACAGGTCTGATCAGGCTCAGACCTCATATTGGTATTCCAGTGAGTAGTGGAATGACTACTGTATGACATGTACTGAGGATTGGCCTAACATTTTAGACATGGAGGTAACTGCTCATGAATAATGCTATTATGATCCTCATATATTAACATATTATTTAGAATTTAATTTGAAATGCAATGATGTTATGATGAATGTAGGAGGGGTCATCAATAACAAACATGGCTTGATATTGGATAACATCCAGTTTGACCTATTTTGGCCTGGCCATAAAGAAGTAAATCAGTATGTGGTGGAGGCCCAGCTTGGCACACTTGATCTACCACAAGTCATTCATAATTGTGACAAAATTCTTGCTCAAATAAGACAGCTGACTTTAGTTAATACCTTCTTGGATTGATGAGAACTGCAAGAATGCAAAACATACATTATTAGATCCTTAAGAGTTTACCTAGATGTATGCCTGATGTTGTGGCAAGCAGAAAAGAATACAAAAGGTTCTACCCAGGCAGGAAACAAATTAGCCGGACCAAACGTGTGAAACATTAAACCAGGCTCTTAGCTTGGGGGATTATCCTACATTTTGGAGTATAGTAGTGAAAGACACATCTGTTCCCAACACAACAAGAGGCCTGATTTGAAACATCCAGGAGCAAGAGTGGATTAACCATGTCCATGCTCTGTATATAGGCGACATGGAAGAACAACCTAGTATTGACCACTAATCAGTAGAAACTCTCCTATTATATAACCCACATATTCCTCACTTCACCTTCAGTCAAAAATAAATTATAACAGCCGCCTTGAACGTTTCTTCTACTCATACAATTTCTGTTCCCTATCTATGGGCACTGGATGCCTATTTTCTGGGCACTGATTTCATTACGGTTACTCAATGCTATTAGTACAACTAGGTTACACCTTCTAGCTGGAAACTTTAAATCCTGTACCTATCCTTAAAAAGGGGGTTCTGGGATAACAACATCCAATTTCTTTGCTTCATTCAGTTGCCAAACTATTTGGGTAATTAATATTATCAAGGATTTTGGATTGATCTACATTATCTCAGCCAATATCCCCATCCAGTGTGTCTTCTGCATCAGATCAAGTATTACATGTATTTTTGATAGTCAGAAAATTCACAGCTGGGTATATGACTCCACTAGTTTGATGTTCATAGACTTGGCATGTGCCTTCAATTGTTTCAACAGGGAATTGTTATGGGGAAATTTATCTGAAAATGGCCTCTCACAGACTATACTAAATTTACTTAGAGAGACGCAATGGTATGCGTGAGATTCAGCAGAGCAGTTGAACTATCCTTGCCCTTTTAGTCTATGAGATTGTTGTGTCAGGCGCTGCAGCAGCAGATCAATTGACTACTATTATTTTATTCATGCATGAACAGCATTTTTGAGTGCAAGAATCTTTTGATTAATACGTCAAAATATAAGGTGATGGCACGAGGGAAAAAAAAATCCATAAAGAAGAGAATTGATTGCAAACATAAGAAAATGGACTCCACTACAGAGTTCTAATAACTGAGGATTTGGCAGTCTGAACAATCTGTTTCGGCAGAAACATTGGCAGTATGCCAACTAAAACCATCTTGAAGGCCTATAGAGCAAAGACGGTAGTGTGGGCCAGCTAGGCCAGCAGGGCAGCAGGGATCTGAGGGTATTCTAATCTCCAACTGTTGGTGCGTACAGAAAATGACATCCTGCAGACAGTCCTGAAGGTGCCTCACAGCACTTCTTGTTATTTTCTGCATGCTAAATTAGAACTTTGTTGTCTGTCAGATTGTATCAGAAACAAGCCCCTGATGCTTTGGTGTCAATATGGATTTATGCTACAGCTGTTATAAAACATGGGCTGCTTACTGATCTGCTGCAGAGCTAGGTTGTATCGAAATTAGACTACCAATTATGCGTTAAAAATTTGTTGAGAAATATTGGTTTGGGTTCCTGGTTTTCCCACCCTTCTATTATTGGCCAAAATTATAAGCCTTTGTTAAAGGAGCGCTACTTTGCTCATCAGAATTTATTAAGAGATGATCTTGTACCAAAGGTGCCCACGGTTTGTGTATACTTATGTATTGAACTTCCTCATTCTCAAGATTCTTACATAATCTGGACCAGGAATTTGTATTCACTTTCTCTTATTACCAAATTTAGGATTGACATGCTTCCTCTATAGGTATTCTACAGGAAATGGAAAATATCCTCCTATGAGAGATGATCAATGATCAGTGGTTACAATTTTACTGAGGACATCATGCATTATATGTTGTTCTGTCACTGATACAAAATACTGCATAGCAGGCTTCTCTTAACTTTATTACACAAAATGCACTTTAAGCATTGTGGTCATGCACTGATATGTTTAACCATGTGTCATTTCCCCTTGTTTATTTACTCATGAAATGTTTTTGGTGCAGGATTTTAAAATGAGATCAAAAATTGGAATTTAACCAACTGATGAATTTGTTGTTGTTATTGAAGTTTATGTTTTATGTATTACTACTATATATTCTAACCCTTTATGGCTAAATTGTTTTTTAAATCTGTTTCTTTTAATTGATTGATTTTATTCTGTTGATGTGTTATTGTTCTTACTGCTTTTATGAAATAAAGCATATTCTGATGATACTTTTGAGACTATGGTTGTGGGGTAATCTCTAAGAATATGCCATTTAACGTATTGTATTTTGTGGATTAGTTGTTCATTTTTACTGTTTTTAACTATGCGCCTGGTTGCAGGGAAATCACTAAGAATAATACATGCATGGTCATTTGTATACTGCCCCTAATTATTAATGCAAAATCGGAATGTTATCATATTCATCTCACCCCTGTGAACACAGGCCAGCTATGGAAAGCCTATGTAGATTTGTAGCAAGACTTCCTGTTTTGGCTTCAGTAATCAAGACAGTAGTAGAAAGGCTGTCTCTCTGTGAATCTCGGGGAGGGTGGTTAACACCTGTCAAAAGCCGAGGAGCTCTCAGCAGGAGAGCACCTTGGAACCATGCTTCAAAGATGCATACACATAACAAAAGAGCCAGACTCAAACCAGGGTGTTGCATACTAAATGGCCTCTGAAGCGATTGGCTTGGTAACGGGGCAGAGCAAAACTAGTCCGGAAGCACAGAAAGGGCTATAGGGAGGGTTTACCTGTCTTGTTTTTCAGTGGCCTTCTAGAGCAGAGCATTTAGGTATCATGTAAGACCGCAAAGGTCACATGTCACAATGACAGGGGTTGACGCCTTAAAGCAGTCTTTATGAGACATCTAGCATCGGCTTGGACTGATTTTATCATTTAATTTGCTCCTGAGGAGGGAAGCTAATTAATGTAAAAATGAAAGCTGCCATCCTTGCATGTTCTGCAAAACTCCATAAAAGTAGTTCAGGAACTATTGAGAGTTCACCCAAAAGTGGAGTTAAACCATTGAACATTTGCACATAAATCATTAATGTATCAAATTGGATAGGTCATAGTGAACCAATTTGGCATTTTTGAGGGCATATTGAGAGATTGAGTTGCACCAGCATTTAGTGGCAAGAGTATCACAGACCCTAGGGATCTTGCAAAGATTGCTGATAGGTACAAAGGAACTCATGTCCAGAAAAAGGATCAGATGATTATAACTAAGCTAGACGAGAAGACAACTTATAAAAGTAAAACAAAGAATTGTTCCTCTAACACTAGGGCAACTACACCTTCAGCCTTCAGTGGTTGCTTCCTTTGTGGACATCTGACACATTGTAGATGATATCCTTCTTGCACTTGTAAAAAGAAACAGGCCATAGCTAGTGTGTGTCAAATGGAAAATGAGGCCATAGTCAGTATGGGCACCTTAGAAGATTAATTCCCACTAGGCCAAATGCTTGCTTACTCATTCTTTTGGAGCATTTCTTCCTTAGGTGAAATAAAGCTCCAGCATTACGTTAAATTGATGCAAGTATCACTGCTAACCAGTGACAGTGGGTGCAAGAGGACAAGAGCATTAGATCTCCAAACAAGTAAATTGTGGGTTTGTCAGACTTAGCCAATGCCCACTGGCAATTGTGGAGTTTATCTGGAGAGGAGAAACCTCTCCGCCCTGTGTCACTGCCAAGCATGCAATTCTAGTGGACTGCCTTATAGGGAATTACCTGCCTGATGAAGAAATCATTGCCAGTTCAGGCTAAGGGCCCAGCGCCTATCCAAGCTGGAGATCACGAAAAAGAACAGGGACCATGGTACGAACCGTCCCAGATCCCAAGTCTACAGATGTGCCTGTTCCTGCAGGAGGGGACCTATTAGCCATTGAAATTCCTTCTGTGATGGGACCTGAATTAGTGATCTCAGATTGCTACATGCATAGAACCAGAACCTAAGATTGAGGACATTCAGAACTCAACAGTTCACCAGAACTGAGTGAGTTGTCATCAAGCAGACTGTCCTGTTCTGGCTCATCTGCATGAACATGAATAGAAACATGCTGCAAGAAATGCACTTGGGATGTTCAGGTGTATTGGAGAATGGTCTCCTGTAGAACAAGCTCATCAATTCTGAGGTAGGGGCCAACCAGTAGATTGTTGTGCCACCTGAGTTTCCTAATGGATTAGGCTCACACCATTTGATTGGCATGTAAATCAGGAGTGACCAAGACAACTGACAGTCTGTCTGCTCATTTTTACCCATACAAGATGGGTGTGAACATTAAGACATTGGTGAGTTTGTGCCATACTTGTCAAGCATCTGGTAAGTAGCTCAGGGTGACAAAGGCCCCTAAAAATCCACAACCAGTCATTGGGAGGCCTTTCGTGAGACTTGACATGAACATTGTGCATTCTTTGTATCCTCAGACCATTTCAGATAACTGGTATACTTTAGTTGGGGGAAATCATGCTGCCTGGTAATCAGAGCAGGTGCCCCTGAGAGGCATGAAAGTAAAAGCCCCAGTGGTGCTAAAGGCTTTCATAGGGATATTCTCATGTGTGGGGTCTCATAAGCATGCAATTTCTCACAATGCTCCAAATTTATTTCCACACAAATGAAGGCCTTGTGGGAGGAATGCTCTGTTACTTAAAGTTCACCACAGCATTCTATCTACAGACCAATAGGCATGTTGAGCAGTTCAACAAGACTCTGAAGGGCATGAGAAGTGTCTTGGAAGAGCACCTGAGGAAAAGATGGGATATTCCCCTACCATACCTTGTGTTTACCGACTGTGAGCAGAGTAAAGTTTGGGCCATTTGAGCTTCTCTTTTTCCATCCTCTTAGGGGTCTTCTAAGTCCAGTGTGGGAAGGATAGAAGCACAATCCCCAAACTCTTTTAATGGCATAGAGTGGATTATGTACTTGGATCCTGATTCAAAATGGCCAAATACAGAGAGCAGAGTATACAGAACATCAAGGTCAGCCAAGAGATCATGAAGCACTTGCATGTTCAAAGAGAGACTGTGATAGGACAGATGGAACCTTTCAAGGTCACAATAGAAGAAGGGGGTCGTATGTGGTTCTTGAGAAGAGGTTAAGTACATCATTGACACAAAGACTCCAAAGCATATTGTGGAAGCTCAGAATGAGGAATCAGGAAAGGGACAAGGTGCTGTTCTGGGTAACTTCTTTCTTTATTCACAATAATCGTTCCTGCCCCTATCCTTGTCAAAGAATAAAGAAATCTAAAGGGTGCTTGACAGGATGTCCTATAACATCATCTCTGCCCGTCGTCTAGAAAATTTTGTATATCCTGATCACTTTTCCAAACAATAACACAGAATGCAATTTAAAATACCCAAGGCACCAGAATGTTTCTTTCACCTTTACCCATCTCATGTTATGGCCCTGATTTAAGTCTTGGACCTCATTACAATGTTTTAATGAGGCCCCTATAGAATGACCACCACTTTTTTTCTGCAATGCCAACCGTGTAATGTATATCTTTTCTTCCTTCTTTGGATTTGGTAAGACTCTTTACACCAGTTGTGGGCCTCTGATACCATTGATATGAGACAATGTCTGTTCTTATTGTGAACTTGCTTTAAATTAATGCCATTTATTTCTTCATTGGATTTGATCAGACTCTTTGCACCAATTCAGTGACTATGATACCCAACGGGGTTACTGGGGCTTACACATCCAGTTCAGGGTAATCCGATTGATGCACTTCTCAGTAATGACAATAATAGGTTCTCTACTGTTGTTGTGAATTTTCCCTACCTGGCATCTCTGGTTGTGAGTCCCAACCTGGGTGTAGTCTCTTTTTGGCCCAACTTGGGCTTGAAGTATTATTACCCTGCTTCGGGGTTGCTTGTTTCTCACCCCAGACCTGGGGTCACCAAGTTCTCTCCAACCCCAGAGATATGCAGTTATGGGATTGCTTTGTTTTTTTCCCCAAACTGGGTCATTTGGCTCTCGCCCCACTCTGGGATTGTTTTGACCTTGCCACTCACATCCCGGTTTCTCTCAGTGTCCACGCACCTGTTTTTCTCAGGTGGCAGTTACCTGGTCTTGGAACGGTGGCACTGTCTTGTTTGGTCAAATTCTTTCATCTCAATAGGAGTGAATGCTCCCTTCCCACCAGCTCCTAATCGGATACAGGCCGTGGTTTTGCATCTCAACTTTGGGCGTTGATCTGGCTCCTTTGGCTGGACATCCAGTCTCCAGTCTTCCACTTTGTTGCTGCAGCCTTTCTGCCCAGTGTTCTCTGTACTATAGTGCGCACCATGATGTGTATGGGCTTGTCTTGCCAGGCCACAGCCAAGGTGGAAGGTTGTCCTGATTGTCTCTGATGGCCTCTTTCTTCCCTTCCACCAATTCAGATGGTGTCACCTCCCCTCAGACAACGAGAGTCGTTGTTTTTGTCTTGCTCTCTGGGTTGGATATAGGATGGTGCCTAAGTAGGGACAGAACCACACCAGCCATTCATACATGCAGTGGTACTTCAGTGCATATGTCCATTCATATATTTGACAAGGCCAAGGATACCATATGGAGGAAGTCTCCAGGATGATGGACTTGTGGGGGCCTCAGCTATCCCATAGCTATAGGATAGTACTATGATACTAATAGCTAAAAAGTCCAGTAGTGTGAAAACTGAAGGCTGCATTTATGTGAACCACACAGGGTTCAATGATGTACCCAGCACATATGCACAACCCATAACTAGGGCAGATTAGCTCAATGACAGATGAGGTGGTGCCAAGTTCATGAGTAGCTTTGAACGCATGACCAGGTGCTGGCAGGTTGGCCCAACTGAGAAGACAAAGCAGAGCTCTGTTCCTGCCCTTTGGCTTAAAATGTAAAGCCCCACGTTTCAGAGGAGGGTCAATCAGGACCTAGTAAGATGACAGTGATGCGTTCAAAGATACCTGGAAATACCATCTAGCCTAAAAAACAGGTACTTCAATCCATGCAAAAGGCTGACTTGACTATCAAGGCTTCAACGTGCCATTTAGTGCATGGTACTTTTACTTACAGAGAACACCAAATGAAAGGTGGTAAGAAAAAGCCTCCCCAGGCCATAATACAGGAAGTGACATAGTGGGACATCCCCACTACCTGTGCAAAGGTGAGAACCTTATTGGACCTTACCGGATAATACATACTTTTTTATCAAGGTGTATGAGACCTTTGCACTGAATGGAGTAACATCTAAGAACATGCCAGGAATGTCACCTGGTTTCCTGCCTGCTAAACATTTTTCCAGAGCTTTAAGGATGGTGTGTGCAAAGCCCCAGTTCTAAAGATTCCACATTATGGACAGGAATTCATTATTCATACAGATATTTGTGAATTCTGAATTAGTGCAGTGTTAGCACAGCTAAACTCTGATCAACCATGTGTTTTCTATAGAAGTCTCATTACTAAGCGAGAACACAACTGTGCCATGATTAAACAGGAGGCAGTCGAAGAGGTTTGGGTCTAGCACAAGTTTAGAACCTACATTTGTAGTTCTCCCTTCACAGTTCAGACCAACCACAGGCCCCATAGTTAGCTATTGAGCATGCAAGAAGAGAATCTCAAGTTGCTGTGTTTAGCAATATCCTTACAGGGAATAGACAAGGTCATCCAAGACAAACCATTCTGTGAGCAGTCCAATACAGATAAACTCAGTAGGAACTCTCACCTTGAGGATGAGCCAGACACTTGGGGGCGTGTGAAGGATTGCCATCTGGTAAGTGTGCAGAGGCCCTGGGTTTTTAGATTTTTATTAATAATACAATAATGCAAGTAATCCATCTTAAAAAGTGTGGTCTGGCAAACAATCCCCTACTATGAAAGATCCATGGCAAACGCATTGTGAACTCATTTGCACAGCTGTATCAGTCTCCTGATTTCAAGTTCCTACACTTTAGTGGCACAGAGCAGGATCAAAAGTCACTCGTGCCCTTTTTAACATCTACTAGGACACCAAAGTCACTGCAGAAAGAGGGTACATTTAAATCTACAGCTCTGACCCAAAACATGATAATTGTGTGGCTATCCATCTGGTGATCTCTAAGAATAACCCATAACTGAGTTTTGGTATGGTGACTGATTGTGCATACAGTTATAAAAGCCACATCAGGTTTGTATCATACTTATGTCAATCCTGTTCCCGCAGGCCAGCTATTGGAAGGCTTTACATTTGTGTAGCTAGAATTCCTGCTCTGGCTTCAGCAATAGTCAGGAATGCGGTCTCTCTGTGATCCTCTGGGAGGTTGGGTAACACCTCCACCCATCTCAGGAAATTCTCAACAGGAGAGCTCCTAGGAACTAAGCTTCACAGAGGCACACCCATAAAAAAGGCCCAGCCTCACACCCAGGATTCTGCATACTAATAGGCCTTTAAAGCCGAAGGATTGGGAAGGGGGCAGTGTTAGAATTGTCAGACAGTGATTGGACAACTTAAAACAGGCATGCTTTTATCCAATCCCATAACATTTTTACTTTGTATGAAAGGACTCTCCCATTCCTTCTTTGATTCACCTTGGACTCTCAAGGCAAGAACAATTTGTTTGGACCATGTTGGGAGTGCAGTTTTTTCCAAAGCCATCTTCCAGAGGTTAAGGCAGTTGTTCTAAAATATATACAAGCTTTACAGGGCCATCTTGACAGTTGTGGGGGCCTGGGGCACAAACAGCCTTGGGCCCTCCCCCCCGAAACCCATGTTGCCCCCGAAACCCATGTTCCACTCCCACCCCCCTGCAAAACCATGTCGCCCCACCGCAACACGACACCCATGTCCCCTCCATATCTCGAGTCTAATTCAACAGATACTCCTCTAAGCTTTAAATGGATTATCTAGTTGTTAATAAAATATAAACATTATACATCTGTGATCTGTTTCCCCAAGAGGATGCTATATTAAGGACATTTCATACCTTTAGGGCGAGCGCTGGGTGTACAGAAATGCACTGTACAAATAAGACACTTTTAGCTGTTAAATGTGTTTGGGAAACAACATGCTGCTATTAATACTGGGGACTGCGCCCCCCGCCTTTGTGGGCCATCTCTGTTCTCGGCATCTGAGGTGGCTGTATAATGGGGTGAAGAGCCAGCATCAAACAAAACAGAAGATGAAGAAAACAAATACGTTCCTGGGTGGGCTTGAACCACCAACATTGTTCCACAGAGACGGCAGATAACATCATCTTCTATGAGGACATGTCGTAGTCTAATGGCAGAGTCCTGGTCAACACTGCACCATTGCACCATTGCCAACCTACCTGAGTCAGAGAGAGCTGAGCAGCAGACAGTCTTCTTCTAGTCTCTCACTGTCCTTCGTCACCGTCACAAGCCTCCACAGCACACGTTGCTGCCTGCTGGCTTCGGAAGATTAGGGAGGCTGACAAGCTGCGCAGAAGTGCACTGTGCACTCCAGTCCAGCCTGCACTGGCACGTGCCGTATTCCCTCGGGGTGTAGGGAGGAGGGGAACGCACAAGCAAGAGTTGTTGTCAACAACTCTTGCTCGTGGTCCTGCGTCGTCCTCCTCCCCCTCCCACCCTGTTGTTGTACAGTGAATCAATCATGCCATGGCATGGGGAATCGAAACCACTGAGTCGGCTCGTGCCTGCTGCATGCAAACTTCAGACAGAGTCTGAAGTTTGCACACAGCAGTGCACAGACATGATGGACACAGGACACACAAACTGGGGGGATAAAGGGCATTGTATCCCCCCCACTTAAGATTGTGGGGGGGTTTGTCCCCCCATCCTCCCCATGTCCTACGCCCATGGGGGGCCCCCTCTAGGGCCACCAGGATGGGGAGCCCGGGGCACGTGCCTCGTTTGAACCTCCCTAGAGAGGTCCCGGAAGCTTTACAAAGCAGAGGTAAGCTTTGTCTCCTAACCATCCCCAGGGGACATTGGGGGTGACTGCTGTTGGACCAAGACAGCACGTTCTGCCAGCGGCAATATTACCCAAATAGTCTCCCCTGGCTGTGTGTGAAGGGGAAAAGGACCTATCTTGTTCCTGAAACCATGGTTTGGGACAAGCAGCACAAAAGAAGCCAAAGCAGTTCTAGCCCTGTGTTCCACCACTTCAAACCATCCTCTACTCTGTGTCAACCATGTTCGAAAACCTTTGCAATCTTCAGCTCAAACTGACCATGAACGTAACATGAACTGCTGGTGACATTTTTGCCTGACTATTTGACCCAGTGATTTCCATCACCTGGAACTGGCAATATGGTCAAACATAACCTTGTTGACTGTTCAAACCACACTGTTCTGATGCCACATCAAACAACAGGAAGATTCACATTGAATCTAATTCGATATTGACGTGCCACATGGAGCACAGTGATGCAGTGCATTCAATCCCAGTTCAACCTGCACACAAACCTCTGAGAAGCCCAGTTCGTCACTGTCAAACCACCAATAAGAGACATAGGTACTTTTGAGAGGACCAGCCCCCAGGTTCCATTTTTGGGAACCAGGAGACTGCTCAGATATCCTTTTGCAAATGTTTTCTCAAAGGACATATTCTTTAAAATGTGTCATTGTTGCAATGTATTGTTCTTCACCACTGTTACAGGAAGCAGTTATTTGCATATTTGTGTAAATAAATAAATGAAGCATTTATATTTTTATAAAACGTGATTGAACATTCCTTCATTCCTTTGCAGTCTTGCACTATTGGCGTTTTGTTGTTGCTGTTATCACATGCACACCTCTCTTCAGAGTATAGACTGCCCCCAGCACCACAAAAGGCAAAGGAGGTATATGACTTGTTTCACCTCTATGATTGTGATCACTGTTGGTTTGTAACAGTATGATAGAAGAATAGGCAGATTAGCCACTAGTCATCACGATTGGTGAGGTGTTCTTTGAAAAGTAGGGTCTTCAGTACTTTCTTGAAGTTAAGGATGGATGGCATAAATCCTAGAAGCATTAATACATGGTTTCAAAAATAGAATGCATAGCAGGAAACAACTAGTTTCCTGTCTTTATTTCCACTTGCACTACTTTGTTACCAGCCTGATGATGTTGTGGATTCTGGTTATACAATGCCCAAGGGAAATGTTGTTCCTCTACTAAATAGTGTTGTTCTGGTTGTGACTGCTTTGTAGGTCATACACTCAGTCTTGAATGTGATGCATACTTGAATTGCTAGCAGGTCTAGCTCTGTTAGGTGATTTGGTTAAATTTTCAGTTTCCTTTGACAAAGCATGCTGCAGCATTCTGAATTTCTTTCAGAGAGCACAAGGCTGTATTGAGGGATCCTAAGAGTAGAGCATTGTCGCCATCCATTTTGGACATGACCAGGAATTGGAAAAATATTCCAGAACTTGTGGCTCAGGATAGTTCTTGGGTGTATTCTTGGCAAAGTGTGTCGTTAATGAGAGGCCACAGTCGATAATAAGCTTAGCGATTTTAGACCAGATAATAATTGAGGCATTACACTGTTCAGCCCTTTCTGTCATCTTGGAATATGATATGATGGGTGGATTTCTAGTAGAATGCATTCAATCTTTGTAGGGTTGAGCCTGAGGTAAGTGCTTGACATCCATGTTTGGATGAGGTTCATACATAGTTTCAGTCTTGGTTAGAGCAATGCACGCCTATTGGTGGTGAAATTGAACCCTAGTTTTTGTCTGCCATGGAAACCTGAAACACATACCCACCTTAATCCAGGAGGCATATGTTAACCACCTGTTGAACAAACAGGAGTACCTTGCTTACGGCTACCCAGAGGACTCCTTAGGAGATACCATGAATGAATTGTGTTAGTGTATGAAGGTAATTATTGTCACTTTTGGGCACTGATCCCCACAATTATTTGCACTACTCCAATGTGATCATTCGAATTGGCCTCAGTCTGACCCAGCCCTGTGCGCCAAAACCCATTTCAGCGCACAGCATATTCATGGATTTCAACATCCATAACCAGCCGAGGCGCAGAGCGGTGCAGTGACCCTGCAGCAGTGCCAGTAATGCCCCCAACCACGCCCCATGCACCAAAAACATCGCACAAATCCCCTACATGGCGCAAAGGCCAGTGGACCAGCATACAGCCCGCCAACCATGAAAATGCATGGAAAACTCCCAGTGCACCCCTCGGAAAACGAGTGTAAAAGTCCACACGCACCCCCCGGAATACGCATACCCCGCTCGTGCTATCGAAAACACATGTAAAAGTCCACACACACCCCTTGGAATACACGTACCCTGCTCGCGATAGCGAAAACGCATGTAAAAGTCCATGTGCACCCCCGGAATACACATACCGCATCCCACGAAGAGCACGTACAGAGCGATGGAAACCCACGTGGGACCTTCAACCCATGGCGAGGGAAATGCCCGTGCATGTTATGTCACAGACGCGCTTCTGCAATAAGGGCCTTTCCTCGAATTTCACGCTGAAGTGCTGTTTTTTCACGTGCCAAATCACACCGTATCAAGCTGGCCACGCAACAGCACACAGAAGACCACGCTCCTCCCCAGAAGAACAAATCACTGCCCCCCAGAGCCCCAAGCAGCCTCCCACGAACCATCTGCTGCTGCCTGCCTGCTGCCACCGTGCCCTGTCATTTGGTGCCTGCACATCTGCCATCGACAGGGGTCCAGTTGCAGTGACCACCCCTGCTGGAACAGAAAACTCCCGACTGAAGTTCCATCACTCCACAGCCCAGCCCCAGGACCCAGTTGCCCACCCACACCTGCATCAGGGATTGCCATGTCCGACACAACACCATCCGGCGCCAGTTGCAACCCCCCAGCAGAGAGGCATAGGACTACCAGCTTCAGTGTAAAGGAAGTTGGTATCCTGGTGGAGCAAGTTCTGGGGCATTATGATGCCCTCTTCTCACCATCGCGCGCCGACAAGGAAGGACGGAAGAGGATCTGGAAGGACATATGGGTGCCATCAACATGGAGGGGGTGACACCCCGCAACATCAAACACGTCCAAAAGCACTGGGAGGACTACAAGTCCAGGACCCTCAAGAAGGCCCGGCACCTCTTGGAAGCAGCAGATGCAGGGGGGCGCCGGGTCCAGCTTACCACCCAGCAGATGAGGGCCTTGGAGCACATTTGCCCAGTGCTTCACCACCAGATCCTCAGGATGCAGGCCCTTCTGGAGTCGAGCGGTAAATCGCCATGCATTCACATTGAAAAAAGGGCATGTTGCAGTGTGCTGGTAGTAAGCTACTTGGCTGCATGTGTGACATGGGTCATGTTTGGATGGGTTTGTGCAGGGACATGATGGTGCTGCATATGAGTCCAGTCAGGCGTGACCCACATGTATGCATGCCTGTGTCTGTACTTTGACATGTTTGGGGTGTGAGAGATGTGTGCTGCTGTCATGGACATGCATGATGTACATTTCTGTGTGTCTGAGTAGTGTGGGCACCATGGATGCATGACACATGCCCGTGACGATGTGTTCATTCACTGATGCAGCCTAGTCATCCTTGTATCCACTGTGTCTGGGGGTATACCGGGCCAGATGCATGACCCTCTGGTGATGTGTGTGCATGTGACCAGCATGTCCCATGGTGCATGTGAGAATTAGCCCACCAATGGGTGCAGCTACGGTGCCTTGGACATGGATGCCAATGTATGTTGCATGTGCCATGCCTGTTCCTGCATGTGTGTTGCCTGCACTGACCCATGTGTTGTGGAGGGAAATGATGGAAGTGACGTTTGACAGTGCCACTCATGTGCTATTGCTTTGTGTCTAGGGGACTATAGTTCAGTACCCTGATGCTTGTGTTCAATGTCTTCCTTTACACAGCAGCGAGTGAAGAAGAGGGCAGAGACGGCGCTCTGGAGGAAAGCGTCAGGGATGCCTCCACCGGCCAGCGACGCAAGGCCCAGTCACCCTCCCAGGAAATACCATCATTCGGGAGCGAGGGACTGGTGCCGCGTCTGCCACTAGGGCTGCAGCGGAAGGGGCGGGTGAGCCCCCACAGGGGCTTGCAATGGCGGAAGACAGTGCAGAGCCATCCAGGTTGGTGGTGTGTATAGAGGAGGAGGAGGCTGCTACAGAGCCGCACATGGGGCCTTCAGGGGGTGATACCACTGGTGCAAGTGGTGCAGTCCAGGGGCAGGAGACAGCACAGGTCGGCGCAAAGGTGCCTGTGCATGTCTCTGTCCCTGACACTGTGACTGCATCACCATGCACCAGCAGGGATGCCCCGTCCCAGGCCCATCCGCAGGTACGGGGGAGGCCCACATCATCTGGTACTCCTCTACCTGCGAACGAGGGGACCCATGACCAGATGGAGTCTGTCCTGATTGGTGTCGCGTTGCGCACATGTGACCTTCGTGATGACGTACATGCTTCCTGGGGGGACCACGCACGTCATCACGAAGAGCTGTGTGCCAACGTGGCCTAGTTACGTGTACGTGTATTCCGGGGGTGCGCGTGGACTTTCACATGCATTTTACCTAATGCGAGTGGGGTACGTGTATTCTGTGGGTGTGTTGACTTTTACACGCATTTCTGCTAGCGCAGGTGGGGTACGTTTGTTCTGGGGGTGCACATGGAGTTTTACACACGATTTGGCAGTGTGGGCCCTCCCGGGTGTGTTCTTTCCCACCTCCCCATAACCTGCAGGCAGCCCACACCACAGGGGACTACCCTACACCCCTGACCAAGCCCTGCAGGCAGCCCATCCACCCTGCCCATGCCCTGCAGGCAGCCCACATGGCACCATGCACTTGTGAGCCCCAACACATGTCCCCCCCACCATTGACGGGCGCCTGCCAGCAGGCCCCGACTCACGTCCCCCACCCCCCCACCATTGACAGGCACCTGCCAGTAGGCCCCGACTCAAGTTCCCCACCAACCCACCCACCATTGACGGGCACCTGCCAGCAGGCCCCGACTCATGTCCCCCACCAACCCACCCACCAGTGACGGGCACCTACCAGCAGGCCCTGACATATGTCCAACCAGTGACGGGAACCTGCCAGCAGGCCCCGACATATGGCCCAACAGACAACATGTCCTAACAAAACAGAACCATGGCCCTAATGCCAACCCAAATCCTCCTTGCCCCCCAGTACAAGCATGCAACCATCCACAGCACCCACTCCCAAATTACACATGCCATGACCATCTTAAAAGAACCACCATGCCCATGCATAAATGCACAACGGAGCCACACAGTGGCAACACATAACTGAGGCAATGTTCATTGAGACATGCACAAAACCAATGATATAACACAACACTAATCATGAAGTTAGAAAAAATGTATTAAAAACATAATGAAGTAACATAGAGAACATCAAACTTGAAAATCAATATACAATGACAGATATAACCAAAAGAAAAGGTAATCCAATAAAAAAAAAATGGTCCAATGCCAATGTCAATAAGAAATAAATAATCCAAATAAAAGAAAACCATGGGAAAATTGAAAAAGAAAGTATGTACAAGTCTTCAACTTTCTACAATCCAAGTCCAAAGGGTCCATGATCCCCAAAGCAAATTAAACCTACAAAAAAGTCATATGAAGAAAAAACTATATACATGAAGTGGAGCAATGTCAATTAACTCCAAAATAAAAGCAAAAACAAAGGAAACCTCACACTAATGAACTATGTGCAATGTCGGCGGGCAAATCCAACGGCTCACTTGCTGATGTTCCGGGCCAGGGCATCATCGAACTCCATGTCGATGTCCCGGAGGCGGGCTTCTTCCCTGGCCTCGAGGTCTCGCAGGGATGCAGTCGTAGCCTGTTCCAACTCCCTGCGAGGCGCATGGAGTTCTCCACCCTGAGCATAGTGAGCCGTTCCTCTTCTGCCCGCCGCCACTCCGCATCTATCTGCTGGCCCAACCGCTGCCACCCGGAAGACACTCCCAATCCAGGGTCATCCTGCACTCCGGCCGATGCCTGCCCCTGTGATGTTGATGGCCCCAAGCCATCATCACTCCCACCTTGTGCCTGCTGCTGCCGTGCATGTGCCCTGCCTGTCGATGCCTGCACGTCCTCCTCCTGCTGGGGTCCAGTTGTTGGGGTGGCCTCCCCTGCTGGACCTCCAACTCCCCACTGTGGCAGGGATGTGTCCTCAACCAGCCTGGTCGCTGGGTCAGGGCAGCCCCACAGGGTGCCCAGGTGATGCTTGGACAGGTAGATGGCACGGAGGACGACTGGCGCATAGGGGGTTCATTTGAGGAGGGGTCACTAGAAGTTCCAGCACACGGAGGAACCCAGCCTTGCTGACCTGTCCTAGTATGTCGACTCGGTGAATGAGGTATTGGAAATGATGTGCATTGTCCTCATGAGAACCCTGCACGTCATCCCAAATACCACGTTGACACAATGCCACCCCAGCTAGGACAGGCTCAACACGTCCCCAGATTGCAACGTCTGCAGGGGGAGGAAGGGCAGTTGTTGTGTGCGCATCCCCTGCCTGTAAACGGGTCTGGACGAAGGCATCCCTGCTGGTGCTGGATGATGCAGTCACAGGATCGGGGACAGGATTACACACAGGCACCTCTGCAGCACCATGTGCTGCCTTCTGTCCCTGACCCTTGACTGCACCACTAGCACCAGTGGAATCCCCCCCTCCAGGCCCCGTGTGTGGGCCTTCCACGGCCTCCTCCTCAACCGAACCCCCGCCAACCTGGATGACTCCGTGCCATCTACCTCCATAGGCCCCTGTGGGGGCTCAGCTGCCCCTTCTGCTGCCTCCAACCTCTGCCTCTTCGACCTTCCCTCGGCAGCTGCGGATGTGGCACCAGACTCCTCACTCCCTGAAGAGATGACAACCCGGGAGGGGAGCTGGGCCTTGAGTCTCTGGCTGGCGGTGGGATCCCTGCTGCTGTGCTCCACGGCCCTGTCTCCGCCCTCTTCATCAGTTGATGCTGCAGACAGGGAGCGACAAAACACAGGCATCAGGGCACTGTACAATGGTCTGATACACACATGACAGTTGCAAATGAGTGGCAGTGTCAATCTTCACAGATGGCATCACACTCCCCAACACACATGTCATTTGAACCAACACACATGCGCAAATTAACAGGAATGTTGCAGCAGGCAGCAGCATCCATACACATACAGCAGCATGAACATCCGAAGGTTAGCCTGACGTCACATGCAACACAGGGAGTGGCAAACGCATGCACACACGCCACCAGACATACATGCATCTGTACATCTCTACCACCTGTCACAGTGAAATCATCGACAACTATGTCACATCTGCCAATCAGCCTCCTGCATGTCGGCGTCACATGCATCCATAGTGTATCACAGTCACACACATGTCAAATACACACACACGCACATGTACACCGTGCACGTACATGAAGTTGGAACCAGCATCCATGTGTCACACACCAACCATGCCATAGTACATACACAGAAATGCTAACATGTGTGCATCCCCACATGCATCTGTGCATCATGCATTTGAACACATACACCATTGATGTGCCTCACACATGACTAGACTCACATGTGGCAGGCTCATGTCCCTGCACATACATATCCATACATGGGCCTTTCCAGACATATGTCCAAGCTGCACACTCATGGCACACCTCAACATGCACTGCGTCCAATCAGTACACATGGACACTTATCGCTCGACTCCGGACGGGTCTGCCTCACAAGGACCTGGAGGTAAAGCGATGGGCGTATACATTCCAGGACCCTCATCTGGTTGTCGGTAAGGTGGACCCGGCACCCCTCTGCATCCGCTGCCTCCAAGAGGTGCCTGGCCTTCCTGAGGCTCCTGGATGTGAAGTCCACCCTGCGCTTCCGGACATGTGGTATGTCGCGGGCTACCACCCCTCCCACATTGATGGCAGCCACATTGTCCTGCCAGATCCTCTTCTGTCCATCCTTGTCGGCGCGTGGTCTTCCGAAGAAGGCATCATAATGCACCAGGACTTGCTCCACCAGGATACCAACTTCTGCGGCACTGAAGCTGGTAGCCCTCTACCTCTCTGGCTGGGGGTTGCCAGTGGACTCTGATGGTCTTTCCCCTGACATGACAACCCCCGATGCAGAGGTGGGTGGGCAACTGGGTCCTGATGCTGGGCTGTGGAGCGATGGAACTTCAGTTTGAAGTCTTCTGTTCCAGCAGGGGTGGTCACAGCAACTGAACCCCTGCAGATGGCTGACGTGCAGGCACCAAATAGCAGGGCACATGGCCAGCAGGCAGGCAGGCAGCAACAGATGGCTGGTGTGAGTCGGCTTGGGGCTCTGAGGGCAGTAATTCGACCTTCTGGGCAGGAGCATGGTCTTCCGTGTGTTGTCGCATGGCCAGCTTGATACGGAGTGATTTGGCACATGAAAACACAGCACGTCAGCGTGTAATTTGAGGAAAGGCCCTTATCGTGTAAGTGCGTCTGTGACATAACACGCGCGGGCATTTCCCTCGCCACGGGTGCATAGTGATTCAGCACGTGAAAAAACAGCATGTCCGCGTGTTAATGCGTATAATTCGAGGAAAGGACCTAAGCGCGTAAGTGAAGTGACGCGGGTGGGCGTTTCCCTCAGCATGGGTTAAAGTTGAGTGGGGCCAGCAGTTCGCTGTACGTGCCTTTCGTGGAAACAAATGCGTGTGTTGCTGCTTCTGGTTGTTTTGCGCGCCATCACAACTTCAAAGCGGATCAAGGGCGTTTCTCTTCTTTTGACGGGGGTAGTGGCTATGCATGTTTTTCATTATCATACTAGTCAGACAGTTAGTCACGCATGCTATTTTTCCCACTGCGAGTGCCCCTGTGTATCGCGTACCCATTTTTGAGGTCATGGTAGCCTGCATGTCCCACGCGTATGTGTTTTTCATGTCCCTGGGTACCACTGCGTACTGCAGAAGGTTAATTCCACACACGTGTGCTACCGGGGGTTGCGTGCACGGTTTTACAGCAGTTTTGGCATGCCTGAGCGTTACGTGACGCATCACTTTATCACCAGGGTCACATACAGCCTTGCAGGTGCATAGGGGTGCTGTTAACATCTTGTATCCCACTCCCTTCACCCCAATTGCCCAGGACAATTCTTGTGTACACCTCCCATTGGCACTACTACTTCTGTGCCGGCACTACTCCATCTGTGCTATGGTTGGGAAGCCCCGAAAGGTGGGGGGCACCTCAGCTGGGCATACTCCATGTGGCAGGCGTGGTCAGGGACGTGGCCGGGGAGACCAGGGAGTAGGGGGACTCAGATGGGGAAGAGGCAGGGGTGCACCACTTCGACAAGATGTTGAGCCATGTGTTGGCGCAGTCATGCCACCACCCCCTGTGGTTCCGGGAGATGCAGCTCTTGCATCTGGCACTGGCGCCCACTGGCGTCTGTTTCAACGACTGCCACAGGCCCAAGTGTAGTGGTAGCTGCAGGTGCGTGGGCAACTCAAGAGTCCCAGGATGATTTCCAGGAAGTCAGGAGGCACATGGTAAGTGCACGCAGGGCTGCCCTGACCGAGGCACATGTCCCTGGGGCGGTATTGTCATCTGCTGTCCTGACAGCCAGGTGTTGGCAAGTGCATGGGCAGATGCAGCCGCCACCACCCCAGCTGTGAGTCTACCATCCAGGACAGTCCCGGTCAATGACATTAGCACAGCAGATGTTGCTGCGCAGCATCAAGTCAAGGGCACCCAGCAGCCACTGACGCAAGTCAGGGCTTCTGTCCTTTTTCCACCTGCCACTCCCTCAGTTCAATCCACCAGCGCCACTGCCCGTACTGATCAGGCGGCATTTGCCAGTCAGGGTCCAGACCACTGCTCATGAGGAGGAAGGTTGCATCTGCATTAGAGGCTGGGACCCCAGACCCGGCTCCGGCCTCCGGCATGTCGAGGAAGAAGCCTTTCTGCAGGCAGGAACTGGACTTCCTTGTAGACTACGTGTCGGAACATGACCATGACATGCTAGTGGGCCCGAATTGTCACACTATGGCTGGCCAGCATTTGACCCACTGGAAGCATGTTGCGGAGGGTGTCAGTGCAATCAGACTTGAGGTGCGCACAGCTCAGGAGTGCAAAAAGTCTTGGGATGACCTCCGATGCTCTGCTAAGCTAAAGCGTGCCTCTAATTACAACATGACTCTGGTGACTGGCAGTGGGCCACCACCTGAGGAGGAAGAGCTCACTTAGCACGAGTCAGTCGCTGCGGAGTTCATCCCGACAGAATTGTACAAAGGAGTGGGAGAGATGCTGGACTTTGATGCCTCGTCCAGTGAGTGTCATTGCGTGTTTGTCCAGACCATTTGTGGTTTGCTTGTGTGATGTGTTGTGCTTGACTGCCATTCCATGCTATGTGTACATGGTTCTCATGTGCGAGTCATGCAATGCTTCACTGATGCGTGCCTGCTGTGCAGGATGCTGGACATGTAGAGCAGTCAGGGACTGTCCTCATCCCCATACCTGCACCCTGCTCACATGCTAGTAACCCAGCTGCCCCTCCGGTCCATGTTCATTCTCACTGGCCCTTCTGCATGTAGCCTGGGGTGTCTTTCCACTCAGCACTGGGAATATGTCATCGCATGACTGACGTGCATGTGTGTTCTGCCTGCATGCGGGTATTCCACGTAGGCATGCTCCCTTGCCCCTCCACCCCCCTGCACCCCAATTTGACAATGGCACTGGTGGGTATCATGTTGGAGTACTGCAATGCTCTGCTCCTGTGTACATGCACACTTCCCCCTGCCAACCTGCCAGACACATACAGTGGGGTACATCCTTTGTCCTTGATGCAGGGTGTCTCACTCGGACTGTGCAGATGGCAGATGCTCTGCAGGGACATGAGTGCCCATTCATGCTCCATGTGCATTCCATGCATGCCCTTATGTGTCGTTGCCCAGATGATCATTGTAGTACGTGTCAAGGATAACATACATTTAATGGCATTTGATCATCCATTCCATGCCCACTCTGGCTCTGTCCTGCATCACGCACATGTTTAGGGTGTGACAGTCTGTGTGGGGCACTGGCCTCCCCCTGTTTCAGGCCCCCTGACTCTGTTCAACTGGTGTAGTGGCTTCTGCACACATGGGTGTACTACTGAGGGTTCATCATGTGTCCTGCATTCTGTCCCATTCTCATCTGCTGTATTGTCAGTTGACTCAGATGATGCAATTAACGGTAGTCAACACTGTCAGCCAATACACAAGTCTCTGGTCACCCTTTCACTGCCATGCAATGCCTCCCTGCATTTTCACTTGGGGTGGGGGGGTTTGCCTGTAGCCATGCAACCCATTGCATGCACATTGCACGTGATGCTCTGAACTTGCCCTTACACTGCCTTCATGTTTATTGATTGACATCATAATGTACTTGTACATGTAGATAGTGGGTAACGTACACATGTTCTACACTGCATCCACCCACTTCTGAGCCGTGTTACACCGTTCTACATGCCTACTCACTGCTGCAATGTCAAAGTGACCTGGCATGTATGGTCAGATTTTCCTCCCTTCTCTGTCATGAATGCCAAGGGCGCAGGTGCATCCTGTGACAAATGTACTTAGTATTGAACTCCCTAGTGGGTGTTCAGCAAAGTTGATTGGTCAATGTGCGGTCTATACCAACTGGTATAGGGAGCAGATTTAATGTAGTCTGCAAATCTGGTTGTAATGACTGTGGAGCTGCCTTCACGTGTGTATGTGTACACTTTCACAAACATCAAAGCAAGCAGTGTTGTAGCTGCTTGCTTTGCTGTATTGGATGCTGTTCATGTTCACAATACAGGTGTATAGGGAAAGGTTTTTTTTGGAATGCTTTCACATGTACATATGCACGCAGCTTCAATGTTGTGTAGTGCAACATTGCGTCTACTCACTTATGTGTGTGTGAAAGTGTTCATTTACACGTGTCTTCCACAGCTTTTTTGTTGACTGACTAATATGTAGTTGATTGACATTAATGCTGGTGAGATTTCAGCATTGCGCATGTTATGTTCAACTGGCATAATCCTGAAGGTGCACTCTTGTGCAGTATGTGTACACCCAGGCCCACTTAGCTAATATGGTGGGGCCTGGCTGTGCAGAATTTACACACGGAATAATGGAATAGGGCACATTCATAGCACAATGTGCTCAATCAGGCCCTGATGGGTGTTCAGGAGGCTTCATGGCCTGCAGCTCGGACCGTACTGGGTGTTATGGTCCCTCATGCCTGGTTGCAGGCCCTTGCTTTGCTCGGGACATTCACTATATCTACATGGCCCATGACACCCGGTACGGGCCGAGCTGCAGATGGATGAAACTGTATCGGTGATGATGGTTTAGTGATGCATGTGTACATGCATATTACGTGTGTCATTGTGTGTTTGGATCCACTTGTAGCTGTGGCCAATTTGCAGTTCAGACATGCTTATGGTATGTGCCATCTCTCTGTTGCCATCTGTCTTTTTCTGCCTGTGATATGTGCCTGATCAAGGTGGTGTCTGATGGAGGTGATAAATTACATTTTGTACTTGTTTAGGCTTTGTTATTTAGACACATCCATTTCTGCTTTTGGGATGTGTTAGCATATCAATGCCACTGGATGCATGCCAGGTTCTCATTTGTGTGTGACATGTCTGCTTCATGTGTTGGCTGTCGATGTGATGTCTGTGTGTGTGGGTTATGAGCTTCTGACATGTGTACTCATGTTTGTTTTTTTCACTTTTCAGATGATGACGCAATGGAGGCAGAGGATGGTGATGTCATACCAGACACAGGGTTGCTATCACACCAGCAACCCGGCACAAGTGGGGGTCGTGGGGTGGTAGACCACGAGAACCCACTTGTGCTCCAGACCATCGTGTCTAGGGCTGGCAATGAGTCTAGCCCAGATGATTACTCTGACGACAATGTTGAGTTGGATGCGCGTCATGTCAATTGGTCAAAGGTGAGTGATTCTGATGTGGACGATCCTCTGTCCGCGACACCTGCACTGAGGGGCCAGACGGTGGTGGGACATCCACCTGTGGTGGATTGGAATGCACAGTCACACTCCACACCAGTTGCTTATGTGCCTGGGGCATTACATCAACGGAGGAACCAACAAGGACTGCGGCTCCATGGGCCCCACGGGTATCAAGCCCAGCAATGCAGTGGCCGTGCGCCACCGAGGTATACAGAGTGGGAGCAAGCCATGGTTGCCGATTCCGAACAACAGGGGCAGCAATTGATAAAATCGCTCAGAGTATGGAACGTGTGGCCCAATCTGTTCTCTCCCCTGCTAGGCAGGTGGATCTCCAGCAGTGGGCGGCATGGTCCATGGCCCACTCGCTCAGGCTGGGCATGGCGGCCTCAGACAGGGCACGCCGGGTTGAAATGGTGTCTCTGCATCAAGCAATTGCTGCTCACACAAGGCACACATGGAGGCCCTGAGGGATGACCATCAATCCCTCCGATCTACTCTGGGTGTGCTCTTGATGTCCCTGAGGCAGCGGACAGAGGAGAGGTTATAGCCGCTTGAGAATTCCATCTCGGCTGAGCTACATGCTTGCCGGGAGGTGTTCCAGATGTCATGCCAGGCCATACAGGAAGAACTCTGTGTTACATGTGCTACCTTGCAAGAGGAAGCTCGCGTATCAGGCAAGGTTCTGCATGCTAACCTATGTGTCATCGCAGCACAGAACCAGGCTCACCGGTCCCGCAGACTGCCGACGAGGGGCAAGTTGCGCATAGGCGTGGTCAGGGTACTGTGCCACATCAACCTTTTGAGTCAGAGGGTGAGGAGGACAACGACTTATCTCCCACACAGGTCGGGCTGTGCAGGCGTTGAGCCCATGGAGGTTTTTATTTTATCTCACCATCATCGCATGTGGGTGTTGAGGTGCACCCTGTATCTCCCCCCTCCTGGGTGCCTTCCCCCCCGGGTCGTATATGGCCATTTTTGATTTTTATAGTTAGTTTAATTAGTTAATGTAGTTTAAAATTGCTTGTCTATTGTGCATTCATGTGACGGTGTGGTGCTTTGTGGCATTTGAAAGCATCCACTGTCTGTTCCAGCTGGGCCCTTCAAGCTTGTCTCGTGTATGTGTTTTCAGCTTGGGATCCTGACTCACGTATGCCACTCCTGCTTCCCCTATCCATGGGCTTGCAAGGATGGTTCGGTGTTACAATCATTTACACAAGGGCATTGGACTTTCGTCATATATGTGGCCTGTCTGGTGTTGTCCTACTTGTGTTAACACCCCTAGTGGGGATTATGTATGTTTTCTCCACAGCATGTCTGCAATCAATTTTGGTGAGTACATTACTGATATGTCCATTTATTGATGTTGATGTATGTTATTTTCTTGCCTGTATATGTGTTTTATGTACTTCATGCTGTAGGCAGTAGCCTGCACCCTTTGGCTGTCAAAGTCACACTGATGGTGAGCGGAGGTCGGATGTAGGTCTCAGACATGTACCAGTGACAACCAGCATGAATACACACACACAGGAGACTTTCCAGCCTTATTAAAAGCTTGTATGCCCTTTCTACAGGGTTTGTGCTCAGACGTCTGACAGAAGCAGACGTGTTTCCAAGAGCTCCAAGCAAGGTGAGCAGCACGAGGGGCCACACCCCAGCCAACCTTCCTACAGGCCCCTCGCACATGCATGCTAAGTAGCGCCAGTGCTGGGGAGCTTGGCCAGGCATTGGGGGAGAAATGCACAGTACAGCTAAGCCGCATTGAGGAACAAATGCCAAGCAGCTCTCCAAGTTGTCAGGGTAACACCAGGGGTGCCACCCATACCCTCGAGTCCTCCCTGTTCCATAGAAGCTGAGTCATTAGCACAGTAGCGTTCCTAGCCAGAAACAAATACAGCGCACGGGGCACCCAGCGACGCACAGACTCGAGTCCAGTGCATATAATTTGCATATGCAAATTGCCACGTGCGCTACCTATTGAAATGTGTGGCTTTCAGAACATGACTTGTACTAAAGACACCATTCGCCACACGCGTCTAGCAGCTCACCCAAGGACCATTCTATCATGTGTGATTCTTAACACATTGGTCTTCCATTTACCACGGGTCCACGTGCGGCTGCCTTACCGCATTGACAGTGTATGAACCATCACGGAGGCAAGCAAAAGTATACGGACAAAGCAGCAGACAAGAGTGTTTGTTTGGGGAGAAGTCACTAAGTTTGTGGCATCAATGGTGTTTTAACACAGCATAGTAACTCATGCTCTCTTTGCAGCATTGAACTTCTCCTGTTACCGGACCTGAGAGTGTGCAGGCAGGAGGCCAGAACTCACCCCAGAGATAAGTCTCTCTTTGGCTTGCATTTCACCCATTTTGTACAATGTGCAAGAAGAACATGGTTTCTCTAATTGAGTGTGTTATTGTCTGCTTGGACATGTGCTTGGCCATTTTGAGCGACTTCAAGTCATCTACTGGAGACTCTTCCAGGGTTTTTTGGTGGCTACTGGCTTTTTCTCTGGTTTGGAGGTTTGGCTCCTTGGAGTTCACTGCGATTTGGTATTTTTACTAGTCGAGGTGGCCTCTGATGGGGCTGGGCCCTATTTGAACGCAAGTTAGAACATGGAAACCAAGGAGTAGGGGGATCCTGAAGCCAAGTAGACTAGAAGGAAGAAGGCAACGGACCTCAGAAACAGTTCTTCAGAAGGTCATGGTGATGTGTCAATGAGGGGGGCCCTTTTGTTGTTCGGCAGTACGCTTGGGCTACAGTGTTTGGGCACTCTCTGACATTGTCATTGTGGGTTACTATGCACATGATGTGTTCTGCTTGTCAATGGCTGTTCCTGTGTTGTGTTTACTTTTCAGGTGTCAGGGGATTGTTGTGGTTTGGCACGCTGGGGTGTCCACAAGTGATGTGTACAGGTCACTGAGGGTCACTTGATTTCACATGCATGTGTTGAGTGCATATCCCTACTGACACACACACTTACACAATGCTCCACCACACATACAACCCCCCTCCATGCCCACACATGCACACAGATTGCCTTCTCTGGCATGCTGTGTCCCTGCAGCGCATGATCACTTACCATGTGGGGATCGTGTGCATGCATCAATTGGTTATTTTTGTTGATTGTCCTTTTTATGTGATGCTCAAGGTGTATCACCAACACAAAGGCTGCTCGCTGTGCTGTGTGCTGAGCAGTGTGTTGCAGGAGACACACACAGCACACGGGTTAGGGATTAGCGGATTTGGCTTGGCCAATGTGCATGAAAACAGGCATTCAGTGTTTTGTTGAAACCATTGGTGGCATGCATTTGTGTATGACTTTGTATGTGTCATGTCATTTCATCTCGTTCCATGTCAGGTGTGCTTGGCTCGGGCCTCTTTCCATTTTTCATATATCACTTCATATTTAATTGGTCATGTGTTGGGCTTTTGCTGTTGCATGCCATGTCATGGTGTGGCAGACAAGGGTGATGTGGGTTGGGAGGGTTTGGGTGACATACCAGTGATTGTCATGGCCTGTTTTGCAGGAGGGTGGTGTGATACACACCTTGCATGTGTTCCTTTTGGTCACACAGGATTGGTTATGTTTAAGTAGCTAGGGATGCACAAAATGTAGCACTTCCATGGCAACATTCTCAGGGTGGTAAGGCTGTGACAGTTGACTGTCTCTTTGTCATCATCGATTGTCACCTGGTATGTGCCAGGCCTGTGTGCATTCCGCAGGGGTGGGAGTTTAGGTGAAAAATGTGGCCACAAGCTGGGTCCGGGCTGCCTCGCCACGTGCCCTTTCCCCTCCCATGGGCAGCGCCTGTGCCTGTGGTTGGGGATGTGGTGGCACCACCATATCCAATGGTACTTCCTGCAGTGTTTCAACATTGTGCAGGACACATGCTGCCACAATGGTCCTGCACACTACTGGGGGTGCATATAGTAGTTGCCTGCCAGAGCAGCTACTATATAGTCAAGGGAGCGGAAGTATGACTTGAGCACTCCGAATGTGTGCTCCACTATGCCCCTGGTTGCAATATGGGCAGCAATGTATCTTACCTGGGGTGGTGTGGTGGGGTTCCGTATTGGCGTCATCATGTGGTTCCTCAGAGGGTAGGCACTGTCCCTTGGGGAGGTTAGGATGGTTGTCATTAGTTGGGTTTGTGTATTTGTCTGTGTGTGACATGCATGCATGTGCGCAGACATTTGTACTCACCAATGAGCCATGTGTCGCCATGCTTCCCAGCTTCCATGTCCCGGCTCAGGGCAGACATTCTGTAAATGAAACTGTCATGGGTGGACCCAGGATAGTTTGCATAGATAGAGGTGATGATTCCAGGGGCATTGCATACAACCTGTACGTTTATGGAATGCCAGTGCTTGCGGTTTCGATAGATGTGCTCAGTGGCCCTAGGTGGACGTAGGGCCACATGGGTGCAATCTATGTCCCAAGCACTTTGGGGAAATGTGCCACCCTGTAAAATTCCTGGACCACGGCCCGCCTTTCTGCGGGTGTTCTGGGCATGTATATGTTCCTGCAGACTGAGGGGCGCGCAGTCATGATTGCCAACAGTTGGTGTAGGCAGCGTGACTGCGTGGCCTATGAGACACCCCCGACTATGGAAGTTGTCCACTGAAATGACCCAGTGGCCAAAAAATGCAGGACATTGGGCACCTTCTCCAAGGGGCTCAATGCTTGGGAGCACAGGGTGGGTGATGTAAGGTCATCTTCCCACTCCCTGACCAGGTCTAGGATGATACGAGGTGGAAACCTACACCTTCCATAGACCTGGTGCTCAGGCATCCCAAAAAGTATGGGGCAAAAAAAATGCGGGGCCTGGCTATTCTTCTCTTCCTGTGATGTCCCACGATCAGTGCTGCGACAAATGGGGCAGTCATCGTAGCTGTATATACGTGTTTGTTGGTTGCGCGCACTTTTATACTGCGCGGGGATGCTTCCGCCTGCCTTCATGTGGCGGACGTGTTGACGCCTGTGCGTGTCTTTTGCCGTGCGCGGGTTTCCCGTATTCGTTTCCATGAATACGTGTTGTCTGCGTGCGTGTGGGCATTCCGTGTATTTCCCTGCAGTACTTCCCCAGTTATGCCTTCTTTTCACGCGTTGTTCCCCGTTCCGCCCCGTGTTCCACCCCCTTTCTGGATGTTGCAATGACGTGTGCGCACATCCTGGGGAAAACACGCGCAGGGCCTTCCATGAATCGCACGCGTGCACGTGTGCTTGCTTTTTCACGCTTGCGCCAGCTTGCGCTACAATTTTCGGCCCACATTTGTTCCATGAATCGGCCCCTGTATCTTCTCCCACATGGGGTACAAGCAGCACTGCGCTTAGCTCTAACAGAACCCTCCCCCCCCCCAAATCACCACCTCCCTCAGGCACTCTGTGTCAGCCATTGCTTAATCCACACCATCCACCTGCACACTCGCAATGACGGCTCTCACTACTGTAGAAACATAAACCTGTACCAGTGACAACCCTCCTCTCTTCACTATCTACGGGGTGTAACCACGCATGTGAAGCATAACAGCCTGTCACACCTAAATATCAGGAATTAACCTGACGAGAGGCAGGTATTGTGTAACCAGCCTATGGGAAGCCATTGTGTGGTGAAACAAGAGGCTTGTACACCAAGAGGTTATTGTCGGCTCTTTTCTACTGCATTGTATGCAATGGCTGATTATGAGTGCACAAATACACATCTAATATTGAAGATGTCACTCCACTGCCTCGTTGTTTTGAAAGAACTGTTTAAAGGAGCGCTGCATGGCAAATTAAAATGACTCCAAGCAAGCTGTCTATTCATAATGTGCATGTTCTCTTTGATTCTCGTTCAGCGAGATTAATTGCAAAGCTGCTTCATGCCCATGACAGCAAGTGTGACGTTCCGCACTCTTTGTGCTTGAAACAATGGGATTTACTCCTCCTGCAGTTGGTACAACTATCCCAGGCATAGAAAGCATACATGCATTATAAATATCCATCTTATAAAAAGAATGACTGTCTTAAAGATCACGTCTGCTTACTGTGCATCCTCGTCCAATGTGATGTGGCTTCGTTGCCCTCAGAATTCAATAGCTATATTGAGAGTAAATCAACAGATCGTTTCGTTTTGAAATATAGCTTTCAAGGACATATGGAACCGTCTTTCATGTGTTGTGTTTTATAAACGAAATATTCAGAATGTAGAATAAGGCTGTTGCATGTAGTATCGACGTGTGATGCTTTAACCTATAACCCTTAATTCATCGAGCAGCCTTTTGATTAGGATTCCTGACAGAGCGCCAGAGATTCTATGTACAGGGTTAAACTGTGCTCATATGTAGAAATATAACTGGATGGATATCGACCCCAGGCAAATATTTTATTTCGCGGCTCCAGTTGACATCTGATAGACAGTGACAGCTAACTCTGTAATGTTATGTTGTGCATTATTCTGTCTACATGGACCATTGTTGAAGAGTGTTTTAATTGGAGCGGTATACATATTTGCCTTGAATATGTTTGAGCAGAGCGGGAAGCTCGATCTAACCAAGTAAAGTTCGGGGTGGCTCACGACTTCGACACAATTTGACAAATAATGGGTTCAAATTGTGTTTTACAGCACATGGTCTGTGAACAATTGGCTGAGAAGCCACACGGTTTGTAACGAGATGGGGTCCCATTTAAACGCATGTTTTCGTTGACTTGCAAGCCAACAGATAATTCACCTTTTTTTTCTATCACCCGAAAGTGATGTTGAGCTTGTTTATTTTTCCGACACCATCCAGGTAATAACACTTATTATGTTTGCATTATCATTGATATCCATTAAAATGGCCATGAGACTGGATGTAGCAATAAAGGACAGTCTAGTAACATTATAACATTTAACATGTTGTCGTTTTCTGTCTGTGCGCTTTAAAATATGCCATGCCATAGGATGATAACACATTCTAACCCCCTGCCCCAATCAGAGGCACTCTCTCGGCCAGGCGCACTCACACATTCACACCTCATCCATTCAGGCACCTTTACACTCTCATTCACATGCGTACCCATACCACATTCATTTGCATTTAGAAATGCACCCATACAGCATTCATACACAGTGGTCGAAGTGTACCAAAAGAAGTAGTGGAACTATGTTCCCTGCTGGTCTGCCCCGACTCCCCACTAATTCCATCCCTGCTCCCCCTCCCACACACAATCCAAACCCCCAAACACACCTGCTATTTATGGGAATGTGCAGTGCAGTGCAGTACACTCAAGTGCATGCTTCAACTTCTTCATACACTTTTATGTTACAACTAAACCACTCCAGAACGGTTTCTTTTTAAAATAAAAGTATACCAACAGTGAAACTTATAAATAAAAAGTATGGGATCACCGCTCCCGACCGCCTCTGTCATACATTAATTCACACGTGCATTCAAAGAGCATAAACTTTCTCATAGCACTCTCCCACCTACAGATACAAATCCATACATACCTACTTACATGCATAGATAAGGTAAGCGCCGGTGAAGCACCGCTTTGCACCGGACCCCTGCTCGTTGGATCATTTGTTTTTATTTGCTGCTAAATGTTTATGCTGTTGCTTTAACATTGAAGCTCCGCCCTTTTTTGTTGATTCCACAAAAGGAGGACGCCGCGCGCACCAGCGCACGTGCACCAGGAGGAAGCACTGGTGAAGCACCGTTTTGTACAGGACCCCTGTTCATTGGATCATTTGTTTTTCTTTGCTGCTAAACGATTATGCTGGTATTTGGACTACATTGCAACTTGGGACTATATGGACATTGTGCTTTTATTTTAGTCTTTAACTGCATTTTAAATACACTTTATATGTTTCTTTGCGGTTGCTTTAACATTGAAGCTCTGCCCTTTTTTTGTTGGGTCCACAAAAAGAGGACGCCTCACGCACCAGCGCACGTGCACCAGGAGGAAGCACCGGTGAGGCACCGCTTTGCCGCTTCGCTGTGGCGTCGTGCAGTGCGGTACCGGTGCCTATCATTTCACCTCGCCCCTTGACTGTTCTGTGAACCCGAAAGTGGCCGTGGACCACGAGCCGCCAGTTATATCGGAATCCTTAGTCGGTTTTATTAAGTAAGTGCTGCACACTGACAAAAAATCATGAAATCTCCCTTTTATACTTTGCGAAGAGGAATGCCTTTGCAGCCATTAGTCCCTGAAACGTGCTCGAAGAAATGTACCACCTCTTACAAAAGCTTCTTTGATACTAAAACTTGTTCTACCCCGAAGCACCCTCTGTCAATGGCAAATAATACTGCATTACAAACCGCGAAGGGGCAACAAATAGCTGACATACGTGGCTTTTTTCCTGTGCACCTGGAAAGGGTGGTTGAAACTACCCCCCCACCCCCACTGGATGTTTAGCGAGTTCGGCGCTAGCGGGAAGTGTGGAAGTGGGAGTGAAGTGTGTTACTGCAAACCAGTTAACACATAAACTGACTTGCAATCGGTCTCTTACAGACAGTATGGTTGTGCGAGGACCACGATAACAAGCGTTGACAGTTAGCAAGAGTTTTGTTCTAGCTTCTGATGATGTCGCAGTGATTGATCTTGATTCTATGCATACTGATTACTCAGCGCAAACCATCTCAGAAAAAGGATCCTTTTCTCCAAACATGTTTACCGATGTCAGTCCTTCTAGGCCAAATGTGTCCTCCTCATTTTTAGTACCCACGCCGAGGCAAACTGGGCCCAGAGAAAGTGCTACACCCTCACCTAGTGGAAACAGAGTTGTGGGTTTGGCTCTGGAAGCCATGAATACGACCATGAACACTCTAGTGAAAGTTTTTGAATCACTAAATGAAAAAAGAAATGCTCAGAGTTCTCAAATAGCATCTATCCTGGCATGGCAAGCTTTGCCCACACCTCTAGGCAAAAAGCCAATTTGCCACAGAGAATCTATAGCTTTATCACCTCTAAGAGTGTCTTATTCTGACAGAGCCTCTTCTCCCATAACGTTAAACAGTGCTAAACTGGCCATAGGGCCATGCGCAATTTCAGCAGAGGTCCCTGCCGGATTACCACTCTTTCAAAATATAATAACTGACCTGTTGCTTAATGCAACAAAGGGGCTGTATCTGTTCCTCATTTGCCTGCTCAAAAGGAAAGGCACATTTACACCATAATTGCTTAACCTTTAAAGGGGGTTCCCTTTCTCTCCAACACAAAGAACATGGGGTTGGATAATGCCAAAGGCAACCCAGTAAAGGAATTAAAGCAAAAATCTAAGAATTTAAAAGCAAAGAAAAATATGACCTCTGGTTCTACTAAACAATTTCTTAAAGCTTTGAAAACCCAAACAAAAAGTTCCACTGTAGCATCTGCGGCAGTTGTGAAAAAATATGTGGAACTAAATCAATTAAAGAAACTCAAATTGGGTTCACAAAGAAAGCCACTACGGAGCTGTACGCCCCGTTGGACAATCTTGTTGAGGCACTGCAGAGACAGTCTGAATCTTCTGCTAATCCAAATTTGGCCTCAGACACAGTGTACTTGCCATTTTTTCTGATGTTAAACAATTGGAAGACATAGGAACGGCTGGCATCGAGCAGGTAGAATTCATGAATGAAAAGGTTTTAACCACTGTTTGCTTGAAATTACGCTCAAGGTTGGTTCGTAATATCATCTCGGCCGCTAAAAACAATCTATTTGAAATGGGCTTTGAATTGTTGTTGGGGCCATCTTTTGGTGATGAGCCTCCAAAATGCCCAAGCTCAACACAAGCTCTATTTAATTTTGTCGCTCAGGAACAACCTATGCAATTTAAATGTGCCTGCAATTGTGGGACAAAAAGCTAACTAACGCATCAGCACATGAACAAACTGTTAAAATTAGTTTTGTGGAACACGCGTGGGCATTCCCACTTGATCAATAATCGGAACTCCACATTAAATCTTTTTGATATAATTATGTTGCAAGAAACCTGGCTCATTACATCTCCAATTTGAAATAATCACATCATGCATTTTACGCCTGCACTTTTTGGTGGTAAAGGGCGTCCCATGGCAGGTCTCATTAAAACCAATGGGGACATCAAAATGATTTCTTTGTATGCACCAAACCCATTTATGCAATTAACTATAATATCATCTACTGGAATTGTCAGGGGATTGATGATGAGAAATATTTTAATGATCTCTCCTTTTTGTTTGACTGTGTTGTCATGCTACCGGACATTGTTCACACTGTGTCAGCCAGGGATCTTAATTTGCATCTCTTTTCACCTGGGAAAGCTCAAGGAATTGTTAAACAAACCCACTGGAACCCCATAATGTCCTCACATGGTTTGGTTATGCTTAATGGATCAGTGCAGGGGACAGGCCCCCAAATTATACAAGGCTACATGGCCAGTCCAGAGCCATTATTGATTACGTGTATGTTGACCCAAAACTGTTGTCACATATAGCAAGTTTTCATATAGTGCCGGTTGTAGACAGTGACCATCAAATGCTAACCAGCTCCTGGGTCATCGCTCAAGAAAATGGTACATAATGCGGTTTCCACGTATTCGGGGAGTGTGCAGGCAAATGCTCAAGGGAACTGGATAAGGTGGACTGAAGAAAGTCTTACCCAATTTTCAAATTCTCTCACATCTGCCTTTGCCCACTCATGACTCAGTGGTGAGGGTACTAATGTGTGTTACTATGACCTCATGAAGAGACACTCAGTAAACATGCAGAATGTAAAAGAGCCCGCAGTGATGAGAAAGCATACATTTGATATTCAAGTGAAAAACAAAAAAACAGAATATCGTGCATTGAGACGTAAAGCTGCTTTGCTTCCAGCAGGTCTCAAAATAGCTGCCCTGAATAAAGCGAAGACTGGTTATAAAAACTGGTTGCGGACATACCGCGCAACACTTTAACAAAAAGATGGCGAACATATGTTGAATCTTATGCGTAATCAGATCTCTGCCCAAATATGGGCTACATTAAATGAAGTTACAAATACACTGCAAACGCTGAAACAGATTCATAATGTTTCTGAACAGGACTGGATTGAGCATTTTACCAACATGTACGCCCCCCCGTTACCAGTGGTGTTAACACAGGAAGGGGAGTGTTAACCCATGTTTCATCTTGATATATTAAGAGCTGATATACATTAGTACATCCCTACAATAAGTCAATCCAGAGCTCCCGGCCCAGATGGGTTATCAAATAAAATCTTCAAACTCAACCCTGAACTCTGGACAGAGATCCTGTTTCAGATTTTTCAGAACATAACGTTACGCAAAGTATCCCAGCATTGTGGAAACATTGAATTATTATTCCACTTTTCAAAAAAGCTGACTGTAATAAACCGCAAAATTACCGACCAATTGCCATGTTGGATGCCCCTGTGAAATTGTACAGTCGAATTATATTACAAGAGCTGAACGACTGGACCAGACGCAATGCTAAAAGAGATCCTTTCCAGGCTGGTTTTGTCAGGGGTTTGGGCACTTCACCTAACATGCTTCTTCTTGATTAAGAATAAGTATGCTGAACTCAAACAAAACCTATACCTAGCCTTTGTTGATTTCAGCAATGCTTTCAACTCAGTTGATCGACAGCTGCTATTTAAGAAATTTGAATAGTATGGTTGCCCTCTTTCCATTCTTACTTCAGTCAAAATATTGCATTCTAACACCTCGCTGCAAGTTAGACTTTCTCTAGATGGTTTACTGTCCGCGTCCATTCCAACAAACAGAGCCCTTAAACAAGGGTACATTTTAGCTTCAACTATTTTTAATCTTTTCCTATTAGATATAGGCATTAAGTTTGAAGAGACCATCTCTGATGCCCCTAAATTAGGCCCGCAAAGAAATAAGCTGGCTCCTATACGCGGATGGCCTTGTGTTACTCTCTTGCTCTCCGTGTGGCCTTCAAAATTTGTTGACCAAACTTCAAGAGTTTGTTAATGCGAACAATCTCATTATCAATCTGGACAAAACACATATAGTAACCTGTCACCCGACCGCACACAAAAAACCAGCATTATACAAATGGTCTCTACAAAATCAGCTGCTAGCCAGAGTCCCTCAATATAAATATTTGGGGCTTCCATTTACAGAGTTGCAAAACGACCACATCTACACAGCAACTTTGAATGCCAAAATTCGATCACTAACATCTCAAGCCAGAATTTTGCTGTATAGATATAGCAAATTTACGCTAACACACATAATAACTTTTTATCAACAAAAAGTGGTTCCAATTATCATTTATGGGGCAGAAACAAGACCACCAAAACCAAGATCGTTTTGGGACCACTATGAAACTTCCTTTTGGAAATCTGTATTAAGCTTCCCCAAATGCACTCCATTACCATTACTTTGGTATGAAATAGGAACCATTTCTATGTACAGCCAAGTGATGTGGAAATGTTGCACTCTGTATAGAAAATGCCTACTGGGCGCAACCTCTCCAAATGTTTTAGGCATTCTTGCAAAACATTTGCTTACATCTCATCTTGATTTACCCAAAAAATGGACTGATTGTGTGCTAGAAGCATTAACTAACGCTGAGATCACTCTTCAACTTCTTTTATTGAATCCCAAGCAAAGCGAAATTTAAAATTCATTGAGCGGACTGGATACACACACGTACTCAATGCTCGGAATACGTGGATGGTGGAACAATAAAGCTTTCCCATAAAAGATCACGTACTCCGGAACCTTATTTAGTTAAATGCCTGTCTATTTTTGTAAGATCCCAGATGCTAACTGAATCTTTGCCTGACGAAGCAGATCTTAGGCAGGAGACTAAAGGTTACACATATTGCAGATACTGTAAGGATCAATTCCAACCTGAAACACTATGCCATTTGGTCGTTGACTGTCCTGGTCTGTCATTAATTCGGAATAAATTGTTTAATAGGTGTTGTCAGTTCCTATTGCTACATTCTAGCGAGGAATTATGGACATACCTAATAACCAATACAAAGGCTGCTATACAGATTGCTTTGGTACAATTTGTCAATGATGTAATTCCATCTCAGCTAATTTGAGTTGCACAGTGTTTGCCTTCTGATCTGCTCTGTAGATGTAAAAAAAGATTGTGGGGCATTGAAGGGGACAATCGCTCGTAGTTAATCGAGCTGCCCACTGGTTGCTTTTTGAAGTGAACATCTGATAATTATGGGGAGATGAGGGGGAGTCCTGGCCTCGCTTGGGAAACCAGGGGAAACCGTCTTGATATCTGTGTTTTCTCATTTTTATGTTGCTTGTACTCATTTAAAATTAGTTGATTAATGTTGTAATGTGTAAAATGCCTCTTCTTTTGTAAATTTTGTAAATTTTGAAAGGTTGATTTATCAGCCAATCAAAATAAAAAAAATAAAATAAAATAAAAATAATGTTCCTTGCCTGCAGCCCTCACCAGGACTCCACCTAACACCATGGCCCTCTGGCTCCTGCTCTGCATGCTACAGGAACAAGAAAACAGTGGCACTAGAGGGCCTTGTTCACACCACTCCAATTTCCCTAGATGAGCAGAGAGGGGCAAGACCAACCCCTAGGCTAATTCAGACCTGCAATGCCCCATGTGTGCTGGCTTAGTGTAAACTGTCAAAGGAAAATGATGGTTCCCTGGGGGAGAGTTCAGTGTTTTCACTGGGCTAGCTTGGCTTGTCCTTAATAAGTGGCAGGTCACTCTCCACCACCTATTATAGAGAGGCCACCCGTGGTTGGAAGATGGATTTAAAATTCTCCTCCCCCATAAACAGGCATCCTACACACACACACACCTCCCTTTGTGATCCGGCTCCCACTGTCCAGCACCCAGCAGGAACAATATGCTTGGAGTCCTGGCATCCTTCTTGCATGTGGCCACATGTCTCTCCTACGCCACAAAAAGAGAACAAAATATAAATGGTGGCCTGCCACCATCCCCATTTCGCTTCTGATAGACCACCAAACACGAAATGCCTTTGGCCGTATTATAGAATCTTTGCACCAGTGCAAGAGCAATCTTGCATGGTATTAGCACTAGAGTAAAAAACATGCTTTCAATGCATTTTTGTGCAAGGGAAAAATAATCATTTTTTATTTTATTTTATTTTATTTATTGGGTTTTTATAATGCAACTGAAAAGCAAAATGTGTTTCAATGCACATCGAGGGAAGGGGAGGAAGGGGAGAACAATAAACAAAATAATAACGTTCATACTAGGTCTTGAGAGATTTGGGCCGCGCAAGTGCAGTAACAAAAATATGTAGTGGACATGGGTGGGTTCTGGGTAGGGGAGGTGAAGGATGGGATGAACTGGGAAGACAAACAATAGCGTTCCTAAGTTGTGATACCATTTGGAGCATGCACGTGCTATTTTGTATTAGCACTAGAGCAAACCTTGCCCTAAGGTACTTTGAAAGAGTATGTTTTTTGAACTAGGGCATTTGTTCCGAGTGCTTATACTTTCAAAATTGCCCTTGCATCCATGCACAGTTTCTGTAATCTCCATCTACTCTAGCTACCAAGCTTTTTATTATGCATTCCCCCCATAAAGAACAACAAATGTACCTGTCCTTCTGCAGCCCACCCCCTCCAGCATTCCAGGATGAAAAAACAACTCCCCAAACCTGTGGAACAGCAACCTGCCCAGACACAAACAGCCAAATCTGAACTTGAATGCTAGGTATCCTACATAAGCACTCCCTCCACCCCTACCATTTACATCCCAGCATTCCTTTTCATTGCCAAATGTTTTTGCATCGCCACATTCCTTTCCATTATTAGTCTCATTTCCTTCCTCACAGTCCTCTCCTTCCCTAAACACCACTCCTCCATGCTGTATGATTAGGACAATAAGGCCATGCAAAGGCGGGAGTGGATGAACCAAGTCATTGCATGTACAATGCATCTGATTAAGACCACAGCTCTTTGTGTGGCATCACCATAACCTTATGCCATTGAACCGTACCTGTGACTCTGGATCGTAACTTCAGCCATGACCATGTACCCTCACTATTGACTAAGACTTTGGAATAAGCATGAGACGAACTATACCAAGGCACACATTTGTAACAATGCCCCATAAAAGGGTTTGTTGGACTCTTGAAGGCAATCATCCAGTGTCTGTCAGCACAGTGATGTGGAAACGGGTGCCCATGACTGACCTAGTGTGATCTGATATAGGAGGAGGAGGACTATATACCTGACCAGCTCAATGCACAGGATTGGGGAATCTGAACCATGCCACAGTGAGCAATTTCATTTTATGACTATGGCAATGCCCACACATGATAACTAATAATTTTCAACAGTTTCGCTGAAAATATAATCATGGACAACAGTAAGTGGTTTAAACAAAATGTTGTATCCTGACCGTTCTCTTAATCCCTAATACCCCCTCAGCAAACAACACCTCACCTCCTGACAACACCCCATTTCTAGGTAGACAGCACCTCTAGCACCTTTAGCCCTAACAGAAACACTGCTCCATTGTAATAAGCAACACCTACCCCGGGAATAAGAACCCCCAACTCTTACTTTGAATTTGCAATAATTTGCAAAGAGAACCCTACCTAACAACACCCCTCAAGGCCAAAAATCACACAGACCCCTACATCTCCCTTCACTTAATTTCCAAGCCAGCTTGAGTTGCATGTGTGGGACCAGCAGCTACTCAAAGGACCTGTGTAACATGCTGATAACCCGTCCTGCCCCCCTTATTATCCAAGGGACTAATCCATCTTTTGCTTCTTCTTCGGCAGTTTCTATAATTAGAATAATTAGGTCCCTTGAACACTTATTGCATACTCCGCTAACGTTTTTTTAGGAAACAATTTTTATCAATTGATACGTACACAACTTCATGGCAGTTTTATGTTAGAATATCTTAAAGGATTAAAAGAGGGAAAATACCAGAGGGCCTTCAGGTCAGAAACACACCAAGGATCTTTATTGATAACCCACGCTTCCTAAATACTTTAGCGGACTATGCAATAAGTGTTCAAGGCACCTAATTATTCTAATTATAGAAACTCCCGAAGAAGAAGCAAAAGTACAAAATGAAGAGATTGATCACCTTGAAAAAGGCTTTGTAGAAAATTATCTAATCCAAGAGGCAAAAAAACAACTAGATAAATTAGAGGAGGAACTCAATAAATGTAAACAGTTGAATTTAGACTGTAAGATCAATAAATTGAAAAACTATCTCAACACGTATAAGGAAGAAAGGACATATCCATACCTACATGAAGGGTTTTACACAGAGACGACTAGTGGAGCACATCAACGGAGACCAAATAGATATGTCACCTTTTCTAATTCATCCTGTTCTTCAAATGGTTCCGAGGATCCCAACATGGAGTTACCGGGTGCGAATCCTGGGAACCAAAGAGGTCAAGCAACTGTTTTTTTTTTCAATGAGGGGGCCAAAGAGGGAGGCCGATACAGGGACAACAGCAATTTGGCCAGGGCATCAGCACACGCCAATGGTACCAAAACCAGAACAGAGAGGCAAGATGCCTATTTTTAATCTTTCCTCAATAATCCTTACGGAGGCGGAACAAGAACTATTATCCAAAGGTTTATCCTTCGTTCCGGTGGCTAAGGCTGACACATTTATGAGTGAAATGGAACTTCAAGAGTTCTTCAGAAACATCAGGCTAAAACATTATTTTGAGGTTTGTCTCCCAAGCCAAAACAAAAAGAATTCAGGCATAAACACTGCACAAGATATACCTAATATCACGGGACTCAAAAATAAATCTCACTTTACACCGTCAGCATATGTGGGCCCACCCGAAATTCTGACCTTTGAAAATAAAGTGACTAAAAAAATACAAGAAGCTTTAAAAAAACACTATTACCATCATGACAACTTGAGTAAGGATGAAAGAGACAGCTTAAAAAATCTATGTGAAAATGACCTTCTTGCCATCAAACCAGCCAATAAAGGTGGAGGCATTGTCCTAATGGACACTAGTAAATATGATGAGGAATGTCTGAGGCTATTAAGTGATGTAGGCTCATAGAGGAAATTAGATTGTGATCCCACTGAATGGCTTCAAAATAAGATATCCAACCTTATGAAACATGCAGCAGAAAAGGAGTGGATTTGTAAAGAGGAACAGGTGTTTCTAGGTAAAACTCATCCTAAGAGAGCAGCTTTTTATATTCTGATGAAAGTACACAAGAACCCACTGTGTCCACCAGGGAGACCGATAGTGTCGGCTATCGACTCGTTATTGGAACCCCTGTCGATTTACACAGAATTCTTTTTGAAACCGCATGTAGTACTCATGCTGTTATTTATTAAGGATACAACTAATATGATTAACAGCATGAAGGAGATAGTTGTAGAGAATCAGGACAATCTAGTAGCAATGGATGTTGAATCCTTATACACATCAATCCCACAGAGGGAATGCTTGGAAGTATTGGGTTTGGTTCTTGATACAAGGGAAACACGATACAGACCTCCGACAAGCTTTATCCTAGAATGTGCAAGATTGGCCATGAGTGAACATTTCTTCATTTTTAAGAAACAAATCTACAAACAACTGAAATGTTCATGGGAAGGTGGTCGTCTGGAGTCGATTCATCAATGATATTTTTCTAATTTGGAGAAGGTCGGATGAATCCTTGACAAATGGGTCAACACATGTAATCCCAATATAAAATTTACCATGGAGAGAGACCAACGGCAGATATGTTTACTAGATCTGATGATCAGGAAGAACAACACTGGTCTTGAAACCACCCTTTACAAGAAAAAAACTGATAAAAACAGTATTTTTTACATTTTTCAAGCTTTCACCCAAATGGCTTAAAAATAATCCTTCCATATAGCCAATTTTTGCGGATACAGAGAAACTGCATTAAAAATGATGATGTTAAACATCATGCAGAAACTCTAAAAGAGAGACTGATTGATATAGGCTACCCAAAAAGGCTGGTAAAACAACAATGTAAGCGGGCAGCCAATACCCACTGTGAAATATGCCTTACAACCAGGCCCAAATCTGAGAACGAAAGATTGGTGTGTGTTTCTACTTTTTCACCCATCAGCAATATATTGATGAAAAGCATTAACAAAAGTTGGCATCTGCTAAAACAGGAGGGCAGCTTAGCCAAAAAAACATTATTTGCCTTTAAACGAAATGTGAACCTGAGACAAAAACTTGTCCGAACATATATTGAAGATAAAAAAGTTGAACAGACTGTGAAAAACCAATGGGGCCTTGAACCCATTGTGGGCCACTACAAATGTGAGAAATGTGTGGCATGCCAATTTACAGAAACCAGGAAATAATTTGAATGGGGTTAAATAAGATGGAAAATGAGGGAACATACCAATTGTCTGATGACAAATGTGATATATATAATCATCTGCCCATGTAATGAGATGTATGTAGGTAAGAAAACTCACCAGATACGCCAACGTATATCTGAACATCGATCATGTATACATAATAAGATTGCAGATAAACCCCTGGTTGAACATTTTTTACTAAAAGGACATTCAGACAGAGACATCAGGTGGTTTGTGTTGGAGAAGTTCAAAACAACAACAAGAGGTGGTGACATGTCAGTTATTCTTCACCGTGCAGAAAAAAGATGGATACATACTTTGAACAGTGTGAAACGATGTTTGAATGTGTCCATTGAATGGAATAAGCTGATTCATACATAAAAACGGTGTTTGGAATAGGTAAGTACATCAGTGGCTTTATGGCTTTCCCACAGTGGTAAAATATTGGGTCAGAAATACTGTGGTATAGATTACCACAGGAGGCAATGTAGATTGTTGCCATCTTTTCAGCTGGATATCCCGCACCTATCTTTCTTTTTGAGTTAGACTTGTGATAGATGTCCAAAATAAAAATAAAAAATCGAGGAGGAGGTGAGTATTTAGTACTCTCTCCATGATTACTGTTGTTTCCCATTGGAAACTGGGCCAGTTCGATGCATTAATGGCACATGACAATTTAGCTCTCTTTCTATGACCACTGTTTTTCTCTATGAGAGCCGGACCAGCCCTGCATTCATTACCTATGTGTCCTTAGCTTCTACGCGGCGCACGCGAGACAAATCTATTTACAAGAAACCATCTGAAGAGCAAGAGGTAAGCACGACCCTGTATCTCTGAGCATTTAGTCCTCTCTTTATGACTATTGTGGCTGGTGACTGGGCCTTGACAGCATTATGAGGATTCAGTCCTCTTTCTATGACTATTGCTTTTTTTCTCTGAGAGCTGGGCCAGCCCTGCATCCATTACCAATGCGTCTATACGGCACATGTGAGACAAATTTATTTACAAGAAACCATCTGAAGAGCAAGAGGTGAGCACGGGTCCCGTACCTCTGACGGGATGTGGTATTGCTTTATGGCAGATCTATTACGCTGTATTTAATAGACCACTAGGAAAGCAGGATTGTGGTTAACACCAGGATAGATTGGGGTGGTTACACATAGTATGGAGCTTCTGTGGGCGCCAGCTACAACGTGAGATGCACGGCACGCAGCCCCACTTGGGTAGCAGATAAATGATGAATACTGAGGCTTGCCCATGAGTGTTCACTTGACTAAACAACATCTGAGAGGGGCAATATCGAGCTAATGGAACAATTGCTCATAAATTGGTACCAACACTTTTTGTTTCCCCGAATCTCTGTTACTGTTCCACTGAGTAAATCTCTATTCATATGAGTGAGCGAGACCTGGAGATCCTTAATAGAAATTTGCTTTGTTTTTACAGTGTACTGAGCATCGGGCACACAGTATCCCGCGGTCCTTTTGTGGACACCTATACCAGAAGCAATATACAGGGTGAGTAAAAATGCAAATAAATTGTATGAGATTAGTTTATGTTTCGCACCTGTAAGGATCAGTTTACCCAATCAGACAGGGAATCCCTCTGGATTGATTGGTGACCCTCTGTTTCTCCTTAGTGGATGATTGGACCAAGTAAAAAGAAAAGAAAAAGATCTGCTCCCAAGTGGAGCCGAGGTGAAGCATCATCTCCACGGAAAAAAAGGCATTATTTATGTAAGTGACACATATACTTTGAAACATGTGTTGCATGTAATACCAACTATAGATAATATAGATACTAGGACAAGGTTAGTGATACACCTTTTTGTCAAATATTTTCCAGGCACCTGCAAATTAACAGCAGTCATCTGGTGGATTCATTACCAGCATCTACACTACCCTTAACACAGTTCTGGCCAGCGGTGAGTGGGGATGAATACCATCAAATAGATGGTTTTACATAAGTAAATTGTGTCGTAAAAGAGTAAAGAGGTTAGAGACTGATTGAAACATTTTGTTTGTGTATTTTAGAGTTATAGCCCAGAAGAGATCATTTTCAGTCACTGTGGGAACTAATAATTGTGGTTCCTAGATCCTGAGGAAGGTCAAAAAAACAGCGGACCTAACTAGACCAAAACATATGTAGATCATGGAGAAAACAATTGTAGTTGTTCTATGAGCAAGAAATGAACACATATATGTAGAAAAACAGTACTGACAGGATTGTTTGTTGTTCTTTGTGTTTTTTTGTGTGATGACTTTATGTCTACACACTTTTTGTTTAAATAGTAGAGAATGCAGACTGATGAGAAGAAATATATGATGTTAAATATGTTTGGGATAAATCATTTTGAAATTATTTTTTTATATGAAAATTATAAAATTTGTATATTTTTGAAATATCTTCTCTAGCCTCATTTGTGCCTAGGTCCATTGTTTATTTTGTTTATTTTCTTTCCAAAGTCCTTCACCAAGGTGGTGAATATTGATTGTCCAAGGAAGAGACAAGCCCTGCTCCATAACCACTCCAAGGGCACATTGGAGATGACCTGCTGCAGGATCAAGAACTGCATCTCTGCCAGCTACATAATCCTCTCTGGAGGTGACAGACCCCTGAAGGTGTTTGCAAGGCTCCACCTTTTTAGGACACATACTTATCTTGTCCCTGAGCCCCTAGATTGAGACTCACTGCACACTGGGAGCCAGAATAGCCTGTTTCCCTGTGTTTCTCCATCATACTGCTTTGAGCCATCTTTGAACCATGTTTGAACCATGTTTGAAAGCCAGTACTGCTTTTGGCACTGTCTTCACTTCAAGCCACTTGCATCCCTGAACCAGCTCCCTGCTGCATCACCCGAAGCTAAGCCTGTAACTTGTTTGGCTCGACCAACCGCTCATAGCCAGAGCTTTACTCATACCACTGGAGCATCATGTCATGCATTAAACGAATCAGTGGTTACTTAAACCAACTCAGACTATTAGAATTACATCGAATATATGTGAAAGTTTTGTGGCCGATTTTCCCGCGGCACAAAAAAAGAAGCTGACGTTTTCGAATTGCAAACCTTTCAAATACCCCTATCCCCTCTATCCACCCACCCATGCCCCTTAAAATGATCCCAAAATACCCCAACGTACCTGCCTTTGCCTCCCAACGCCTGCACCCATAATGTCGAACAAGGAGAGCAGGGTACACCCCTCAACACCTGCACCACTTGTTGGATATTATGGTATTTCGGAATGTTTGAGCTGGCCAAATTTGAATAAGTGGTCCATTGGACCGTTTTATTTGTGAAATGTTTAGGCGCTTCGATCATAGCTTTGTGTTTTACTCGCTGAGCCTCACTAGGAGTTACCATGGGGGTCATTACGAGTTGGGCGGTAAGGGATAAACGATGCCGGTAAAGGATTAGCAGCATCTTTTACCGCTCTGGGCCATTACGACCCTCCAACCCGCTATTAGCAACACCGTAACTAACGCTGTCTCAAATAGCGGCATGGGCGTGGGCACGCGACCCTTCATGCTGGAAATACCGCCATGGCGTAATCAGGAGGCCATCACAAGTCAGGCGGAGATGCAAATAACAGCCTACTGAAGCCCGAAAAGTACCTTTCCAGCATGGAGTAAATAACAGCATCGTGGACCACCCGTAAATGGCCATGTGCAGTGTTCCAAACTGCCACAGGTGCACACAATCAGCACAGATGGAGGCAATATAAACTGGGCCAGCACAAAAGGAGCACACCCCACCCCTTCCCACACCCAGGCACACACCAAAATGATTCCAATACTACTAGCAATGAGGGGGCTGGAAGACATGATTGCAGTGGAACTGCTGCAACAACAACAACAGGCAGCACAGAGGAGACGCAGGAGGAGAAGGAGGGTGAGGCAGGGCCAGCATGCCCCACCAGTGCAGCCAGTGGTACCACGCCGGCATCCCCCAATCCCTCGCATCCGAGCCAGTCCATTCAACCTAACCCCTGAGCAGATCCACCCCCTGTACCGTCTGGACCGGGACACCATCACCACCATTGTGGACATGATACATAACTACATAGTCAGCCTGATTGAAATACGCACCGCAATCCCACCTCTACTGAAGGTAGTGTCAGTGCTCCGCTTCCTGGTCACAGGCACCTATCGGCACACAGTGGGGCACATGCATGGCATATCCCAAACATTATTCTCACGTACGCTGAACCAAGTGCTTGATGCCCTCCTGAAGCACACAGGTGACCACATTTTCCTACCACGGACAGCCCAGGAGATCTCCAACACCAAAGTTGGTTTCACTTCACTGGCCGGCATCCCTGGTTGCATTGGCGCCATCGACTGCACCCATGGCGAATTGGTGGTCCCACATGCCATGGAGGTAGTGTACCGCAACCGTAAATTATGCCACTCCATCAACGTGGAAATGGTATGTGACTCAAACAAGATCCTCACACATTGTTGTGCCCAATTCCCTGGATCAACCCATGATTCAATGGTCTTGCGGAACTCCACGATACCACGCTACATGGAGCGACATGCAGGGCAGAGATCCTGGCTTCTCGGTGAGTTACATGTCAGGGTCATGTAAATGCGATGTGGGTAGGTGATTGGGGGGAGAGATGCATATTTCACCTGGCTGAGATGGTGGGGGGATGCATACTTCACCTGGCTGAGATGGGGGGGGGGAGAGATGCATACTTCACCTGGCTGAGATGGGTGGGGGTAGAGATGCATACTTCATCTGGCTGAGATGGGGGAGGGAGATGCACACTTCACCTGGCTGAGATGGGGGGAGATGAATACTTCATCTGGCTGAGATGGGGGGTGGAGAGATGCATACTTCACCTGGCTGAGAGTACTTGAGAGGATGTACCATGCTCATACACCAAAGCAGGCCAGACTTGACCCGACACCTGACCACAAAATACAAGACGTAAAGTGCACTACCACAAAAATGATGCATTGCAACAACCATTACATAGCCATCAACATGTACACTGCACATAATCAGACCGTAGACCCCACAGCACAATGCAGCAACAAGCAATGAGGATGGCCAATGCACAGCGCCAAATACCATCATCAAAAAGTACAGGTCTCCATTACTGCGTACAAAGGAGCCACATGAGGGCAAGATACAAGAACAAACCCCTACACCAACACAGAGGTACACCAAAACAGCATGTCACCATTTGTCATGCAAAGTGAGATCATCATGACGCTGCCATCAACGTTGACAGGATGGTAGCATACATATCACTGCACATCACCCAGATCATGGGAACAACCATCGTGGACTACCACGTTGCATGAACAACCACAAGGAATTGGCCCCCCTGCGCCCAATAGACAATGGCACGCACACGTGCCTATAAGAGGAATACACACATAGAAGTCACATCATGTGTCTCTATTCATGCATGTTTGTTTGTTTGTTTGTTATTTGTAATGCGCAGGCATACCCTCGGGTAACAGTGCACAGCATTTACATGAGATTGCAAAGCTTAGTTACAACAGTAAGAATTATGTACATACACATATAACATATATTTAGAATAATGACAAGAATAAATGCATATATACAGAGGGCAATAGTAAATACAAGCAGTGGGCCGTATAATATGTACAGATGGCAGGAGTGTAGAGACTATGTACCTAGGAGTGTTAGTGGGCCTATGTTTTCAGCCATAGAATGAGTTTAGATCGGAAGTTCTGATAATGCGAGTCCATTCTGACAGTTGGCGGTAGGGAATTCCACAGCTTGGCTGCTTTCACTGGGAAGCTGTTACCCCCTATGGCGGAGCGTTGGAAGTTAGGTATAGAGAGTCAGTATTTATAAGCTGTTCTTATAGGTCTGAGGGAGGTCTGTCTATGAAATCTATTGATCAGATAGATAGGGGCTGTGTTCTTAAGGGATTTGTGGGTAAGTGAGGCAGTTTTTAGAAGAATTTTGTCTATGATGGGGAGCCAGTTGTTCTGTTGGCAGTTTTCTGTAATATCCTCTCGTCTGGAGATGCTCAGTGCTGCTCTAAGAGCGTTGTTCTGGAGAGTTTGAAGTTTGCTGGTGATGGCTTTAGATGATCCAAGATAGAGAGCATTGCAGTAGTACAAATGGGACAGTATTAGTGCTCTGGCGAGGGTCAAGCCACTGGTGTCAGACAGAAAGGGTTTGGCTGCACGGATTAGTTTACACATGTAAGCCGTGGAAGAGGCTAGGGAGTTCACCTGTCTATTGAGGGAGAAGGTAGAATCCAGGTAGAAGCCTAGCATTTTGACCTCTTGTCCCACTTTGAAGGTATTACCGTCAATTGTAAAAGAGCAGTAGGCAGGGCCTACTTTCTTTAGGCTGGTGGTAGTGCCTAGGATAATGAGTTCAGTTTTATCATCATTCAGGCATAGTCCATGTGTGGCCATCCATGTCTGGATGATGATGTACACTCTATTCACCAAGGCCAAATCCTTTCCATAATCTCCAGAAAGCGGAAGGAGGATCTGGGTATCATCTGCGTAATTTGTGTAGGTGATACCGAGATGATCCAAATCATCGAAAAGGGGCTTGGTAAATATATTGTACAAGGTGGAGGAGACACAAGAGCCTTGTGCCACACCAAAAGTAATGGGTATGGGGTCTGCTGCAGCTGTAGGTGAAAAGACCCTCATGGTTCTGCCGTTAAGGAATGATCTAATCCATGTGATGGCCTCAGCTGAAAAATGAGCTGAGGTGTGTATGTGCATGCATAGGACCGTGTGATTGATCAGGTCGAATGCTGCAGAGAGGTCTAGGAAGAGGAGTAGGGCAGCTTGGCAGTTATCTCTGAGCTTGTCGATCTGTACTTTAATGTCGATGAGAGCCGTCTTAGTCCCATGTTGTGGACGGAAGCCTGATTGTCTGGCTCCTAGTAGGTGGTGTCCTTCCAGATACTTCTGTATTTGAACATAGTTTAGTTTAGTTTATTATTATATGATAATGCGCTCCAAAACCCAGGTGTAGCCAGGCGCAGCAGTAGCAAGAATACTTAAGCTTAGGTTACATATATACACCGAGGATACATACAGAAGATGCATTAAATGTGTTATTAACATATATACAATACAAATATACTAATGTACAAGAGATGCAAGATGTGTGTCCCTCACATCTTGTGGGCAATGAGGTAGTTTGTTGTCTGGTATTGGAAGAGTCAAAGTAGTTAGTTGTCATTGATCCAAATCCAGCTTTTTACATTACGTCTGAATCTAGAGTAAGGTAGATTAGCTCTCAGTGCACTAGGGAGAGCATTCCAGGCACAGGCAGCTCTAACAGGGAAGCTTTCTCCACCCGCTTTAGTTAGTCTAAATCTGGGAGTTTAAAGTAAGGAGTGGCTGGAGGCTCTAGTGTAGTGAGTGGAGGATTTTCTGGTCAGTCTAGCCGAGATGTATGGGGGCGCAGTGTTGTTCAGTCCTTTGTGTGTGAGCGATAGTGTTTTAAGGAGAACTCTGTCACTGATTTTAAACCAATGATGGTCTTTCCTGATGTTGGATATGTGTGCTCTGCGGGGTATGTCCAAGGCTGCTCTAAGAGCATTATTCTGTAATATTTGCAATTTGTTTACGACAGTTTTATTAGCGCCCGCGTATAGGGCGTTACACTAGTCCAATTTGGACATTACTAAGGCACTGGCTAGTGTGATAATATTGGTTTTGGACAAGTAGGGTCTGCAGGCCCTGATTAATTTGCAGGCTGTGGAGGAAGCCAGGGAATTAACTTGTTTTTTGAGGGATAGAGTGGAATCGAGGTAGAAACCTAGAGTTTTTTGAGATAATTAGGGCTGAGTTTTTTGAGGTTAGAGTCGGAACCCAGGATCAGTATCTCAGTTTTGTCGTCGTTCAGGCAGAGGCCATGGGAGGCCATCCATGCCTTAATGATGAGGTAAATCTTGTTAACTAGAGCTGTGTCTTAAACAAAGTTGCCAGATAGGGGTATGAGGATCTGCGTATCGTCTGCGTAATTGGTATAGGTTACCCCCAATCTGTCAAGTTTGTCGAAGAGTGGCTTAATAAAGATGTTGTACATAGTGGGGGAGACACATGAACCTTGTGGGATGCCACAGGTGATATGTATTGGGTCCGCTGAGGCTAATGGGGAGAACACTCTCATCGTACGGTTGGCTAGGAAGGATTGTACCCAGGCTATAGCTTCACTTGAGAAATGGGCGGCAGACGCTAGATGGTTGCATAACACTGCGTGGTCCACTAGGTCGAAGGCCGCCGATAAGTCAAGGAGGAGGAGCATAGCTGTTTTACCTTTATCCTTCAACTCGTCGATTTGTGTCTTAAGGTCGATTAGGGCCGTTTCAGTACCATGTAGTGGTCTGAAGCCAGATTGGCATGATCCTAGTCGTTGGTTTGTCTCCAGATAATTTTGGATCTTTAGGTAAGGTACTCTGTCGATGATTTTAAGGAGAAATGGGACCGTGGTGATGGGCCTATAATTGGTCGGGATGGCTGGGTCAAGGGTCTGTTTTTTAAGGAGAGGCAGTACCCAAGATTCTTTGAGGTTGGTAGGTACAGTGCTGGATCTAAAGGAGGCATTTATTAATTTAGAAATGAAGGGCGCTAGGTCTCTAGCTGCATCCTTAATAACTTGTGCTGGGCAACTGTCGCTTTGGCAGTTAGACGGTTTCAAAGATAATATCACCTTTTCAGTTTCCAATATGGATATGTTGGTAAATCTGAATGCTTTGCAGTTACTTTGAGTGACTGTTCTAGGTGTATCTATGATGTGGGAAGTTTCGGTTCCAGTGGGGTTCAAGGATGCTTTCTTCTTTGCAATTTTGGATTGGAGGGTTGTGATTTTATTAGCTAAGGCGTTTTGGATGCTGGTGCACCATTGTTTGTCCTTGGGGACATTATCTGTGGGAGCAATCCGATTTTCCATTTCCCGAAGGATGGCAAAAAGTTCTTGGGAATTAGAGTTGGCTTTACTAATTCTCTCATTAAATGTGTTCTTTTTAGTTTGGATTATTTCCTTCTTATATTTTTTAGCAAGGTTGTCAAGTAGAGTTTTATTCTCAACTGAAGGTGTATGCCTCCAAATAGCTTGGAGTTCACGTTTTTGGATCCATAATTCTTTGAGCTGAGGGGTGAACCCTGAGTTGAGATGAGATTCTCATTTGCTTTTGCGCAGTTTGATAGGGGCAATTGTATTCAAGGCTTTGGACATAGTGTTATTAAATGTCTCGACTAGCATATTAGGGTCAGTATTAGAAGCGCTAGCAGTGGGAGCTGGTAGGAGGAGTGGGAGTAGTTTTTCAACGTGATTTCTTTTTTGCTTCTGGTAGGCATAGGCGGTACTTTTTCTAGCTTATCTAATATAGGAGGCTCTATGGTGGATGAGAAGCAGATGAGGTGGTGGTCGGTCCATGTTTGTGGTAAAATGTTAGAGATGGTAGTGGCACAGTTTTGGTTAGCTATCCAATCTAATATGCGTCCTTTTATATGTGTCGGGGCTAAGACTTTTTGGGTAAGACCATGATCGACTAAGATTGATTGGATGGAGTGGGCCTGTTTGTCTTCATCGTCATTGAATCCCAGGTTAAAGTCACCTAGTAGAAGGAGCTGGGTGGAGTCTTTGATGATATTCATGAGAAGGCTAGATAGGTCTTCTAAAAATTACCTAGTGGGCCTGGTGGTCTGTACACCAGCAGGACATTTAGTGTACTGTTATTAGAGATAGGTATTTTAGCAGAAAGAAGTTTGCAAGATGTGATGGCTGGGTGTGGGGTAAGTCTTACAGCTAAGTTAGTTTTGGCGATGATGGCCAGGCCGCCTCCTCTAGAGTTGGGCCGATCGGCTCTTAGTATAGTGTAATCATCTGGTATAGCAATCATGAGTGCAGGGCCAGCGGCATCATGGAGCCAAGTCTCAGTAATAGCTAGGAGATCAAGGTTGTCCATGGCTAGTATGTCGGCAATTTCCGTGTTGTGTGCTATGAGGGACCTCGCATTGATGAGGGCTCCTGATAAGGTAGGGGTTGTGATTTTTTTTTTTGGATGAGTCTAGGATTTGGAAGGTTGGGTCTCTTCTGGTTGTAAAAGAGGACAGTGTGTATTTTGGGGCGCCTTTCAGCAGCTAGGGCAAAAGGGTTAGGTTCAGAGGCAGTAAGAGTAGATGTAGAACCAGGGGACCTAGTTCTTTTTTTTTTTGAGGTCGTATAGACGTGGCAGTCTCGCTCTAAGTCACATTTTTCTCTCGTGCAGGTTGCAAGTTGTGGCATTAGTGTGGGCCATTATTGAGGGGATGGTGATGACAGTCCAGAGTAGGGAACAGAGTATGTATATAAGGCCAGTCTTAGTAGTGCACATGTTGGGAGACAGGTAGCAATGGCACCTACGTGTGACAATCCCAGCAGTGACAAAAATGCAAAGAATAAGGGGCACCTAAATGTGACAATCAAAGCAATGACTAAAAATGCATAGAATAAGAGGCACCCACGTATGACACTCCCAGCAATGACTAAACTGCAGAGAATAAGGGGCACCTAAATGCGACAATCAAAGCAATGACTAAAAATGCATGGAATAAGACGCACCTAAATGTGACACTCCCAGCAATGACTAACGTGCATAGAATAAGAGTCACCCACATATGACACTCCCAGCAATGACTAAAATGCAGAGAATAAGGGGCACCTAAATGCGACAATCAAAGCAATGACTAAAAATGCATAGAATAAGAGGCACCCACGTATGACACTCCCAGCAATGACTAAAATGCATAGAATAAGGGGCATCTAGATGCGACAATCAAAGCAATGGCTAAAATGCATAGCATAAGAGGCACCTAAATGCGACAATCAAAGCAATGACTAAAATACATAGAGTAAAAGGCACCTAAGTGCAGCAATCAAAGCAGTAACTAAAATGCATAGAATAAAAGGCACCTAAGTGCGACAATCAAAGCAATGACTAAAATGCAAAGTATAGCTATCTTGAGGCAAAACATGTAGTGGTACATATATAGGCAAGAGGGTGCATTTACAGTACATTTACAATGTGGGCGGGCGTCTAGTCAGCAGTACTGTACTAGCAACATGCTAGGTATCATGTTAAACTAATTAGTGCCACCCAGTAGTCTATCAGTGCACGACACAGAGGCATACAGATTATTGTGTCTCAGTGCATGATTATGCCAAAGCATATAGTTAAGCGAGTCAGAGTGGGTTTTTTTTTCGAGCATTGATGACAGTGGACTTGGGCTTCAAAGCGGCCGATAGCTCAAATAAGGTATACCATATCAGTAATAGATCAGGGCGATAAGTACTGAGCAAGGCAGAGTGTCAGAAGTTGAAAGCATGGGACCAGGCGGCGGCAGGGAATTTGGATCACGTTAAGCATAGCAGGAGCAGTAATGGGTACTATGGCATGTAAGGTACCCAGGATGTTGCGCATTAACTGTCCTGGTGTGGATGCTGAGGCAGGATTGACAGCCGACCACCGACCGAGAGCACAGTAATTGCGAATCAAATATGTTAACAGATGCCAGTAGAATTCGATCGCTAAGGCACGGCAACCAGACTAAACATGGGGCGATACAACAGTGGCTGGTAAGGCGCATGTAAGACTACTAGAGTGACGACCGACCGCGCGAGGCATGGTGCCTGTACATTGAGAGTCTTAGTGTGACTTAGTGACTGGCAACCGCTCAGTGGAGCATTAACGCATAGTACACATTGTGTAACTTTAATAAAGGCAAGGATTGTGCGTTGGCATACGCAATACACACAAACGATACATATTGATTAACTTGTTATAAGCAAGGAAGTGTGCTCCGGCAGGGGGAGGCAGCTATGCAATAGGCATAATGAGTACGGTCTAATTAGGCAGGCGCGGTGCATATGCAACTGGGCAAAAGGAGGACAAACCGCAAGTGGCGCAGTGGTTCTATTATACAACCGACAAATCAAGTTGACAGGCAAGGATTAAGGTCAGGCACGGGGCATCAAGCATCACGGTGCATGTTTGGTGCAGATACAAGAGACAATAGGGATTGAGTTGCACCATGAAACACAACAAAAAATGCAACGCTCAAATCTTTCAGATTAGTAATGCGGTTACCGCGGCAGATAGTAGTTAAGGGAGCATGTAGGACAGCAAACATCAAAGCTTACAGTTAGCCGGGACATTGGCTCGTACTTAAGCCCAAAGTGTCAATAAGGAAGCGGGAAACGCAACCAAGGGGCGTTTATGGGCGCGGTCCAGGCCTTGTTCAAGGGGGAGTTCTGTGAGTCACAGTATCTTATGGTAGCAGCCTGAGGTCGGGTCCGAGATGCAGAGTTGCTGGCAAAAGGCAAGTGTCAGGCAAAAGACAGGCTGGGACAGGCAGAACGCCTTATTGTGTCGGCCTTGGTGGTGGAGGCCAGCTTACTCCTGCCGGTTGCTGGTTGGGCCAAATGAGGGTGAAGGCAGCCAATGAGGAAGTGGCAGCTGCCTATGTGGACAAAGCAGAGAGGCCGATGCCTAGTAGCAAATGACAGCCATCTTGGAATAGCTACCACGTAGTCCAGTGAGGTAGGAACATGTGGGAAAGCACAATAAAGCACTGAAAATGGCGTGGGGCAAATCAGGCAGCAAAATGAATTCGTATTTTGTAGGATACGAAGCGCAATCTCAGTGCTTTTCGCTCGTGCATTCAGGGTGATTTTAAGAGGTTGGAAGTGCCCATGGGCCTACTTCGAATGTGGAAGGAAGTTTAAAACAGAAGCGACCTTGTCCAGTATTTTTAGGAGAAAATGAACGGTCGTTATGGGTCTATAATTTGTGGGCATGGCTGGGTCAAGTGTAGGTTTTTTTTAGTAATGTGAGTACCCATGATTGTTTTTAATTGGTGGGAATAGAGCCAGTGGAGAAGGAGGCATTGATTAATTTTGTGATGAAGGGGGAAAGGTCACGGGCAGCGTCTTTAATGAGCTGTGCAGGACACAAATCGCCCTGACAGTTGGATGGTTTCAATGACAGAATAATTTTTTCTACTTCCAATATGGTGACTTTAGTAAAATTGAAGCGGGTAGCTTCCCTTGAGGCAAGCTTCTCAGGCAGTTTGGAAGGGAGGGGGTCATTCAAGGAGGCTTTTTTGCAGGATATTTTGTTTTGTAGAGTGGCAATCTTGTTAGCTAAGGAGTTTTGTATTTCTGAGCACCAGTTCTCATCTTTGGTGCAGGTATCTGGAGGAACTATAGGGGTTTCTACTTCTTTCAGGATGGAAAATAATTCCTTCATGTTAGATTTTGCTTGTGATATGTGGGAGTCGAAGGAGGAGCGTTTTGCAAGGCAGATTTCTTTTTTTATAGAGAGCCGCTAGTTTAGAAAGTTTGTTAGCTGCTGGGGGGAGTTTTTTCCAGGTGGCTTCGCAATTTCTTTTTTGTTGTCTTAAACTTTTGAGGAATGGTCTGTACCATTTGTTCAAGTGGACTTTAGGCTTGCTTGGTCTAAGTTTGAGGGGGGCAATTTGATCCAGCGAGGTGGACATGATTTTATTACATTCTTCGACCAAAGTCTGTGGATTAAGGTTTTCAGATAGAGAATTGAGTGTAGGGAGTAAGTTTGGGATAAGTCTCTCCACAGTGATACTCTTCTTGTTTCTCATGAGTGTGGGTGGGGCCCTGCTGATGGGCAGGGGTGGGGGTCGGATAGTCGAAAGCATGAACGATACCAGGTGGTGGTCAGTCCAACCTAATGGTGAGATGTTGGTGAAGTTAGCTAGACAATTATGGTCAGCCACCCAATCGAGTGTTGTACCCTTGGCATGTGTGGGTTCCATACATCTTTGGGTAAATCCTAATGCAGTAAGGATGTTCAGTATGCTATTGGCAGTTAGATCTTCAGGGTTGTTGAAGCCCATGTTGTAATCCCCTAGGGTAAGTACTTGGGTGGAGCTTTTGAGGTTGCTAGATAAAATGTTGTCAATGTCCTCATCAAAGGTGCCTATTGGGCCTGGGGGGCGATAGATCAAGTGGATATTGAGAGTTTGGGCATTAGTAAGGGGGACTTTAACAGAGAGTAGTTCGCAAGAACGGATTTTAATAGTGGTTGCATTCCTCATGGTCAGACTACATTTGTGTATAATTGCAACACCCCCACCTCTGGAGTTGGGACGGTCTTGTCTCAAGATGGAATATTTGTCTGGGACTCAAGCATGAGCGATGGGCCTGCTGCTGGATGTAGCCAGGTCTCCGTGATTGCAAGGAGGTCGAGGTCTTCTTTTAGGATCAGGTCTGCAATTTCAGTTGCGTGAGCTACTAACGATCTGGCGTTAATTAGGGCTCCCTTGATATAGGGGCTCACAGTGTTCTTAGTATTTGTGGTTATGTGGTGGTCTTGTATAGGTTCAAGATTATCCTGATTAGAGGGGTTGTGTGGATCTGTGGGTGCATACAGGAAATGAATGCATGCTGTGGTGTCTTGATACAGGACGCATGTGATGTGAGGATTTATACATAATCATTGTTGTCCACATGAAGGTGATGCAGGCTATCCCTTGTAGAGGTGGCTCCTTACCCCAGTCCGGAACCCACAGAACAGGCACGAGGAGGACTACAATCGTGTGCATACATGTACTTGTGTGGTGATTGAGCAGACATTTGGCCTCTTGAAGGCACGGTTTTGATGCCTCAGCAGGTCTGGTGGGGCACTCCTGTACGGCCATGAGAAGGTGGGCAAGATCGTCATGCTACACAATATGTGCATCAGATGGAATGTGCCCCTGCCCCCTGATGCTGAACTGCAACCACCTGACGATGAGGATGAGGAGGGTGGAGATGGGGCTGTACTTCAGGGAGGCTGTGATGCACAGGAGGGACGTGACATGCGTCAGACTCTGATTGACCAATGTTTCTAGCACACATGGATGGGGAGTGTGACATGGAGGTGGAACTCAGGGCAATGGGTGTGTCAGGGACATGGACACTGTAGACTGTTCACCAATAAAGCATACATACACAATAAGCAATGTCCTCACATGTGAATTCAGATTTCATAACAGGTGTATTCAGAATATGTAACTAACAGGTGCACAAGCCCAACACACCCTCTGTCCCCTCCCCCTGCCCCCTCAACTTCCCCACATACCCTCTCCCACTCCTCCTCCCCCCTCAACTTCCCCACACACCCTCTCCTCCCTCCCCCTCCCCCCTCAACTTCCCCACACATGTTGTGCACTGGCATGCACCATAAGTCCACATGTGACCAAAATGCCTGGCTGAACCTACAGCCCTTCTCCTCTTCCGGCAGCAGGTGGACCCCTGTACAACCTGCGCAGTTTCCGGCCAGACCTACGCAGGGATGTGGACTTAGTGGAGCTGGCATTGGAGGATGTCCCAGGTAGGTCTGCCACCTGTGCCGGTCGCATGGCCTCCATTGCTGCCACCATTTGTGAGAGGACCTGCCACACTGCTGCCAATTCACTGCAGATGTCTTTTGAAGAGGTCTCAATTGCAGATTTGAGGGATGAGGCACATTTCCTCATCTCATCCCTTGCCCGGCCACATTCCGTAATGTGCTGTGTCAACAGCCCTGTTAACTTTTCCTGCCGCTTCTGGATAGCCCTGATCCCCTCTTGGCTGTTCACGACACTGGGGGATGTATGAGGTGCCACCGACATAGCAGGTTCATCATGCACGGTTGGCGTGGGGCTGAAACTACCGGGGCCATGAGTCCCCAGGAGACAGCTGGGGAGAGGTGTGGTGAATGCGGGGGGCCTGTAGTGATGGTTGTGCCTTGTGGCAGTACATCTGCCTCGTCATCGGACACGGCTGCTGTGGCAGCTGTCTCCCCCACAGTACTACTGGCAGCTAATATAGTGCCTTCTGCCACTGGCTCCAGTGTGTTGGTGGCTGTTTTGGGTGCTGTGGTGGGAGCTGTAGTGTACGTTGGTGATGTGGCTTCTCGGGTTGTCTTGCCCTTCCGCTGTGGTCCAGGTTGCCCTCTTCCCCTTGATGTAGAGGGGCGGCTTTCTCCCTCCATGCCCCTGGCTTTCTTGTGTTGTGTTGCGGCATCCTCGCTGGGGGCCTGGTCATCGCTGTCTGATGGCGTGCCTGTGGGGGACCAAGAGAGGGAGAGGATTAGTGATGGGTCTAGATGCATCAGGCATGCATTGGGGTAGCTGCATTGATATGGAATGGCAGTTGATTGGCATTGGGGTACTGACATACGGGTTGCTTGGCTTTTGGGAGGGTGATGCAGGGATGCGTCTGAGATGTGACATATATGGGGTGCATCATGCATGTGGACAAGATGGTGCTGTGCACTGCCTGTAGGCAGTCTTGCAAATATGTGTCTGGTGGACCCTGCTTTCCATCATTGCACTGTCAGTTCAGGGGGACATCATCGTGTTGGTCATTGCAGTGTTTCATTTGGGACACCTACCTGCATCGGCCGATGACGGGGCTCCTCGCTTCATGTCCCCCACTCCCTCAATAGCCTCCATCCAATGGTGGTTGCACAGATCTCCTCCCAGGGTTGCATCTTAATGGGGGAGTCCGCACCTCCACCTGTTGCCATTGCCTGCTTGCGGTTGGCCGAGAGAATGTTCTGCACGCATAAACGCAGGTCGTCCCAGTGCTTCCGGACATCTTTAGAGGTGCGGGGGGTGGTGCCAACGGCACTCACCTTCTGTGCCACCTCCACCCATATCTCCTTCTTCCGCTGTATTGCAGGTCGAGACATGTTGGTGGAGAATACGACCTCCGCATGTTCTTGCAGCGTCTCAGCCAGCATATTCAGCTCCTCTGGTGAGAAGCGCTCCTTGCGCGAGCGCTCTGCATTTTTTTTGAGTGCTTTGGGCATGGTAAGATGCTGCAGGTAATGGTAGAGTTGTGGTAGAGGTGTGGTGGTCAGATGGCTCCTGGTTACGGAGGGTGGCAATGGATTATGTTTTTAAAGATGGCCGTCGTGCTATTTCCCGTTCCTGTGCGATGACGCTACTTCTGGTTCCGCTTATTAACAGTCACCGCTAAAAGCGGTCACCGCTAATGCCGATGGCTTGGTTGGTGGTGGAGCTATCTACGCTTTGCATAATGTCGGTAAGGGTGATTTTTCGCCCTTTTTACGGCATGGCGGAAAGGTCGTTACCGGCATGGTGCAAAGCTTGTGCCCGCGAACTCCTAGTAGCGGCCTTGTGGCAACACGGACACAGTATTTGCTCCATGCTGGTAAGGGCCGTAACTTACCGCCCAGCTCGTAATGACCCCCATCTCTTACTGGCCCCATGGTGGAATAAACCCTGGTAAGCTCTCTCCAAACTGAATCGCTGGAATGCCACACTTAAACTGCTCGGAGCCACTGTTTCAAACTGACGCGAGACCTGCTTGCCGCTCAAATCTACACAACTTGTCAAATCCAATCCTGTTTTTATCCACTTGCACAATGAGAAGAATCCGAATTCAACATGGCAGAACTGAAAAGAACTAAAACGGTATTGTTTGATAGGCCAAGCTCCCCTGGGCCACCTGTTGGGAACCTAGAGACTGGCTAAACACGTTTTTTTACTTTTTTGTACCTTTTCAACCAAGGGGCATATCAATTTTGAACATGGTTTTACCTTATTGCCTGCTTTCGACCCTGATGAATATAAACATTGCTTACATCTATTGCCTTCTGACTTTCTCTCTTTTTTTACAGAGGTGGGATTTTATATAGACTTTTTAAAAGTGGTTTGTGTATGTGTGTATTTAATTAAAGTATATACATTTTATAGAACCTTGATTGGACATTCCTTTATTTTGTACTTTTGTATTGTGTTGGTTGCTTTGCTACTTGATCACTTTCATACCCCTTCTTAGAGTAAAGCCTTGCCAAGGCTCATACTACCACAAAAGGTAAAGTAGGGATATCTCTTGACTGTGTTTCCTTTAGCTTTATGATTTGGTTCACTCTTGTTTTGTAGAGGTGTGAGGCTGAGTCGGCAGTTTAGCCATTACTCATCCTTGTACACCATTTTGTCACACTGCCGCATGGTGCAGCAGAGAATCATTATATATCGACAAACCCCTGCACATGACCAGCCTTTCTAATTTGTGTCAGGGCCTTATTGCCTGTGCTTCTTGAACAAGCAGTTTGTTGTAGAATGGCACATGCAATGCTCACATTTGGGCAGAGCACATTGGACAAGGGGATAAAGCATGAAGGCACATGACACTATGCAGAGCGCCACCATCCAGAAAGAAGGAACCCCTTGAAAAAAACCTGCTTTATTGACTTAGGTTGCACTTCTAAACGGAAACCTGGGTAGAAATACACATTGCCTGACAGCAAAAGATTAAGCCATATAGGGAAGACCAATGAATGAATCAGCTAATATAACCAAATAGGCTGCTAATTAACTAGCAAATGATGATTTACCCTGCATACCAATTAAATTGGTGTCCGGACATTTCGTCGAAAGTCATTTAGTCGAAAGACATTTGGTCGACGTAATTTGGTCGAAAACCAAATGGTCGAATTTTTTATTTTATTTATATATATATTTTTTAGGTTGTAGTTTAGGGAAAAAAAGTTTTTTTTAGAAAAAAAGGGGGTTGGGGGGACCCCCCCAAAAAAAAAGTGAAAATAAAAAAATAAAACAATTCGACCATTTGGTTTTCAACCAAATGGTTTTGACCAAATGTCCTGTCGACGAATTTTTTTCGACGAAATGTCTGGCAACCATTAAATTCACTGTTGAAGTACCTTGATATAACAAATATACTAATTACATGTCTAAAACTGGCAGTAACAAATAACATTGCGACTAACCTAACTATGGCCTAATCTACAAATGAAGATTCAAACTGTATATGATTGAAACAAAATATGTATGTGCCTTGAAAAAGCCCAAGTAGGGGTGAACAAGTAGCATGTGCCTCCAAAAAGGAGTAATGTTGGCACCATGTACAAATATTCTTTTAAAAAGTCTAATAAATCTCTAACAAAAACATAAAACACAAGACTGAGTGTGATTAAGGTTATTTACTCAACAAAAGCCCAGGCGCATCTGCACTTAGCAAATCCAATTTTCTACTTTCACCTATCGACTGACTAGTGGCTATCAGTGAACACTAAGTTCTGCTGCCAGGCAACACAGCTAAATAATTACAAACATTGTTAACAAATGAAAGGAAGGTGTATTACCCTTTACTCAGTTCCTCACATGCAGGCACATATTGCCTGCATTTCCTGATGTTTGTATGATGGGGGGAATCTAGAGCACAGAGCAGTATATTTATATCATCCTTCCCTCCAGCAGGTCACATTGCAGGGAGGACAGAATAAGAACGTTAGGTGTGGAGGGACTGGACTCAAAGGGAGACTCCCAACATTTGATGTTGCAAGTGGTCTGTTGGATAAATTTGTTGGAGATAATGTTCTTTTTGGAACACACAGTGGTAAAACCCAAGGCTGAGACCTGTGAGAGAACCCAAATACTGTATTGGTTGTTATGCCCTGTAAAATAGTCTGACACCTTTAATGAGTGACTGCACCCTGAGAGAGATTCAGAGAACTGGAGTAGCTGGCTGTGACTGGTGAGAGAGTCTAATACATGTAGAGGTGGCTGTGTCCTGTGCGAGAACCAGCACATTTTAAGGGGGTAAATCCCCCTGAGATCTATCCCCCTGAGGTTAAGCTCAAGCAGTTGTACCAGAGGGGGAAACTCACCGAGGAATGGCCTTTGATGCCTAACTTATTTATTGGCCTCAATGAAAGTTGCAGGTCAGTGAACACATTAGAAGATAAGTTCCCCTCTTAAAAATGTCTCAACGGTAATGTATTGCACTTCCCATATCCAACAGAAAGCAGAGTTCCAACAAGTGACTGTTGAGAACTCCGGGTTTCACAGTGACAACTTGTGGTAAAGATGCAGCAGTTGCAGAGCAGTTTTAGCCTGGTAAGCCTGAATGAAATAGGACATGTTCTTAAAGGCATGTGATGAAGAGAGGAAGGACATGTGCAAACCATGGGATGTGAGTTGTCTTTCAACTTGAGTGGAGCAACGACATTTGATCCATTGTCTGCAGAAACACAGCCCACATTCATATTACAAGACCTTAGTCACTGTGACTCCTCTTCCTGTACCTTATTCCAGCTTTCAGCTCTCCAGTTGTTTCTGCCCTGATGCAAATAAATGCACAACACTGCCTGATACAGAACATTATACACTTACTGCCCCCTTGCATTACTCCTGGACTTGGACAGTAGAGGACGAAACGTTACCAGGTGTGCTGTGATGATAATGAAGTCAATGCTCTGGCCACTGGTCCAAATGTCCAAGATGAGGTGGATTACTTGTCCGACCAACTCCTGTAGAAATCACCCCAAAATAGCCATCACCTTGTTGTACAATTGTGATACCACCTTGCGAAAGAAAAGAAGCCAACTGTAAACCTACCAATAGTTTTTGACTTAACACATAAACCATTGGAATCCTTGGTTTTATAAAGAATTATAAGACAATAGGTATATCTGCTGCCTCTGATGTGTCTTGTGGTATTTTCAGCAACTCTTAATCATTTCCACAACACTGGCTTAAAAGGAGACAGAGCATATAATGATGTGATGTGCTTTCTGATCTGTAACAAAATAAAGATTGATGGCTTGTATGTACTGAATGAATTAAGACTTTGGGCATTGCTCTGGGCAGACCTCAATACCTCAGACCTCAAGACCATCATTCTTTTGCCATCTTTTTGATGCCATTACATAGGGCGAATGCAAATCAGACTTTGTTGTACCCATACATGGGCACTAAATACCAACCTGTGAGGTCACAGCACTTCTTCACAAAACCACAAGCGTCCCAGTCATGTCTCAGCCTCATGGGAGGAAGTCATTGAAGTATCATTTGTGACTCTAGGCACAGCAGGAATGGGACCCACATCTGGACAGGTGACAGAAGCAACGATAAAGGTGTGGACAATGGAACGTGCTTGTCTAATCATTACAAGAAATGTAAACCCGTTCTTGCATTACCCACCTCCCTGAATCTCTGCTGATACCGCCCTTAAAAATCATGAAAGCCTCCCACTCACATTGCCTCAACAAGTTCTCCCGCTTCTTGCCTTAAAAATCACACAAACATCAGTCTTTCACTAACTGCTTTCAGGGATTGTCTGTTCCTCCTATCATAAGTCACTTGGCAGATTGTGTCTTCAAGTGACTCAAACTGAATAGCGTATTAAACGCCTCCTTGAATCTCTGTGGCTTATCTCTGTGGCTTACTTAATCACATGATCATGAGTCCCAAGCTAGCTGACTTGACAATGCTCTTGTCCTGCTCATCCTTTCAGGTGACAACTGATGGCATGGTGGACATCCACGCACTTCAATAAATGGACACTGATTTGTGTACCATTGACTTCCCTGCATCTCTTCTGCTTCCTCCCTAGATAATCACAGAAGCATGATTCTCACACTAGCTTCCATAAGTGATTCAATACTCAGTAAAGGGATTTAAATCAACTGGTATCCCAGGTAACCCAATCAATATAGCCTCATCATGCACATGATATGTGATTCACAATTGTGAACCAGCCTGAAACCAGGTAGACACTAGTACGCCCTTAACCAGAAAGCTGCACTATTGTTGGGCAGGTGAACAGACAAAGAGGAAGAGCTATTCTGGCAGTGCTGCATTAATCTCTTTCATGCCTCTACCTGTCCTGGGCCTTTGCAGAGACCAACTAAAAGTGAATACAATGCTCCCAGATTATTTACACAAATGTCTCAAGAATTAATTAATTCCCAGATACCATTTAAAAGTATTTTGGGGAACCCTGTTTTCAAGCTATGTCAATGAAAATTGGACTGTTATACAAGGCATGTATACTTGTGTTTAATAACCAAAACATTGAAACCTTGAGTAGCTTCAACACATTAAGAATTTTCTGCAGGAATTTGGGGTCCCTAGGGGCCTTAGATATCACAACATGGAACAAGGAATGACAAACCTTTGTAATTTGCTCCTGCCATAGACCATAAAGTAACTGAATATATGGGACTGGGGTGTTGAGAGGGTGACACTGATTTATTTTGAATAGTGAAAGATTTAGGCACTATGAATTGCAACTAATTGAATATCACAGAGGATATCCATTTGCCTCAATACCCTAGCTAGGGACCAGAAACGGATCACAGATACTGTACTAGATTTTAGATTTGAATTAGCTGAAGAATTAGAAAATATGTTAGAATAAATGTTCTCTGATGTCAATACTTATCAATGGTTTCAGAAAAAGTGCTTTATTTGAAATATAATTGTAAGAACGTTTTTACATTTTTGAATCAAACAACCAATCTCAATTTGTGTATCTAGCAAACAAGAATGTGCTTATTATCAGTGATGTTAGGTTTTGTTAGTCAATATTTATTGGGCGCCCATCACCACAGTAATCATTCATATTTGTGGTTCAATCTATGACTGATTGTGCAAATTTCAAATTGGAATGAAAACATTATTTGTGTGTATTTATTTATTGACATTTGTAAGGCGTCTATAATGCAGAACGTGTTTCCAGGTGCCAAAAGACAAAAAGGGGAATGGGCGGTGGACAAGGAAGAAAACAACAATAAGGGTCCTGCTAGGCCTTGTGACATTCGGATCGTGCAAGTGCAGTAAGAATAAGTGCCGAAGGAGGTGACGGGGCGAAGGGATGGGTTAGGGAGAAGAGGAGGAAGTCATGTTATGTTATGTTATTTGGCATTTATTATGTAGTGCTCTATATATCATTGCAATGCCCACAAACCGCTGGTAGGTTGAACGCCCTCAGGGACTGCAGTCCAGGTCAGTTGAGAGAGTAAGGTGTTGTAGGGTGCTTGGGTGTACCAGTTTTGTGTGCAGCTGGTGCAATTGCCTGGTGGTAGCTGCTTCCTAGAATTAGGTGTGGTGGTATTGAAATCAGTTGAATGTATGCAGTCGGGAGCATGGACATCAAGACTGGGTTTGGCTGTGGTAAGCCTGAGTAGGACGATTATGTGTGCAGCTAGGCTGGTTTGTCACGGGATGTAGCTGTGTTTTTTTAGAATGATGAGATGTTCATTGGGTAATGTTCAGCAGCTTGGCCGAAATTGATCGAGGGGTGTAGCTGAACTCTAATTGTGTGTTGGTGTAGAGTAGAGAGTAATCATAGTGATATGAGAGGTGAGTGTTTGGGTGGAGCTATAACCTAAGTAGTTTGCTATTCAGGATTTCAAGCATGTGTTTGGCTTAATAGTGACTTAATTAGCATAGTCAGTGGCTTCATTGCTCGGGAACTGATTGAGCATTTGTCATCGGGTTGCAAGGACTCAGTTGCCTGAGACGGTCGTAGTCGGCATTAGGGAAAGAGCCACGTTTTTAGAGCTTTGCGGAAGGTGATATAGTCTTGGTTGTGTCGAATATGTGGGGGGAGTGATTCTACAGAGTTAGGGTCAAGGTTGAGATGGTGGAGCCTCTGATCCTGACAGAGTTAGAGGTTGGAATCACTAGAAGGAGGGTAGTGCTTGATCTTAGGGTGCAAGATGGGAGGTAGGGTTTTATCTTTTCTTGTAGGTACATTGGGCCAGTCTTATGCACTGCTCGGTGAGTGATACGATGATACAAAGGATCTTGAAGGTAGCCCTCCATCCGACTGGGAGCCAGTGGAGGGCTCGGAGAGCTGGTGATATGTGATCTATTTGACCCAGGGCGAGGAGCAGTTTTGCGGCAGTGTTTTGGGCTCTTTGGAGTTTGTTGAGTTGGTATGCCAGTGCTCCTAAGAGAGGAAGAGAAAAATGCATTTGAGAAGTTTGAGGTGGCAGAGACAGCCTTTTGACACATTGCTGATCTGACGTGAGAGGGTTAGGTCTCAATCTATAGTGCAGCTAGGTGTATGAGGATATCGAAGGGGGGCGTGTCAAGGGATGGGACCATGGGAGCGGATGTGGCAGAAGGGCAGTATTCCAGCACACCATGATTTCGGTTTTATCAGGGTTCAAAAGGGAGTGGTTTATTGTCATCCATCGGTCAGTATCGCAGAGACAACCTTCAAGGTCGGGATCGGGGTTAGCGCATGACTTGGGAATTCTTATGATAATTTGAGTATCATCAGTGTAGTTGTAACAGAAGATGTTGTGTGCGCGGATGATTCCTGGTAGAGTGGTCATATAGAGGTTGAACAGGAGAGCAGATAGGCATGTGCCTTGGCGTACTCCAGTGTTCACCCAGTGGGCAGTTGAGACAAAAGGGGAGAGGAGGGTTATTTGTTTCCTGTTGCTGAGAAAGGAGGCAATCCATTTGAGAGCAGTGCCATAGATTCCTAGAGAGTGAAGGTGGCCAAAGAGTATTGAGTGGTTAAACATGTCAAAGGCTGCAGCGAGATTGATGGGAATCAGTGCTGCAAGACCTTCAGAGTCTGCAAAGACCTTGAGATCATGCCAGATCGAGATCAGAGAGGTTTCTGTTCCATGTCGCGGTCTGAAGCCTGATTGTGCGTGGTCGAGGAGACAGTTGGATTCTACAAAGGATTTGAGCTGTGAGTATGCTGTCCGGTCAATAAGTTTCACAAGGAATCTGGTGTTGGAGATTGGCCTGTAATTCTTGGGTCCAAGGGGGTCAAGGGATGCATTTTTTAGAAGTGATTTGACATGCGCCATTTTGAAGGCATCAGGGAAGATGCCAGAGGTGAGGGAGTCATTTAGTATGTCTCTCAAATGTATTCCTGCACAGGTGGATGAGAATATTTCTTTCAGGACAGAGGCGGGGCAGCGGTCAAGGGGCGATCCGCAGGGTTTGCTAGCTGCTGGTAGGTCAAGGAGCTCATGTCTGGAGATGGGTTTGAAGGAGTCAAAAGTAGGGAAATTGAGTGTAGGGGCAATGGGATCAGGGAGGGTCGGTGATGGAAAGGGGGAGAGGAAGGACAGTTTGGTGTTAAGGGATGCCGTCCTGTCAAGTGCTGTGTTGTAGAAATGTTGGGAGAGGGAGTCGCAGAGTGATTGTGTGGGGGTGGATTGGGTAGAGGTGCATGTGGTTTTCATGAATTCTGATATGATCAAGTGCAGTTCTTTGCTGCGGTTTCCACAGTTGAGGACTTGTTTATTGTAATAGGCTGTTTTGGCCTTTTGGATTTCGGATTTGTAATTCTGGTGGTGCAGCGTGAACACGGATCTGCTGAGATCGGTTTTAGAAGCTCATCATTTGCATTCAAGAGAGTTATTTTGTTTTTTGGCATTCCTCAGGTGGGGTGTGAACCATTTTGGGGATGGTCCTATGTGTGAGGATGTGGGGCGTGAGGGGGTGAGAGGAATTAGTGAATCATTAAGGCAGGAGTGAAATAAATCGATGGTTAAGGATATATCGGGGGGCAGAGTTGCAGGTGGACGAATAAGAAGGACTTCGGCTGGGTGGGGGGTCTTGACTTTCTTCCAGCATTTTAGATCAGAGGTGGGGGCTGGTGGAGCTGTAGGAGGATGGGAAGGTGTGAGGATAGAGAAAGGGATGGTATAGTGGTCAGTCCAGATGAGTGGTTTGGGACGGGATACATAAACCAGGACATGGGAGCTGAACATTTCATCAAGGGTGTGCCCACCCGAGCAGGTTGGACCATTGGTATGGTGGGAGAGGTTGAGTGCATCAAGACTGTCAACCAGTGGATGAGTCATGGGGTTGGTGGGGATATTGAACCAGATATTGAAGTCTTCCAGGAGTGTAAGGGAAGGGTGGTTTACTTAAATGGTAGCTATTGAGGCACAGGGGTTGTTGGTGAAATTTTTGTCATATTCTGGGAGTCTGTAGATGATTAGGAAGCTGTGGGTAAAAGTTGGTGGTAGCGAGAGTTTTACTAGAAGAGATTCACAGAAGGCAGTGTATGTCTGGGATTTGACGAGGGAGATGGAGAATTGAGGATTGAAGAGGACTGCCACTCAACTACCTCTGGAGGGTCCATTGTGGGTGATAAGCGAGTAGCCAGGGGGAAGTCTTTGTGTGCTACTGGGGCAAAGTAGTCAGAGAACCAGTTTTCAATGATAAAAATGAGGTCAGACTTGTCAGGGTATAGGAGGTCAAAGATGCTGTGTCTGTTTCTTGCTACGGAGCGGGCATTAGAAAGGATGCATGTGACTTTGTGAAGGGAGGTGGTATTTGTGATGTTCATCACAGTGGGAGCTTGGTGGATGTGGGCGCCCGTTGGGATGTTGGGTGTGGTAGGAACATTCACGGTGGTTGAGACCGGTTGAGATGCGGTACAGGGGGTCAAGGTGCCTCTGGATTTTGAGTGTTGGGTGAGAGAGTTACATTGATCTGGGCGGGAAGAGTAGGCAGGCGGAGGTAGGTATGTGAGACAAGGGGTGGGTCAAGGGGGGGTCGGGAGGGTGGTGAATGGTTCATTTGAGGTGTGGGGGTTTAGGCGAGTTGATTTTGAAATGAGTTTGAAAGGTACTGGGGGAATAGGTGTACAGGGAGAGAAGTCAAGAGAAAGTGGGTGGAAGCTGGGAGAGTGGAGAAGGGAGTGTTTGGGGGTAGGGGAGGGAGAGGCTGGGTGGATGGGTTGAAGCAGAAGTGGTGAAGAGTGGAGGGTCGATGGAGAGGACCAGTCACATTTTCTGGATTTTGGTGCCCTAGAGGAGTGAGGGTGCGCGGTTAGAGAAAGGGGGGGGAATGAGACTACCGTTCTAGCAAGGGTGAGATGAGCTACTTTCAGAGAAGGAAAGAGACATGAAGGGGGGGGGTTTGTTGGCAGGGTTCGAGTAGGGGTTAAGGAGAAGGGACAGGGTGACATGGGAGGTTGGTTGGGAAGGTGGCGAGTTCCCCAGTGGGTTAAGGGGGAGTGAGAGGGTGGTATGGGTGGTAGTATGAGAGGGAGGGGAGTTCCTCACTGGGCACAAGGATGGTGTAGAAGTGGAGGTCGATTCACGCTGTTTGGAGCGCCGGAGGGCTCATCTGGCTTGGGAGTCCACTAATGGGCGTGGTGTATGGGCAGGGGAAATAAGGATGTTTTTAATAAATGTCAGGGGGAGAGTGGAAGTCGATGTGTTAGGGTGGAATGGGGAGTGGGGGATGAGCGCTTGAGGAGCCAGAGGGCTCCTCTGACCTTAGAATTGGATGAGGGATGATGGTAGGAGAGTGTACGGCCTCAGGGTGGGTTGATGTACTGGGGGAGGTGTCGAGGTTTGCAATCAGGTGGGGGATAAAAAGGGGGTCCTGAAGTTGGGTGCTAGAGTGTGGGCCATGCACCATTAGGGGTGAGCTGTAGGGGGTATGGTTCAGGGAGGCTAGGGATCAGGACGGGTCGGAGAGGCGGTATATGATGAGCTAGGTTTTCCATCCCGGTGGGAGGTCATGGCAGCATCTAGAGATTGATCTGCTAGTAACAGTAGATGTAGTGGCCCTGGATGTACAACCTGCATCTAGATTCTGGAAACCAGGGCAGTGGGAGGGGGCCAAAGAAGGCAACAGGAGGGCAGACTAGATGCAGTAGCAGTGCCTAAAACATAGGCAGGAAAATCACAGTGTCATCTCAGGGGGCACTTTCAAGATGTGAATAAATGTAGCTTTCTAGATGTGAATCAATCTAACAAGAACAATTCCTGGGACAGGAAAATAAATCATAGTATAATCACAGCTGGCACTTTCTAGATTCGAATCAATATAACAAGACAAATTCTAAGTGAGCGGCACTGGCGGGTAGATCACAGTACTATCTTGGTGGGCACCTTCCAGAAGTGAATCAGTCCAGCAAGAGCAATTCCATTTGTGGGCACCTTCCAGCAGAGAATCAATGTAACGTTTTAGTTGTGAGTCAGTCTTAACAAGAACAATATCTAGATCACTAAAAGTGAATCAATGTGATAGGTACAAATTCTAAGTGGGCGGCAGAGGCAACCAGACCACAGAAATATTACATTGTGCACTTTCTAGATGTGCATCAAGCTAACAAGAACAATTTCTCAGTGTGTGGGACAGACAACTAAATTACAGTACCGTCTCAGTGGGCACCCCAGACGTGAATCAGTGCAGCAAGAACAGTCTCCACATGTGCGGCGCAGGCAGACAAATTACAGAGTTACCACAGGGGCCACCATCTAGATGTGAGTCAATGCAACAAGAACAGTTTTCTATGTGAATCGATCTAACAAGAACAGTTTCTATGTGTGCTGCACAGGCAGAATAAATTACAGTATTTCCACAGTGGGCACCTTCTAGATGTGAGTCAATGCAACAAGGACAGTATTCTAAGTGTGCGGCACAAATAAATCACAGTATTATCTTAGTGGGCATTTTCTAGATGTGGATCAAGCAAACAAGAAAAGTTTCTACATTACAGTGGTCACTTTTTAGATCTAAATCAATACAATAAGAACAATTGTCTAAGTGTGTGGTACACATAAATCACAGTACTATCCAAGTATTATCCAAGTGTGCACCCTCTAGATGTAAATCAAGCTGACAAGAACAAGATCCTAAGTGAGCGGGACAGGCAAAATAAACCACAGAACTATCTCAGAGGGCACTTTCTAGATGTGGATCAAGCAAATAAGAACAAGTTCCAAGTGAGCGGGATAGGCAAATAAATCAGTGAACTATCTCAGAGGGAACTTTCTAGATGTGAATCAAGCAAACAAGAACTGTTTCTATGTCACAGTGGGCACTTTTAGATGTGAATCAATGCAACAAGAACAATTTTCCAAGTGTGCAGCACAAATATATCACAGTACTATCTCATTGGGTACCTTCCAGACGTGGATCAAGCAAACAAAAACAAGTTCCAAGTGAGCGGAATAGGTAAACAAATTAGTGAACTATCTCGAGGGCACCTTCCAGATGTGAATCAAGTGAATAAGAACAGTTTATACGTCACAGTGGGCACCTTTAGTTGTGAATCGTTGCAACAATAACAGTTTTCTAAGTGTGCTGGTTAAATAGAACACAGTGTCATCTCAGCGGGCATCCCCCAAATGTGAATCCTTGTAGCAAGATCAGATGTGATTCAAGTCAGTCTGAACAGCTCCCTAAGGTACGGCGGAGGCTGACATAGTGCTAGAATATTTTTTAACAAGATAGGGCTTTGAGGGTAGAGTGATTGCTCTACTCCCATCTCAGCCACGCCTCCCTTGACTGTAGTTGCGGGGTTGACGGCTGGCCACTGGCTTCCCCTGCTGACACCTGCAGACACGATAGGGAGCCTCCTCTGAAGAAGCTGTCCTTTGCCTTGGGGCCCTTAGTCGCACTTAGTAGCTGCACAGGCAGTGGGCTGCCCTGGGAAGGTGGGTTAAGAGCACTGTTGTGACCTATCAGGGAAGGGGGTTGTCTGGGAGGTGGGAATTATGGGAATCGGGAAATGGGATGCAGGATCAGGATGCGAGGGAGCAGGTTGGGACAAATGCAAATTATTGCACAAATAAATGCCCAGGAGGATTTACAGATAGGCTCTACTCACCAGCAGCACCAGAGCACAAAGGTGAGCTGGATGAACGGCCACGAACTAGGTCAGGAAACACAGTGGAAAATGCACCAATCAGGGAAGAGGGGATCACAGGGGCTGGGCAAATGCTAAGAGGAAGCCTGGAGGACAAGTACCAAATGAAGCCGGTATAGGGGTAAAAAGTGCAAGTACAGGAGTAGACCATACTAGAGGCTAGTCATGGAACATGGAAGGGTGTCCGCAGGCAAGGGCTGGTAGGGATGCAGGGTAAGACTGGTAGATGAAGGGCCTGGACTCAGTAAGAATCATATGGGACACAGGCAACCATTCACAAAGGCAGGTGGTGAATTAGCAAAGGAGAGGAAGAGGGAAGGGGGATGAGAAAAGGAAGGTCTTGAGAGCTCAAGATCCAGCACAAATAAGAGATAGGCAGGGAGGCCATTCCAGAGAGAGGCTCATGCCGGTGAAAGAGATCTTCCCCCATGCTCTGAATAGAGAAACATTTGATCTGCAGAGAGTTTGAGCTAGAGGACCAAAGGACTCTAGCAGGGAGGTATTTAGGGAGAGACAGTTGGACGAAGAGAGGTCCCAGGACCCAAAAAGCCTTGTGATTGATGCAGATGGTCTTGACTTTGATCTTTGTAGCCACTGAGCACCAGTGGAGAGCTTTTATGGCTGGAGAGATACGGTTCCTGTGCTTGAGGTCAAGGATAAGTCTCACAGTCCTATTTTGGATTAGGGCGAGGGAGGAGAGAGGCAGATTAAGGAAGAGGCTGTTGCAGTAATCCATCCTGGAGAAAACCAGAGCTCTGGATACATTGAGTTTCTGGGGGAAGGTGAGGAAAGGGAGAATGCCTCTGAGGAGGTGGAGCTGAAAGTGGGACTTTTTGGTGAGGACAGCGATATGAGGAGAGAAGGAGAAGATGGCATCCACTTTTTTTGCTTACACAAGGGTGAATGGTGAAGGGAGGGGGCCCATGGAAGGCAGCCAGAGAGTAGGAGGGAAGAATGGGGTAGGAGTTCCATTGAGGATGATATCAGTCTTACTGGCATTAAGGCAGAGATCGTTAGTGGCACACCATGCCTGAATAGCAGTCAGACAGTCGAGAATTAGAGAGGAAGGAGAAGGGGTAGAGGAGGGAAGCTTAAAGGAGAGATGTGTTAGTCAGCGTAACAGTGGAAATGAGGAGAGAAGGTAGTGATCAAATGGGCCAGAGGAGCAAGGTAAATGTTGAAAAGCCACGGTGAGAGGATACAGCCCTGAGGGACACCGCAAGTAGAGAGTGAGGTGGAGGAGAGAAAAGGGCCCAATTGTACATGGGAGGAATGATTCAAAAGGTGGGAGGTAAGCCAATCCAGTTCCTAGTCCATAATGTCAAGGGTATCATATAGCCTATTTATGAGGATGCAATGATTCACTGTGTCAAAGGCAGAAGATAGATCAAGGGGGATGAGAAAGGAAGAGGAGTTATAGTCAAGATTTGAGAGCAAGTCATCACAGGTGTTCAGGGAAGCAGTTTCCATGCCTCTGGCTGAAGCCAGACTAGTGATTGTGGGGAAAACCAAACGTTTCATTGTGAAGGATCAGTTGGGAGATGACCAACTTCTCCAAGAATTAGTGAGACAATAGCAAGCAGATTGAGTTAGTCCTTCTGTAGAGAAACTACCTGTATTTATTTTAATCTTCCCTATGACATCCTGAGCATTGAAAGTAAAAGGATCAACTTTAAATCCGTAAATATTATTATTTTAAAAACAACAAACTGTTCTGACTATTTCTTGTCCCAGATTGTGACATGGGTACATTGTGATAGTACAAATTAGTGTCATCATTCAGCAAGAATAATCCTTAGAAAAATAAACATCTTCCATACATAGATGTCATTAAATTGTGCTTCCATAAATATACACGTGGGCCACAAAGAGGAAGATGAGGAAGGACAGCAAGAGGTAGACGATACAATAAAGAAGCAAGAAGGCAAATGCGGGATAGGAAGAGAAATAAGAGGAGGCAAGTTTTGGTAATGTGTAAGGGTCACTTGATCAGAAGACAGACAGAAGCAGAAGAAGCTAGATGAGTGAAACCCATATGAGGAGAAAGTAAGCAACACTAGATCCATTTAATAAAGGAAAACATTGCCCTGTTTCTAATAGTCTGTTCCTCCTACACATTCTGGTCTAGGTAGCAAACAACCAACTTCTGGAACCTTTGAAACAAAACCAGGTATTGGGTGCGCATCAGTCCAGTTTTCATCCAGGGAGAAGCCCCCAGACAGTTTTCCCTGAAGTTAAAGATAGTCTTGTTAGCATCATGGACCGGAGCTCGACAGCTCCACTGATGCTTCATGACCTATAGGCTGTATTTGATACCCTGGATGAATGTACACTAATGACTAACAAGAAACACATTGTTTATATCTCGGAAAATGCCCCTGATTGGTTGTGTTCATTCCTAAAAAGATGAATTGCCAAAGTAAAACTCAAACCCTTTAAATCAGGAGAAGTTAGTGCCAGATATGGGGTACCACTAGGGGCTTGTGTGTCCCCACTGTTTTTCAATATTTATTAAAAACTATTTCATGACTGGCTAGTGTCTCAAAATTGCATCTTTCATAATCATGCTGATGATTCTCAGTTGATTTTCAGTAATCCCACAGATAGACTTCCAAAGAATTCTGAGCACATGGCAAATGTATTTAAGCAATATGCCCGAGCTTGGGGGGGGGAGGGGACATTACCTATTCATGTAATTCTCCAGAGCCGATACTTACAGACCTGAGGGCATTACCTGAAGCAGTAACACCCCCCGTTAGGGCTTATTGCTATAAAGCACTGTCTGAAAGAAAAAATAAAATAAAAAGATGCCTGCCATGGAAAGGTGAGAAGTAACTACACGTAGTCCCTTCTCCCTATCCATGGCAACCATTCATAAGTGAATAAAAAAAATAAAAAAAAAGGTGGATATGATGGAATGGGGGAACGGAGTACACATGGTGGGGGGTAGGCATTACCACTTCACATAATTCTCCAGAGCCCATAGTTACAGGCCTGAGGGCATTACCTGAAGCAGTAACACCCCCGTGAGGGGCTTATTGCTATTAATTCCCCAGCCTGTTGGACTAGGGTACTGACAGAATCTTTGGGGAAGTTGTAAAACACTGTCTGAAATAAAAAATAAAATAAAAATAGATGCCCGCCATGTAAAGGGGAGAAGAGGCTACACATTCATAAGTGAATAAAAAGAAAAGGAAAGAAGGATACCATGGAATGGGGAACAGACTACACATGGTTCTTTCTCTCTTTCCATGGTGGCCGTTCATAAGTGAATAAAACAAAATGAACAAACAAGATGGCTGCCATGGAAAGGGAGAAGGGACTACAAGTAGTCCCTTCTCCCTTTCCCTGACAGCCATTGCTGGGTCAGGCACGCACCGTAGGAGAAGGACAGAGAAGCACAGGTAAATGTGGTGCAGAGAGGGTATGTGGAAAGGGGGTGGGCGAGGAAGGGGACGTAGGGGGGAGTGCGCACTTACCCATATCTAGCGGGGGAAAATGGCAGCCTCCAGCTCAGAGGGTGTTCAATACCATGTGATACATTCCCCATTTTGCACCTCCCCATTGGCTGGGAGGTCTAATCCATGCCCCTGCCGGGTTCAAATTAATCATAATGAATAGTGGATGGAACACTAATTGGCTGAGCTTGACTGTTTCAAAGAATGGATGCTTAATTACATGTCTATGCTCAACTGTGGCATCTTCTTGAGAACGCTTGAGATATCCCACTCGATAAAGCCAACATTAAAGTTTTTACATCAGTACCGAACCTGAGAGCCTATTTTAACTCCCACCTTCTAGTGACTCAAAATGTAAATAAAATTGTCAGCTTGTCTAGCTACCACTTAATGATGCTGAAAAGAATAAGGCACTTCATTTCTGAATATTATGGAGCATCCATAACTCAAGCAGTTCCCAGCTCTAGGATTGACTACGGAAACTGACTGTTGCTATGAGTGCTCAAATACGCATCAGACCACTTGCAGATAGATACCCCATTTCACCCATGCTTAAACACTTACATTGGGTACTAATGTCAGCAAAACTAGAATGTAAGGCACCTATTCTCGTATTCAAAGGCCTCAATGGAATGGGTCTCCAACATTTACAACATACATTTCAGTTCTGCTGCCCGTTGCAGACTCTTAGAGCTGCTTACTCCATGACCGCAGCCAGTGTTCAAGTTAACTGGTCTAGGGCAATGCGCCATTCTTTACAAGTACAAGTAATTTGGCTTTGGAACTGTATTCCAAAAGATATTCAATCAACTGGACAATTTCTACGTTTCAGGCATAAGCTTAAAACCTGTGTGCTTCATTTAACATCCGAAATTACCTATATCATGTTTCCTCTGGATACATGTGTTTAGATGCCTTATCTGGCCACAGGTGCATTACAAATACCACAGGTAGCTAAATAGAAAAGGAAGAGGCTGCCTATCCTGAAGTTGGTGGCACCTTCCCTGAGCAGGAGTCATGCAAGGCCAAAGCAATGGAAAAAGTGCAGGGAGCTCCCGAGCCAGTGTCTATATTGAGCTACACGTTGCCTCAGGGGAAGATGAATGTGAACGAATGCACAGCAAAAAAAGAATGCGACATGGGGTAACAAGAGTAAATATCCATTTGACACAAACACAATACATAACCATATTCAGTGGAGACATGAAACAATTGTAAGGTCCAAATAACATCTGTCATGCATCCGTTCACCGTATCCTTCATTGGTGTGGATGAAGTATCTTCCAGCATGTGTTGGATACTGTGCATGTTCCACAACTCAGCTTTAAGCACAGCAGCATTACAAGCATTCCCAACCACCACCAGTGGTCGTGCCTGAAGTGTCAGAGGCACCTCACCAATGTGGCGAATAGAGTGGTGGCTGTACTTCCCTGCGAGGGAAACCATCGTGATCACTTGCTTGTGCAAGCAGACTAACATTGCTTGCATTTCAGGATCGCATTGAGCCAGGAGGACATGGAGGATATCTCAAATCTAGGTGGCATGAAGGCTTCTCTGCATGCTGATGACACCAACATCACAAAGAGTGATCAGAAGAAAGTCGATGTCAGTAGTCTTTATGTATTGGTGGGAGCACGAGACATGTGTGTGATGCACCTATTGAGAGGCCTGGAGAAATATTTGTGGTTTTCCCTTCCAGTATCAGGGAGACATCCAGACATACTCACGTTTGCTGATCTTTTACGGCAGGAAAAAACTGAAAAATGATAATATTTGCAGCTCTTTGCGGCATGATGAACATTAGAAACTGCGCATGTTTGCTACTATCATACATCAGGGTGAACCTCAAAATGCTGCATGTTTACAACAATCATACAAAATGGAAAACCTGAGAAATGGCCATGTTTGAAACTTATGTTTGTGACTTTTGTGTAGTAGGGAACATCTGACATGTTTTCTTACTTCGGACTCTTGCTAAGCAGGGAGTGCATGAAGAGGTGTCATATCTGTGGCCCAGGCATAGGAGGGGAACCTCAGCAATGATTATGTTTGTATCTCTCATTCAGTATAGAGAAACTGGAAGAAAACGCTTGTTTGCAGTTCTCCTGCAGAAGAGAAAGGAAACAAAGTTCATCGTGCTGCAGAGAAAACCTCTTCTATTTTCAGTTCTATTGCAATAGGGGGAAAGTGAAGCATTCTCCTATTGTGTAGCGAAGGGGAATGCCAACATTTGCTATCCTTTTGTCACAGGAAATATGCGTCTTTGCTGCTCTCATATCGCAAGGGGGAAATGAATAATGCTCAAGTGTATGGGGGTGGTTCTTGTGTTGTTGAGAGAATATCAAGTATGCCCATATTTGCTTTTCAAGTGCCACAGGTATAATACCAACAAGTATCTGGTTTGCAGCTCTTATGCAGCGAGGAAAACCTGGAGAGTGTTTATGTTGACAGCATTCCAGCAGAATGGAAAACCGAAAAGAAAAACTCATTAATGAGCATTTCCTGTATCAGTGAGAACCTGCAAATCTCTCATGTTTGTGCATCTAATTTAGCATAGAGAACAAGAAAGGTGTACTCTGCTGTGTCCGAAGGTGGCTCTCTATGCATCAGTGTAGTTCTAAAATAGTAGTAACAGGACCCAAGAACATAACAATAATAGCACAAATGATAATGTTATCTTAGTATTACATTAGGAACATTTAATCAGTAGAGTTAGCCGTTTCATAACCACACGATTCAACAAATAGCTGTGCTCTACTTTTTTGAGCGCACGGAAATGTAAAACCAATATCCATTGTCAAGTGATAAGTTGGCTATGACATGTTGCATCACTGAAATGCAATACTCATTCATCATGAGAAAATACATGGTTTGACTTTACGATGGCAAAGCATAGGTTTTGTCACACTCAAGAAGCCCAGCAGAGCTAAAGACGAATGCACACGGGCATTGCACGGTTCTGTGGCCTTTCTCATTGGTGCTTTAAGAAAGATGAAGTTCGTGAACTAGATATTGTAGTAAATTCGTTTCCCCAACTCATGTAAGCTGCGCGAATCAGGTAACAAGCCACCATTTGAGCTGATTATAGTCTGCTGTATGTTCATGTAGACACATCTGTCCAATCGAATAACCACTCTCAGAGTAATATTCATAGAAGGTGGCTCAGGTCGTGGAGATGATTCGTGGAATGTTCTTCCTCAAATAGCTTTTTACCGAAAATAATGGGTGATTCGCAGGGTATTCCTGGTTATTTGCTTCACGAAGAAATTAATTTAGAGTATGTGGAAGATTGTATAAAATACAGCCTTTGATCATTTGGTTGCACCTTTGGGGCAGTCCATATTTATCGATAACCAGAACTTTGATGAAAGACTTAATGACTGTGAATTGCTTGGGTGCTTCACCCTAGTTAAACTACATTAGAGCATCTTTCTACAGGCTTTGTCTTTCGAGGCTATGTACTGAGGATCCATTGGTCGATAATGTCAGAAAGGAAGTAGTGGATAGCTTCCTTTCCTATAGAGCAAATGGAAGGAGGAAAAATGAACTGCAGAAGAAGAGTGTGCAGAGTGTTCCTGTGTGTCTATTACTCTGTGTTCTGTGCTTGAATTTCATCCTGCGTGGTTACGCGGAACGTTTCCCCTTTAAGGAACTGCCTACTTAAACCCACCCAGAAGCGGGCAAACTGAGCAAAGCTTTCCGGTGTTCAGGTGTGTAGGGGCATGCTGGCTGTTGCTCGTGCCCAGCACTGGCTTCGTGCAGTGGGGCACTGCAGTCTGTGTTTGGTCTGTGTTTGGTCTGGGACAACTCAGCGCTTCCATCAGAGAGAAGGTCTCTGCTAAGCACAACACACCGATTTGACTGGACCTACGGCATATATATGTGTAGATTAATCTACCCGGAACTACCAAGCATATGTCTAGCCCAATACATTTGTGAAGTGTTGGTTCATGGCAACGGGGGTAATGGCGGCCTGGACACCATGCATTTGCTCTGAAAAGCATTTGCTCTGACTATTGATGACTGTAGGTTTTGTAACCTTTGAACCAATAGCTTGAATCTTGGTTCAAATATGCTCTTCGATCTTTACTATTTGGAAGTGTTTGTACAGTAGACGGTCGGCAACTGTGGATCTTAACCTTTGAGCTGACTGTCATTACTTTCTCACTCATTGTCCGTGTGGTGTTCGAGGACAAAAACTATTAAGAGAACTCTCGAAAGTACTGGTGAACAATGGCTTCAGTGCTGCATAGTGAGGCGCAGACAGTTGATAACACATGTGCCATTCCTGTAACCTCAGGGTATTTGTATTTTTATTTATTTATTTGTAGCACACAGTCTTGTCCTGAGGCATCTGGGCGCGTGGTTACAAGAAGGTGGTTACAAGAAGATGGTTACAGGCAAGCATAGGGAACAGGCTTACAAAGGAGAAGCAATAAAACTTACAATGATACAGCTAGTGACATAGCGGAGCAGGTTACACATAATTGCTCCAGTAGTGTATACCAGGTGCTAGAAGCTAAAGTAATGGCTGCAAATGAGAGACAGAATCAAAAGAACATGAAGGTTAGACCAGGAGAGAAGTGCTGGTTTGCTACAGGGTGCACCTATGAAGGGAGTGAGATGGGCTCATCAAGCTTGTGAAGCCAAAGTTTAGTTTTGGTTTTGAAGGAGTGGAACGTGGGTTCTGATCTGAGTGTGCTGGGGGTGATGTTCCAAAGTTTAGCTACAAGAACAGGAAGCTAGATCCACCAGCAGATAGTAGCTTGAATCTGGGTATAGAGAGTGTGTTGACATAGGTTGATCTCAGTGGTCTAAGCACAACATGTTGTGAGAACCGGTTGGTCAGATAGGCTGGTGCCAGGTTATTGTAGGTTAAGGCTAACGTTTTGAGCGAAATTCGCTGCGCGATGGGGCGCCAGCGAACGTTATGTCTGATGTCAGAAATGTGAGATCCTCTCGGGATGTTGAGGGCTGCCCTGATGGCATTGTTTTGTGTAACGTGTAGCTTGTCAATGTTTTTTTTGGCTAGTCCCTGGGTAGAGGGCGTTATAATAGTCTATTTTTGCCATGATTAGTGTTCTCGCTAAAATGATGCAGTTCTCAGTGTTCAGGAATGGTCTGCAGGCTGTGATAGGTTTAAAGGTATAGGGAGAGGCGGACACTACGGCATTGGTTTGTCTGGTTAGCGATAGAGTTGCGTCGAGATAAACGCCTAGGGTTTTAGCGACGTTCGACACTTTGATTATGTTGCCATCTATGGTAAATAATTTATATGCTGGGTCAAGTTTGGCCAATTTGGAGTACGTTCCTAGGATGAGTAGCTCTGTTTTCTCATCATTAAGGCAAAGCCCATGATGGGCCATCCAAGCTTGGATGATTATGTAGACATTGTTGAGAGCGTTTGGCGTCACAAGCAAAGTCACCAGAGATAGGGATGAGTATCTGGGTGTCATCAGCATAGTTGGTGTATGAAACACCCAGATAGTCAAGTAGTCAAAGAGGGGTTTGGTGAACACATTGTGTAGTGTAGGGGAGACGCAGGATCCTTGGTGGACTCCACAAGGGACAGGTGCAGGTCCTGCTGAAGCTAGAGGGGAAAAAACCCTTATGGTTCTGTTCGCAGACGCATTTATAAAAGTAGTGATAAATGGTGCAAGGTCATGTGCAGCTTCCTTGATGAAAGGTGCCGGACATGAGTCGCCTTGACAGTTTGAGGGTTTAATCTTTTTGATAATATTTTCCACTTCCTCAATGGATAGCAGTGAGAGCTAAATGGTTTTAAAGGGTGTGTGGGAACTGGGGGGTCAGGCGGAGGTGAGTTCCAGGTGAGATCGGTTAGGATGTTCTTTTTAGCATTAATTTTCGCCTGCAATAAGGCAATTTTATCTAACAGTGCCTTTTGAATATTCGAGCACCAGGCAGCATCAGGGGAGCTGGTCACCAAGGGCAACAAATGACTCTAGTTCCTTGCAGATCTTAAAGAGTTCCTTCGTGTTTGATTAAGCCTGCGTAATGCATTTGTTGTAGACATCTTTTTTGGCTGCAATAATAGGTAGCGGTAGCCATGGTTAGGTTTTTTATGTTGACAGAGGAAGGTATATTTTTCCAGAGGGTCTATTGGTGTAAGGGATACTGTGACAGATACACACATTCTGACTGTGGACATGCAGCCTTTAAATGTGGGTGAACTTAGGACATCTAATCCATCTGCTATGAATATCGGGATAGAGGTGGCTCCACATCTTTTGTTCACCGGCCGTTTACCAGCACCCCCTTCTACTCTAACTTACGCACATGCCCTCCTTGCTGATGCCACAGCAACTGATTTTGTAGGTGATAGTTGTCACCTCATGCCTACTGAACTTTCTCTGCTGACTTCAACTGCCAATGAAATCCAGGAGGCGCAGTCGCCATGGCTGGAGGACTCTGTCATTTTGGATGCCTTGTTCTTGAACTTGTGTAAAAACATGGATATTTCATAGATTGTCAGACCCCCACCTCTCGCCCATATAGCAGATCCCCTGCCAGATTCTCATAAAGACAAACTTCTTCTCATACCACAACCTATTTTGAATGGATCAATGATCCAAAGCGATCTCTGGACAACTGCGACCATGTCTATTACCAATGCTAAGAGTCCTGCAGCAGATTGAGACTGAATGAGGGCAACATATATTTCAGCCCTACATCTAGTGCTGTAGTCTATGTTGAGACAGTCTGACAACATAAAGTCATCTGTGGCAACACATGGGGAAAAATTGTGATTGATGGAAAATCATTTCCAAATGATAAGTACTAGGGTGCGGTCAAATGGCGAAAGGTTGGGATCCTTGGATACATGCTTTGATGATATGAGGAGGGGGGGGTGTTCTTGAGGCTTCTGTAAATATGGGAAATGGTGTGAAGTATACTCCGGGGGGGGAGCTATTGTTATTTCATCTGGTCAAGATCTTCATGTGCTCAGGTCTCCGGTTCCCTCTTTACCCGACTGTAGTTCAGGTACTCCCTCGGAATTGCTGGCTTAAGTCACTCGACTTAGTGTCTCACCCCTGTCATTTGAAATAAATATAATGTCTAACAATGGTGAGGAGGTAAGCATGCAAGGTAAAGAGCTCCCAGACAGGCCTATTTCTCCCCCTCCTCCCAAAAGAGCCGATAAAACACAGGTGTCCAGGAAAGAAAAACCTCGAAGAACCAGCCACCATCGAAGAACCTTTCCCGTAATTATTCACTGAAATGTATTAGGCAGTTGCCTAGTGGCAACTCCATTGTTGACTTAATCTCCCAGGTAAATAACAATGGGGGAGCTGTGCATGAAATGGAGGGGAGAGTTTATAAACCAAGTCATGTGGACTGGGTAGGCCTAATCCTAAACCTTCAACAAAAGTAACTTAGTTTTGTCCTAAGACCATTGATATAGGTACTGATCTGGCTAAATTGGGCAAGGAAATCGGGGAAGCTCAGGGTACCGGGATGGAGTGCATTGCTACAGAGGGGAGGGGAGTGGGTCTTGGAAGATCCAATGCCACTTTGGTCTTGGGCAAACAATCGAAAATGACCTCTTTTTGGATAGTCTCAAAGCCCAAAGCAGGGCATACACATAATGATTGAGGAGAGATCTGCACAACTAGTCCATTCATGAACCTAATCATTGTTTAAATAATTTAACTATACAATGAATGAAGCTGCAAGCAGTTGTGGGCTTGATCAGAACAAATAATATTGCAAACAATGAATAATTCATGAGCAAAATATAATGATTTATTCTTATTCGGACAAGGTAATCGTTTACTTCATGAGAGTATTCATTTGCTCATACAAAACACTAATAGAACAAATTAAGAAATAATTAGAACATATACAAAGTTCTTATTCCTTTGTAGGCAACATGAAACTGAATAGTTTGAATAGCAATGCACATTAGGTATGAACATGAAAATAAATTGTAGTTTACTGTTGCTAGCCAGACGAGCCCTACCATCGAAAGAACATTAAGAAAACGCCTCCTATATCAGTCCTAGTCTGGAAACTAAGGAGGTTATAAGGGGCTCCATTTATTAAATCCCAACGTTCAAATTGTTAGAGACCCATAGAAACATCCCATGTCTATGTCCCAGTCAGTATCACCGGGGGACCATAGATATCCAGTTGGTGCCTGATGCTAATATGGAACAACTTGTGTACCCAAGGAGGGTGAGTTTTTCACATTCCAGACCACCACCAACTCCACACCTACACGAAGGACATGTGAGTGAGAACAGGAACATACAATGACATAGTAATAGAGAGCCCAGTCAAACCAGCCTAATCACCAGACAGGTCAGCAGAAAATGTACTGTGTGTTACTCCAGTTAGGTCATGGTTAAAGGGCCAAAAATAATTGAAGTAGAGCTGTTCCCATCTCACAAATTCAGAAACGTTCATGGATGGCACATGGAGGTTAAAGGAGGCAAGGCACAGAAGAGCTTGAGAGGGGTATTCCAGGGCTCTGTGGATGGCTGCTTGACTGTGGCCTGCTGACTGGAAGCAATGAAGTGGACAAGAGCATACCCTGTGGGGGCCCGTGGAGATGTATGCCATAACTGAATTGCATAACCGCGGTTACAGAGAGCCCTCAACTAGGAATACATGACATTATAGCCAAAAACAGTTACACAGCCATGGTCTACCTGTATAAGGTGCAGTAATCTCATGGCCATGTCGGACTGGGTAGATGTCAACCAGCCCATAGGACTTCTTAGTATTGGGCTTGAATGCTCCGAACACGTGGGGATGATCTATACCAAGGAGAAACAGAGGCCTATATTAGTAGGCAAATGTATTGAATATTGTCGGAGACATCCTGCCAACTAAAGGCATAGGTGCAGCTCTATGAGAATCTTGAGGCCCTGCATTATAATCTTTTGGGGCTTGGCTCCCAAGAAGACTCTGGGACCTATCTGGCGGCACCGCCCCCTATTAAGGTGGAGGATTCCAAGGGAGTGATTATAATGGCACTTAGCTGAGGGGTGGCTTTGATAGCATCTCTCTCATCCTCTAATGAGGGAAATGGCTGGTCTTGGTTAGATTCGGCAAATGTTTGCGGCCTTGAAACAAGGTCTAAACCAATTCAAACCAGCATTGTTTAAGGGTTCTGTAATGTAATGTGTGCAGTCTGACAAATGTGTTACAGGGTTGGAAAGAATGTACCATGTTGAGGGATTCCAATGCCCTGTTTTTTCAAGAAACAATGACAAGGGGGTCGATTGACTTGAAAGGTTTTCAAGTACATGTTTCACCAGTTTTCCAGGGAGTGGCAGGGTGCCCACGTGGGGGCCTGGTGATTTAAATCTGTGTCTCCTTGAATTTGGAATAGGAGGTCTGGCATGCCTCTCAAAGTGTTTTGGCAGTCCTCATTGGGGTCCCTGGGACTGGGTAGGAAATGTTATTGGTTAACATTTATTTGAATCCTGCCATAGAGGAGAAAGATCAATGTCAGTCCTCCATGTAGGCTATCTTTGAATCATGACTTATGAATGAATGGGAGCACTCTATCATGGTAGGTGGGGATTCCAATGCCGACTCTACAGAGGGAAGGAAATATCATGAGTAGGCATGCACTCCTTCACAAGCTCAAGTAAACATGAGAGGGACTATTTGGGACTGTTTATGAGGGATTGGGAATAACAACAGTTACTGCCACCTGACCATGGTGTCACCGTCATGTGGCATAGAGGACGGGCATCTATGTGGTTGGACCATTTCTTTGTTTATGTAAGGTTTTCAAAAGATTATGGTGGTATTCAGATTTTTCAGCCTACACTAGGGGATCATTTGTGTTTCTTCTTTTCGCTAGGTGTGCTAGACATCCACCTAAGGGAACAGTTAGATATTTTGCCTGTTGTTTATGATAGGAAGGGTCTAACTTGTAGGTGGGATTTCAGAATTTATAACAAACTGATGGATGCCCTGTATGAAAGAATCAGATCTGTTGAGTCTTATACCAATGGATACAAATTGTATCACAATATGTTACGGTGGTGTTAGCTGATGGCCATTCCTCTCCCAAGGTCCCCTTTCACATTGTTTTGATCTTAAAATCTAAACAGGAGAAGCAAAAGAACATGACCATTCTAAAATCCTTATGTCTACCTATTGACGTGCATCTTTATTAAAAAAGGTTATTCTTCAGCACCATACCAACCTGTTACATCTCTGAAGTACGAACTTTACGAGAATGATAATCAGGAGATTCTGAGATACTTGATACTTGATAGGATCAGACACAAGTAACTTATGGGAGAGAATTAACAGCATCACAGGGAGGCTGACCGACACATGGGTTACATTTTATACTAAGACATTTAATCTGCTGATGCATATGACTGCACAGGTTGATCCCACTCAGGTTGATCCCACTGAAATGCTTTGGGCTTAATGTACATGCCCCTGGGATAGGGAGGACGTAGTGTGGGCCATTGGAAAATGTAAACCTTCAAGAACCCCAGGCCGGGATGGTCTGCCGTCCTATGTTCTGAAAGGTCCTATATTCTCAATATCCAATTTGACAGCATTCTTTAGGTCACATGAACTGCCTCCCTCTTGGGCTCTTTCTACCATTATCCCTATTTAAAAAAGGGGGATCCCACCGATCCTACTAACTACATCTCCCCCAGAAGTTGGGCTAATTGGTCTGTTTCAGAGTTCTCCATTATGCCCAGGCAGAGATTCAGAGAGGCTTTGCATTCTGTTACGCTCACCTGTACTCTGCGGGGGCGTTGGGGCACGGTTGGAGCCCTCCCTCGACTTGGCTCCCCGGTATCGGTTGTCTTCCCAGCTGCTACAGAGAATGTTGTTCTGGATGCTGGTATTGCCCCTGTTATTTGTAATGCTGGGCTCTCTGTCCTGCTTCCTTCAGCAGGGGCACGTAGAATGGGCCTAGTTGCTTCACTGGTGTTAGGGAGAATTCTCATTCTATGGCTAATTTCCCTTACCTATAGAGGCCCTCAGCAGCTTTGCTGGATTTGAAGGGTTTGTTTTTTTCTCCTGCTAAGAGTGAGACTCTTTTTCCCACTCTTAGGCATTTTTGCTATGTGTGTTCCAGGCTATTTTTTTTGTGTTTAATGTCTATGGGGTTTATCTCATCCTCATAGGAACCATCTTTATCCACATGTCCGTGCAGTGACACAGGGGTGTCGTAGCGACCCCCAAGCATAGACTCCATACCCCGGGACTGACTACTGCCTCCCAGGGCATGTAAAGTCCCCATTGACTTTACTAGTCACTCTTTATGAACAAAACCAGTACAACCCATCTTACTATGGAGGTACTGGAAAGGGTTAATAGTTTTTCCCCTATGTTCATTTTCAGTCCCATGTACAGTCCCTCTCTTAAAAGTTTCTGGCTGGTGGCAGCGGTTACTACCAAAAATATTCGACCGCAAATATTTTCCTATGGGATTTTCTCATTGTTCGAGGCTATCACATTTACTGACAGCCTCTAACATACCGCCGATTTATTTTTATATTAAGGTTTTATTTGCCAGAACTTTTATATAAATTCTTTCTCGTGTCTTTCTCTAAAATCCTAACCCAGGTTGGGGATCCTTTCTTCGTCCTTTTGGTGGGCTTCTACCCAGAGGCCCTCCTTTCGGCGCCACTGAGTCTGGGGTGGACCCATTGTCTGGGAGGGGAGTAGGACCCCTGGACAGGGTTGCCTCAGCAACCCATGTCGCTTTCTTCCCTGATAGGCTGGAGGGTCTCCCGCCAGGATGACCACTCCACTGTGTGAGTGACAGCTAGGCTGTATAAATGGGGATCTTTTTGCATAAAAGAAGGGTCCTGAGGACTGGAAGAGAAAAACGTTGCCACTGGAACTAAGAAGCCAAAGAGGAGAGAAGCCAAAGACACCTGTATCAACTGAACCACCGGTGAAGCCCTGCTGCAGCATCTCACCACTTTTCTCCACACGACGAGAGAAGATCTTCATCTGCAAGAGCCTTCGTCCCTTGAGCTGGGGGGCCAACTAGTTTGCCAATCGCCTTCCCGGACCTGCCTTGGTCGAATCGCCAGTGTCCTGTACTTGGAGATCGGATAGTCAGGCACCCGTCCACCCGGACCGCGATTTAAAGGAGTTCACCTTTTATTTTGCTTGGCAGCACCGCGGCTGGTTTCATCCATGGGCAGTGCAGTAACTCGAACCTTCCTCCACGACGAGAGCCTCTCTTCCTCTGCTCGATCTCCCGAACTTCAGGAACTGCCAGGAACAACCGCTGCTGCAGGAGCCTCCTCTACATTTTAAGGTACTTTGTTCCGCCAGGCCTCCCTTTCGTTTGGTAGTGCTAAAGGTGTTTTAAATCCTTTACCTACCTGTTGGGTTGGCCGCCCCTATCATTTAACATTGTCTTTCACCCTCTGCAACCACCTTTTCAAATCGTTTAACAAAGACTTGACTGCAGCTACAAGAACATTTTGCTCCTGGCCTCTTTGCCCTGGACCACTGACTCTGGCACATGCCTATTGACTGTGGCTAAATCTGTTACAACTGCCTTCTCTAGATTGCTTCTCACCTAGAAACGTGTTGGTGCACGTAACTCTTATAACCACCTCTTCCTTCCCACTTTTTACATTTGTGAAGTGCCATTTTGCTCGGTTTTCACCTAAGTTTTATACATGCTAAAGTACTGCTTTGCCTAAACTTGTTCACAATCCTATTGGAAAATGTTGCTAGGGTGACTAAGAGTATATTCCTGTATAACCTGTTCTTTCCTCCCTTGTGAGAAATTGATAGAGTACAATTTGTGTTTGGTTTTCACTGTGCCGTTTTGCTCAGTTTTCACTCTTGCTCAGACTTGTCTACAATTTAACTGGGGAGTTGTGTATACTTTTCTTGACTGAGTTTAACTTGCTTTAATAACTGTGATTTATGTGTTGAACTACAAGTGTGTACAATAAATATATCTATTCTTTTTAATTCAAAGCTTTGGTCAGTGTTTCCTTGTGCCATAGTACTGTAGCCCTATTGTGTAAACCCCGAATACTGCTCATCTCCCTCTTGAGATAAGCCACAGCTACAGACTAAATCTTTGTGGTCTTAATCTTCTGTAGTGCTCCCTAGGGGAACAGCACAGGATTCTGCCTAACAACTGGCCCGCGAAGTGGCGATCCAGACCGGCTGTGACCAATCCACTTGAAGGGTAAGTCTTTGGTTTTTTCAATAATGTCTTTAGCAATGAGTCTTGACTTGGTGGTAAGCAATAATGTTGTCTTGCAATGTCTCTGCCCGTCCCTATAGATGTGAAGATGACGATCGGAAGCGTGGAGCGAATCCTGGGACTCCCTTGAGGATGATAGTCTCTCAAGGTCAACAGGTAGACTGACCATTATGATGGAAGTCAAGACTCAGGTAAGATACAGCCCAGAGTTTGTGATTATAAGATTTCTAACCTGTTGTGTTCTTTTCCCTTGTAGGAGCCGTCCGATGACGTGGAGCAGAATCCGGAGGCTTGAAGACAGTTTAGTGGCTCTGGAGGAAGATAACGCAGAGAAGCGGAGAATTAGCAAAAGGCTCCTGCGTCACTGGAATTCCGAATCGGTAGGGAAGAGGCCCCGACTCCGACGGAATGCCGGTAGCATGCGCATACAGCAATGGAGTGGCTGAGATCGGGTAAGCGCACCTTGAGCGATGAAGCGAATGGAGTCAGGTAGGTGCGCCTTCATCTATTGAGCGGCTGGGATCAGTTGGGCGCGTCTCAGCGATGGAGTGGCTGGAGTCAGGTAAGCGCACCTTCAGCGGTGGAGCGGCTGGAGTCAGGTAGGTTCACCTTCAGCGATGGAGCGGCTGAAGTCAGGTAAGCGCACCTTCAGCATTGGAGCGGCTGGAGTCAGGTAGGTACGCCTTCAACGATGGAGTGGCTGGAGTCAGGTAGGGTTGCCTTCAGTGATGGAGCAGCTGAAGTCAGGTAAGTAAGATGGTCTTCAGAGCTGGGGTACCAGAATCAAGGTGAGATACGGTGGTAAGCGTCACACTGCATAACAGAGTAACGTGAAGCAAGGCCATGTGGTTGGGCTGGTCTTATATAGGCTGGCTCTGGCCCTTACCTTTAGCCATGCCTTGTGGCTCCACCTTGCCTTGCCCAAGGATTCCAGCAGGTGCCTCCCAATGCTGTTCTATGGCCACGCCCAGCCCTGATGCACATGCTTTAGGCACAAAGTGTTCCAAGCATACATTTCTATGAGCCTGGCGCCAAAGGCACCAGGACTGGGTACAAGTGGCCCCTGGGGGTGATGAAGGCCTAGGCCCTTGCCCCATGGCCATGACAGTTGGCTTTAGAACTAACCCCTTTAAATGCCACTCTTCTTGCCCACTTACTCCACACTGTGAAACACAAGCAGGGAGGGAACATGTACTTGGCATTGCTTGACTTATCTTCAGCATTTGATTGTGTGCATCTCTCGCTATTATGGAGGTAAAATGCTTAATTGTAACATCCTGTTGCATCTGGTTCAGATAATTGCACCCCTTCATGAGAACCCTAAGGTGAGGATGCATCTGAACCAAAAAGGGATTTCGACAGGTTGGATCAAGGTTTAAGTTGGCCTAAAACAGGGCTGTATTCTTGCCCCTACTCTTTTCAACTCCATCCAGAAGCAGGTGCGCACAGGAGGCCCAGCGACCCCCTGGGTATTTCAAAAACTGCCTCTGGGCCCTGCTTGAAGGCCCCAGTGCTCGTGTGCAGCCTCCCTTCCACCCCCTCCCTGGCATCAACCTCCATGCGAGCGTCTCCCAACTGCCTCCCCTGCCCGCCCATCAACCCTGATTCGTGCTTCCCAGGCAGTGATTTCCACGTTTGAAAATGCTTGCACCATGCTTGCACCCCACTCCATCCAGAATCAGGTGAGCACAGGAGGCCCAGCGACCCTCCTGGGTATTTAAAAAACTGCATCTGGGCCCTGCTTGAAGGCCCCAGTGCTTCTGTGCAGCCTCCCTTCCACCCACTCCACGACATCCACCTCCCTGCGAGCGTCTACTAACCTGCCTCCCCTGCCCGCCCACCAACCCTGATTGGCAACAGGGCGGTCATAAGTGACCCTTCCAGGGCTAAGGGCCCCAAGGCAAAGGGCGGCTCCAACAGAGGCGGCTCCAGAAAGTGTCTGCAGGTGTCTGCAGGGGAAGCCAGTAGCCAGCCATCAACCAGCATCAACGAACAAGGTAGGAGAGGTCAGGGCGGGTATTGTTAAGCCCTAACTGTGTCTAGTTTGGTCTCAAATTGCATTGTTAGGTGTACGCCTCTCTCCCACTATACAGGACTCTCAAATCTAGCTGTGTTTAGGCTGATACTCAAATTGCATTGTTAGTGGTATGCTCACCTGATATCCCGGGGGCGTCCGGAAGGCTCTGAGATCTGGAACCCTGGATGCGTAGTTGCCCAGTGCTAAATAATGAATCTGCAATTACAGAAGGGAGGATTTGTGATAACTGTCTCTAATGGGTGAATCTTCCACCTCCCTCTGACCGATTCCCTCCCCACTGGGTTCTTTTCTCACCTTAGTTATTTGTAGGGTGAGCTTTCCGTCCTGCATTTCTTGTGCAGGGGCGCTTGACATTTGTTGGTGAGCTGCTCGAGTTGCTTCACTGGTGCAGTACGCCTTCCTTGGGCCCAGGCCTGCTGTGACCCTGAATCTGCTGGTAGGCAGGTAGGTTTGTTAATTGTAAGTCTTTGTTCTGTTTATGGTGGGAATTCGTTAATGTCTTTATCTCCTACTTTTCAGTTGCGAAGGTCTTGATGCTGGCGTGCGGGATGGAGAGGCACGTTTTTAGGTAAGAGAAAGCGCTAAGCACAGCGCCTTTATTGTCTTTTAAAGCTAACCTGTGTTTTCTTCTTCTTCTCCTCATAGGCCGATGTGATGCTGCGAGTGGATGAGAGCGCGATGAAAAACAGGCCCCGGAATTCGTTAAGGTAAGTACAGCGCTGTGCAGTTGTTTAATATTGAAAGCGAACCTGAATATGTCTCTTTTCCTTTGCAGATGTTGCTGTGGTGATCTGGATGGAAGCGTGGCGTAGCGCGATGGAATTCAGTTATGACTGATGGAATTTGATGTTTTGGAAGTACGCGTTCTAATATTGTTTTTCCCTTTCTCGTTATTGCAGGTCGCAATATTAGAACAGCAGCTGTGGTAGCGGTTTGCCAGAAGTCCTTAAACTAGTACTCACAGGTGAGTGATGTTTCTTCTTCTCTCGGTTTCCATAGATTGAAGCCCAGTTGATATGCTGAGTGCTGGATGGTGTTTTCTCAGGTAAAACAGAGTAATCTTGTTCTTGTTCTTGCAGGATTACAGGAAGATGCTGAAGACCAGGAGCTGGACACGGTGAGCGTAACGCTGCTGGTTCCAGAATAACACAAAGCGTGTTCTGCTTCAGGGTGTGGTTTATATAGCCCAGGGAAAGTAGTTCCAGGCCTGCCATACCCAAAACTTTAGACTGCATGGCTTGGTTCTTAGAACTAAACTGTGTGGGTGCTTCCATGTTGGATTTAAAGGCCCATGTACATAAATGGGACCTAGTTTGAATAGCCCTTCCTTTCTACATGTGAGCCTGGTGCCAAAGGCGCCAGGACTGGCTCCAGGAACCCTTTTGCAGTGGTTTTAAGGCCTTCAGGGTTCTGATGGGAACCTGCTTGTGGCACAACTTGTACCCCCTTACAGTGGTCATGACAATTAGGCTCTAACTGTGATTAGGCTGATACTCAAATTGCAATGTTAGGTGTAGGCCCCTCTCCCAATATACAGTACTCCCAAATCTAGCTGTGTTTGGGCTGATACTAACATTGAATTGTTGGGTGTAGGCCTCTCTCCCACTGTACAGGTCTTTCAAATCTAGCTGTGGTTGGTCTTGTACTCATCTTGCACTGTCAGGGATGGACCCCCACTCCTACTATACAGGATTCTCGAGCATAGCTATACTTAGTCACAAACTCAAACTCAGTTTAAATCAACTTTACACACACCTAGAGGGATCAAGACCGTGATAGCATATTATCAACCCTACACCAATAACCCTCTAGAAACCTACATAGACAGTTACCGAACTTAGTACTACACCTCCCGGGTACTGTACGCCTAGCACCTCCAACCCCACCGGACTACTCTCTGAGGAGACATACCCAATCCATCTGAAGTGTAGCAGCACAAAAAGCAACCAAGTTTACTAACACAAGAAAAAACGCCAGTACTGGCTAGCGCGAGGCACCACAGTCAACCACTGAACCAGCACTTCCGTGCTGAGCACCAAAATGCCCCAGACCAGGAAGGAGTACTGAGAAAGAGCAAAAGATAATGCCACATTGTACATAGACACACAAATTCAACTCACCACTACAGTAACAGCCTCAAATGAAGGAAACACACCACCAGAACGAACATCAAAAGAAGAAAATCCTCATATCTCACACCATACCTTGCAACAACCCCAGAACCTGGATACCCCAAAGACACAGAGTCATCAAGACACACAAACAACAGCCAGAGACAACCAGAAAAAAGACGGGGTGACCCAAGAAGAATGTGGGAAGACTGTGACCCCATGCATCACAAGAACAGAAGGACACCGACAACACCCACGGCACACCAGACAAAATGATGAAGCACTAATAACCAACAACCCAAACATCAACCTAACTGACCAATTCAATGAAGAAGAAACCTTTGATGATCTTCATCGAACCAGCATGAATAGGGAAGCACCGCTATTGAACAGCCAAGCTTTCAATCTAGCAGCCCGCTTCAATGAATGTGCAGCCTTTGCTGATCCTTGTCATCCTCCAATCAATGCCAATAAAGATGCACTGCAATCAAACAACTGCAAACCAAAAGAAGGAACTACTAACAAGCAAAACCACACCAAAAAGATTCACTGCAACCTAATCAATGCAAGGTCAATGTCCAAACATGCCACCAAAATATACGATCTGCTCTGCGACGGAGTGATTGACATCCTATTTGTAACAGAAACATGGCTAGATGACAACTACAAGATCTACCTCAACAACTGCCTGCCTGAAAACTTCAAATGTGTCCAAGCAAACAGAAAAAGCGAAAGAGGGGGGACGGGTAATTGTCCACAAGGAACGCTTGGTGATCAAACTGGAATACCCACTAAACATCGATATATGCAAAAGCCTTCAAATCAGCATACATCAGGCCACTACTCAAAGATACAGCGGGAACCATAGAGGACCTTTCCAACTGCAGACCCATCTCCAACATCCCGTACACAGCCAAGCTGCTCGAAACGTACATATACAAAACGACCCAAGAATTCATAGAAGAGCACTGCCTACTAGACCAGGCACAAGTTGGCTTCAGACCAATGAGAGGAATGCTATCAGCTCTCCTCTCAATATGGGACAACCTAAAAATGTATGCAGACACGGACAACAGCACTGCCTTGATACTTCTAGACCTATCCACAGCATTTGAAACAGTTAATCGCAACACTCTCCTAAAGCGATTAGAAGGACTCGGAATAACAGACACCCCCCTACTATGGATAAAATACTTCCTAACAGTACGGAAATCGTATGGATGAAACCCTTCAAATCCTGCCCGAGAGATTCCACCTGTGGAGTACCACAAGGATCATCCTTCTCCCTGCTACTATTCAACATCTACCTATATCTACTAATAAGAATTATCAAAAGCCATGGACTCACCTGCTACAACTACGCCGACGATACACAAATAATCTTCAAAATACAAGACAACCCAGAAATAAACTCAATGGTAGAAAACTGCCTCCGCAATGTATTCAACTGGATGAACTCCAACTGCCTCAGAATCAACTCAGGCAAAACAGAAATATTGATTGTCACAAAAAACGGAGGTGTAAACCCCTTTATCACTTGGCTAAGGGAACTCAGGACAACCCCAGCAACCATGCTGATTTAAAAAAAACCTGGGGGTCCTGGTGGACAATAATCTCACCCTAGAGCCAAAAGTAAACCCCCTACTCAAGAAATGCTTCTTTCTCCTGTGAGCGGCAAAGAGGATCCTACCGTTCTTATCATTCGCCAACAAAACAACCACCATCATCGCTCTCGTCATGTCTAGAGTTGACTACGCCAACAGCCTATACTTAGGTATGCCTGAACGACTTCTAAAAAAACTACAACGCATACTAAATACGGCAGCCAGACTGCTTCTGAAACTACCCCGAAGAGAAGACACCACACCAGTGCTAAAAACACTGTGTTGGCCATCAATAAAACAACAAATACAATTCAAAACAAAGTGCATCACGCACAGAGCTGTACACAATCAAGGCGCTGAGTTTCTGAGAGACAAACTGCATCTACATCAACCAACAAGAACGCTCAGATCAAGCAATGACATCCACCTTGAACCGAAACCCTACAACAAAATAAAACTCAGAGGATCTTCTTTCTCTCACCAAGCGCCGAAAATCTGGAACGACCTTCCAAAGTACATGCATAACACAAGCAACCACCTAATATTCAGAAACTACTCAAAACCTGGCCCTTCACGTCATAAATAGAAGACCTCCCACAGGGACACACACACAACTAAAACAACGATGAACAAAGAGACAAACCCTGATCTACACCAAGCAATCGACGGGGAAAAGATCTTAAGGAAAATGCTCCATGACATACCAAACGACTAATCAAGAGACAGCCGTAATAGGACCCAAAAGACCAAATGCATAGCAAGACGAAGATGGAAAAATCAGGATGACCCATCAATAGCAACCTGGCCCCAAACCATAGCCATTGCCAACAGACCTAGTCTCGGCAGATGGCAAGAGAATAGGAAACTCCCATCCATTAGCTCCAAACCAAAGGGCGAGAAAGAGAATAAGAATTCATATTACATAATGCTCATCAAGATACAGCGGTAAGCACAAACAAACACACAAACAACAACCAAACAATAGCTCTTAAGGAAGTCTCACCCCACAGAACACTGAAGGACTAACTGAAAGATAGTCATGATAGGAAGTAAGTAATGACTGAATACACAGGCTGACCAAGAAGGAAGGACTAGGATGCCTCATCAACAGCACACTGACCCTGAAACGTTTCCAAGCTCCAACAGACCACTGTCACAATAGATAGCACAAGTCTAAGTAGTACCATCCTCAGTTCCACACCCGAAGGAAAGGTTCTGACATACCTATCACTCCATACAAATACTCACTAGGATACAGCTGGATCTGCGTCGCACCATCACACACCACAGCGAGATGGCCCATAAGGAATCAGAAACAACCCCACCCACTGGGATACAGCTCAAACGGAACCAGAAGTATCAGAATCAGGATACAGACCCCACTAACCCAACCTTCAAATCTATGCATACTCAACTCACATAAAACTCACACAACCATTTCTCTCCCAGCAATACGCATGCACTTTACCACACCGCATCTACAGAACATAAACAGCAATTACAGCACATGAGGTCTCGCCCGATCTGATACTTGCACCAAAGCCCAGCACTCAGTGTACACCGAGCTGAAACCGCCAACAGCACACCACCTCTCCCACTCTCCTACTCCTGCTCCACCCGACTAACCCTACCTGTCCTCCTTCTTGTTTACCAATCCGCCAGAGCACCTGGGGACCAATTCCATTGGTGACGGTGCACTATATAAGTACCTTTAACATAACATCTATCTCTGTGATATTGGGGCTCTATGGTTGAACAATGACACCTTCCCTGTTCGCTTGGGACATCTGAGGCTTCATTGGTTGGAGTTTGCTGATGATATCTTCCTCTTTGATAGAACGCTGGCTGGCCTGCAATGGAAACGGTGTGCCTTTAAGCAATACACTATCTTAAATAACTTGGAGGCTAACAGCGCAAAATCAAGGGTGGTAATTTTCACGGCTGCCAAGAAAGTGAAAACACTGAAATTGTTTCCGAGGGATCAATGTGTGGAAGTGGGATCCAACATGAGATACCAGGGCTGCAATCTGTCTAATTTAGCTTCTTTTTTGATGTGAAAGTCAGCAATTAAGGAGGGTCTGTATCCTCTACTCTCCCATATGAAGTGTACCTATGGCAAACTCTGCACATTCTCAAATGTACCTATATTGAAGTCATATTTGCAGAATATTGAACCTATTCTCCTATATGACCTTGATATGTGCCTATTTGACCCAGACCCCTACCAAGACACAGTGCAAGGTATAATTTGGAAAAGAGTTTTGGGGTTAGCTATGTTGTTTCCAAACACCCTCATTCAACTGAATTGGACCTAATTTCTTTAAAAACATGCTTCTATTGGTGATATCTGTTGAATTATGCCAAGTGCTTAGAGTCTACCCCTAACTCTCTTTACATGGACCTGGGGAGAATTATTATGGATTCTTCAGTTGGTTCGGTCAATCGATTTACACTTAGGATGTCGACGCTACTGCAGTCCATCGAGGCCTCTGAAAAGGATCTGGTTAAGTTTCCCCAGATAGTCAAGCAGAAACTGCTGAGACAGGATTGGATCATCACGGTAGAGGTGCTTGCATCTTTCATATCTTATTCTGAATGTGCAGGCTTTTCCCATAAAAAGGTCTCAGCTAGCTACATACCTTAAAACCTGTCCTTGTAGTAAGCTGCAAACTGTCTATCTACGTTTTACGTGCAATCAATACCATTCTAAAGAAATAACTAGAAAATGGAAAATGGTGGGCAACCTTGGTAATGGCTCCAAATGTCGTCTGTGTAAGCAGTCAGATGGGGTTGAAATCCTAAAGCACTGAGTGATGGATTGCCAGGTGTTAACCAAACCAAGGAAAAGGTATTTTTTAGAAATCTCGAATGTTTTACTTATAACTTTCTAAAAGTAATTTTTTGGTTGCTTCTCATATGGGGCGAGAATGTGTCATCGATATTTGCTTTGTGTCCGTTCATTAATGAGATGCTGCTTTTGATGGTTTAGGTTTTGATGGGTTCTGTCATGACTGAATTGTATTGTACTTGTATGATTCTCTCATTTTTGTTTTATGTTTGTATATTTGTTTTTTCATAATAACAAAAAAATGCAAAGATCTGCTGCTTGTGTCGTTTACTCCTGGATGGCAGTAGAAGCAAAGATCACTTAGATGTAGTCAGTGCTCTGCGCAATGGAATACACTTCTTTGTTGGAGTGGACTTCCTGGCCCTGGATCTAATGCAAAGCCTTCTCTGAAAAGAATCCCATCATACAAAAATGGTCCATACATATATGGTTTCTGAGATTTAAGACTATTAGTGTAATCCAACGAACAATGGATTTGTATACAGAAAAAATACTGCAAGTGTTCCATAAAAACATGTGTTTGCCATATTTTAATTGAGAAAGCTCTGTCTGTTCTGTAAGCAGTGATTTCTTTTGTTCACGTTAAAATCCATCATTCCAGTGACATGACTCAAATGGGCATCTCCGATAATACTGATTGCACTATGCACTGCCAGGTCAAGAGGGTTGAGGCTTGCTGTCCCAAACAAATTGCACAACTTGCAGTGTACAACTTGCAAGGCTATCACTGAGATGCTCTATTCCCTAGTACTAGTGACTTATTGATAATAGCAGCCTTCCTGAATAAACACTGTGCTTTTTAAAAATATAACCAACCTATCCTCAACTAAATGCTATGGCAGTTTTTTATCTCTTGCTCACTCGGCTAACTGCTGTTTCCAGATCCTGCCTCATCTACACTCTTGCCTCTGCCTATTCTAAATGAGGTTTAAATCACTTTAACCACCAAACCCAAACGTAAAACATTGTTTAGGAAATTCAGATTTGCAGAATTGGTGGGAATGTAGGTGATTGAGCTTACACAAGACGGTTGCTCATATTTGGTTGGTAGTGTTAATGCATGGTGAAGGTTATGGCAGACATATTAATGGAATTTGATTCTACTACAATCGGTTTATTGCATGGCAAACAATGAGTTTGCCGAAATTTGTACCAGCAGAGTCGAAATGAGCAGCAGAGTCGAAATGTGTACCAGCAGAGTCGAAATGAGCAGCAGAGTCGAAATGTGTACCAGCAGAGTCGTATATGATAGGGAGTATACTGACAGATCATTCCTGGTCCTGCTTTCAAATAGCAAGACACATATAGAGCTACCGATATTGGGGAACAACAACATTTCTCCTATTGACTCATAAAGTATATTTTTCAACAAATTGATTCGATTTTAGTACATTAATATACAATCGATCAGGATTTACAACATGGCTTACTCTGCATATTCCTATCAAATTTCCAATGTGCATAACATGCAAGTTCAAATGAGGGTTTCCTGAGCACTCCCAGCTCCCATTCCTCTGCACTAAGGGGCATGGTTATCATCCCTATATATAATTCAGTTAATAAAACCACTGGATCATGATCCGAAATATCTATTTCATTGACTAATGGTCCATGTTTTGCATCCTACCACAAACATGATTTAAAAACAGTGCTAATAGCAGCTTCTATTCTGCAGATCCCTTCTTCCCACCATGTTACTTGCTTTGGTCTGTCACTGCCTTCTTGTAGAAGATATCAAAGCATTAACATCAATAGATTTAAAGGGATTGTAATGTAACCACGAATACTTTGAGTGAGAGAGTTCACACTTAGTAGCCATACATAGGGTATACTGTGCTTTTACAAAACACACATGGCAAATCTAATAGTCAAACAGTAGTTATTAGAGCAATACAACTCAATCATTCGGGCTATCTCAAGTGGTAAGTGTAGGGCTTGAGTGAAGCAATGACCTTTAACAATGTCCCACGCACTACCTGGGAATTAATACAAAGGACACAGAGGTGTTGCTAGGGGGCTATAATCCCTTGTCTTCTGGTCGTATCTCTGGATAGAAGTTCAGGGGCTACAACCAAAAGGCTAGCTAGCCATCACTCTCAACATTCCAGACTGTAACTTAGCCCGAGATCTTTTACAGACCTAGTAACACCCCTGAAGGGATAGAATAGTATCTATTAACATCTCTCCACAGCAAGAACTGGTACACAAAGACAGCACCAGCCATTTTCAAATGTAAACAAAAATATAGCCTTACTAGAAAGGATGAAGGCAAAGTCCAGAGTCCGTTTTCTGTTTCCATGGGCAGCCATAACAAGTTAGACCAGTGGGGGAATGAGGGGGTAGACAACCGAATATAAGTGCAGTGTGGGAAGAGGGTGGTGATGGACTGATATGGAGTGGAGCAGCGGTGAAGCCACTGAGTCAGAGGTGGCAAGACAGGTGGTGCAAAAGCTTACACAAAGTATCAGAATGTGGACACTAAGCAGCAAGTAATTTCTGCAATCCAAGCCACTGATTGGTGAGTCAACACCACCGGTGTGGTAATATTTTGTTTCACAATGTTAATAGTCAGCAAGGCTTCATTCCTCGAGAGGTGTCACCTATGTGAACGGTGGCCTAACTTCGAGAAATATTAAATGTCCACAGAGTTATATGTACATGCATATGTTTGCGTAACATAACTGTTAGTGAATGCAAATACAGGCAGACCAGCCACTGTAATCAATCTGTATATACAACGTGGCATTTATGAAGTTGTACTGCTTCTGCACAAGTTTCATTACTTCTTGAACTTCGCTGATGACAACAGTCCAGAGATAGATGCTTTGGAGCATTGATCAGTGAAACCATGATTACTAAATATTCTTCTCTATTTCTAAATCTTGAGTCATTTCAGAGTTCAGTAAGCAAGATGGAACATTTATGAACATCGATCTGTTTGCTGCATGGGAAGCCAAGTTTCTGTAATATTCGCCGATTTATCAAAAAAAAAGATCAATATTGTAATAAGAACGTGTGTTTACTCCCTGTTTTAACTTGATAATGTAATTGCAGAATTGCTTAGTATTATGAACACTAGATGGAAATATTTTTAATCGGACAAGTGTTCATTTGTCATGTTCAGCAATAAAAGATGTATTATGCTTCCATAGAAGAGTTTGAATGAAGCCTGTCAGGAAGAAAATGACTCCACTGTGGTTTATATCGTATTTGAAAATTGGAACCTAATATCATCAAATTTAGAAACTTAACAGTGTTAGGTGTTGGAAAGTTTGTAAGAAGGTTGAAGAAGTTAATAAACATTTATTGTAACTTTTTAAATTTAAACACAATAAATTGCTGGAAAAAATATTTGTATCGTTATATTTTTTCCATCTGGGTCCATGATATATTCCAACAGCACTGCTGATCAATATGCAATTTAAACACATGCAGTGTTTAATTAATCAATTATAAGGTTTTTATTACATTCACCACGAGTGTGTTCAATTGAAAATGGTACCTTTCTTCTCTCTTTTTTAAAAATATATAATGGTACATCTTCAAGCAGAGCTGAAGATGCGGTTTGTGCAAGTATCTGAAGAGTCATTTTCAGAGTCGGCGGGTTGCATCAGGAGATGTGCTCTACTTTGGTGATCTAAGTTTTTTAAGGAAAGTGCACAGTGCATAAGAACACACATGTTCCATATCTCTGATCTGGCAAAGAATTTGGTCACAGTGCTTCAGAGAAATATTCAGGAGTCCACTGATAGTTAGAGTTTCTGAGCAAGCAAATTTTGGTTGTGCTGGGTTTACAAATTGTATTGTCATTCAATAGTCTATAAAAGACAAATATTTCTAAAGAATCACTTGTGGGGTTGTACGGGGTTCAGGAAACATAAGACATATCACTGTACCATCGGCATCTCTGTGAAATCTGAGAATGTTTGAAAGAATGGCGTGGATTATTGGTAGACGAAGAATAAAAAGGTGGAAGAACAGGGGGACAAAGATGATCCCTAACATACATGACATGTGAGTTGCTAATGTGGAGAGGGTGTGTGTGTGTGTGTGTGTGTGTGCGCGCACGTGCGCACGTGCGTGTGCGTGTGGGCGTGTGTGGATGAGTGAATAGGTGGATGGGTACAGCTTCATGATGGTTTGTCAGAAACGAATAACAGTATGCCAGGACAAATCCACCATAACTGCGCCATTGTTTGATTCACCATGTTTCAAGCTGTTGACAAGACTAGGAACAACAGTTTTGACTTTCTGTCTATCTCTTATTCTAGAATTATATCATCTAATACAGCAAGAACCACCATTCCAGTCCCACCTCCTGGGTAGTAACCTACCTGTAAAGTGTTGAATGATCTAATTGTCCTACATGCAGTTTTTCATTTTAGTTTAAGAGTTGTTTCTAGATGTTTTCAATGAAAGTGATGTTTGATATGTAATTGAAGTTAGATTGATCCTCTAGATTCAGATTGTGGTTTGAAAGTATTGGATTCAAGAACTATGCTGTTCAGGGCCTCCCTGCCATGATCTGAGAGCTGGATACGCGCCTTATAATGATTCAGGTCTTCAGTCTATTGGTTCATTAAAAGGTAAGTGAAACCTCTGAAAATAGCATTATAATTGATCCTCTGGGAGTAACTGGGTAGTAATAATCACGTTTTCTTGAATGGATTGGCTATCTCCCAAAAATCATTCAGAATTTTGTTCTAACTTTAAAAACATACTGCTTCTGACTAACTAGATTGATCAAGACATCATTATGTAAGTTCCCAAGACAATTATTCATGAACATTGAGGTTCTATCACTGGTATACGTTTCCTTTTTATACAGGCACTAGTAGTACCACCCAGCATAGCACGGGTCTGTAGTTGACATCTATGTAGGGATCTGCTATAGTCTTGTGTATGTTTTATAGCTTGGGTACCTGGCTTTGCCCATGTCCTGATTGAATGGTGTTGCATGTGCCCTGGAGGATGTTGCTTTTGTCCTCTTGTCGGCAAGTCTTGCTTAAAATTGTAATTTTTGTTCCCACATTTTTTGGCGATTGATTGTGCTCTCTTCTTGATATTAAACTTAAGTAAGCTGTGACTTTGCCATTTCCCGTATTTGGAGTGGCGCGATAAACACTTTAAAAACATTTTTTTTTCTCAAAAATATTTTTGCTTCTAGGTTTTCTGCATCCAAACATAAAAAAACCATCTTGCCCAGACAAAAGAGGAATCCATGCAAAATTGGGTAGAGGTGAGTTCAACTGTGTGGATGTGTACAGCCGGACAAATAAACACACCTACAAACATTCAGCTTTGTATATAAAGATTACTAAAACACTTTTTTTTAGCTGCTGTGAGAATTGTTATTGCAGAGCTCGTACCAAAAACGTTGTCACTTCTGGAGTAGTGTAAATGGAACGTTATAAAAGGGACTCCCGTTTTAAGTGAAAGATAGCATTAAATAGACATACCTCTAGTGGCCATTTGACAAAGATGCACTCGCAATTTCAATATCTTAAGGGTATTATTCAGGCCTTCAATGTGCAGGTAGCATCTAGGAAAACAATATGTTGGAACTATTCCTACACATCATTTGAATGGAAAATATGGTTAGGGGAGAAACTAACTTAGCTAAAGTAGAAGGAAGCATCAGGCATAGGAGCAGGGGGATATCTTATAGACACTGAACTTTGAAGCAGCTCGTTAAAGATTGCTTGTCCAGGGCATGGGGGTCATGGACAGGAGTACCTGAGCAGTGTGAGCTCCGTCTACCATACCAGCAAAAATCCTTATTATATTTCTGACAGGGAAAAAACAATGGTGGAGCCCTGAAGTGGAAGGGCTAATGACCCAGGAGACCAAATATCTCACCCAGAATTATCCTGGGTGGCACAGGGTGCTCAGATTAATTTCCTTGGCAATGGAAATGTTCGCCATCTTGGCAGATCTCGCTGGTGGCCTATGGTGTTCTCGGTAATCAAGCGGTTAGCTACAGCAAGGTGACAGCTGACACGGCCTCCTTGCTTGCCAGAATCTCCTGTGGGTGCCTCGGGTGAGGTTCGTTGGGTACGTGAGCTCCCCGCCAGCACAGATATTCTGACATACTGCCCAAATGACAGATGATGTTGATCCTCTTTCTTGTGTTCCACACCAGGGGCTGTTGCAGTGTTGGACCTCCAGGAGCAACACTGGGTCACAGAGTGGAGGGCGGATGGGGCTGCTTCCCTTATTACTGGAATCTCCTTGGTGAGTCCCAAATGTCTATATTCGGCAGACTGAGCTTCCTAACCTGTGAGGATACCTTGGTGTAAAGGCAGTTTTGAGTGGTGAGGGGAAGAGCATTGCTTGGGTGCCCTTCCTTGTGACTCTGATGCATGGGCTAAGTCATTGCCCTCAGACTGACTTTGCCAGGACCCCGTAGTGACCGTCAGAGAGAAGGGTCCCCACCATGGTGTAGCTCCAACAAAAAATTGATCCGTTTGTGGGAGCCAGGAGCAAGAGTAGAGAAGCAAATCGTAGCATAGCCCTGGTATCTTCAGAGGCCAAGGAGGGGGTGACTATGGAAACCTAATAAAAGCTATTATGGACTCAAAAACGTATTTGGAAAATAAAATCCTGGAGGTGGGAGTGGACACTTCCCTCATAAGGGTTGTCTGCGAAAAATTAACAAAAAGATGATGGCTGACGAACAACAGGTCAGTGATATCGAAGACTTAGGACCTGATTCATGGAATTATGTGCGTGTAAAATGTGGATTTGCGTTCCATTTTGCCTGCAAATCCCCACTCGTCAAACAGGGTTTTGTGGGCAGTATGGCATACAACTTCCTGTTTTACACGCAAATAATTCCATGAATTAGGTCCTATATGACAATGCTGTAAAAACGCTTGGAGGGCCTAGCAACAGCAACAATAACCCTGAAACAAAGTGCATAGGATTCGGAACGATGGTCTCAGAAATTCAACATACAGATTGTTGGTTTACATGAAGGTGATGAAGGTTGTACACAAACTGAGCAGACAAATCAATCCAAGGAAGCCATAATGGAGTTCACGACCGGAGGGTCAGTCAGATCCTTTAGAACTGAAAACTGAAAATGCTCTTCACATTGAGTTACAGTATTTATAAACAAAAACACAGCATTTGAATACATTACAAGCATCAAGCTCATGCTAATTCCATGTTCCCTATTGGCTTCCATCTATATAGAAATCTAAACACAATATACATTAGTACGCTCTATTGGTTAGTTCATCTGCCGTGACCATCTTATGTGCAGCCCCCTACAAATAATCTAATTGTGCAGTGAGCAGAAAATTCTCCATCATCATTGGGTAAAGTTATACATGTAACAATTACTAAAATGGCAGACCCTCATTGGTCAAAACAAGTTCATGTAACTTATGATGTGCTGTTCGACCGAAGCATACCAATCATTTAGTCAGTGTGAACAGTGAATTCAGCAATTTAGACACATTAATGTTCTCTCCCATGAGCTCAGCCAATTTGGCAATCCAGAGCGTTTCCAGGCCTTATAGCAGTCTACGCTGCAACACGTTTTGCAATTCCTGTTTTGACACATGTTGCTATCGCTACCACACATTCTTCTGGCTATATCTTGGGAACCAGGTGACTTCATGAAAATGTAACTGAGGCTTCTCTCTTTGGAAATAAATTTCCCATATGTATCCATACTACCAAGCCATTCTAATGCAGAACCAATTGTGCCAACACTCCCTAGGTGGTAGTAAAAACCATGATCTAGTTTGACACTTTGGGAATATTGCCACTTAAGGCTTCGTTAACAGCAAACTATGTCCATCATAACTATTGCACCTATCTATCATCGCAACCACAAACCGTCATTCAACATTTTACTCAAAGCTTCTGAGACCCAGTAGGCCCTGGAACAATCACTAATGTGTGTGCTGCACATCACCCTTCCGCCAAGGACCTTGGCACGCTGAACACTTGATGGAGGAAGCACAGGGCCTAGTTCAAGATGGTAGGACTCTGCCTTATGTGGTAACAGGCCCTTGTGCTAATGGAAACCAGTAGCAACAACGTTTGATACCCATCATTGCACCACTTACTCAGTAGACTAGTTCTCTCAAGATGTGGCAAAATGAAATGCAGTTTGAAAACGGCCTTACATGCACACTAAAAATGACTAAATATTCATGTTAATAGAATTTCCACAGCTTGTACTTCACTTCAAAATTAGGGTGAATCCCAACCTTTCCCCTTTAACTACCTTACTTGCTTCTTTTTTTTGTCAAAAAACAGTATTTGGTACCCACAACTTGCTGACATGTTACAGGTTTCCTCCATGCTCTGCATATTCCTATGGGGTACATGTTAGAAAACAGCACACTCCATCCTGTGCGCAGTCAACATATTCTTCCCAATAGTCCTCTGGGTCTGGGGCATCAGAATGTGTTCCTGGTGGACCGATCAGTTGTGGAATCCTATCCAGCTGATGGTCAATCTAGACATTCCATTTCTCTTTCTGTGTGTGTACATGTTTCAAAAGGGGAGTGGCCTCACCTGTTTTTACTTTAATACTTTTAATTGAAGAGTATTGGCAAAGTCATACATAAGCAACAGTCATGAACACAACAATTTACGTACATTAGCGTCCTGCTGACATAAATGCTAAATTTTGTGTGTAATACTGATTAACAATCTCTCACAAAGAGAAAGGTGAAAGAGAAGAAGAAGATAGAGAAGAAAAAAAATAATGAGGCATAAAGAGAGAGAGGGGAAGGAGAAGCAGGAAGGGGAAAGTAAGAAGAAATACAAAGAAAAGGAAAGGAGAGAAAGGAAAGGAAATGTACATCAGATACTATATTGTTATGGTCACCTTCACAAATAATATATCCATATTCAATAAAATGGTTTATACAGTGATGATCAATGCAGCAGCAATCAATACAATCTCTAACAATTCAGCCACATATGCACTTCATTACAATCCATTAATTTAGCAGCTACCAAGGCCACACATCAACACATTTTGTCCTGGCATTACACCAACTGGGCCGTGAAAACCCCAGGCCTAGCAATTAATAGTATGCTCTGTTACCCTGACATGGATCTTTTGACCTGTACACCATGAGAGCCATTTCCTGACATGTCCATATATTCTTCCAAAAGGCACCACACCCCTTTCTTGCGCCTATTATCACAGCTTTTGTCAATAAGCAGGACTCCCTGCGATGAGTATATGCCACCAAATTCCACCAACACCTTCCAGACAGTGATTGTAAGTTCTTCCAATACAATGTAATATATTTAGGAGTGATCACAATCAGTATATACAACAATTTCCGCTGGTGCTCACTTCCTTGAAATTGGGCATTTACACTGCCACACTATACTAATGATAAAGATAGTGGGACCTGAATGTTACATATCCTCAGTATATGCAGACACACTGACCTCCAGTATGTGGAAACACATTCACAGTCATAATACATGTGACACATCGTGACAACATCCTTCCTACGTGACCAGCATAACCTATTCTGTGCACCCTGAAAAGTCCTTCTACACTTGATGGGGTGAAAAGGGCCAGTTGTACACAATAAATAAGGTTTGTGTTATCGATGCTGACAATGAGCTGGGCCTAATCTTTATCCATATATCCGCCCAGCTATCCACTGTGAAGTTCCCTCTTCACCATTTTGCCCCTGCACCCTTGTTAACCAGTTTGGCATGTGGTTGTGCTAGAGAGCACAAAGGTCTTTATACAACAGCTGCTGACAAGGGTGAGGGTTTAGTTGCTCCATTCCTGGCCCAAGCACAAGGTAAGTCAAACATTCTGTCACTTTCCACTAACTATGGATACTGTAGGAACTGAACACTTGGGAGCCCATACCTGTCTTGTTACTCATGGAATGTAACCATACCCCATACAATACATATATGATTAGTGTATAGAATTCATACCGCATGCCATGTAGGCCAATATACTGAAGCCTGTCCTACTCTATTTTCGGTGTTATACCAGAGGGGGTGGTTCATCAACCTCGGAGGCATCTCCACCACAGTAAACCTGGCCTGCAATGCCAAATGAGTGAAAGTAATTGTGAAGATACTATGTGACATCAGTTTACCTGTCATCCAGGGGCACTCTGCGGTCCCATCTCGAACCACTGAGGCATGGTATGATGAGCAACATCTGAGAACCATTCCAGTCCCTGCTTTATAGCAAAAGGTATGTGGTAGCACCACATCTGTGTTAATTGTACCCCCCTGCGAGGGAAGATGTGTCAGCCTAAGGAGGGGAATTCTAGGTTCCGTTTTCCCCCATAAAAATGTAGAGATACATTTGTTGACGTCTTTAAAGAACTGCAGCGGACAATAAACAGGTAACATGTAAAGGGCATGTAGGACCACTTGAGTGACCAACATTTTGACAGTTTTCCCTGCCATGACAAGTGAAGCGTATACCACTTTGACAATGCAGCCTTGGCCAGGATCTCATCCCCATTCACTTTCAGCATACTCCCCACGTCTGCCAGGAACTTGATTCTGAGGTATTTAATCCCTTAGGAGTTCCAATGGAAGCCAGCCCAGATGGAAGACAAAGGGTATTCAGTGTCATAATTTAGGTCTTTTCCACATTTAATTTATATCCTGAGACCACTGAATACCACTTAATCTCTTGCAAGTGTCAGTAGGATTGGGTCAAGTCTCACTGCTAAAATCCTGGCAAAGATCTTTGCTTCTGCATTGATTAAGGAAATCGGCTGATAATTTTTCACTGAAGAAGGGTTCCTTCATGACTTCTCTATCACATGGATCATGGGCTAATAGAATGTCCCCCGGGGGTGCTCTTCTCTGGTATAACCTTTAAAAATATCCACTAGCCTAATGGCCAGCATATTCACAAAAGTTCAAAATAAAATCAATCGGTAACCCATCTGGGCCAAGTGACTTACCAAGTTTTTATTTGGCTATGGCCGATTTAACCTCCTCGACCGTAATTTCGCTCTCAGATCTGCAAGATCACTCACAAATACATTGGGCCTCATTACAAGTATGCCAGTCTGGTAACAATGGTGCCGGTAAGCTACCGACACTGTTGCTACCAGAAAGGCATACTCCGAGTTCTGCGGGCGGGTGCCTTTCTGCCAGGTCGGAACTTGACGGATGCACAGTCACCATTCATGAATGGTGCTGGTGCATCCATCCTCCCCATTCCCATTGAGTCCAATGGGACTCGAATGGGAATGAGAGTAATATTTTCCGGCGCCCAGCAATGGGCAATTACCAGGACCACAGGATTCTGTAACTACACTAGCCTGCGAGCCTCTCAAATACATAAGTATAAAAAAGGACAAGGAAAACGGGCCCCCTAGTCAGAAAAACCCATCTCCATGGTCAGGGGTAGAACTATTTACATAAATGCACAAAGGAGAACGATTTGATACAAGTACAATAATATCTCATTAGCCCACAAATAAAGGAAGATTCTTCTAGTACATTGCAGCCTGAAAAAAATTGATGTCCTGTACACCTCAATTTAAATCACAATCATCAATTACATTTTATTCACAAAATTATTACTTAAAAATATCTTCATCATAAAAGATTTTTGCATTTTTTTAAAAAACATACATCCCGCATATTGACCCTTGAAAAACATATAATGGAAGGAAATCACCTGTGCTAATCATAAGTGCATCACATAAAACATACTATAACATACAAAATCAAAAAATGAGACATACAATCCACAACAAGTGTCTTTGAAACCCGTATCCCAACATGTTTCTGTTCATATTGTCATACATGACTGAACATTCTTCAGGGGAAATTCTTTAGAATGTGGATTCCTTCAACACCAAACAATTCAAGTTCGAGAGAAAATTTCATAGGAGGGATGTCACTAAAACCTATTAATGGTATTGAGTCTCCTGCAACTTTGTTTATTTCCATTAGTTGCCAAGAGCTTGAAAATTTAAGTGTTCCAAGTACGTATAATGCTCACAAATGGCATCCGAATCCAAAAATATCTTGCTGGTTTCCAATTTCATAACCACATACAAGGCTTCCATCCATCACTAGAATTCAAGCTCGGTACTGTTCATCAGTCACCCATAGTTCATATTTCACTAAAACAAGCCCCCCCAGGGCTGTAATGCCCCGGTAAGACCCCATTGCCGGGCACCAGAAAAAAATGACTCCGGCGGCAGCCGTAATGTTTTTACCGGCACGGCTACCGCCGGACTCATAATGAGGCCCACTGTCCCTATTGGGATGCAGTGTCCCTTTCAGGTATAAGTTAAAGTCTTCTTGTGTGGGGGTAGTTTCAGGCATGTACAATGCCTAGTAGAAATTACCTTGGCAATTTTCCCTGTCTTCGGTGTAAATCCCATCTTCCCCCTATATAGCCACATACTTATTGTTCTGTCTCCATGACTTCAGGTAGCCAGCTAAAAGCTTCCCCGACTTATTTTCTCCTCTATAAAATGTTGAATTGTATTCAAGCAAAAGACCCGTCACCTTGCTCAAGCAGAGTTTGTTAAAGTTGATTTTATCCCATAGCAAAGCAGTCCACATCTCCTGGGATGGCAAATATAAATACTCTGCCTCCCTACTTTTAATTGGTTGGAGTCTCTTTGCAGCGTCCCATGTGCTATTTTTTTCATCTTGCTACATACCCAGTGATGTGTCCTTGGAGAAAATCTTTATATGCATCCAAAATGTGCACAGAAGTGAGGTCCTCTGCCGTATCATGCTGATAAAAATCCTCAGTAAAGTCTTCAACTGATTGTACAAAATCTAAGCTCAATAAAATGTCAGTATTTAGCCTCCACCTATTACTTTTCCTATGCTTGTCCCCCCACTCAAAATCCATCACCGCAGGTGCATGGTCTGAAATATGGATTGGGGAAATGTCCGCCAGCTCAACACCCTGTTTATGAATATATAATCGTTTCTAGATTCAGTGGTATGTGAGGGGGAGAAGAATGTAAACTCCTGTGGATCTTGGTTACATGTCTTCCACACATCCACCAGGCAGTGTGTATCCTAGACTGGTGCAATAGGATGACAAACATCCTATTTTAAACAAGGTCTAATGGCGAGTTGAAATCTCCCCTTACCAGTTAAATTCCCCCCAAACTGTTGTATGCCCATACTCAGGGATTCCCAAAACCTACTATTCTTCTGGTTAGGCCCATATATATTCACTATGGTTAACAGGGTACCGTTCATCTTCCCCCTATCCATCAGCCATCTATCCTCGTTATCAGAACATGACTCGAAACCACAATTTGTATGCACTAGAATTGCTATTCCTCGCTACTCTATCCTACCCTTGCATCCCCCAGGCCCCAAGCCCCACACCTGCCCAACACACTGTTTTCTGAGCATATATACACTCTGTGCTGGCCAAGCGTGTTTCTTGCAATAAGGCCATATGAGTGCCTAGCCTCCTCAGGTGAGTCAATACCTTTTTCCTTTTGATCAGGGATCACAAATACTTCAGATTTTAAGTTTTATACTTGCCCATGATTCAGTATAAACCATATCTGTGACATATATAGTACAACTGCCATAGTCATAGTTGAGGGGAATCCTCACCATCCACCTGAAGAGGCAATTCGCCCACATGTTGCTTCACATTTCTATACCCTTTTCTGTGTACCTCACGGCCCACTGTAACAAATTCATCAAGCAAGTGCCCAATATGAAAAAAGAAGAAAGAGAAGAGACAGAGTAGAAGAAGAAGAGGAACACCATGTGGGTCACCCAACACCATCTGACAACCACCACACCTAGCACCCTTCCTACAGGTAACAGAGAATGTGAAAAGCCACCCAAACAAATCATCCCTGCCCAAAAAAACATCCCCACTGGTATCAGCAAGAAGAGCTAGAGGAGAGGAAACCCCATGCCCCAAAAATAATATCTATGTTACCAACACAGCATCTAATCAACATACCTAACTTGTAATTATCCAGCACCAATACACAAAGGGAGACAATGCAAGGATTCAGGTATTCTCCCCCACTGAGGACGCACTCTTGGATTTCACTGGTGACCTGGACTTGTCCCACTCATTCCCCTCTCCTCCTGCCACCTCCCTCGACGTGGCCTCATGGGACACAACTTGGGCCCTATACCCCGGATCCTTTTTGAACTTGAAGTGAGAGAGGAGAGCTGCTGGACCTGAAGGTCTCCCTGCTGTCAAATGAGAGCCACACCCTGCGCTGGGGACCCACGACACCAGGAGAACAGCTCACTTCCATTTTGGACACATCTAGTCCCCCTTGACTTCATGTGAGGTACGCCTACACATCCAATGGATCACCAAAGAAATCCTCTTTCTTGTCAAGGGCAGAGATTATATTGAAATTCATGCCTCCGCAGATCCTGACAAATGTCCAACAAACACCTCCTCTTTGCCATTTTGTGTCTGAAGATGTCCTGTACTATAGAGTTTGGCTGATTCTGCATAGTTAATTTTCCCCTGGTGTTCTTTGCTTTGTCCAGGATTTGAAATATTTGTACGTGGCGGGGAAGACATGCAATGAGATGTATTCAGGCAGATCTTCTCGTTGACTATTGAAGACGTATTCTGTGTGCCATTGAATTTCCAATGCTGGGGAAAATGCAATGTTGAGGAAGGCTAGAAGCCACTTCTCCCTTCATGCTACCACATCTGAACCTCCCATACCTTCAGGTACACTTATTTTTATAGTGTTTCTTCATTTCTGTCCTCCAGTTAATGTTGGATAATTGCTCTGGAATCAGTGCTAGGTCTCCCTTTTGGCAATTCTGGCAATAGCTGTGGGACATCTATATTGAAGGGTAATAGAGGAGGCGGATTTTCCCCATTAGTATGCAGGCTCTTTTTAGATGCCATACTCTTCTGCCCCCCTGCACACTGAGCTTCATATTATGGCCCTCTTGAGAATAAATATGACACTCTGATATTTCCCTTCAGTCTTGTAATGCAGCTTTTGAAGAGCTGACTGCCAAATGCTCCTTTGTCACCACTGATCAAAGCAGGAACTGGCCATGGCTGACATGAATGGGATGTTCCTCCCTGCCACTAATGGTATGCATGCCCTGTGCCAATGTGTTGTATGGCTTCCTTCCAAAATGGCAGCCATACAGCCCAAAAGCCACTAAATCATTGACATAGATGATGTCTGTAATGGCAACTCCAGGGTCTGCTCAGCCTTCAAGGTCCCATTGTCGGCACTGCTCACAGCCTCAGAGCACTGGCCCCTACTGCACTTCTTTGGGTACAGTCAATCCATGCCTGTCCGACGTGGTAACCTCTACGATTCTACCCGAGATCCAGCCGATCTGAGGCCCAAAAACGCTCCCCTCAGCTGTCCGGCCTTACACAATCTCTGGTTCTACACTGCAGCTTGCTGCAGTGCCACTTCACCTCTCCCATGTGCAGTTCATTCCGAACACAATCCGGGGGTGTGGCAACTTCTATTATGGTTAGTGCTGCAAAATTTTAGCTTAAGTTGGTGCAGGGTTACAGACCCTCAGGGGCTTGCAACCGTGTTGTGGGCTGTCAAGCCATGCTCCCGGCCTCACATGTTTTAGGTATAAGTGACCTCATAGGCAGTCCCTAGGCCACCTTTTTTCTTTAGTAACCCATGACCAGCTGGCAGGTAGAAAGAAGGATAATCAACAGAACAAGGGCACTTTTTTTTAATTGTAGTTTCAATTGCTTCACAAAAAAAGTTACTGCATTTATTTCACAGGGACTCTGATTTCCATAATTTCATTTGTTGGGAGCATGTACAGGCCTACCCTCAGGAAGATGTTACAAGGGTTTTATTCAGCAAATTATTCATATACTCTGGAAGTTGGTTTAATTTCTTCATGTTATATGATATGATATGATATGATATGGTATTTGTAACGCGCCTATACACAGGTGTTTCAAGGCGCGACGAGGCAGGGAGGGGAGGAACAAGGGGAGACAGACAACGATCCTACTAGGCCAGGTGTCATTCAGATCGCGCAAGTGCAGGGGTGGGGGAGGGGGAAAAGTGCAAGGGGAAGGGGAGGGGCGAAGTGCAGTACAAGGTAAGTGGCGTAAAGTAATAAATAAATAGGGCCAGCTGGTGGCAAGTGCAAGATAAGTGCAGAACAAGTGCTGGGGAAGGGGGGGCTGTAGGGATACAGAGACAGTCCCGCAGTGCAGAGGGGTTCCAGGGCATCAGTGCAAGTGGAGAGTGGCTGGGCCCAGGACCGAGGCCGTTTAGAGTGGTCCAGTTGCATCGCTATACTGGATGTCAATTTGTTCTTAGATGCAACTTCGAGAGTCTGGATCCAATCCTGTTCCTCTAATTTCTTCTTCACTCTTGTAGGATTTTGGCTAAGGTCCTCTTCTGTACAGTCGAGTTCTTCCAATTTGCTTTTGTTTGCCTAAATTGTTAGCATCTTGTTGGATCCCCTCTTGAGTTTGCTGTTTATGATGTCAAAAATATGTGACCATGTATCTGATGTCAATCACCGTTGCTTGGGCTGTTAGCTTTTTACTTTTCTTAAAGAGGGCATCTTGCATTGGGAGTTTGACTGTGCTTTTGCTCAAGGTTACACCAAGATTTGTGAATTTCTTTACCTATTTGATTTTAAGGACTTCAAGATGCCATTGTAGTTTTTTAGTTTGTTTAGCTGTTTTTTCGATTGCCATTATTTTAGTTTTCTCTTTATTTATCTCGAGCTTGTTTCTCTTAGTATACTTTGCAAGGTTGTCCAATTGTCGCTGTAAGCCGATTGCTGTCTGATCTAACAGAATCAAGTCATCGGCGTAAAGGAGGCGAGTGATTTTGGTTCCTCCTAAAGCTGGTTGAAAAGATTGAATTTCTACTTTGAAGTATTGGAAATCTCCTAGATAGGAGTTAAATAAAGCAGCGTGAGTGAACAGCCCTGCTTTACCCCTCTTGCTGTTGTGATTTCAGTGTATAGCGTAACCATTCAGTTCAGCCGCGCCCACATTGATGTATTTGAGTTGAGGGCTTGTATGGGCTCCAGGATCTCCAGTGGACATTTCCAATTTGACAGTTTACCCCATAGGATTTTGCAGTTGATGTGGTCAAAAGCTTGGATCAGGTAAAAAAAGAAGCAACAGATATCCTGGGGCTTCCTTCGATGATCTCTACTTTCAAGGCACTTTGAAGAATAATTTTAGCTGTTCCCATATTCGTCATGAACCCTGATTGAAATTGGTCCACACATCCTGCCGTTTTCGCCCATAGTTGGAGGTTGTCTAAGACCAACAAACTGAAGCCCTTGCCGATTAAGTCTAACAATGCAATCAGGCGTTAGTTCCTGGGATTTTCTTTAGGCCCTTTCTTATAAATAGGAACTATTGTTGAGGTCTTCCATGATGGTGGAATGGACTTTGTAGACATCTTCTAAAGACTTGCCCATTCATTCGAATGTTCCTTGAGGTCAGCATTTGTTATTCCATCTGGGCCAGGAGCCCTTGAAGTGTTAAGTTTTACTATCTTTATCACAATGGTCTCTATCTATGTTGTGTGGTAGGTTCCAGGACGTTTGCCCATGATCTTGTAAAGGGCCAACTGGCTTTTGAAACAAGGCCAAAAAATGTTTCACCCATTGCTGTTCACCTACGTTGTTCTGCAGGGAGTTGTTAATTTTGTTAGTTGATGCTTTTGTCAGGGACCAAAACTCACTCGGTTTCCTACCGCAAATTACTTTCAGCATTTCCTCTGAGTCAGCTTCATACATTTGAATTTGGTAGGCTTTTGACCATCTTGTGTATGTTTTTACCGCACACTTGGCCTTTTCTATGTCTCTGCTGTTTTTGGTCTTAGATGCCATATGCCTTGCTGCTCTTAAGGCTCTTCTTTTAATCAGCACTTTGAATGCATTACCCATCCACAGCAGTGCCCATGAAAACATAGATGTAAACCAAGTTTGCTCTGTGATCCCCCCTTCTTTCTCCTAGTGCGCAAAGTGTGTAGTGAGTGAATAGTTGGGGTTAAGGTACCATTATCTGTGTCATTGGAAGGTTGGTAAGTGCAACAAGAACTACCTATCTTTGCAGAGATGCCACCCTCCACAGCGGTAAGTCAAGTACGTAGCTATTTTGGAAGGTGGTTAACCAAATTGCTTTCAGCTTCTCCCTGACACCGTTTAGTCTGTGCTCTATTTAGTTTGCAGTTGAATCAGCTTCAAACTTGTTATTTGGAGCCATTTCACATTCACGACTGCCTTATACACCAGAAGTAAGAAGAGAGGAAAATAATGTCTCAGCTTTATTAAAATAACCTAAACTCCTTGGGAATCAAATGTATTATGTCCCGGAAGTCCTGGGAGAAATAGTTGCTAATGTTCCAAGCCTAAATAGCACCAGGCCTACTGGTGCATGATGTACACTGGTTTGGACATGGGGTGCTTGTTGACTGTGGTGACATTGACATCCAGGACAATGAGCATGGGAGAGTGCAGGGTTGGCAAGGAACATCCTTACAGAATGATGACAGTTGGGTGTATTCCAAACCCCCATTAATGCAATATATGTCCATGAGGGCTGCTGTTCCCCCTCTGATGTCCCTGGTGATGGACGGTCATGTTAGACTGTGTTTTAGTCCCTACATGCATGTTGCTGTTGCCTCTGAAACAGAAGGAGAATCACCTACTTGGCTAGGCTTTTCATGCTGGTAAATACAGGTCCATTTTCTGGCATACATCTCCAAAACAGCGAAACAAGTCTCATTTATTTCCAGTACTGCACTCTTTGATAGTCCAAGCATACCTTCTGCTTTGCATTCCATCAGTCCACACATGGCTAATACACACTCTTGTCTAAAACAATATACAGACAAAACACTATTCACTATGCAAGTTTATAGTAACATAATTAAAAAAAGGGTTTAGCTAAGGATTTTGGAAATGTTGGTTTTATTACATACTATTGTTAATGTTTAATTATAGCTTAAAATTTGATTTTGAATGTTTTATTACGCGCACCAGACATAGTAAACCGTATTCGGGTGCAGATGGTCACTAAAAAAGAGAATCCAGACGTGTAGGGACCCAACGTTATAGTTATGGTCAAGTTTCCTTTATTTAAATAGGCAAGTTTTTAATCGCTTTCTGAAGAGGTCAAGGGATTCACACATCCTAATCTCTAGAGGGAGCTGATTTCAGACCTTGGGGCCAAAAGCTCCAAAGCTTCTTTCTCCTCTTGAGGTACATTTGGTCCATGGAATAAAAGTCAAAAGTTTGTCTTCCGAACGCAAATTCCTTCTAGAATGGTATACCATCTTTTTTTCAGCCAGGTAACCAGGCGCCAGCCCTTTCAGGCATTTATAGACCAAGCAGGCCATTTTTAATTTAATTCTATCCTCCACCATCAACCAGTGGAGGGATCGTAGCATTGATAATACAATGTGTCGTTTGCCAAGGTTTCCTATCACTCTAACTGCCACATTTTCAGCTCTTTGGAGTCGGGCAATTTGCTTTTGTGGGATTCCTGCTAATAAGCTATTGCAGTAGTCCAGGTGGGGGTTAGTGATCACCCCCACCACAACTGCCCTATCCACCTAAGGAATATAGGGTAGCACATTCCGTAGTGATCGCAGTGCATAATAGACTGATTTCACTTTTGCCCCCACTTGTGTCTCACTACCTAAATGTTCCTGCCACCAACAGCCCAATTTTTTTTTATCATTTTAGAATACTGCAGTTGTTCCCCAAGGATCAGTGAGGGGGGGATTCTGTCTCTCAGACAGCATTTTATTCTTAGAGCCAAACAGTATAACTTCAGTCTTGGCTGCGTTTAGTTGCAAATGGTTATCCATCATCCATTCCTTAAGTGCTTCCATACACATGTTGATCCTCTCAAAAGTGTCTTCAATGTTCTGGATTTCCATGTATAACTGTGTATCATCTGCATATAAATGCAATCGCAAGCCATACTTCTGGAATATTTTGAAAACCGGGCAAAAGTACAAGTTAAAAATAAGAGGGGATAGGGAGGAACCTTGTGGTACCCCACATTCCAACTATTACCCTCTGACTTCTACCTTAAAGAAAGGATTCAAACCAGTTTATCACCTATTTAGATGCCGTTCCCACCTGCCAAATACATTGTACAATTATCTAACATCAACAAAACTGTTGACCCTCCTTTATCCGCAGCCTCTAACAGATCTTCATGCACGGCCAAGAGAGCTGACTCTGTGCCATATTTTGGGTGAAAACCCAATTGTATGTTGTCTAAAAGTTTCTCTCTTTCAACAAATTTCTGGAATTGTGCGCAAACCACCGTTTCCAAGATCTTTGTTGGCCATATCAAATTAGCCACTGCCCAGTAATTCTTCAGTATTTCTGGATCTAGAGTCGCTTTCTTCAATAGTGGCTTTACTAAAGCTCTCTTCAAAGCCTTCAGAACTTGCCCTTCGTGTAGCGACTTATTTACTAAGGTCATAATAAATGGTGTTATATTCTTCACCAACCGTTTAGCCGCATATGCCGGCATTGAACATTAAAGGTCATTAGTGGGCTTCAATTGGCTAAGAAAGGTGGATATCATCTTTTCATCCACTTCTTGGAACTGAAAGACTATTTCCTCTAATTGTATGTCCTCTGGTTCTTTTTCGTCGCCTCCACTCTCCTCTGGTTTAGCAGATCTTCCCTGTTATATATTTTCTAATATAGTAACTATCTTTTATTTAAAAAAGGTGCTACATTTATTTGCTTGTTCTAGCGAGGAAACCATGGTTGCGTCCACAAAGGCTAAGTTATTAAATGTTGATACCACCTCAAATACAGCTTTTGGCTGATTTCCAGCCTGTTTAATCTCCTTATGTAAGAAGCATTTTGTTTAAAACAGGGCCACTTCATAGGTTTTTAAAACTGCCTTCGCTCTATCAGCATCAATATTAGTCTTGGAGCATCTCCAAATATTAGTGCCTTTACAAAGCTGTTTTCGTTACAAGGCAAGTTCAGGGTTGAACCGGGATTTAGATTTCCTATTCTTTTTTTAATTTCAGAGGGGCGTATTCATTACAAACTTCCTCTGAAATCTCCATAACTTTGTCAAAAAATTCTTCACACGTTAGTAAACTGTCACTTTTATTCAGTCTCTCTTGTAGCTCTTCCCCTTTGGGGATTCCCAACGAGTATAAATGTAAATATTTTTACATATAACATCTTTAAATGTTCATAGATAACAATGTTAACATTTTGTAATTGTTTCTACACTTGTGTATAACCTTGCTTTAACCCCACATCCTTGTTCCTCATAACAGTCATCACTGAATGAGATGTCAACTTTACCTTGTTATCAGTGGGATGAGGTAGACAAGAGTTTGGAGTTATGATATCGTCATCCGGGGGTCTCTGGACTCCATGTCCCAGGATATGCATGTCTTCCCTGATTGTAAGCACTCCACGATCCAACACCAGCCGCAATTAAACACACAATTTCATGATTCTCTTGAGCCTGCCAGACTGTACCTCACGTAACTCTCTGAACGTTGACATGTACATTCCAGGCCCCTCAACCAGGAGGAAGCAACATAAACACCTGGAGTACACCTGCCACCAAGAGCAGTACAAAGTAAATGGGGTGAAGACCAAACATGCTCACTTAACCAATACAGCATACCTCTGTGAATGTGTGCTAGCTGTGCTAACAAACTGTCAACAGGAACCCACCTTAGTGCAGTAACCCCAAATTTTAGATCCGCCATGGGTTCATATGTGGCTGATGATAACACTGTTTGGATGCCAGATAAGTATTTGTTTTGGAGCAATCTAGTTGTTGTACTTGTCATGTATGACACGATTGGCAAGCACACCTTGATCCCAACATGGCCTGATCACATACCATCAGGAATGAGTGAAACCGTTGCAGCCCTGCATGTTTTCAACATTACCATCTTTCTGTGAATCACTGTTATAGCAGTTGGAATTTTATAGGCCAGTGTCTTACTCTGTGATAGTCCAATGCATCATTTCATGGATTGAGCAAACCATTGCTATGCTGCAAATTTTGGATCAAAGGTGCCAGAGAGCACATGAGTCTGATGCCAATTCTCAAATCTCCCACGCACTGGGCCTGATCATGACTTGGGCGTTACCGCCGGCCCGGCGGCGCTAAGAGCTGGGGCGAAATCCGCCGAAGTCCTGATTTGGTGGACCCTTAAATCCGGCGGTATTAGCGCTACCGCCAGATTTAAGGGTTACCGCCAAAGTCGTGATCAGGCCCACTGTGTGCTGAGAACTACACACACACAATTCTACAGTCAGAACAGTATGGGATGTATGTGTAATGCAACTGGAACCGCAGGTGTTCCTTCAATGTGCAAATGATATGCAATGCCATGGAATTCTTTACACAAATGTATGCCGATTTCCCATGATCAACAATGGTCATCCATACCTTTTGCTAATACCAACATGTTCCCAGTTAAGGCTAGCGACAATGGGGACATGTGGTTCCTAGATAAGTGAGCACATTTAATGTTGAACCCTTTGGGGCCCCTTTAAATCAGTAACATGTCATACTCAGGATGGGATGCAGAATAACTATTATACCAAATAATAAGACCGACTCACGTTGGCAAAATGTCTCGTCTGTTTTATTTTCAATTGTCTGAAACAGGAGTTACAACGGTCATCAACAGATGTCACACAGCATTATCTCAATGCATTTCATAAAAAACGGTTCTTTTATAGCAAAAATTCATCATATGTGACGTCATATTATGTGGCAAACTAAGAAAACCTACAGGGGGGTTGTGAATGGCTTAAGAGGAACATCTAAGCATATTTTCTTTAAAGGATCAGGTTGTGATTGGGTCTCTACAGTCAGGTGGACAACTTATGCCCACCCCTAGTGCAAGTCACAATCATCAGTTACTAGGTACACGGTACAACATTGGCTATCAAAATACATGGCCCTTTGTTGTATGGCCCTCTACTATTGGTTGGCACGCTTGTACCCTTCTGGAACAATCGGATCACTAGCAGCATCTTCGATGGTAACCCAGGTGCCAGAGGGTGCACTTGACCGTATCGCCCCACCCAATTATCCCAATATTCTCTCATCGCTCATGCCGTCTGCCATTCAGATTGTCTTCGAATTTGTCCTTGCAAAGTATCAGTGCTCCTGAGAATAAAAGGCAGTATAGGCACACTCCTAGCACAGTTCAGGTCTGTACTCCCAACTCCTATTTCCTTCCTGGACTCACATGACAGGAGACTGTATTTTGGCTTGTTTTGCAGCATTTAACTGTCTTCAATTAATAAACTTGGCACTCATGGTTTTCTTTCTTGCACCTTTACAAGGGCTGATTCAGTTTCTCATGTTCACTGTTCTTCAAGGATAGATAACTAGTTCTTGACACCAGGCCAGAAAGCTATTTCAGACAGTTATTCAATCTTCAGCTGCTTTCTTACTGCGACACAGGTTCCCGATCCTTCTTTCTTCACAGGTCTAAGCTTACAAAATACGTGGCACGATGTCCAGATTCTATATAATGGTGGCACTGCCTGCAGTCTATTCACTACGTATAACCAGCCTTTATGATTACTTCATCTACTTGGGTTGCTGAGTCTGTACAGTTATAAAATGGCTTGCATTTTCTGCAGTGCTCTTCACACGTGCAATTTTCATTCCACATATGAAAGTTTACTCAAGTCTTTACTTCGTCATCAAATTCTATAAGGTCTACGCATCTTCTTCTTCAACCACTCTTCTCAATGCATCTGATTTCTTGTGAGGTCACCAGCCCCATTTCCTCTCATCTTCATATTCCTTCAGGGATCTCCTCCTAGAAATTGTCATCTCTGCATGAGTACATCATAGAGGGTCTTCTCAATGGATACCTCTTCTCGAAGTCTCTCAGTGAAATTGACACAATCACTGATGTTGTGCATGTCACGACTTCTGGTTTCCAACATATAGGAAGAATGGGGGTGGGACTTCCTGCAGAGGAATTCACTTGCTCCTCTACACCCCGTCCCTCTGGTTGATTCATCAACCACTCCTTCATCAGTCTTCACATCTTGGTATCCTCTCTTGAAGAAGTGCTTCTTTGGAGTCAAGATCTTTACTACTCACTTCTGGGATCCTGCTGAATTCACATATTTATCAACACTCCAGGTCATGTAGCTGCACTGTCCATTTGGATTACAGTAAACCCATTTTCCCACATACTTATTGTGAATTATTGGATGCAGGAACTTCATTCCCGCAGGTGCTACAATGCTGGCCTCTATATATTTTCAGATCACTTCATCTGTCAATTACTTGGATCCAAACTATGACTTGACATTGATTATTATCTTCATTCCCAATGCTTTCTTTGCTGTCTTCTTGCACTGTGTGATAATTATCCTGATCACACAGAATGCAAACATTATCATCACCAATACTGCTCTCAGGAACTTGAAGATGTTTGCAATCCACTGTGGAACCCATGAGAATATAGAAGCAAACCAGCTATTATCTACAATGTTTTCTGTCTCATCTTGTTGCGTACATTTGTCAGCAACGTTATGGCCTCTGTTATACCTTCTTGTCATCATGAGAACATATGAATGTGCAAAATGATTCTCCGATTTTGGCGCAAACTCCTCCATCCATTGATCATATCACTGACATATCTGTTGTGTAGGGTCATCATTCTTATGGCCCTCAGATCTTCCCTGATAGAATTAAATCCCTTTATGGTGGTATTGATTGTCTGTAAGAGCTGCCAGCAAGTGATCTGTAACCACTTCGCATTCGCCATCATCTGGATCCCAGGTGTAATGATAGTTGTGAATATTGCTGATTCTATCGATTTAGCAGAGGCATAATTCTCCCTCCTTGTTGGGTTGAAGAATTCAAGTGATCTTCTTCTCCTCAAATGGTCATCTGCTTTTGGAAACTCTTCAATGTTCAGGTCACTCTTCAGAACCACTAATGCTGGAACATGAATAAGCAGTACAGAACACATCCCTCCACAGACTTTGGGCAGCTTCATGTAGGCTCTGGACCCACAACCCAATTGTGGTCCATCAGGACTGCTGTTCCTGCTCCCACTTTAGTAACCTCAACTGAAGTCTTGCAGCCTCTGTTACTTCCCACATGATTCTTTACTTCCCTTCTAAAGCATAGCGTCACATTTAATAATGGAATCACAAATATTGGACCTGATTAATTTTCAACCCATGTTAATAGTTTGGCATACTTGGTCCACGATTTGAACATTCCTTATGCACTTTCTGTACTTCTTGTATATATTAATTATTTAGTAAGTGAGCTGTGCAGGACATCAGCCCTTCTTCCCATCCCACTAGAGATATTTCAGAATTGAAATTGAAACTGTCATCTGGTTGGAAATGCTGCAAGAAGAACGAGAAATCTGGCATTGTATTCTGAAATTTCTCTAGAGATAAAAGTTTGTCCAGTTTTCAATGCATAAGGTATGAGTGTGCAGACAAAGCAGCTCTCCTTAAACGTTTTCGCTCCCACCTTTTTCATGTGCTGATACCACGTTATTATCCAAGTGAGCTGCACTATCTAGATATGTGTTTATCCGATTATTGTCTTCCTCTGCTCTTCTTTGTCTCCTTAGTAAAATGTTTGCAGCCCGTGGAAACAAATCTAAAGAAGCTCTATGCTGGAGAGACAACACACAGGGCCTTTGCTCATTGGCTATGGGCAAATCTACAAGAGTTTCTGGAGAATGGAGAATTAAAGGGACTTCTGCCTTTTTTGGATCAAAAGTATAAAAAATGTGAATCATGAGAAACAAAAAGACACAAAGCTTAACTGTGCATATGTATATTGCAAACCAACATAATAATCACCACCACTTATACCACTCTGTTACTTCTTGAGCTTGCTCATTCTCTGAAATCATGTTAAGTTCACCATTTCTCATCTTTGCTGCAATTTAAGGAAGGAAAAACACTTTACTCAGCAACTGTAATAGATTAGGTATTTGTAGCAGTTCCTCTACTATTGCTATGAGCAGCCTTCTGATTACAGGGCCATTCTTAGGATCCTGTAAAAAAGCATGGATGTCCACATCCCTTCTGACAAGGGCTGGATAAGCTTTGTGTGTTTGTATTGCTTGTAAAGCGCACCGAACCAAGGGGTATCTGAGCACTTTTCTTAGCTACATGGTTACATAGTTACAATAACATACAGGTCAGAGAAGTAAAAATAGCAGAAAATACAATAAAATCAGAGAGATAAAGAAGTAATACATGCATAAATACAGTGTAAATACAAATACAACAATGTACAAGAAATATACAAGAGAACAATACATATACAGGTATTGCAGGTTCAGAACATAGTTGAGGTAGCCAGTAGTGATAAGTCTCAGAGACCTATAGAAGAATCATACCTTAGCTATGGGGAAGGTTGGTGAAGGTTCTAGGTCATGGACAATGTTATGTACTGTGGTCCCTAATTGGACTGCCTAAACAGCCAGGTTTTTACTTTGTTCCAGAAGGAGAGGAACACAGGTTTGGACCATAAGGTTGGGGGTAACCAGTTGGGGGTTGTTCCAGTTCTTAGCTGCGAGTACCGGAAAGCTAGAGCCACCTGCTTTGATGAAATTTCATTTTGGAATGCTGAGGCAGTGGGTGTAGTTAGATCCAGTAGGTCTGGTAGATTCCTTTCTAGAGAATTTGTTTATAAAGTATTTCGGGGCTGAGTTGTTGAGACACTTATGGGTGATCATAAGTGTTCTGAAGGTTATCCTGTCATGGATAGGGAGCCAGTTGGTATTTCGTAGGGTTGGTGAAATGTGGCTTGAGTGGGGGATGCTAAGAGCAGATCTGAAGGCGTTATTTTGCAGGACTTGTAACTTGTGCAGGTTTTTCTGGCTTGTGACAAGTAGAGCGTGTTACAATCATCCAATTTGGATAATATAAGAGCTCTTGCAGAGATGATACAGCTATTGGATGTCAGGAAGGGCCTGCAGGATTTAATGAGTTTTGATGTGTAAACTGTTGAGGAGGTTGCGTTGATTGGTTTTTGGAGTGTTAGGGTGGATTTGAGATAGAAACCTAAGGTTTTTGCTTCCTTGTCAACCTTGATAAGGTTGTCGTCAATATTGAAGGGGGCGTATTTAGGGCCTAACTTGTTGAGTCTTAATTTGGATCTGATGAGAGGAAGCTCAGTTTTGTTGTCGTTGAGACAAAGGACATGATTGGCCATCCAAGCTTATATTTTGCTGTAGATTTCATTTAGGAGAGTGGCATCTGATTGGTAGTCGCCTGACAAAGTGATAAGTATTTGCATATCGTCCGCATAACTTGTGCATGATATGCACAGCTCCTCAAGGTGGTGAAACAGCTTGGTGAAAATATCGTAGAGTGTGGGCAATACACAGGAGCCCTGAGGGACTCTGCATGTGATAGGGGAATGGATGGCTGACGCAATGGTGGCGACAACCCTCATGGATCTGCCTGCCAGGAAATATTTGACCCAAGCTGCCGCTTTGTTGTAGAAGAAGGCGGCTGAGGTGAGGTGGTTGGTTAGGATATTGTGGTCAACCAAATCAAACACAGCCGACAAGTCGAGTAGAAGGAGTAGGGCCGGCTTTCCGTTGAACCTAGCCTCATCCATTTGGGTTTTCAAATCAAAGAGGGCTGTTTCTGTCCCGTGTCTTGGTCTGAATCCAGATTGTCTAAGGCCTAAGAGGTTATCGGACTCAAGGTGATTTTGGATCTGTATATATGCAGCCTTGTCTAATATTTCTAGGAGAAACGGCACGGTGGTGATAGGCCTGAGGTTGGTGGGTATGTTAGTATCTAGGTTGGGTTTCTTGATGAGTGCCATAACCCAGGCATCTCTGAGATTTTTAGGCATGGTATAGGCAGCAAAGGACGCGTTTATAAAGGGAGTGATAAAGGGGGTAAATTCTTTTGCTGCTTCTTTTATGATGAGAGCTGGGCATATGTCTCCATGGCACCTGGAAATCTTGAGACTTCCGATGATGGCCTCAACCTCTAATGGGGTGACAAGGGTGAATTCAAAAGGTTTGATATGAGCAGTGTATGTGATGTTTTGGGGGCTCGGATGGGAGTTAGTATTATATGTTTTGGCTGTGGTTAATAAACTGGTTCTTTTAGCTTCGATTTTAGATTGAAGAAGTGAGATTTTATTCAGTAGGTCATTTTGAATACTAGTGCACCAAAGGGCATCTTTCTTGCAGGAATCTGGGGGAGGGGGGGTACTAGGAGATTCCAATTCTTTGAGAATGGTAAAAAGCTCCTTAGTACTAGATGTGGCATTGGATTTTCTACTGTTGTAATTCACCTTTTTAGTCTCTAAGATAGCTGTTTTGTACATAGATGAGGCAGTAGTAAAATTGTGCTTGTTTTGCTTAGTGTTCTTCTTTTTCCAAGATGCCTCGGCATCTCTTTTGGCTTTACAAAGGGCTCTTAGTTCTGAGGTGAACCACTTAAGGTGTGTTAGAGGTTTGGCTTTCCTTAATGTCAGTGGGGCTAGTTGGTCAATGGCCTCTTGTAGATTTTGATTATATAGTTTACCATAGAGGACGGGTTAGAGTCAGGGAGCTGTTGTTGGTGGGTGATAGGTTGAAGTAGCAGGAGTATGCTTTCTAAGGTGATTAATCCTTTGTTCCTGGTTAGGACAGGCAGGGCTTGGATATTGTTGTGTGGCAATTGTTTGGAGTCATTGATTTCAAATGAGATGACGTTATGGTCTGACCAAGCGCATGGCTCATTATTGAGAATTTTAATATTGCAGTTGAGGCCTGCTACCCAATCTAGGATGCTACCCTTGCAGTGTGTTGGGTTGGTGATCCTCTGGATGAAGGCCAATTCTGAGATGGAGTTTTGGATGGATAGTGCATTGGTTTCTGCTCTGTCGTAGAGGCCAAGCTTCAAGTCTCCTTGAAGCAGAATTTGAGAGTTGGGTGTGTATTTTGAGATAAGAGACCTTTTAGGTCTTCCTCAAAGGTGGACAGTTGGCCCAGTGACAGTGTGGATAAGAAGAGTCTGCACTGACGGATGAGTGAGTTTCCAGAGGGGAGTGAGATATTGTTAAATTCCCTGATGGCCAAAGTGTTTTTAGCAATGATAGCTACCCCACCAGCCCGTTTAGTGATTCTATCAACTCTAATGATGTTATAATCATCAGGAATTGCTAGCATGAGAGCTGGGCCTGCTGATTGGTGGAGCAAGGTTTCTGTAATTGCTATAAAGTCTAGATTGTTAGAGGTAATGATAGCTGTGATGTCTAGGGCATGCACAATTACTGACTGTGCATTGATAAGGGCCCCCTTGATGGTGGCTACTTCTAGCTGAGGGGGGGCGTTTGGTAGTCATGAGTGTAGGGGTAGGTGGTAAGGGTGGTAGAGGAATATGGGAATCGTAAGGGGATAGTACTTGATCACTTGGTGGAAGAAACCCTTTGTTGTATCCTGCGTTTTGTCGACGTGCGGGAACCAAGTCTTATGTTTCTAATGGACATTGAGCAAGGTAAACTCAAGGAATGGAGATCCTTGAGCATGGTCAGGCTAAGGTCAAGGGGGTGGAGACCAATTGTATGATGTTCAAAGAGCCTGTGTTCTGTTGGATCTGCGTGAAATTACAGAGTTGAAAATTCCAACCACCAAAAGTCTTTTTTTCTCTCTAGCTTTTTCACACATATATAAAGTGTGGATCTGGCAGTATACCTTCTTTTTCCAATTGGGATTGATTTGTGCTTAACTAGCACTGTGGAGAGTGCAGCTCAAACTTTCTGGCATGAGAATGGCAGTACTTTGAACATTATTACACGCGGAAACATGTTCGTGCGGAGCTAAGCACCTGTGTCAACGTTGGAGGAGGAGCACGCTGCGAACACGGACAACGCTGACTTTGTGTTCCATAGCTGCTCGGATTGCAGCACGAAAACACGACGACAAACGTGAGTACAGGGCAGCAGCCAGAAAGCCCTTTCACAAAACGAATCCACACGTTGAAGAACGGGTGGCTAAGTGGAGCTGGGGGAAGACGGAGGCTGCACTGGGAAACGGGACAGTGTGTGAATAAGTAAAGAGTAAATATTTCTTGCAATCTTTTCTTCCTCGCAAAAGTACACGACTCTGTAAGATCACTAAGACTTTTAAATAGAGTTCCACAGTGAGGCATGTCTTGTCTGTCGATTTACAGGCATACTACAGCCATATATGAGCCAGTATTCCCACTTTTGACCACCTCCTTTTCGGGAAAACAAAAAACATGGCTAACTCCCAAGTGCACAAAGAAGCAACACGACGGGCACAAGCCCTTACACTTTTTAATGAAAAGTTAAAGCCAACCAAAAAAGACATATTCGCTGCAACAATGCCTAAAAACGATAGTGAGATCGGCCTACTCAAAGAATTAGAATTAGAAAAACTGCCACGCAAAGAAGTGAGCAAGTGGTGGGAAGAATATTCACTGAAGAATTACATAGAAGTGGGTAGAATACCCCGCAGGTTGAGAATTCTCACCATCCCATCATTTGAAGAACGAAATCCACTCATGCTACAAGAATGGAGCGATGCCACCAATGGCTGCTCAAAAACTTTCTTATTGCTACTAATCAAATATGCAGAAAGTGACCGCATCACACTATTAGAAAAAATAACTGAAGTAGAAGGCAAATTGAAATCACATACAGAAACGGATGAGGGGAAAAAACTAAAGAGTACTATGGAGAAGAGTCTAACAGAATTTGAGGAAGAAATCCAACAAAGAAAACAAAGAAAGTTTCTACGCGACAAGAAGGACTATGAAACAGGGAGGGTATATACTTTTTCAAAAAGGTTTGACCAATTGAGACAAGCATCCCTAAAAAAACCACCACTAGCCACTGAAGAAAGCTCAGCAAGCATCAGTGAAATTTCATCACTATCTGAATCAGATCTGACGGGGAGTGACTCGGTGGAACCACAGATACGTCTATATCTTTAAGACGAAATGCGCCTGCTGCACCAAGATGGAAAAAAGAACAAACAACTAAGAGGTGGAAACGTAAATCGGGGCAAGGGAAGAGGCGGCCAAAGCAAACGAGGAGGGAACAAAGGAACAGGAGGGTCCCTGAACAATATCCCGGCCAGATATCTGCGCTCTGGCAAATGAATAGCGATGCCGAACCCAATGAGGGTATGTTTAAAATAATTAATTTGTCAAACCATACTCTCACTGATACCCAACATAAAGTACTCAGTTTGGGTCTCAATTTTTGCCCAAATGCAAAGAATGATTATGTAGAAACTAGAATTGATTTAGATCATTTCATCCGCAAAGTAAGTCTCAAGAAATTTTTTGCAACAAATAGCTTGTACCAACGCAAAAAGGAGGTACAAACAGGAAGAACAGAAATTGAAATCAGAGAACTGGACATTCTGGCAGATCTTATGGAACTCGAAAGTGGCACAGACATGGAAGCAGTGGCAGGGCCCATCGATTTTACAGATGTAGGCATCAACACAGATTGGAGGGCCAGAAGCAGTCTAAAACTGAAATCAAGATTCAACCCGACCTCAAATGTTAGCAGCAACATCTATGTGTTTCAGAGCCTAGTAATTGAGGACCTAAAAAAGTTACGCAGAAGAACAAAAAATTCAACCTTCAAAGACAACTTAACTCTGAATGAGAGACGAGCCCTGCAAGAACTTCAGGAGCTGAAAAATTGCATAATCAAACCCTCGGATAAGGGGCGTAACATAGTCTTACTCAACAGAGATGAATATATTAAAGAGGCATATAAACAAGTGAATGACACAAGCTGCTACACTAAATTGAAGTCCAATCCCATGGCAGAGTTGGAACAGACGGTGAAAGTATTCCTGGATAAATGGGAAGAAAGAGGCATAATATCCGAAGACACAGCAACATTTCTGTGGATTAGTCATGCTATAACACCTACTATATACTTTCTACCAAAAGTTCACAAAAACCTGAAGAAACCACCAGGAAGACCAATAGTTTGTCTCATAGGGTCTGCTTTGGAAAATGTGTCCAAATATACAGATGAAGTTCTGTTTCCGTTTGTTTCTGCCCTCCCTTCATACATTAAAGACACCACAGATTTTTTGTGCAAAATTAAAGACATCCCTTGTTAAGCGGAATATCTAATGGCAACGATGGATGTGGTTTCTTTATACACATCCATCGGACACGAGGATGGCAAAAAAGCGTGCATACACTATTTGAATACGAAATCATTGAACTATTTGGAGCATACTCAAATGGTGATGGAAATGATCAATCTCTGTTTAACGAACAATGTCTTCCTTTTCAACAATGAATTCTTTAGACAGGTTTAAGGAACCGCAATGGGTACAATGTTCGCACCTACATATGCCAACCTTATGATGGGAGCATGGGAGGAACAAGAAGTCTGGGCAGAGACGAATCACAAATTTACACAAAATGCTGTCTTATGGCTCAGATACATTGATGATTTGTTGATAATCTGGAAGGGCACTGCAAAGGGTTGGTTGGACTTTGTCGAGAAATTGAACCAAAACTCCAAAAACCTAAGATTCACTGAAACCCATAGCAGGACGCTTATCACCTTTCTAGATGTCAATGTAAGAATATTGAACAACAAAATCACGTGTGAACTACACAGGAAAAAGGTGGGTTCAAATACCCCACTACATGCACAGAGCGGACACCCTAAGAGCTTGATTTGGAGTGTCCCCTATGGGGAATTCGTAAGACTCAGACGGAACAATACGACCTTAGAAGTATATGATAAAGAGAGCAAGATCACAGCTGCTGATTTTCACCATCAGATGTATCCAAAGCGAGTCATCGAAAGGGCTTTTCTGAAAGCTAGACAGCTAGAAAGACATACTTTATTAACAAGCTATCATAGAAAAAAGAGAAACAGAAGAAGAAAAGAACAACACAAGAGTTATTCTCACCTTTGATAGAGAAGCCAAGTCCATTAGACACATTTTGCAAAAATATTGGAACATTGTTTTAGCAGACCCAGACCTTGCTAAAAGCCTCAACAGTCACCCACAGATAAGTTTCAGGAGAAACAGATCTTTCAAAGACATCCTGTTTCAGAGTTTTATGTCCAAAGATGAGTCCAAGATACAAACCAATTGGCTGACTATGAAAAAGAAGGGGTTCCATAAGTGCACACGGTGCAATATTTGCAGGTATGCAACAAATTGTGAAGCATTCATACATCCGGTGACAGGCCAAAAAAGTTGGATCACACAATGGATCACCTGTGAATCTGTCCATTTGGTGTATGTGCTAACGTGTCCCTGCAAAAAAATGGTATATTGGCAGCATGAAGTGTAAACTAAAAATTTGCATCCAACAACACGTGAGTGCAATCCTACATAAAGATGCCAATTACCCCATGGCTAAACATTTCTTTGATTGTCACCAAAGCAATATTGAAAATTTTGGTTTCTTTGGAATACATAAAATAAAAATGGGCCCGAGGGGAGGAAACAAAGAGAAACTACTAAGACAAAAAGAAACTCGTTGTATCCTGGACTTCGAAAATAAACAACCTGATGGACACAATATCGATGAAGAGTTGTACACCTTTCTGGGGTGCTAAATAACTCCCCAAACTCCCACATTTCCCTGGCACATATTTTGATGAGTGGCGTATAGGTACCAGAGTCACCGACTAATAGTGAAACCTCTCCTAAGTACACTATTGACTCCCAAGTATCCGGACTGAATGGTTGCTAAGCGAAAACTGCGATGTTGGTGAATCGTAATAGCACTGACCCAAACAATGTTTTAAAGTTTATAATTATGGTTTTAAGGTTTTTAATTTTCTAATGCTTTTTAGGTGATTGTTTCTTTTTGCACTGATGCCTATTATAAAACATGTAATATGTATATGACTTGAAAGAGGGGGCGTAATAAGGTATTACAAAAGTATGCATTGCATTGGGCATCATGGAGATCAGCATGAGTGAAATGTTAGTACAATAACAATTAGGGCCTTTGGAAAATAGGTACGGCATAATGATCAATATGTTGTGCACTACGCACTTTACAAGTATCCGATCATCGGAAGAAATGGTATTGAGTTGGAATTATGAAATAAGGACATTCTGCTGCTAAAGCACAACGCACTTTAAAGATGTAATTGGATTAACTATTGGGAATGCAGTCTTTTATGCTTGATTGCACTATGCATTTTATGGTCCATAAGGGTTGCCCAGTATTCACTGGGCAACAGAGATACATTTAGATATGGGATAAAACCACTGTGGTATGAATAAGTTATAATGACTAAATGTTAAATACTTTGTGGCACTTTGTATTTGATCAATTTAGGAACATTGCTGCTAATGCACTAAGCACTTTACTTGTTAAAAAAGATCGCCCAAACACATGGTAGTTATATCATTAATCCCCATATGTAATATTTTGCGAACCTATAATATGCAAAATGCTCTATGGGCATCTGCCCTGTCACTATTCTCCGGCAAGACATATGACATATGCCTTAATCTCTATCAGTCCCAAAAGACTAACAACTTTCAGAGTACTAACGCATTTGTAAAAAAATATGCCATGTGTATTTAGACAATGACTGTAAATATCTTACCTTGCACACTAGGAAAGGACACCCGCAGAAAGTTAAAATTGTTGGTTACCTATTCAAAATACAAGGCCAATATGGCCGTCATGTAAAATTTGTGATTGAAGTAACCTAAGAAAATTAGTCTCTCTTTTGTGTTGACACCTAATCTCTGTGGGTAGCCCCTCTTTCATGTCTCCTCTTTTTAAATGTTTGTTTGACAATGAGGCAAATTGTTGTGAACAAGCGGCGAGTTGGCCGCGGAACGCGTGAACGCCTCAGAAAACTTTTTGTTGCACTTGGGAGGACCCGTGTATTTGGCTCATTTGGATTTTAAAGGATTTCCATGTTTTTTGTATTATACGATTTTCCCTGAAAGAAAAATAAAGGAAGGTAATTTTGGAAAACCAAGTGTGGATCTGGCAGTATACCTTCTTTTTCCAATTGGGGTTGATTTGTGCCTAACTAACACTGTGGAGAGTGCAGTTCAAACTTTCTGGCATGAGAATGGCAGTACTTTGAACATATATATATGAGGGTCTCCCCCATATATATATATATATATATATATATATATATATATATATATATATATATATAGGGGAGACCCCTCACATCCCCCCACCTTACACCTATACAGTTTTATTAACTTTACCCCCCCGCATATACATATGTGAATAAATGGGGGTCAGACTTTTGGTGGTAGGACTTTTCTACTTAGGTAATTTCATCCTAACCCGTTTACTTCCATGGGTACATGCCTGGGTGTATGGCTCCCTGTTTGAAGAATAAACACAAAATAGTAAGCACAATACGATACACATCACTTTCTGGGAGACATATAAAGTCAGCCAAAGAAATATTCAATAACAAAAGGATTGGGGTACTATTCTTGTTTCACATTTTTAATCAAATATTGCAGTTTAGGCATAATCGTGATATATCAGCATGTGTCTAGAGTTCATTTTCAAAGACCCCTGTGACTCAAGCAAAAAAGTTGCACGCCTGCTATACCATCTACAAGGATTGTCCAAGGGGAGTCACTGTCCAAATGGAAATCTGCATTTATCAATCAGTGTGTAGGCTTTTCAAATGTCTTCTTATCGATCTAGTCTGCACGCGCTGAAATTTGTCTTCTCGTCTTGCTTCTGGATCGATGGCTGGGGGTGCTGCGTTCTCGCCAGCATATAGCTTGAATTCGTTCAGGTGAATCCACGCTTGTCTTCCTTGAACATTTTCTGCTGAGAGAGTAATATTCACTACAACAAACCAGCCATCAAACCTTGGCTAGTGTCACTTCCAAGTGAAGTTTTTAATCAGCATAGTATCGCAAGCAAAGAGTCTTGGTACTAATAAAAGTTCAGAAGAACCAGTTGCTGAATGTTTTTCATCTGTGTTCTGAGACCGACCCCCCTGGTTCTTGAGTTGATCTGAAATGAGAGAGATACTAACGTTTATACATGTCAAATAAACAAGTAACTAATTTCCTAACATTTTTGCTGTACTCTGGGCATCACTTCTATTCCTTGATGGAGGAGTTAAAGGCATTCTCATTCACCTTCCAGTCACTAGTTTGTGGGTGTGAGGTGATGGTCTGAACCAGGCTGATTCCTTAGGGCATATAAAGCTAAGGGCAGGCAGTATAGCATCCGCTTTTAAGTGTCAGCTTGAGATTGGCAATCCTTTCTTTAAGACGCCATTGAGTCTCTCAAATATTCCATTTGCTAGGGCGTGATAAGCCGAAGAAAACTTGTGCTTAATACTCAACAATAATTCTATCTGTTCAAATACATCATTGTCAAAATGTGCCCATTATTGTATCTCAGCGTTTCACACACTCCCCATCTTGGAAAGACTTCACATACTAAAACCTTTGCTGCGCAAGTGGCGTCAGGGTGTGTAGATGGACCTGCTTCAATCCAACTAGAAAAGGGACACACAACCACTATTAGATACCTGTATCCTCTACACACTTGCAGCATATCAACATAGTCAATAAGTAAATGCTGAAAATGCCCTTTGGTCATGGATTTACTCCTCTAATGATTAACAGTGTACGCCCAGCAGTAACATTTTGACATACAATACAGTTTACTATATAAAAAGCAATGTGTTCTAACACATTTGGAACAAACCATTCTTCCGCAATTGTTGCAGCAAGACATTCCCTAGTTATATGCGTTGGGTAGATCAGATGTTCAAGTGCTACCCTTAACAAGGCTACTGGCATTACCGGCTTTGCATTGCTGTCCTGTCGCCATAATGTTTCAGTGGGGGATAAAGAACACCCCCTTTGCTTCCACAACTCCTGCTCTTCCTGTGGTGCACTTCCTTGAATCTCTATTAATTGTGTTCTTGATAAATTATTAAATCCTTCCTTCACTACCATAATTGTGACTACTTTCTCTTTGAGGTTTGGAATATCAAAAAAATATCTGGTGAATACGCAGCCCTTTTGGCTTCTGCTTCTGCTTCTGCAGCTTTGTTCCTGCAAGAAATAAAATCAGTTTGCTTGGTATGCGCTGTGCATTTAACTATTGCAATGGCTACTGGGAGTTGTAGTGCCTTAATAAGCCTGTCCAATAAGGAGGCGTGCTGCACTAGATTTCTGTCTGCTCAGAGGTAGCCCCTCCTTTTCCAACGTGCTAGCCCTGCATGTACAGTGGATGTCAAATAGGCAGAGTCACTATACACTGTCACTTCCTGCCCTTCATGATTCCCGAGTGCGACAATGAGGGCTACCAATTCTGCTGCTTGTGCCAAAAAGTGGGACATAGTCTTGCACTTGCTACAACTTCAAACTCACCATTTGCCCTGTGCTTCACTACATCTGTGCCAGAATGCCTTTCTCCACTCGTTTGATCAATTTTTGAAGAACCATCAATAAAGAGAATTTCCCCTGCTGACGTAACATTTTCCTCTACATGCAGTATATCATCATAAAACTACAAACACTCATGCAAATCCTCGCCCTCTGCCACTGGTTCATCAAAAAAGGTGGCAGGGTTCACTATTTTACATCTGACAATTTTAATTGTTGGGTTTGAAAGTATCACTTCATAACAAGAAGCTCTCTGGGATGTACCTTTGGGTTTCTCTAATATAGAAAATAAAACATGTTCTACAAAAAGCATCATAGAGCAGCCCATTACAATGCTTGTAGATTTCTCAATTGTGAATGCGGCGACTGCCAATGACAGATCACAAGGAAAGTGTCACTTCATAACTGGGTCTAGAATCCCACTATAATACACTAGAGGCCTATGCCCCAATGTGGTCCTCTGTGTAAGCTCTGCAGTCATAACTGTCCCATTTGTGTGTGAAAATAAGAACAACTCCTCAGCATAATTGGGAATTCCTAAAACAGGAGCTGTACAAATTGCTTTCTTTAACCCTTCAAACCCTCCCTCCACTTCTTCAGTCCATGCTATGTTCTCCTTGTTCACCTGTGCTTTCTTTAAATCCTGTAAAAGGGGGCTTGTGTACCAACTGTTGTCAAATACCCAGGCTCTCACGTAATTACATAGTCCCAAGAACTGTTGCATCTGCTTCACTATGTGTGGTTTTGCATTCTTCATAATCCCCTCAGCTCTTTCAGGTGTTACCCTCTACCCCTCATGAGAAATTTACTGGCCTATGTACAGCACCTGTTGTTGACAGTACTGTAATTTCTCTTTGTCTACCTTATATCCCTTGTCTGCTAGGCTGGTCATCAACAGAAATGAGTCTTGCCTTCACTCATCTCCTGTGGTGCTACACATTGAAAAATCATCTACGTATTGTATCACAGCACTATTCAAATTAATATTGCCTAGGTCCATCTGTAGGACTCTATTAAAGATCGATGGGGATATTTGCAGTACCCTTGGTGCAGCCTAGTGTGTTTCAGACAAGTCTGGCTGAACATAAAAGAAATAAAGTCTTTTGAGTCCTTTTGCAACGGGATTGAGAAAAATGCATTTTTCAAATTGATCACTGTGAAATATTGAGCTTCTACTGGGATACTACATAATATCGTCGCCGGGTAAGGAACTAAAGGAAACTCTGCATCTACAATCTGATTAATCAGTCTCATGTCCTGTATGAAACGCCACAACCCTCCTTTTGATTTATTCACTGGATACACAGTGATGTTGCACAATGATTCTGACAGTACCAGAACACCTTGTTCCATCAGTGCTGAAATAGTTGTAAAAATACCCGCATCCACCTCTCCAGACATTGGGTACTTTCTTGCTCGAGGTAAAATTGCTCCTGGTTTCAGTTTTATTTTAACTTCCCCTAACCCTTTTAACAGACCTACATCATCAGGGCCTGTAGTCCATAAGGCGTTTGACACTTTCTACAAGTCTTTGCCAAAAAATGCTGGGCGATGTTGTATTGTCGTCATTCAAAGTGGGATCATCCTTTTCTCTATTCTAATCCAATATGTGATGCTCATAAACACACTACTTTGTCATCTGTTGGGTTGTCTGTAAACATGTCACCATCAGTGACGTCAGTCAACCTACACCCTTCTTCAATAGCTATTATCCGTTCTTTCGAGCATTGCCATTTCCCCTCATAGTATGACTGCATGTAATTCTATTGAGATGGTCTGTTTCCCCTCTTCATCCATGGGTATCTGTGGTCCAAACAAGAATTTGTTAGGTATTCTCATAGTCTTCCCCGCTAAGCAAGCTAGCCATGTTAATAGAATGCTCACACCATAAAGAAATAGCTCTGGCTCTACTGGAACACCATGCAGAGCCACTTGCCCTGTGAATGCCAATATAAATTTGCCTAGATCCATGTAATGTATTCCCATAATGAAACACACTATTCCTTTGTCAGTAAAAGAAATGATAATGTTGTGTTTTGTCATGAAATCTCTTCCCAAAATGTTAACAGGCATCTGTCGGGAATATAACAATGGAATGGACATGCCACACTCCCCTATAGAGACTGTTAATTTATCAGCAAAAGGAACTCGACTCGTAGCTCCAGAGATACATTGAGCATTCATGGCATTTCCCGACATTAGATATTTTCCCTCTCGTTTACATGAATGAGTAGCCCAGTGTCTACTAAAAATGAAAAAAAGATTTGCCTGCTTTAGTGACATCGACCCTTAGTTCTTCTTAGGGGTCTGGTGTCACTGATAGTACTGAACACATCAAGTCACCATGTGAGCTGTCCTATTGTGGATACTTGCATACCCCTGTATCCGTACAATGTTTCCCTCCTGTCACAGTGACACCATCTATTCTAGGTGTCAATAACTATCCCATGCTGTATTTGCATAGGAGCGTGCTGCATTTGCCCTTGAAGTGAATTCATGTGTGCTTTCTGTGGTTGCTGTGCCTGTTGCATTTGCAGTGTCTGTGTCTGATACATTGTCGGATCTTGGGAAAACCCTTCCCTAGCTTGTGAGCTATATGCTGGAGAATAATCTGTCCCCCCTCTTGAGAATTGACCATTCTGTACATACCCTTGGCTCCTTCATATGCACGCAATGTGCCTGGTCATCCTTGAAGTCCAACATACAGGAGGAGCCATTCTAACTAGTCCCCCTTGGTTGAACCCTCCTTGCGCAATTCTGATTCTCATTCTGTGCATTTTGAAACCCACCTTGATTGTTTTGGAATCCACCCCTTCCTCTATATTCCATGCCTCTACATCGTGGTACAAACACATTCCCTCTTTGGTGCATTGGGTGCTGTTTATTCGTCTGCGATTAACCCGCCTGCTTGCTGTACTCCTGGTCCTTCTCCGCTTGTCAATACCGCCCCTTATTTGGCATATTTTGATAATTTATTCTGAACTAATTTATCTTCATCAAGTTCCCTAGCGTCTTCCCTCTTCTTGTATTTCTCCTGTGTTAGGGAGAATTCTCTGTTTAGGCTGAATTTCCTAACCTAGTGAGTCCCCCAGCAGCTTTGCAGGATTACTGGAGTTTGTTTTTTTCCATCCTGCTAAGAGTGAGACTCCTTTCTCCCACTCTTGGACATGAATGTGGTTAATTCCTGTGAATGTCAATGTGTTCTATGGGCTATGGGGTCTTTTACTCCATAGGGTCTCATGTGTTTTACTATGTGTGTTACACCACACCCTCCATGCCGTAACACTGGGGTGTCCTAGAGGACCCCTACCATAGACTCCATACCCTGGGACTGACTACTGTCTCCCAGGGCATGTAAAGTCACCATTGGCTTTACTAGACCTAAATTTACTAACAGAACTAGTACAAACCATCCTATTGTGGACGTACTAGTAGGGGTAATTCGATTACCCCTGGGTCTGTTATTCGAGGGGGCACTGTCCCGTCCCCCCTCGTCGAGTTTTGGCTGGTGGCAGTGGAAACTACTTGTTATATTCGACCCCGAATATAATTCTATGGGATTCTTCCTATTGTTGGAGGCTAATACTTTTTCCCGTTAGTCTCTAACATACCGCCGGTTTATTTGTCTTAAATAAATCTACCGGTCGGTATTTTCTGCCAGAACTCGGTTTTTAAAATGGCGTCTGTGTTCACCTCTGTAACTCCGAACCAAAGGTTGAGCCCTTTGTTCCACTTTTGGCGGGCTTCTACACAGAAGCCCTCCAGAGTGATGCCATTCTGTCTGGGTACCACATGGGGTGTGGGAGGGGATTTAGGCACCCTGGACTGAGTTGCCTTGCCAACTCAAATCGCACTCTGGTGTGATTGGCCCAAGTGGTGAGCCACCCCGCTCACCACTTAGCGTGTTTTGATTGACAGCTAGGCTGAATGAATGGGGGTTTGCTGCATAAAAGCAGGGCTTTGGGATTGGATCTTCAGAAGTCGCCGCAGGACCTAAGAAACCGACGAGGGTAAAGCTGAGCCGACCTGCAACGACGACACCTCCGGTGGAGCCCTGCGGAACCGACTCACCACTTCCCAACGACAGAGGGGATCTCCCTGCTGGAGAGTCTTCTCCCCCTGACTGGTGGGAACAACCAGTCCCTTTGCTTTTTCTTCGCTTCCAGGGCATAGTGGTCGAATTGCCCGTTCTGAGCACCCCGGCAACCGGATAGCCACTAGCCCATACCGCGACCAAAAGGTGGTGCCTTGTGACGGAGCACTCCGCGGCTGGTCTCTTCCCTGGTGGTGCAACGATCTTCAACTTTCCTTCGACGACGAGATCATCTCATCTCGTGGCAAAGCCCCGACTTGCATCCACCACCAGGAACAACTGCCCCTGCTTGAGCTGTCTCTTCACTTACAAGGTATCGTGTCCGTCTGGCTTCCCTTGTGACGGTTAGCGTGAGGTGTCTTAAATCCTTACCTTTCCATTGGGTCGCCTCCAGACCTTCTTAACTTTTTGTTCTAAACTGGTCCAACCTTTCTGTGACAATTTGCTACAAAGACTGGAAGTGCATTTCCACTGTGATACTTTTTGGGACATATCGCCTTGCCTCTCTCCGAGTGGGCCTGGCCTCTGAACTTTGTGATTCACAGTAGACCCTGCCTTACGGGCCTTGCATTTTCTTTGTAAAAGTGTTGGTACCGAGTTGGTTTCATACCCTGTCTTTTCTCTCCCGTTCTAACGAATATTAGAGTGCCATCTAGGTTAAAGCATTCACCTCTGTCTGCAAATAAGTGGTGCCGTTGAACCAAGACCTGTCGAAATATTGTTAGAGGATTGATATACTTATAGTAATTGTAATTGAAGTTGTTTGCCGTATTAGTGCCAGTGTGTTTTCGTAGATGTGTCCTTAAAATAAATAATTATATATCTTTACACCCAAGCTCTGTTCAGTGTCTGCTTGTCCTACGGTGTAAATTGCCCTATCTTGTATACTCCACATACTGCCTAACTTTTCTTGAGAGAGGTCTGACTGCTCATCCACAGCTACCAGGTGAATCTGTGTGGTGCAGACTGCTACCAAGTGGGTTTACTGCCAAACACCTGTAAGCCTAAATCTTTTGCAGTGGTCCCAGAGGGAACTGCACAGGTTTCTGCTTAACATCCTGCAACAGCCGACAGTGATGCACTATTGTCAACTGTATTAATCCCCATGGCTTTGGTTCCATTCCCACTTTCTTTTTCATTTGCCTCTGAACCTGCTTGGGCAACCCTTGACATCAAATGTGGTAAAATAATGCCACAATTTTTCCCACCATTCCCATGTTTCAAGAATACAGTGCTCTTAAATGTCCGGAATGTAATCTAGAGAATCTTCATCTTCTTTCATTTTATGTGTCATGATTGCACCCATGTCTGATGTGTCAGGATACTGTACACTGAGAGCCCTCCAGACATCTGCGCTCCATTTTGTGTTGTGTTCTGTGCTATCACACTCGAATAGCCTGCTCTCTTCCTTATGTCATCAGATCTTTTGCCAAGAATGGCAGCTAACAGACCCTGAATGTGCCATATGGCAAGCGTGTTTCCTCCTGTCATTTTTTCCAATTCATAAATCCATTTTCCGCACCAGATGTCAGACTGGGGAGCTTGCATCTTAAATTATCCTTATTCATCTGCGGCCATCGACTATATTATGGTCTTGCTTCCCCCTTTTTCCAAAAAGGGAAACTGCGTAAACCCTAACCCACAATTGGCTCCCACTGTCTGCCTATTCATAGTAGGGACAATGGTTCCTGACCGCCTCCTCCCTGGCAACGATCTTATGCTGCTCACATATGTCAGTGTTTCTCCCTTCTCTCTATACGATCCTCCTTTGGGACCCTCTGGATATACTATGGGATCTGGTCTTCTATCCTTTGGTTACTCTAGATCAGACCATCTTACTTCCCTTTCTGCCTGTAGGCTTGCCTTGGGGCACATGCACCTCCTCCCTCCTACCCACGGAAGGATTCACTTTCTTTGTCTGACACATCTAGTCCCCAACTCTTGTCCTCTTTGCCCTTATCTAAGGTCAGTCTGCTTAAGGATAATGCTCTTCGCTTTGCGGTTGCAAGACTAGGGTGTGATCTCCCTTTACTCGGATTCCTGGTTTACTACCTTCGCTTAATTCTTGATAGGTTTTATCGATCCTGTCTCTGATGTTTCCTATATCGATGTTCTCTTCTAAGACTACTCTAGATGGTCCTAACGTTGCTCCCTGTAATGGGAGGAACTCCTCTATACTGCCCCATTGTATTGCTGGACTTGGTTCCATCAACTCCTTTGAATGTGGTTAATATCACGTCCTGTGGCCTTCTCTTTTGTTTTACTTCTTCATCTGGTCCTCTTCTCTTTCTCACTACCCTTCTTACTCTCTCTGCTTCCTGTGTTATCTCTTCTCTCCTTGCCTCTGCCCTGCTTTCTTCCTCTTCTCTTTTTTCTGTATTCTTTTGACCATTCATCTCTGTGCTGTCTCATCTTCTGTTTTCTCGTTCTTCTATTGCTCTCTACCTGTTGTCATGCTTCCTTTGCTCCTTTGCTCTTTCTTCTTTCTTTTGTTGCTGTTCCTGATATATCTGTTCTCGCCGCTTTCTGCTGTATCGTTTATGCTCATCTTCTTTTGATCTCTTTTCTCATCCCCCCGACTTTTCTATCCTGTTCATCCTGATCTCCTCTTTGCCTTACTTCCTCAATGTTTTTCCCATCTAGCTTGATCAATATTTGTCCTTCCATCCATTTATTTTTAACGAGCATTACCACATCAGCTTTATCCTTCTCTCCTTTCCATCTCTTAATTTCTTGTTTTATCTCTGTCATTATATTCAATTGCTCACTTTTCTCCCCTTTGTCCTGCAAGACCTTAAAGATCTCCTCTTTTCTCTTACTCTCCTCTGCTATAGGCGGGCGGTTCATACATCAGATTGCTATACCCTGTCACAGCTATCAGTTCCTTTAAAGTATACAATCCCATTATTTCTGTACTTTCGCTGTTTACTTCTGGTGAGGTAAGGGGACCTGAGGGCTCAACACCTTCCTCCTTACACTGATTAAGCATCCACTCCTCAAGTGGCAGATCTTCCCTCTCTTCCTCGTACAACTTTCAGAGCTCTAAAATAGCTAACCATTTCTCTAATTTCTTTCCTTTGTATGCAGCATGCAAGTATGTGGTCATGTGTTGCAATACTTTTGACAGTGATCCCCTTTGTGGCCATGGCATGAAAATCTTATCTGCCGTGCCTTTCACGCACATTCCTCACTATACTGTTTGAGTTTGGGCATGTGCTTTGGTAATGACCTGCATAAATGGATCAGAGGAGTAATATCTCCCATTGTGACGAGTCTCAATTTACTGTCAATACTTACCAGTGTTTACAAAATACCTTTACCAAATATGAGTGTGCTCCAATAATCGCTGCTCAAAACCTTTCTCTCCAATTTTCTCTCCCTACCTCTGGATTGGTACCAACCACTTCCCTAGAAAGAGTATAACCTTTTAACCTTTTTTACTTTTTAACCTCATCTCAGTTCTCATACAACAGTTTGTGCTGCTCCTCGACATCTTAATTCAACAAAACTCTTTACATAAAAACCACAGTGATCACCCTTACTCCCTGCCCCTGATTTACAGAGTTTAGATTGTCAGTTTATGCAGACCTGTCCAGCACGTAGCCTAGTTTACTCTGATTGCAGTATGAGCCAACCTCTTCTAAAACCCCTTGGGTTAGGACTTTCTGGCCTTCTTATGTCTTATCTCTTTATGTCTCTTTTTACACAAAAAAATGTCCCATTATTTCTGTTACTTTTTGTTATGTTTTAAATTATCACAACCCCATTCACTTAGTTTGCCATTCCCCTTAGTCTACTCACCATTCACTCATTTGGCTCGAAGCCATTGGTATTGTATACACCTCCAATCGACCATGTTTGCCTTCCATCTGTGAAGCGCCTGTGGAAATCAGATAGGGATTTTGTCAAAGAGGTACCCTGCCCACGTCTCAATTGTGCTAGCACGTTTTCTATTCAGCCGCTCTCCATAGGAAACCCCACAATCTTCCGGCTAGATGGCAGAGGATGTCCGGTCATCCAAAGCTCTGGAGTCATCAGGTCGATGGATCTTCTATAAAAACCATCCGACAATGCTACCACGTGAACTCTTAGGGGGGGCCTTTAAATCAGTAATGTCATACTCAGGATGGGATGCACAATAACTCTTACACCAAATAATAAAACCGATTAAGGAAGTTGGCAAAAGGTCTCTCCCGACTGTTTTATTTTCAACTGTCTAAACAGGGAGTTACAACAGACATAAACAGTCATTGCACAGCATGTTATCTCAATGCATTTCATAAAAACAGTTATTTTATAGCAAAAACTTGTCATACATGACATCATACTACGTGGCAAACTAAGAAAACCTACGGTGGGTTGTGATTGGCTTAAGAGGAACATCTATGACTCACATGACAGGAGACCGTATTTCAATTGAATTAATAAACTTGGCACTCATGGTGTTCTTTCTTGCAGCTTAACAAGGGCGTATTCAGCTTCTCACATTCACTGGTTTTCAAGGATAGATAACCGGTTCTTGGCTGCTCCATCCTTTGAGACCAGGCCAGACAGCTTTTTCAGACCTTTCCTCAATCTTCAGCTGCTTTCTTTCTGCGACACAGTTTCTCCACCCTTATTTCATCACAGGTTTAAGATTACTAAATATGTGACACCGATGTCCAGATTCTATACCTTGGCAGCACCGCCTGCAGTCTCACTACGTATAGCCAGCGTTTATGATTACTCGATCTACTTGTGTTGCTGCATCTGTACAGTTATAAATTGGCTTGCATTTTCTGCAGTGCTCTTCACACGTGCAATCTTCATTCTGCATATGAAAGTTTACTCGATTCCTAACTTCGTCATCACATTCTATAAGGTCTATGCATCTTGTTCTTCAACCAGTCTTCTCAGTGCCTCAAAGTCATTTCTTGTGTGGTCACCAGCCTCTTTTCCTCTCATCTTCATATTCTTTCAGTGATCTCCTGCAAGAGATTGTCATCTCTGCTGGGGTTCAGCATATAGGGTCTTCTCAAAGGATACCTCTTCTCAAAGTCTCTCTGTGGAATTGGCACAATCACTGGTGTCGTGCATGTGGCGATTTTCGGTTTCCAACATATAGGAAGAATGGGGGCGGGACTTCCTGCAGAGGCCTGCAGCTGCTCCTCTACAATGTCATGCCTATACTATACCATTTTAGATTTCTATAGATTCGCAAAAAGAAATCAGCAATAGGAACGTGATGTATTGGCACGGACACGCAACAAGACAATGCATTTTTTTAACATGTATGCTTTCAACTGTTCACTGCATTGTGTCCTGCCATGTGCAGTTGCAACCATTTACTCGTCTGCCAGCTGGGTAAAGCTGCATACACCCTACATCCCAATCTCCTATCCCTAATCGGGAAAACTACAGTCATGACACTGCATAGGTACAGTTCTGTAAACAGGGCAAACAGAAGCAGCATTAAGCAGATATTGTCCATCCTCGTGCCCTGCTTTAGATGCCTTCACCACTCGGACGGCATACTCCTGTTCATCCCTGCCATTCTGTCCAACATCATCATGCCAATTGCACCTTGTATAATATCATGATGCATATGGGTTTGCACTTTTCCACAGTTCCTGTTCTCGGTACCTTCACGATCACCGCATCCAGCAGGGGACCGCGCACTGAAGCAAAGACACAGGCGTAGAACAGTCATTGTGACTGGTTTGTGGGTACAGCAGTGTTTATTTATTGTTTTTTTTTATTTATTGGACATTTGTTAGGTGCATATACACAGGTGTTTTACAGGTATCAGGCACAACAAGACAGGATGAGGGGGAGGGGAACATAGGAATCATGAGACTACAACAACAAAGAACAAAGAAATGGTTATATTATCCTTGTGACAACACCATGCAGCACCATGCAAGTGAATGATAAGGTGATAAGTGCAAGGTGGTGGAGAAGAAGGAGAAGTGCAAGAGTGGGGTACCTCCACGGGTGAGGTGCAGGCAAGTGCTGGTCAAGCCATGGCGGCAAGTGCTAGCGGAGGAGTGAGAGGGGGAGAAGTGTGCAGTGGATAGGAGGAGTGGGTTCGGATAGTCCGGGAAAGGGTGCCTGAGGGCAAGTGCTGGCAGAGGATGCTGGGAAGGACTGGTGTGGGTGGTCTAGTCCCTGTATGACTCTGAAGGGACCAGGCCCTAGTTGCAGTGGCAGGTGGGGAGTTTAGCATGGGAGTGGGAGAGGGAAGGGGGCGGAGAAAAGGAAGATCTTGAGAAGTTTCAGAAACTTGAGAAGATCTGGCTCAAGTCTGAGTGGAGGATGCATTTCATGAATCCCTGCACAAACTACATCTTATAAATGATGTGATCAGTGGCCCCTATACTCGTGTCTTATATGCTAAGGAATAATAGCACATCTTTCAGACACAAAGTTTAGCATTGCCTCAACCCACATATTATTTCATACACATATATCTCTAGGATGTATATGCATTTTTAAGGTCAGAAGAATGGGTGGACAATGCTTAATGCAGAATCAAGGAAACAAAAGAGGAATGAAAAAACAAAACACACTGCAATGCACACAAAAAGAGAGATTAGAAATGTTATTATCAGATGTTGGTGACAATAATGCATGAGTTGTTGATGTATGCCAGGAGCAGTGCTTTGACATTAATCCACTAGTGTCGCCTTCCATCACCATGTGGTGGGCAAACTATGAGTGTGCTTTGGCAGACGTTGTTGACCTACAATGGAGGCACTAACTGGTCTGTCAATGAACAATAGCACTTCTACATTCTTTGGTATCAAAACATGCAAGATAAATGTCCATGTTGCTTGAAGAAGAGGAGGTAGAAGGATATGGCGTGCACCCATGCAGAATTACCCAGGGTGCCTGGACAGAGACACATGAGTCACAGGCACTGGCACATCAAGATATGCCTGATGTACAGACACTGCATATACAATGTATGCTGGGTGATGCTTATTCTAGATATACCCACATACTGCTTCCAAGTCACCAATCATCCCTTCCATCTCCTTTTCTCTAGTCAATGAGCCATACCTCCAAACCTACCATACCTCACTAATGGCAGCATAAGCAGCATTCTAGCTGTTGCCTCTGATGAGCTACATGGTCTGCTTGTCTATATTCCTAATGGAATTACAATGGTGTTGTGATGCCAAAGCATCCTCACAAGCCGGAGTGAGTTTGAATGGTGGAAAATGGGTATGATCCTCTATAAAAAGACATCCTTTGAGAGTTCTCAGTGCATGGTCAGCACTATGAGTATGCTACTTTCATACAAGTAACAAGTAGCAGTGGAATACTCTGCACAGACATTGACTGGATCCTAAGGGATTGGTGAACAGGGTGGACAGTGCAAACATGAGTTAGGACACATGATGCTTCTATATGTACTTACCAATGCATATTTTAGGTGTCTGAGAAGGTGCAACACGTAGCAGATCTGGTGTCAAGAGTGGAGTCAGAACATAAGGATCTGGAAGATTATTTCTGGTAAGGGCGGGTGGTGCTTGTATGTTGTTGGGGTTTTCGTATTCAGAGTCTGAAGTGGCTGTGTGTTCTCGTGTTCTGTGAGGCACTCTACAGTGCGGCTTGACTCGTTGTTTCCCTGCTCCTAGGCCCTTTCCTCTAGTGTGTACGAGGAACGAGGAATGAGAAATTGTGGAAATCATGAGCCTTAGAATTGAAAGAATGCCTGGACCCTTGAGAACCCTTAAGACCCTTAAGACCCCTTGAGAAGGCGGGTGCTTGGTGGAGACTTCTGCCGGGCCCTGCCTATCCAGCTGAGTGGAGAAATCCTGCACACACTCTGAGTGAGGCTGTAAGGCTGTTAGCTGTTGAGGCAGCAAGCAATGTGGTGAGTAGGGTGTCCGAGAGGAAGTTTGGTGCACTAAGGGGTCTGCTGCTGTGCTTCCATGGCCATGTTGCTCCCGTGGACCATAACCCAGAGGGGGGCGGGGGGTCTAAGTGATACTGTTTACAATGGTGCATATTTAAATATATGTTTACAAAGAGGTTGCAGACGTTGTTTAAAAATGACAGAATAACCACTTGTGTTTTCCTCATTGACTTGTTGTGCCCAGTGATTATCAGCACTGCATGTTTGTTTGTCTATTAATCAGTGTTTATTACTGATAGACATTCTGGTTGGGCACTGTGAAGTCTGGATTGTTATTACAGCAACCTGAACTCTAAAGAGACCTGACATTCAGGAATTGAATGCAGGTTGATTTTATCCAATCTGCTCTAGCTTCCTCGCCACACTCACATACCATTTGCCTCACCCCTCACAGTGCTGCTGCGCCGTCTGGCCATCCTGCGGTGCTCCTCAAAGCTCCAGCCCACTGCAGAGACTGCTGCGAGTCCATATCACTGTGCCCAGCTGCGGCAACAAAACCGGACAGCAGATTGTTTGTGCCTGCTGTGACACGCTGATGTATCATAATTCAGCACGCTTTCTCCGAGCACATTTTTAGACCATCAGAAGTTTGTCACAGCTGGGCGCAACTTATCCTGACTTCCTACACTCTGCGGATCTGAGCCCAGTAATACCCTGACTCACCTGTTGTTACGCTCACCTGACTGCCACAGGGGCGTCAATCGGACCCGGACAGCTGCAACCTCCTCCAACGTGAAGCGTAGTGCAGAGATGACAGACTGGACTGGACCGCCTAATCTCATCTGCTTGACCCGTAGAAATATTCTCCTGCAAGTGGAGAAATGGATTCAGCCACCCGTGGATTTTAGTAATGGCACCCCACTGTTCTCCCCACTAATCACCACCGATATTCACTTTCTGTAAGCTCACCTTATGTTTGTAAATGATGAGCTCTCCATCCTGCGTGGAATGCAGGGGCGCATAGATACCAGTTACTTCACTGGTTTGAGGGCGTTGGAAGAGTTCCGGATGAATATTGACTCCGAGGTTCCAGGCGAGTTCAAACAGTTCAATATGTCTGATGTTCACTCTTGTACATTCGTTTCTTGTGTTGCAGCTGGGTCCAAGGGAAGACTGTCTTGTGGCAGCGGATGGTGTTGAGGTAAGATTCTGTATTACCCAACACTGTCCGGCAAAAGATGCGTGTGTTTAAATTGCTTGTTTCTCTCTCCTTACAGGTGAGGCGTAAGAAATTGCGGTTTGTTACAGAATAATACCTTCCGTTGTTAATCAGGTAAGTCTATGGTGGAGAGGTTGTATTTGTTGGCTCTCTCGGCTCACCTTATGTTTCTTTTGTCCCCTAGATGGTGGAATTCGGCGGAGAAAATGATGGAGGCTGCGCCGGATCGATAAATTATGTGAGCACTGGTGAGTATGGCGCGGCGCTGCAGCTGGCGATGCAACGCGTGTAGAATAATGTCCTTTTCAAGTTCGAAGACGTGATGGATCCAGAATTCAGGTAAGGATTGAAATAATATCTGTTTTCTAACCTTTCCTTCTTCTTTCTTCTATTGCTAGGAGCTCTGGATTCGAGACGGGCGTGGCTGAAGACTGGATGCTGACTGCAGGCACGGTGAGCGTTATGCTGTTGGATGCAGAATAACACGAAGCATGTGCCGCTGTTCGGGCGTGGTTTAAATAGCCTCCAAAGTGGTTCCAGGTAAGAAGTCCCTAGAACCACACCCGAGTAAAAAATAGTCCCTGTAGAAAAATAGTCCCATCCAGGCCTCACATTGGCTGGGACTCATTTGCAGCATGGTCTGCATGAGGTAAGTAAAGTCTATGAGCCTGGCGCCTATGGTGCCAGGACTGATCTCTATTATGAGCCTGGCGCCTAAGGCGCCTAAGGCGCCTAAGGCGCCAGGACTGAACCCAGACAGCCCCCAGCCCGGGCTGCTGGGGTTTTATTAAATACCTGGATGCCTGCTCCCGGGGCTGATGGGCTTGATCCAGATGCCCGGGGGTTGGCATCATGACACCTGTCCAGACCCGCACTCACGAATCTGCGAGGTCCTCTTCTCATGACCCCGATCAGCATGTGACCTTGCCTCCTCCTTGAACATCTTCTGTGCCAGATTCTAGTGCTTGTGAGTCACGTTGAGCCCAACTCTAACACCCCTCTTGAGTTTTGCAGAAGACCATCCCCCTGCTCAACATCGTGTCTAGGAGACTGCAGGGGCTAGCCCCCTTTGATCTGGACCGACACGTGACACCTACCCCAACCAACCATCTTTAGTGCTAGTGTGTCACACTGTGCCTAACCTTTTCACATCCTCTGAGCTTTGTGCATGACTGAGCCTCTTTCCTAGCATCGTGTCTAGGAGACTGCAGGGGCTCGCCGCTTTGATCATGACCGATGTGTCACCCCCTCTACAACCATCTTTAGTGCTTGCACGCCTCACTGAGACTGACTTTACCACCACCTCTGAGCACTGTGCAAGATTGATCCATCTGTTTAGCGTTTTGTCCAGGAGACTGCGGGGTTCTGCCCCTTTGACCCTGACTGATGCATGACTCATACCCCCTCCACTTCTTGCTCATGTGAGGCCATCCACTTAAGATTGCCCCTCAACTTGTGATGCACATACTGAATTTGCATATAATTACAGATCCCTAATTGAGAACGCTATTGGGAAAAGAGACTTGCCAGGGAGACTTTCGGGGTCCTCCTGCCCCTCTGAGCCCGTACGCTGCAACCCTCTGAACTGTTCTACATCCCGACAGTATACATTGGCGACCCTTCATTGAAATATTGTTTCTGAAAGAAATTACCAGATGACATCGCGGTTAAACTCGTCCTCCATTGGACAAGAATTTACTCCTACAAACAAACTCGGTCTCAGAACCAGACAACGAGGGAAACGTGATAAGAAAAAAACTACCAATTGTCTCTGATTCCTCTTTTCAACCTATGATAGAGCAAGCTCTTTCCAAGTCCTCTCTCAAAAAGGAAGATCTGCAAGCGAACATCCAACAGCGTATACAACAGCTGCCCATAATGGATGAGACAGCTACTCCAACTTCAACAATATTAACTCCACCGAGACCAGATCTCACTCAAGAAATGGAAGATATTACTTCTCACCTTCTTCCAATTGACAGTCCTGAACCTTTGAACAGTGAACTTGAGTTCTCCGAAGGGGTGAGAAAGAAAATCTCCCCACCTGGAAATGATGATCTGAATCAAGTTACTCCCCCTCTGCTTAGTGCTATACATTCTGTACACTCTCTGCACAACTCTGTGAATCTCACCACTGCTGATCCCCCTCTGTCTCCAAATATTGTCATCGTGATTAGACCTCAACCCATCAGCTCTCCCCATGTGCTAATGCCAAAAAAACAGATGAGAGACATAAAAATACGAGGAAATTCCGTGACAGAGCTGCCATTCAAGACTTCACAAGGCACCCAACAGACAGAGCAGGCTATAGAATCTAACCTGGCTCTTCTATCTAAGACAATAGCTGTCAAAGCTCCAAAAGACACAAAAATTAAAGTGGACAAGAACCAACGCTTGGAATCGTCCAAAAAAGAAAAAGCCAAACAAGCCAAACTGAGATGGCTCAAGTCCTACTCCATGAGAAGCCCTAAAAAAACCATGAAGCCAAGCGGTGCACATCAATCCAACACCAGGGCGGCACGACTATCTCTAGATATCACTGAAATTGAGTCACTCATGACCAACATTGAAAAAAGAAGTAAGTATTTGGAGACCTATGCTTCAATCGACGATTAAATTACCTCCCATCTACATCCATAACCCCTTGCCAAGTATCCACCAAATAAAGCCTTGAACGAACAGTCACCATTTAGTAACAGGGAGCCAACTATAAAGAAATTCAAGTTCGAGCATGACGAATATAACCCCTCTTGCTCCACTCACCCTGAGAATAACAAGAGAAAGGCAGTCTCCATGAACCACACAGAGGATCAACTGACAATCAATAAATGTTAATGCAAAATTCCTGATGAAGAACACCATCAAAGGATCCCAACCACCATGGTCGAGCTCCAAAATATACTCATAGCAATTACCAAACAAACTATGATCCCTTTCTGTAAACTATATGAAGCTGTCAACGAGAACATCAAAGACCAAGCAATTCTTTTGGCATTAATCCACACCAAACAGATCTATCTTGAGACCTTCATTGCTACAATAGAAAAAACGTTTGGAATTCTCCCATCAATGGCAAACAAGATTGTTTGACATGGCAGCAGCAGATAGGACAGAAAAAGCCTGCTTCACTTACACAATGATGACTTTGATGAAGGGACATCCCTTGCCATTATCCAAACCTCACACAACATCATCACCAGCAAAGCCGAAGGACTATGAAATGCCTTCTAATGCAACGAGACCACAGAATCCTAATACTATTACTGTTCCCATTTCTGATCAACCACATTCTCCCAGTGTGTCATCAGCAGAATCCTTACCCATTAGAAAACCTACTGACATTTTCCACATTTTTTCAAATAATAAAACACACAACGAAATGCCAAACAGATCTCTAAACCTAAAAAAAAAGAAAAACGGGCACTAAACAAATGGGTTCTCAAACCTTTCTAAGAAATCTAAATACGACCATAGGTCCTAACACAAAGAAGCCCTCCAAACCCTCCAGCACAAACAGGAAAAAAGATAGAGAACCGTAAATAGTGTCCAGCACCACCCATCTCCATCCGCCATGTCCGACCCAAAGCTGTTCAAAACTGCCAGAAATTAAAATAGAAGACCTCCTCAATCTCACAAAACTCATGGATCTCCCGGAGACCCCTGAGAACACAACTCCCAATGAATCAGTATTAATAATACTGGATGAATATGTAATTGATCCATCGGAAGGGTCCAACAGGCCAAATATTTCCTGTGAAAGTATCTCAGACTCACCGTCGACCTACTTAGGTGACATCACAAGAATTACAGACGCACCGTCAAACTATTCCAGCAACACAACAATAACGTCTGAAAAGTCTGAAAGGACCACGGAAAATGAGATCACAATCACAGATCCACCAATTCACCTGCCATCGGACGACAACACCCGCGAGAGGTCCACACACGGAAGCATTATATTCCTGATGTATGCCGAATACCTCAGTTTGTGGACCCATGGCAGAAAAAACAGATTTACACCCTCCAGATGGCCTATTTTGATTGCAGAAGAGATCCTATCACTCTCAACAGGACTAATCTCCTAAGATTGTTACATGGAATACCGCAATTGAAATCAATACAATCGCAAGAAATCAAGATGGTGCTCTTTGTGGACGATCAATTGCTAGACAAGATACAGATTGAACTATACACACAATATACAATGAATCGAATTAAACAGATGACTGCACGTTACTATCACTGGGCTTTGTATGTTCACAAACTCTAGGAAAAACAGAAGATTCTCAGGAATTGAAACAGCCAGCCATGATACCTGCAGCGGCTCTCGACGATCAATGATGGACACAACACAAAAGATTGCTGAGAACAATGACCAACAGGAACCCTTCAGATAGAGACCGACTAACTTCCATACCGAATGTTCATCGTTCTGACAGCCAGACATACCCTGAGTCTCCTTTCTGGCGAGAGTATGAAGATGACTTTCCATCACAACTCAGTGAGCCAGTATACTACTCATAACCGTCAGCCTCACCAAGAACCCATGGTTGGATAATGTGCTCATGGAACACGAGAGGCCACTCCCACTTGTTTGACTCACCCGCCCCTGAACTTGAATCTTGTCAAGTTATATGCCTCCAAGAGACTTGGCTCACCAAACCGCCGACCTGTGACGGGTTCATAACTATGCTCAACCCTGCCCTGCAAAGCTCCCAGGGCGTTCGTCCTCTGGCCTACTGACGCTGATTAAAATCACCCTGTAGCATAATGGGGTTCTTTAATGTAGGCAGGGACCAGTCAGGAGACAGGCAGGTACAAATGGAAGTAGGCTTTATTAGTTTCAGGGTACAGTTATGAAGAGGGAGTAGGAGCTATAAGGTATACATCTTACTTCATGTAATCTCCCATCCTGAATGCTTAACTCCCATTCTTGGAATACTGAACCAGCAGGGTTCCATGCTTACCTCATACATTCTACTGCCTGCATCAGTGCACTTGATGCAGAGCAGCTACATCCCAACACAAGATACTACACACCCCAACATGGAACCTTCTTGAAACAGAAAATATCAACCCATGGACACAATTCACATTGATCAAGATTTGTAAACCTGTCAAATCGGCTCATCAAATCCAACTGAACAGCCTGATTTCCAGATTGATTGTGATCCTAAATGTGTATTGGAATCCAGCGGCATTAAATAACAACAATTTCCTTGATGGTGTTCATCATCTGTGGGGATCTCAAAATCCATCTGTATGATTCCAACAGTCTCGACAGACCACCTGATGAGCTGACAATCAGAGCTTGCCGTTGGTCTAAAAAAACAACCATGAGAAACTTGATTCTAATAAGCCACCCCTGCGATGAACACAAATCGCTGATTCCCACCTGGTCTTGTAGAAAGACAACGGCAATCATAGATTATATTTATCTACCTCCACCATTGAACAACCTGATACTCGAATATAAAATCCTCCCCTCTATCAAGAGTGATCATTCTATGCTTGTGCTGCATGGTGTTGGAATGTACAAGCAGAACACGATAATTTCCGCTCCACCTCTGGAACTTACAGGAGCAACATCCAGACTAAGACTCAATCTAAAACATCAAGCCTCCCTGCCGCAGACTTTCTCCCAAACAAATATGCCAGATGAGAACAAAGTTAAATTACGACTGGATATTGATCCCCTTCCAGATCAATGACACTGGAGCAGAAAAGTATGCCCATGTTCATTACTTTAATCCAGAGCTGGCAAATAAAAAGAAAACTCTTCGGCAAAACCTCTGAAAATGGAGGAAGAATTTCACCTCTGAAAATCTGCAAAAGATGAGAAAAGCAAAACAAGCCTTCAGAAATTGGAAAAAAAATCCATGTGATGACTCTGCAACAAACAGACACCGAAACCATGCGTTCAACGCTCAAAAATAAGAACTTGAGGAATTTGTGGAATCTGCTAAACCACAATGCCAGACATCAACAATTTATGGTCTCCAATGTCTCGGAACAAAAATGGATCTCACATTTCTCCAACCTATATAAATCCCGCTGCCCAGAAGAAAACTCACCAGAAACATCAATCTCAAACCAATGGACCATTCTTTGGGACAAACATCTTTTCCTGGAGATTATCGAAAAACGTAATGCCTCTCGAGCTCCTGGTCCTGACGGCCTGTCCAACGCCATCCTGAAACAGGCTCTGGAGACTTGGGTGAATCTAATGGACCTTATTCTGACTTTAATCAACAAAGTAAAATCAATACCTGCTATGTGGACTAGAGCAGTGCTGATCCCGATCTACAAACAAGGAGATAGAGACGATCCATCCAATTTATGACCTATTGCTCTCCTAGATCCCCTGGGCAAATTGTTTGCAACATACCTTCTTCAAAAACGGACTGCTTGGGCCGAAGAAACAAACCCCTTCGATGCCTGACAAACAGGCTTCACATCAAATGTGGGCACAAATGTGAATCTACTGATACTAAATCTAATAAAGCATGAAGCCCTAAGAAACAACTCCCAAGTATACGCCGCTTTCATAGATCTCCATATGGCAAAAACTTGCAAAATGGAAATGTCCCCTGGAGATCAGCGAACCCATCAAGCTGCTGTACTCCAACACCTCTGTTACCATCAGGTTAACAAAAGAAGGACTTACCACAGACAAAAAAAGAACATGCAACGGCCTAAAACAGGGATGCCCCTTCGCTGCAACCTTGTATAACCTCTACACTGCTGACTACCTCACCTACATCAAACACGATACACTTAATCTGCTAAAAATCAATTCCCTCCCAATTGCATACCTCATTTAGGAGAAAACATTGTACTGCTGGATAAAACTCCATCAGGTCTTCAAGAAAACCTCTGTATGACAGAAACATACATGAATATCAACGAATTCCAGATCAATGTAAAAAAAAAAAAATGATGATGCTAACCAAGCATCAAAGTACAAATACCCGACTTAGACTCACGAACTTCATCCTTGAGGATAAACCACTTGAGGTAGTCACAACTTTCAAATGCCTTGGTGTACTAATTAATCAGCAGAAAGCTGAAACAGCTTGTGTGACATTGCTGGAAGGCAAGATCCTAAGGCTATCCAGACAAGGAGTGATGCTGCATAGACGCTATGGCAAATTCTCCTTAAAACCTATCCTGACATTCTATCATCAAAAGGTTGTCCCCATCAACACTTAAGGGAGCGATACAATGATTACAGCAACTCAGATAAACTGGAAAAACATTGAAGCTGTCTTCTGGTGGAAGATTCTGAATATCCCAAAAAGTTATCCCATGGTCACAATACGGTTCGAAGTGGCACTACAATCCCTTTCCTCAATTGTATTGTGGAAGCAGATGGACCTCCTGCACAAGCTGATAAATGAAGATCTAATACTGGCAATTCAAATTTTTCGAGAGTCCCCGCACGCCATGAAAAACACTCTGCTGAAAACATGGAAAGTCGCCACATTCCAACAATTGGCAAATGAAGACATCACTATAGAAATGCTCACCAACTGCCCGCAACGTGCGATGGTCAAAATGCAGCAAAACGATTGGGCTAAAACATCGTAAGAAAAACAAAGATACTCCGTGAATCTACAATGCTCACTTGATATCTGAGCAATTTATAAACTCCCGCAATATTTGGCACTTTTCCCGACCCAATCATTCGTACCGCCTTTATGAAAATCCGTCTAAACACTTTTCCAACTAGACAAAGACTAGCAAATATTCTACAAATACATCTTATCATGATCTGCCATGCCCTCTCCGACAAGAGACTCCTATTTGGAGATCTATTCAAGATTTCTGACCAACAAGAAGAAGGAGACTCTAGATGGCTGAAAATCTTAAGAGGCCAGGACAAGAAATTGATATATACAGTTGTCAAATTTCTTGCGGACATTTTGGACCATTCAAAAGATCCAAACCCCATAAATGTTGGATTGTAGAAAATTGCCCTTTTTCAATAGTACTATTCTTTTGATACTGTTAAGAATGAGATATATTCTTTTGAAATCAAATGGAAAGTTTATGTTTAAACTAAATCATTTTAAATAAAAAAAATAAAAAAATAAGGATCTGGAAGTGAATTGGGTATGATGAATATGAAATGTTGTACTTTGTTAAAGTTCCTCTTGGTTTTTGAGCACTTGTTTTGGAAATTATCTTTTTCTCATGTAGGTTATAAACACTAAGTAAAAACGTCAAATGGTGTAACTGAATCTGATTTGTGGCATAGTTTGATCATGCCAGGAATAATGAAGTCTACCACAACTGTAGTGTCTTGGTTTAACTGTGAATTTTACCTCCACTACTTTTCGCATTTGTGTTGTATATAAAATGTGTTTTATAATTGTACTTCAGTTTTTTATTTTTATATTGTTTTAATAACATTATGATGAAGGCAAGGACAAAGGCATAGGATCCATTGGGCCTCATTACAAGCTTGCTGGTCCTGAAACAACGGTACCGGCAAGCTTACCGGTGCCATTGTTTCCGGACCAGCAAACTACAAGTTCTGTGGGCGGGTGCCCTCCCGCCCACCAAGTCTAACCTGGCAGGCGGAACGGCACCCGCTGGAGGGCCTTGACGGTAGCACCAGCACCATTCTGAATGGTGCCAGTGCTACCGCCCTTCCCATTCCCATTGAGTCCAATGGGACTGAAATGGGAATGGGGAGTAATTTTTTCAGCGCCTGGAAATGGACAATTACCGTGTCCGCTGGGGCTGTAATGCCCCGGTAAGAAAACAATGACTGGAGAAAACAATGACTCTGGCGGCAACCGTGCCATTTCTACCAGCATGGCTACTGCCGGACTCCTAATGAGGCTCATTGTCTCAGTAATGATATATTACCAAACCTTGATGCATTTGAATCCTGCTAGATACATTCTGTGATGTGCAATGTCCTACTCAATTCACGGAAAAATATGTTTCCATAGAGAACATACATTATTCACCTTATACAGAATAAACACAATATTTCTTTTATCATTTTAATAAAGGCACATGAGACCAAATGAACAAGCAATGTACGCCTGCTATGCCCCCTCACTAATTAAATCAATTATTTACACATCAGCTAGAGGGAGAGCAGAGAACATTTAAATACACATCGTACACACGTACCTCAAAGTTATTTCTGAGATTATGTCACCACTCTGGACCAGAGAGAATGTCCTCATACGTGAGCCACTAGATACTGCGCTGCTCAATTACTGAAGTACAGTTGGCCAAATACTTTGCCGATGTCAGGGAATTGTGTGTCAAGCTCTCCGGTGACTCAAGTAACTCTATGCTCCTTTGACTATCCTGTGCTGCCCTCCCCTCCCCCAGGCCATGTTCTTATGCATCCTGACATGTGCTGACATTTAGCCTCCTACTTTTAACTTTCCTGGTGAATTAATCTACCAGGTCCTTCAAAGTCACTTGAGGTAAAACTATTGTCAAGCTCCAGCTGCCTGAACTGCCTGATGAGCACTGATGCCGAGGCAGTGGATTTTAATTTCCTGGATGATTTTGGAGAATTAAAGGAACATCTTCTTCATAGTTGTTTCAGCTAAACCTGCTGCAACTATCTCGCTCACACAGTGTCTCCTATTATTAAATTGGGTATAGTTACTCTTGTAAATTCCTCCTGGTTCAGGTACTTGTTTTTGTCTCTTTTTATACCAGTTATGTCCACCTTAGTCATAAATTCAAAGATTGTGAAATATTCAGCATTGTTAATGACTCTGGACACAGATGTGGCCCTGCCTTTGATAATTAAGACACCCCCTACATACAGTCTTCTTTCAGCTGTGATCCCCATGACATTTACATCAACTTGTATGATATGAATTGATGTTTATTATTATACTTTTATGCTGTATTCTGAATGGAAGAAAGTGATGATGATGATGAAAAATAAACAATGTATTTTAACACATGGAGATGGTTATTGAACTCCTCTCAGGCAATCTGAATGTTTAGTGTGCAATTAATAACTACTGGTGTACACTTTGGGAGGCACACTTTATGTTGCTATTTAAAACTTTACATTATTTTTTTTTATTTATCGTGTTTTTGGTTTATCCTTAAACGCTTTCTAAAACACAATATCAAAACATTTTGCAATATAAATACACAAAATTACAATCCTACAAAATTACAATCTTATAAAACTATCATTTTACAATATTCTTTCAATTTCCATTGCAATATGAATTACATTACATTACATAAGTTACTTCATTCCATGGTCTTTCATCATCCCTTCGCAACTATACATCATCCAACATTTTTAGTCGATTTACTAAAAGCCAGAATCAAGATAAATCCATAATTATGACACTAAGATGCCATATAAAACCATATAAAAACCAATTCTTTAAGACAATTCTCCGCAAGAATTAATTACACATTACATTAAACATTTCATTATACATTTCATTAAACATGTCATTAAACATCATTAAACTCATTATCCTTGCCCATCTAGTGCAATTTCATTCCCTCTCATGTTTCCCCAGAATCTTCCCCTTCACGTAAATAATTAGCTATTCTCATTGTCACCTCACATGGGGTTATACAAGGTTATCTTCATTCTTTAGTACCGGCTACTATAGAACACTTAGCATTCTTCTCACTTTTGCTCGAGTTCAGTTTTTTACCATTCTCATGCAATTCTTTTCCATATTTAATATGCTGCCCCTACATAAATCAGAGTTTCTGCCATATAGATAGTTGACCAGAAGGGGTTTGATACAATCATCCTTATGTCATACACCAAGTCTGTGTGACCTTGGTAATACCATTCTGACATTTTTTACAAGCAGTCAACAAATGCCTGATCGTCTGAATCTCGACTTTACAAAACCTACACAATTCTTTTTTTATCTAGGTAACCCAGTCCATGCTTCCACATATTCATTACCAGGCAAGATGTTACATCTCAGCAGCATTATAAATCTAGACAATTCCTTTTTTTTGACCTTCCATAAATAACTGTGGGTTTGGAAGTTAACATTCCCTGTAGACTATATGATGTATAACGTCTCTTTTTGGCCAACATGGCCACATTTTCAATTATATCCCACTGTATGGCTTTCTTTTTCAGACTTTTGTAAAGTTGCTTTACATTACCTACTTTCTTTGGTATCTTCATATTAATTTAATTTAAGAAAGTGAGAGTAGTATTTTCCAAGTATTTTATGACCTCATTCATCTTCTCCCTCTTAGCCATATTCCTCCCAATTACATTCATCAAACTATCTTCCATATTGTCTTCTAACGTAATCTTAATGTACAGTGTACATCTTATTTTCCAAAGTGTGGTTAAGGAAGTCAGCACTAAATTCACATCTTATTGCCTCTACTGGTGTAGATTTAGCCAACTTCATTACTGGTCTGCACAACTTCCCCTCTATTTTTCCCAGGTTCTCTGTGTATCTTGACATCACCGATTCTAGTGCATACAATGCTCTTGGTACTTTACATCTCTTTTATCTCCAAAAAGCCCTCGACAGAGTGGCCGCCCCTTTTTGGCCATGTATGCTCTTATAACATTCAATTTTTTGCTCACCTTTTTCTCTATCATTTCATGGCAGAAATTGTGCGGGGGATTATTCATAATTGGCATTCCTAGATATGGATATATATCTACTACCTCAATCATTTCAGTATCAATTTTCCACCTAAATGTATGATTCACATTCTTCCTTCTTGTTCCCCCAAATACGATAATCTTTGTTTTTTCCACATTAATACAAAGGTCATTTCATTCTCTTTCGCATAGAAATGTATCTCATTTAGCATCCTCTGTAGGCCTATAGGAGTTTTATCTAATAAAACTGTATCATCAGCATACATCATCCAACTACTGGAAAGCTTCCCATCTTGAGGTGGATGATTATTTACACTTGCAAACCTTTCCCACATGTCTGCCATATATAGGTTATATAGCACAGGAGATGTGAAACAGCCCTGTTTTAAGCTCAACTTTGTTCTAATAGGCAATGAAATATTGGTTCCTTTGACTAGGAAAATTGTTACCGTGGTCTCTGTATACATTTCTCTTAGGAAGTGTAATACTAAAGGGCAAATATTCCAGTTTGCTCATTTACTCCATAACTTGTCCCTGTCAACACAGTTGAACACTCTCGAATGATCAATGAAGCATACATATAATTAAGTTACCTTATTGTTCCTAGTATCTGCAACAATATGATTTAGCATGACCATGTTGTATAGAGTGCTAAATCCCTGCCTAAAACCTGTGTGTTGTGAGGATAAGAGTTTATTCTTCTTACTACATTGGTTGATGGTTTGTAATAATAAAGAGCAACATATTTAACAGCTAGAATCTGCCATAGCTAATAGGCGATAATTTTTAGGGCAGGTTCTTTGCCCTTTTGTGTATATGGGTATAAATATGGCTTTAAGCCAACTATCCAGAATGTTACCCTTTTTCCATATACAGGTATACAGTTCCAAAAGAATAAATGCCCACAGTATGGATTTCATTTAATAACTATGTTTGCCTACCTATCCGGCCCAGGGGCTCCAGAAGATTTCATTTTATTTATTATTTTTAAGATGTCGGCTATGCCAAAGGGGAATATCATGTTGTCACCTTCCCAACTGATCTGTATTATCATGTTCAACTTATTTTCCACATAATACATTTGAGAAATATATTTAAATAATTTTTCCAAGGGAATTACATTCACATCTATATTCCTGTCTTCAATTAAATACTGTCTATAAAGGTACAACATTTTGTTTTTGAGTCATGAGTTTTGCCTTAGGTAAAAGTCATGTGTTACGCTCACCTGGACCCCACAGGGGTGTCGATCGGACCCGGACAGCTGCGGTCTCTTCCAACGTGATGCGTAGTGCAGAGATGACTGTCTGGATTGGCCCGCCTTGTCTTGTCTGCTGGACCCGAAGAAGTATTTTCCTGCAAGTGGAGATAGGGATTAACCACTTGTGGGTTTTAGTGATGGCCTCCCAACTGTTCTCGCTCTCCCCCACTAATCACCTCCGATATCCCCTTAGTAACCTCACCTTATGTTTGTAAAAGATGAGCTCTCCATCCTGCGTGTCTTGCAGGGGCCCGTAGATACCAGTTACTTCACTGGTTTGAAGGCGTTGGGAGAGTTCCAGTAAGTATTGACTCTGAAGTCCCTGGCGGGATTGGTAAGTATCAAGTTCAAAGAGTTCAATGTGCCCGATGTTCACTCTTGTCCCCTTCCTTCCTTAAGTTGCAACTGAGTTTGTGAGAAGAAGGTCTCGTAGCTGCTGCTGGCGTTCAGGTAAGAGTCTGTGTTACCCAACGCTGTCCGGTAACTATTGCATGCGTTAACGTGTTGTTTTTCTCCCTCTTTACAGATGCGGCATATGAAAATGTGGAGAGTTATGGAATAATACCGCCGGTGGTAAGTCTATGGTGGTAAGAGGTTGTATTTGTTGATTCCCTTGGCTCACCTTGTTTTTTCTTGTGTCCCCTAGGTGCCGGATTACGGCGAAGAAATGATGGAGACAGTGCCAGATCGAAAGATGCTGTGAGAACTGGTGAGTATGGCGCCGTGCTGGAGCTGGCGAAGCGACGCGTGCAGGACTGATGGACTTTCCAGGTCCGGAGATTAAATGGTTCCAGAATTAGGTGAGGAATTTGAAATAAGCTTGTTTTTTAACCTAGTCCTTTTCTTCTTCTTTATTCTAGGAGCTCCGGATTCGAGGCGGGCGTGGCAGAAGACTGGATGCTGGCTGCAGGCTCGCGGGCATGGCAGAAGACTGGTTGCTGGCTGCAGGCACGGTGAGCATCACGCTGCTGGATGCAGAATAACACGAAGCATGTGCTGCTGTTCAGGTCTGGTTTAAAAAGCCTCCAAAATAGTTCCAGGTAAGAAGTTCCCTAGAGCCACGCCCGAGTAAAAAATAGTCCCTGTAACAAAATAGTCCCATCCAGGCCTCATGTAGGCTTGGACTCTTTTGCAGCATGGTCTGCATCAGGTAAGTAAAGTCTATGAGCCTGGCGCCTATGGCGCCAGGATTGATTTTTAATGATGAGCCTGGCGACTAAGGTGCCAAGAATGAACCCAGACCGCCCCTAGCTGGGGCTGCTGAGGTTTAAACAAATGTCTGGATGCCTGCTCCCAGAGCAGAGGGCCTTGGCCCTGATGCCCGGGGGTAGGCATCATGACATCATGTTACAGTTGGCATTATGGACATCACATCTACGAGCCTTGAAGCAGTTCTTAATTTTTGTACGTATAGCAGAAATTCTCTGGCTCTTCTCACACACCTTCATTCTCTTATCTTTCTTAAGATTCATTATTTCCACCTTGATTCCCTTTTTCCTATCATTTATCTGACTGTCATATAGATTATTGTGTTTTTCCCTGTTCTTTGAGTGAGGGTAATTCTGCTATTAGTTTTCTGTATCATACCCAAGAGATCCCCTATCACCTGTAGACCATTCAGGGCCATCTCTTGTTCATTTATAAGAAGTATGTTAAACATCTTATCAAATGTATCTAAATTCTTTTCTGTCCAGAATATCCTGTTTCCCCAGCTGGACATTGGATATCCATGCTACCCCCTTTTATGCCTCTTTTTTTGATGAGGTTTGAAAAGTTTACATTTTAATATTTTATGGTCGCTAAGGTTGGTCAATACATGCTCAAAACCTTTAGTTTTGTTTAATACATCCTTATTAGCAAACCTATAGTCTAATCAATAGCTCACATTTCCATTAGTCCAAGTAGGGTGTCTTTCTGCCGGAATCCCTGGTTCTAAATACATGAATCCCCAACTTTGAAACATATTTACCCCAATGATTCCATATGTAATTTGTGAGGGACAATTTTGCTTGGTACCAAATTTACCCTGGTTCACTGGGGGGATTACCTCACATTTCCCACACAGATAATTCCACTTTTCCATCTTTGCTGGGACATAATCACAATAGGCATTGAAATCACCCACTACCATAATATCAGCTTTGGGGGATTCAATTAACCATCCTTCTATGGGGTCCAATATAATCTTTCCCCCAGATTCAAAATATAACCCACCTGGATGAGAATAAATTTTAATTAGGAGTATTTCAGCTGCGTAACCAAGATTTCCTATAATTGAACACATGACAAAAGCATAGCTTCCAAATTTTCCATACTCTCTAATAGTTAAAGGACATTTAGGCCCAATGTAAAGTCACCCCACAGGAAGTCCCTAAACCCTGAAAAAAGCGAGTTTAGTCAGGATGTTATAACCATCTAGAAGTATGGTGCCATTAACCCACGTCTCCTGTTGTGTAAACACATCACAGCTTTTTAGTAAGTTGGTTCCTTCTCTATGTAGGAATGATCGAAACCGTCTACTATTCCAAGAGATAATAATTATTTCCTGATCAGCCTCCTTATCTCAACATTCCTCCAAATTATTCTCAGGTATCCACCTCTTATTTTTCTTTTGACTCAAATGCCCAATTTCTATTATTTCCTTTTGCTTCAGTTTGTTACTTCCTCTCCCGCTGGGCATTCCCAATATTATTACGCACAATTATTTCAAAATCTTCATTCCATAGCCCTCTGGAATATTCTCTTATTAGTTCAACAATCATTGATGTCCCTAACTGTATGATTCCCCAGTTATCCCTACTGCCCAACTCTGGGAGCATGAATCTCTCAATGTCCGACGTTTTTATACATTGAAGTTGTGGGATCTTGTGGATACGTTCAAGCAACCAATTTCTATTTAAATAAGGACTTTCTTCCGTGGGGCATTTCTAAATTACCTGAATGCTCTTCCCCACATCTATTACCAACTCCTCTTGATCCCTTGCTCTGCCCATCCTTACTTTAAAATGATCTCTTCTATTTCTACTCATTGACAGTCTCTCCATTTCCCCCCTGTACAACTCTTTTTTCTCTGGAATTTAATAAATCACTTTCCATATGAATAGGCACATCCAAGAACTTCACTGTTGTTTCATTGCATTCCTCCAGCACACTTCTATCATCATTTCCGTCAGGAGGAGAAATTCCTTCAAAACACACAAGTGTCATTTTTCCTTGTAACCATTTTTCCATCCCATTCTCTAGGTTACTGTGGTTTTTACTGCAAACTTGCTTCTCTTTGGGATTCATATTCAGCTCAAATCTATTACCTACCTGTACACACTCAATATCCTTCAAGGATGTCTCTGCTAGGGCTACACTATTCTTTTTCACAATCTTTTTCTTTCTTCTATTTACCACTTCACCTTTGTTTCTAGACCCTCTTTTATCATTTCTTTTGCAAAGTATTCTACATGTTTGACCTTGTGATTGGTTATTTGCAGCATCACTAGTAGCAACCATGATTCGGATGCTTTCTCCCCCAACTTCATTTTCATGTTATTCTACTATTTCAATGCCCATTTAATTTGTCTTCCCACATTCGTCATTTACCATCATTCACAACTCACTCAGATCACCTATACTCTTTTCCATTATTTCCTCATTACCTACAGTATGCAAATGGGGTATTTCAATTCTTAGTGGGATCATTTCACTCCTTATATTAATTTCCTCAATGACCGTAACTACTAGGTTCTTTAGAATCTGTTGCTCATTCATGAGCTTTGTGCAAATACCCAGGAGTATGTCCAAAGTAGTTGTCAGGGAATCCACCCCCCCCCATATTTAGTGTGATATCTGCTACACTCTCCGGGTCATTCCATGAGCAACACGCCACATCTCACTTGCCAATTGAAATATTATCTTGTGCCAATGTTTCTAGGTCTGGGGTCAAGGATAGATTAGTCCCTATCACATAGTCCATATTCCCCAAATTCTCAATGCTTTTTTCAAATTGGGTTGGGCCCAGTCTCATCGAAAACCCCATGGAATGACGACAGAACTTTTGACAAAGATTTAAAAAGGAATTATTATCTATCATGGAGCTGTTTTGAGTAAGGAGACAGATCCTGCCTTTTTTGTAAGGAAGTTTAACATTTTTGGCTGTTCCAACATAAATTTATCTTGTACCCCTTTTTTTCCCATTCTAAGCGTGTATGTTAGCTGTTGAGGGGTTAAACAGTGATGCACTTTTATTTTTTCCTTTTCAAGTTATGGGATCCCAGTTTCGGCCAATCCCCTCTCTCTTACTGTCTCACACCCCTAATAGATGTGCAGTCACAGGAATATTTATATGAACGTACCAAACAAAATGACCCGACAATTCAACACCTAAAATCAACTCAACGAAAGGTCTATTTGCAGCCAACAACCACAGTAACACAACAGTTCAAAGTGTGTTGTTCAATGTCAATACAGGGGAATATCGTTTTAATAATTATATGCACTCTTCCAGGTATAACCACTCCAACATTTGCAATCAGTGGGTACTGGATTCTCGAGGGCACATGTTCACAATTAGATCACACTTTCTTGATAAGGAAAGAATAAGAAAAAAGGATTGTACTGCTTAGACAGGGGATACAAGTAATACCTCACGGTAAAGATTATCCCTCTGTTCGGTTCACCTCACCTCAGCAGAGGTCTATTTTGAACCAACTTCCACCTTGACACACCAATTCCAAACATAAATACAGTGGAGTATCGTTTTAATTATTACTTATCTCCACCAAGCCGCTTCCTGGTGCAACCACTCCTATATTTACCACCATAGTTAATAGGCACTGGTTTCTCAAGAGCACGTATTCACGAGTATATAACACTTCCCTTAACAAGAATAGGATAGGGATGGAAGCTTAAAATATTTAAACAGGGAATAAAGAACAATAACTCAAACCCAGAGGCCCTAGACACCGACCAGTGGCTTGTAAATTGACTCGCTAAAAGCGCATGCGCAAGAACGCACGCTTGCCCTTTAAATAGGTCTTCTGGGTAAGGAGGAGAGGGGCATCAATCCTAAAAGTGGAGAAGAAATAAAAGTATTACACAATTAAAAGGGGATACTTAATAGCAATCCACATATATATTTAGTGCATAATGAAGATGTCCCTCCAATTGTGATGGCCGTACCGCATTGATATGTAATAGTCTTTTAAGTTTCCCCAACGTTCCAACAGTATTCCACTCACAGCGTTTCCCAGCGGAACAGTGACTTGTAAAGCGACTTGCTAAAAGCGTGCAACAATCACACATTACGGAGAAAGCTAAAACATTGGAAAATGTGTTCATTTTCTCAAAGAAAACTCGTTTACTTGCTCATGTTAAATCTTTTCCAGTTCAATGAAGTTCCAACTAAAATACTTAACTTATGAAGACAGCCATGTAAATGAAATACTGCACAATAAAGCTGCATTTGTATTTACTTAACTCACTCTTAAAGTAACATTTTTATTTCACCACCAAAACTCAAAAACATGCAATGATACTACCGCCCTGTGCCAATCTCTGTGTAGACCTCTGAAGGGGTCATTATTGCTTGGGATAACTTGGTAGCAGGTAATTCTCCTGGTTTAATGACCCCTGCATCAGTCTATATGGCTATAAGAGCCATTGTTCCAATAGTGATATATTGCTGCAACTGGATGCCTTTAATTCTGTTTAGATTAGAAGTGTTATATAAAGTGTCCCATTTCATAATCAGAAATATATATCTATCCATAGAGAACGTGCATTTTTCAATGGCATCCCAAATAATAAAATAAAAAGTCCTGTGCACATGTTATGCATGACATGGCACACATCGAAAAACTGTTTATCATCAGGCGCTAAATGCTTATGTAGCATATTCCTTACAAAATCTCTATTCAAAACTCTGTTTAATGTTAGAACGCACTGTGGGAAGCCAATTTTCTTTTTTTCTGAAAACTAGTGGAACATGTAAATTCTTTGGCAGAGTGTTTAATGAAGGGTTTCATCTGGAGCAAGAAGTGGAATATTGTGGAAACCAGACATGATTTGTATTTTAAATGGATGATTTCAGGATTGTTGACACTAATGCAGAACAGTTCAAAGAGAGTCTGGTGGAGCTAAAACACCGTTATCTATTTCAGATTGACAAAGCTCTGCTCTTACTGGCCCCATCACTACCATGAGCCCTGCTAAGAGCTCGTATTATGCAGCAAATAATAGATTTTTCCGGACAATGGGGATCGTTGTAATGCTGCAATTGAATGCAAATATCTATAATAACATCTAAGCCTTCGTAATATGTTTTTGAATATGTTTTGCAAAAGTGCAAACACTGCTTTCTCTCCAATTTGGTTATGACAGTTTTTTGTGGTGGTCCACTTAATTACTTAGTCATCATTGGGATACTAAATGCAGTAACAAACCTTATTTTTATTTGAAGATTAGAAAGCGACTTGCTTTTTTATTTAAGTCGGGCCTTGAAGCCCAAGTTCACCAAACAACAAATGGTAACAGAACATTAATGTGCCCCTAGCATTCACTTCCCGCACTTTCTGCACGCAGATGCACGTTTCCGGGGTTTGTGGCCCGGAGGGTGATCTTGCTGTTGGTGCAAAGTTTCTGTAGTTAGCCAATGTGTGCCTTTGGTGGTGCCAGGGGACCAACTACCATTGAAATGTTGGGTGGGAACCGATAATGTACATGTAGGATTATGGTAATGGAGTGGTTTACTTCACAAAATGAATGCCGATTCATTGTTATAAAGTAAATTAGCTGTGTACAGAGACCATGTGTTTGCAACATGCAGGCAGGAATAAATGAACCGTTGCCTGTAGGAAGGGTGGATTCAATGCAGACTGCCTTTCATTTAGGACGATTGTGTTTTTGAGACTAGCTTTTACCTTTGGAAAGCATGAGCTCAGGGTATTCACTAAGACACATGGACTGTCATCCAACAAATGAATGGACTCTAGGAGTATTTCTATGTAGGGATAATTGTCACTTGTCCCAGGAACAACACACTACATTTCTGTTAGATTCTGGACATTATCTCGTTCACAGCAAGGCAGGGTAATACTCATTTACCCATTAAAATAATATATTCAGGGCTATTGTCAAGTCTGCAGATCCATTCCTGAAGGTTGGATGGATCTATGGATTGATAGAGGACAATATAATCTTTCTCCTGTAGGGATTGGGGATTCTGGGCATTTCCTCAGGGACAAAAACAACCTTTCCCCTGAAGGAAGTAGGGATTCTGGAGATTCCCCCATGGACAACATATCTGTCAACTGTAGAAAGGATATATTGGGGTAGATTCACCCTGTGTCCAAGAATCTGCTACATGTCAAAAGTATGGGCTCTGGGGATCAACAGAGAGGCAGGGAACATTTCAATACGATCTCAAAACGGTGCCAGTAAATAATATACGAAAACAAGTTTATTGTTTTGCTGGAAGAATTGTTTCTGATTATTAGCAAAGAGGTGGCAAGCTAGCCGTCCATGGGTACAATTGGTTCTGGGGTGTAGCCCCAGGATAAGCAGCAGGGTTGATGGTTTTGGGGATTCATTGGAGACAGAGAAATTGCTGGATTGCATGAAAGATGCATTCTCTGGATTTAGTCAGATATAGAGAATATATGAGGAACACACTGATCCCAGTGTGTTCCTCATATATACATGGCTTAAAGTTTAATGACTGAAAATGAGCTCCCACAACATCCTATTCAATCAATCACAATAAGAGATGGATCAAGTGGCTGCGCAAAGTACTCCTAGCTTTCAATATGTGCCTGGGACGAATGACCCACAATTACAATGCAACTAAGAATAATAAAATCATACAGATCTAGAATGGATTCACAAGATTAACCAAGAGAATACATTCTGACACTTTTGGGAAGGATAGTTTCTGGGATTCACTAACCCAGGGATTTGTATCGGGAGTATAGCTCAGGGGCAACGTGCTCACCTTGGAAGCAAGACAACACAGAGCAACACAGGTTTGATCCCCGGGTTCGCGCTTAGAATCCTCTGGTTATTAAGCGCGTTATAAATAACCAATAATATCTTATCATATAAAATGCGTCACTGAGAGGAACAATCTGTCTGTTCTGTTTCTTCACACAAGGACAGATAGCTTGTCACATGAAGTCGGTATACACAGATGGTAATACTATTAACGCCGGAAAGATGGGTTCATTCAGCGATGGAGAGTCTTCCATATGAAGAAACAATGGGTCTGGACATTCTCTCCAGAGGCTTGGAAATGTATCTGAAGGAAACAAGGTTGTCTCAGGATCCAGTCATGTGAAAAGAACTGATCCCATGCAAAAATAATGATTTCTAGTGATTATGTCCAACAGATAGGTTGGCAAGTTAAGTGTTTGCCTTGGACATATATTTTAGTATATATGCACATGTTAAAATCATGGCAAGGCCAACCCAGCCCTTCACTAGTCTGAGGTTTATAAATTGAGTGCCATTACAAAGGATAATAACATCACCTACCATATTACATGGCTTTGAGGGAGGCGTAACCCAGTCGGAAATGCTACACTAATACAATATTGTTAATCATATGCCAGATTACTTGTCAAAACTGTGCAGACCTCTTGAGTTTGCACATATGTACAACAGGATCATCTGACTCTTTCATCTTGCGTGACATTAAAGCTCCCATATCAGAAGTGTCCAGGTATAGCACTCGAAGTACTTTTCATATCGCAGTTCTGCAATTGTTAAACAGTGCTCCGTCAAGTGCGGTAATAATTGTAGTCACTCCAGGGTAACCTGCTCGTGCCCACACATCGTCAGCTCTATCACCAAGTATGGCGATTGAAAGACCCTTAATATCCCCTATAGCTAACGTGTTCCCTCCTGTCATTTTTCTAACTCATGTATCCATTTTCTGGCTTCCGATGTCAACATTGGGAGCTTATTTTTCAGGTTTTCACTGTCCATGTGAGGCCAGGGTATATATTGTGGCCTTGTTCCTCCTTTTTCTAGTAAAGGGAACTGTGACACATGACACTCCTTTTCCTCTATCATCATTTTTCTGTCTACTGCAGGGGTAATATTCCTGCATCCCTGTATACCTGGCAATGTCTGCTCGCAGAGGGTGGTGGAGACACCCCAAGCTGACCGTATTATACTCCTTCATGCCAATCTGATTGTGTGGCTGACTCTGGTGTTTTAGGTGCAGACCCACTAAAATCTGACCATCTTGCTCCCTTTTCCTTAGAGAAGTGTTTTTCACATCCTCTCTCGTCTTCTCTTTCTTCACATTCTTCTCTTTCTGCGTCCGATATTGTCTGTGCCCAACTCATGCAACTTCTCATTCTACTCATTTCTGTTTAGTGTCAGCCTATCTAATGACATCTCTCTATTTCTGTTACTTCATGAGGCGTTCTCAGTATAGTACAGCTTAGTGATCTCCAGACGCTCATCCTCTCCTTCCCTTTGGGGTACTGTTTCTAGCCCATCTCATCATATATTCTGCCGATCGTCTCTCCGATGCTTCTGGTGTCGAAGTCATCTTCGCTATTTGCCCTAGACGTGCCTGGTATTGCATCGTACTCAGGAAAGAATTCTTCTATATCTTCCCAGTCTAGTACTGGATCGGGTTTTTTAACCTCTCTTCCCAGATATTCGAGATCCTGTGCGCTCTGTCTTTGCTTACACTCTATGACATCATCAAACTCTCTACGCTTCCTCGCTTCTTCTCTGACCATATCCTCTTCTTGTTTCTTCACATCTCTTTGTTCATTTTCTCGTTGCATTTCCTCATCCCTTCGTCTATTTATTCTCTTCTCCTGTATCTTGTGTTCTTCTCCTTCTAAGTTCCTTTGTTCTATTCTATCTCGATCATTAGCTGTCCTCTGCTTATGATCGCGTCTTCTCTGCTCTTCTGCCTTTTCCTGTTTTCTGACCTGTTAATCATAATATAACTGCTCTTGTTTCTGCCTCTCCTTTATTTTTAGCCCCTTCGTCCCTAGATCGGTTTTCCTTTTCCGCTCTCTCCAACTCATTCCAGTCTCCCTTTTGTCTCATATCCTCAATGCCTTTACCATCGAGTTTCAATAAAATCTGACCTCCCATCCATTCGTTATGTGCGAATGCCATTTCATCAGACATATCCTCATCTCCTTTCCATCTCTTTACCTCTCTTCCGGTATCTAGAGATGTACTTGCTTGAGTTTGGTCTCCTTTTTCCTTTTCGCGCCTCTCCTTGTTCTTCAGAACTTTGGAGGTAATATCTCTGTCTCTGACTTTCTCTGGGATTTCATCACTACTTTGTGTAGGTGACTCATATGCTGGGTTGCTATATCCCGTGGCTGCTTTAAGTTCCCTCAACGGGTATTATCCTTCATCTTTATCAACTTCTCCTTTTGTTTCAGATGGGGCGGATGGCACAGAAGGCTCCTTACCCCCCTCTGTGCATATATTCAGTATCCAATCTATTGGTGGCTCCTCCTCATTTTATTGTTGCTACATCTTCCAAAGCTTTAAACTAGCTAGACATTTGTCTAACTTTTTGCCAGTGTACGTGGCGTGCAAATATGTCATCATGTGTAGTAGGACTGTTTTAGATAGTGAACCACCCTGGGGCCATGGCATAAACATTTTGTTTGTGGTCCCTTTAACCCATTCTGCACTGTACTGTTTAAGATTAGGTGCATGCTTCGGCAGCTGTTTGCACATGTGCGCCAACGGGGTAATGTCTTCCATGCTTAACCTATTTATCTTCTCTTCTATACAACGGTTAGGGAGAATTCCTAACCGGGCTGAATTTCCTAACCTAGTGAGTCCCCCAGCAGCTTTGCTGGATTTCTGGAGTTTGTTTTTTCCATCCTGCCAAGAGTGAGACTCTTTTTCTCCCACTCTTGGACATGAATGTGTGTAATTCCTTTGAATGTCAATGTGTTCTATGGGCTATGGGGTCTTTTACTCCATATGGTCTCATATGTTTTTCTATGTGTGTTACACCGCACCCTACGTGCCATAACACTGGGGCGTCCTAGCGGACCTCCATTATAGACTCCATACCCAGGGACTGACTACTGTCTCCCCGGGCATGTAAAGTCACCATTGGCTTTACTAGACCTAAATTTACTATCAGAACTAGTACAAACCATCCTATTGTGGACGTACTAGTAGGGGTAATTCGATTACTCTTGAGTCTGTTATTCGAGGGGGCACTGTCCCGTCCCCCCTCGTCGAGTTTTGGCTGGTGGCAGTGGAAACTACTTGTTATATTCGGCCCCGAATATAACCCTATGGGATTCTTCCCATTGTTGGATATTGATACTTTTCCTCGTTAATCTCTAACATACCACCGGTCTACTTATCTTAAGTCTATCGGATGGTATTTTCTGCCAGAACTCGGTTTTTAAAATGGCGTCTGTGTTCGTCTCTGTGACTCCTAAACCAAAGGTTGAGCCCTTTGTTCCACTTTTGGCAGGCTTCTGTACAGAGACCCTCCAAAGTGGTGCCATTCTATCTGGGTTACCACAGGGGTGTGGGAGGGGGTTTAGGCACCCTGGACTGAGCTGCCTTGCCAACTCCGGTCGCACTCTGGTGTGATTGGCCCAAGTGGTGAGCCTCCCCGCTCACCACATAGCGTGTTTTGAGTGACAGCTAGGCTGAATGAATGGGGGTTTTCTGCATAAAAGCAGGGCTTTTGGGACTGGATCTTCAGAAGTCGCCACAGGACCTAAGAATCCGACGAGGGTAAAGCTGAGCCGACCTGCAACGACGACACCTCCGGTGGAGCCCTGCTGAACCGACTCACCACTTCCCGACGACAGAGGAGATCTCCCTGCCGGAGAGTCTCTTCCCCTGAATGGTGGGAACAACCAGTCCCCTTTGATTTTTCTTCGCTCCAGGACGCAGTGGTCGAATTGCCCGCGCAGAGCACCTCGGCAACCGGATAGCCACTACCCCTAAACCGTGACCAAAAGGGGGTGCCTTGTGATGGAGCACTCCGCGGCTGGTCTCTTCCCTGGTGGTGCAACGATCTTCAACTTTCCTTCGACGACGAGATCATCTCTTCTCTTGGCAAAGACCGGACGTGCATCCACCACCAGGAACAACTGCCCCTGCCGGAGCTGTCTCTCCACAATCAAGGTACTGTGTCCGCCTGGCTTCCCTTGTTGCCGGATAGAGTGGGGTGTCTTAATCCTCGCCTTTCCATTGGGTCGCCTCCAAGCGTTCTTTAACTTTTCTGTCCTGAACTGGTCCAACCTTTCTATAACAATTTGCGACAAAGACTCGAAGCGCATTTCCACTAAGACTTTTTGGGACATATCGCCTTGCCTCTCTCCGAGTGGGCCTGGCCTCTGAACTTTGGAATCTACAAAGGTTCTTGTCTTCTTGCCTTGCATCTTTGTTCTTACAAGTATTGGTATCGAGTTGATTTCTTAACCCGCCTTTTCTCTCCAGTCCTAACGAATACTAGAGTGCCATCTAGGTTAAAGCATACACCTCTGTCTGCAAATAAGTGATGCCGTTGAACCTAGACTTGTCGAACTATTGTTAGGGGGAATTGATCTTTGTCCGATAGTAATTGTGATTGAAGTTGTTTTGCTGTATTAGTGCCAGAGTGTTTTCTATAGATGTGTCGTTATAAAGAAATACCTTTATATCTTTACACCGAAGCCTTGTTGTGTGTTTGCTTGTCTTACTGTGTAGAATTGCCCTATATTGTATACTCCACATACTGCCTAACTCTTCTTGAGAGAAGTCTGACTGCTCAGCCACAGCTACCAAGTGAATCTGTGTGGTACAGACTGCTACCAAGTGGGTTTACTGCCAAACACCTGTAGTCCTAAATCTTTTGCAGTGATCCCAGAGGGAACTGCACAGGTTTCCGCCTAACAACAACACTTTATTATGCTTTACGTTTCACAACCATGATCAACAATATGAGCAAGCACCAATCGTCGTAAGCTCCAATCCTGTTTTTTCAACAAAAATGTCACTTTTACTTTTGTTAACTGCAACCATCAATACATGCCATGCAACCTCATATTATCACAATTGTGCAATTTCCATGCTAATTTCTAAAAGCTTTCACCTTCTGACGTCATAGACAAAAACATGAAACAGACAAGGCAGACACCGGCCGGCTACACAAATCTCATGCCATCTGCTTCCTCAGATGCATTCTGCCCCTAATTGTATTCCGACATGGAATTCAAGCCCATTTCTTTCAGATCGTCTTTAATCGATTCTGGTCGTCTACGTCATCCTATCAATTCATCACTTTAAATGAAGGCTTCTTCTAGCCTAAACCTAGGAAAATGGGCGTATACTCTCTACCTCGGTCACACCCGTTATCTCTCTCTCTTGCTCGGCCACCCTCGAGTCAATATTTTCCCCTTATGTCTACATTATACTCTTACTCTGATGTTATTTTTGTCCCATCTCCCTCTGTTACCTTCCCTTATCATTTATCATTTATTTTTTTTTATTTCAAACCGTTGTTTTATTAGTTGGATCAACAAACTTTTACAACTTTTATAATATGTACATTTTCTTCCTTTTGCATATTTAAGAACAATATTTTATAGGTCATAAATTTCATTTTATCTATAGATACATTGGCTAAATCTAGTCAACCTAATTCCTGGTTTAATAATTTTACTCATGTAACCATCAATTCGTAAACTGTATTTTGTTTGACATCCTTCCATTTGCATTCAGTTTTGGAATCCTTGTTGTACAATCATTCGTAACAGAGGTTCAAATGGTGAGAGCAAACAACTCATGCATAGCTTTCAAGTTTTGTTATCTGGAGAGGCATACGCGGTGCCTACATAGAGGAGTATCCCACAGTTTCTAAACTTCATGCTTTCAGGAAAATAAATAGTACGCTGTTATAATGAGGCCATATAAGCTCATCTGTAGACTTCAAGTTTTGTTATATAATCGGGACCTACATGGTGCTTGCATTAGAAGAGTGTTACGACAGTTTTTCAAACTTCTTGGTTTCAGAACAGCAGGTCATATGTAATTGTGTTGGGGTCACATCAATGAGTTGCCTATCCGTTTTTCAATTTATACAGTTTCTCCAATTGATTATTTATGGAGTTCAAAAAATGACAAAGGGCTAAAATGAAGCTTGTGCGAGTCCCCCACATACAGGCTAGCCATAACCATTCTCTTGTTGTATCAGTTTCCATACAATGAGGTGCGATTGTTAATGCTCGTTCTGCCTCAAAGTAAGGACAGAATAGAACCATATGTTTTAAGGTTTCCTGGATCGAACCATCCTTACACAATCTGCATCCTAGCCTTGCTTGTTGTTTCCATTGCGGGCTCCAGGCATATATACGTTCTAGGGTATGGAATTGATTCATTTTAAAGCGCAAATAAATGTCTCTTGCCTTGCTACAAGGGAATTGAAGTATGGTTTGTGCGGCTGTCTAGATGAACGAGCTGCCTCTTTGTAGCCCTTAAGCGCCGCCATACCAGTTATCTTTTTACACCAATCGTTCTCAATAATGCGATATTTCACATAATTAGGTCTATGTTCTAAATCAGCTGGTGTCAGTGCAATTTCGTCAAGGAGAGCAGTCATTTTCGCATAGCAGGTCGTAAGAGACGATCTTTCGGAAGTGATCATTAGTTGTCCCAAGTCTTCATAAAGACAATTAGCGGGTGGATATAACATCCTAGCAAAATTGGCCAGCATACGCCAATTCCTACGTGCAGACAAAGCAGTGATGCCCAATTCCTGCCTTATCACAATATTAGGTGTGGACTTGGCTATCCTCAATGCCCCCTTCCACATACATCCTTGCAGTTGATCAAGGTAGCAATTGATATTCACTAAACACATATCTAAGGCAAAAAGAATAATAGACTCTACTTTCAGGATGTAAAATTGCAGTAAGGGAAGCAAGGAAAATTTACAAAACTTCAAATAGACTATCCGCATTTGCGTGGCAAGTGGAGCAGCTTTTTTATTTAGTACGTCCCTCCTCATTGCTAAAGCATGCGAGTCTGTTATATTATAGCCCAAATAGCGAATCTGGGGAACTATGGTTAGAGGGAAGTTGTCAATTCTCCAATTACGAGTGATGTTCTTCCTCTTGAAGTTTCTCAATACTACTATATTGGATTTTGCAACATTACATTTTAGATTGTGCGTGAAACAGTAGGCTGAGAATAAGTCTAATTTGATTTGCATGCCTTTTGGCGTACGATCAAATATTACAATATCGTCCGCAAATGCCAGCCATTGAATTTTAAGATGACCGAGCCTTGCTGGATAGGAGATTTGTTGTTCCCAAATATCATTAATTCCGGATAGATAGATATTAAACAGCGTGGCAGCCAGATTACATCCCTGCTTAACACCAATGTCTATCTGTATTGGGTGTGTCGTTGCACCTTCGTTGTTCACTCTTACTAAATAGGTAGTATTTGTGTGGAGCTTTGATAACAGTTGTATAACATACAGAGGGATATTCATTGCAATCATTTTTTTCCACAATAATGCACGGATAACAGAATCGAAGGCAGAAGTGAGGTCTATAGAAGCCATGTATAGCGGTCCTGAATCTTTAGTTTTATGTTTTGCTATAATATGCGCCATAATTGTTGCATTTAATGGCGTACCCATCCTTGCACGAAACCCAATCTGATATTTTGATAAAATGTTACGCTCTTCCACTAACGCTTGTAACTCTCCCAACAGCAAGATGGCAAACACTTTGGCAGCAGTATCAATTAATGCTATTGGACGGTAATTACATGGTTGTGCTCTTAACCCTTTTTTATAAATTGGCACAACTATAGAGTTTAGCCATGACGGCGGAGTAAGTGAAGTTGTCAGCATGCTATGAAACAGTTTTACATAGTAACCAGCCCACATAGTTGGCTGTTGTTTGATAACACACGGGGGGATCCCATCTGGGCCTGCAGCCTTCGAGAATTTAAGTGCAGCTATCGTAGCCTCAATATGCGCAAGATCCCATGGCGCGAAGGATGCAGGAGCTAGACAGGTCCATTTGAATTCGATTTCGTTATATATCAGGGGGAGGGCAAATTTGTGTTCGAAATAAGTTCGCCAGGCCTGGGCCGAAATGGACAAAGACTGAACAGAAGAGAGTAGAGTGGTTCCGGCCCTGAGCAGACCCCAGGTAGAGCGTCTATCCCGATGACATAATGTACTAAACATTTTTAAATTCTCCTGAGTATGGAGAAAATGCCTGTGATCCCTGCATTTATTACGATAATTGTTTAAGACACTTTTTTTCTCGATCATATATTGCCCCCATGTCGGTGAAGTTTTAAGAAGTGCCCGCAAAGCTACCCTTTTAACTCTTTTTGCTTCAAGAATAAAACTTGAATGTTGCCCAGGCATGCAGTCACGTGGATATAATGGTCTAGTCTTCAGCGATTTCATTATCTCAGTTATTAGCTTATTTATAATGTAAACCTGTTGAGTCAGGGTGTTCTGAAGGAAGCAAGAATCATAGCATGAATGTAATCGTGCAGCAATCATGCTATTTACCCTGTTGCAGAGTTTGGTATCCCATCGAAGTGACAGTCCGGGGCGGACCTCCATTAAAAACTCGTGCTGTGGATCAATTGGGAGGCGGGCTACGTATAGATGTAAATTTAGATGTATCATATGGTGATCGCTGGCCCCTGGATCATAGATTGAGATGGGATCAGCAGATCCCTGAATACCACGTGAAGTTGCAAAATAGTCAATACAGGTAGCTCTATGCCCTCTTCGCCAGGTGTTACAACAATCACTATTTACGAAGGGGAGAATATCTAGTTCCCAAGACTTCAGGTATTCATGCCATAAATTCCCTCTGTAGTGTGCTTGACTAAGTATCACAGGATTTGTGTAGGGTAAGTTAACTTCCATCCAGTGGGCATTAAAGTCTCCTCCCAGAATAATCTCACATGTGGGATGTTGGGTCAGAACCTCATCAAATAGTGTGCCAAGTTCTTGGAAGGCATCAGATTGATTAAGCGTTACTGGGTTATGGTATAAAGATATCAGTAAGATAAGCATTGGTGGGAAGCCCTGGAACATAATTAAAGCCGCCATCATTACAGTTGCATAAAAAACATCCAAAACTAATATATTTAAGTCAGTGCTTATACATATCGCCAACCCCCCATACGGCCGACCATTGGTGCCCCGTTTCGCCTTAGTTTGAAGAACAGTGAATCCAGGCAGCAAAAGTTCGTGTGTACACATAGTCTCCTGACATATCATAATATCACATTTGATTCCTTTATGCGGATTGCTGAACCATGCCTTCAGATTATTGAATCCACATGAGTTCCAAGATAGGATAGATAAATCAACAGGCTACTTAATGAGGAGTATTATTCATTGCTGAGTTTTGAGTATTTTGAAGGGCAGATAACCATGACCAGTCCTTGCTGGAGTTAGATAGACTTACCAATTGTGCAATTACATCAGTGCTTATACCAGACAAAGGAGCCCCAGAAGCCATGTTTGGCAAGGGAACTGGCGGGGGCGCAAGAGGCGTTTCATTAAATGAAATAGCATCATCAATTGAATCAAACGGATAAAGCATTAATCCAATGGAACGTAACTCTTCCATATATTGCACAAGAAGATTTGTTATGATGGCTGATTGAACCTTGCACACCATGCAATGGTTTTGGATTGGTGGCAATGTTATCCATTCAATATCATTTGTGTGCAGGGTACGCAGACCCGGAATGCGGTTAAAAGCTTGCATTAGGGCCGAGCGATTGAGTCGCTTAGTGCCATTACTAAAGGATATAATTTCCCAACCTATGATAGTAGAGGAATGTTTGGTTGGTTCACTCACTGGTTCTGAATTCTGCATGTGCCCCTCCGGAACTGGCTCGTGAGGATTGTGATTACTCCCTATACATAGTAAATCCTGGTGGGGTAAGATTTTTTTATCAAATTCACAAGGGTTATCGGACTGTGGTTTCATCAAAAATTTATCGTTGGGCACAGAAGGCCCAGCAGCAATCACCAAGTCGTTCATTATGTCCGTGGGGCCAGCAAGATCTTCTACTTCCTTTTCTAGTTTTAGTGTTTTGTTCTCAATAGGTTTAAAGAAGTTAGGTAATTGCGTCTGGGATGAGGAGTGGACAGTCTCTTCATTGAGAGTCTTTGATATATGGAGATGCGAATTCTTGAGTTTTTTGTTGATTATTTTATCTCCACTACCCAGATCATTCGCGGCTATTTTCATCCTGTCAGACTTTTTCTTTGAGTTAGCTGCAATGTTAATCTCGGTTTTTGGATTTGTTTCTCCAGTTAGTTTTGGTTTAATGCTAGGTTCCTGTTGATAGTTTTTATCAACCTTTTTGCGATCCGCTTTTCTTTTCATAGCCCGTAAGAATAGCCTTTTTTCCTTCCTGGATACCTTCCCTTACTCGTTTCAAGGCCTGCAACTATTTGCCAAAGCATTCAGTATTTTTCCCTCACCGTCCGCATGTTTTTCCTCTCCAGATGCTCAGGATCACAGCCTTTGTTGCCGCATTTCCATGCTGCTCGTCCGATCCACTGCTCGTAGAAGTGGGAAGGGATTTTTGGGGGAAAGCGAAGGTTCTTTCAGGCCCAACCTGCAGGGTTTTTAATTAAACTAGCAACTGTCTATGGGGAGCTTCTTGTTCTACCAGCTGGATGGCAAAGGACTCATGATATTTCAGAGGACCCGTAGATACATATGTCGATGGTCAATGGGTCTCTTATCTAATCTAACGATCTAATCTCTGCTACCAAGTGAACTGGAGGGACCCCAGCTGGCCCATGTGACAGGGGGTCTTCAAATAGCCCTTTAAGATTAGCAGCAGCACCCTCGAGATAAATGGGGATGCAGATTCGTACTCTTGCATCAAATTATAATGACAACTCAATAGTTTGGCAAAGGCAGTCCGTTTAATCACAAGTACAGAAAACGAGGAGTTCAATGAACATCAGCAACCGCTCTATCTCCCTTCTTGCTTAAACTCCAATTAATTGCAGATAAAACACAACCTTTATACCAAAAACTCATCATCATTGACGTGTAATCTTAAAAACCTAACATGTAACTTTATTGGTTATAGGGAGTTAACTTTAACATACGTATTATATCTGTATATGGTACTGGGGTGGGGGGATTGGATAATAATGTCAGGTGGGACAACTAAGAGCTTCCTTCAAACTGGCCACTGTAAACGTCACTAAAAATATGATGTCCCATTGGCTCTACTCTCTATAGGACCCTAGATTACAAGGTCCACTATGATTGGGTTGACATCGATCCCACACATACTTTTCCACTTGTGCTTAGCAGCATGCAGAATAATTAGCCAAGTGCAGGGAGTAAGTCTGCACCCCAGCTTCCCTCCAATTTATGTTACAACCATTCATTACCTCAGTGGCTGTGTGTCAATTACTGCTTTGTAGTTTGGCCTTGAGTCTGCTTCTTGGTCTGAGAAAGTTAAGGAATATGGGTACGGCAAGGCTCCATGCATAGGTGTGGAAGTGTCATCCCTTTCTGCCTGCCATGCCACGTTACTAGGACACTGTGAAATCGGCCGCTTCTTCATGCATTTTCGAGTATTTAATTTACTTCTGCCAGTCTTCTATCATCTGTGGCTTATTTCAATCATGATGAACAGGAGACTCTGTTATTTTTTCTCTTTAATTGAAGCCATTGCTAGCCTATTCCAGCCTGATGCGACCTTTGCTTCTTTGCATGGTTACCTTCAGCTGAGTTTCTCTCCGGCTTTAATTTTTGATTTGTTTGCTGCGGCTCTCTCCTCTTGAGACCTTTAGTAACCTCTATTCAATTCTGCTCATGTGAGTAGTGGATTTTCACTCATCTATAAAACTGCTTTTGAGGTAAATATGTGTATGGTTGGCACTTGCCGCAATCTATTTTACTACCAAGCATAAGCAAGCTTCACAATTCCTTTGCTTTTGCGGTTTCTTGCGTATGTACACGTTCAGACTGGTTTAATGTCTTCATCGTGCATATGGCATAATTTTCTTCATCTTGAAATCAACTGTTTCCCCTTAGGCCCAAGATGTCACTTATCCATGGCATTTTGTCTCTTTATCAGCATTCTTGGGTCATTATATACTGTATAGTGCATCAGTCTGATCTTTCATGATGTCACCAGTCGTCTTCTCTTAGCATCTTCATGGTTTCTTCGGGTATTCCATTCTGACAAACATCCTTTTTTCGTTTCTGTAGATATGGATTTCTCAGTGGGTACATTACTGTGCAGGTTTGCATAGGTGTCAGTGCTTCAATAGGTGCTGTTACTCTTATAGGTACTGGGCAGAGGCCAGCTGTGGCTCTCTGCTGGTTTATCTGTTCTCCATACGTCACATATTTAGGTGTGAACATTCCTGGCACTTCGAAGGGGCTGGCTGGGGTGCGGATGATACTTGGCACTTCGTCTTCAACGAGAAGACCAGATTTATCTCGGTCCACCATATCCAGCATTTATGAATGCAGATCAACAAATGCACTTTACGTTCTGTGATGGCCTGAAATCCAGATTGTCTGGAAATGAAGCTTATTAGATGCCTCGAGATATTTTTGAAATTGACCGGTTGCCACTTTGTTGATGATTTTTATTAAAAAGGAAACGTTAGTGATAGGTCAAAGGGTCCCAATATGAGACGGGTCCGCCCGATCTTTTTGTTCAGGGGTGTGACCACCACTTGTTTAATGGTACTATGCAGTGGAGAAAAGATGCATTCATGAAACAGATTCAAAATGGTATGAAGATACTGGGATTATCCAAGATAAACTTGGAGGAGATGGTATCATTAGGGCATGATGTAGGATTCATCTTATTTAATATAATTTCCATTTCGCTACCAACCAAGGTAAGGTTAAAATTAAACATATCACCTTTATCAGAAGTGGTTTCTGGAACTAGAGCCAGAATGGAATATGTGACATCAGGAGAGAGATTATCAGCAATTTTAGCCCTTGCCGTGTTAATTTTTTATCAAGGAATGCCTCTTGAATATTCTGGCACTCACTATCTGTACAGCAGACCAAATTAGGTTGCATGTAGGATTTTTATAGATATTTGAAAATACAGAAGAGTTTCTTAGTACAATTATCAGCTTTTGCTATTTCATTCTTAAAGAAATATTTATTGGCATCGATAATTTGGTGTCTGTATACTTTTTCTGAGGATTTCTAGGCCTGCAAGTTACTTTCAGAATTATCCACCCCCATACTCTTTCAGAACATCCTTTTGTTTTGTTTTACGCTAGCTAGTAGGAGAGTGAACCAAGATTTGGGTATGGAGTCATTTTTGATAATAGTCGATTTCCAAGAAGCTACTTGATCCAGGAAGGAACTCAGGCAGTCGTTATACAGTGAGGCTAGCCTAATGGGGGAATCATAGTCCAGAGTTTCGATCAAAATGCTATCAAGACAACTATTGAGGTCCCCCAATTTTACTTTCTTCAAATTACCGAAGGTGACATTTTTAGAGATTTTAGCACTTGGAGCAGGTTTCCCATTTAGGTGTACCTTAAAGGTAACACAAAACTGATCTGACCATACACAGGGAGTAATATCCCAGGTGTCTAGTTGAAGGTTTCTTGACACAACCCAGTCTAGGGTGTTTCCCAGGGTATGAGTGGGAGCATTGTAATGTATTGTCATACCAAATATATTTAAACTGATGTTCCAAAGTGAGCGCTTCAGAATCCTCAGAGTTATTCCGCCATCTATTGAAATCTCCCCAAAAAAGGATAGTTCCTTTCAAAGTTTAAATCAGCTCTTGCTACATTTCGTTCAACACAGTTTGGTTTCTAATTGACTCTCTCCCTGACTCACTGGCTGTGATGAACCACTTGGCATCCTTCTCCTCCAAGTCCCGGTTGGTACCACCAAGACAAGCGTCATTCCCTGGCTTGGTCAGCGGAGGAGTGTCTTTTGTATCATAGACATCTACTGCAACACACACGCTGGCCTTTGTTTGCAGTCTTATGTTTCTAATTGCGGAGGTTTCACGGACCTGGATCGAAAAGGGCAAGGTTAAGTTTCTCCATGTCACCCTCTCATTATTCGACGTCTTTCGCCTCCTCTTGATCTGCCATGCTGAGTTAGTCCTCATGTTGTGTGGTCTGCTTTTTTTGGTCCTGTGCTCTCGTGCTCCACCTTTTATACATGTGGGGAACGGAAATGGTCATCAGGTGTGTGCGATTTTGGTCAATTGCCTGACTTTGCCTGAGCCTTTGGTTAGGACCTGTCAGGCAAACAGTTAGAGAATTAGTCTTTCATGTTGTGCTAAGGTGTTTGGGTTGGAAAAAGGGGGTGGGGGTGGTTAGAGTATCAGAGTATTCTACAGTGTAGGATGGTGAAGAAGTGTTATAGGGAATTATAATCTTCATATCAGGAGGGTTGGTGACCTTAGAAGGGAGAGATGGGTAGGGTTTGGGAAACCAACTGGAATGACCAGAATTATTATCATAAAATGAACAGGGGGGTTTGTGGGAACGGTAGTGTTTTGTCTGGGCAGACTGGGAACATGGGAAAAAATCACCATAGAGACATGGAGTAAAATGGTTGGGAGTATTTGGATAGGAAACAGGGAAATAAGGATTTTGGGATATATACTTTTTGGGTATAACTTGGTTTGGTTCCTTAAAGGGTTGATTATGTATGGAGGGGTTCTTGGACCTGGGCAGGAGAGTTTTAACAGGAGGAAGCAAGGCAGATGTATTATAACCTATAAAGATTTTAGGGATTTAGTCCTCCTCTCTGTCTTCCTCACTGGTGACATACTGCATCTCGCCTGGGGTATTTCCCTGAGCAGTTTGCAATGAAGGAGACATTGGGAAAGTTGAAGGAAATGTTCCCTAATTCCAAAATAATTTGTTTACGCATTGCCTAGAGACAGATGCGGATGCGTTCCAGTTCATTTGGTCCGCAAATGGAAAAAAACGAGGCACAATGTCAATAAAGCTGTGTGTGCTTTTTTTTAGATGCTGGCATGACATTATTTCATAATGAGAATGTTAAATGTAATAGAGCCAACATTTTTCAGCAAGATGGAGTCTATCTAACTGATGTGGGTAAACAGATTTTTGTGGAAAACATTCAAACTGATTTGAAGCAGTTTTTGTGAAAGTGAGAAGAAATAATTAAATTATGTTAAATGTACCAACAGCAACCCCATACACATGTTTCAGCCTCGTTGGGCATCATCAGTAAGGTGAAGCTGAGCCTCTGTGCTTAGAACTTGGGGTTGGTCATCCTAGGTTACCTGGGTCAACCAGACGTGGACTCCCTGCTCACTGTGCTTAGAGAGGCTCAGCTTCACATCACTGATGATGCCCAACACAAGGCTGAAACATGTGTATGGGGTTGCTGTTGGTACTCTTGTTCAGAGAGGAATTGCCATAGCATTTTGGTGCTGGACAGCCCACGTGGGCGGGACAAAGACTGATACGCAAATGGATATGTCCCATCTGTGAAAGGTACAGTGAGCAAAAAGCAGATGGCTGCGAACTCACAATGTGGTTAACAACCATTGAACAGGTTATCATGCCTTGTTCTTCCGAGAGAGGGGCGCCTGCTACCTTTGTTGAATTCTTTGAAGGAACTTGGGGTTGGTCACCCTAGGTTACCTGGAGGCAACCAGCCGTGGACTCCCTGTCCACTGTGCTTAGAGAGGCTCAGCTTCACCTCACTGATGATGCCCAACAAGGCTGAAACACGTGCATGGGGTTGCTGTTGGTACTCTTGTTCAGAGAGGAATTGCCATAGCATTTCGGTGCTGGAATGCCCATGTGGGCGGGACAAAGACTGATACGGAAATGGAAATGTCCCATCTATGAAAGGTACAGTGAGCAAAAAGCAGATGGCTGTGAACTCTCAATGTGGTTAACAACCACTGAACAGGTTATCATGCTTTCTTCTTCAGAGAGAGGGGAGCCTACTACCTTTGCTGAATGTGTTTTTACTCTAACTGAAAGGTTGGCCCTGAAAAAACTGCTTTCGGGGACAAGGAAAACGAATGTAGGAACTGGGAAGGGAAAAACACTAGAATTCATACATATAACACAAGGTTAAAAAATATATATTTTTTGTGCATTTTATGTTTTGTACATTTGTAGGTGCTTTATTTTCTATGGAATGGGGTAAACAAAATTGAAATTTAAAAATATACCTAGCATTGACAATTGGACGTATGTTCTGGAAGAGCCTTGCCACAAGCAGGGTGCCTCCTCTCACTACGATCAAGCTGTGACCGGTATTACACATCACACTAAAATTAGATGATCAGGTGTAGGCAGGAAGGACTGTGTTTGGGTGTTAGTTGCTGGAAAATAGCCGGTAATTGAATTGGAATTCGGTGGCACAGGTGACAAATACTTATGTGCTTATCATGCTCCATGTGCTTTGACCTTATGTTTCACATGAGCGTTCCTATACGATTCATCCACTTCATCCCAATGAACACAGACAAGATGATGAATTAACGTGCATGTCCTCAAGCTTTGTGATGGCTTTTTTTAAGAGCCCCTCCACAAATCATTACCACAGAAATTACTCATGTCCTATTCGATCTCCTTTTTGTTGTTTGCAGAAATATTGCAAACTGTTATCTATGTTTTTGTGTGTAGAGCGCTTCTTCCGTGGCGGTAAAGCAGAAGCCATCCACACCACCTCATTATCACTGCTGGTCATAGTCATTTTGAAATGCAGGACTGTGGATGAAAAAAAAACTTTAAAAAAACATCACAAAAAGCCAGGAAGTCCGAGGGCAGAGGGCCCAAACCCCTGCCCAGACAACAAGTAAGCATATGCCGACATGTGTTTTCTCCCTCTGTCCCCAAAGGCCATTGCCACCATCATCAGGCAAGGCCAACTTCAACAAGTTGTGCTCTCTGACCTTGCTTACTGTTCCCTGCCCATTCTACTTTTTGTTTCATTACTGTACCTTTGCCTTTGCTTGCACTCCTTACTTCTAGGTTATTCAGTTGATTACTGTGCCTGGTCGGATGGGATTCTGCTTTGTACTTTGTCATTGTTTTTTCCCTATTATATTGATATTGTGGTATTCTCTATGGTTGTTTGCATTACTTGTATTGCCTTCATTCCTTACTTCCAGGTTCCTTGTTGTGGTTTTGTTCTTTGGTGATTGTTTTTTACCCTGGTTTTGCTCTTGGTTTTGGCATTACTTTGCATTGGCTGCAATCTTTCTTGATGTGTTTTGTGCTTTGATGATGGTCCTTGCGTACACCCAGATTTCATAGGTCTGTTGTTTCTTGTTCTGTGCTGTTTCTCCTCCCTGTTGTTCGTCCCCTTGTGCCTCCCTACTGTCTTCCCCCTGTGCTACTCCCTCCACATGATAAGGCCCATCCCACTTCCCCCTCTTTCAACCCATACCCTCTATGGTGCTCTCAGTCTCACCTATCTTTTCTAACGGCTATTCTATTGACTATCCTATCCCTCTCACTAAGTCTGTCAGGAAGATGCTCAAAAGGGACATCCTGGTCTCCAACCCAGGTCTCCCTATCTCTGATACCTACACCAGTGCTTCCTCCAGATAGACCCTCAATGATGTCCTCTTTTTCATTCCATCTCCAGGCCTATGGATCTCCCATATTGTCACAACCCTCGTCCCAAACCCCCACTGGCAATCCCATTAGCCAGGTGGGATCAGGACTCGGGTCTCTAGGACATGGCATCCACTTCAAAAACCCTCTTGGGGCCAGTCCTGGCGCCTATGGCACCAGGCTCATACACCATGAAAGACATGTGTTCTCGGAACTACTTTATTGAGACTGTCAGCCAACATGGAGGCATCCACATAGCTTGGTTTCTATGAACCAAGCTATGCAGTCTAGTGTTTTGGGTGTGGTGGCCTAGGGACTACTTTACCTGGACTACTTTGTTGGGCCTATTTAATCCACACCCGAGCAAGACAACACGCTTTGCGTTACTTTGCAGTTTGCAACGTGATGCTCACCGTGTCCAGCTATACCCACGAGAATACTGTTAGCAGCAGCATCTTACCTGCAATCCTCATCTTTATCTTCTTGCAGCTCCTGTGAACAGCTTCCTCGAATCCGCACGACTCTCGGACCGAACGACCTGAAAGAGGAAGGTAGAGACAACATTAAAGAGGGGATTAAAGACATTGAAAATTACAAACTGCTCAAAAGGTTTACCTGGCTGGTCGCTTCTTGGCTGGCATCACTCCGGAAATTCCACACGCGCTGGTAGAATACTGCGACCTAAGAGAAAAGAAGGAAAACAGGTTAGCAAAGGCAAGACATTGCAGAGCTGCGCATAGCGCTTCCTTACCGCATTATAGCGCTCATTACACTGCATCAGTTACCAGCGAGGCCCAACAAAGCCAGTTCGCCACGCTGAAGCTCTGCATATCTAAGGGAGAAAAGAGACATTATTAAACAATGAAAGGCATGCAGGAATAACAACAATATGAAAGAACAGCAATAAGACCTACCTGAAAACATCAAACGGGCCGGTGTCAGTGAAGTAACTGGACCGCACACGCCCATGAATGACAAAGCGCCCCTGCGAAGAAGGCAGGACTGAGATCACGCCTAATTCTACCACAAGGTGAGGAGAGGGCCCAGAGGGGCTGAAATCATACAGAGTGGAAGGAGAATATTTACATTGATCGGCCAGTCATGAAAACAGCCCTCCGGTATTTTCAGGCAGAACCTTCCCCGCAGACCACATCTGGGAATCTCTGAGAAGTATACCAGCGAGCAGTCCGGCTGGGTGATGTCCCCGTGGATACCAGGTGAGCGTAACACATATGGTCTCTGTTTTCCCTCCTTTTTTTTCTTCTACCATTAATGGTGGCACTCAATGGGAGGCCCTCCTGGCCCCCTTTCATTCCTCTAATACCATCATGAATGTCTATCTAAATGGGACTGTGTTGGTCCAGGGCCCTCAACCCAATCTCCAACCCAATCTACTCCTTTTTGATAGATGCCTACATACCCCTCTCTGGCTCCTCTGCTGTCTCCTTTCTCTGCCACCTGTCTGGCACCCTCTGCTGCTTCTCTGGCCATCCTGTTGCCTCCTTCCTCAGCTACCTATCTGACACGGTTACCAGTCAAATGGACGAAAACATTTGGTCGACAGACAATTTGGTCGACACCATTTGGTCGAATGCCAAATGGTCGAATTTTTTTTTTTTTTTTTTTTTTACCCATTTTTTGGTTTTTTTTGGGGGGGTCCCCCCCCAGCCCCCTTTTTTTTCTTTTTTATTTTTTTTCCCCACACGAAAACCCACAAAACACATATATACATAAAAAAAAAAAAAAATTCGACCATTTGGCATTCGACCAAATGGTGTCGACCAAATTGCAGTCGACCAGTTTGTCGTCGACCAGTTGACTGGACACCATCTGACACTCTCGTATTCTTCTCCGACTACCCTGCCTTCTCTTCCTTCCTCTTCTGCCCATTCTCTGGCACCTACAGCACTTCCGCATGGTGCACCTCTGGCATGTACCCCTCCACAGTAGTCCTTCAAAGGTGGCAACCGGTCCCACATCGCTGCTCTCAACTCTCGCTCTGCTGGAAAACACTCCTCTGACATCTGCCGTCTCCTGAAGAGCTTGATTTGGATGTACTCGGTCTCACTGAGACTTGGTTCACAGCCAGCTGTGACACAAGTTTTGACACTCTCCTTCCTCTCTGAACCCAGAACTAACCGTCCCGGTGGGGGTGTAGCCTTGATTTTCCCAGAGTGGATCCTGCTTCTGTCATTACTATGCAGGACTACTCCTCCTTTGAATGCCTGGTCTGCAGGCTCTCTATCTCTACTGACCTCTCTCTCACTGTGGCCACTATCTACAGGCTGCCTAGCCTGGTCACCCTCTTCCTCTCTGAGTGGGCTGACCTGTTCTCCTCCCTCCTTGCCTCTACCTCTCAACTTCTCCACGGAGACCTGAAAATCTACCTGGAAACCACCAGCCCCTTTCACAACCTTTGCAACTCTCTCTCTCTCTCTCTCTCTCTCTCTATTCTTCCCTCTGGCCTGACTCACTCTGCAGGGCACACCCTGTATGTTCTGATCTCCCCAGACCTCCATCTCTTTCTTGGATTGACCACTTCCTCCTCTCCTCCCCTCTCCCCTTCTAGCCCTCATGTCAAGCCGCCCCCAGCACTGCTACCTACTTTCTCGGTCATCCAACCCATGAAGCGTGTGTCAGTCATTGGAGGCTTTCACCTATACTTTCTCTGCTCTTCCTACACCTTTGGCTGACTCACACTCTGACACAGCCCTCTCTAACCTTCATCTCTACAAATGTTGATGTCCTTGCCACTGTCATGAGGATCTGCTAGAAGCCGAGTTCCAAGTAGAACTCTTTGTACGCTTCCAACCTCGCCACCCTTAAATGCAAGTGTAGGGCAGCTGAGAGGAAGTGGAGAGCATCAGGCGCACACCCAGCAGGATTTGCCTGCTGACTGCTCAAAAGGCAGTACAGACTCTCTGTTCTCTCTAAGAAGAAAGCCTACATCCAACCCTGCATCTCTGCTGCATCTAACAACTCGGCCAAACTTTTCAAAATCTGGAAGGAGATGGCCAATCCTGCTCCAGTCTCTACATCTCGTGTTCCCTCCGAGGCCCTCTGCATGGCCCCGGCTTCCCATTTCACCACTAAATCTCAGGATATCCTGTCCACTCTCTCTTCCTCTACCTCCTCTTTCTCCTCCTCTGCCACACGTGGCCCGTCTTCGGATGCTTCCCCTCCTCCTTTATCCTTCTTTTTCCTGTTCACATCTGACAATGTTTCTAGACAAGTCTGATCTATGAGAGTCTCATCAAAGCAGGTTCTCTTCTGCTCATCCAGAACCATAAAGAACTACATTAACACCCTGGCTACAGCCTTGGCTGATTTCTGCAATCAATCCTTTGCTATTAGACCTTCCTGTCCCCTTAAGCACTCCCTTGTGCACCCACTTCTTAAGACACCCTCTGCCGATCCTTCCTCTTCGACTATCTATTGCCGATCTCCATCACTCATTTCCTGAGCAAACTCCTGGAAAATCTAGCCATCTCCCAGCCTAATCTGCATTCTGAAACTGTTGGTTGTCTCCACGACCACCAGTCTGGCTTGAGAGCTTCCAGAAGCATGGAAACTGCTCTCCTGAACACCCATGATGACTTGTTCTCTAATCTTGACTCTAATCTTCCTCTGTCCTCATTCGCCTTGATCTATCCTCTGCTTTTGTCACAGTGAACCGTGCCATCCTGCTCAATCGCCTCCATGACAAACTGGGTATCACTGGCAGGCCCTGTTCTGGTTGACCTCCTTTCTCACTGACCTCCCTTCCATGGGGGTTTTCTTCTCTTCAATCTCTCTCTCTACTTGTGGTGTTCTCAAGGGGTCTGATCCTTCTCCCTAGCTATTCAAACACTACCTGGCACCTCTATCCCACCACATTGCTACATTCAGTTCTAAATTTCAGTGTTATGCAGATGGCACCAATCACTCCTTCAGGCTCCCCTCAGCCACTTCGGCTCCTTCTCTCATACAGACTGACTGGTCACAATTCAGGAATGGTGTGCTGCCAATGATTTCTGCCTTAATGCTGAGATCCTCCTCATCAGGACACTTGCTCCCTCCATTCCTCTCTCTGTCCGGCTGCACACCCTGGGACCTCTTCATGATCATTTCTGTGAGGCTATGAACCTTGGTGTCATCTTTGACTCCACCCTCTCCTTCTCTCCTCACATCTCCGAAGTCTCTAAGAAGTCACACTTTCAGCTGCATGTCCTCTGAGGTATTATGTCTTTTCTTACTTTCCCCAGAAGCTCACTATCTCTAGAGCCCCAGTCCTCTCCAGACAGGACTATTGCAACAGCCTCTTTCTAAATCTGCCTGTCTCTACTCTTCGACCTTTACAACTCATCCAGAATAGGACTGCGAGATTTGTCCTTGGCCTCAATCCCAGGGATGATATCTCTCTAGCTGTGAAATCTCTCCACTTGATCCATGTGGCTGCAATCATCAAATTCAAGACCCTTTGCATCATCCACAAGGCTTTCTGAGGCCTGGTACCACTTTACCTCCAAAGTTCTCTTCCTAAACATCTTCCTTCTCGAGCTATCTGCTCATTCACCTCCAATTCTCTGAGGGCCAGATGCTTTTCCAAGCAAAGAATGGTGGGCAGATATCTTTCATCAGCTGGGGTCTCCCTCTGGAACAGCCTCCCTGCCTCTCTCAAACTTGAGCAGAACCACCTCTGGTTCCAGAAGCAACTCAAGACCTTCCTTTTTGCTTCTGCTTCCTCACTTCCTCTCCCCTGCTAATGTCCCTGATAGCTCTGCACACTGGTCACCTGGCCACCCGTGAACTCGGGACCTGGCATCTGCATGTCTATTTGCCTTTGCACTGCCTTCAGGCTTCCTCAGCACTTATGGTTCTGTATCTGCAACCCTGCAGTCCCTTCTATTTGTACTTAAGAGCCACCCTCTGGCAGTACTTACAAGTCACCTGCACTTATCCTAACCCACCCCCCCTTGGCACTTCCTCCCTCCCCTCTTCCCTGCACTTGCGTGATCTGTATGACACGAGGCTTAGTAAGATTGTTCTTTGTCTTCCTTCTGGTTCCCCCTCCTTGTCTAGTCACACCTAGAAACACTTGTGTACAGGCACGTTAAAAATGTCTTATCATATAATATCGTATCAAGTGTGCACATCAAAACAACACAAGAAATGTTTATTTCCTGAAGAGTCAACATGACATCAGATGGACTGCAATCTGCATGGAACATGCTAGAAAATAGGCTTTCATTTAAGACTGCTTTTACATTCTCCTCAGGAACACCTATACAAATCGTATTAAGCATTGCTGCATACTTTAAGTCTGCAAATAGCCTCATGTTAATGGTAAATTCCTTTAATTCAAAACAATTCCAACAATGAAAATGTACAATACTTCCGATACTTTTTTGACTATCCTTAGATTGCAGCCTTTTGAAAACTGGTTTACCTTCTACAGAATTTAATTGTAAGAAGTATCCAAAAACAGGTACATGTACACCTCCACACAAAATGTTATCATCAGTCTTCAAAACCTCTTGCATTTGCAAGTGAATGAAAGCTATGAAATTCATGCTCTCCCTTTGTTAACAGTAATGGGGCCCCAACTGGGTATTGAAAGAGCTTGGAGACTATGTCAGATGTGTAAAATGACCACTCATCTTGAAACTGCTAGACATGTTCTGACAGAATGTAGCACCCTGGGCTCGGCCTATATGTACCTGCTTGGAGGAAGAGTACATGATTATAAGTCAATGAAATCAGACTCTTTCTGGACCTATTGTCTAAACATGGACTCAACTCAAATGCACATCGCACTTTATTCAATCTGGAAAATATTTGAAAAGTATCTTAGAACGTATCAGACATAATTGAGATTGCATATATAGTTGATGAGGTTAATCCCATGATGATTATGCTATATGAATTGTTGATAAAATGTTTTAAGGATAAATTTGCTAGGCCCTGAAGAACCTCCGCATATGGAAACTAAGGCACAATCACCATATACTAGTGATACGACAGACACGCGGTTCGATTTTCCAAATACTATGGTTTATTGCAAAGTATGATCCGTCAGCCGACTGGGTCTAACGTCTCGCAACGTGTGTCACCCAGACCTCGTGAGACGCAAAAGAGTTAACATCATTCAAGCAGTAATATATATACAAACATGCAATCTTTGAAGGCACATCAAACTGCCCATAATGTATCTTCTTGAGCTAGGGTTCGGTGATTGACAATTATGACAACTATGACACATTATGACAAGTTTCTTACTCAATCTATTATACTTAGCAACAGTTGCAGACATAGTTCTTTGTTGTAGAGAACATAGAGCACTTGTTCAGCAAGGATATCATGTTTGCGAGAGAGACACATTCCAAAGCACGTTATCTACCAGTTTCTATTCGTGAACTAGGGGGCAGCCTGTTCTAAGGAAGATCCGCGAAGGAGGACCGCTAGAAGAGTATAATTCATGCTTTAACTGCCTATTGCTACAGCTTTAGTGAGACAGGCCGACACCTGGGCCGCTGATTAAATGCTGTTTCATCTTGCCTCCAAGGCCGTTTTAGGGAGGAAAACAATGTATTTCTGTACTGTTTGGCATTCCTGTCTGGGTTGATCTTTCAACACGTGGGCTGCGGCCTTGCACCGTGTATGGGCTTTCAGAATATAATACATTTTGCAAAGCATTTGACAGAAAGGAAAAAAACAGATGGCGGATGTTACACAAGATGGACGCCCTGTGGTTCTACTGACGATTCTGTGTTTGCGATGTTGGTCATATGATGCGATTGGTTTCCGGCCAACATAATATACCTACTATACTTGGTTAGGGTCGTTTCTGAAATTGATGAATGTTATTAGGTTTTTACTTATGATACAACTAAGTTTAATCTTATCTTAAAAGTATTGGATGATATATGTGTATAATATGATTTTGTTTCTGATTGTTTTGTAAAAGTTCAAATTTGAACTATACACAAATAATAATAAATAAATATGTTCAGGTTTTATTGTAGACTGACCTAAACTTTCAATATCTGTATTATCAGACCTTAGCATTCCTTCTTCTTTAGAAATCACACCGTCCTGGACTTCGTAGCTACGCCCTATTTCATCAATAGCAAGAGGTACATTCTTTCCTTGAATCTAATTTTTCTCAATAAAAAATCATTCTGAATGAGAAGTGTGTTTCCACTCTCTCCCAAACACATCAAAAAAGTTGTCACGTGTAAGTACATGAACTGTTTCTATTTTTCTATGAAATGGTGTAGTTACCTTAAGTAATTTCTTAAGTTTATTCAATACACAAATAAACAATTATCTTTTCAAATGAACATTTATTTTATTATTAATTTTACTTTTTTATTTTGCAAAAAACACTTTGCAACTAATCTACATTTTGGTTTCACACTTCTCCAAAGATGTGTAAAAACTAGAGAGTGGTACATTTTCCTATATATATATATCTTTATTCCTCTGTTTTAAATTGATAGTACCTTTGCTATTTTTTCATCTAAAAATCTTTGTTTTTTTACTTAGTACTAACGGATTTGATCATTTTTTTCTTTTATTACTTTCACAAAAAAAATTCTGAGTTCCATTAATTTGTTCAGTTGGCACATACCTATTTGAAATTGCAGATTTTAAAAGTATTATTAATAACATGTATTGTATTATCTACCGTATTTGTATCTACAATTTGAGAATACTACTTTTTAAAATAATATATTGTAAAACTTTACTTCTATGCAGAAAAATGTTTCCTTCTTGAACGTTGTTGTTGTTTGCTTGGTGGCATCTTAGAAAAGAAAGCTGTAACAAAAAAATGTGGGTTGTTGAATATCAGTGATTATGTTTTTTATATTTTAAATATATAATATAAATGATTGTTTATATAAAATGTATTCAGTATATTCAGGTTTGCAATTTAGTACAGTTTATAGGTATTACTTGGAATGTAGGATTTTCCATATTTTATTTTGAATATGGTTCAAGTGTTACTACATGTTATGCTATGGTTATGTGTTAGAAAAATACATTTCCCATATCACATGTCCTTGCTTCTTTTTCTATAAATATGACCTGGCAAATCCCATAGTTGGTGCATATATTTCACTTCATATGTGCATCCCTTATCATGAATTCTAAGGATGTAAAACAAATGGTCACTATGATCTATACAATTAGCTCAGGTTTCATTCAGACTTAGCATCTTGAAAATGCACTGTACCAACCACAAACGCTACTTTGCTAATCTTATTTACACTACACGAAATCCTTCACACACTTTCTCAAATCATATAAGGCTAATCTATAAGATGTATTTCAGCCTATTTCGGCAAAAGGCATTCCTTCACTGGAAATTTGAAGGATGGGCACAACATGGTCTTCTCCCTCTACTTTCATTCATCTCTATAAACTGAACATGCAAAGTGGGCATATTAGTCCTGACCACAATTAACATGGCATACACTTGCATAACTTGTTAATTCCCGTACATAAAGGTGTTGCAAGATAATCTGTTACATATCTTTGTTTTGATGTAGCAACTTGCCCTTCATTAATCTCTAGTGTGTCCTGAATTAATGGCGAAGGTGATGACGGAAGGTAATGCACTGCCACTCAGTTGCTCCACCCAGCTCCAGTTTTAACATCTTACAAGCCTCTACTTAAGGACTGAAAGTCAGCTCCAGGCCGAAAGCATTGAGTAGGCTGCTGGTCACATGACCGGACCCTGCCACTCACTTGCTCCTCCCACCGCCTATTTAATCAGTCCTCCTTAAGCATCCTCATCAAAGGATGGTATCCTGTGATGTTAACAAATCCAAAATACCAAATAAAATTTTAATGAAACTTTAATACCGTAAATCACTGAATCTTGCATTAAATATATATATGTATGGGGGTGGGGCAAGGGGTTAAAAAGGGTGGGGAGCAGTTTGGGGAGGGGTTATAATGATTGCAAACACTGGAAACTAAAAACATCCCTATGAATGAAATCTTACAGATTTCATACACGTGGAATCATACATGTACTCTATGCAACCATGTTTCACAAGAGCACATCCCTAATGAATGATTTGTGTATGTAAACATACACATTCTGGTTCCATTCCCATTCCACCAGCTTCTGCAGAATGCAAATCATAGCATATCATGCCATTTTTGCAATTCAGACAATTGATCCAGCAAACAAATATACTCACACAGCCAATATGTGATACTAATGCTTCTAAGGTACAATGCAGACGGTACCAAAAACAACTGTAAGCTTACTAGATTCACACATGGTCAAGTATCTCTTGGCAAGAAAACCATCATAACAGTGGGCAAAATCCACCACCCTGGTGCCACAACCACTTCAGGCAACTATACTGAATATGTCAAAAAAAGGTAGTTGGTTTGAATGTAACAACACATCCATTACTCCAAAACATAGGTTACCAGCAAATCTAACAAATGCTTACTTAATGTTCCTTCAACCCAAATTTAGTCACTAAACTGTAGCAGGTATAATACAGCAACGGGTATCTAACTACATCCATAATACTACAATAGTACTTTTAAAAGTCAAGATAGATAGAATACGCCAACAGGCATCTAACTACTTCAAAAACACCCTTCATTGCAATGCAATTCACAAAAAGGCCATAACAGTTATTTTTACTGAAATACTTCTTGTAAAATCCAATTTAATTACAGTACACTAACGTTACCACCAGATCCAACAAATCAAATGCCTACTTAATATTCCTTCACCTCAAATTTACTCACTAAACTGTACTATAATAACCAGTTAGAATAAGCCAACTGGTATCTAACTACTTCTAAAATACCCTTCATTACAATACACTTCAAACAAGCATACTATCACACTTACACTCACATACTTATAACATGGTTTTTTAATCCTCTATCGATTGTTTTCTCAAATACCCAATGATTATTTCATGTCAATACAACAAAATTGCAGCACACACTAATGTTGTACCAAACCTAGTACATAGGATTTACTGTTTATGAGGGTCCGAAAGCAAATGTATATGTATAATTGTATGCAATTAAAGCTTTTAAACTCTCCTGCTTAACAAATTGTACTATTTTTTTTTACAGGAAAAGAACCAGAGATTCCAGATTTATTACCGTATGCAACTAAGTAACCATACCAAATATTAACTTATTTGTTATCTTCACAAAGAAACAAATACATATTCCATGAGCACTTTTTTCGCAACTGTACTACAATCTTTAATACCATATATATCATTCCACCATATTACAAACACAGTATACTCACCCTACAATACCTATAATTGCTATACACATATTACAACCACCGCAATATAATTAAACCATATAACACGTACGTAAAAAATACACCTTCAAGTAACACAACTCACCCAGAACCCCCTGCCATCCGAATGATGTCAGCGGACACTAAAAATGACTGTGGACTCTGCAGCACCTGCACACCCTTTTTCACCTATAAAAACAGCTCCATGTCAACTTTATTGCACTCGCCCACCCTTTTCAGGCCCTCTTTCAGCCGCCAAATAACCTGAAATTGATTTTCCAGACTACATTCTCACTGCGCTGTCCGCAGTCAGCGGTGATGTCCGTGGACTCGGCTGCACCTTTTTCATCTATAAAAACAGCTCCATATCAACTTATTCCACTCCCCCACCCTTTCGGCCACCAAATAACCCCAAATGTGTTTTACAGACATTTTCTCAACTGCAGTATCTGCGGACACCAGTGGATGCCTGCGGATCCAACATGGCAGACATTCCCAAAAATATGACATAGCTCACGTTTGTCACCATCCAATCAGCAGGCGCTTACGATGTCACGCCGGCCCTTGATTGGCTCAAACATGTCCGCTGCCCCCGAATCGGGAAGTGAGTCCACAAACCGGACCCAGATATCACTGATTTCTTTTGACCTAGTTTTCGGCCATGTTTAAAATAAACTACTGGACGGATTTATATCCAATTTACAATAGCACACTTTCAGGACCAAGCCCTACTCCTAGCCCAAATTTGGTGATAATTCGGCCAGCGGTTTGGGATGTAGTCACGAGCAAAACATGTTTTGCATGCATCTATGAGGATTTCCACTACTTTTGGGACACCCATATAACTTTGCCCCCCCTGGACTAAATGCACCAACCTTTACGAAATTACTCTACAGGGGCCATATACTTTTTTCGCAAGGTTTGATTGGATTTTGTCTTTCTCTGAGTTGAGCAACTTAAGCATAACTACAGGGCTGCTACTGCAGGCCCTGTAATATATTGTGATATATATTTGTGAAGTGTAAATATTTGAATATTTCCATTTTGCAGTTACATGATTGAAATCATATATCACAGTAAAGCAGAGATGTATATTGTATCACAGAATTTCATCTATTATTGCCATAGCCCTGCAACAGCATGTTGTTTAATTCATCAAGAATTGGGTTGTGTTAAAGAAGGTACAGTTGCCCTCCTCTATTGAACTAGCTATGTTGAATTGAGATAGCCATCCTGTATAATATTTATCTGCATTTTTGTCACTAAAATGTATGATCCCTTTAGTGGAGGGAGCAAAGGGGGATCACTCCCACAAGTTAGATCATTTGGTAACTGACTGTGTCATTGTTTTGTAGTTAGACAACATAGTAGTTGCTTTTGTAGCTAGACGAAATAGTAGTTACTAGTGTATACAACATTTTTGAATCCTGTGGTAGTAGGAACGTGCATTATGTGCTGGTAACTGAATGTGTTATCTCTTTGTAGAAAGACAAAATACTAGTTGCAGAGTACACATTCTTTGACGGCATAAGGAGATTATATTAATTGGCTTCCACTCAGTGCACCATCTTTTTATGGTGAGACACAATAATTGGTGCTTGCAAAGAAGACATCTTGGAGGCAAGAGACTTTAATTGTAGTCTGTAATTGAGTGTGTCATTGTTTGCGACAAGAAAGCGAGTTACAGATTAAAAATGCATCTAATTTATTGAAGGCAGGAGAATATTATATTCAGTTGTTGCAAATTAGTTACACAGACATAATTATTATTTGCAGAGAAAAAGTCTTACATTAGTTTGGATGAAGGATAAGCCATGCATCATTTTGTGGTTTAGGAGTAGATGAATGCATTACCTTGTTGTGTCGACACAAAATGGTAACTGAGCAAAAATGTGCCTCTTCATTTTGTGACAAAAACAATAGATCTAGCAAAATATTCTTTAAATTCTTTGGAGTCTTTGAAGATATGATAAGGTTATATTCAATGTTTATAGTTGAGACTGTCTACTTTTGGTGCAAGGGAAAATATTAGTGCAGAAAAAAGTATTATAAATCTTCGGAGGCAGGCGAAGATTATACGTCCCTCCATCTTTTTGTGTGTGAGACAACATAATTTCTGTTTGTGAAGAGGACATCTTTGCATTCTTAGGAGGCAGTACAGTGTCAGTAACTTTGTGTTCATTTTTTTGCAAGGTAAATTATTAGTTGAAGATATAATTATTTGGAGGCAGAAGAGTGCATTCAATACATGGAGCTAAAATGGTAATACACATTCCACCTTATTATGTTGTCATCCAAAAAGTCCAACGCATATGAAATGTACATGGGACTAACAGGCACAAGAGAACGTTCAGCTCTATGGGGGTCATTCCGAGCATGGAGGTAAGGTCTAAACCATGCCGGTAATGATTTACCGGCATGGTTTTCCGCTCCATGCCATTCCGACCCCTCAGACCGTAAATTACGGCACCGTAAACTATAATGCCGTAATTTACGGTCTTGGCTCGCGCGCGCGCCCCACCATGGCGAAATTAACGGCATGGCGTAACCCGGAGCTGATTCCAAGTAAGGAGCACACGTAAATTATGGCCTCCTCAAGGCCGTAAAGTACCTTACCGGCATGGAGTACATACAGGCATCTCAGAGAAGGAGTAAAGAACCCTGAGCAGTGGGACCCAGAGCCACAGGTGCACACATGCAACACAGACGGAGGCCAGGAGTCTGCCACAGCAGAAAAGGAACACACCCACACACCACCCCCCTCCTACACCAAGATGACACCAATCGAACAAGCAAGGCCACAACCACACAAAGCCCTGCAACAACAACACGCCCCCCACTGAGGAGACACAGGGAATTGAAGGAGGGAGGAGCCAGGCCCTGCATGCAGCACGAGTGCAGCCTCCGTTACCACCCCAGCAGCCCCCTATGCACACGCAGCATGTCCGGCCGCTGTAGGAGAAGTCCTACCAGATAGACACCCCTGACCACCTAGACCGTGACACCATCACCACCATATTGCGCCACAGACACAAGAAAAGCGAGCACCATACAAATGTACAGTGCCAACCCGGCACAAGTGATGGTGTTGCCTGTACCCCACACCCATGCCAAAGGCACCCACCAGCAAACAGTGCCATGTCACAACCGTCCATTATGCGGCCACATATACAAGTGCCGTTACACCTCCCCAAGCACACAAGGGTCCACCAATCCCCAACATGGACCACCCATGAGATACACAACAGTAAAGCTGGACCTAATGCAAATGGAGGCATGCCAAATGACAATGGTGCCCCTGACAGCACCCACAGGTCGCATGTGGACCAGCTTGGCATGCACGTTGCGGACAGCAACTGCAAATAATACCACTCCCCCTACATGCAGATGGAATGCAACGCTACCAAAAACCGCACGACGACAAACAACTACACATGACTCAAATGGCCAGCTGATCACCACGCCACCGCGCCACATGGCCCAACATGCAGGATGACCTGTCTGGCTGGCTGTTGAGTCGTCTGACTGTGTCATGCAAGTGCACTGGTGCCACGTGGTGGGTGCCTGCATGAACCACCTGCGTTGAAACGATGAAGCCACTGTACGGAGTTCACCCCAAAAACAAACCTGCCACAGAACCAGTGCAATGGCACATGTGAACAGATTCCCACTTTGCCAGAATAAGGCACCCACATCACACTACATCTCCACCAACTGACAAAGGGCTAAGCACACTACACCAGCACCACTCATTGGCGGACACCACAACCGCAAGCGCATATCGAAGGACACACTGCACATGCACAATGTGGCATCCCCCAGCCTTGCACCACATTGGCGACCCATCCCTGGGAGTGGAATTCACGGAGGGCAGCAGGGGTACGAAAACACATCACCGGCATGGCACCCCCATAGGAGTGTTGGGAATCACCATAGAATGGATCAGAGCAGGATGAATACCATGCTCCACAGACTACAGCCATCACACCCAAATAAGAATGAACACAGTACACAGCACCACAATGATCCGACATCAGGACACCAGCATGCAACAAAGGAACATGTACCTCAAGATGTCCACACCATCGTTCACGGACCATCATGTATACACAACACCCCACTGCATTACATTGCATCAGACACATATTTGTGTCCCTGATCGTGCCCAATACATCCATGGACATGTCCAGATGGCCATCATTGGAACCCTGCCATGACAGCCAAGTACTGTTCTCCACCATGACAGTCCACACACCCACCTCATTTGGCGACATATGCAGCTGTTGTTGGCTGTCCCTTGACAGCAAGCCACATGACCCCTGTCATGAACCCCCTGAACAGGCCCATGGGGCAACCAGACTATGGCCATACCCGTCCATGCGTATAGATGAAGCAGTCGCCAGGCTTGCGTGATGCACATATGTGCCGGCGGACCAGGACTGGTGGCTGACCCCTCCAATGATATCTGGTGTCGAATGGGCCCATGCCATATGTGCAGATGGACAAAAAGTGCATCCCTACGTGAGCGGCCATCACCCCTGACATGGTACTACTACAACCACAGGATGATGAGGTGAAGGCGGAGGGTGCAGAGCCAACAAAGGTCCATTGAGGCTGTGCACTTGAGGGCCATGTAATGCTCTGTACTTACAGTGGACAAGGTCTCCAGGACACAAGTCAGTAGAGGGTGTCATGACATGGGCACACAGGGCAACGGACTCGTGCATACTTGTACACCATGCACTGGCAGTAGTCAATAAAGAAATGTGCAATGATCAATGTCCACAACGGTTGAACTTTGTGACACCAATTGTGTATTGTGATAATGAAAAGAAAATAGTGCTTACATCAGCAACTGCCCATGCCCCCTCCCACCTCCCCCCAACTCCAGAACACACCATCACCCCCCCTCCCCCCAACTCCAGAACACACCATCACCCCCCTCCCCCCTCCCCCCAACTCCAGAACACAACACTCATCTGGCGCGGTAGCAGCAGTCTCACCTGAGACGCTCGACTGTGCGGAGCTAGGGGTTTGCACAATTGCTGCCGCCAAGGCTGTGTGGGTTGCTGGTCTGCCAGCTTCAAGTGGCCTTTCCGTAGGCTGGGGGATGTTTTCCTTTCCTGCTGGCTTCGGCCTGACCCTGCCAGTACCCGCAGAGGTGCTTGGGTGGCTTCCTTGGGGCTCTGTGCTGTCATGGTCTGTGCCTGTGGGGGTAGGAGAGAGGGACAACATTAGTGTATGTGCAATGTCCTATTTGCATACATGGTTGCATGGACATTTCGGTCATTTACGGTTTGTTCGGTTTGGGGGGTAGCTATAGTAGTGGTACATGTGCATGGTGATGACATATACACATGTTTGGGAGTGATTCTTTGTGCCCTGGTCATGTACATTTTGGCCGGTACCATGCCTACCATGCTGGACAGTGTGCATGATGGGCTGTGCAAGTCAATGCACTATGGTTGATGTGCGTTATGTACTGGGCCAGCATTAGGCAGCACTTGCCTCAGCATTTGTTGGATGGGGGGATGCATTGGATGGGGGGAGGGAAACACGAGAGGGTGCCTTCCATGGCCCCTGGGTCAGTTTACATCATGCAATGGACATTGCCAGTGTACACTGTCAACACTCACCTCCTTCTGCAGAAGTCGTTCCCCCGCACTCCATGGTCCCCACGCCCTCAATCGATTCAGTGCCACTGAGCTCCGCACAGGTCTCCTCCCGCAGCTCGAGTTGTACTGGGGTACTTGGCCCACCTCCCGTCTGCAGGGCCTGGCTGCGGTTGCTGGAGAGGAGGCCCTGCACCCGCACCCGCAGGTCATCCCACAGCTTGCGGCAGTCCCTGGGGGTGCGGGGGGTGTTGCCAACAGCGCTCACCCTCTGTGCCAGTTCCGCCCAGATGGCCTTCTTGCGGAGGGTCGATTCCTTGCGCATGTCGCTACTGAAGACTACATCGGCATGCTCTGCCAGGTAGTTCACCATGGCCTGGAGTTCATCGGGGCAGAATCTCTGCTTGCGGATGCGATCCCCCGCCCTTTTTGGTGCTTTCGGCATGTCCTGCGGTGCCTGGTCTGGTTCCCAACTTTAGTTTCCTCACAGGGCTGCTGGCTGCTGAGTATGGCAATGGATTGTGTTTTTAAAGATGGCCGCCGGTCAACGTAAATTACGGTCACCGTTATGCACTGGCGCTAATGCTTACTGGGCGGTGTTGTACTTTACGTGTCGCTGCATGCCGATAGGGCTTTTTCGGGGGATTTTGCGGCAGGCGGAAAACGCATATCCGTGAGCTCGGAATGGGACGTAATTTTCGGCCTACAACCAGCACGGTGTCGTTCTTTACGCCATGCCAGAAAATACCGATACTTACCGGCATGACTCGGAATGAGGGCTTATGTCTCTGAATCAGAGAGGGAGAAGTGCTGCAGATCGTATCTGTGGACAATAAGTCACTTGAAACAATACACATGCATCAAAGGGGAACGTGGGGTGTTCCTCATCTCCCAGTCTACCACTCCTACCAACATTATCTACAGCCACTAATGACTATTCAGAGTATTCAGAGTATAATAATGATGATAACCACATTAAATGTGCTACACCTAGGTCCAGCCTGCTACACGTGATTTGAAAAATCAGTGATACAAATGAGAGGAATGCAGAGGTAAATTCCAATATTGCAAGTGCAACATTTCAGCTTGTTGCTGCCCCCCCCCCCTTCCCTGCCAGATGAGTGTAGGAGGGCACGTCTTCTTAGTTCATCTAGAAATTTTAAACTAGTAAAGCTATTCCTGCTACATGAAAACAAAACAAAAAACGTCTACATGTTTAATACAACTCTATGCTGGTTAAATGACTGGTCCAATATGAGTACAACATTTATTCATGGTGACATGATGCAAAACCATTCAGAGGACTGTAGAAGTCTTCTACTGAAGCCCTCTCACCAGTATCCATTCACCATATTATTCCTTGCTAATACCTCTGATCATATTGCTGCTGTGCCATAGCTCTATCCTATCAACTGGTGGTGACAAACTGCCATAGTTATATGTATTTATTGTTGTTTTCTACGTTGCCAATCACAAGCACAGTTGTTTCCGAGTACTGGAAGTAGAGGGGTTGGGGAAGAGGAAATAAAGGGAAGGAGGCGGGCTAATTATTGCTTTGGGACATTCAGAATCCAGCAGGTTCTACGGAGGGGGGCAGTAAAAGACAAGTAGAAATCATAACAGATAAAACAGAAGCGCCTATAATTGCCACAGGAATTCAGTGTCTTCACAGTGCCTAATTATAGATGCCTTTGTGGTAATCATCTCCTGTTCCAATGTTCTGTTCCTTCCATTATAGGACTACAGACAGAGCACAACCAAGGCTGAAAATAGGTTCTTTGGCATATCCTTTTCTCCTTGTGAAACGGTAGTTGCAAAAAACATTTTTATGCTACTCCAGACTTTTCTTTTTTTTATTTGAATATGTTTTTATTGTTTAAGGTAATAAAGATAATACATATTTTAACAATTACAGACTTTGGGAGAAATCTGTGCCAAAATAGGAAGTGAACAGAGGTTGATAATATTAACCAGTGATGAAATCAATCAATACAAAAATCATGCATTAAACAGATTGGATCATGATACATATTTTAACTTGTATAATAGATAAATGTAGTATAAATGCAACATTTAATATAGTAACCAGTCTGCAAATAGGCGATTAGGGGAAAGAAGAGTGGACATATGGGGAGACAAACAATTAGACAGACAAAGACAAACAAGATATAGATGGAAGGAAGGTGGGGGGGATGGGTGTAATGCATTATTTAATCAAGCTTTTCTTACCACTGTAATCAAAATACATGGCAGGCATTTGAATAAGAGAAAGATTACCTAGCTAAAGAATTAGGTATGAATACAAGAGTTCACGAACCATGAGCAGTAGCATTGAAACTCCAGTCTTTTCTACACATGAGCATGACAGTTGGTGTTTAGTTGGCCGCTGAAGTATGTCCATGATGGTAGCACATGACATGTTTAGGTGCACCATATTTCCAACTTGTTTGTGCAAAATGAGTCAGTATCATATTTTCAGACATCATTATCTAATGTTATTTTCCAGCAGGTTCCAATTGCAAGAATTTGATGTGAGTAATTATCCTTTTCTATGGCATGAACCATTTTTGTGTGCTTTTCCAAAATAGTGGACATCTAAACAGCTACTTCATAAAATGTACCATCATTACCAGACTGTCAACTGAAAATGGCACATTTTCCAAATCTATCATGTATGATATTCAAGTCGTCTTACTAAACAACCTCTGTTGTGTAACCTCATATCTTATCTGTTTCAAAGTGCTACATTTGAAACCTCTTCTATATCCAGCCCATTTAATTATGACCTTTAATTCATTGGTGGTGTGTTGCATTTCAATGAGTCTCCACCACACCAATTAGAACTTGTGCTTTTTTCTAGCTATGAAAGAAGTTTGAAACACATGGTGCGCATTAATTTCTTGCAATGTTGTGCATGCTAGAAGAAAATTGTTGGGATGTATGTAATTGCAAACTGGTCAATTAATTAGATTCAGTATAGGTTCCTCAACTTGTATTTACCTACTTTCAACTTTGCAGGGGAAGGTACAGTGTAGGGCGTTAGTTGAATTTCTTCTGTGCAAATGGCTTTTGCACCTCTTTGTGAACTTTTTGCATTGTAGATCAATTTCCACAATAGTAGGTGATGAGCCCTCCAATGAAGTAATTCGGTCTGCCCTTTTCCTATCCTCTTGCCCATCGTTTAGCCAGGTGGATGATGCTGCAACATGTAACTCTCCAAGGCATCCTCCAATTTCATGGTGTTCAAATCCCCTTGACTGGTGCTTATCTGGAAATACAAATAGTTCAGGCCATCATGCCTTCCATAGCATGCCGTCTACAGATTTACTTGTCCAAACAGGCTGCAGCAAGGCTACTGGTGGTAGGCCTCTCTACTGAACAATGGTACTGGTGCACTATGTACATAGTGCAGATAAGATTTGCCAGGCTCAAAGGTTATTGATACTGAAAGCTGCTTCTGTCACTGTGTCCAAACATATACAGCCATGTCGTCATGTAAGGAACCCATAGACAGTCTCTCTTCCTTCTTTCTCCTCTTTCCCCATGTTCAGTTTGGTCGATTTTTCTAGAAAAGTCCGATCTATGAAAGTCTTGTGCTCCTCCAGAACCATTAAGGACCTCATTGGCACCGTTGCTCCAGCATTGGCTGATTTCTGCAACTACTCCTTTGCCACTGGAACCTTCCGCCCTAAAGCACTTCCCTGTGCATCCCTCCTCAAGAGCAAATATGAGTATTTTCTTATAATGGAATACTGGTTTATATTGGTGCAGACATTGTGGACATGTATGAATGAAAATGTTTTTAGCCTGACATATATTGTAGGTAACGGCATCATGACATTTTGTTGGGACATGCTCCTGTCACTTTTAGTGTGTTACATCTGTTGGATTTTGGATACCCTACAAAAGCTATAGCAACCTGTTTATGGAGTAACAGTTGTCGGAAGCGGCTGTAACAAACCCATACAGTGCGGCTTGACAACTTGTGTTTCGCGTGCCTTGCGTGTTACGTGTTACATGTTGCGTGTAGGGTCCTTTCCTCAAGCCCCCACGGCCTGTGGCGAGGAGCGAGAGACGACTGAACGAGCGAGAGACTGCAGAGCCGGTTCGGGCCTTGTTTGCATCGCGGGCAGTGGGTGAAGGACTAGAGAAGAGCTCTGAAGGCTCTGTGGACTCGTGGATCAGCGAGGGAACTGAGTCGTGAGCCGGAGGAAGCGGTTAGGTGCTGTCCCGGAAGAGGGAGGTAAGGGTCTACTCCCAGGCTCCTGGGCTCCTGGCCTTCGCTGCTGGAGCTTATGAGTGGAGCTGCAGCAACTTAGAGATAGCCTGGGAGCCAGGGAGTGGAATTGAAGTGGAGTGGAGCTAGACCCTGAGCAGCAAATTCGATAGTTTTCTAACAATAGCTCTATCCCCATTGTTCTCCCTCCCTGTCTGCTGCTCCCTCTTGCCTGTGTATTATAACCCCTTCTCATTCCCCCCCTGCTGCCCTCCCCTCCCCCCTCTTGATATCTAGTGACAAGAGGTGGGTGTGGATGTGGAACGTGTATTTTGGGGGAAGTGCAAGTGAATACCCTAAAGTGACACCTAGGACGGGCTATCCTATCTTTGCCTTGCCTTGTCTCATCGGTGATCACTGGGATTCCACCAACTGAATGATTGGTGATCCTGCTGATAGCTGGGGAGATCTTGAGCCTCCCTTGTGAAGGACTATAGAGCTATCCGAGAACTCAAGCAGAGGGTTCCCAATATATAGAAGGAACAAACCTATATAGGTAAGGAATCAGCAGTTGCCGCAACATTATCAGGAGACTTCAGGTCCTGTGCCTTTGATCCTGACCTGGATTGGAAACGGGCCCTGGAAACTGGCACTGGTAAACCGAGTATTGTGAATAGTATCCAGCTAACTGAGATTGACAGCGTGTAGAAGGTGAAGCACCTTGGAAATTGAATTGGTTCAACGTAAGGGGACTAACAATTTGTTGGTCTAATGCAATCAGGAAAAGAACGGAATCAAACTGCATACAATTTAAGAAAAACCAAGGTGCTAACAACAAACCAGAGCCTTGCTAATAAGGAGGGTGAAATGGAAAAAACTAGGTCCAAAAAGAAAGCAAGGAAAACGTCTCCTGCAAACCAAGGTGTGATCACTGAATGTTTCCCACTGAATGCAGCTTGTGAAATAAATTCCACCACTATTGAAGAAGATATACCTGCTCATTGCGAAAAATGAGTCTCTAACCTCGTAAAATTTTGAGGATATCAATAACAACTTGTTACTAGATCTATGTCTAAATATCCAAAGAAGTATGACACCACACCCTGACAGGCCAAGCAACAACAGTGGAATACAGGCAGACAGACTGATGACCACACCTCCAGGAACATCAACTGTGGAAGTTGGTTTAGGCAGACTGTCAATCTCACCTAACCTAGCAATGGTCTCAATAGAGGATGTGCTCGAAGTTTAAATATAGTCCCTGGATAAGTCTTACCCAGGGGCAGTAGAAATAGCGGAAATCCAGGCATCAGTAGAGTCATTACAATGTGCGCTCAAGATTCTGCTTAAAATGTCTGGGCGAATATTGGCTAATACTGAGGCATTTTCCATGGAAAATAAAGGAAGATTGATATCAGCAGAAGATGCACAAGCATATCTCTCTGAAGCCATCCATATTGCTAATGAAACTGAAGAGCAACAAAACCTGGAGATTTTCAGGACGTGGGTAGCCCTGACCCATTCTTTTCAAGAAAACAACAGAGACTAGCAAGAAGGGCCGGAAAGGGCAAAAGAGCTAGTGTCACGACACGCCCGATGCTAGAGCAGGGCGTGATGGGATTGCCTACCAAAAAGAGCAGGAAAAGAGTGGCAAGAGCCAAGAAAAGGAAGGCAGCCAGTGAGGGATACCTTACTAGCTGGCTGCTTCCTGCACAAGCGGTTGAAAACGAGCTGGAAGAGGAGATATAGATAGAGATCGTGGAGTTGGAAGAGGTGTGCAACAGAGAGGCCACCAATATGGACGAGGCATCAAAACTTCCTACAGAGCTAGAAAATCCAGGAACCACAGTAGCTGCCATCATGGAAAATAAAGGGGAGACGAGAGGAAACAGTGTATGTCTGATCAAGAATTAAATCATAGCAAGGTCAGCAAATGGCTATCGTGTTCTGAATTCTTGACAAGACTAGATTCTGTTCCACAACTGCGGGTCATCAAATCCGATGACTTTTTATTTGTTGAGCCCTTGAAAGGTCCAAATTCTAAAGTATCTGCGCTACACTGTAAGTTCCTGGCTACAGCTGAATTATTAAGAAATTATAAAGAGGAATTAAAAGCAGTGGATGTTGAAGTGGATGCTGATCTTAATGAAATTGACCCAAATTGCCCAATGGAAGAAGCAGATATTGCTTCGGTAACAGCAGATTGCTCAAGCTTACCAAAGGGAAAGAAGGTTGATGCATCAGAAGTCCAACAAGTGCTAAAATGGTTAGTAGACGAACATCCCGAGATTCTATCTAAACAATGAGATTTAACCATATTATCTTGGAACTGCCAAGGCTTTGCCCATCTCCTATCTCCGGAGGGCTCAACAAAGCTACTTGATAAATATATCTGCTTCTGTTTACAAGAGACTGGGGCCATCAACCCTCGAATACTGGATGGCTATGTGCTATACAACTCGGCAGCAAAAAAGGGAGAAAAAGGCAGGCCATACAGTGGACTGAACATAGGGGTGGCTAACACATTGGGTTTGAGACAGATTGACTGCAACCTTGAAAGCAACATGATAGCAGTCGAAGTAATTCTTGACTGTAAGGATTCTAAGGGCTCTTTTTTGCTGGTGAGCTTATACAATCCACCTGGGGCGAAGTTAAGCGAACAATTGCAGGACTCTCTCCAAGATCTATTGGCTAATTGATTGTTTATATCTAGTGACACAGGAATAATTGTTGTTGGAGACTTTAATTCTCATATGTCAGGGCATGAGAGTAAAATGCAGAACCCTAGATTAAAAGATAGAGGAGTTATGGCTCATAATAAAAAAGATCTTGAGGGTGGAGCATGGGAATATTTGTTTTAGTCCTTGGACATGGAAATGCTTAACTGCAGAACAACTAGTGACTATCCTGGGCACCATGCATGGTCAAATTGGAATTCATATAGCACATTGGATTATGTATTTGCATGCCCTAGGATCCAACAACAGGTGATGGATATGACAGGGATCTCCAATGAATGGAGCGACCACGCTGCCTTGAAATGCGAGATCAGCATTCCCAGAGAGCAGTCTTTGCCCAATAATATAGGTATGGTAAAAACCAATAAAACGGGTACCAGGATTTCCTGGTCGGATTAAAACATTTCCCTTGCTATTGAGGCTCTGGGGGTGGCAGATTACAGCAAGCTCCCTAACTTTAACGAGCTGTCAATGGACTGTATAGAGGACTGGGTCCAAGCTTTTGCAGGAAAGTGGGGTCAAAGATAAGATCGGAGGGGAAAAAACTGCCCTATGACAAAACGATCAGCGATATGAAAAGGTACCTCAGAGCTGAGCTCTGTAAGGCCTAGAAAGATATGGCCCTTGGAGAGAGATACTATGCAAAAGTGAGAGGGATTAAAAACAGATATAGAGCGGCCATTAAAGTGAAAAGAAGAGCAGACAAATTACTTGCCTGGCAAAGAATGGTGAAGATCATATGTGAAGGAAAACATGTAACATTTGGTCCCTTCTGGGCGAGGCGCGAGGTACCCAAAATGGGGCATTGACTAACCCCATCGAAGCCAGAATGTGGGTAAAATTCCTGGAAAATCAGAATGCTGAGGACGATAAACTAACAGTACTGGACAGTCCCCCACTTGTAGCTCCGTTTGATACATCATTTGAACTTATTCTGAATAAAATTAAAGAGATAAAATCCTCACGAGCACCTGGCCCTTATCGACTGGCCAATATTGTTATTAAATCGTACCCCGAGTTTTGGGCCAGCCTACTGAGAATACTATTTGAGAAAATCTTAAAATCTGGCAAAATACCCCGTTCATGGCAAACGGCAATATTAATCCCCGTGTTTAAAAAGGGAAATAGACGTGACCCTAGCAACTATAGGTTGCTCTCAATGTTAGATGCCACAGGGAATATATTTGCCTCACTCTTGCTAAAAGAACTACAATTATGGGCAGAGTTTTCTGGTGTACTGTCCAAATTTCAAAGTGGGTTCAGACAGGGATACTCCACCTCCCATAACATCATGATTATGGACATCTTATGAACTAGAGCTCTAAGAGGAGGGGCTGCTCCACTAAATGCCTTATATATAGACTTCTCAGCGGCCTTTGATTCTATCCCCAGAAGCCGCTTGTGGTGGAAATTCAATTTAATGGGTTGTCCGAAAGGTTTATTATATTATCTAAGACTCCTACATCAAAATAATTCAGTGAAACTGAAATTAGATCAAGAAGGCCACACAACTGCTAATGTTACACAAAATAGGGGAGTAAAACAAGGCTGTGTTACAGCACCTTTAATCAATAATCTTTATGTGTATGACATCCCCGAAGCAATATCTGCCGCAAGCAACTGCTCCCCTAAAATTGGTAAAGCCTCCTGCGTATGCCGACGGTCTGGTGATTTTCGACTATACTATTAGTGGGATACGTAGATCAGCGGCTGCACTTTGGGAGTACGCAGAGGTGAACGGCCTTAGCATTAATTTAGGGAAAACAAAGGTTATGAGATACACTAACAAGAAAGTATCCCGTGTATTACTTACGGTAGGCCTGGTGAATATTTCCTATGTTCCCCAATATCGATATCTGGGTATTGATTTCGAAGTCACTGGTGACTATGTGGCCTGTAAACAAGTGCGCACTATTAGAGTGGCGCAATTGACTGCCCTGTTTTACAGGTTTACTGTTAAACAGTGCGGCTTCACACTGTGGGGCATTCGCCAGCTTTATATAAAAGCTTTCTCTCCGGCCATACTAAATGGTCTGGAAGCCCTTCTGGAGATTGATCTAAGGTGGCTGCAGGTGATTGAAGGTAGATTTTGGCGCTGCATTCTTGGCCTACCTCCCTGTATCCCAATGGCCATTATTAGACTAGAATTGGGCTTGAGCTCTCTAAACGCATTAGTATTGAAGAAGCAAGCTTCACTATACTTAAAAATGACTCAAGATACTAGTAATGGATTGTTAACAGCTGTCCATCAGGAAATGGCCAGGGAGAATTCGGTTTGCACAACTATCGATCAGATGTCAAAATTGTACCATGAAATAGGTTGGCAATCTAGGGATGGGGGTTATTCATAAAAAGCTCAAAGGGCTCTGTGCAAACGAATAGAGCTCTGGGATTGGATTGAGAACTTTGAACATCTGAGGAGCCTGAGAAGTTATAAAATCGTGCAACATAGATCGTACGAGTTCAAGAAACCACAGAGATATTTGTACATCTGCCCATCAGTCAGACTTAGATGGTTTATCTTGTTACTTAGATTGGAGCAACTCCCCACGATGATGGTCACAGGAAGAAAAGACAAGATTGCTGTCACATTGCGAATATGCCGTCTATGCAAAGTTCAGGATCAGCTGGAAACGGCAAAGCATCTTCTGACTGAATGCCCTGAAATGGCAAGTACATTTAATTCCCTTATGGACAGTTATGCCCATGATAATAAGTATATCAAGGATGACCTTTTTTGGCACCACTGTATTAATTCCAATCGCATGCGCCTGCTGACGGCCTTGTATACCATCTGGCTGAGGGTTGAAGTTAGTTTGGGTATAACACTTTAAGTAATTGATTAATCAATTGCATTTTAATATCGTACAGATAACTGTGTGTTGTATATCTGATTGTATGAAGATGATTTTTACATTTTTACAGTTTTATCTTTATGATATGACTTTTTGTATATATATTCGGATTATGTAGTATTAATGTGTTATTTTATACGTTTTGTGTAAAGTTTATACTCTAAACTATATCACAATAAATAAATAAACAAATAGCAACCTGAATGTCTTTTTACCCAATTTTTCACAGAAAGCGTGCTGCATATTGTGCCATTTTAATCCATTATTTAACAAATGTGTTCTGGGGCAAGCGGGAGGTTGAAGGCAGAGCCCCCTCTGACCTCCCTTTAGTTGGTTCGGGCTCACTCACTACACTTGGTCGCTCTGGCATATTCGTGGAAAATGTGTATGCCCCTCCAATTATACAATTCAACAGTCATCACTGGATGTGTGGCTGGTGGGTGAATTTATCTGAATGTGTGCATGCATGGCTGAGCCCGAGGCAAGGGGCATTGGAGCATGGGCATTTTCTTACACGTTTACTGCTACTTCTGGGCAAAACTAAAATAATTAATATTTACTTGGAGTAGGGTTTGGGGTGCAGGTTTAGCACACCATGGGTGAGACATATTTTCGTTCTGTGTCATGGGATTTGTTACTCACATAAGGGGCAAGGTCTGTATGATGTGTGTTCTTACATGGGGGTGGGGCCATGTTTGCAGTCAGCAAGTAAATGTGTTCTTACTGTGGCATTGCCTGTTTTACTGGTGTTAAGGGCAAAGTCAACAAGATGAGTGTTATTACATGGTGGGTGGAGGCATTTGTGCAGCCAAACGAGGAACTGGTTCTTCTTGGCAGCATTGCATAATTTACTGGCATTGCGGGCAAAGGCAACATGAAGACTATTCTTACATGGTGGTGCAGGGTTTGGGCAAGCATTTGTGCAGAAGTAATACCATATTTTATTCCGGTTGCAGGACATTTCTACTGACATGAAGGGCATAGCCAATGAGAGATTGTTTGTAAATGGGGATTTTCTTATGGTATAGTGCTTAATATTACAGGCCTAGCATAGAGTTGGCTAATACATTTGGGTATCATGACTCAGGAGCCAGGCAAAGCCCCCCGGTTTAAAGTTTGAGTAAAACACATACTTGCATTAGTCCTGGATGTGGCATGCCACTGCAGCAGAAAAATCATCATGTGCATTGCACATGCATTGTTGTCTGGGCTGGCACGGAGTGTGGCGAGTGCCATGCTTTTGTTGCTGAGTTTGGGGAAGTCCTCACCATGACTCACCATGACTCACAGGACGTCCCCACATGTTGTCTTATGCAACTGCTGAGAAGCTAATTATAAAAGGTCATAAAATGTCTCATGCCCCTGGACTTGCCAGACAGTAATTACTCCAGGTTCTACTTTAAGCCCCTGGTTTCACTCGGGATTGTAACTTCGGCCCTCAGCCATTACCAGCTGGTGGAAGACACTGAAAAGACTTATTGCATAATTATAAGGGCATACGTATTATGTGACAATGTTCTTTAGGCCCTTCTAAGAAGGACTCTAATGTACCTTTGCTTTTCATGCAATGACACACTGTTATTTGTTAGATACTAATTTTGTTAGTGTCATCATGGGATTTTTTGCTAGATGCAATTGCCAACTTCATGTTCATTAGACATTTTGTCACCCTGTCCATTTGTGTTTGAGTGGATCATTGAAGTGTGTTGTTGATAAATGCTACATTCACTAAATTAGATTTCGTTATTAGGTTTGTCAATATTATGACCAAATGTATAGTAAAGAATACAATGGGCCTCATTACAGGTCTGGCGCTAACCCTGCCGGTGCTACCGGTGGGTTGCCATCGGACCCGTAAAAATGTACCAGCGCCGGACTTCCTGGTGCCACCAGCTCATTACGAGTCTGGTGGCCAGGAAGTTAGGTACCAGTAAATTTGTAAATCGTCATTCCTATGGGAGTGGGGACACAGAAGCGCCAGCACCGTTCTTAACGGTGCTGGTGCTTCCGTGATGGGTTTGCCTACCGTGACCGCTGCCCCCGGCTGTGTCAGACTTGTCAGGCACAGTGGCCATGGCAGGCAAACACGTAGTTCACCGTCTGGAAACAAGGGTGCCGGTGAGCTTAACTGTCATGAGGCCCAATGTTGGCTGAAATGGTCCAATTCGGGCAGATACGTTGTTTCCTGGTCAACGCTCAGCGCTAATGTCAATAATGTCAAATGAAAAAAAACAAATGTGACATTAAACTCTCCACACAGAAGGCATATTTGTGGTCTCCACTGATTGTTTCCGGATAGGCTATGTGGTTCTCAGCTGCTGCACTTATTGGGGAGGAGAGGAACTCGAAGAATTCATCTGCAACATTTCTGGAAAATGCGACAAAATACATTTCATGACTCCACGGCCGATGAACATATGGAAATGAAAACACTTTTTTTTCCCCAACGTTTGCCACTAGTTTTCTATGATATGTGCAATTTTGACGAACCGGAGTGAACAATGGAGGAAAACACTCCATGACACATTTTCGTTGTAAAGCAAAATAGCATGGAATAATTGAATAGGGAAGAAAGGCTCTCAACAATAGATCCTTAAATTGATATGTGAATCCCACATTCTCAAAATCAGTACTGCAATGCCATCATTTGTACTGAGATACATTAGAATACGCTACAGTCAAAGAGCATTTCCATGCTCGTCAGTTTGAAATTATACAACAGGGAGTGCATTACATTGTGAAATACTTACATAACTATTGTTAGGCTTAACAATTGTTCAAGATTATTTCAGAATATAGACACTTTCCATTTAATCATCTGAACATTTGTACTCCCAATGGTAAAAGAATAAAACTCAAGAAACATTGCTGAGTGCGATACACATTTTTGTTTTCCTTTATAGCAATTTTCTATGTAATTGTTAAAGAACTATCACGAAGGGAACAATGAAGTACTTACTTTGCCAAGGCTATGTCTATATAAATGTGTGCGCTTAAACATACATTGAACACAGACATGGAGAGATCTTTATTTTTTCTGCCTGTTGCAAAAAATAGATTCTAATATCTAGTTCTGTTTTTTGTAAATCCATGCTAAATCGTATTGCATTAAATACATCGTCCATGCTTTATAATGCCATGTTTAATAATGGATTATCTTCTTAACTGCTTTGGTTAGCTCATACGTTACTTTGCTTTGGCTTTCATACGTTAGCTCTATTAATTATCAGCCTAGTACTTTCATGAAAACAGTTGACTTTCCATCAGAAATCCTCGCAAATGTTTTATTTCGCCACTCCACCATTCACGTAGAAATGGCACAGACCTACTTGTTAGGGCCTGGAACACCTGGATGCCATGTTGAATAGGGTCCCAGACTATCATAGAACACTGGTGTTACTGACCCGTCTTAGAGTCGGCACAGGCCTTTTATTACAACTCTTACAGCAATTATACTTAACTACATAGATGACAAAACACTCTGTGACCTGTGCATTAACATAAGCCCTTCTGACCACCATGAGCCAAGGAGCTCTGCCTCATCGAAGCCCTTGCAGGGCCTTCCATCTGCCATGCGGAGCGGTTGTTCCTTCCAGCATGGCAGCCTTCTTTGACATGAGGCGACAACAGTTTTCATCAAAATGCCTGCCTCAGCTGTGTGAGTATTGGCCAAGGCATCACTTTTACATCTGCTGCACAGGGAGCCAACAGGGGAAGCCGGCCTCCTGTAAGGACCCATTTAAGGGTTCTACCGATGCTCCGGAGTGGAGGGCACACTGGCGGACCCTGCGTCTCCCGATAACAGAGCCAACACTTCTTGTCTTAGCCATCCACACATTTGATTTATTAGGTAAGGTGCCTTCACTGCGGCCTCGATTGTATGTGGGCCTTTACTTGATGAAATTCTTCAAAGTCATATTCCCTGAGTTTGCTCTCCCTGTTCAATCACAGTACCTCCTCTTTACCATGGTTGTCGTTTCACTCACCTACTGTTCATTCCCATTACTGCAGCCTTCTATTACTGCATTCATCTCTGCCTTACCTGCCTCCCAAAACACGGAAATGGGTGAGTCACCCGACCTGCGCTAACTTTTGCACTCTCTCCACATTTGGTTTCCTGCAACAGCTTTGAGTTGCCAGTGCACCCTGCCTTCAAACTCCTCTTGTCTGCCACGAGCAGAATCCTCATTACCCAACTAGAACTTACTGACGAACATTTTTCTCAGCTTGTGCCATCGTGCATTCTTCATTTTCCCGTAACTTGATCCGGTTCTCTGGACTCAGCCCCATGCTGCCGCTGTTGTTTAAACACTTTTGGCTCACTGTCAGCTGCATGCCTGATGTAGCCCCTCTGATCATGAGGTGAGACTTTTCCAGGCTGCAGTCATGTATACTGCCATGTCACATCTATTTGTCTGGCTTTCCAAAGTTGCAAAGTACATATGTGTACCTGCTTACCTGAGGTAGCCCCCTACCTCTGAGGCGTGGCGTTCTAATGCTGCACTCACATCCCACTCCATTGTCGTTCCTTACTCTCATTTGCTTGCCTGTATGCCTGATGCAGCCCCTCATTCCATGAGACAAGGCTTTTCTTGCCAGCTTAGTCTCATTTGCTTGCCTGTATGCTTGATGTAGCCCCTCATTCCATGAGGCGAGGCTTTTCCTGGCTGCAGTCACTCTTGCCTGCTTAGTCTCATTTGCTTGCTTGTGTGCCTGATGTAGCCCCTCATTCCATGAGGGGAGGCGTTTCCAGGCTGCAGTCATGTATACTGACAGGTCGCATCTATTTGTCTGGCTTTCCAAAGTTGGAATGTACATATTTGTACCTGCTTACCTGAGGTAGCCCCCTACCTCTGAGGCATGGTGTTCTAATGCTGCACTCACCTCCCACTCCATTGTCGTTCCTTAGTCTCATTCACTTGCCTGTATGCCTGATGTAGCCCCTCATTCCATGAGGCGAGGCATTTCCTGGCTGCAGTCACTCTTGCCTGCTTAGTCTCATTTGCTTGCCTGTATGCTGGATGTAGCCGCTCATTCCATGAGGCGAGGCATTTCCTGGCTGCAGTCACTCTTGCCTGCTTAGTCTCATGTGCTTGCCTGTATGCCTGATGTAGCCCATCATTCCATGAGGTGAGGCTTTGCCAGGCTGCTGTCTCTCATACCTGCTTGTAAAAATTGCATGTCTTTCCTCAATGCAGTTCACCTAATTGTTTTGGCTTTGTATCTCTCACCTCTTACCCTCCTACATTTCCCTTCATCCCCCTGCCGATTTTTCATGTTTAACACTTGCACGTTCCTAATTGGCTCACAACCTAGTCAGAACGTTTTGTTTTTTTTCTGCCCTGCCAGAACTTCCCCTCCTCCCACGCTCCCCTGCTCCACCACTACAGCATGTGCAGACTCTGAATGTTTCAATACCTTTTAAGAACGTTTTTTGCTTCATATGTTTCCTCATTCCATCTGCCCCTTGTCTTGATGCATTTCAATAGCAAAACAAAAGAGTTGATGGCTGGAAGGTTTAGAATAAATCTTGACCTCTGGCATTGCTCTGGGCAACCCTCCAGACCATCGTTCTTCGCCTGCCAAGCCATTACAAAAGGGGAAAAACCATATGCAAATCAGGCTTGGTCCCACCCCCAAAGGGGTAGTCCAGCCCGAACTGCTAGGTCACAACCTGTGGCCTAGCAGTTCGGGCTGGACTGCCCCTTTTGGGGTGGGGCCAAGCCTGATTTGCATATGGTCTTTCCCTTCTGTAATGGCTTGGCAGGCGAAGAACGGTGGTCTGGAGGGTTGCCCAGAGCGTTGCCAGTGGTTGAGATTGGTTCTGGACCTTCCAGCCATCACCTCTTTGTTTTTGCTATGTCACCCCGAGTGGGACGGGTATGCCCAGACGTGGGTCCCGTGCCTGCTGGGCCTAGAGACCCAAGCTACTCCTCACTGATGAGCCTCAACAAGGGCGAAACATGTTTGGGGATGCTTGTGGTCTCGTGCAGAAGGGATGTGGCCTAGCAGTTCGGGCTGGACTGCCCCTTTTGGGTTGGGGCCAAGCCTGATTTGCATATGGTCTTTCCCTTCTGTAATGGCTTGGCAGGCGAAGAACGGTGGTCTGGAGGGTTGCCCAGAGCGTTGCCAGTGGTTGAGATTGGTTCTGTACCTTCCAGCCATCACCTCTTTGTTTTTGCTATGTCACCCCGAGTGGGACGGGTATGCCCAGACGTGGGTCCCGTGCCTGCTGGGCCTAGAGACCCAAGCTACTCCTCACTGATGAGCCTCAACAAGGGCGAAACATGTTTGGGGATGCTTGTGGTCTCGTGCAGAAGGGATGTGGCCTAGCAGTTCGGGCTGGACTGCCCCTTTTGGGGTGGGGCCAAGCCTGATTTGCATATGGTCTTTCCCTTCTGTAATGGCTTGGCAGGCGAAGAACGGTGGTCTGGAGGGTTGCCCAGAGCGTTGCCAGTGGTTGAGATTGGTTCTGGACCTTCCAGCCATCACCTCTTTGTTTTTGCTATGTCACCCCGAGTGGGACGGGTATGCCCAGACGTGGGTCCCGTGCCTGCTGGGCCTAGAGACCCAAGCTACTCCTCACTGATGAGCCTCAACAAGGGCAAAACATGTTTGGGGATGCTTGTGGTCTCGTGCAGAAGGGATGTGGCCTAGCAGTTCGGGCTGGACTGCCCCTTTTGGGGTGGGGCCAAGCCTGATTTGCATATGGTCTTTCCCTTCTGTAATGGCTTGGCAGGCGAAGAACGGTGGTCTGGAGGGTTGCCCAGAGCGTTGCCAGTGGTTGAGATTGGTTCTGTACCTTCCAGCCATCACCTCTTTGTTTTTGCTATGTCACCCCGAGTGGGACGGGTATGCCCAGACGTGGGTCCCGTGCCTGCTGGGCCTAGAGACCCAAGCTACTCCTCACTGATGAGCCTCAACAAGGGCGAAACATGTTTGGGGATGCTTGTGGTCTCGTGCAGAAGGGATGTGGCCTAGCAGTTCGGGCTGGACTGCCCTTTTTGGGGTGGGGCCAAGCCTGATTTGCATATGGTCTTTCCCTTCTGTAATGGCTTGGCAGGCGAAGAACGGTGGTCTGGAGGGTTGCCCAGAGCGTTGCCAGTGGTTGAGATTGGTTCTGGACCTTCCAGCCATCACCTCTTTGTTTTTGCTATGTCACCCCGAGTGGGACGGGTATGCCCAGACGTGGGTCCCGTGCCTGCTGGGCCTAGAGACCCAAGCCACTCCTCACTGATGAGCCTCAACAAGGGCGAAACATGTTTGGGGATGCTTGTGGTCTCGTGCAGAAGGGATGTGGCCTAGCAGTTCGGGCTGGACTGCCCCTTTTGGGGTGGGGCCAAGCCTGATTTGCATATGGTCTTTCCCTTCTGTAATGGCTTGGCAGGCGAAGAACGGTGGTCTGGAGGGTTGCCCAGAGCGTTGCCAGTGGTTGAGATTGGTTCTGGACCTTCCAGCCATCACCTCTTTGTTTTTGCTATGTCACCCCGAGTGGGACGGGTATGCCCAGACGTGGGTCCCGTGCCTGCTGGGCCTAGAGACCCAAGCTACTCCTCACTGATGAGCCTCAACAAGGGCGAAACATGTTTGGGGATGCTTGTGGTCTCGTGCAGAAGGGATGTGGCCTAGCAGTTCGGGCTGGACTGCCCCTTTTGGGGTGGGGCCAAGCCTGATTTGCATATGGTCTTTCCCTTCTGTAATGGCTTGGCAGGCGAAGAACGGTGGTCTGGAGGGTTGCCCAGAGCGTTGCCAGTGGTTGAGATTGGTTCTGGACCTTCCAGCCATCACCTCTTTGTTGTTGATGCATTTCAATACAGGTTTGCTGGATAGTGTGCATTACAAGTAACCAATAAATAAATAAACACTAGCATCTCCCCTGTCCTTTGTACAATATTTAATATTGCTTCGTTGCAGGCATCCTTCTGGCCTGTCTCCTGGGGTATCTGTAGGATTGACCATCATGTTGGGCTAGGGTTGACATCTCTTGAGTCATCATTGTTTCACCCATGTTCATCTCCTGTCCATCAGAGTGTGCTCCCTCTTCATCAGGTAACACACTGGGCCTCATTACGACCCTGGCGGAGTGGGTTTACGCCAGCGTTATTCGCGGCGGACCCGTCCGCCCTACTACGAGTTCCCGTAGCGCCATGGAGCGTTTTCCGCCTGGTTTTTCCGGGCGGAGAAATCCATGGCGCTACGGGACCTTGTTGTTAATTACGCCACCGTATTTTACGGTGGCGTAATTAACGCCTTCCCCACTCCCATTATACCCTATGGGGCAAAAATGGGAATGGGGAAGGGTAAAATGGGGAATGGGGATTTACCGCCCCGCCAAGGTCGGAATGGGGCGGAAAATCCGCCAACCCCCATGGCGCTATCGGCAGCTTTCCGCCGTGCTCCATGGTGCATTTTGCACCGCGATTTCCGCCAGGGTCGTAATGAGGCCCACTCTCTTTGACCTCCATGTCAGAAGAAGGTCTATTGTTTCAAACAACTGCAGTGCTGTGTCATTCCTCACCCTGTCACTTGCTCATGACGATGTACCCTTTCCGACCTGTGATTGTCCACAAAGCCTGTCTAGTTTATGGCTGAATTTTCTATTCCATAATAGCTCTTCATCACCTATTTTTATAATTATAATTGTTCTTTTATAATGCGCTTAATACCAGAGATTGGTTTCTAGGTGCAGAATTGGGATTCAAAAATGTGTTGTGCTGTGTTGTCTTGCTTCATAGGACAATTAGGTTGCCCAAGAGCTATCCCCCACACCATTTCTATCTGGGAAGGCATCAGTCGTCTTCTGGAAAATTCCTTGCCATTACTGCGTTTTTTCTTTTAACGCACACTGACACATCAAATTCCTGTGCCTGTCTTGAAGTCTGTTATGTCACAAGCAATCTGACCTTCCTACTGAGGAAAGCCTCTGCCGGAAACACACCTGTGTCAATGTGTGGGTTCATCATGTATGCCAGTAAGAATGTGGTGAGCACAGTTTCCATGGGAGTTCCATCTTTGAAAGCAATCTGGAAGCCTTGTTTAAGATTTGCATAAACATATCTATCCGGGCAAGCACGACTAGATGCAGTGGTGTTGAACATTATACACACTCATGAATTTCTGAAAGTCAACACTCTGGATTTGCAGTATCGTGTCTGTATGCATCGTTTGCAGCAGACCATGAGTTGACAGCCAGCATAACTTCTGCAGTTGTAGATTCTACCAAACGCACACATGTTTTCCTGGAAAATTCATCCGAGACAGCCAAAAAGGGTTATTTTTATTGTATTGTTCCAAAGTCCATACTCACTGCCTACCATGTGACAGATGCTCTAACTGGTGACTCAATAAGCAGACAACTCAGGGTCTCTCGTGTTGCCTGGCACCTTCACCAGCTGGCCAACAGAGTGTCAAACGTCTTCTACAGTTTTTCCTGCAGTTGGGCCTTGGTGTTGTTCACCCTCTGGTGTATGGTGTAGACGACATGATCAGTTTCATGACCATGGTCAGGTGAATGGCAATTCTACTGCCTCACAGCAGAACACCTCTGTGCCTACCATGCAGTGTCTGTTGACGACCACAAGGACAACCATTGACCATCTATGAGTTCATCGACAACCCACTGCATGCAACAGTCTTGGGCAGTGGCCTCAGCAATATTTTGCAGTGACATGAATTTTGGGAAAGCAAGTCTTGTGACCATGTTCAACAGAACCTCTGCTTTCACCTCTACCGCCTCAGATATTGACACAGGTGTTCCCGGATGGCAGGACAAATAACCCGCTGGGTTGCTCGACCCAAATTCAAGTGTGACCCAATAATCTTGCAATTGTAATATACACCCCTCTAAACTCAGAGATGGACGAAGTGCAGAACCTTTTAGAATCAGTAATAGGGTTTTGTGATCTGTGACGACAGTGATCATCCAGTCAGGAATGTACAGGTGGAAGGAACGACACCCCCAGAGGACAACTACCTCCTGTTCTATGTGCAAATACATTCCCTCCATCATCGTTTTCTTGCAGTGACACCACACAAGGCCAATGGGCAAACATCCAATAGAATCTCATACTTCCCGAATACTTACGAATGAGATGGTGCAATGGTTCCCTGATTGTGGCCAAGTTGCAGGTGAATGTCCCACAAAACGTGTTTATCCTTAGAAAGCTCTGAACTGCTGAAATGCCTGCATCTTTAAATATGAAGCAAAAAACTGTACTTTTCGCTGTTGAAAATGTAAATTCGTCACATGCATTGTGAGGCCATTTTTACACGGTTGTTTATGTACTGTTTTAATCCTCTTTAAATGTTCCTTCTCAGACTTGGAATAAATCAGAATGCCATTGCTTACATTTATTACTCCCCCCAGACCCGCTAGCACCCTCACACTATGTGCTGCAATACCTCTTCTGCCAAAGACACACCAAACCTCACCCTCTGATAGTGTAATAGCCCAATTTGAGATGAATAAATGGTACTGTGGTGATAATCCCAATGCAAGGGTATATGATGATAGCCAGACCACAAACTGATAGTGGAGAAAATCTTTGCCTCAGCAACGGACAAATCATCCTACTTTACAAAACAATCTGCTTCCTTTGCAAACAAACCCACAAACTTGCATCTGACCTTCAATCTTTGCTCACACCTCCCAAGCCAACACCCATTGCTGCCTCCTTTCTGCTACCAATTTTGCTCACCCATCTTTGGCAGTGCCAATCCGTCTTGCACTCCTATCGAACCTTTTGATTCCCAAATGATCAAAGATGACTTTTCAACCACTTGCTTTAACCCTCTGAGATCTTCTACCTCTTTCTCTTCACGTGACACTTTCCTTCCAATTTCAAATCTGCAGCTGTGACCACTATTAAAGAAACACTCTGCTGACACAAACGTCCCAGAAAACTCAAGCCCACTTTCTCTCCTTCCTCCTGATTCAAAAGTCGTTGAGCATTTGGTATTTGACCACATCACTAATGTGACCGAGGCATGGTATCACAAGTAGACACTGACACAAGAGCTGCAAGTTTAAAAACCTTTATTGAATTGTTTAAAAGAGGTTGGAAATCTCCTATCTTGCCCTATGACTAAGATGGGAGTATTCTCGACCATCAAAAAAAAAAAAAAAAAAGTCAGTCTTTTGTCAAAATAAAATGGCCTATACTAATAAACCATATGCCTGCCCTCTTTCTGATACAATACATATGTAAAGGGAATGTGTAAAGCAAAAAGGAAAAATGAGAGTTCAAAAGAAATGTCAGTATGGATGAGTAAACTCCCTTCCCCATGTTTTGTAGCACAGGGTAAGGTGGAACACTTGGTCCTTGTGACACACTGTGGCTTCAGGTAAAAGAATGCAGTTTGTTTCGTGGACCAGGGCCCACTTGGCCTTCCACGAAAAGTCACTGGTTTATCCACTGTCCCTCGGTTTTCTTTCACTCCAGCCTTGGTCACCTTTTAGCTTATAATATAGTTCTAAAAAAGTTTGCTTCCTTCCGATTACCACAATTCAGTACAGGTTTCCCTCCGCCGGGCTCAGACCTTTCAATCACAGTTTGTGGGTGTTTCCTTCCCCAAGCTGCAATCACACCTTCAAAGGCTTCCCTCCACTGAGCTTAAGCCTCCTTTCTCTTGCTTTCTGCAGTCGGAGAAAGGTTTCCCTCCACCAGCTCAAACCTTTCAATCACAATTTGTGTGGGGGTCAGGGGGTTCCCTTCCCCAAGCTTCAATCACACCTTCAAAGGCTTCACTCCATCGGGCTCAAGCATCCTTTCACTTTCTTACCACTGTCATGAGGCTTTTGCTCTTACCTCAGCATGACCACTTCCACCCTCTTTCCTCAAACATCACCTTTTTCTCTCCTAAACCAAGGCCTCTTGGTAATTGTAGTTTACCGCAAATCCGCTGTGACCACTCTGTTACTTTTAATCTTTAATTTACAGTTCTTTACAATACTTTTCTTTCTCGCATGTCTTATCGGCACACACGCAACCTTCGTTCATTGGATACTGTTGCTGTCAAGTTTCATTTATCACAGACCAGACTTTCATTGCTTTCATGAACTCACCGGCTGTGTTAATTCATTTTCATCTTTTGCGGCTTTAATCCTGAAGTCAAGGCTGATACCACAACTGCTGCTGCACCTTCCCAACTCTGCAGTTCACCTGGGAGGGTTGCTGGTATCTTTGAAACATGAAAGACATTTGTCTCTTCTCTCCAGCTGGTCTTCCTTGCACAACCGTCAAGGACCTTCGGAGGTATCAATCTCTCACCGGGGTGTCCAATATTTCTCCGTACCTCAGTTCCGTCCCTCGACCTGTTGGTCTGCTCTGATTGGTTCACCGGCGCGCTGGAAGAACTGCTCCATCTCGTTCACCTTAGTGTTCCACCTTTTAACCATGTGAGGAGAGCTAATAGGTGCCAGGTGTTTTTAATTGTATTGCATGTGTTGTACTCTTTTCAGCCTCAGATCTCTTCTTCCTCAGCTCAGTATTTGTGTCAGAAGGGGGGGGGGGTGTTGGTAAGTTGGAATATCCTATAAAATAAAATAGGATGGGACAGGGGTATTTAGAAAGGGGGAATACCATGTCTCACCATTGGGCGTTCTTCTCCCAGTCGCTGAGGACCCCTCACCTATGTGATCCTTTTGCACTTTTCCACCCCCAGGGTCTGGATCCAAAGGTGATCCAAAGGTGGTGGCAGTGCCCTGGCCACCTGAGCGAGTGGTCCCTGGGGCCTATGCAGTGAAACACCCTCTGGTTTTTCACACTAAGTACCTTGAGGATAATGGCCTTGGAGATCTACTCCAATCTGGCTTCCATAGTAAATACTTCACTGAGACTTCAGACATGCATCTCTCCAAATTTCTCGCGTATGATCACCACTTTAAACACTCTTCTACACTAATATGTTTGGACCTTTCTGATGCTTTCGATGTTGTTGACCACTCCTCTCGACGCCTCACTCTTCAGGACCTTGGGTTTCACAAATCTGCTCTGCCTGATCACCTCCTACCTGGAAGGACAATACCTTCAAATCTCTTGGAACTCACAAACCTCCGACCCCACTCCACTCTCTTTCAGACTCCCCCAAGCAACAGTACTTGGAACTCTGCTCTTCACCCTCCATACCTCTGCCCTAGGAAGACGTATCTCATCAGTTGGCTCTCACTATTACCTTTTACGGATGACAATCACATTTTTTACTAATTTCCCTCCTTCACCCCAGCCAATGCGGAATGTATTAAAAAGTATCTCACTGCAATTGATCACTGGATGGCTCTCTGTTGCCTCATGCTGAACATTTCAAAAACAGAAGCCATATTTTGGGTTACAATGCCATGCCTACCCTCACCTTTTCAATCTCCTTCCTGCATGATCCTCTTTCTCCCTCCCCCAGGTTTCACAATCTTGGGGTACTCTTTGATACCGACCTACATCTGCTTCTCATGTTAGTCTCCTCAACATTCAGAAAAGTCATTCTTTTCTTCCTAATGACTAAAAAATGACTAAAAACTTTAATTGAGCTCAGCAAATGTGCCTATTGCATAAACCTACTCTGTGTCCTTCCTCTCAACTCCTTCTTCCTTTTAGACAAAGGGCCTCATTACACGTTGTGCGCTAAAAACCGCAAATTAGCGGCATGGCGCTATTAACGTGTCCGCCCTCGCAAGAGGGCGCTAATGGCGTACCATTACGAGTACGCGGACACGAGCATAGCGCCATGCCGTTAATGACCCTACCGCCATGACGCTAAAGTCCCCAAAAAGTCATTTACCGCCTTCCGCGAAAGTGCAGATAGCACCTCCGCCCTCGCGCCAGTAGCGGTCACTGCTATTAGCGATCACCGCTATTAGCGGTGACTGTTAAATTGCGGAACCGGAAATAGCGTCATCGCACAGGAACGGGAAAGAGCACGGCGGCCATCTTTAAAAACACAATCCATTGCCATCCTCTGCACCCTGGACCTGTTTTGAGTTGGGAGCTGTGCAAATTCATCTGGGACACCTGCATCATGCCCAAGGCTTTGAAGAAAACCAGTGACAGGCAGCGCAAGGAAAAATATACCAATGAGGAATTGGTCATGTTAACACAGACCCTTGCAGAGCATGCAGAGGTAGTCTTTGCAAATGACATGCGCCGGCCAACCTTGCTGAAGAAAAAAGCCATCTAGGAGGAGGTAGATCTCAAAGTCAGTGCTGTGGGCACCAGCACGCGCACTGTGCGCGAATGCAAGAAGAGGTGGGACGACCTCAGGCTGGGGGTGAGGTGCATCCTGGCTGAGAACCACCGCATTGCCAGTGCCGGTGGAGATGGCTCACCAATCCGGATGAAGGAATGGGAGGAGACATGCGCAAACATGATTGCCGTTGAATCCATTGAGGTAGTAGGCAGCATGGAGATCGGCGTGGGTACCACTTCAGATGGAGGTGAGTGTACACATGACAGGATGCGGTGTGAATGTACTGTTACCCCCATATGTGAGCACAGACTCCTCTCATGCATGGACACACATCCACACATGCATCCATCCCTCACCATGTCAGTGTCAGACCCAAACACACACACATGCACACATCACCAGAGACAAGTCCCAAACACAACCATGCATAGATGAGGCACTGAACTGGCACATCACCTGCATCCACAACCACTGAGTCCCAATGGCCACAACTGCATTTTTCATGTAATCTTCATTAAGTAAATTGAATCGCAACCAATGACATCCCCCTTCTCGTCCCTGACAGGCTCACATACAGATGGGGAGGATGCCGCTGATGCATCAAAGTCACCAGCTACATGCAAGAGGCCAAGGGCACAGGAGCCGGAGGATACCCCAACAACATCCAGGGGCAAGGGGGGAAGGCCACACCTGACGAGTAGGAAACATCGTCATATTGCCACTGCCAGGGCAGTAGTAGCTGCACCACCAACTGTGGCCCCACCACCGGAGGTGAACCCACTGGCACCAATGCCAGCCACCGAGGGCCCACCATCAGCTGCGGCTAGCTCCGCTGGTGAGGCAGCCGCCACTGCCCCCCTATCTGATCCGGAGGACACCCTAGGCCAGCACATGGAGATGCACACCCCAAGCCCCCCTGGTACCCCAGCGCCTGTGCCATTCCAGACCCCTGGTCTGATGGGACTGTTGAGGACACCAACCCTGCAATCATGTCCCCCATGTTACCATCACCTGCTGCAGTGGATGCATCGGAGGGCACAGCATCCAGTGCACGGTCACCCAGCACTGCCCCCCAACTGACCACCATCCTGCAGCGCCAAAACGAGCTGACTGTGCTGGTTGGCCAGCATGTTCAGGAGGCTGCCAATCTCAGAGAGAACATTGTCGAGATGGCGAGGCACTGCACTGAGCGGATGGACGCCAACACCGACAGGCTATGCAATGAGATAGCGAGGCTCAGGGAGGTCCTTGTTCGCATGGCTGACACTATGGACCGCCACTTTTCCCAACAAGGCCAGTCTGCCCCGTCCTCATCTTCCGGGTCGAGACAAACAAGCCCCCTCCGGTGCTCATCGCGCACCACCAGGCGCACGTCTGGCAACCCTCAAGCTCCTTTCAAGGACAATGGAAAATAGGGGGTTGATGGAGATTCCTCTGTGTGCATTGTCCAGGGAAAACATGGCAGACACATGAGGGACTGTTGTGGGGGTGGTGGGAAGTGTGTTATGGGTCTGTTGTGAGGGGTGGTGGGAAGGGTGTTATGGGTCTGTTGTGGGGGGTGGTGGGAAGGGTGTTATGGGTCTGTTGTGGGGGGTGGTGGGAATGGTGTTATGGGTCTGTTGTGGGGGGTGGTGGGAAGGGTGTTATGGGTCTGTTGTGGGGGGTGGTGGGAAGGGTGGTGGGATGCTTTGGGGCTTGCACCTCTACACCTTTATGTCACTCAATACACTGGTTTCTGATCAAAACACAGGCTTGGACATCTTCATTGTGTGTGTGTACTTTATTGGCGACAGGGTCCATTGCGTGCTTCAAAACATACACCAGTGCATTAGCCCCCATATCCAGTACGAAAACATGTTCCTCAGAATATTTGGTTGATCAGATGCTGTCCCACAGCACGTCCCTCCTGGCCATCCCCTCTTGCAACACCTGCATCCCCTTCACCTCCGTCCTCATCACCATCATCATCCTCACCAGGTGCTTCTATTTCAACGTCAGGGGGCAGTGGCACATTCCGTCTGATACACATATTGTGCAGCATGACACATGCCATGGTGATCTTGCCCACCTTCTCATGTCCATACAGGAGAGCACCACCAGACCTGCTAATGCACCTAAAACGTGACTTCAAAAGTCCAAAAGTCTGCTCGATCACGATGCGGGTACGGGTATGTGCACAATTGTATTCCTCCTCGTGCCTGTTCTGTGGGTTCCGTACAGGTGTGAGGAGCCAAGTCTTCAGGGGATAGCCCGCATCACCTGTATGGGGGAATGAACGGGGTCCTGTTACTGTTCACCTCAAGAGCGGCCTGTTCACATCACACAAATTGACATTGCATTGTGATTCAAGTACTAAATTGACAGCATACATGCAGATGTTCTGTGTGACAGCAACGTGCAAGGGGGAGGTCGACCTTGCAAGTAGAAATGCCACATTAATGCCTCCAACAGTAATTGACATGTCCTGGGTGAGGCCAGGTTTTAGGTGTCCCTGGCCCAGCCAAATTTGGTACCACACTGCTAGTGTACTGACATCCTGACACCGATGTTGCCATGCTGTGAAGCATCACTTCAGTGGTGCCATAGGTGTGTGGTTCAGTGCTATGTCTAGGGGTGATCCCTTTGCATGCATTCAAGGGTGCATTGCTGGATTGATGTTGTGCTGCACTGATTCTGTATTACTGTCTTGACGCCATGTTGCTGATTTGTGTAATATGTGGCGTGGCATGATGTGCAATGTGGATGGATGTGTAATATTTTGCAACCTGCATTGTTCTCAATGTTGTGCACCTTCGAATTGCATGTGTGTTCTTCTCAAGTACATCGTGGCCTTCCCTGATAGACATTGGCGTACATCTGTATGTCCATTTTCCCTACGGACGCCAGTCAACACCCAGTTGGAGTATATATCTCTCCCCCCCTTCACACCCAGTTGGAGTATGTATCTCTCCCCCCCTTCACACCCAGTTGGAGTATGTATCCCCCCCCATTCACACCCAGTTGGAGGATGTATCTCTCCCCCCCCATTCACACCCAGTTGGAGTATGTATCTCTACCCCCCATTCACAACCCAGTTGGAGTATGTATCTCTCCCCCCGCTTCACACCCAGTTGGAGTATGTATCCCCCCATTCACACCCAGTTGGAGTATGTATCTCCCCCCCTTCACACCCAGTTGGAGTATGTACCTCTCCCCCCCCTTCACACCCAGTTGGAGTATGTATCTCTCCCCCCCCATTCACACCCAGTTGGAGTATGTATCTCTCCCCCCCCATTCACACCCAGTTGGAGTATGTATCTCCCCCCCCCATTCACACCAAGTTGGAGTATGTATCTCCCCCCCATTCACACCCAGTTGGTGTATGTATCTCTCCCCCCCCAAATCACGTTGCCATGTGCTTGCCCTGCTACTCACCAAGTAGCCATGAACGTTGTCCGGTGTGTCGCTCCATATAGCGTGGGATAGTTGAGTTCCGCAGAACCATGGAATCATGTGTTGATCCTGGAAATCTGGCACAGCAATGTGTGATTATCTTGTTGGCGTCACATGCCATTTGGACATTGATAGAGTGGAATTGCTTCCTGTTTCGGTACACTACTTCATTGTGATGTGGGACCACCAATTCCACATGGGTACAGTCGATGGCCCCGATGCAACTTGGAATGCCTGCCAGTGAATAGAAGCCAACTTTTGTGTTTGCAATCTCCTGGCCAGTCTGTGGCATGGATATGTGTTCAGGTGCATGCTTCAGGAGTGCATCGAGTACCTGGTTCAGCGTGCGTGAGAATACTGGTTGTGAGATGCCATGCATCTGTCCCACTGTATGCTGATAGGTGCCTGTGGCCAGGAAGTGGAGCACACTCATCACCTTCAGTAGCGGGGGGATGGCAGTTCTGATGTCTATGAGGATCACAATGTCGTCGTGGATCATGTCCACGATGCTGGTGATGGTAATCCTGTCCAGACGGTACAGGGGGTGTATCTGCTCAGGGGTCAGGTTGAATGGACTGGCTCTGATCCTGGGTATTGGTGGGTGCCTCTGTGGTATGATTAGGTGCCGTTGTGGTGCTTGCTGTGCCTGTCTTGCCCTCCTCCTCCTCCTCCTCCTGCGTCTCCTTTGTGCTGCCTGTTGTTGTAGCAGCTGCGCTGCAATGAGGTCCTCCAGGCCATATAATGCTGCCAGTATTGGAACCATCTTGGTGTGGGAAGGGGTGTGGGAAGGGGTGTGGTGTGCTCCTTTTGAGCTGCCACAGTCTCCATTGCCTCCAGCTGTGCTGATTTGGTCCACCTGTGGCAGGTGGGAACACTGCTCATTTCCCTTAACGGGTGGTCCACGATGCCGGTATTAGCACCATGGCGGTGAGGGCTTTGGGGGGATTTACCATGCCGCTATTAGCATCTCTCCTCATATTTCTGACGTCGCCAAGAGGTCACACTACCAGCTGCACCTCCTCAGAGGTATTCTTCCCTTCCTCTCCTTCCCCCAGAAGCTCACTGTCTCCCGAGCCCTGGTTCTCTCGAAGCTGGACTACTGTAACAGCCTCTATCTTAATCTGCCTGCCTCCACTCTCCGCCCTCTGCAACTCATCCAGAACAGAACTGCGAGACTTGTCCTTGGCCTCAAGCCCAGGGACCGTATCTCTCCAGGACTGAAATCTCTACACTGGCTCCCAGTGGCTGCGAGGATAAAGTTCAAAACCCTCTGCATTGTCCACAAGGCCTTCTGGGGCCTGGGTCCTAAATACCTTCAACTCTCTCTTCCCAAACATCTTCCCTCCCGAGCCCTTCGCTCATCCGCCTCCAACTCCCTCAGGGTTAGGCGCTTCTCGAAGCAACGAGCTGGGGGTAGATCTCTCTCCGCGGCAGGGGCCTCCCTCTGGAACAGCCTTCCTGCCTCCCTGAAACTTGAGGAGAACCATCTCCGGTTCCGGAAGCACCTCAAAACCTTCCTCTTTGCTTCTGCTTTCTCTCTCCCTCTCCCCTGCTGAACAGCTAATTAATTCTTCACTGAAACTGCACTGATCCTGCAACTGGACCACTCTAAACGGCCTCGGTCCTGGGCCCAACCACTCTCCACTTGCACTGATGCCCTGGAACCCCTCTGCACTGCGGGACTGTCTCTGTATCCCTACAGCCCCCCCCCCTTCCCCAGCACTTGTTTCCGCACTTATCTTGCACTTGCCACCAGCTGGCCCTATTTATTTATTACTTTACGCCACTTACCTTGTACTGCACTTCCCCCCCTCCCCTTCCCCTTGCACTTTTCCCCCTCCCCCACCCCTGCACTTGCGCGATCTGAATGACACCTGGCCTAGTAGGATCGTTGTCTGTCTCCCCTTGTTCCTCCCCTCCCTGCCTCGTCGCGCCTTGAAACACCTGTGTATAGGCGCGTTACAAATACCATATCATATCATATCATATCATGTGCACTGGCCTTGTGATGCTGTGCTAATAGCGGCATAGCGTAATTTACGGGATGGAGGGTCGCGCGCACGCGGCCTGCCCGCTATTAGTGGCACCGTAATTAGCGGTGCCGCTAATAGCGGTGTGCCGGGTCGTGATCCACATGGGGATTTAACGTTACCGGTAATACATTACCGGTAACGTTAAATCCCTACCGCCATCCGTGTAATGAGGCCCAAAGAGTTGGGCGGTGTGCTATAAATGTGGCGGTAATATCCTTATTGCTACATTACAGCAGAACCTACATTGCCTACATTACCACAGAACCCAACTAAGGGCCTCATTACGTGGTTGGTGCTAGTCATGGTGCTATTAGCGCCACAACTAGCACCAATAACGGGACCATGCCCGCCCTCGTTCAATGGGGACTTACCGGTCCAGTCCAACCTTGGTGGGACCAGTAAATCCCTATTGTAAAAGCCATTCCCCATTCCTATTTGAGCCCCCATAGGGCTCAATGGGAAGGGGGAAGGCATCAATAATGGTACCGCAAATGGTGGTACCATTATTGACCCCGGTATCCCTTAACGGGTCCCGTCCATAACGCTTGGTAAAACCAGGCGTTAAGGGAGGGACCCGCTTTGGGACCTCGGAATAGGGCGCAAAGGGATTACCGGCACCGGTGTCATGACCGGTGCCCGGTATCCCTTTGCGCCCACCTCAGAATGAGGCCCTAAGAGTTGGACGGAAAGATGACATGAGGCAACGGAGAGCCTCCCCACAACCCTTCAAAATCCTATCTAGCATTCCGCAAATCGCTCAAAACTGAGCTCTACAACTAGCTCACACAGTACTCTCTGCCTACACGCCCTGCACCCATAAGGAGGTCTCCTGCCCTCGCTAGCTCTCTGTCTACTACCTGAATCCTATTGCCTGTATTTTCATTTTACTGCTCACCTGTCTGACAACAGGTTCAATGTAATCAAGAACCGCAGACAGGTGCTTGTGTCTTTGTTTTTTTCAGTGTAACTAAGTAAGCACTCTTTTAACAGCGGCACCATGAACCAGGGCCGCTTTGTGGGCTTTAAAAATTCAAATAAATAAAAAAAAAAAAAATGGAGGATTCACCTCCAGGTCTGAGCTGGAGGAAAATCTGCAGACTTTCTGCCCATTTTCGGTGCAATTACTGTGGTGGAATTACCACAGCAGTTATTGCACCAAACTGCGTCCAATGGACTGGAAAAAAATGGGGACAGGCACCGCTACTGCAACTTGTGATCTGGTTGTACTACCACTGGACCAAGTGGTGGTAATGGTAATTGTGATGGGTGGTATTCCAGCAGATTTACTGCAAGAATACCACCCAATTCGTGATTAGGCCCTTAAAGTTCCTTCTCCTAGTCTACAAAATGATCAAGGGTCTTGCTCCTTACTACCTGTCAGATTATATCTTATTTACTCACCATCTTGTTCCCTCTGATGCTCCTCTGCACTCAATCTCACCTTGCCATACCCTCTGTGAGCCTCCTTTTGCTTACACTCATTCTCCCTACTCACCTCTTGCCACTGGAACCCACGGCCCACAGCAATCAAAGCCAGCACAACTGTGGATCTCTTCAAAGCTTGGCGTACACCTCACTTACTTATTAAAGAGGGAATTCCCCCTGTCCTCTCCCTGCCCACCTAACTGAAAACACATATGCCTCCAGTGATGATTTTCAATGTAATTATGTATAGTTAAATAATCATCATATTTAGTTTAAAGCAATTGGACCTTAAAGATAATTCATCTTTGCATTCTGCCGGTTTTTTGTTTGCTTTGTTTTGTTCCACCCTAATAAACAGACTTACTACTTGTTCTCATCTTTGTGCTATTGTTCAGGCACCCTGACATTAACATCCCTGCTCTTCACTTAAATACAAATACAAATGATATGGGTTCCCAAGATCTCTGAATGACCTAGGAGATGTCCCTGGTGAATTCCCACCTGATGGGTCCTTCTCTCTGAAGTACCATACCACCAAGCACTAATTATTGATTATCTTTGTGAGGCTTGATATACAATGGATGGACGAGAGGTAGGGCAGATACAATCTCTGTGAGAAGCAGAAATAAATCCCCCTGATCAAGTAAGGCGCTATGTCCAGGACTCTGACCATTCTGTCCCTGGATGCAGTGGACCGTTTTTATCAACTAGATGGATAGTAAGGCATAAAGCAAACAGTCAATCAAGGATATTGACAAGGACTATGCCACAGGTTCTGAGTGCAGGCACACCGAACAATGAAGAGGAAAATGAGAGCTCTTCTTGGAGGCAAACACATTCATTGTTGAACTTCAGAAGATCCTTGATATCTCCTTGAATACGTGGGAAGACCGTGTCAATTCCTTAGATGTCAGAAATGTTTCAATGTCTACTACAGTGTTCTCTTAACACCTGTCTGAGCTGCTGAGAGGGACAGAACGTTTCTTTCAGTCCATAGTCACAGCACCAATGTAATCTGCTCCAACAATCTGAACCTTACTTACCATGCTGATTGACAAAGACTAGTGTTTGAGTATTGTACTTTGTCAGCAGAAAACAAAGGTCATTTACCCAGGTAAAAGAAAATAGTAGGGATATTTTTCTAGCAGGAAACCCCCTCCAATGGAAGACATTTATCTGTTGTGGGTCGACCACATTCCCTAGGTAGTCATCTTCCTATCTTCCTAAGGAATGCCCTAGTTTCATAGTGTCTTTTTACGGTACCCATGGAGATTTCAGTGGGGAAACTGAAAGGAGATGGCATTAGGACAGCCACCACTTTAAATGTCCTCTGAGTGTGGCCTACATGGGACTGCTGTTCTATAATTCATAGAAGTTGGAAACCAGTATGAGTGGAGTTGTGTCAATAAATGTTTGAGAGTTTCTAAACAGAAAATACTCCATTATGCTCTGGGCTGTTGGAAATTTCAGTTATGCAGTTGCTAAGTGACTTCCTGCATGCAGATTAGGCTATTTCCCTGGTGATGAAGGGTGTACCTAATAGGCTTGACTCAGGTGAGCCTTCTTTAGATTTAGACCGATTTCATGCCTTGTTCACTAGGAGCAGGTTTCTGATAACCCATCTTGCAGGCACTCTTATCTCTGGCACTGGATGAACATATTATCCAGTTTGGGAAACACCTCAAAGTCTTTTTGGTTGGGAATCCCTATAATGGGAGCAGCATAGAGTCTATGTACTAGGATAATAAACTGGTAGTGTTGTTCCCTAATTGAAATCCCTGGGATCTGGTTTCCCATGGGTGTCTGGAGGTAGGCCTCAATGAGTTCTAGTGAGCTCCCAACATCAGGAGGGTGAATCCATTCAGCAGCTACATCTTGAGCTTCAGTGCTTGGATCTAAGTGTCAATTTTTGTTGATGTCCAAGACAAGTTGCACACTCTCTGGCAATCAATCCCTTCCTGGGCAGGTCCTGAACCTTTTTCTGAAGTATCTCTTTCTTCTCACTATCTTACAAATATATGTTTTATGGTGTTCGTGTGCCTTGTAGTTTGGAATAAATTTGATGGGGTAAACCAACCAGATCATGGATAGAATCCAAGGGTTAGGGATGGATCAGTCCCATTGATCGTAGTATTCATTTTCAGCTGCCTGGCCACTTCGTTAGCTCCTGAACAATGACTGTCTGTTGGTAGCCAGGATGGAGCTCTTGGGATTCTCACTGAAGTCAGGTCTTTCTCTGTTATATCAAAAGTGTTTATGGATATTTGGGTGCTGCAGGGAAGGCAGCAGGGAACAAAGACTCAGACAGGCTGAATGCAGATACATTATTGACTATGATACTAAGACTCCCAAAGGACATAATAAGGACAAAGAAATATACACTTTTGTTGGAGATAAATCAAAAAATGCTATAACAAAATGCAATGTGAATCCTGCAAGAACAGGCCTATAAATTATGTTAGCTTCTATACATCATGTGCAATTTAACAATGTGACAGTGATTAACAGGCTGATTTATATTGCAACACAATGCATATTTATGTTTATGTCTTATAAACAAGCTAATGTTTTGCAGGGACTGACATGTTATGTGACTCAGTTTTACCCTCTTAAGCAATTATTGACTCCAGTTGCATCAAGAACATAATCAGTAACTGTTGGATGCAAATGTACTTGTATTGCTTTTTAGCATTATTACAATTTAGTTTGGGATTACAAATCAGAACATCACTAGACTACCACATGGGAATTAGAGGATGCATTTTTTTAGATAAATGCAGGCTTTAGTAAATTGAATCATATTCAGCACTATGCACTTCATGATACAATTGTTTGGTTGATCAATCAAGCATTTTATTCAATACTTGCATAATGAATACCATGGCCCTCTACCCAGTTTTAGCTCAACACATAATTACTGGCTAGTAGTTTGATCTCGGAAACCAAGTGGAAAATTCAGTGTTACTGTTTTAAATTTATTTTTATTTTTTTATTGAAAAACTACAGTTTCTTTTAAGCAAAACAGAAAAAAAAACCTTTTGTTTCAAAAAGAAGAAATTATTCCACACAAAGTATTAAGCACCATATTATGGAGCATCTTTAACTACTGACAGGCCCTTTCCACCTTATGTTGCTCAATTCAGCCCCAGGACAATGCACAACAATTTATCAGTAGCCTGATCCTAGAGGCCGAGTGGTAAACTCTGAGCTAATGCAGCTTGATCCCAGAAAATAGTAATATTAGAGTTAATGTTTTAAACCATTCCGCACAATGCACTAAGCACATTATTATGGGAATGCTGATTAACAAAATTGTCGGCACCTGACTTCCCGGCTGCCAGGGTTGTAATTCCCCAGTGTTACCGGGAAGTCAGGCACCGGTAATACATTCCGAGTCTGTGGGCAACCCGCCGGTAGCACTGGCAGGGTTACCACCGGACTCAGAATGTGGCCCAATGTCTCCACATCTAGTATGAATATGTTCCAACATAGTGGGCTGCATCACCCATGTAAAGCATCTATGGGGCTGATTTAGGTTATCAAAACTAAAGATGGACACTGAAATAGATATAAACAGGTCTTTGCAAATCCTTTTTGAAAAATCTGACGAATACTGCTAGGGTGAAACGCAGTGTTGTTTTCTGTCTGTTATGTCCACATTAACTTGACAATAGAAAATGAATTGAAGCCAGTGGGAATTGGAGTATATCATTGAAACTATCCGAGAGAACACCAACACTTGCAGGCAGAAGAAGGATTCTCCTACCTGCTTTCTTTGTACACATGTTACCAATCTGGACAAAATAAACTGAACATTTCTTAACTCTGAGTTGCAACATTTATTTTAGCTTTTAACAAATCTACTAAAAATGTAAATTCTTAGTTTTAAATACTTCTTGCTACACTTCGGTTGACAGCTGTAGCAGTTTGTTCATCTGCATATGATGCTAAATCTGATGGAGACAAGGAGACATTCTGATCAAATAAATTCCTACAGAAAAAAAGAGGCTGGGCTGTGTGACAGCCCTACTATAGCCTTATAGACGATGTAGGGGTCTGTTATCACAGGATAATGACGCGCCACCAATTATGGCCTGTGTTGAAGCAGAGGGTCATAAGTTAAGGACTGTCCCTTCCACAATGCACAATGAAACCATATTGGACATTTAAAATGAGTCATACTCTCACAGAATGAAAACTATTTTTCCCAGTTTAAGCAACAAACTACATGTCACAAAAACATCCACTTCTGCCAATCCAATACTTCCAAAGATGCCATCATTTTCAGCATACACCTAAATGACTGAATTGAGGAGTCCCCAAAAATCCACACACTCTGCCTTCTGAAACACACAGCCATAGCCATTTCTGATGCTCTCACAACTCCTGCAAACAAAACTCCTGCTAACCTCTCTTCCTATGTAGTACACCCATCAAACCTAATTGGCTAATCCCCACAGCCCCATTACCATGCCAGGCATCCTCAAAAGACCCAGATGTTGCACATGCCGTCCTCAGACTACTGTGCTGTCCGTGGACCCGTAACACAGGAGAGCCCTTCTCCCCTTTCCACTTTCATGTTATCAACACCCTATCATTGGTTGTGTTCAAAGAGTCACGCATACATCCGAAACCTCTACAGCTAACCCTGTCTTTCTCAGTTTAAAACTTCAGATGTACACTTGAACTCTGAGAGTAGAAATCTCCTGTTAATCAAAGGCATCTGGATCAAATTTCCAGGTTCAACAAGATCTGGATCTAACAAGACATAGTACAAGTCTACATACATTTTAAAAATATTTTCTTTAACTCTTTCACAAATTACAGGGCCTGCGGTAGCAGTCCTATAGTTATGGTTAAGTTGCTCAACCCATAGGAAGAGCACTTTTGGGGTGGCTTATAACTTTGCCCCCCTTGACTTATTCTTAGGAAACTCTGCAAATAAAGTATATGGCCCGTCATATTCATTCGGTGAATTTTGGTGAGGTTTCATTAAGGGGCAAAGTTACAGGGTGTCCCAAAATGTGTGGAAGAAGCATTGGGGAAACATTTTTGCTCACGCTTACAGCCCAAACCGAAGGATGGATATACACCAAATGTAAGGCAGGAGCAGCAGCTTCTCCCCGAAATAATGCTTTTGTAAAATTTGGTGTAAATCCATTTGGTTGTTTTTTAAATGGCCATTAAGTAGGTAAAAATCAAAATTAGTGATATCTGTGTTTGGTATGTGGACTCATTTCCCTGTTTAGTCTATGGACAGGCCTCTGATTGGCACAATGGCTGATCTGAGTTCTGCAGACATTGGCCGCACCCGCTGATTGGATGGTAAAAAGCATGAGATGTGTCATATATTTCAAAACACCCACCATGTTGGATCCGCAGGCAGCCGCTTGTGTCTGCGGACAGCACGGTGGGGAAAATGTCTGGAAGGGTGGGGAGTGGAAAAAAGATGATATGGGGATATTTTTGAAGGTTAAAAAAGGTTGGGTTGTTGTCTTAGCTGTCCGTAGACAACGCATTAGTTCGCGGACAGCTGTTTTATAGGTGGAAAATGGTTTGGAAAAGCTGCAGTGTCAGCGGTCAATTTAAGTGTCTGAGGACATCATTTTGATTGCAGAGCACCAGGGTGAGTTTCATTAGTTGACTGTTTATAGTAGGTACTTGTTATATACTTAATAGTATTGTGGTGGTTGAGGCCAGTGGCCAGATTCTGGGGGCATGGCTGCAGGCCATGGCCCCAAGAAAATGTCCATTGTCCACAACCTCCACAGTAATAATATGTGTACATGTATAGTAATTATAGGTAATGTAGTAGGAGTTTGACCAGAATCACCACAGTAGTAATACATGTATAGTAATTATAGGTAATGTAGTTGGAGGAAAATCTGTTTGTAATATGGAGTATTGATGTAATTGACCTGTATATGGTACTTATGATTGCAGTTCAATAGCTAGTGCTGATAGAATATGTATTTCATTATCATTTCTATGGTTACTTGGTTGTATAGTGTTAATGCAGCTGGAATCTGTTTTTTCTGTGGAAATAAAACAGTACAATTTGTGAAGTAGAAAAGTTTAAAAGCTGTAGTTGTATTCAACTGTACATATACATTTTTAGGCCCTCATAAACAGTACATTCTGAGTACTATTTCTGGTACAATATAAGTGTATGACACATTGCTGTTGTCTTGACATTAAATAATCATTGGGTCATTGGGAAACCTGATTACAGTTATATAAGTGTAAGGGTGATAGTATGTTTGTTTGAAGTATGTTGTGATTAAGGGAATTTTTGAAGATACAGGTTGGTGTATTCTAACTACATTAGAGGTTAGCGGATGTTTTATTGTATAAGAATTGAGATGGCATATTTGAAGTGTTTTGAAATGAAGTGTATTTTTCATGTAGTTAGATACCTGTTGGCGTATTCTAACTAGATTAACTTTAAAAAGTACTAGTCTAGTATTATGGATGTAGTTAGAAACCTGTTGGCATATTCTAACTGTTAATTGTGCTATAGATTAGTGACCACATTTGGGTTGAAGGAATATTAAGTAGGCATTTGTTAAATTTGCTGGTAACCTATGATTTGGAGTAACAGAGGTATTGGTACATACAAACCAATCACTTCTTTTTTTGACATATGAAGGGTAGTGCCCTGAAGTGGTTGTGGCACCAGTGTGGTATACTATACCTACTGTTGTGAAGGTTTGTCAGTGCATAACACTTGTAAGCTTACAGTTATTTTTGGTATCATCTGCATTGTACCTTAGAAGCATTAGTATGATATATTGGCTAGTTCCGTTTATTTGTATGTGGAAAGATTGTCTGAATTGAAAAAAGGGCACAATATGCCATGACTTGCATTCTGCAGATGCTGGTAAAAGGAGTGGATTCAGAATTTAGTATGGATAAATCGTTTATTAGGGATTTGGTCTTGTGAATCATGGTTGCAGAAAGTGTGTGTATATTTCCACACGTATGAAATCTGGAAGATTTCATTTTTAGGGATGTTTTTGGTTTCCAGTACATTAGGTATATTTTTGGATCTTCCGGTATGTTTAGGGTACATTTTACCATTCGTTGGAGTTTGCCCAAGGGTATTCATGTTCGCCGCTTGGGGGAAAACGCTTGTCCCCGTATGAAGCCATATCTGCGAGAGCAGTGCACTGCTTGTAGCCGTATGAAGGAGAATGAGATTCTAGTAATTTCGGGTCAGGTCACATGACGTGAGTCAACTGCCATACGGAAAGCATGACTGGATTTGGGAAGAGTTAAACCTACCCCTGACCGCATATCTGGCACTTTGAAAAACATCAGCTAGAGTGATAGTGTTTGAACAATGACGTTACATTGTACTAAAAACCAGGAACGTATAGCAGCAAAGCTCACTAACTCTCTGATTGTAATTACCAGGCATGCACCTGCAGATTTTGGCTCCTTGGACTATATAACTCCAAGAAGAGGACACTATGTGAAATTTTGACTACTGAGACAAGAACTCCAGCAGCGGTTTACAACGCGAGGAACACACGCAGTAAGGGGAAGACATCTGCAGTTGATTTAGCTATGGTCTGTTTCACGAATTGAAGACTTGACAGACCAACCATGTTAGGAGATTTGGAAGCAAACTAGTGGCCGAGATGGCTAGTGTAATTGTACCATGTCTCTTGTACAAAGGTTTTTAGCCCATGATGAATTTCCTTTGATTAACACACAGAAACCGTTAGGAAAGAAACGTGTTGGGCCCTTTTTTGTTCATTTACATTTTTATGTATCAAGTATGTATATGAGAAGATGAGAATGAGATTGGTATGAGTGGGATGCAAGTAGAAGAGTGCTGAATGAGGTATGTCCAGTGTGAATTTTAGACCACAAGTCACTTAAGGAGCAAGGTACTGTAGGAAATTGCCTTTGAATTTAATGTGTTTTTGTACAAGTTCACCTTGGACCTAGAGTGTTAACCGGCTTGATGAGATGCCGACAGAAACAGCAGTAGATGTGCTTTTTTTATTGTAACAGTTAAAAAGAACAATTAAAACATGTATTTTTGTATCATGTTGACCTACTCATTGGTTTGTGATGTCTAAAACAAGACTGCACTTGTAAATACTTTCCTCATAACAACAAACAGCTTAAATCTCAAGTTGTTTTGTTTGATATTTAAAGGGTTTTCCTCTTTTATCGAGGGTTTGCTTGTTGGTTTGAAATTTCCCTCGACCTGTGGTTGTTCTTTTACATTCCAGCACAGTAGTTCAATTCTTGCCTTATACCTGAGACACTGTACATGTTGTCAGGATTATTTGTGACATTTCTGTGAAGGATTAGCATTTGCAAGCAAAACTGGTCCAAGACGTTTAAGTAAATGTTGTCAACAATTGGTGGCAAATGAAAGAGAAGATTCATTGTCACATTAGCATAACAATTTACTCCAGTTGTGTTGATGAATTTAAATGGACCAGAGAGTTATGTTTGTGGATTGTTTGATGGGCCTGCAGATCTTTCTGGAGAAAAGACATTTCTGTGTTTCTTTTCTGATGGATGTGCAGATGAATTTGTACTAAACAGAGTTTTGGTTTCATTGTTTGAAGCAGAAGGAGTTGGTTATTGTTTTTTAGCAGTACTGTCTGGAGATCTGCTATAGCTCCTTTTTTATTACTTGTCTTTTTAAAGGTTCCTTTTTTTTAGGTACACGGTACACATCTAGATGGGGAGATTATAGTGCCTGTAGAATGTTGTATTCCAGGATGAAAGGAATTTCAGCTTTGACTCTGTTTGCATCAAAGTTAAGTAGGAATAGACCATTGAGGGTACGCAGACGTGAACATGCTTTGTAATGCACACCTTCTTTAAAGACTGTGCTACCAATGTCAATCACTGCTTGATCTAGGGTTAGACGTTGTGATTTGTGAATATTGACAGTATATGCTCATATGCTCTCTGCATATGTACATGTCTTGGAAAAAAAAGAAACTTGCTATTGTCAGGCCAATTTCTTTAACATCTGCAAGTTTGTCAAAGTGGATGTTGACAAACTGAATGTTGTTATCATCTGGATATGTTTGGAAGCCAACAACTGTACCAATTGCTCCATTGAATAAACTTTGTCCTGCGTCAAGGTTATATTTTAGAATTATTCTGCAGTTTACACACAAAGTCAATATTTTCTCCAATCCAGCCATGTTGGGGATACATTTTTCTAAGCTAATAAATCGATTTAGTTGCTTGTTGAGACATAGGAAGTATCATGCTGTGTACTTCTAGTTTGTCCGTGGAGCTGATATGCATTGAGGGTCTTTTTTCAACATTGTCTCATTGAATTGACTACTGCTTGCAAGTGTTGGTATTAAGGAAAAAGATGTTGTTGAGTTAATTATTACATGACATCAGGAGCATATGTGTTTCATCCATATAGCTCATGGATTATTCTACTATTTTAGATAGATTTTGCATCTTTAATAAGCAGACCAAATCTAATGCTTTTTTTTAAATGTTGGTGTAGATGACGTCTGCAGACTGATGCATGTTCTGAGTTAGTTCTCTATTCTTAAAATGTTGCCATAGATTTACATCTCCAATGCTGATGAGGATATTGTGGCATTGTTTGTATCTTAATTTTTTGAAAATAGGTTGCCTTTTCACTGGTGTTAACTGTAGGGGGTCTCCAAAAACAATAACATGTTTTCCTCCAAACAGTGTTTCCTAGTTGGTTTTTATGACTTCTTGCATTCTGAGGTTAATTGAAATCAATGTTCATTCGTATTAAAATGCTGAATACTTCAGTAGCAGCTTCTGCTTATAATTTGTAGTATTCTAATTTGTTTTGTTGTTCTATGGGGAGGAGCAGTAGTCAATGTAATGTTACACCTCCTATGTTGTAGGCAACTAAACCTGTGGGGACTGTTACTACAGCCAAAATTTAGCTGTTTTTTAAGTTTTGTAGAAACATGCTGATAATTTAAATTAAGAATGTTTTACCAGAACCAGCTTCACCACTTACATACAAGAGCAGAGGTTTATCATTTCTACAGCTACTGGTTTTATTTTCGTGTTTAAAACCATGTTCAATTTCTTGAGAGACTTCTCGATAAATGGTGAGCTGTTCAGCATTTAGCTGTGATTCAAGCACTGACAGGTCTTCCTCAGATTGTTTATAATGCTACATGGTATTTTATACCTCAGTCATGGCTATTTTTGCTTCAGTTAGAATGAGTTTCTCCAAGTGATTCTTGAATTCCTGTAAGGGAAGGTTGATTGCCCTCAGGAGTGGCTTTGTCTAGTTGAGCTTCAATTACTCCCTCTTGTTGGCATTCATTGTCCAACATGTGTTTGTATTGTTTGCATTGTTTGAAATTGTAATTTGTTATCCTGCTTCCATGTGCTTTGAATGCATCTTCAAATGAGTCATAGTCACCCAATAGTTATTTTTTGTTTCTCCAAGGTTTAAAAAGTTGGAGTAGGGCCATGTAATACAGTTTTCTAGATTGTGGAGATTTAAATGTTATCTTTATATGATTAATTAGACTGAGTTTTGTGAGTTTCACTAGGCTTCCTTCATGAGTTGAGACTGAATATTTGCTGTTGTGTCATTTGGTGTGACATTGTTTTGTAGGTGTAGTTTTGGGTAATGTCGTACAGACACATGTTTTCCATAGCAGTACTTCTGTTTTGGTAGTATGTGTCAATTAAATAGTTTTTTTAAAATTTCATTGCTGTTGGGATCATCTAGGCTATGTTTTCTATCTCTTGGTAGGATTTTAGTACTCTTTTTAGGGATGAAGATAGTCCAAGGTTCAGACGACAGTGGCCCTCATTACAAGTCCGACAGTCCGGAATATGTTTTTTCCATGAAGGCCATGCCACCGTTTCCACGTCCGCAAGCATGCTGGAAGTAAGGTGTAATTACGGTTTGTCGGTCGCACGCACCAGACCATTGCGGAAACGGTGTCACCACCATAATGCAAACACCCACGGACACGGATGCACTGGGTACAATGGTAGCGTTACATCCGTTTCCACCATGTCCGTACCAGATACAGAAATACTGGTTCCAGAAACACAGTGATCGCGAAAACTGGAAAGGGAGCAGCGGCCATTACTTAAACCTCAATCCACTGCAATCCTCAGTCACCACAAGGCCTACAGCTCCTGTGACTGCTGACGAACAACCAATGGGATGTCCTCAAGGATTCCAGCCGCCCGCCAGCGCTAACCCCGCTTCAGCAAGGCGGAACTGACAGTGCTCGTTGAACACATTGTGGACAATGCAGCACTGCTGTTCAGTGCAGATCAAAGGTGCAGCACACAGCAAAAGCGCAAGAATATCTGGACAGCCGCTGCACAGAAGTGCACAGCAGTTGGAGTCACAGTGCACACGGTGAAAGACTGCCACAAGTGCTGGGATGATCTGTGGCTTTGTGTCCATAACTTGATGGCTGCACACATTCAGCACAGCACTGGCACAGGAGGGGGACCACCTTCCCCACTGAAGCTCCAGACCTGGGAGGAGAGGTGCAGCAGCATCATGCAACTAGAGGAGATTGAGGAAGTTGGTCAAGCAGAGGTCAGAGCTGCCACACTTAGCGAGGCAGTAAGTACATAGAATGTGAAGCCATGAGTGCAATGATGGAAGATCCACCCTCAGCCAGGGCCCAGAGGCACACAACACATGCACCATTGACCCCGCCCACAGCCAGGGCCTAGAGGCACACAACACATGCACCATTGAACCCCCTAGCCAAGGCCTAGAGGGACACGACACATGCACCATTGACCCGCCCACAGCCAGGGCCTAGAGGCACACAACACATGCACCATTGACTGCCCTAGCCAAGGCCTAGAGGTACACAACACATCCACCATTGACCCCCCAACCAGGGCATAGAGACACATGCACCATTGACCCCCCAGCCAGGGCTTAGAGGCACGCGGCACATCCACCATTGACCCCCCTACAGCCAGGGCCTAGAGGCACATGACACATCCACCATTGACCCCACCCCCCAGCCAGGACCTAGAGGCACACAACACATGCACCATTGCTGCCCCCCAGCCAGGGCCTAGAGGCACCAACATATCCACCATTGACCCCCCCAGCCAGGGCCTAGAGGCACACTACACATGCACCATTGACCCCCCCAGCCAGGGCCTAGAGGCGCAAACACATGCACCATTGACCCCCCTGCCAGGGCCTAGAGGCACACGACACATCTACCATTGACCCCCCCCCCCCCAGCCAGGGCATAGAGGCACACGACACATCAACCATTTACCCCCTCCCAGCCAGGGCATAGAGGCACACGACATATGAAACATTGACCCCCGAGCCAGGGCCTAGAGACACATGACACATGCACCATTGACCCCCCCAGCCAGGGTCTAGAGGTACACAACACATCCACCATTGACCCCCCCAGCCAGGGCCTAGAGGCACACGACACATTCACCATTGACCCCACCACACACAACACCCCCATGTGACTTCACCACGAGGACAGTCAGTGTACATGCAATTTGAACAAGTATGAGAAGTGCATTGCCTGTGACTGCCCCATTCACATCCTGTCACACAATTAACAGCATGCCCTACATTCCCCCACAGGCACATCAACTGGCAGTGACTCGGCACAATAGCCAATGGCAAGGGGGACTGCAGGCCATTGTAGAAGGCATTCCCAGGACGCCATTGCCAGCACCTCCGGCACACAAGCATCCACCATGGTGACGGTGCCCGATGACACAGATACCACCATCCCCCCTGCGCCTGCAATCCAGCATGTGCCTGCGCAAGATACACCTGCAGCTTCCAATCTGCCCACCAGTGTCAACCAACCAGCGACAACAACGCAGCCAGCGTTGAAAGTGCACCTTGAGAACAGGGCGCTGACGCACCAGGATGACAGGGGCAACACCACACTAGAACAGGTGGCCATATTGTGCCCCATGGGATTTCACAGTCCATTGCGCTCCCCCACACCTTCCATCCTGGAACTCTGTGAGCGCCTACAGTACATCCAGGAGCACCAGGCAAGCCTGACGCAGCTTGTCGAGCAACACAGCTTCAGGAGTCAATGCTGCAACGGGAGGAGGCTTGTCTACAACGAGACAGCACTGCCACCTCTGTGCACCACCTCTCATGTGCGATCAGCCAGTTTGCCCCAACAAACATGGTGCTATCACAGCGGGTCAGGGAGGGCAACAATATTATGTCCAATATCTCTGAGACAATGCTGGTTGCCCAGCAGGATTTCCTGGGCCGTGTGCCACCGACAAACCCTGCTTTGCCCTCCGCCAGCAGAACACCCTCGAGTTCAGTGACCAGCAACCCTTGTAGGTTGTCATCACGGCTGGCAGGAAGCTCTGGAAAGGACAACCATGGGAACAAGCAAGGCTGAAAATAGGCTGTGTATTGCAGAACTGTTGTCCCACTAGTTGTGATGGGGTCCAGGTTGGGGGGTGGGTAGCTTGGGGAGGAGGGGGTGGTCCTTAGTGGGGTTAGTCAGGTTGGGCCTGGTTGGTGAGTGGGTACATTGGGGAGAAGGGGGTGGTCCTTAGTGGGGTTAGTCAGTTTGGGTCTGGTTGGTGGGTAGGTACGTTGGGGAGGTGGGGGTGTTCCTTAGTGGGGTTAGTCAGTTTGGACCTGGTTGGTGGATGGTTACGTTGGGGAAGTGCGGGGGCACGTGTGTTCTTCATTGCATTCCAATACCTTTTTCCCCCGTTAATTCTGAAATACACTGGTGTGAAAGTACAAATGATGAGTGGACAATCTCATGTTGTGTGTATACAAACCATTTACTGTAGTGGTACCACATGAAGTGCAGAATGTGCATAGGAAGTTAATTATAAGAAAGTGAGCATGAGTGCAGCATGTGCATGTTGTCCATCAATGGCACCCCAGCCTGGTGGTGTACCCATCCTATCACCATCCTCCGCATTGGCTGTCTCGATGTCCGGAGGCAGTGGAATGTTCCTGCCTATTCACAGATTGTGCAGCAAAGCACATGCAAGTACTATTTTCCCTATCTTTACTGGGCTGTACTGCAATGCCCCACCTGATCTGCTCAAGGCAGCAGAACCTTGCAATCAGCAGTCTAAATGTCTGCTCTATCACGCCATGTGTGCGTATGTGTGCCTGGTTGTAGGCCTCGTCATGCCTGCTTCGTGGCCATTGTATGGACATCATCAGCGATGGCGTGAGTGCACATCCTGCATCACCTGCATGGGAGTGAAGGCAAGGGCACATGTTACTGTTTGTGGTATTACTGTCTGTATCAGATGCAGTCCACTGATGCCCCTTCTGGTAACCCGATGTATGAATATTCTATTGGGCACAGATGGATCACATTTTCATGCTGGGGTCTATGATGCTGCTTAAATTTGTAGAGTGATGTTAGGCAGGGACATGTTCCAAATGTACATGTGTTCAGATGTGGTGGGTGACTCCGGCATTGTGATGTGTTGGCCAGATCTGCATCAGGTAGACAGAGATCACTTCAAAGATGTGACTGCTGCACACAGCACGAGATGCACCCATCGTGTGCATGGGAGTGGCAAATGTACATTGGGCGGGAGAGGGACTCACGTCCTCAGGTTGATATTGCACACCCATGCTAGGGTGTACATGGAGATCGGCAGGGCATGTTTATGTGTGACATGGCATGAGGCGGTTTTCAAGTTGCCGCTGTGAGCTGTGTGGATTCTGGTGCTTGTCTATTCCCCCCCAATACACAGGGGTCATGCATTGGCAGTTGTGCTCGCTCAACTGTCTGGGACATAGTGAGCCTTGACTATTCCCCCCAATACATAGGGGTCATGCATTGGCAGTTGTGCTCGCTCAACTGCCTGGGACACTGTGTGCCTTGACTATTCCCCCCAATTGCGGTACACCGCCTCAATTGCATATCTGACAGTCAACTCCATGTGCATGCAATATAATGCGCCTATGCAATTCGGCATGCCGGCAAAGACATGAAAGGCCACTTTGGTGCCAATGACCTGGGCAGGGGTACGGGTAGGGAAATGTTCTCTGACGCATGGCGCAGAAGCGCATCCAGTACCTGGACAAGTATGCTGGAAAAACAGGGTTGTGACAGCCCGTGCAGCTCCCCAACTATGTGCTGATACGTTCTGCAAGGAAATGCAGTACGGAGACTACTTTTATCAGCAGGGGGGTTACAGTCTGGATGCCAATGTGGCTGCTGATGTCCTCTTCAATGAGTGTGACGATAGATATGATTGAGGCCCTGTCAAGCCGGTATAATGTGTGCATTTGTCAGATTCCAGGGTGAGGCCCTGATGCGGGGTAGTTCTGGCTGCCTGCGGGGTGGTACCTGCTGCACATTGATGTTTTGGATGGCCACCGGGTAACTGATTTGCCTCCTGCACCTATGCCTCTCCTCCTCCTCTGCCACAATCTGCCCTGCTGCTTGCAGGTTCCCTATCCCAAATGCTGCTATGGCTTCTGACAGCATGGTTGTGTTGTAAGGTGGCTTGGGTGAGGGTGTGGCCCTTTTGTAGGCTCCCAGTGGCCTATCATGTGCAGCTGGACTCATTGTGCACCTGGGGCCTGTTTCAACTCACCTTCCACTGTTTAACAGCATGTCCGCGGTGCAAGCGGTACCGGCACTGTGTTCACAGTGTTTTCGCCATGGTCATGCCAGTGTTTCCATGTCTGTGCTTCTCGTAATGTCCCTAGTGTTGCCCATTGGCGGTGATTGGGGCTGCGTCAGGGAGTCGTCCCGCTGTTTCCGTCCACAGAGCTACGGGGTGCATTGACACCATGGCCCGCTTTGTGGTGATGGTGTTTCTGGCATCGCAGGTCAGAATGAGCCTGTTTGGTGAACAGTGATTGCATGGGTTTACTGGCACCGTTAAATCCAGACCGGCTGACTTGTAATGAGGCCCAATGTGTTCAGAATTGCCATACGAGGCTGTACCTGTTAAATGGCTGCAGCTTCGTAGCACTCACATTCTCCATGAGAGAGCATTGTTATACCAAAGCTGTACAATTTTGGTGATATTGTTTTGTCAGATGATGTTACATCCTAGATGGCTTTTCGCTCTGTTTTCCCAGCTTTGGTGAGGCTGTGCCAAATCTTGCAACTGCAGTGGAATTGTCTGCAATGTATTCTATGTCTTTGTTTGCATTCCACAAGAGGACAAATATTGCATTGTAATCATTAATGTACTTGATTGCTTCGTCCCTTTAATGTTGTATGCATTTTTAGGGGATTTGCCTTTTAAGCTGTGTCTAACAGAAGACATCAAGCTATTTACTTGTCCATTTTTGCAAACTGGTCTAGGGAAGTCAAAGCGACACTTGGTATAGTATTTACCTTTGTTTTTATATCTACGTCAGCAGTATTTGCCACAATAGGAAGTGTAAGACTTGTATATGTAGTTCACTATCTGTGGTTTCTGAAGGGATGTCGTAGCTAATGTATTTTTCAATAAACTGTAAAACAGCGGCGTCACTATCATGGTCAAATTTAGGAGCATCCTTTATGAACCTAAAGCATGTGTATGAGTGGTGCTCCTCTAGATTGATATTCCATTCTCCCAAATAAATGTTGCACTTCTCAGAGCAGAGGGGTGGTTGTATTGCAGATAAAATGCAGCATGCCAATGAAGTGATGTTGAAAGTGCTGTCATACATTGATAGATCCAGAGAACAGAGTCTGTTTATCTATTCCATCTTTATTTTGGTTTGCAGTGCTTATAAAGTCATGCAAGCCATCCCATGCATACTTTGCACAAGTGAAAGAAACAAACCTTGGTATTGTTTATTTGTAAAGCTCCTATACACCAAATAAGTGTTTCAAAGCACTCAAGGAGGGAGGGAACAAGGGGAAAAAACAGCAGTCCTTCTGAGCTTTTGAATTTCTAAATGATTCAAGTCTGCACAGGCAGGGTGGGTGCATGGAACAAGTGCATATAATACAATTAACGTTGTAGATAACAGCACATAGTTCTGACAATGATTCTGTAGTTTGTCCAAGTGTATTGAGGTGCCACCATGCAAAGAGCAGAGACAAATGAAAAAAAATATAGACAATCTTCAAGGCATGGTGCATTCAGATTGTGCAAGTGCGCAGACAGGTGCAGGATGGGGGAAGGGGAACAAGTGCACGGTGTAGGGATAGTGGGGGAGGGGATCACGTGCACCAAGTCAGTGAGAAGCTGGGGTAAGTGCTGAGAGATGTCACTCTCATGGGTCATTGACCAAGTGCAGTAACGATGAGGCAAGTGCAAGGCCCGGAGGCAAGTGCGAGAGGACTGGCAAGGGTGCCAGGGTCCTATGAAACTCTGAGGTACACCAGACGGCCAGTCAGCAAGCTGCGTGGAAAAGGAGGGAGAGAGGGATAGAGCAGAGAGTAAGGTTAGCAGGGAAGAGGGAGAGAGAGAAGGAAGAGGAGAAGAGGAATGTCTTAAGGAGTTTCCGGCCAGACTGAGAGTGGGAAAGTGGGAGCAGGAGTCCCAATCCGAATGATCTCAGTCTTACTTGTGTGAGGCAGAGGTTGTTTGCAGCATACCATGATGGAATTGCAGACAGACAGTCAGATATGAGCGAGGTAGAGGAGGTGGCTGAGGGTAGCCTGAAGGAGAGTTGCGTGTCATCTGCATAACACTGGAAGTTAGAGATGGCAGTGGCAATCACACATGCAAGGGCAGCCATTTAGACATTGAACTAGGGGGGTAGGTTAGAACCCTGGGGAACACCACAGGTTGAAAGAGTGATAGTAAAGAGAAAGGACCGAAGTTCCACCTGGGATGGGTGGTTTGAAAAGACGGAGGATAACCACGCCAGAGCGTGACCTGCGATTCCCTGTGCATCATTCAGATGTGGAATCAGGATGTTGTGGTTTACCATGTCAAAGGCAGAGGAGAGATCAACAAGAATGAGGACAGAGGGAGTGTTAATGTTGAGATTTGAGAGCAGGTCTTCATGGGTGTTCAGAAGAGCAGTTTTTGTGCGTCAGGATGCTCTAAAGCCAGACTGATAGTCGTGGAAGCAACCCTCTGTTTCAGTGTTGTGTGAGCTGATTGATAGCCAGCTTCTCCATGAGTTTGCTCAGGAAAGGTGTGATAGAGATAGGGTGGTACTTTGGCAGAATGGAGGGGTCAGCAGAGGGTTTCTAAAGCAGAGGGTGCTTAAGAGAAGTTGGAAAAACTCCAGCGGCAAAAGAGAGATTGCAGAGATCAGCCAAGGCTGAGTGAGAGAGTCAATGTTGTCTTTAATGGCTTTGGAGCGACATGGTTCCACCTGTTTGGATGAAGCCTTCATAGACTGGACTTGTCTGGTGACCTCGTCAGGTGTGACGGGAGTGAGAGAAGAGAGGAGAAGTGGTAGAGGTGCCAAAGGGTGTTGGTGAATGAGAAAGTAAACATGGTTTTAAACATGAAACTAAAACATGTAGCTGTAAATATTATACACCACTGCTCCTACAGTTAAATGGAAACGCTTGTTCATGTAAACATTCTTAATTAAAATAATTAGCACATTTCTATAAAAATAAACAAACAACTACCTTTCGGCTGTAGTAACAGCCCCCACAAGTTTAGTTGCCTACAACATAGGAGGTGTAACTTTACACTGACTACTGCTCCTCCCCATAGAACACCAACACACATTAGAATTACCACAAATGATCAGCAGGGCAGCAGTTACACGATGGGCAGCAGTCGTGTAAAGATGTATTTTGAGATATATTAAGTGTAGTCTGTTTACACAGTTACAGTAACACTTTAATAACTTTCTATTCATTAACATTACATATAAATGTAAACACCACCGGGGCCTCGCCTTGGCCCATCATAGCCAAGGTCCTGAACTAGAGAGATCGGGAGAAGATCCTGGTTTACTCTAGAGCTGGCAGGATGATACAGAGGGCCTCCGCAAAGATATCGGTGTATCCCGACTACACCTTTCAGGTCCAAATGAGAAGGGCCCACTTCATCTTGACGAAAGCAAGGCTTAATACATGTTGATATATCCAGCGAAGCTGAAAGCGATCCACCAGGGAAAAGAACTGTTTTTTGAGACCCTTTAAATAAGTACAAGACTGGATGGACAGCAAACAGGTTCCAAAGACTACGGAGCAAAACTGATGAGCCAGACAGGAGTGAGGAGGAAGGAGCCTGGAGAGGAATGACACACAGAGTGGCTGCCACAAGCAATGATAGACAAGAGGAGGGTGGTGTTCGGGAGGAATAGTAATGTGTAGGGTTAGGAGTACATGCCCAACTGAGATTAAACTTGAACTAGGCAGTAATGGAAGTGAGAGATTTATGTACACAGTGAATAACGTGACATGTAACAGGAGCAGCATAGTGTGCTACGTGAACCTAGATGAAGGGCAGTGGTAGAAGATCCGCCCGTAGGGCACCAGGAAACTAGTCTAGTGACTAGGTTGAATGGGGAGGAAACGGGATAGTCCTAGCATGCTTGAAAATGCAGGACAAGTTATTTGTGAGGTTTGGTTTGTGTGGGGGGGAGGAGGGAGGGATGGGAGGGAATAGCCTGACTAATGTAACGATAGACTGTGTCAGAATCCTACTTAGACTAGACTCTGACTGGTGGCCCCACTGACAGCCTAGACGCGGCTTACGATGTTTGGCATGATTAAGATTACGTTGGGTGTTCAACAATTATGTGAAACGCAGAAGTAGCACATGTACATTAGGAGGAATAAGGTGGGAATAGCATTATTGCAAGAAACACATTTGGACACACAAAGGCAGAAGAAGCTGGAGAGGGTATGGGGCAGGGTAATGGTGGGTTCTATGTACTCGACGTATGCTATGGGGGGTCCCAATCTGCATGGCCCCAAATATACCATTTAAAGTGCTGGCAGTAAAAACTGATAACGAGTGGAGGATGGCCATGTTACATGGGATGTTGGAAAATGGGGAGGTCAGTATAGTGAATACCTATGGCCCAAATCATGAAGCTACTGTGTTTTTTCCGATCACTGTATGCCAGATTGGGACCTTACAGGGGAGGTACCTTGATCTGAGGGGGGGGGACTTCAACTGCGTGGTAGACCCCACTATGCATAGGTATGTATAGATATGAAACACAGACGGCCATCTCCACCAGCAAAGGTACTGAACTCGTTGCTGGAGCACTTCCAACTGCAGGATTTATGGAGGGTTAAACACAGGGTAAACAGGGAATACTCTCTTTACTCAGCCATGCACAATCTGTATACAAGAATAGACTATGTGTTAACGGGAAAGGAGCATGAACCCAAATTCACGGAGCTGGAATATTTAGCCAGGGTACTGTCAGAGCAATCCCCGCTTGTGGCAAAGTGGAGAGTGACTGTCCCAACATCGCCCATCCCCACGTGGATGTTGAGGGGTGAATCGTTACAAGATGCTGTGTTTGCGGAGCATGTTAGGAAACGTACACTTGAATATATTGCAGTAAATGAGGGGAGTGTGCAAAAGGTAGCTACTGTATGGGAAGGATATAAAGTGGTCATCAGAAGGGATATGATAGCGGAATCGGAGGGAGTGCAACAAGTAATTGTGTGAGATCTAGAAAAGAAAGTGGAGAAACTGAAGGGGCGAGAAAGAGAAGCTCTGATGACCAAGGAGCACTTGGAGGAAGTGGTCAAATTGAAGTAGGCAGGTTTGGTGCAATGGGATAGATTGGGGAAGTTTAATCATGCAAAACACTTGGAGAGCAGCCATGGGCAAGGGGACAAACTGGGAAGAACATTGGCTTGGCTGTGTAGGAGAGACGTGCCAGGTCACCAATATGTTCCATTCGAATGCAAACATGGAGGAGGTGTGTACACAAGAGGGCATACATGAGGTGTTCACAGAATACTACAAGGCATTGTACGCGGAACCCCAGGAAGGTAAAGGTAAGGATATACAAGAAGTCTTGAAACAGATGCACCTGCCTAGGTTAAATGCACCCTAGGCAGAAACTCTGGAGGTGTCCATAACTCCAGAGGAGGGGATAGCCACCATTAGGGGCAAGCGCCGGTGATGGACGGGCTCTTGAGTGAATTCTACAAAGCATATGCTGATATATTGGCACCACTGATCACCAGCGTGTGTAATGAGGCGTATATAGACAATGGGCCTCATTACACGGTAGGCGGTGGACCAAGGTGCTATTAGCACCTTGGTCCATGCCGGTAAAATACCGGCACCGCCTTGGCGGAAAGGGGATTTACCGCCCCATTCCAAGGTTGGAGGGGCGGTAAATCCCCTTTCCGCCATTGCCCTTCCCCATTCCCATTTCTGCCCCATAGGGCTCTATGGAAATGGGGAAGGCGCTAATTACGGCACCGCGTAGAAGCACCGCAAGAAGCAGGCGTTAAATCCTCCAACCCGCAAAGGGACCTCGTAGTACGGCAGTAAGGGTTAACGGTCACCGTTGCCATTAACGGTGACCGTTAACCCTTACCGCCGTCCGTGTAATGAGGCCCAATGTCCTTCACGAGAGCCTGATGGAGGCCCTGATAGTGCCGTTACTAAAGCCGGACAAGGCAAGCACAGACTGTGAGTCCTATAGGCCACTGTCTCTGCCTATCCAAGACAGTAAGATCCTGACAGCCATCCTGGCTGAAAGACTCTGTAGCGTAATATATGTGTTGATCTATCCAGATCAGACGGGGTATGTACCCGGGTGAAACATCTCGGAGAACCTTAGGAGGATGCACCATGCGATTTATAGTACAAAGAATCGTGACGTTGAATGTGCAGTGGCCTCCCTGGAAGCGACAAAAGCATTGGGACTGGTTATATGCCACAATGACGAAGATGGGGATTGGCATGCGGTATATGAAATGAGTGCTGTTAATATACACTAAACCAATTGCCAGGGTTAAGACAGGGAGTACATACTCAGATGCATGGCAACTGTATAGAGGTACGTGGCAGGGGTGCCCATTCTCCCCAATGCTATACATCATGGCAGCTGAGCCCATGGCAGCATGGAGGCAATACGAGGATATAGGTATTGAAATAGACGGTGTGCAACACGCAGTGTCCATGTGTGCAGACACATGCCGTTGATGTGAGAAATTTGAGAAGGAACCTGTTGTTATTCCTGGAGGTGCTGGATAACTCCAGTGAGCTAACAGGAATTAAAATAAACAAAAATTAGTCATGTTTGTTCCCACAGGCAGCTACTGTTAAAATAGCAGTGGAGGATCTGCCGGACCTTCCTCTACCCTGGAGTGGAACTACTTTCATGTATCTGGGTGTCAACATTTACCATGACCCGAAACTAGAGCTTGAGGCCAATACAGTGCAAGCTAAAGCAGGGTTGGCAGCGTCCATGGATTTTTGGAGTAAATTGCCACTATCGGTGATGGGCAGAGTGGCATTGTTAAAGATGATTGCACCGCCACGACTTTGGGAACGTCCCATAAAAAATACTGGTGAGTGACTTCCTGGACTTAGACAGGATGTGCAGAGGGTTTCTGTGACAAGAGGGGAGGGATAGTGTAGCCCTCAGCATGCTACAGAGGCTGTATGAACGAGACAGGCTTAAAATTCCGATCTTTGAACTGTACTTTCTGGCAGGCCAGCTACAATGTGTGATGCAATGGATGGCAGATGACCCCACAGCGGGAACGGCGCTGTTACAGCCTGGGCTCGAACAAAGATACTTTTGGGAACTCTTGTGGGTCCCCACCAAGGAACAAAAGGGGAACCCCTACTTAGTGCAACTGAGTATATGAATCTGGCAGAGAGGCTGTAAGATTATGGGGGTGGCAGGCCCACTTTCGCTACAAATACTGACAGTGGCAGTCATGGAGGGGAAACCGGGGTGTATGGCAACGATAGGAACAAGGTGGGAAATATGCAGAGTATCAACGGTGGGGGACCTAAGGAATGAGAGTGGATGGAAGACATTCGAGGAATTACACGAAGCCACAGGCACACACGCCGGACAATTCCTGCTGTTTAATACAGTAATGCAGGTATTGCGAAGGAGATGGCCGAATAGTATCGAAGGGGTGATTGAGAATGTAGACATTGAAATGCTGCTCAGGGTGGCAGAGGGAGGATACACCATATCCAGAATCTACGAAACCCTGATAGGACAAATTTCGCAAACAGAGCTGAAATGTAAAGAGAAATGGGAACTGGAAATGGGGAAGACGTTTACGGACAGGGAATGGGAAAAAGTGAGGCTGTACCACAGAAAGGTCTCTTGAAATCCCAGACTGCAGTTAATACAGCTGTATATCACTCAAAGAGCATACCTCACACCTGCTTTTATATCAACCTTCAAGGGGGCCACTAGACAAGAGTGTCCCAAATGTAGAGAACAAAATGCTAGACTTATACATATGTTCTGGGAGTGCCCGGTTGTACAGTAATTCTGGCAAGGGGTGGCGAGAAGGACGGGCCAATGGGACATAGTACTAGATATCCAGACACCAGAGGCTTGCATGCTTGGTCGATACAAGAAGAATGTGAACGATAAACCGCTGAATAAACTCAAGGATGTGATGTATATACTGGCTAAACGCAGTATAGCCATGGGCTGGAAAGACGCGAAAGAACCAAGTACAGACAGATGGTGGAGGGAGTTGGAAAGGTGGTGTACAGCAGAGACAGGAGTTTGGGAAAGGCACTGAGAGAGCAAAAGGAAGAGATGTGAATGGATTTACTAAGATGGATAATGTTAACGGTCACCCTGTTTGCAGATAGACGTAAGGGGGAAGTTACAGAGCTGGCACAGAGGGAGATTGACGCAATTAGAGCATGAAGTGGTAGTAGATGGGTTACATAGGCTAAGTTTGGGAAGGGGTAGGTAGAGTAGGCTGGGATTGGTAAATACATTTGTTGTTGAGCAGTTGCATTGTATGGCCAACGCTTGTTGTTATATGTTATTTGTTGTTTGGAAATATAATAAAAAAATACAAAAAAATAAATAAATTTAAACACTTTAAAAAGTTAAGCAAAGTTTGTAATGAACAGGTTTTTTGGTGGGGAATGTTGCTGCACAATTCCAATTTATTTTACTATGTAGACATGATACATCATTTCCATTAGCCCAATTGTCTGAATTATTGATGTCAATTATGTATGGCATAACAAAACCCTTGAAATTCAAGGAAAAAAAAAACTTTAGTTGCAGGGATGTTAAGATAAGCAATACATTGTAACAAACCTTCATTTCGCTCCCCCTCTTGCACAGCCTATGACCACATTGATGACATCACAGATCACATCAATGATGACATCACTAATTACATGACAAGAGTAACTTACATTAAACATGGCCTTTAGCCATGGTCAGTGTGCATGGTCAAATATATTTTAACACATTAATGTGTACTAATCATGACTTTCAGTCATTCAAAATGGCTACAGTCTTCACCAATGTGCACTGCATTTTTTAAAACACTAATTGGCTACATATCATAGACTTGGGCCTTTACCCGTGGCTACACCTTTCAACCGTGTCCACTGTATATCCACAGGTAAGGCACTAGCCATGGACTTTAGCACAATGCTGGTCAATGTCAAGAATCTTTAGCTGTGCCCACTATATATTCTATCATATAAATGGGACACTAGCCATGGCCTTTGACCTTGAGCAGGTTGTACATCTTTTGGCCATGTCCACTGTGTACTTTAAAATAATATAATGCAATACGTGATGGTCTTCCGCCGTGCCCACTGTGTATTATCCAATATTACACAGGCCCTCATTACGACCCTGGCGGAAAGGGGTTTACGCCGGCGTAAACCATGGCGCCCCTTTCCGCCTACACCAGCCTTTAAGGTCGGGTCCCGCAAAGGGACCTTGTAATTAGGCGCTAATAGGTTAACGGCGCCGCAGTCTTTTACGGCGCTGTTAACCCATTAGCGCCTGGGTCGTAATGAGGCCCATGGTATTGAAGTAAGACAGACACAAGTGACCACAGTTACATGGTGTTTTTTGAACATTCACAGAGGGGGTGAAAAACGCCTATCTAAACCTATATATACAGATCGGAGCAAGCTATGACCATCAAAAAATAATAATGCAGTCCTAGTGGAGTCTTGTCAACATAAAATGACGTACTCTAAAATAACTATTGCCAATCCTTACCGCTAATTTACAAATAGTGTGGGGGAAAGTTCATGCAAAGAAAGTGTTTGCAAAATGATAAGTTGGATGTTTGGACCATTGGCCTCCCTTCACAGTGTATTCAGCAGTGTGCAAGGCGGTTCACTGGAGCCAAGCACACACTCTGGCTTCCTTGAACGAGGATACAGTTCCAATTCCAGCATCAGGGTATTCTATGCCCAAGTCTCTTTTCTCATCAGTCTCTTGACTCAGAGAGCCTGATGTACAAAACAAAAACAGAACATTCTTTTCTTCTTGCAATTATGTGATTCAGGTGTCTCTACCTGGATCCCCCTCAGCCGGGCTAGGATCCCTTTTCTATCGTGGTGGATCCCCCCCTTCCGGGCTCAGATCCATTTAGTTTAAGGTTCCAAAAATAATCCTTCTCGGGTGACTCACGGTTCACTTAAGATCATCCTCAGCTGGGCTTGGATACCTTTTCCACTTTCAATTAGTCTCCCTCAGCCAGGCTCGGACCAATTGCAGTTAACTGTAGACTTATTGAAGACTTTCAAATGTGCACAGGGTTTAGCTTACAATGCAGTTGCCATTCACTTAGATACCCAACAGAGACCTTCGAATGAGCACCCATGTGGCACCAGACAACTCTGTACACAGTATCTTATCTGGCTTTTTCAAAGTACATTCACTCCTTTATTTTACATTTGTTCACTCCTCTCATTACATGTGCTTCAAACAATGTCCTTTGTGGATTTCTTCATACAATGTTGTTGCTTGCAACCTTGGTTCAAACACAAGCTGATTTTATATCAGCTTTGCTGACTCATTGGCTGTGCTGCTTTTACTGGTGCAGCTTTCTTGCAGGAGCCAAGGACAGTACCAGGGTGGCAATCGCTCCTCCAGACTTGTATTCTCGACAAAGTAGTGCCCCGGATACTTTGGTGCACAGTGTAAGATTGTTCAGCTTCAGTTCCTGGTCTTAGGCTTCTCACTTTCCAAGGCTCATGAAAATAACGGTTTCTGGAAGTCAAGGGTACTTCCCTCCTTGCAACCCTCTCTGGCCTCGCTGCCTTTCTTCTTGTGTTAAACTGCCATCTTGAAACTGTTGCTTTCATGTGTGCATTTCCTGGCTCAGAGTGTGCTTTCATGCTCCACCTTTTATCCATGTGGGGAAGTGTGATGGGAGTAAGGTGCGTGTAATGATCAGTAATTGACTAACCTTGTCTGAGCATGGTGTTGGGACATGTCAGGTATAAGGCTTTGGTGTTAGTCTGTTGTCACTCATGAAGAACTGTCTGTGAGAAAGTGTTTGTGTTGGGAAAGGGGGGGTGGGTTGAGCATCTACGTATCCTACCTAGTAGGATGGGGAAAGGTGTTACAGGGTAGAGGATACCACAACTCACCCTTCGGTGTCCAACTTCCACTCCCACAAGACCCCTCATCCAGGTGATCCTCCCGCACTAGTCCACCCCCATGAACTGGTCCCAATCGATGGCCATGTCCTGGCACCTGGAAGAAAGATCTGCGGGGACTATTGGGTGAGACACCTCAGGTTTCTCACATACCCTTCACCCATGCAATGTAGCCGCATCTGTTTCCCAGGGGAACTGGGATCGAACATCTAAATTCCCCTAGTGTTTACTTTTTTGGTGCTCCACAGTGAAAGAGTAAGGTTGCAGGTCCAAGAACCATTGCATGACCCGAGAGTTGGAGTCCTTTTGTTGGCTATTCTGTACAGTTACATCCAATTGCTTGTACTCACAACTAGATGCACTATACGCAGATGATGTTTTGATATATGTTAACAACCCCCATTTTAATGTGCCGACAATACTGGAAGTCCTCGACAACTATGCCAAAGTCTCCGGCATAAAATTTAGCAAAACTAAATCCTGCTTGTTTCCTCTGGCAGGCCTAAAAACAAAGATGCTGAAGAACTCCTCCCGGTGGGTGTCAAGTGGCCGGCGGCCTCTTTTCGTTATCTTGGGATCCAGATAATGCACACCCCGGAGCTCATGCATGAGCACAACACGGAGGCTGTAGTACCTACATTACGTACATCCATAAGATTCTGGGCAAAGCTTCCATTATCCATGCTAGGAAGGGCCTCGATAGTTAAGATGATTATTCTCCCTAGATTCCTGTACGGATTCCAAAATGTGCACTTCTACATCACAAAACCCTTTTTCCAACTTCTTGATACAATAATTAAAGAATTCCTCTGGGGAAGAGGCAGTCACTGTGTTGCCCTGTCCGCCTTAGTCCTACCATACAATCAAGGTGGGATCCAACTACCAAGTCTAGAGAAGTATTATCTTGCAGCCCAGATGAGCTATGTGTCCAAGTGTCTAGCGGATGAAACCACCTCAGAGACCCCCCTACTACAAGCCATGGTTGCCCCATTTCGATTGAAAGAATTAATCTGGGCCCCTCGGACACTGCTGCACAGACCACCATTTCTGGCAACCCTAGGCAGGAAGATATGGCACAGAACCACAACAGTCTTGCGCTTGAAACAGCCATACTCCCAAGAAGTGCCAATAATTTCTGGGTTCGGTAAATCAGACACCAACCTACACAACATCAGGCTCTGGGAAAAGAAAGGGTTATATACTTGGGGTGATCTATACACAAATGGCATATTCAGGGAGTTCACTGAGTTGCAGGAGGTGGAAGACATTCATGCCGGTAATTCCTGTGGTACCAAAGGATCTGCAACATAGCTGGCACGAGATGGACCACCTGGCCAGAAGAACCTGAGACGGACCCCTTCATGACATTATTATATAACCTGAACGAAGGGGGGAAGGCAGTGTCTCAAATATATAATCTCCTAAGAGACACCCCCAACCCTTGTAGTGCCGCACTAAGGACCTGCTGGGAAACAGACATGGGACAAGAGATGTCCGAAAATGAATGGCTTAGAGCACTGTCGTTCCCAAAGGAGGTTTCGACTAATACAGATAAACGTACTATACCGCACCTACTTAACCCCAAGAAAAATGGCAATGTTTAACAAATCCGCTCAGGCACAATGCACCTGGTGCGGGGCGGATGGGGCAGACCTGATCCACATGTTATGGAACTGCAACAGGGCACAGAACCTCTGGTTGAAAGTGAAACAGACCTGCGAAGAAGCGGAAGTTACGAGATATAAATGGACTCCAGCTGAATGCCTCCTAGGCAGTTATCCCAGGCTGGCCAAACTCAAACATGCTGTAAAATTAATGGACTTGCTGTGCATAACTGCCAAGAGGACTATCGCCATGGCCTGGAAAAAGCCTGCAGGACCGAACTATAAAGTATGGAGTAAAGAATTGGAAAGATGGGCAAATGCCGAAACGAGAGCATGGGAGGACAGTGTAACTAGATCCACTGAAAACTCGAGCATGGCCCTAGTGGCATGGAAGGACACCATGTCTAAACTGTTCCGATCCTCCGATGATAAACCCCCTTGAACAACACACCCGATTGTCCTCTCGAACCACACAAGAGGACAAATCACTAGATACTAGACCCCTATAACCTCGGACTACAACAGGAACGATTCCTCCCACTCCCCTGAAGACAGACCACCCCCCCCCCCCCCAAAAATTTGCCAACCATCACCCACCACTTGTAAGGAGAAAGTTAATGTTAATTTGTTGCATGTATGTTGTTATTTTACTTTAAAAGTGAGGTATAATCACAGTGAATATGTAAGATACTCTGAACAAAGTACCTGACCAGTAACACTGTGAAATGTTTCTATCTAAAAATGGCAATAAACAAATTTTAAAATAAATAAAGTGCATACAATGCATGCAATTTAATTCACAGATACAGAAAAAGATCATTATCAAAGATTCTTCAAAAATTACTAAAGGCACTACCTATGAACTACCAATATTATGCACCAGTATATTATCAACACGTACCCCGACATTATAGATTGCCTAGGTTAGCACCCTTGAGGACATACCAAAGATATTTTACCAAAACTGATCCCTCTCAAACACTTTAGGGACCTAAACAAAGGACATAAATCCCCTAAGGTGAATCTTCTCCAAAGCTCGATATTTTGTGAGCACATGACTAATCACCTCCTTCTCCTTACCACAGGCACTACACAAACATTATAACCTTGTTATTCTCACCCTCGGGTCCAGCACTGCCAATACAGGTAACAGATTGAATCTTAGCCTCAGGCCAAAATACTTTCACCTCTTATAATTAAATAAAACGAAGTACGGGAAAGGAGAGTCAGTTGGGAAGGATTGCTTAGGATACAAATGAAGAAAAGGCTTTCTCTCTATATTTTGAGTCTTATCCCATGCATACGCCTTCTGTTTTAAAATAGATCAGGATTTCATTCTGAAAATTGCTTATTGCCTGCATGAATTGTACGAATATTATATGATATTATATGATATGACAAGTCATGTATAACGTGCCTGTACACAAGTGTTTGTAGGTGCAATCCAGGAAGGTCAATTTATTGCCTCATCCATGAACCAGCCAAACTGGGTTTTCCTGTGTTATTTGGAATCTTATAGTAAGTTTTGTCACTTAAATTGTGTGGTTTAACTCACACATTTCTTGTTATGTGTGTATGTTTGTGAGTCTTGTTTGTGTGAGTCTTGTGAGCACCCTGAGGCCTTTGGGCGAGTGGTGCTATACAAAGAAAACTTTTAGTTAGTTAGTATAAATAAGCAAGCTATATTTCACCTTAATAAGCATGGAAAATGGAAACTAGACCCAGTTCAGGATGAATGGCCTGCATTGATATTGACTGAGGAAGGCCCTTAGATCCTCGACATATCCTACCCTCCAATGGTTTGAGCTATCTGAGTTCATTGTCTTAATACATTACAATTATTGATTTTTATTGTTGTGTATTGTATTTGTCTTTTGTATAGCGCTAATTTCACAATTATTATAGTTTAATTGTGCTGTTATTGGGAGTGCCCTCGGAGGACCGAACTTTAGAGTGTTGCAGGTTCTGCAGCACGATTATAATGCTTGTGTGGATTTGGCCGACAAAATACTTAGCAGTGCTCAGCAGGCTCAAGTAGAGAAGCAACCCCTGTGTTCATTAATGAATGCTGCAACCATGCAAAAGTTATAAGTTTGGTGCATCCCTCCGAGGTACAAACACATCTCTTTATCAGTCGCTTTTGCATACTGCCTTGGACATACTTTTTAAGTGACTCTACGGCAGAGTCTGAATTTAACAAAACACACAAATATACGTAAGCAGGGACAACTGCAGGCTTATCATCTTCAATTTTCCAATTGAAAATCCCATACCTTCTTTTTTCCCCACAATCATCATTTTTGTTTTATGCTTGTTCAAGACCATTGGCCCGGGAGTGTTCATATAATGCTGTCCAAGAATGTTGAAGTACAATTGGGATACTTTCCAATGGGACAGTATCATCAGCATACATTATCAATTTCCACAGTTACCCAGTTTTTGGGGTAAATCAGCGAGATATAAATTGAAAAACATGGGTGCGAGCATGAACCCATGCTTCAAACCTTTCTTTGAAGGAAAAAATGCAGACATAAGACTGGATTGATTCTGTCTTAGTGTCGGAATAGAAACAATATTATGTCTCCTATTGTAACAATTGTATGTGTATTGGCCTATGCCAAGTTGTCTAAACATCATGTGCGAACAAACTCCACGGCAAGGTCTTGACCTTAGAGAAACTAATGTAAGTCGCCATCTTTGATTGAGCCACCATTTTAGGTTCTCCTGTTATGTAGAAGTCACCCTGAACATCAAAATGGAGGCCAAATGACATTCTGAGTAAGATTCTGGCCGTTGTGACCTCCGTACAACTGAATAATTAATATGCCTGCAGGCCACTTGTCGGGGTCGCGAACTGAGACCTTGTCCTACCGTTGACCTATATGTAAATGTACAACTATATCAGTGAAACTAATCGAAATGCATATATTAAAGGATTGACCCGGCAAGGAACCCAAAGACCTGTTTCGTAGAATGGTTAACCCGCAAGAGGGTTGGCCAAGGGCTGGACAAATTGTATAAAAAGCCCGGGTATTCCAATGTGCGGTCTCTCTCACTAACACATCGAAACCTTGTTGAAGTTCGTTATGTTATTCTGAGAGCCGAATAGCTATCCGTTTGTCAATTGACTTGGTAACTGTTGTAGCTTTTAAATAAAGCACTTGTATGTTTCTTTGTAACCTGTGTTGGTGTGTTTCTTTTTGGGCTTCCCGGCCTCATATTATTTTTCTGTTTCCACAGTTGGCGCCCGAATAGGGACCCTCAAGATTGATGCCGGATCATTGAAGGATTGACGCAGACTATTGAACCGGGATCGGAAGGTGTGATACTGCGGGCCCGACCGAACGGGACGCGATACCTCGGCAGCGCTGCACGATCCGATCCTTGGACGATAGTCGTGTGGTCTGACACGGCATCTTGACGAGGGTCCATTTTTGAGGCGGGCAGATTTGTCGAAACCACCAAACACAAGGTAAAATTTGTTAGGTAAGTTCTTTGGTAAACCATACGGTCCGCCTTAGGTTTGGTCAGGTGTAGTCGTGACCCGACTCTTAATTTAACTCTGACAATTTGAATTTGGCGTATTGTATCTGCAGACACAATTATTGACCAGGTAACACCATTTTTTTGTGAAATGCCTGGGAAATTGTCTAGCTGCTTTAGGGCTCTGTTCCGCAGTGATCGACAATCTTTGGAATTTAGCCGCCCGGCACCACAGGAGGGGTCGCCGGCGTGTACTATGTACTGTAAGCATGGCATTGGAAGTATAGTATTTAATGATATTTGGCACAGACAAACCAGACATGCCTCTGAATTTCAGTGGCCAATCAATGGTAGTTTCGAGATCCCCCGTATTGAATACCTAGAATCGGTCTTGCTAAAGAAGAAGGCCAGACCTGCAGCATTTGATGTTTTGCAGAATTGGAAAAAAGAAGCGTTGCAGCAGCTTAAAAGTAGGGATAAACATGTACGCCATCATAAAACATATGCCGAAAAGGCGTTGTTATATGATAAGGAAAAACATTCAGAGTCAGTCAAAAATATGGATAGGGCTTTCTCACTCGGTATCCAGAAAATCTATCCCTCTAAAGATTTCCATGTTTCCGAAGAATTTATTGATAAATTGTTAAACGAATGCAGGCCTGGTGCCTCTGCGCCATCTCCGTATGATCCTCTCCCTGGTGCTCTGCCCATTCCTGCTGTTATTCCTGCTGTTATTCCTGTTCCCCCTGTACAACCTATTGTTCCTATTCCTCTATTTGTTGTTCCTCCACCTATTCTACCACCCCTTCCTCTTGCGCCGATAGTTGCATCTCCATTGAATTTGCCCGCACCTCCGCTCCCGAGTGGTTCTGTACTGACTGAAGTTGATAAGGGTGCAGGGTCAAAGATTGTTACTCGAAATACTGTCTCTGCAGAAAAGAAACAGGAATTATTTGCATGGGCTAAGCATTGTATGGAGAGAGGTGATCAGGCTGACATTTTCTCCACATTATCAAATATGGGCAATTTTTCCGAGAAAAATGTTTTTATTGAAGGTTTGGGGACTCATTTATGTGTAATGTGGGGTAGATTACATAATACGGATCTCCCACAAGGGTTGAGGGATCTAAATACTTTAGCGCTTTCGAGGGACACAGAGGAGAAAGTACATGGTAATGTTGAGAGGTTGTTTGAGTATGAGGGACTTAGAAAGATTACGGGATGAGGATGGTGAAGACGACAGTATGTATGTACAGAAACGGTTCCTTCCGTGTCGTAAATCGGCATCTGAGGAAGTACGAATTTGTACCAAAGATGCGATTCGATGGATCTCAGATTCATCGATACCGCTGGATGAAGTATATGACACAGATAGTCAGTATACAGTAGAAATGCAGAGGAAGGTGATTCAGTAAATGGTACAGTATCTACAGGATGAATGTGTAAGGAAAAAGGTTAGTTGTCCTATAGAGTTATTGGGTATTTGTAAGAGTGCTTTTTCGCCCGACACTTCTTCGGCTGCCTTAGCGCTCGACCTGGCTCTGTTGCTCAGTAAGCGGTCGGAGTTATCTATATCTCAGTTGCCAATGAGAGAGGTTCCTCCGACATTTGTCCCGAAGGTTGAGATTCCCGCTAACGCTGGGACAGGTGCACCCGCTGTGGACATCCCTGCACATTATGTATCGCAATTTGTTCACGTCCCGTTTTCGCGACAGGAAGTGAACACTATTAGACAATCAATTCCCGATATTAGGAAAAAATCCGACAGGATTCTACAAAGAGATAGAGTCCGTTTTACAGTCCTCTGCGTTCACCTTAAGTGATATTGACTTGCTATTTCCTGTACTCCTGCCCGTAGATTTATGGAAGCAGGTTCGAACAATAGACGATGTGCCAGGGTTGGGAGATACGTGGGCTAACATGACTAGGTTTGATGGGGAAAGACCAGCTGGTGAGAAACCACCTCAGGTAATACTCACTTTGCCTGATAGAATTGTCGCAAAATTGAAAAACATAATTCCTGAGAAAAGAATTATTTGGGACAAGCTTACGGCCTGTGTTCAAGGAAAAACTGAAGGTGCCACCGAATTCTTTAATAGATTCGAACAGGTATTCTCTGACTTCAGTGGACAGGACTTGGGCACAGAGTCTGGGAAAAGGTTGTTTGTGGACAAATTTGTACGTGGATTGTTGCCCGACATCCGGTCACAGATTATGTCCTCTGAGAGCGCTTGGCAGGCGAAATCCCAATCTGAAGTTTTACACATGGCTCCGTATTATGAGAACCATGTTAATAATGAAAAAGAGAGAATAGAGAAGAGGAAAGGAGATTTGAAGACTAAAGTATTGTTACAACAAATTGTTAGAAATCCCAGAGGAGGTAATTCACAGACCAGAGGTCAGTATGTTCCAAAGGGAACGTTCCCTTGGGTCCTGTGAATATTAATCAATGTGCCTATTGCCGCCAGGAAGGTCATTGGCGTGCACAGTGCCCCGTCCTTCGACAAAGGTCAAACAACACATTTGGGAGTATGGGTAGACGACCTAGAGGTTGCCCCGGAGTGGGGGGCCCTGATAGAGGTCAGTTCTCGCAAGATCCTCAGCAACCTTTTTCACGGGAAAATCAGACTTCGAGTGTGGACACGAGAAACATATTTGATCACCCTTCTGCTGCCTACCTTTCTGAAGAGCTTCCTTCCGACGACATTTTATTTCGTTAGGATTGCCCGAAGCAGGGTTTGGAACCCTCACCTATTCCGGTTAGTCAAAAAGGTCCCTACGTTGAATTGTTAGTGGGGAATAGGAAACATCAGTTCTTGATAGACACTGGAGCACAGAAGTGCTCCATTGATCATTCTCGGGTTCCAAACATTCCACTGTCAGGGCAAACTAATGTTTCTGTAGGGTTTTCTGGCATACCAGTCGCTTGTCCGGTTTCTTCGCCGGTGCCTGTTTCTTTGGGTCCCTTCATGGACCACTGTCCATTCCTCTTGACTTCAAACTGTGGAGAGAATTTGCTGGGGTTAAATCTGTTGAAGAAACTAAATGCAGTAATTAATTGTTCCTCTGACGGAGTGCGACTGACGGTTTCACCACAGCAACATCCCAGTTCTCAGCTTTTGACTCGACCATTGCCTCCTGAGCTTAGCGTTGTCCCGGAATGTTTTTGGGCGGTTGACGACAATGATGTCGGGGTACTACAGGTTGAACCCGTTAAAATAGTTTTGAAACATGGAGTTAAACTACCACGCATTCCGCAATATAAAATATCAGTTGAGGGCGAGCGTGCTTTGAAGTGCATTGTCTCCGATTTTGTGCATCGAGGAGTGATTGAAGAGATTGCAGGCAGTTTATGTAACAGCCAGATTTTACCCGTGTACAAGAAAGGCGCCAATGCAATCTCATTCCGTTTCATAATTGATCTACGCGCTATTAATAAAGTTGTCGCCCCACAATTTCCAATTGTGCCTGATGTGACAACGATACTAACGATGATCCCTGCTACAGCTACGCACTTTAGTGTTGTGGATCTGAAGAATGCTTTCTTCAGTATTCCTATACACAAGGAGAGTAGATATTTGTTCGCGTTCACCTTGGGGGGACGTTCGTTCACGTTCACTCGTGCACCTCAAGGTTATACTGAAAGTCCAAGCATTTATATTAGGGCTTTGAAAGAGCAGCTTGACACCCTTGAATTGCCATCTACTTGTACACTGCTTCAGTATGTCGATGACTTGCTTTTAGCTGCAGATTCTGAAAGTGCTTGTAAAGAAGGCACTGTATTGTTGCTTAATCATTTGGCTGAACACGGTCATAAAGCTTTGCTTAAAAAATTTCAATATTGTTGTCAGGAGGTCGCCTATTTACGCTATCTCCTATCAAAGGAGGGGAGAAGATTGACACCTGAAAGAATAAAACACATTTCTGGCATGTCTGTTCCAAATACACAGAAGGAAGTCAGAGCCTTAATAGGTATGGCTTCTTACTGTAGGCTGTGGATCCCGAACTTCTCACTAGTGATAAAACCGATGTTGGCCTTGACGAAGAAGGGCATTTCTTCACCGCTGCCATGGAAGTCGGAACATCAATGATCATTTGAGCTTCTCAAAGACGCGTTATGCTCTGCACCGGTTATGGGTACTCCAAATTACAATAAGGCCTTTGTGTTGTTTGTACATGAATGTGATGGATGTCCTTTGGCTGTGTTAACACAGGAACACGGAGGGAAGAATAGACTGTGCGGCTATTACTCTTCCGCCCTTGACCCTGTCGCATGCGCTTTGCCAAGATGTTTGCGAGCTGTTGCTGCTGCTGCCGCGTATGTAAAACAGAGTGAGGGAATGGTCCTAGGCCATGATTTAATCCTGATGGTACCTCACTCTGTAGATGTCCTATTGAATAAAACCCAAACACAGCACCTCACCTCTGCACGGCTGACGAGGTATGAATTAACTTTGTTTGCCCCTCACATTCAAATTAAGAGTTGTTGTGTTCTTAATCCGGCTGACCGCCTACCTTTCCCGCAAAATACTGTTTGCGGTGACGAAGAATCACATGACTGCCTGTATACTACTGAACAGGAAACGAAGGGCAGGATAGACCTTATAGATACTCCTTTGGGCAATGCGGAAGGGGAGCTGTTTTGTGATGGCTCCTGCTTCAAACTCCCGGATGGTACATCTACAGCTGCCTATGCAGTGACTACATTGAGTACGGTTGTTGAAACTAAGAGAATTCCGCATAACTCCGTGCAGGCCGCAGAGATTATAGCATTGACCCGAGCTTGTGAACTCTCCGAAGGGCATACAGTAAACATATATACTGATAGCCAGTACGCCTCTGGGGTGGCTCACAACTTTGGGAGGCTCTGGTCGGAAAGAGGGTTCCTAACCTCACATGGGACCAAGATTCAGCATGGCCCCCTGATAGTGCAATTGCTCTCGGCACTCTCGCTCCCTAGTCAGTTAGCGATCAAGAAATGTGCAGCGCATCATAAGGTCATAGATGATGTGGGAAAAGGGAACGCTTTTGCTGACCAGATAGCCAGGTAAACGGCGCAGACCTTAGCGCAGACATGTATGCTCTAAGAGAAACAAAAGATGCCTATGTAATGGATGAGGGTATTGAGTCTGTGCGAGATATCCAAGCTGATGCCACGATAGAAGAATCTAAAAGGTGGGCCGAAGGGATGGGGAAACTAGATGACGATGGGTGTTGGGTGGATACATCTGAAGGGAAATGGTTGCTCCCTGATTCATATGTGCTAGCGATGGTTACGATGGCACACGGTCCTACGCATGTGTGTGCTCAGCAGATCACGAAAATGGTAGAACAAGTCTGGGTAAATGATAAAATTTTGAAGATTGCACAGCGTTATGTTCAAAATTGTATGATTTGCTTACAGCACAATGTGGGGAAGGGGACAATAACTCCAAGGGGTAGTTTTGGGCCTCCTTCTGTTCCCTTCAAGGTCATCCACTTTGATTTTATTGAGATGGAACGGTGTAACAATCTAAAATATGTCCTTGTGATCATTTGTGCTTTTAGTAAATGGGTTGAGGCTTTCCCCGTTAAGGATGCTACTGCCATGCCCACTGCAAAGACTATGGTAAAGGGGTTCTTTCCACGATTCGGGCTGCCAAGAGTAATTTGGTCGGACAACGGTCCCCATTTTGTTGCAGCAGTAATTTTGCAGATAGGCACAGCGTTACACATTGAAAAGCGATTTCACTCGGCTAGACATCCTCAATGTGCTGGGTTGGTAGAGAGACATAACGGTATCCTAAAGAATAAGCTTGCTAAAACATGCGCCGGCACCAAACTGAAATGGCCGGACGCCTTACCTATTGTATTGTTAGCCATGCGTGCCACACCTCAAACTAAGACTGGGCTCTCTCCATTTGAGGTAGTGATGGGGAGACCTGCTAATATTTGGGGTCTTCCGAAGCCCAAAGCCCTGAGGGAGGTTGAAAATGTATTGCTTGTAGACTACTGTAACCAGTTGACTAAAAATCTGTATCTCATTTATCATCAGGTTCAATCAGCTTTACCTGTACGGTTTACGGGCCCAGGACACAATATTCAGCCTGGAAGTTGGGTTCTGGTGATGGCCTACGAAAGGTCTTCCTGTCTCGCGCCTCGCTGGCGGGGACCCTACCAGGTGCTGTTGGTCACCCAGACAGCAGTGCGGGTGGCTGGAAAGAAGCATTGGATCCACGCGACGCATGTCAAGAAACTTCCTCACCCAACGCCACACGTTAAAGAAGAAGCAGAACCCCTTGCTGATGCTACAATCTCAGATCCTGGAGTAGCAAATAGCGCTGTGAGTGTGTCGGAGAATCTCTCTGAGCCCGAGGAACTTGGGGAACAGTCCATTTTGTCTCCACACTCTTTGGAAAGGTCACTTCCGGAAAACGTTGTTTCAAGTTCTGCGACTTCCGTCGCCTCTGATACGTTGCTTCCCTCAGGAAGTGACGTTACCTTATTTCCGGATCAACCAGTACCGGGAATCACCAGGTACGACCATAGACGAAGAAAATAAGACTACTGTACGGGTTTTGCCAGTGCATCTGGAGAAGAAAAAGGGTCATTAAGAGTTTTGTTCTTGCAAAAGAAAGTTTTTGAAAGAAAGGGGATTCTGCTGGCTAGGGTTAGGGAAGGACTAAGAAGTCGCGCGACCGTAGTGTCGCCAGCAACGAACATTGGGGTCATCGATTGAGAAACTACGATGCCTGCCACCTCCACCGCTGCTGCTTGCATTGGACTTGTAAATAAGGGGGTGACCAACTCGGACAATGAACAATGTGCCTGGGCCCCGAAAACGTATTGCTGTGTTGTGTTAATAGTAATTGGAATTTGTATAGTTACTGCCGTGGAACTCTGGTACTTCGATGAAATGTATCCTCTAGAGCCTCTTCTGCCAATTGAAATTGTACCTACTGCTTTGACTCCCTCTGTACACCTTCATACTTTGTCACCTAGGGACTCCCAGCATAGACAAAAGTACCATAATAACACTTTAATGATAATAATTAATTCAACGCATGCCATTTTTAATAAGAGTAATTGCTGGATTTGCACCCATTTACCGCAACATGGGAACAAGGGGCTAGGATGGTATATTCACCCTTTACCTTTAATGACTGCTTGCTATGCCTCTCTTAGAGCACTATTCTTTGGCCGTTGGAATGACAGCATCTCAGGAAACTTTGATGGAACTAATTTAAATGATTTTGAGAAACGTGAATTGACTCCCCTGGGATGCTCGCTTTTTGCAAATAGAAGCAAACCTAATGTTGCTTCTATTAGGCCATCTGATAAACTGTCTCTTCCTTTCCAAACTCTAATTTCCTTTAAAATGGCTCCGATAGGCAATAAGGACGCTGTGCCTCCTTCCTACTCTATTAACCATAGCCCCGATTCAGTCCCCTTTTGTGTACAAAGAAACGGCACTCGGTCAATGGGAGATTTTGAAGGTTGTGTGAACATTGTAAATTTGACCGGGGAGAACAGGCCTCTGTATGTAGGGGGGCCTGTCTATTTCGTTTGCGGTAGTACAGCATTTCCCTGGTTGCCCAAGGATTGGCAGGGAACCTGTTATTTAGGAATCCTGTTACCTGGGGTATTCATAGCTAGTACATTGGAAGTTTCTAAGGCTCGCCCGCGGCGGGACGAGAACGGAGATACCCCTTGGCAAATATTGGGAGATATAACAAAATCATTTGTGCCATTTTGGGGACGGATAGCGAATTCTGAAAATATTAGGGGGCTAGCAAGAGTACTGGAGAGAACCATCAACTGAACCACGGATATACTCTACAATATGACACTAGAACAGAAAGCAATAAGATTGGTAGCGCTCTAAAACCGGATGGCATTAGATGTCATTCTGGCAGAACGTGGTGGAGTATGTAAATTAGTGGGGTCCGCTTGCTGTGTTTTCGTACCAGATTCCTCAACGACAATTTTTAAAGCAATACAGAACTTGCACGTCCTTAGTTCAGAAGGGCATGTTCCTGTGGGAGATTGGAGTATTAGTGCTTGGTTCTGGGATTCTCTACGATCCTGGGGTTGGAAGGTGCTTTCTGTTATACTGGTTATTTTGGGAATCCAGCTATTCCTTTGTTGCTGTATCCAATGTCTACCTAGTATATGTGCAATGCTAGGGGGATGTTGCGCTCAGGCAGTGAGCACGATAGGGCACAAAATGTATGCCCCAGATACAGCATCTAAAGAGTTTGTGTTGCAAGAGGTTCTGGTGAACGACCTAATGGCTATAGATATTACAGATAACGATTCAGGATGTATGGACGACAATGCATGGAGTTATTTACAAAGACATTAGAAATTATATTAGCACTTGGCATAGGCCAAAAGGAGGGTTTGTCGGAATAGAAACAATATTATGCCACCTATTGTAAAAATTGTATGTGTATTGGCCTACGCCAAGTTGTCTAAACATCATGTGCGAACAAACTCCACGGCAAGGTCTTGACCTTAGAAAAACTAATGTAAGTCGCCATCTTGGATTGGGCCGCCATTTTAGGTTCTCTTGTTATGTAGAAGTCACCCTGAACATCAAAATGGAGGCCAAATGACATTCTGAGTAAGATTCTGGCCGTTGTGACCTCCGTACAACTGAATAATTAATATGCCTGCAGGCCACTGGTCGGGCCGCGAACTGAGACCTTGTCCTACCGTTGACCTATATGTAAATGTTCAACTATATCAGTGAAACTAATCGAAATGCATATATTAAAGGATTGACCTGGCAAGGAACCCAAAGACCTGTTTCGTAGAATGGTTAACCCGCAAGAGGATTGGCCAAGGGCTGGACAAATTGTATAAAAAGCCTGGGTATTCCAATGTGCGGTCTCTCTCACTAACACATCGAACCCTTGTTGAAGTTCGTTATGTTATTCTGAGAGCCGAATAGCTATCTGTTTGTCAATTGACTTGGTAACTATTGTAGCTTTTAAATAAAGCACTTGTATGTTTCTTTGTAACCTGTGTTGGTGTGTTTATTTTTGGGCTTCCCGGCCTCATATTATTTTTCTGTTTCCACATTAGAGCCACTATTATTCCTTCGTGGAGCTATTTTAGCAAGACAATGATCTTTGCGCTTAAGACCCAGCAAGCCAACTTACCCCAAAACCTATTCCTGTCAATGGTGGCAACGATCTATATAGATCTCAGTACCAAATATTGAAGATTGCAGATGTTCTCATCTGCTTGGATCAATCCTGTATTTCCATAAGTAATAGTGAACAGAATATCTTCGCGGGGGAGTCCAGCATAGCCAAAGGCCTATAAATTACTGTATTTCCCTGGTTCCCCTCCTTGAACACAGGGACCAGAAGTGATTTCTTCCAAGAAAGTGGAATCACACCATCCTTCAATATTTTTTGATGTCAGGTTGTGCACGGATAACCATATTGGGTAGGCCGTTGGGCCAGGGGGTTTGAAGGGCTATTTCTACAGGGGCTGAAGGAATCGGGATAAATATTAAGGTGTCTGAAAGGATTGGGCTGGCCACATCATGCTCAGCAATACAAGCCACCCAATCCTTCTCCGCTATGGGGATGTTATTGGCTGCCAAATTAGTATTAGATAAACCTTTTGCCCGCTGCCATACACGTTTGCTGTCATTATCCTTCAGTAAATTAAATGTGATCTGCGAACTAGTAGTTCTAGAGGAGTTTCAATATGTACCTATTCCATTTTTTGTGTCTAGTACAGATTTTAGACAGCTACTGCTTATAGCAGGAAAGGGAGATTAGGCCATTCTTCCACAATTTCACTAAGGGTTGCTTACTCCAAGCCACCGCACACTTCTTTGCGTCTATACCAGCATCAGAAACCTGTCCATGAGGCCCTTATCATCTAAGCTAAGTTTGACAGTAGCAGCCAAATTCTATAGGCAATGGAGGACCAAGTTTGGACTAGCTCCTCAATCCCAACACAGGGGTTTTAGGGTTCAAATAGACCGCAATTAGCAAACTCGACATAAATGGCATGAACACTACTCAACATTCCGATGATTCTATTTCCTTAAGAATTACTTCTATAGGAGCCCTCCAAGTAGGACCGAGTTGGCCCCTCTCTTTGCACTAGTCCATCTTGCAAAATGTTATTATCACTAGCTCTGTTTTCCGTTTGTTGAACAACACAACAGATACACTACTGCATTGATCAAAGAAAATATAACCCAATCTAGAGGCTGCATGACCGTTTGTCGATGTCCAAGAATACTTGAACTGGATACTAGTAGTGGGTTCAAGAAATATGAAACCATACATAGTCATAAAGACTGGCCATCTCCTTCCTTGTTTGACAGGACCTTGCTCACTCTATCTAGTGGCTCCCACTTTGTTGCTCTCCAATGCAAGTTCACAATGAGCATTAAAATCCCCAGCAATCAAAACGTCCCCACCCAGGGCATTCCAAGTCTAATCCGCCAGTAGGCTTGCAATAAATGCCATGCTTTCTAATGTCTCAGCCCCCCCCCACACCACCCAGATTGCAGCAATTAATAATCAACAACTATTTTACATCCTTAAATACTAAACCCTTTACATGAGATAACAAAACATACCTAAAGGTCAAACAAGAGCTAAATTCTCAAAGCTGATAAAGGGACCTCGTAGTAAGGCGGTAAGGATTTACCGGTACCGGTAAAATACCGGTACTGGTAAACCCTTACTGCCTACCGTGTAATGAGGCCCAGTCATTTTACTGCTAAAGTATATAGAAGACCAATTTATATCCGTTGCCTGGTCAGGTATAAGTACACAGAGAATGTCCATATAGGTAATAACCCTTAATTGGGGGAAGACATGAAGGCAGTTTAGCACATCTTGCCTATTAAGCAAAGGACTATCATATGTGGCAAAGAGGTCTGTGACTGTTATCACTCCTTCCTCTAAGCAAATTGTGTTTTTCAGTTCTGACTCAGTGGGTACACTTACCCTATTGGACTTTTTCTGTTCTATATCAGGGGACAGAATTACACTATGGATCACTGCACCGCTCACACCCTCCTCAACATTTGCAGCATCGGCCATATCACTGCCCGTTGTCATCTGTAAAATAGAATAGTCTGATAAGGCATTAGTATTATCACAAACAAAGACGGGTGAACTAGCTGCCTCATTTGTCACTCTGCTGCCATCGAGCACGTTCCATTGTGTCTTGAACCAGGCATCCATAGTGTTCGATTTTAGAGCAGTTCTGGGTTCAGTGATACAGGTATCACTCTGAGTCATATTTATCCTCCATAGACACAAACTGGCCCTCCTTCTCCTTCTCGACTTATTGGCCGCCTTCGACTTGATCAACCACGACATCCTCTGCAAACATCTATCCTCAGCAGCCAAATTCTCAGATAATGCCAACGCATGGATCCATTCCTTCCTCAACAACAGATCCATGAGAGTCTTCGCACCCACAGCCTCTGCCAACCCAGCCCCAGTCATTTGCAGCATCCCCCAGGGCTCCTGCGTCTCCCCCACTCTATACAATGTGTTCACGAAACCCCTCTTTGACATTTTGGACCGCTTGGGTGTCATCTACACCAACTACGCAGATGACACCCAAATACTGATCCCATTAACAGGTAACTATTCCAACGACCTCACTGCTCTCAACAACATCTACTCCATTTTCCAAGAATGGATGAACAAGCATGGCCTATGCCTCAACGATGAAAAGACCGAACTTCTCCTCCTAGGATCCCAACCGAGACTTAATAAACTCAACAAACTCTATCAGGCATTCACTATAGACGGTAATAACATCAGCGTCTCTAACAGCGTCAAAACCTTAGGAATCTACCTCGATTCCTCCCTCACACTGACAAGACAGATTAATTCCATCTAATCCGCCACTGCTTACACCTGTAAACTCATCATTGCCAGTAGACCTTACCTCACACCATCTAACTGAACCACCTTAGCCAGAGCGCTAGTCCTCTCCAAAGTCGACTACTGCAATGCTCTATACCTGGGCACCAGTCAGAAAAACATTAACAAACTTCGAGTCATCCAAAACAACGCACTGCGAGCAGCCCTGAACATACCGAAACACGAACACATTTCAGACGCCAGACACACCTGCCAATGGCTATCCATACGACAAAGAATTGAATATAAAACCCTCTCACTCACACACAAATGCCTAGCTAACCAAGCACCCAAATACCTAACCGACAACCTCACTCACCACACCCCAGCGCGCCCTACCAGATCAGCTCAAACTCACTGCTTAAATATCCCAAGATATAAGGTCCAAAAAACAGGTGGCGCTAGCTTCCCCGTGCTTGCATCCAAACTTTGGAATTCATTTCCACTTGCGGTGAGATCAGAACCGTCCTTCATAGATTCAGACACACACCAAAACGTGGCTTCTATCCAAAGAAACGTAAACTGCAGAGCTTTACCTCACTAGCTTGAACTTAGACTGTAAACTTGTACATTTGTAAATCTACCTGGTGTACAGTGACGAGGATAAAGTATACTTGTTACATTTAGAGTACTACTCTTACCTTTATTCAAATAACCTTAAAAAGGCTAACCACCACTAGAGAAGCAATTGTTTTATCGTGTCTTTTATGGATAACTACAGACAGGAGACCCTAGTCACTTTAAAAGTTGATCAATTGAGAGAAATGTGTAAAGCTAGGAATCTCATTGTAAAAGACAAAAAGGTTGAATTGATAGAAAAATTGTTGGACTACCAAAGTCTGAGGAGTGGGTCTGAAACACCTACCACTACGGCAAATGTGGAAAATGTTGAGGAGGATGATAATGTTTCAGAGGGTAACTCAAATGTTATGGATGAGTTAGATGAGGCAGACGAGTCTAACAATGTAGGCCCTGTTTTACCTCTACCTGCTCATAAGCCTCAACCTTTCACCACAGGGACCCCATCAGGTCAAACAATAAGTTATGAATTTGTCTCTCTGGAAAGAATGAGACTAGAATTGGAGTTTAAATGATTCCAAGCCCAAACTGAAAGCTAACATCAAGAACTTAAGCTCAGAGAAAGGAGTTGAATCATGCACTTGAAATGGAAAAGGTGTCTCTTGAAACTGGTTCTCTCCCAGAGTCTTCTAGGTCTTCCAGTCCTAAGAGGCCTTGCATGCCCAAAGATGCAGTACGTATGTATGAGGTTAAGCTTGATATTTTGGATTGGTTGGATGCTTTTCAATATAACCATGGGATTCAAGACATTACAGGGAATCAGCTGATTCCTTGGCTTTTTTCTAGGCTATCCCCTGTTGCAACTGATGTGGTAATGGAGTTGGGGGATATAGATAGAAAGGAGTATGAAAGTGTTAAACTAGCTTTCACAGCTAGGTTTGGGAAGACCCCTTCCCAGTATCTTAAGAGGTTTAGAACCCTCAAAAAGCATGATGGTACCCGTTGGGCTACCTGGGTGACTGAATGTTTGAAAAACTTAGATGGATGGGTTAAGGGTTACAGAGTTAACACTTATGAAGGTATGAGAAATCTGTTTATGTTGGAATTTATTTATGATGCCTGCTCTCCTGAGCTGAGACAGCACTTGGCTTACTCTAAGGAAATTAATCCCAAGAGCTAGCAAGGGCTGCTGACTTGTGGGTTGCCAACAGGGCTACTCACAAGGGTTCTGGGCTAACTCAGAAGGATGAGGGAAGCAGCACAAGAAAGACAACAAGGATAATTCTAATACCTCCACTCCAAAAGAGGGTCCCAAACATAACAAGGGTAAGCCCCCTGGGAAACTGAATCAGGCTAGTATACCTCCTGGTGCCAAACCAGAGGGAGGTCAGAACAAACCCCCATTCATAAAGTGATTTGGAAAATGTTATGCTTGTGGGTCAACTGACCAAGTGAAAGGGGATCCCAGATGTAAGGGTAAACCTTCAGGGATCCACAATGTCTCCTTAGCCTTCTCCCCAGAGGATGAAGTACCAATGGCAAATGGAAACGTTCACTTACTGGCTTAGGAACCCATGAAAGTCTCAGCCAGTGTTTCTTTAGTATCCCTGGGTCTGTGGGAACAACAGAACTTAGATGTCTATAATTCCATTCCAGACAATACTAAAGAATATTACAAATACAGTGTTCTTGTGAATGGTCAGGAGACCCTGCCATCAGAGTCACTGGGGCCAGCATTACTGTAGTTGATGAATCATTTATCAAGGTAGAGGATGTTGCTAAGGCACATAAATATCTAACTAAGCTTGCTGGACGCCCTGTCCAAATGTGTCCACAGTTACTAGCTCTCATCCAGTGCAATGACATTACTGTCAAGATACCTGTTAGTGTGCAGAGCGAAGTACCTGGGAGAGTCCTGTTGGGGAATGACTTAAAAACTCTTGGAGTTATGTCGAGCACCCCCAGGCCTCCCATCAAACGGAAACAGGAGCAGACTAGGAAGGCCAGAGACAGTACCTTAAAAGGCTCTCCAGAGAAGATTATAGAGGAAACTATAACTCCCAGGCCACAGGACTTACTGCAATTTCAAAGAAGAAGGAGGAAGAGGGGAAACCTAAAACCTCCAGGAAGAAACCTGCCAGCACTCCTGTGCTATCAAAAAGGACATCCCAGAGAGGACTGTCCAGCATCACACTTGTGATCCCTCCACCAGCTGAGGCTGAGGGTATGGAACAACCTTGTGTGGTTGAATCAGCTGCTGAGGAATCAGAGCTGGAAGAGGACCTTGCTCCTGTTGGAGATCTGGATCCTGCAGACCATCCTGAGCTGCAGTCTTTACTGGCAGAAGCTGGACCCTGTAGGGCAGACTTCAGGAGAGGTCAAAGAGAGTGTCCTACTCTAAAAGGTCTTTGCCAACAGGCAGCTTCCCAGCAGGATGGGCAAGAGCCAGGGAAGCATAGGTTGTGCTGGGAAGATGACCTCTTATACAGTGAACCGACTGAGTCTATCCCAGGGGACTACAGAATACTTGTAGTGCCTCTTGAAAGCAGACTCCAATTCCTACAGTTAGCCCATGATATACCTTTGGCTGGTCATTTGAATTTCAAGAAGACCAAGGAAAGGCTCTTGTTATATTTCTACTGGCCTAAGTTGGGGTCTGATATAGATAAGTTCTGTAGGAGCTGTCACACTTGCCAAACCTTTAGCAAGTGTGGAGCCAATAATGTGGCACCCTTGGTGCCTCTCCCAGTGGTGGGAGTTCCTTTTGAGAGGGTAGGAATCAACATTGTTGGTCCCTTAGAACCTCCAACTTCTTCAGGAAACAGGTTTATGCTGGTTGAAGTAGACCATGCTACTAGGTATCATGAAGCCATACCTATGGGAACTGTTACAGCTCAGGCTGTGGTTAAAGCCCTACTTGGTATTTTTACCAGGGTAGGTTTTCCTAAGGAAGTTATCTCTGACAGGGGATCCAATGTTATGTCCCACTACATGCAGGCCATGTCGAAAAACTGTGGAGTAATTTACAAGTTCTCAATTGCCTACCATGCTCAGACAAAATGATTGAGAGAGAGGTTCAACCGTACAATGAAGAGCATGCTATGTGCTTTAGAGGAACCCCTTAGGAGAAATTGGGACCTTCTACTGCCATGACTTCTATTTGCTTATAGAGAAGTCCTTCAGGAGGGAGTTGGTTTTAGTCCCTTTGAACTTCTTTATGGCCATCCAGTTAGAGGCCCCTTGTCCCTGATAAAGGAGGAGTTGGAGAGTGCTCCTTTCCCCAAGCCAGTGAGAGTCACTGACTATGTGATAGGTCTCTGGATGAGAATATAACATATGATGGCAGAAGCATCAGATAACTTGAAAGCAGGTCAGGCTCTGGAGAAACATTGGCATGATCAGAAGTCCAACATGGTTGAGTTTACTCAAGACCAGCTAGTTCTAGTTATGGTACCTACAAGGCAAAGGGCCTTACATGACAAATGGATAGGACCCTTCAAGGTTGTGGGAAAACTTGGAGAGGTCAACTATCTGGTGGACTCAGGCAATCCTAAGGAGGCTCCCAGAGTCTTTCACACCAACCGTCTAAAAGCTTATGTCTCAAGACCAGAAGTGGGAGATTTGCTTCTAACTTCAGCTCAACAGGAGGAAGACAGTGAACCTCTACCTGACCTACTCAGCCTTTAGATGAGAAAATAGAAGGAGTTAATCTCTCTTCTAATTTGACACCTGAACAACAGGAGGAGTGCAAGTTTCTGTTAAATCAGTGTGCCTCCTGTTTTCACTATCACCAGGCTTGACCCCTTGGAGCCAGCATGATATTGTCACTGGTGACTGTTTACCTGTTAAAAGCAGAGGTTATAGGATGTCAGACAATGTAAGATCCCACATAAAGGAGGAAGTCAACAAGCTGCTTGATCTCGGGGTAATAGAGCCATCTACAAGTCCATGGTCTAGTCCAGTTGTACTAGTGCCAAAGGCAGGATCCAAGGAGTTGGGATTCTGTGTGGACTATAGAGCTCTTAATGCAGTCACCAAGACTGATGACCACCCTTTACGAAGGACAGATGAACTGGTGGATAAACTTGGTTCAGCCAAGTACCTCTGTACAGTTGATCTCACTTCAGGCTATTGGCAAATAGCACTGACAGACCATGCCAGGATAAATCTATATTCTCAACCTCAGCATGCCTCTACCAGTTTAAGTTAATGCCTTTTGGACTAAAGAATGCACCTGCAACATTCCAAAGGATGGTTAATCAAGTTCTGAATGGGATGGAGGATTTCTGCATGGCATGCTTGGATGACATTACAATGTTCAGCCCCACTTGGAAGGTACATGTTGACCACTTTGGATATGTTTTGCAGGCTCTTGATCAGGCCCATCTGACCATAAAGGCAGGTAAGAGTCAAATTGGTCAGAGCAAAGTGGTCTACCTTGAACATGAGGTAGGAGGATGTCACGATTTGTACCTCTGGTGACCCTTCACATATTTGCCCCAGGTCACAGCGGCAATGCAGCGTCTAAGAATGGTCCCCAGGGCCTCAAAGAACATAAGGAGGAACTCCTGGTCCCAGTCCTGGTGCCTCTGGCTCCATGCTCATTGCAGTGAATGGCATGAGTGTCAGGTACTGATCTGAATCCAACATGGAGGTATGCATCACAGTTCTGTTCTCAAACAAGTCCATGCAGACTAGTGTTTTGGGTGTGGTTAGTCCCTCAGGAGTGGCTGGATATATAAGCCACGCCCCGGCTGGAAATCGTGCTTCGCGTTATTCTGCATCTTGCAGCGTAACGCTCACTGTGTCCAGCTCCAGCTTACCTGATCTCCGGGCCTGAAATCTTCGGTCCTGAAACGTACTGCCGATCTACTAAAAAGAACTGAACAACATTATTCTCAACACTTACCAGAAAGCAGTGACGTTGAACTCCATCAAGACTGTTCGCTCGCTTACCATTCCGGGAGACTATTGCAGCCTGCAACATAGTAAAGGGGAAGAAACAAATACAGCAGGTTAGCAACCTTCACAATTGCCCCAAGCCCAACGCCAGCGCTTCGCGCACTGATCCTTACCTGTCAGCAACGTTGGCCTCGGCTCTGCGTCCTCCGCTTTTCATCTGGCTGCAGGCATAGACTACACGCAGCCCCACGCCACGAATGCCGGCAGACGCGACACCTGCGTAGACAAAAAGGGACATCACATTAAACGGGCACACTTCGAACAGTCAGAAAAAACACTGAAAAGAAAGACAAACACGGAAAGAGAGGAAAGAGACAGGAGAGAGCCCGAAAGACAATTGAGAAAGAATACAAGAGATTCTCACAATTTACAGGGAAAAGACACTCTTCACTCACCTGAAAGCAGCAAAACAAGAGTCGAAGCAAGAGTCGGAGCCGCAGCCGGTCTGTGCTCGACATGCAGGCCCACGGACCAGTGTAGTAACCAGGTCCATTAGGACACCTGAAACCACAATGGCGCCCCTACATAGAGAAGCAGGACGGAGAACTCACTGCTTACAAACCCAAGGTGAGAGATAACCCTGAGGGAAGGGGTTAGTGACCAGAGGGAGGTGGGAACCACACCAATCAAAAATTCTTTCTAATTGCTCCCTTCACCTGTCATAAGAGCAGACTCCCGTAAGATGAATCGTTGACCAGAGTGACCACAGAAGTAGCGTTCACTACCCAGCATCATTTGACGCCCCCGCAGAGACCAGGTGAGCGTAACAGAGGAGGTGAAATCAGGCTATTGCCTAGAAAAGTACAAGCTGTACAAAACTTGGCCACCCCTACTACTCAAACCCAGGTAAGACCCTTCCTAGGACCATAGCTTCTCCCTTGAATGTAGTCTCCTCACCCAAATTTCCTAAGAAGGTCAGGTGGAATGAGGAGTGCATTCAAGCATTTGAAGGCCTAAAGAAAGCACTTTGTCAAGCTCCATTCCTAAGAGCTCCTGACTATAAACAAACCTTCATTGTGCTGACAGATGCTTCAAATACAGGTATAGGTGCAGTTCTGAGTCAGCTGGATGAGAAAGGTAGGGAGCACCCCATTTGCTTCATCAGTAGAAAGCTGAAGGAACCTGAGACAAGGTGGGCAAAAATTGAAAGATAATGCTTTGCTATTGTGTGGTCACTGAAGAGGTTTAGGCCATACTTGTATGGATCTACTTTTTTGATTCTGACTGAACACCAACCCTTGAGATGGTTGATGCAAATAAAAGGGGAAAACCCTAAACTACTGAGATGGTCAATCAGCCTGCAAGGGTTTGATTTTTCCATTGAATACAGGTCTGGGTGTCAACACCAGAATGCTGATGGTCTCTCTATGATGTTTCACCGACTGGAGTAAGGATATTGATCTAGGAGTGGATTACATCCTCCTGTCCCTTAGTCTGGGGGGACGAGTGTTAGGAAGTATTCTCAAGAATGTGCTAATTTCCCTTACCTTTGCTGGATGTCTAGGATTTAATTTTTTTTACCTGGGCAGAGTGTTAACCTTTTTTTCCCACTCTTCCATGTATTCTGATGTGTGTTTTACTTTTGTGTTCTTTGGATATGGAGGTTCAAAACAACACAATAGGCATCATCTTTTTCTGTGGTCACACAGCACCATCAGTGCAGTGACACAGGGGTGTCTTTAAGACTCGCCAAGGTTTATATACCTTCTCTGGGACTGACAGCTGTCTCCCAGAGCATGTAAAGTTAAATTGGCTTTACTAGTCCTTTTAAATTTACAGACCCAACACACACTATCGTACTATAGAGTGCTGGAGGGGTTGCCTAGCTTCCATTGAGTCTAAACACTCATGTAACAGTCCAATGTTACCCTTTCCCACTTGAAATGTCTGGTGGCAGTGGTTTTAAACAAACTACCATGATTTTTCCCGACCGTGAACACTGGTAGCTAAAAATCAGGTCAGCCATGTTTTCCAATATTGCGCCCAAGACCTATCTGTAAAAAGAGACTCTGGTTGACTTTTTTCACCATTTCTTTTTGGAAAGGTACTTCTTGTGTTTAACTCTGTAGGCCAAACCTGGTCTGGGTCCTTTATTCATTGGCCTTTGGCGGGCTTGAGTGCTGAAGCCCTCCTCTGGCGCCTGAGTGTCTGGGGTGGAAAGGATGTGTGGGAGGTGCCCGAAACTCCCTGTGCTTAGTCTCGTAGGAGACCTGAATGCACTCTGGCATGATTGGCCAGCTGGCTGTCTGGCAAGGACAGCCACCCTGCTGTGTGAGTGACAGCCAGGCTAGAATGAATGGGGGGAAACCTGGCACTCTGAAAGCAGAGTCGACCAATGGAACGAAAGAACCGAAGACCAGCTGAAGGAAGACGACTGCTGCAACTCCTGGATGACCGTGAAGCCCTGCTGCAGGTTCGAATTGCCTGAAACTCCCTCGACAGAGAAGCCCTTTAAGGTTAACTTCTTCCCTTGAGGTAGGTGGCACCAAACAACTCGCAAGCCACCTGGACACTGTCCCCATCCTGGTCGAATTTTCTTCAGAGTGCTGTTGAAAACCGGATAGCCAGAGGGAAGGAAACCAGTTTGTGGAGGTTAAGGCACTCACACCTTAAACCGATGTTTTGCCAAGCTTGTGGCCTCTTCCCTGGGCAGTGCAGGAACCTCCTGACATCCTCCTTATTGTCTCCACGATTGAAGCTCAGGAACAGCGAGATCTGCTCGAACACCCTGGAACAACTGCCTCGGCTACATCTCTTCTGCACTTTAAAGGTACTGTGCAAACGCGGTCCAAAAATCTTTTCGCCCATGGTGAAAGTTTGTGAAACCTTCCCAACTTCAAAGGTTTGTCCTTCCCTAAACCAACATCTAACTTTTCGTCTGACCAAATTCTTTTAAGATCTGTGACAAAGACTTAACCATTTACTACCAGAATTGTGCTATCCTATACAAGACTCTGAACCATTGACTTTGGCCCAGGCATATTGAATTGAATTCCTGGTTGTAGTGAACTGAAACCCTTTGCCCTGCCTATGAAAGTATTTGTGATGTTGATTCTTATAACATGGTTGTTTAACCCCTTTTTAAATTAACTGAAGTGCCATTTTGCTCCCACTTCAGGGGAGCTGAACTTGTTCAGAAACTGATTGGTTGTGTACGGTACAATATTAGATTGTGATCTTGAGCTGCTCTTAACAAATGACTGTGTAAATAAATGTATATTCTTCCACCAAGAAACCTTGAGTGTTTGTTTGAATCAATGTATTTGTTGGTCCTTTGTGTAAATTGTTCCACTGCTCACTTTACTCTTGAGATAAGTCTTGCTACTCAGCCACTGCTACCACATTACTGTGTAGTACAGGCTTGTACCAAAGGTGAAACTGTACTGACACTTGTAGTCTTAATTGTGTGTAGGGTTCCCAAAAGGTACTGCATATGATTCTGCCTAATAGCCGTGCTGGCAGCAAGTTTTTAATGAATTATGCTACTGTAAGTGGAGACTTCCAGTCACTTAAGCTACAAAAAGATTGGAGGCACAGTGATTATTAAACATTCCTGGTACAATCAGTCAGAGTCCAGCAGACAGAACACTTTTCGAAGGCCAGGAGAGATTACCTAACAAGGTGACAACGATACTTCAAACGTGTCCCCTGTACAGCCCTCTCAAAGAGCTTCAAACTTGTGCTCTTACCTCATGTGAAAATGGGTGTACCCAGGACAGTAAGCCCTCAGGGCTAGCCACACCAACTCCTGGACACACCGCACCATGGGGTCCAATGCTCCAAAACTCACTTGTCAACCACCCGGCCCTTGCCTTTCTGAGCTTTTCTCAGGGCAGCTGAATGAGGTCAGCTGGAGTCCACCACACTTCACTGTTGTCCTGCGTGCTCATCCACCACTCATTGGTCAGCAGTTTACAGACTCAACACAGCAGAAAATCAAGCAGAAACGACCCTGCAATGTCCCCAACGCTCTCTGTCAAGCTGCACCTCATATTCACGCTTATAAGAGGCTTCATACATAGCATCACAACATTGTGTTATATGTACATATCAAATTGGGAGGTTGATGAAATGGGGGGTGGAGTTTGGGTTTTCCTGACAATAAGAGAAGAATATTTTTTCCTGTTTATAACATAAGCCTGTAACTCCAATACAAATGTTAATCACTGTTTATTATATTTCCTTAAATCCCATCTAATTCGGGTTAGTGCTCCCCTTTCCTTATTGGCACCATGTATCTAGCTGGTTGCCATAATCTGGTTTGTGCGTGATCACTCCAAGGTGCAGAGACTGAACTTTTGTCCTCTTTAGGTTCCTGGAGAAAAGCCACATAGTCTGAGCCAATGAATTACATTATTCTTACCGGGCCCCAACAAAGGACTATTCATCAACAAAGAATATCATCATGGGGTGGCGGCCCTATGCCCCTCACCCGAGGAGAATGTGACTGGGAGTTGGCTTGAGCTGGCATGTTTCACCAGGAAATAGTCCATCATGTAGCACTTTATGCAGATACATATATTGAGCACAATTCTCCCTTATGACAATGACAATTAATGTTCTAAAGGAGTGTGCTGCAAGTCCTGTTAAGTGCCTTCCTATAAAATGAAAACATATAGCGCCTCATCACGAGGTCCCATTTTTGGGCGCAATTAGCAATGGACCCAATGGGGAATTACAGTTACCACCCAACTCGTGATGAGGCCCAGGTTGATTCGGCATCGGATTTAAGGAGTGGGTTTGGAGGGGATGGTCGGTTACATGGTTGGGAATAGGTTAATGCTAGGTTGCTATCGATTTGTCTTGGAACCAAATGTAAAAATAATAATAATAATAATAATAATAATAATAATAATAATAATAATAATAATAATAATAATAATCTTTTGCTCAGTGTATTTTCCTGATGTTTATAAAACATTTATGTTACTCAGTGTGTGGATGTTATTCATTGTCATTTTATTAGGTTTGAATTCTTCGTATGTTTGTGTGTGTGTGTTCATACGTGTGTGATGTTGTAATCTGTACATTATGCTGTTTTATGTTTTGTTCTGTTTCAACCACAAAATATCTGCATGTGTTCACAGCGTTTTTTTGATCCATTTATCCTCCACTTTGGTGTTTTGTTCTGTTGTTGACAATTGTTGTCACTCCTGATCTTTACTGTAGGCTTCGCATTCCACACATTGGTGTCTTTGCCCATTTGTACACATTATTGTTACTCAAAAACTGCATTGTGTTAATCTATTAATTCCACACCTTGCTGTTTTGTTCTGTTTGTATGGCTGTCACTCCAGACCCACTGCTCATGTACAAATATATTATCGATTTGTTTCTTTTTTTCTTGAAAAACGGAACATCTCCAATTTGACTCCTTCGCTTTTCAATATATTTTCTCATGCACAAATTTAAAGTAAGGGCTTGGTCACTCTTAGATGACAAGTTACGTATATTGCTTCAAAGTTAATTTAAGCTGCAAAGGACACAAACTTGTTTGGTTTATTTTGCTACTCACCGACTTCACTTGACCATGTTGTAAAACAATCTACTAGCAATGTGCACTACCAACACAGATAGGTCATGTCAGCCATACAACTAACATCATCCACTAAAGGTTCAGAGACACCGATTTCCTCTTTAAAGAGTCTTTTCTTTGCATGTTTTCCATTTTCCTGAAGCTTTTTATCCATTCGTCTTTGAAATCATACTCCAATTGGGCTGTACAATTATTTAGTCTTATTCCACAAAAAGAGTGGACAAATCTTCCCAATTATACTGCTATAATGCAGTGGAGTTGATATCCCTGTAATGTCCACAGGAGTATTCTAGAACACCTGGCTAACTACCTTTTAATGAAAAGAGCCCTTAGAGCAATAAAGAGCATGCCTCCTGTTAGCTTTAAAATAATGTAGTTCCCAAAGTCTAATTTATTTTATTATGAAACCCCTGAGGAGATTGTTGAATTCATCAAAGTACAAAAACATAGCCTGTCCCTAATGCATTTAATTATTTTTTATGTTAATGAAATGTATCACAATATATAATACCTGCATATGATGGCTTTAGAAACATGTACTTTTTTGCTTTAGAATGTCTTACTCGATGTACTTTCAAAGTGGACTGTAATGCTCAAGCAGTGAAAGCTGGGATTTTGATTCTTTTTTTATTTTATTAAAATGTCTGTGATTAAAACTCGGTAGAATGTTAGCATAATGCAATATCACTATTCTGAAAGATGTTATTTTCTTGGTGCAGCTGTTTTGATTTTTATGATTTGTCCAAAAGTGCCATTATTTTAGCATGGCAAATCGTGTATGAAAGGCAAATATATGGGTTAATTTATCAAATTAATATAACTACACGTTTACATGTGTAATTTAGTGTAGTTGTTGTGAGCAAAATAGTTCCTAGACACAGCATGATAATTGTTACAGACAAATGTATTGTAGAAAAATGCATACAAGTGGCAATTGTTACATGTATTGATATTAAATTCTATGCATACAATTCCGTTCACATTTCGACATGTGAGATACTGTGCAAACGTGTATACGACCAAATCGCAACAGGCAGAAATGGGTCCTAATCTGGGGAACAGAACACATGGGTGCTTATATGTGACCCTATGCTTGTCTGCATGTGGAACTGTATTCTCAGAGTGCAATTTCATTCAGTAGCAGGAAAATTGCATATTAATGCAGGCAATGCTGCCATTTCAGACAAAAGAGGATGGATTAATCTTTTAAAGACTAGCTTGCTGCCCCATAGTATAAAATATAATAGGCACTATCCTTACAAGCTGAATAGGGTAATGATATGATATGGCATTTATAACGCGCCTATTCACAGGTGCTGCAAGAATATATTATGGGCCGATTGGCGCAAGTCAGACCTCTGTGGATTCCCACAGATGACCTCTTTTTGGAAATGCATGGTGTTCCCTGTTTTCCCTGGTGGCTTTGACACCCTAGGCCCAAATCTGTAGGTTGTCCGCATTAACAACATCCTGAAAATCTACTGTGCTGAAAGACTTGGGGTTACCCATATTTTAGCCTTTTCCCTTTGCGCCCAGGTAGGTACACCCACGCATGTGAGGTATCGTTTTCATTGGGACACTTGTGGGAACGCTGGAAGGTAGGCCATGTGTTGTTGGTGGCGTGTTTCGGTGGGTGAGTAGAGTGAAATCTGCAAAAATGGTGGGTTTTTTTTGCAACATTTCAAAATATGCCGGGTTTGTGGGTAATATATTCTGGGCCGATTGGCGCAAGTCACATGACTGTTGATTCCCACGGGTGTCCTATTTTTGGAAATGCATGGGGTTCCCTGTTTTCCTATGTGGCTTCAACAACCTAGGCCCAAATCTGTAGGTTGTTCGCATTATCAAAATTCCTGAAAATCTGCTGTGCCGAAAGACTTGGGGTTACCCGTGTTTTAATCTTTTGCCTTTGTGCACAGGTAGGTACACCCACACATTTGAGGTACTGTTTACATTGGGACACTTGTGGGAATACTGGAAGGTAGGCCATGTGTTGTTGGCGGCATGTTTCGGTGGCTGAGCAGAGTGAAATCTGTGAACATTTGTTTTTTTCACCACATTTCAACTTTGCCGGGGGTTGTGGGTAATACATTCTGGGCCGATTGGTGCAAGCCAGACCTCTGTGGATTCCCATGCGTGTCCTATTTTCAGAAATGCATGGGGTTCCATGTTTTCCTTGGTGGCTTCGACACCCTAGGCCCAAATCTGTTGGTTGTCCGCTTGAGAAAAATTCCTGGAAATCTGCTGTGCTGAAAGGGTTACTCATGTTTTAGCCTTTTCCATTTGCACCCAGGTAGGTGCACTCATACATTTGAGGTACTGTTTTAGTTGGGACACCTGTAGGAACGCGGGAAGGTAGGCCATGTTTTGTTGGCAGCGTGTTTCGGTGAGTGAGCAGAGTTAAATGTACGGAGGTTATGTGTGGTGCTATAGAAAGTAGAACAGATGGAAGCAGAGGTTAGAGGATGAAGAGGAGGGAGAAGTGAGCACTGAGGCAGAATAGAGAACGTTAGAGTTGAACTAGGGAAAGGAGAAGTGTGAGCATATGAGTATCTGGAGAAGAGAGAAGTGAAAGGAGATGCAGAGGAGGGAGAAACAAAAACAAAGGTGGAGGGGACAAGGGGAACTTGAGGTGCCAGAGATAGAAGTGAAACTGGAGGTAAAGGGAGATGTAAGTGCAGAGGTGAAAGTGGAGGTGCAAAAGCTTAGAGAGTGGCAGAGTGACAAAGAGGAAAGGTGATAATTAAACAAGGGAGGAGGAGTGTGAGGTAGGAAAATGGTTAAGAGATGGTGGTTAGAAAGGAAATAGTGTGAAGGTACCATGAAGTATAGAAATGACAGACAATACAGGGGTCAAATCAAAAGGTAGTGGTAAAAAATGAAGGGGCATTAACCCACGAGAACACCTGTACATGACACAACTATAAGTGCTGGATAATAAAAACCCATTAATTTGAAACCCTCCACCCATCACTTTTTTGGTTTCAGTTTGTCTCCGTGAGAGAGGATATGCCCAGACATGGGTCCCTTGCTGGCTGCCCAAAAAACAATAAAATGAGGAAAGCACACCCTATCTTCTGTGTATTTTTTGTAGAAAGTTCTCGTATTTTTTAAAAAAAACTTATACTCAACAGTATTTTCTGGGTGCCGGGGAGAAAATATATGACTCTGGTATCTAAAAGTCAAGAAAGAGTATGAAAAGATGTAGTTCCCATTGATAATAGGAACTCCTGTCCCCTGCACACCATTTAAATATGGAAAAATAATTTTCCAAACAAGTCTCAGTATTGTTTCATGATTTGTAAATGATTATTCTGCCGTTCAATCACTAAGACAATTTTTTAATATTCATTCACATTCAACATAAATATATTTCCAAATAACAATTCAATCCACAGCTTTAAAATTTTTAAATTTTCTAATAATTGCTGATTATGTATCTAGCTTAAATTAAATATTATTATCTTTTGAGTTCACTTCACTCAAATACCTTCAATTGTGCATGTAACCAAACAAAAAATTGTTATATTCACCAATACCACAAAGTTAAAAAGGTGGCTCAACGCGTTTCGAGAGTTTTGTCTCTCTTCTTCAGGAGCACTAACACTATTTTCTTCAAACTCAAATCTCTCGTTGTCTGATTCTTATTGTCCAAACAATAATATGGTAATTTTAGAATGAGAACTTCATCCCTCTTTAACAAATGAACATTTCTTCGACAATTTCCGTTGCAGCTATTCCATTGTGAGATGATTGAAACGTCATCCTTCTATGTTGCCCAATTCGTTTTAGATTATCTGTAAATAATACGATATATTTATGTATTACTTAATATCCGTAGTATTTTAAGATAATGTGTAATTATATATCAAACTGTATAATATACAATCGTACCTGTGTGTTCTTTACCTCTCCCCCTCGGGACAGATAAGGCCTCTTTCCAATGTTCAAATGCCAGTTGTTTTTCTAAACACAGTTCCGACGTGGTATTCTGCTGAGTATTAGCTCAGCTTCACGGTATTTATCCCTTCATGTATAGCCGTTTCCTCCCTGTGTTGTAACGATAATTTGAGTCAGTACATTCTCTAACTTGCCCGTGTTTACGTGTGTTAAAAAGAGGTGATTTAAGGAACTTCCTCTCTTTACCTGAACCGTTAGCTGAGTGCCGCCGTGGACGTTCCTTTGCTCGACTCTGCTCTCCACTCCTCTCACTGTGTCTTCGTGAATATTTCTATCTGTTGAGGGCTACCGTCAGTTTGACGCTCAATATGTCCAACTTTCAATACCCAATCGTTTTAATTTGAACTGACTATTCCACCATACCCGTACTGTCTCTTCCTTCCAAGTTAGCCTTGTTGCCTAGTAACTACTTCTTTTGTACTCATGTGATCATATCACCTGATCATTTGGGATTATGGGAAACGTAGTTTTCGTTTTTTTCATGGGATGCGAGTTTCAACTCAACCACCCGAGCATAGTAAACGGTAAGCGTTTATGGGAGAAATGAGCGTTCTAGATAAGAGATTTGTGTGCATGTATTAACTACAAAGACAGTGAAAATAAGGTTGTTAAGATCAATGATCCTGTTCCTCATTGTCATAAGTATTTGCGTGATCTAATCACATGATTCTACAGGATTGTGAGAATCGTAGTATTTGATGTTTAACATGTTATCTTTGACTTTAGTAGCTGCATGTTGTTGTGGGGCAAACTATCAGACGTGCCAAAGACCGCATTTCAGAACATAAATCTAACATTAGAACTGGCAACACAAAATCACCAGTGACAAGACATTTTAAAGAGCAACATCATACAATTTCACAATTGAAATTTGTAATCCTGGAAACAATCATAAGACCACCGAGAGGTGGTAATCTAGAACAAATACTAACACGCAGAGAAATGTTTTGGATCCACAAATTAGATGCCCTTGAACCGAAAGGAATGAATGAGGAATACAGCTTAAGTTCATTTTTATGACAAAGATATATAAGATTTGGGTATTGAGCAGTGTTACAAATAACAAATTTGGAATGGGGTCGGGAAGAGAGAGAGTCGGAGAAATAGATAATGTGTTTTGAAGAGAAGAGTAATGAAAATGTAAATTATTTTGTGATCGGATGGAAAGATGATCCGGAGCATGGGGTAGAATATTTAGAATCATCAATGAATGTCACAATTAATGCACTGGGGGGTTTTGAAGAGAAAAGCAATGAAAATGTAAATTACATTGTGATTTGATGGAAAGATGATCCGGAACATGGGGGAGAAAATTTAGAATCATCAATTGATATCACAATTAATGCACCTGGGGGGATAGATTCTGTACACAGGTTAAAAAAAGACAACTCATCATAGGGACCTCAAGTTCCATAATGCATTATCTTGTAGAAACACGACCATGATTGTCAGGCAATATTCCAGAGACACAATGAATACAAGAACGGACACCCTCCATACAACATGCAGCTATTAAAGTTAAAGATAGCATGTTAAATATCAATGCACCTGGGGAATAGAGTCTGTATACAGGTCAAAAAAGACAACTTATCATAGGGACCTCTAGTTCCATAATGCATTATCTTGTAGAAACACGACCATGATTGTCGGGCAATATTCCAGAGACACAATTAATACAAGAACGGACACCCTTCATACAACATGCAGCTACTAAAGTCAAAGATAACATGTTAAACATCAAATACTACGATTCTCACAATCCTGTAGAATCATGTGATTAGATCACGCAAATACTTATGAAAATGAGGAACAGGATCATTGATCTTAACAACCTTATTGTGACTGTCTTTGTAGTTAATACATGCACACAAATCTCTTATCTAGAACGCTCATTTCTCCCATAAACGCTTACCGTTTACTATGCTCGGGTGGTTGAGTTGAAACTCGCATCCCATGAAAAAAACGAAAACTACGTTTCCCATAATCCCAAATGATCAGGTGATATGATCACATGAGTACAAAAGAAGTAGTTACTAGGCAACAAGGCTAACTTGGAAGGAAGAGACAGTACGGGTATGGTGGAAAAGTCAGTTCAAATTAAAACGATTGGGTATTGAAAGTTGGACATATTGAGCGTCAAACTGACGGTAGCCCTCAACAGATAGAAATATTCACGAAGACACAGTGAGAGGAGTGGAGAGCAGAGTCGAGCAAAGGAACGTCCACGGCGGCACTCAGCTACCGGTTCAGGTAAAGAGAGGAAGTTCCTTAAATCACCTCTTTTTAACACACGTAAACACGGGCAAGTTAGAGAATGTACTGACTCAAATTATCGTTACAACACAGGGAGGAAACGGCTATACATGAAGGGATAAATACCGTGAAGCTGAGCTAATACTCAGCAGAATACCACGTCGGAACTGTGTTTAGAAAAACAACTGGCATTTGAACATTGGAAAGAGGCCTTATCTGTCCCGAGGGGGAGAGGTAAAGAACACACAGGTACGATTGTATATTATACAGTTTGATATATAATTACACATTATCTTAAAATACTACGGATATTAAGTAATACATAAATATATCGTATTATTTACAGATAATCTAAAACGAATTGGGCAACATAGAAGGATGACGTTTCAATCATCTCACAATGGAATAGCTGCAACGGAAATTGTCGAAGAAATGTTCATTTGTTAAAGAGGGATGAAGTTCTCATTCTAAAATTACCATATTATTGTTTGGACAATAAGAATCAGACAACGAGAGATTTGAGTTTGAAGAAAATAGTGTTAGTGCTCCTGAAGAAGAGAGACAAAACTCTCGAAACGCGTTGAGCCACCTTTTTAACTTTGTGGTATTGGTGAATATAACAATTTTTTGTTTGGTTACATGCACAATTGAAGGTATTTGAGTGAAGTGAACTCAAAAGATAATAATATTTAATTTAAGCTAGATACATAATCAGCAATTATTACAAAATTTAAAAATTGTAAAGCTGTGGATTGAATTGTTATTTGGAAATATATTTATGTTGAATGTGAATGAATATTAAAAAATTGTCTTAGTGATTGAACGGCAGAATAATCATTTACAAATCATGAAACAATACTGAGACTTGTTTGGAAAATTATTTTTCCATATTTAAATGGTGTGCAGGGGACAGGAGTTCCTATTATCAATGGGAACTACATCTTTTCATTCCCTTGCTGGCTGCGTCATAGGGAACCAAGCTGCACCTCACTGAGGAGGCCCAACAAGGCCGATACATGTCTGAGGTTGTTTGTGTGTCCGAGTAGAGGGGACCTGGCTTAGCAGTTTGGGCAGGGCTGGTCCCATTGGTTGCAGAACCTAACTGACTTGCATATGGCTTGACCCATTTTGCTATGGTGCATACAGGCTAACCAATGGTGGTGTGGAAGGTTGCCCAGAGTGATGCGAGTAGTTCAGATGAATTCAAAACCTTCCCCCCATCACTTTTTTGAAAACTATCCCATAAACAGATAACCTGGGGGCCAGGGTTGTGGTGCGAGATGTTTCAAAACGGAAGGGGAATTTGACAACATGCTGATAAGCATGGCACATTGCATATCTCTGTACAAGACCAAAAAGTACATTTAAACACTATTAGAGAAGAAGAGCTTGATAGTTTTCACCCTATGACCTCTGTGAATCTAGTCACCTACTTCCATTGTTTCAAGAATCCATTTTAAATATATGTGTTCCTTTGCTCTGATTTGTCGGTTGATCCTATGGATGTCACAGGGGTCGTTTGTTGTAAATAGAAACTTTCATTGTGAACATGAACTGGGGATGAAATTAACTGTTTTACTGACATTAAATCAAAGCAGGGGAAAGAGCATAGACAGGTTAGTCGTCTAACACTCCATAGCTGTGTATCTCCATATGCACTTTCAGTTGAAATATCTGTAAGCACATATGTTTAAGAGGTTGGGAGTTGAGAGAGACAACAAACCTGCACCCTGCTTGAATGTTCCTTCATGTATTATGCAAATATCCACTTTAGCATTTGCGTTTAAAGTCCTTCATGGATGGCAAAAATAATAACTCCAGTCATTGACTACTGTATATAGGCAGGTGGTGTGGAGTAAATAACCATTCAACCAACAGCTGTAATTCAAAAGAGTGAAGGTTCAAGCTGTGGGGTTTCAACAACCAATCTGGTAACAACCTAAAGTATATACCTGCTTGATGTTGCACAGATCCACTCTAGAATTGTTTGTAGTAGGCCACTACTTGTCTGGATAAACTATCATTCAGACAGTGTCTGTAGAAGGAAATGTCAGGAATCGTTATCTGCCAAGGGCGTGGAAGCACTTTTTATTTTAAATAAATATGTATATTAACATAAAATCTTGTGGGTAATTCAATTTTAGGTAGGGAAATCTGATGATCAGATCTCTATCTCATAGGATACATGCCAAAAAGCACAGTGTTCACCTGGGTCCTGCTGAATCAGTGCCCTTACCTGCAGTGCCTGCTCTCCAGTGGCACTGAGCAGGTTCAGGGGTCAGAGGTGTCCTCTCGAGGGCTGCAGTGTCAGCTATGTCTGTGCAGCATAGGTGCTACATTTAAGATATGCACCTCTGATCCAAAAAGTACATAACTATGAGACTGATATACTGGTGACATGTTACACAGTAAAAATATGGCATTCCTGACTGCTTTTTCCTCATATTTTCCCAAGCCACATCAACTCGATATACACATGTGCCAGCCCTGTGAGCCCAGTTCAGCTCTGGTAGAGTAATGTGTGTTTACTCCAGCAAGGCTGTCCTTGCTGCTGCCAGCAAGACTGTTGCCTTAGGGGGTCGTCTCTCTATGTTCCTTTGTAAGCACAGCAAACATCCTCCCCAGAGAGAAAGTCACTCCACAAGAAGATATCTTTGGAACAGGAATCCAAGGGCACACCCATTCATAAAAGCAGAAGGCTCACAAGAAGATGGTGCATACCAAAAGGGCATTTGATTCTACTGAGAAGGGGCTTAGGGGTTAGTGTAGACAGTGGTAGCTATTTACAGCTGGAGAAAGGTTTGACCATCTTGTTTCTGTCCACGTCTATCTTTCCTTCCTGTCCCCTACACTTCCCATAGCACAAATACCTTTGGATGTGATGCCAGAAGGCACAGTCCACTTTTTCCAAGAACAGGGATTGGACCCTTAAAGTAGTCTTGCTTGTGTCCTATCACCTGTAGGGTTGTACGTTAAAATATGGGGTCTCCCTCTACTTTGATTCATCTCTGGACACCAAACCTTCAAAAAGATTGTGTTGGACCCTGTTGGGGAACAATTTCTCAGTTGTTGGGTGATGACAAAAAGACCAAGGCAGAGGCAAGCACTTTCCTCTAAGCATCCCCAGGGCACATTGGGGAAAACCTGCTTCTGGAGCACATCCTGCAACTCTGTCAACCACACTGCTGATTATGAACTCATTCAAGGACTCCTGAACGTGAGTGCCAGCCTCTCCCATGTTTAGTACCCGAGAAAATGACTTCTCTTTCACTTGAGACCACAGAGAGCAAAGCCAGCCAGGATTCCGGCTACTACACTATCAAACTACTGCAGGCCAAGATTCAAGCAATTTTGACAATGCTTCAAACCAACAGGACATTCAGAGCTGCCTTTAGCACTCAGCATATTTTAAATCACATTTTTGCCCATCAGAACCAGTGTGCTGTTGTCTCAACTCGGAACAAGAAGCATTGCTGCATTTGCTTTGCTCAAACTGCTGTTCAAATCACCTATCTCTTCATCGCCATTTCAGTGGATAATTGAACTGACCCTAATGCTCTCTCCAAAATGCACCCTTCGAGCTGCTGCATCAGACAGATTTGCTTGCACATTCGGTCACCAGTTTGACTACCATCGAACCTCGACTGCCAATCTGGTGACCTCCATGATCCACATCACTCTGGTAGCACTTCCTACCACAACATCCTTCGGTTCAACCCAGCCTCGATACATGCGTGCCACTGCACCTCCACAATTGCAGCATTTTTAAACCAGATTGAACTGGCGAACGCACAGAGAAGCCTGGTACACCGCTGTGAAAATGCAAATACACTAAAAAGTTATTTCTGCCTGTTAGCTGACCCGCAATTCATTTTTGGGCCCTAAAGGACTGGATAGGTCATATTAACTGTTTTTTGCAACTCATGAACATATTCTTTTTGAATGTTGTGGTTTTTATTACATTTTCTACCACTGCCTCATTACCCAGAGTGCTGCATCTTACTATCTTGCATATTCTGTTTACAGGGGTGAGTTTTTGTAGTACTTTCTAATTAGTTATTATTGCATATAGTGTGTGTAGTTGTAGTACATGCAGTTTTATAGAACCTTGATGGGGCATTCATTTATTTTGTACTGTTATATTTCGTTTTTTTTGGGTTGCTACTGTTTCATATACATATTCATCTTGAGAGTATAACCATCCCTCATGCCAAGTTACCACAAGCGAAGAAGGTGTGCCTCTTAACTCTGCCTTTTTTAACACTTGGGTTCAATCTTGTTTTGTAGAAGTGTGAGGGCTGAGTAGGCCATTTAGCCTCTACTCATCCTTGTATTCCTGCAGGACAGAAGTCAATTTGTACAGGAGTATACCTGTATTTTGTAAAGAAAACATCACCAACATTGCCTTGTGAATACTCATCCTGCAGCCCTTGGCCAGCAGGAGGGTTAGTGCAGTATGTGCATGTTATCTTCACTCCAATATAAGCTGAGGTTTGGCAGTACCTGAATGGAACAAAGCATCACTCGGGCACCCTTATGTAGGAGTATACAACCGCTGCTATTTGAACACCCTCTGTGTCCATGCCTTAATTCTGAATAGGGTTCACATTGCTTGGCTCCAAAGTGCCTCATGCACTGTTGATCATAATCTTTAGATAGACTATTATCAACATTTCAAATAATAACATTTGATAAAATGATCTCCAAAAAACATGTCTTTCCAAATGTTTCTACGAATTTGTTGGTATGAACGTGTCCTCAATTATTTATCAAGCTTAAGTGTTTCATACGTGTTTTTGTCTTCACATTTGACACCAGAATTTATATTAAGCACTGTTCAATCCATTCTGAGTGGGATCTATAATTAGTGTGTTGTTGTCTGTTATTTGCTTTGAATGTCAAATCTTTGTGTTATTCGGTTTATTCTTATGAGGGAGAATCCCCTTTTCATTTTAGCCCCAAGTAAAGGAATTCTCCTGCGTTCTACTCATTTGATAACATTCCTATGTGCTTTAAAACAATGTTTGATGTTACTGCAAATGGACGCTGGTATCATGAAATATAACCATCTAAACTCAAACTCTCAAGAAGGCATATTTTTGCTGAATGACACAAAATTACATCTCTGCCATTGTGTAACATCTGACATCTGGCATGTGTCCTTCCAGGAAGGGTTGCAGGTAAATTCACTTAGTATAGAGTAGAGTGTGCATTCACACATTTTCAAACATTCACCTTGACGGAGAAGACTGTGTATTAGGCTAACAAATCCCACACTGACTGTATACATATGCTGTGCAATTGGTGCTATAAAAGTGAAAGATGGAAAAGAACACCAATGTCTTATGAAATAAGTAGCTGGACAATTTCAAAATGGCAAGAGCATTGCAAGTTGGAACTAAGAAAGAGAAGGAAAACAAATAATAATTGGGGAGGTGTAGCTCACCAAACAGGTGGTGGGGAATATTGTAAGAATCCACATTCTCTCAACGACCTGTGCACCTCCCTGGGGTGTCCACTATTTTGTTTGGGGCCAGTGCATCATGCCCCTTTCCCTCCCATCCTCCCCCTATGTTCTGTGAACTGCTCCCCCCATTGTCACAACCCCATCTGCCCCGCCTACACAGTTACCTGTCAGCTCGGTCTTGGTCTATGCTGCTACTTGTCCCCCTCTCTTAGCTATGCAATGGAAATAGTAAATGCACTTAGTCCTGGTGCTTTTTCCTATGGTGACCATCTTGGCTTGTAGTTTATTCATGGGAAATTGGGAATGTATTTTTCTTTTCATTTAGGCTGCAATTGTTCATGACGTTGAGCAATATAACCCCGGATTAAAGTCCTAGGGTGCTTGTAATCGTAAAACTTGCATTCCGGGGCACAAAGCAACAGTAATGATCATGAACCCTTGCTGCTCTCAGATCTGCCTGGCTCAGGCTGTCAGGCCATTACTGGTCTGGTATACCTAAGAACATGGTGCATATTAATATAATGGAGGTTCTGGTTGTGAAATTTCACAAGGTAAAACTAGTGTTATTGATAAGATTTAAGAGTACCCATTTGAACTATCGTCTACCAGTGGAAGTCCAATCACCCCCCAATGTTGTTACACATAGAAAATAAGGAAAAGGAAGACATCATCTAGCGCATAATATCAAGACTGAGTTGTCATTTAAAGTCAAGAAATAAACATTCATTGTTTCAGCCTAGTATGATCAAACAAAGTGCAGTACAGTAACAACATTGGGGAACAGGAGTCGGGTGCACTCACATTCTCAGACAGTGGGCCTCATCACGACTTGGGCGGTAAATGTGGCGGATTATCCGCCGGACCTAAATAGCGCTAACGCCAAGGCACCTGGTGGATAATCCGCCAGATCATGAGTCATCGTGCACGCGCCCCGGTCCCTGGTGTTCGCGCGATTAGCGCAAACCCTTAAATCCGGCGCACCGTGCGCTACCGCCACGTCGCGATCACAGTGCGCGCTTATAGCGCGCGGGAAACGCGTCACCGTCGGAACGGCAAATAAAGCGGTGGCCATCTTGGAAGTCACAATCCGTCGGATATCACAACTACTGGAAGCCATCCACGCAATCCAAGGCTGGAAAATGAGTCAAGAGCGCACTATGGGCAAGTCTGCACTGGACAGGGTCAGGAAACCCAAGTTCAGTGACCAGGAGCTTGAGGTACTTGTGGAGGAGGCACTGACATACCATAATGAGCTGCATCAGCAGAAAACCAGTGCTCATCGTAGAGGCCAAATATGGCGATCCGTCCCCCAAAGGGGCAGTGCCGTGGGGCGTGTGCCCCAGGATGGGGAGGACTTCCGCAAGCGGCTGAATGACCTGCGCGTGCGAGGCATCCTGTCCCAGCACAGGAGTGCAAGCAGGGCCACAGGAGGAGGGACACCACCACCCTCACCCGACCTCACACCATGGGAGGAGAAATTGACGGGCCTGATCGACGTCGGAACCATCGAGGGCATTGGTGGAGCGGAGGCAGGGACTGGCATCGACCCAACGGCAGGTGAGTCCCATCCCCAAATACATGCATCTGAATGAGAGTGAAGACATGTGTCTGAGGCACTGCATACACCCGTAAGTGAGGCCCACATCCCTAGAACGGTAGTGCTGCCTAGACGACCCCGTACGTGCAGTGCATGAATGACAGGGGCAGGGGATAGACTCCCATAGCCATAGGACAGCTACGTAGAGTGGTACTGTGCATCAACACAACCACAAAAGCCTGAGCGCAGTCCACCCCAACCACGCGTTCCCATGCAGTGTACCTCCATGCACATCCACAACAAGCACCACATGGTGACTGAACAGAATGCAAGTTGAGTGCGTCATTGGTACTGTTTTCAATCACACTTGTTGGCATGACTTGCATCATACAAATGTATGTAGCATTGTACTCAAACCACCCCCCTATGTACTCCACAGGCACACGTCCATCCCAACAGCCCGGTGATGATAGGGATGAGGCCACACCGACAACGCGCCCACAACACCGTGCCTCCACCAGCACCAGCACCCCACAAAGACGCCGCACCCAAGGGAGACAACCCAGGGGAACACCCACCTCACCCCAACGCAGCCCTGCCAGACAGCAGCAGCAGCCACATGGCCGCAGGGAGGCGACCGGCAGCTCACCCCAAGCCACCATCCACAGCCCCGATGCCGAGAGAGAGAGGTCTGAATTGGAGCCCGACGTGGGAGCAACACCTCCACGTGGGCATCATGCCGCCGCACTACACTCTCACAGTAGTAGTGATGGAGAAGGGGTGTCAACACCCCAGGGAAGCCCAAGCCAGGCAGACAGCAGGCAGGGACTCGCCATGTGCCTGTGCATCGCTGCAGCTCACCGCAGCCAAATGTGGACATACCGTCCTATGGGAGGCCAGAGGACCAGCAATCTGAGCCAGGCAGCCCAGTCCAGACTGGTGGCTTTTCGCCATGTAAAATACCGGTACCGGTAAATCCTTACCGCCTTACTACGAGCCCCTTTGCGGGTTGGGGGATTTAATGCCTGCTTTTTGCAGGCGTTAAAAACCAAACCGCAAAGGGACCCAGGGAGCTAATTACAGTACTGCAATTTGCGATACCGCAATTAGCACCTTCCCCATTCCCATTATGCCCTATGGGGCAAAAATGGGAATGGGGAAGGGCAATGGTGGAAGGGGGAATTACCGCCCCACCAACCTTGGAATGGGGCGGTAATTCCCCTTTCCGCCAAGGCGGTGCCAGTATTTTACCTGCATGAAACATGGCGCTAATAGCCATCTGTGTAATGAGGCCCTAAGTGTCATTCTTACTGTTGATTATAATTTCTATAACAGATCAATTTGGCTATGTACCAGTTGTGAATATATGATGCATTACAGTCAATCTAACCACTGTCCTGCAATTATGCAACCAATCCACTGAAATGCAATTCTTTAAATGCATGTCTTGTTCTCTCATCCTAATGCCATGATTCATAGTTTTAATTGCCTGCTTCACTTCGTAATGATAGAAACTGGCCTTGCCTCTGTAATATGATGGAATACAAAAAAATCATTAGTTAGCACCAACCATGTCTTCAACCTTTTTGTTTAGTATAAACATCTGTATTAAATCATTTACAATACAGTAGACAAACAGACTAGAAGAACAAAACATGGTATAAGTGTAAAATATCTTTGTACCAGCAGCACTTTACGCTATCCCCCCAAAAAATCCTAAATATAGATAAAATCTATGATATTGTTAATAAAGCTATTCCTAAATAAATGCATGAACGTCTTCATTCATACGTTTATTACCGATTGGTCCTGGTTGAACAGCCAACACATGTTTGGATAGAAATGTCTTCCTCAAGACTAGGCTCTCCTTTCAGTGCGATCGTGTTATAAATGAAGGCAGATATCCTCTTGAATTGTAAATGTAACTTCTGGTCAAAAGCCACAAATTGTAGATTTTCTGTAACCAAAATGTTTCCGGCTATAATGCCTGTGTGGTATTCTGCAATATTAGTCTAACATCTGGTCGGTTCCATGTGGCGTCCTGTGAGAAATCACCTAAGCGGTCCGCATGCTGTACGCCTGATATAAGTGTATGTAGGATCCAGAAATCTGCAGCAGATGTCCATAAACAGATTGAATTTTTACTGCTCAAGCAAGATTTCTTGCTCAAGCAGTAACTTTTTACAAAGGCGTTTCACCCAAGTCGACCATGAAGAAAAAGAGGTACCTTTCCAATCCTGCAATGTGATCTTTCTTGCAGACAAAGAGCCCCTAAAAAACACCATTTTGGTGGGTATTTATCATCCAAGAGCCCATCTTCCCCAAGACAAAGGCCATAAAATCAAAATCCAGATCAAATTCAAAACCCTGTTCAAGCCAGAATGATCTGATATTACAGAATTCCCATATCATGTGCTCAAAGGAGTCTAACCTATGCCTACAACCCCAGCAGGCATCCAAGTCACTCATACCTCTTGCACACAATTTGGTCGGTAACCAGTAAATACTTTTGAGAATTTTAATATGCCACACTCTTTCTCCCAGATTCAATGAAGTCAGGGTCACATTTCTACACAGATTCTCCCATATCCCTTGGATTATTTCTGTGCCAAACGTATATGACCACGACCTGAGTAGTTGCTCATTGGATTTCCTGTTGGTAATTATAAACATGTAAATATTGGAAGCAAAATGACCCCTTCCTTTAAGATTCAGCAACTGTTCTTCGACCTTGAGGACAGATGATAGGTCAGAATTATTTAGCCGAGGCAGTAAAGTTGGAGACATTCATGAAAGCAATTTCAGTGGAGTGGCATGAGCGGAAACCAGCTAGATTAATAAGTAAATTGAATCAAATGTTTTCCAACACTTTAGAGTAATGTGAAAGAGGTGACACAGGTCAAACGTTGGTTGGCAGGTTTGGATCAACACCTTGCTTTTTCACAAGAGGGTCATTTTGAAAGCAGGCTGATTTGAATGAAAGGTTGAAATGATTAGCAAGGTGTAAGGCAGCATAGAGGGGTGATAGGTTTGACAAGGAGAGGCCCATGAGGACCTTATAGTGTACAGGAGGAGTGCACCTTTATCAGCAGTGCAAGGATTTCCTCAGTGTTGGTATGACTGAAGTGTGGGATGGAGGCAGTGGAAGATGGTATAGTAGTGGAGTGCAGAAAGTAGGAGGAGGGAGTAAGAGGAGGGTGAGCAGAGATTCCCTGATGTTGGAGATTTTGGTGGCAAAGCATTAGGCAAGTTCACAGGTTGAAATAGAAGAGTGAATAGTTTTCAGTTTAGGGGAAGTAAGGAGTGAGTTTAAGGTGCCCTAGAGTCAGTGAGTATGGGTCCTCTTGATAGTGGGAGCACCTCCATCTGTGCAGGAGTTGTTGCATGCCATTGCGCAGGCCACATATGAATGAGGAGACCCAATGTTGAGTATGCTAGGCATTAGGTGTGAAAGTTAGCATTAGGAAGTGTGAAGAAAGCGAGTCATGAAATAGGGCCCTGATGCCTGCAGGTTTTTGCGCTATATGAATAATTAATAATTTTAACAAAATAAGGGACTTTGAGGTGGAGAAAGCTGTGATAGTGGGCGAAGAATTTGGAGAGAAGTAGTAGAGTGAGAATTAAAGGCCAGAGTGGAAGGAAGGAAGAGAAGAGTTTTTAAATGTTCTATTGGAATTGGGAGTGGCAGGTGAGGATGAGAGTTTAGAGGGAGAAAAGATAATGGTGGTAGATACAAGGGAGTGGTGCAAAAAAGAGATGGCATACCAGTAGTGTTAATTACTGAGAGAGAGTCGAAGATGAACAAGAGGTCAGGAGAGGTGCCTGCAGAGCAAGTGGGTAGAAGGGTATGTGGCATTGGGGGGGTGAGATGCTACAGTGGTAAGAAAATAGTTTCGCAAAATCACTGCCTTTGCTCGTCAGATGAGAAGAATGAAAGAAGGAAAGAGTCATGAAGAGCTGTCAGGGTAGCAGTGTTAGAGGGAGAGATCCAGGTTTCAGTGAAACCAAGAAAATCAAGGGGAGGAGAGCTAGAGTGAAAGTGTGTAAACAGACTGAGTCTTCAAGAGTGAAATGTTCATTTGATGCAGCAGGGAGGAAGAGAGGAGTCTAATTTCAGATTAGGAGAGGTGGGTGAGTAGATAACAGGAGATGAGTGGTCTGTTGGCTGGCGTTGTTTTTGGATGGTGTGGTAAGGAGATGTTATGAGTGTGGCAAGTTGTCAGATTTATGATAGGGGCAGGAACAGTGGTGGATGTAGAGTGATTGGAGTAATCATAAGGAGGCAATAGCAGGATAATTATGAGGAGGATAAAGAAATAATGCATTTTAGTTCAGTAGTAGTCAGAGTTAGGTGGCAAAGTACTAGGTGAATTTTAGGTATTACCAGGTGGAGAAGGAGAAAAGGTGGTATAGAGGTTCATAGGTAAAGAGGCTGCGAGTAAAGGCTGGGAGATTTCCCTTAACTGTTCGCCCAGTCTAAGTCACACCAGTAAAAATGAATAAGGTACGAGGGGTGGGAAGGAGCGTCCATGTGGGAGGATGGAGGTGGGAACAGGAGACAGCACATTGTGAGCACGGCTGAGCTCAATGCTGTTGCTCTCAGCATTTTGAAGCCCTTTCTGAGGATGGTTAGACCATTCAAAGATGGGAGTTTTGGGGTTAGTGGACCAGCCCGTAAATCATCATTGGATGGGTCGTGCAGGCCCCCTGACCTCTGCAGGCAGCCTGAGGCAACTGAAAGGAGTGCCTCCTCTGGTGTTGTGCTAATATCAATGTTGCTTGCAGCCCAGTGGAATCCTCTTCTGATGAAAGACCATTCAAAGAGGTGGTTTTGGGAATAGAGGTCACTAGAACAGCCACAGATCAACACTGGATGGTTCTTGTAGGTCCCCTGATGTCTGCAGACAGCCTCAGCCATCTGAAAAGATTTCCTCTGATGGTGTTGTACTGAGCTCGAATTACTCTGAGCCCAGGTGAACTCCTTCTGAGGATTGAAAGAACATTCATCGATGTTGGTTTTGAGGACATAGCTCACCTGAACAGCCACAGATCGACACTGGATGGTTCTTTTAGGTCCCCTGACCTCTGAAGGCAGGGTCAGGTATCTGAACGGAATGCTTCCAAGTTGCTCTCAGCCCAGTTGAAGTCCCATCTTGCAGTATATGCTATCTCTGTACTGTCTTAAAACCATCAAAGGTTGCTGCACATTAGTTGATAAATCATATTTTTGTTTTATTCACTAATCCAGTTTATAACTTTAGAATCCATTGCCCGATCACGTGAAGTATTTATAGAGTAAGATAGGCCACAGGGCACATATTTGGTCAAACTCCTTACTAATGCATCATGTTAAGCAAATTTTGGAGATACAATTTCAAACTAACCCATCGTTTTACCCTCACCTCTGTGCCCACAGCTGTTTTGAAATTCTTCAAAGTAGGTAACATCTGTTGAAATGACCTGAAGAACAAAAGCACACAGAAGTAAAAGGGAATAACGAGAACAGAAACACTGGAAATGTGATATGCTTTTTGTTCGTACTTAAACTGCAGTATTCCATGCTTTCATTATAACATGCTTAATTGTACCTAATTGCTCATAAGTTTAACAGTTTAATTGTTACAATTTAAATCGAAATGTATAGTTGTAATCTAAAAGTAAATATTTTTGCTTGATATTTATGGAATACATGCTTCATAGAAGAAGCTTAAGTGAGCTTCAGACCATAGAAATGCTGCACATAGAACATTAAAAGCAAGGAGTGTTGAAAAAGGGAGACACAGCTAACGTTTCTGAAATGTTAGCTTTTGGCTTGGAGAGCAAGAAAGCCAGTGGCCATGGCACTTGTGGGCACTTTGAGCCTTGCTGTGCGTACCTAATACGAGACACACCTCCCTGCCTACCTGTCTGATATATGCTGCCACTGATTCCCTCATTTTGCAATTTGACATGTTCCTGTGGCAAGGAAGAAACAGATGGGGGCTAGTGTAGCCTTTGTTTCGTGCTGTGCACACAAACTAGGAACTCATCTCCCTCAGCAGTGTAAAATATAAATTGCTACGCATGTGCTGAAGCAGAAAAAAGGCAATGGGTGGACATGTCCGCATCATGTAGTCGATTGTTCAATAGGGAACAGAGAAAAAGGACCCTCACACATTAAACTCTTGTAAGTATTTACGATGCCCATCCTAGCCTCCTACAATTATTACAAAATGGCTATATGAAAAGGTACTGGAGGATGATAATGCACCACGTGTTACGCTCGTTACTGAACTGCTTAAAATATTGCCCAGTCACTAATATATAACAAGGAGGACGTAATTGTAAAGAGAATAAAGTCACAAGCAAAAGTGAAAACGTGAAACAGAGTAATTGCCCCACTTAGGTAATCAATGAATATATAATTGAAGCCAATAGGACTCCCAAAACCAAGATGGAATTTGGGAGGATATACATTTACTAGAATGTCTAAATAACCGATAGACATTGAATAATGGATTTGCTACATGGAAACATTGGATATCCATAAAGAAAATGAAACCTAGAAGAGACCAAAGGGACAGTATAGCCTAAGAACAGACTCATTTTTAAAATTGGGAATTAAAACATAAAATCCCCTTGTTTTATGGAGCCAAGAATAAAAGTTTCCCATTAAATGAATATCATCACTGCCTCTGACTGGTATAACGACTGTAACAGAATAACTGTTAAATGAGAATATAATAAAGCACAAGACTGGGGAGAAATTGAAGTATGGGCTCATTTTGATAGCACTCATAGTCATGTGGGCTTTTTTAAAGTGGCACACAACAAAAAAAGAAAACAAACACGTCTCTGTGATTAATTCACATTCCCTATACATCTATCGGGATTGCTAAAAGAGATGCAGAACATCTTACTGACTTGACAAACACAACCACAACTGACTGCATGACAATTTATTACACAGAGACAATGATGACTTACAGGAACACTAAGCAGGTGATCATTAATAGAATAGTTCCTAAAGTAGATCAAGGTATTTACATACATATTGCATATAGTGCAGCCAATATCATAGTTCCCAGTTATCATCTCTCGTAGAAATCTTAGATGATGAGGTCTCGTTTAGCACATGAGTACACTGTCAATTAGTTAACATGTTTTATCATCTCACACCATATTTTGAAGCCTTATGTCAGTTGGGCTTTGATAGAAAAGTGGTACTTCCTGAAGGGGACAACGAACTAAGGCCACATTTAAAACATGCAATAGTGTTATTCCCTAGCGAAATTATGGCCCCGATTCACAGAGCGTTTTCCAATGGGGTTTTTCTATTATTAAACGCTTCTGTGAATTAGGCCCTTTATGTGAACCAGAATTGGAAATTAAAGCCTCAAATTATAGTAATGTGACATCGATAATTAAAAGAGAAGAAAGGGGGCAAGATACATGGATTGCCCAACAACAAGTTAAATTAAACTCATTTCATCAGCGATGTGAATGGCTACTAGACACTCCACATCCTAAACTACTAGCAACATGATAATGAAAAAAGGACATCAGTGGCATTGTGAAATAAGTGGCCACAGTCACTATGTAATAGAGAGTGCATTCCACATGGCATCAGGCATTTTGTCAGCAAGAGTACACGCAATGTTTTATGTTGTCCCAAGAGGAAGTGAGAGGTAAATGAGAAGTAGATGACAAATAGGTCATTCCCTGTTCCTGTATCATCCACACATGTAGGGGAAAGGAAAGTCAAAGAAAATAAGAACACAAGAGCATAAGAACATAAGAGCATTCAGAGTAGAACATTCAATGCAGTTGGCAACACAGTATATGGATGGACATGCAGGCAGAGTTTCAGGATCAAACTTCCATGAAGGCAGACTATCAGAGTCAATGTTAAGTAGCCAGAAGGGAGGTCAGGAGATTGGTGGCCAATCATAGTGCACTCCGGCCATGTAACTAGTTAAGCCAATTTGAACAGGTGACTCTTTCTGAATTCTGAGGGGAAATTAGGTTTGATGCACAGTTGTAAATGGTTCCAAGAGTGGATCCAGCAGTGCTGGGAGGCTTGAATCAAGCTCCTTTTCTAAGGCCAGTGATGCATAGCCTTCATACTGTGTTGGATCGTATATCCTAGGGCTATATGTTGTAGTGAATGCTTTGAACTAGATAGACCCTTTGCCATGTATAACTAACTATGTGTAAGATGCATAGAACTGTGAAGTCGATCCTCTGTTTCAAGGAAAGCCAATGTAGTATCTTCAAGGCAGAAGAAACATGCTCCGTGGATTCAAGACCAATAACCATCTGGGCTGCTTTGTTTAGATTATTTTGCAATATGTGGATATGGTCCTGCTGGATACCAAACTAAAAGCAGTTGCCATAGCAGTTACATCTGAACAACAACATTTTTCTGGTGATTTCCACATAAGTTGCATTTCAAGATGAAGGTGTAGCTAGATGTTTTTATGTATGTTTAGGTGATGGTGACAGGTTTTAGATACCTCTCTGATCTGTCTGTTATAGGCTAGCTTGTGGTCAAAGAAATGACCTTGATGACTTCCTTCAGTAAGCCGGGTAGGACACATAAAGGATTTCCATTATAAGTTGACAGAAAAGGGGTTATTGGATCCTATGAGAATAACATTTGTGTATACTAATAAAAGGATATGATCCAGCATTATTTGAACATGTACAGAGGATTATGTGAGGGGTCAGTAATACGAGGCAGACAACTGTTTGATGATTTATCAAAACATACCATTGTATTCTAAAAATAAATATGATAAAAAAATGCCTCACTATCCCTACTCTGCTGAGGATTTCCCTGCCTACCCAAAGCTTAGAGAAAACACTCAAACACAGGACAACTGGCACTCACAATATACAACAAATACATATCGAATATATAGGAGAATACAACATGACATGAAAACATTCACAGTTTCTGAATAACCTTCTAATGTCCTGGGTGCATTGCCTTCCCCAGGATTCAAGGTCAATTCTGTTAAAGTTCAACTAAAGAAATACATGTCTCAATGAGTTCTTGATGTTTCAAAGTCAAAGTAAGGATGGCTAACCAAAGTTCTAATGATAGCAACTTTCTTCTCCTTGGTGATATATCTACTTTCAACTTCCACCAAATAGCACCCATGATAATCCCAACCACACTGATTTGTCACTTCCCCAAGAAGACTTGCCACAGTTCAAAAGAAATGCAATATTCACAACTGTTAATGATACACAGATCTTGGTTAACAGTTCGTATTCCATTGGATACAGTTTCAGAATGCACAATGCTATATTTGTTAGGATGACTTTTCAGTGCTGCTGCTTCCATTTCACCAACTTCACTTCTACTTGATTCACCATGAGAACAGTCACCTTTGTCTCACAGTATTCCACCTTGTTTAGTCTACTACAGCTTTAGTACTTTGGATTACTACCGCAACCTCAGTAAAGTGTACTTCTAGAAAGGTTTTGACAAGATATACGTTAAAGTACGTCAACACCTTCAAGTAGGCAAGGCACTTTGAATATTTCTCTTAAAAAAACTGAGTTTGCCTTTAAGACTCACTTCTCTCTGCCTTCCACAGTCTTTGGCACTACAGGTTGAGTTCACTTAAAAATAATCTTTACAAGCAGCCAGTTTCCCTTCCTCAACTTTACCTGCACCTTTCTGTCAGCTGTCAGCACAAGTAATTACCCAGAACGCTGGGTGTCGCTCACTCAGCTTCAGGTAATGGTTAAACACGTGTATCTTAGGCCAGTTCAACTGTAAGTAGCTTCATAGGAACAATTAGATTGCTTTTCATCTGGAGTTTTCCACTGTTAATATGGGGAAAGTCTTGGCTTGGGCAATGTTTGATCTCTTTTTCAATAATCTATATACTCAAACTTCTTATATATGAAAGGTATGCCACGTTAAAATAAAGAATAGAACTCAGTCTGTCTTTAGGTGTCGCAATTAGGGAAACGCAACCAGTTCTTAATGTCGTTTTCAGATTATGAAGTCTATTATTAAATTGTATTGCATGGGAAAGATAGCTCTCCTGCACGCCTTATGATTCACAGCCTCTGCCCTTCAGAGTTTGGGGGAACAGAACCCTCTCAGAACTAGCATTTGAAAATCTACTGTCTCCACGTTCCAGCATCCTTCTTTTTCTTCCACTTATGTTTGATTTGCCAGCCTAGTGCCTTCTTTCTGGTACTACTGCTAGAGCTTGCTTTCCAGTCATAGTTCCAGTTCCAACTCCTTCCTCTCCTTCCAATTGCTTGCACCTGTGGGGGCCTTTTTATGCCTCCCAGGTTCATTGAGGTGTGGACTGTTAGGATATTAATTGCCTGAATACTGCAATTGCAGGCCTCTTTAGCCCTCTTCCTCGTCTCAGTGTACCTGGGATTATGGGACTTGTAGTCCCCTTCAAAAAAAAAGTTGCTTCTTTTAACTTTTGCAATTTGGCAAACAGCCATCAAAAGTGTGGGATTATGGGGAAAGTTTAACAGGAGGGTTTCTCAGACCTCCTGGTCTGCGCCCTCTCCCCCTATGATCCTCCGGCAGTACACCACCCCCAGGGTGAGGACCAGGAAGCATCTGCCTTTCCCTGGCCACATGAGAAGGGTCCCAGACTAAGTTTCTGGGAGGAATCATCACTGATTCATCAGAATAAACAACATTATTTGTGATCTAATTATAAAAGGGAGGCCTACCAGTCTCTATAATCTTTTCCATTTGTTACAAGGTTCAATCTATCCTGGGCACCTGTCTTTGTCTAAATCAAAGCAAAAACAAAGAGGTGATGGCTGGAAGGTTTAGACTGAATCTTAACCACTGGCATTGCTCGGGGCAACCCTCCAGATCATCGTTCTTCGCCTGCCAAGCCATTACAGAAGGGGAAAGAACATATGCAAATCAGGCTTGGCCCCACCCCAAAAGGGGAAGTCCAGCCCGAACTGCTAGGTCACATCCCTTCTGCACAAGACCACAAGCATCCCCAAACATATTTCACCCTTGTTGGGGCTCATCAGTGAGGAGTAGCTTTGGTCTCTAGGCTCAGCAGGCACGGGACCCACATCTGGGCATACCCGTCCCACTCGGGGTGACAAAGCAAAAACAAAGAGGTGATGGCTGGAAGGTTTAGACTGAATCTTAACCACTGGCATTGCTCGGGGCAACCCTCCAGACCATCGTTCTTTGCCTGCCAAGCCATTACAGAAGGGGAAAGACCATATGCAAATCAGGCTTGGCCCCACCCCAAAAGGGGAAGTCCAGCCCGAACTGTAAGGTCACATCCCTTCTGCACGAAACCACAAGCATCCCCAAACATGTTTCACCCTTGTTGAGGCTCATCAGTGAGGAGCAGCTTTGGTCTCTAGGCCCAGCAGGCACGGGACCCACGTCTGGGCATACCCGTCCCACTCGGGGTGACAAAGCAAAAACAAAGAGGTGATGGCTGGAAGGTTTAGACTGAATCTTAACCACTGGCATTGCTCGGGGCAACCCTCCAGACCATCGTTCTTCGCCTGCCAAGCCATTACAGAAGGGGAAAGACCATATGCAAATCAGGCTTGGCCCCCAAAAGGGGAAGTCCAGCCCGAACTGCTAGGTCACATCCCTTCTGCACGAGACCACAAGCATCCCCAAACATGTTTCACCCTTGTTGGGGCTCATCAGTGAGGAGTAGCTTTGGTCTCTAGGCCCAGCAGGCACGGGACCCACGTCTGGGCATACCCGTCCCACTCGGGGTGACAAAGCAAAAACAAAGTGGTGATGGCTGGAAGGTTTAGACTGAATCTTAACCACTGGCATTGCTCGGGGCAACCCTCCAGACCATCGTTCTTCGCCTGCCAAGCCATTACAGAAGGGGAAAGACCATATGCAAATCAGGCTTGGCCCCACCCCAAAAGGGGAAGTCCAGCCCGAACTGCTAGGTCACAATCAGAACTTTCTCTGTATGACTGAAACCTAGCTATCTTTCTCTAATTCTGTAACTCTTGCTGCTCTGATGTAATCTTCTACTTCTTTTTTCAATATCTCACATCCCTTAGGTCTATGAGGTGGCATTTCTATTCTTTTTCACTCTTTCTACATTATTTCTCCATCTTCCCCTAATCAAACTGGTTTTCTTTCTTTGAATACCACTATTCTCTGTTTCAAAACCTTTTTCTTTAGCTTTTCTCTTGATGTACCACCCTCCTGGCTCACCCTCCTCCTTCTGAGAAAATATTCATGCTCTCTTGTCCTTCATTCTTCCCTCTGAAACCCCTTTGATTGCTTTCTGAGATTTTAATCTCCATCATTTCTGACTTTATTAGTCTCTCTTGTATGTATTTTCAATTGTTTTTTTTATTTCTTCTGCTCCATCACATATTTCTGGTTCATATATGCAACTCATTTTCTCCTATATGCTATTCTTGACTTTGGTTACTGATTTTCCAATGTACTCATCTGATCATGTTCTCTTATCTTTTCACTCATACATCAGCCTGTTCCTCCTTCATTAGCTTCCTCTCACACTTTCCTTTGTCGTGACTGATGTCATTTTTGATGTATCCATTTTCAATTCTGCTGTAACATCATCTCTTCCTCCACCAAACAATTTGATCTCTTCATTGGTTGATTTTGCTTTTTCTTATTTCTCTTCTGTTATTTCTGATAGACTTGACTCTTTGTAGTCCTCCACTGTGCGCCATTGACAGAAACGTTGTTCTTCTGCTAGTCTTGCTCTCCTCACTTTACTCCATACCTCGTTTGACGCAGCCTTAGTCATCGCCTAACAACAATATTATACTGACCTTCTGGATTCCTTTTCTTCCCACACTTGTTCCTTGTTTCAGATTTTGTCTTGTATTCTTTCATCTGCTTCTCCTGATCCTTCTACTTCATCTTCTCTCTCTGCTTCTAATCAGGCTTCTTATTTTTCCTTTCAAGTATCTCTTCTGTGCTCTTCTATTTACCTCTTCATATGTGCCCCCCACATTGCCCTCTTCTTTTATTCCTGTTGATGATACTGCTACTTTTCTTTCTCAAGCTGCCCCAACTCTGCTTCTGCAGACCCTCTTGCATCACTACTGATTCCCAAGGTCTATCCTTTTCTTATTCCTCATCTGACTTCTCTTTTTAAGGCTTTTCTCCAATCTTCCACCCCTCCCACCATCCTTCAAACACACCACAATCCTCCATATAATTAAGAAACCATCTTTAGACCCTGCTGTTCCCTCCAATTTCTGACCTATATCAAGTGGTCCCTATCTGATTATGCTCGTTGAGCATATTTTTTGTTTTTTTGCTGGTTTCTTCTCATCTCAACTCTAATGCTCTCCTTTGTCTCTTTTAGTCTGGTTTCCGTCCTTATCATTCTACGTAGTGTGCTCTTCTCTCTGTCATGAATTCACTCCCTTGAGTCCGTTATGACAAGCACTTTTCAATTCTTATAGTTTTGGACTTGTCAGCAGCTTTTAATATGATTGGCCACTCTCTCTTGCTTGTTTCTCTTGCATCTCTTAGTCTTACTAACACTGTCCTCTGCTGGTTTCATCCTATCTTTCTAACCATACGTATGCTGTCACTTGGGCTGTCCAATCTTCACCTACACTACCTCTTCACCATGGAGTCCCTCATATTTCAGTACTAGGAACTCTTCTCTTTTCACTCTACACTATTATTCTTGTTTCTATCATCACTTTGTTCAGGCTATCACATCACTTCTATGCCGATGAATATCAACTTTTTCTTTCTTTCTCTGCATTTATACCGGCCATTCATAACATCATTAATTCTTGTCTCCTTGCTATCCAGTCGTGGATGTCGGCTCACGTTTTTCATCTTTACCCCTCCAAGATGGAATTTCTATTATTCCTTGTTACTACCATTCCCCCAACTTCTATTCCTGTCTCTAACTCCTTCCCTCTTGTTTTTTTTTACCAAGATATTCTTCTGCCGAAATCTTGGTGTACTTATTGACTCTTCTCTTACCTTTTCCTCTTTGATTTCTGCTCATTCTCGCTCCTCTCGCTTCCATCGTTTCAATATTCAGAATGCTAGACCCATTCTCTCATTTTATGTGACTAAGCTTCTTGTATCTTCCCTTATCTTTGCCAATCTTTTGTATTGCTTTTGTCTTCATCTTGGTCTTTCTGCTACTCATCTGGCCCCTTCTCTCTTTGTGTATAACTCCTCTATCCATCTCCATTTCTCCTTATCATGTTGTGACTCTATGTCTCCAGCTTTGACCTCTCCACACTTGCTTTCTTTTCATTCTTGCTTAAATGTTTTCATTCTATTCCCCACACGTTCCTTACATCCTGAATCTTTATTTATTCTTGTTGTTCCTCATTTTCATTGGAATGCCCTTCCTCTTCCATGTGTTCTCTTTCCTCATTTTCTCTGTTTCGTTCACGTCTTAAAGACCATCGTCTTAAACATTTTGTATAAACATTCTTCCGGGTCATTGTTCAATTTTTTGTAATGTTGTTATTCTTGTGTAAACCGTTTTGACGTATAGTGGTATAGAAATGCAGAAAAATATCAAATATAGTTCTAGAGAACATCCATCATTCATATTGGGGATGCTAATATTTAGATTGGACATCTCCCAGTTAGCAGACACCTCCTGATCTGCTTCCATGAAGTTTTGACTGCTTCTGGTTCCCATCTGTGCAGGTTCTCTTGTGGACAGGACCCACTCCCTTAAAACATGTTTCTTCCCATCTGCAGCCTTTAAGTTAGTGCCTTTCATTAATTCATCCAAATGGAACAGGTGGTCCTCTTTCCTGCAGCGATTTCAAGAGTCAGAAGAAACTATTCCCTGTGTGCTCCAACTTGTTAAAGTATCAAATATGTCCATGCTTATGTCATGATTATGTCACACTATGGGGAGTGATTAAAGATATGCCCCCTGTTAAAGAGGCAGCTGAAAAAAGAGGATACATTTTTTATCTGCTTCCCGGGCACAGAGGATTGGATGCTCCACCTAAGAGAAAGAGAAAACCACCAATCCATGTGACAACAGCCTGGGCATAACAGTAAAAGGGAGAGGTAAGAATGTGAAGATATAGAGAAGTGAGCACGTGTCAATCTGTAAGTGTGCTGGATACAAAGTCAGTATGACCCGAGTATAAGTGTCTTTTGCAATTTCGGTGTTTCTCCCTATCTTTTAGGTGGAGTTGACATAAGTTACTTCATGGTGATAACTACACTGGGCTCCGCGAGATACCACCTAAATTATGTGGAAAATAATAATATTGTATTCTAAGATATTATCTGCATCAGAAGTGAATAGGGAAAGAATCATCAGGTCCACCCAACAGGGTTGAAAGTTCCACACAGGGGGAGTCTGAAATTGATATTAGAAGGTCAGGGCCCTGCGAAGCACAAATTGTTTTGTTTTTCTGTGTAGCCCTCTTCTTTGATTTTTATGAGCTAAATCCCCTTAATTTAATTACTGGTGGGTGGTCTCAGTAAAGAGAAAGTAGTTTAGTGTTAATGCAGTGTTCTAGTTGATGGGGTGTGGAAGATTTCCAAACACCTTTCTTCCTTTTGCTTATCTCTTATTTTATCGTGTTTATGCCTTGTATTGTGTGTTTTGTTCTTAACTGTATGTTAATTGAAATTTGTTGTTAAATGTGGTTTTTGTAAAATGTTTTTTAACCAAATACAATTTAAAAAAATAATAATAAAAAAATTATAAATATATATATATTACATGGCCACGGTAGTGGCCATGTAGTTATGGTTAAGTTGCTGTTTCCATAGGAAGAGCACTTTTTGGGCGGCTTATAACTTCGCTCTCCCTGGATGGATCCTCACCAAACTTTGCAAAAAAAAGTAGTTGGGTCACTCTGAATTTATTCGCAAAGTTTGGTGAGGATTCGTCCAGGGGGGGCAAAGTTTTAGGGGGGGTCCCAAAACTTTTTTTTTTCCCATAGACTGAATCGGAAAAAACTTTGCGCACGGCTACAGCCCGAACCGCTGGACGGATTTACACCAAATTTGCGGCAGGAGCGGCGGCCTGGTCCCAAAAGCGTGCTTTTGTAAATTTGGTGTAAATCCGTCCAGTAGTTTTTTAAAAAATGACTAAAATGTAAGGCAAAAAAATTAGTGATATCTGCGTTCGCTTCGCGGACGGACTTCCCTGTTCGCTCCGCGGACAGCACCCCGATTGGCCCGTGGGCTTGCGTCATGTCCGCGGACATGCAACGTGTTCGCTGATTGGACGGCAAGGGGCGTGGAGCGCGTTAGAATTTCTGTGGCGACCGCCATCTTGTATTCGCAGTCGACCGTGTACAGCGCAGTGAAACGTGGATAAAAAATTGTATTTAGTGCCGTGTGTTGGTGTGTAAGAGTGTTTGGGGAGGGTGGGGGAGTATGAGATAGGTTCAATGCTTTGTTTTTTTATGTGCTAGACGTTTTTGTTGCGTTCGATTTGTCCGCGGAGAACACGGCTGTTCTGACATTTTGTAAATAAACTAAATGGTGGGGTGTTTAGAGGACGGAGTATGTGTCATTTTTGTTCTCAAGGAAGGTAAAAATGAGCTATGAACACTCGCGGTGTACTTAATCGTTCGTAAATACACAAACTGGCGGTGTCCTCAGGACGCTGTCCGTATTGTAATTTGCCTAGTTGAATGTGTTCTAAGAACACTCGCAGTGTCCCGAAATGGTTGCAATTACACAAATGGGGGTGTTCTGAGAACGTTGTTTGTATTGTTCGTTGTCAGGGTGAAAGTGTTTTAAGAGCACTCCTTTTGTCCGCTAATAGTACAATTTCCTAGGGGCGTCAACCGACTTTTTGTCCACTAAAGAAACAATAAATCCGGCTGGTGTGCGTCGACATTATGTGATAATCCTATGACTGGCGCTATTGACCTGGCTGACTTGCTTTTGCGACACTAAATCATATCTCCCGCCACTAAGCCTGATATTATCAAAGCATTCATATTCCCCGCCTCTCTCCGTGACGTTACAGGGTGCGTAATGAAACGCGCCCAGTCGTCTCCAGTACTACGCGACTTTACACAGAACCCAAAAGACAACACACATTATGTCACAACACAGCGCGCCACAATTCAGAATATGAAACTGTGATTTAAAAGCAAAGAGCAAGATTGTAAATGTTGTAAAGTACATTTATTTGACATCAAATGTTTAGAGAATATTCAGCAATTTGCATTTGTCTTTGTTGTCGATCCGCAAAAGTTCATGTTGAGACACGTGATGTTCCTTTGCGGTACAGAGAGTGTTAGATCAGGTTACAACTCAGTGCGTCACAATTCGGAATATGAAACTGTGGTTTAAAAGTAAACAGCAGGATTGTACACTTGGTAAAGTACATTTATTTCTCATGAAATGTTTAGTGAATATTCAGCGATTTGCTATTGTCTTTGCTGTCGATCAGCAAAAGTTTATTTGGAGCAGCGCGTTGTTCCTTTGCGGTAGATAGGCTGTTGGTTTATGATAAAAGCAGTAAATGGTCTCTCTGATAATCGGAAGGTTGCTCCAACAACGAGCCATTAGAAAACCATATTGGTTGGTATGTTGTTTGTAGCCGCTAGTACTGCGTAAGGGCATATTGGTCCTTGGCGATTGTCCCATAAAATGGTGAGGGTCATGAAGTTGCATATTTGGACTTGCACCTGGCAGTTGAAGACCCCATCCGCTGGAGTCTGTAAATTGTGACATAGACAAAACGGGGCCACATACCTGTTTTAAAAAACATAAATTAGTCTCACCAGCCGATCTTCATTAAAAATCATCATTTTATTTATTAGGGCGTGAAACTATTTGCTATCGAAGATAGTGCAACAGAGTATGTTAATAATAAAAAAATAATATTTTCCCATTCATATAACGCTAAGAACTGTGAGGTATCTAAGCGGTGCTTATTATTAACCACGGTGTTTGGTGCTCATTTATCGACCACAGAAGGATGAAAGGCTGAGTTTGGGCTTGCCTGGATTCGAACTTGCGTTAGCAAGCTGTGCACGGATGTCAAAGCGAGCGCTGTACTCGCTGTGCCACTTGAAAGGCTACAGTAAAGTGGCGCAGCGAGTAGAGCGTTTGACCGCCTATAGATCGGTTAAATTATTTCTATTAACCCACTCTGTGTCGTCTGCCTTTTTCAGAGCCCTCTAAACGACAGGGGATCAAATCGGCGGTGATAGTACGCGGTAGAAAACATTATGCCACTTTCAACGAACAAGTTCAACTTCAGCGGTCTTTAATGCTACGCTATTGTAATTATATTTGGTATACAGTAATGTAAAGGGTTACTTACAGTACAATTGCAATTTCCATTGTCTACGAGTGGTGCAGTCCGAAAATACGACTCTGCGTGTGCCAACGATCTTTCGCATAGTGATATAATATGTAAAAGTGGTTTCGTTTCAGAAATTTCATCTTTATCTTCTCTTACGTTTTAGCAACACTCCTTCAAGAGAAGTCTTTCATCACAATCTCTGTCTGTCAAGATCAAAACACAATACAACCTTATAGTCTGCTTCGTGAGCCTCTCCGGTGCCCGAGAAAAAAATGAAGCAGCTGACCTTCACTGTGAACGAGCATAAATTCTTACTTTGCAACATTCTGTGTAAAGCCATCTGTAGAAGTTGGTTTTTGCACGCCATGTTTGTATATTGTTTGCGTGATATTAAAAAAACGTTTGTTTAAAGGACGTTATGGTTCTAAGTACAGCCGAAAGACCCCTGAAAATAGCAAGTTATGGTAAGCTATGAAAAATAACTTGCACCAACACCATGCACTGCTAAGACTAACACCTAGGACATCAAAGATGACATCGCAAATGTCATTGATGAAATCATTGATGATATCACATGTGTATGTACTTTTCATAGAATTTGTGTACTAGGGATTTTCATTATAATGTTCCGAAAAAAGTGTCAAGGATATTGTAATAAATATACCGTTATTAGTGCTTTGCACGATGCATTTATATCAATAAATAGCATTGTATTATGGGATTCTATGTAGTATACTGAGCTGCTAATGGAGAAAGATAGCATTGTGTGCAGAGTACAATATAAAAGTATAATATTTGTAATGTTAATATGTAGAATAATGAAATGATAATTGTCCTGAAATGTTGGAAAATTCACAAAATGGGGGTGTTCTGAGGACGTTATTCGTATTGTGTGATTGCTTAGCTGTATGCAATGAGGGAATGGTACAGAGAGTAAAGTGGACGCCGTCCGCGGACACCGCGGCTGTTCGTGGACAGGGTGTGGTAAATCCGGGTTTTTCCAGGAAATCCAACATGGAAAGAAGACTGTACGGATCAGCCAATCAGATGTCGAGGTTGTGGATTTGTGTTGAAAGAGACTGTGTGTGGTGAAGATGGCAGAAGTGGAGAAAGTCAGGGTGTTGGTGCTCGGAGATATGTTTGTGTATGGTTTACAGCAGTACGCTGAATGCAGGCATGTTGCAAAGAACTTTGATGTCAAAGGAGTGGAGGTGGTGTGGAGCACTGTGCCTGATTGCAATGTACAGGGAATTGTACAAGTTTGTGCGGATATGGCCACGATGAACAGTCCGCATGTGGTAGTTTTGCACTATGGTGCTTTCCATTTGGGCAACGTCAGTGCCCCTACTTTGTTGGCTGATTTGGAATGCTTGGTTCAAGCCGTAGTGAAGATCCTTCCAAATGCGAAAGTAATTTTTTCTGGATTACTACCTAGGGCAATATGGGACAATAGTTCAGTTTTTTGTCCTCAGCAAAACATTGCTAGGTGTGTCATCAACCGAGGCATGTGTGCCTTCATGCTTAGAGCTGGTATGTTCTTCTGTAACAATGAGAATATTGATGCCAGTAATGCTGTTAATTTTAAAGAAGATGGCATTTCTTTATCTTTTACCGGAAATGCCTTTTTATTTTGGAATGTAAGGGTTTCTTTGGAGAAGGTTATGTGAAGATTTTAGGAGTAAAGTAAGAAAAAAAAACAAGAAAAAAAATATAAAATAACAGGTGTCTGTCAAGCATCTGTAAAAAAAAAAACGCTCTTTTCAGAGCTAACTTCAAAGGGGAAATGGGGCACACTATTTAAATTTACATTCACCACGCTCACATTTTCGATGTGTCCGCGGACATGGCGGTAGTCCGCGGACATGAAAATCACTACGAGGGGGTTAGTATGTTCTATGTTACATGTCAGGGATATTATGGTTAAGTTGTGTTACTAAAAACCTATGAAATTCAGTGAAAAAACTTTGTTAAAGGAACGTTATGGTTCCAAGTAAAACCGAAAAACCCTTGAAATTCGCCAGTTATGGTAACATAAGCAACCATAACTTGCGCCACCGTGCACTGCTAACACTAACACCCAGGACATCGAAGATGACATCACAAATGTCATTGATGACATAACTGATGACATCACATGGCTGGCTTTCCCTTTTTATCCTTTACTGACATATCGAAGCCACATAGCTTTCTGCAGTAACAGTCAGGAAGTAAAAGTTGAAAAGGTACTATATTTGTAGACTTGGGTTCCTGTCACATCATATATGAAACATGTACGTAGCGGAAGATACAGGCTTGAAAGAGAGGAATCCTTTCTGTGCATGAAGATAATCATTATGGTATCAGCACTTTGTCATAGTTTTAGTTTTTATTACTCTACCTTCCCTCTATATGCTCATATTTGGATACATTATAGTCACTCCCCATGGAGTGAATGGGAAAAAAATTTTGCTCGCGTCTACAGCCCAAACCGCTGGATGGATTTCCACCAAATTTGGACCAGGATCAGCGGCTTGGTCCCGAAAGCGTGCTTTTGCAAATTTGGTGAAAATTCGTCCAGTAGTTTTTTTTTAAAATGACCAAAAAGTAGGTTAAAAAAAAATTAGTGATATCTGTGTTCGGTTTGCAGATACACTTCCCTGTTCGCTCTGCGGAAAGTGTCCTGATTGGCCAATCGTCTTGCGTGATGTTCGCGGACATGCAAAGTGTTCGCTGATTGGACGGCGTGGAGCGTGAAGCGCGTCAGATTTTTCGGTAGCGCCCGCCATATTGGATTCGCGGACGTCCCGGACAGCGCGGTGAAACTTTGTTCAAAATGTGTATTTTGTAGAGTGTGTTGGTGTGTAGGAGTGTTTGGGGAGGGTGGGAGTGTGTGAGATAGGATGAAAGTTGTGTTTTTTATGTGTTGGACGTTCTTTTTGTGTTCGATTTGTTTGCGGACATCACGGGTGTTCTGAAATGTTCTAAATAAACTGACTAGGGGGTGTTCTAAGGAGTCAAAATGTGTCCGTTTTGTTCGCAAGCAAAGTGAAACTGTTCTAAGAACACTCGCAGTGTCCGGGGAGTGTTCGTAGGTGGTGTACTGAGGACGCTGTCCGTATTGTTCTCTGTCAAGTTGAATGTGTTCTAAGAACACTTGCGGTGTCCTGAAATGTTTGCAAATAAAGAAAATGGGGGTGTTATGAAGACGCTTCTAAGAACACTCGCGGTGTCCGGGGAGTGTTCGTAGGGGGTGTCCTGAGGAGGCTGTCCGTATTGTTCTCTGTCAAGTTGAGCCTGTCCTAAGAACACTCGCGGTGTCCTGAAATGTTCGCAAATAAACAAAATGGGGGTGTTCTGAAGACGCTTCTAAGAACACTCGCGGTGTCCGGGGAGTGTTCTTAGGGGGTGTCCTGAGGACGCTGTCCGTATTGTTCTTTGTCAAGTTGAATGTGTCCTAAGAACACTTGCGGTGTCCTGAAATGTTTGCAAATAAACAAGATGGTGGTGTTCTGAAGACGCTTCTAAGAACACTCCCGGTGTCCTGGAATGTTCATAGGGGGTGTGCTGAGGACGCTGTCCATATTGTTCTCTGTCAAGTTGAATGTGTCCTAAGAACACTAGCGGTGTCCTGAATTGTTCGCAAATAAACAAGATGGGGGTGTTCTGAGGACGTTTTTGAGAACACTCCCGGTGTCCTGGAATGTTCGTAGGGGGTGTCCTTAGAACGGTGTCCGTATTGTTCGTTGTTAAGTTGAAAGTGGTCTAAGAACTATCGCGTTGTTCTGAAATGTTCGTTGGGGGTGTCCTGAAAACGGTGTCCGTATTGTTCGCTGGCAAGCTCAAAGTGTTCTAACATTGTTCGCGGACATTAAAAGTTTCCCATAGATCATAGTTGAAATGTTTGACTCTATGGATGTGATATGCTGCGGTGGTTGTTGCCAGGGCATAGAGTCTTGGGTGCATGGCCATTTCGCCATGCACCCAAGACTCTATGCCCTGGCAACAACCACCGCAGCATATCACATTCAGATTTGTTTATAAGTTTGGGTGAAAAACAAATGTATAAGGAACAAAGGTATTAGATACTATGGATGTGATGTGCTGCTATGGTTGTCCTTATTATTGTATACTTACTGTTTGGTCTAGTAATGGGAGTCCATGTTTTTTTTCTTCATTTCTGTGATAAAAGAAAATAGCATGTTAGTATTAGGATTTTGTAATGACTTATTACATTGTATAAGCAATATACTTTTTTTTTTTTTTTACCCTCATATTTAGTAGAGTACAAATCAGAGTACTGTGCAATTTGCTCAGTTTCTGTATTTGTTGCTAAAATCATTGGGTCTGTGGGAGAAAAAAAAATCCATGTTGGATTTAAAAAAAAACCTTTTTCTGTTATGCTACAGTTTATTTGTTTGTTTGTTTTCAGTGTTCACTTGTTGTTTCTGGCTAATGCTTTATACTTTGCTTTGTTGTATTTCTTTTGGAACAGTAACAGATTCTTCATTTGTTTTGATATTATAAAATTTTGGAGCAGTTAGATACCAATTGGCGTATTCTAACTGTCTATTTTTTTAATATATAGTAGTGGTTTTCATTTACCTATTTGGATATTGTTAAATTTTGGGACAGTTAGATACCAATTGGCGTATTCTAAATGTGTATTTTTTGGCCTAATTTAGTGGTATTCATTTATCTGATTAGTTGTTGTAGAATCTTTGAGTGTTAGATAGCTTTTGGAGTATTCTAACAGTTTATATCACTTTAACACACATTTATAATTTTGGGACAGTTAGATACCAATTGGCGTATTCTAACTGTGTATTTTTTGGCCTAATTTAGTGGTATTCATTTATCTGATTAGTTGTTGTAGAATCTTTGAGCAGTTAGATAGGTTTTGGAGTATTCTAACAGTTTATATTTTTGTAACACAAATATACTGAAAGGTTTAAATACAGTTTATTTATCAAATTTTGGTTTTAAGAACATCAAATAAGAGTTTGTAAGATTTGCTGGTAATCTCTGCTTTAGAGTAATGGTACTATCATTACATTCAAACCATCCACATTTCTTTTTTATGTATGCCGTGTAGTGCCCTGAATTGGTTGTGGCTCATGCGTGGTAGATTATACCTATTGTTGTGAAGGTTTTCTTACCAAGTGATATTTGACCATGTGTGAATCCAGTCAGCTTGCAGTTGTTTTTGGTACCATCTGCATTGTAACGTAGAAGGATTAGTATTACATATTTACTATGTGTTTGTATTACTAACGTGGAGCGATTATCTGAATTGCAGGTAGAGCATAATCTACCATGGTTTGCATTTTGTACAAGTTGCTGAAATGGAATGGATTCACAATTTGGTATTGATATATATATGAAGTGTTCATTGGGGATTTCTTCTTGTGTCACATTGTTGCAGAGAGTGCATGTATGTTTCCACATGTATGAAATCTAAAAGATTTCATTTATAGGTATGTTTTTGTTTTCCAGTACTTGTAGTAAGTACATTAGAAATTCTTGTGGATCTTCCTGTGAGTTTATAGTGAATTTCACCATTCCAGCACAGTAGTCCAATTGTCGTCTTATTCCAAAAACACTCACAGGCCGATTCATGGAATAATTAGCGCGGCGCAAGTGGGCAAAAACGTGCGAATCGCAGTGGAATAGCGAAAATCGCAGTGCAATTGCGAAAATCGCACGAAAAGCAGCGCGTCGATTCATGGAAGGCCGTGCGCGAGAAAACCAGCGGATGTGCGATAAAAAAGTGCGCGGCGCACGTTGGCGCACAGGCCATCTAACAGCATGCGCCAGGTCACAGCGAAAATCGCACAGGCCACAGCGAAATTCGCACATAGCGCGGCGCACGCAACAAAAGTAGGCGGAACACGGGCGTAACACTCGGAATGGGGAACAACTTGCCAAAACGTGGGCGTCACGGGGGAAGTACAGGGCTCAAGTGCGCGGAACGCCCACACGCTCGCCTACAACACGTATTCATGGAATAGAATAGGGCAAAAAAGCGCACGCTCAAACCAGCGCACAGGCACAAACACGACCGCCACAAGAAAGCAGGCGGTAGCGTCTCTGCGGCTGTAAGAAATGTGCGCCAAAAGGTGCGCCAAAAAATAGCACCTATATACTGCCATGATGAATGTCCCATACTGTGGCCCTCCAGGAAAAATGACGTGCAAAGGGGTACCCACAAACACGGACAAAAGGGGTACCCACAAACACGGACAAAAAATACGTGTGCGTGTATACCGGGGTGCGCGGGAAGTCTAACACGCGATTTCAGTAGGGTACGTGCATCACAGGGGTTCGCGTGAAGTTATTCAAGCGATCGGGCCTGGGGGAGCGGGCTACGTGTATTTCAGGGGTTCGCGTGAAGTTTCACACGCGATCGGGCCTGGGGGAGTGTGCTACGTGTATTTCAGGGGTTCGCGTGAAGTTTCACACGCGATCGGGCCTGGGGGAGCGGGCTACGTGTATTACAGGGGTTCGCGTGAAGTTCCTCACGCGATCGGGCCTGGGGTAGCGGGCTACGTGTATTACAGGGGTTCGCGTGAAGTTCCTCACGCGATCGGGCCTGGGGGAGCGGGCTACGTGTATTTCAGGGGTTCGCGTGAAGTTCCTCACGCGATCGGGCCTGGGGGAGCGGGCTACGTGTATTTCAGGGGTGCGCGGGAAGTTCCACACGCGAATAGCCTGGGGGCGCGTGTATTTCAGGGGTGCGCGGGAAGTTCCACACGCGAATAGCCTGGGCGCGTGTATTTCAGGGGTGCGCGGGAAGTTCCACACGCGAATAGCCTGGGCGCGTGTATTTCAGGGGTGCGCGGGAAGTTCCACACGCGAATAGCCGGGGCGCGTGTATTTCAGGGGTGCGCAGGAAGTTCCACACGCGAATAGCCTGGGCGCGTGTATTTCAGGGGTGCGCGGGAAGTTCCACACGCGAATAGCCTGGGCGCGTGTATTTCAGGGGTGCGCAGGAAGTTCCACATGTGATTTGACAGTGTGGGTCCTCCCAGGTGTACCCTGTACACCCTCCACGGCCCCTGCAGGCAGCCCACACCACAGGGGACTACCCTGCATCCCTGGTCATGTCCCGCAGGCAGCCCACCCACCATGGGCATGCCCCCCAGCAAAGGCACATGTCTCCTTGAACTAATGAACACCAACTCATGTCCCCTTGCACCCCCACCCCCCAGCACTGTGGGGCACATGCCAGCAGGCCCCCACCCATGTCCAACTCATGTCCCCCACCACCCCCACCCCCCAGCACTGTGGGGCACCTGCCAGCAGGCCCCCACCCATGTCCAACTCATGTCCCCCACCACCCCCACCCCCCAGCCACCAGGGTCACCCTCCACCAGGCCCCCACTCATGTCTCCCACCACCCCCAAACCCCAGCAGTGCAGGGTCACCCTCCACCAGGCCCCCACTCATGTCTCCCACCACCCCCAAACCCCAGCAGTGCAGGGTCACCCTCCACCAGGCCCCCACTCATGTCTCCCACCACCCCCAAACCCCAGCAGTGCAGGGTCACCCTCCACCAGGCCCCCACTCATGTCTCCCACCACCCCCAAACCCCAGCAGTGCAGGGTCACCCTCCACCAGGCCCCCACTCATGTCACCCACCACCCCCACCCCCCAGCCACCAGGGGCACCCTCCACCAGGCCCCCACTCGTGTCTCCCACCACCCCCAAACCCCAGCAGTGCAGGGTCACCCTCCACCAGGCCCCCACTCATGTCTCCCACCACCCCCACCCCCCAGCCACCAGGGTCACCCTCCACCAGGCCCCCACTCATGTCTCCCACCACCCCACCCCCCAGCCACCAGGGGCACCCTCCACCAGGCCCCCACTCATGTCTCCCACCACCCCCACACCCCAGCCACCAGGGGCACCCTCCACCAGGCCCCCACTCATGTCACCCACCACCCCCACACCCCAGCAGTGCAGGGGCAGCCTCCACCAGGCCCCCACCCATGTCTCCCACCACCTCCACCCCCCCAGCACTGTGGGGCACCTGCCAGCAGGCCCCCACCCATGTCCAATCCATGCCCCCCTGCACCTGGGTCCCAACATTCCCCAATCATGTCCGTAATGCCCATCCTCCCCTGCCAAAAGGCCCAACCAACTATCACACCCACCCACATATCAAAGGCAATTACATGTTACACCCCCAATTTGAATAATGCAATTGAACACATGTCTGTCACACACAATGGCTGCAAGTGAATGACAAAACACCCAACATGACATGCCTGAAAGCAATGAGATGATACGACACATTGAAGAATAAAAAAATAATATGTATTGAACAGCAAGTAGAATGGAAAGAAATAAGAAAAAACACAAAGCAAATCAAACAAAACAAGATGAATGTCCAAGAAAATAATCTGAAAAATTAAAATAAGCCACTGAAGAACCATGAAGAAGATCATCCTGGGTCCATGAGCCCAACCAAATTAAACCTAACTATGACTACTAACTAAAAACTGAACTATATACAAAAAAGTGGTGCATTGTCCAATCGCAACCAAAAAAAAATTCAAAAAAACAAAGGAAACCTAACCCTAACTTTACAACTATATACAAAGGCAGCGGGCTATTCGGACGGCTCACTGGTTGTTGTCATGGGCCAGGGCATCATCGAACTCCTGGTCAATGGCTTGGAGGCGGGCATGTTCCCTGGCCCGAGGTCCCGCAGGGATAACGCAGTGTCAAGCTCAAACTCCCTGCGAAGACCCTCGAGGCACTCAGCCCGCCTCAGCGCCCTCCGCATGGAGTCCTCCGCCCTGACCATCGTGAGCCGTTCCTCCTCTGCCCGCTGCCGCTCCGCACCTATCCGCTGGCACAACCGCTCCCACACGGAAGCCACTCCCATTCCAGGGTTCTCCTGCTCTCCGGCCGATGCCTGCACCCCTGATGTTGATGGCCCCGAGCCATGATGCCTCCCACGTTGAGCCTGCTGCTGCCTCCGACGCAACTGCCTGTGCCAGCACGACGGCAACCAGGCTGATGGAAACCACCGACGCCGTTGTGCACGTGCCCTGCCCGATGATGCCGTCACATCCTCCATCTGCTGGGGTCCAGTTGCCGTGGTGTCCACCCCTGCTGGATCTCTGACTCCCGACTGTGGCAGGGATGGGATCCCCACCGAGCTGGCTGCATTGGTCGGGGCAGGTCCACAGGGGGCCCTGGTGGCATCTGGGCTGGAAGACGGCAAGGAGAACGACTGGTGGATAGCCTGCACAGAGGAGGAGAGGGCCGCCACATTGGCCAACACATGCAGGAAACCCCCGAACATGGCCGATCCCAATTGGGCCACGTCGGCACGGTGCACTTCGTGATGACGTGCGTGCTCCTCCCGGGAAGCACGCACGGCATCACGAATCACAGCCGTGCGCATCGCGACCCCAATCAGGACCTTCTCCGCACGGCCAGGGGTTCCCACGTCCGCAGGTGGAGGGGAGTCAGGTGACATGGACATCCCCTCTACCTGCGGACAGGCCTGGGACGGGGCATCCCTGCTGGTGCATGGTGGTGCACTCACAGGGTCAGGGACAGCGACATGCACAGGCCCCTCCACGGTGACCTGTGCTGCCTCCTGCCCCTGGCCCTGGACTGCACCACTTGCACCAGCAGGGATGCCCCCACCAGGCCCCATGTGTGCCCCAGTGGCGGCCTCCTCCTCCTCTGTGCAAACCACCAACCTGGATGGCTCCTCACCGTCACCCACCGTAGCAGGCCCCTGTGGGGGCTCACCCACCCCTTCCGCTGCAGCCGTGGGGGCATCCCCGCCGCCTTGCTCCACAGCGCCGTCTCCGTCCTCTTCTTCACTAGCCGCTGCGTAGAGGGAGACAAAGAACACAAGCATCAGGGCACTGTACAATGGTCCCCTAGACAGGAAGCAATAGCAGATGAGCACCACTGTCAAAGTACACTTCCATCATGTCCCTCCACAACACATGGGTCAGTCCAGGCAAAACACACACAGTAACAGGCATGGTGCATGCCATGGACATTTCCATGCATGTCCAATGGACTCTTGAAACATTCAATGATATGTAACTCACATGCATCATGGCTCATGCCTATCACATGCACACACTTCACCTCAGTCACATCCATCTGGCCCCAAACACACCAAACACAGCGGATACAAGGGTAATTTGCCTGCTTCACTGAATCTGTGCATTGTCACACACATGTGTCATGCATCCATGGCATGCACAAGTCACAGACACGCAGGTCAGGCACACAGACATGGCTACCATATATGTACCTGGCATCAGCACCCATCCCTCACCCCCACCCATGTCCAGGTACAGAGACTGGCATGCTCTCATGTTCAAAATCTGCATAGGGCTCCCCATGCGGCATTTCAACACATGCAACAACCATGTGCATCACACATCACTGGTCGCACATGCATTACCATGATGTCCCTGCACACATACATGCATACATGGCCTATGGCACACATACAGGCAAGTATCATAGAACCAGCACACCGCAACATGCCCTGTCTCACACAGTAATGCATGGACACTTACCGCTCAACTCCAGACGGGCCTCCCTCTCAAGGATCTGGGCGTGGAGCGCTGGGCGTACGCGTTCCAGGACCCTCATCTGGATGGAACTCATGCGGCCCCGGCCCCCCTCCACGAGGCGCCGGGCCTTCACAAGGGTCCTGGACCTCAAGTCCTCCCAGCGCTTCTTGATCTTCAGGACGTCGCGGGTTGCCACCCCCTCCGCGTTGATGGCAACCACACAGTCGGCCCAGATCCTCTGCCGTCCTTCCTTGCTGGCGCGGGACGATCCAAAGAGGGCATCATACTGCCCCAGGACATGCTCCACCAGGACACCAACTTCGGTGACAGTGAAGCTGGTGCCCCTCTGCCCCTCTGGCCTGGGGTTGCCACTGGTGCCAGATGTGGAAGTGCCCGACATGGCAACCCCAGAGGCAGGTGTGGGTGGGCAACTGGGTCCTGGGGCTGGGCTGTGGAGCGATGTAATCCCAGTCGGGAGTCTTCAGTTCCAGCAGGGGTGGACACAGCAACTGGACCCCTGCAGATGGCTGATGTGCAGGCACCAAATGGCAGGGCACGGTGGCAGCAGGCAGGCAGGCAGGCAGGCAGCAGCAGATGGCACGTGGGAGGCTGCTCGGGGCACTGGGGGGCAGTAACTCGGCCTTCTGGGCAGGAGCGTGGTCTTCCGTGTGTTTTCGCGTGGCCAGCTTGATACGGAGTGATTTGGCACGTTAAAATCCTGCACGTCAGCGTGAAATCCGAGGAAAGGCCCTTAGCGCGTAAGCGCGTCAGCACGCATACGCGATTCTATTGGACCAGAGTCCCTCAGCGCGTAAGCGCGTCTGTGACGTGACCCGCACGGGTGTTCCCCACTCAGCACGTGATGACGGGGCACACGTGGAGATACTGCACGTCAGAGTGTCATCGCGTGTAATTGGACAAAAGTGCGCGTACACGCGATTGGCCTATGTACGTGTATTTAATGGGTGCGCGGGCACTTATACACGCAAGTACGTCAGCGAACCTGTATCCCGTTGTGCGTGTGAATTTCCACACGCTATTGGACTGGGAACTGGATTCCAGGGGTGCGCGGGTCACACGCTGTATCCCGTGGTGCGTGTGAATTTCCACACGCTATTGGACTGGGAACTGGATTCCAGGGGTGCGCGGGTCACACGCTGTATCCCGTGGTGCGTGTGAATTTCCACACGCTATTGGACTGGGAACTAGATTCCAGGGGTGCGTGGGTCACACGCTGTATCCCGTGGTGCGTGTGAATTTCCACACGCTATTGGACTGGGAACTGGATTCCAGGGGTGCGCGGGTCACACGCTCGCCTAGAACACGCGCAAAGCATAAATTTGCGGACTTTAACAATAACAAGCTCAGACGCCAGGATGAACATACCGTTCCTAGCAGCAGTGGCAGTGGGCTACCAAAGGAGGAGGAGGAGGATAGTCAGGGCCTGAATATTCACACCCAGAACCAGCCTTTTCGGGATGCCTGATGACCAGGTGTATGGGAGGTACAGGTTTCCACCACACATTATACTGGACCTGGTGAGTGAGTGGGAGGATGACCTCACATCACCCACCCTGTGCTCCCAAGCACTCAGCCCCCTGGAGAAGGTCCTCAATGTACTGCACTTCTTAGCCACTGGATCATTTCAGCGGACAAGTGCCATAGTGGGTGGGGTGTCACAGGCCACCCAGTCACGCTGCCTACACCAGGTCTTGAACATCATCACTGCACGCCCATCAGTCCGCAGGCACATATACCTGCCCAGAACACCTGCAGAAAGGCATGCTGCCGCCCAGGATTTTTACGCTGTGGCACGATTCCCCAAAGTGCTAGGTGCCATCGACTGCACCCATGTGGCTCTACGTCGCCCCAGGGCATCTGAGCACATCTATAGGAACCGCAAGCACTGGCATTCCATCAACGTGCAGGTAGCATGTAATGCCAAGGGAATCATCACCTCAGTATATGCCAACTATCCCGGCTCCACCCACGACAGCTTCATTTACCGAATGTCCACCCTAAGCCGGGACCTAGAAGCTGGGCGGCATGGCGATACATGGCTGCTTGGTGAGTATGTATGCCACTGCACATGCATGCATGTTGGATACTGAGCAAGGTCACAACCCCACCAATGATACCAATCACCACCTCCACAGGGGACAGTGCCTACCCTCTCAGCCCCCACATGATGACGCCAATTCGGAACCCCACCACGCCACCCCAGGTAAGATATAACACAGCCCACATTACAACCAGGGGCATAGTGGAGCGCACATTCGGAGTGCTAAAGTCACGCTTTCGCTCCCTTGACCGTTCTGGCGGGCAGCTGTTATACGCTCCCCCAGTAGTGTGCAGGATCATAGTGGCAGCATGTGTCCTGCACAACGTTGCAACACGCCGGGGCCTGGCCGTGGACATGGTGGTGGCCCCACATCCCCAACCACATGCACAGCCGCTGCGCATGGGAGGGGAAAGGGCACGGGGGGAGGCAGCCCGTACACAGCTAGTGGCTAATTACTTCACATAGAAATCACACCCCTGTGGAGTGCACACTGCCCTGGCACATTCCATCTGACAATCAATGATGACTCAACCTGACACTGATCCTGAATGTCTGGAGAATGAACCGGGAATACCATGTCAGCCTGAGATTGTTCACCTGGAAGTGTCACAATGTGTGCATCCCTACCCACACAGACACCACCAATGCAGTTTTGTGAAGTTACACATTGAAGCAGCTAAAATGAATACCCACTTGCAAAATGCAACAAGAGGACAGTGCCATGTCAGCCAACCCAACCCCAGCACCGCCACACGACACACCGTGCCATGTCATGCTAATTGCAGGTAAACAAAGTAATCCCCACAACATGACATCAGTCTCACTATGTACAGTGGCACTATTAGAAACCTGCAACACCTGAAATGCTCACAGCAATGCCGGACCAACAACATACTTGAGCACGTAGTACCATTAACATGACATCACAAATGTTACATATTAGTAGTCTCACCACCTGGAAATGCCTGCACTCCCACCACTACCAACTGTGCAGTGTTGTCGCCATGTAGAGTTGTAGGTGCACTGCTGCCAACATGGACCCCATCTCCAGACTAGAGGTCCTTGTGTGGACATGAGGAAGGGACCTGCAAATTGGGAGGTAGACACAGAAGAAGAGTTACACATCAATGCAACATGCAGTGTACAACACAACAGCAATATGCACTAGGAATGTATACACAGTATTGACTACAGACTGCCCACACAGCTCATGGGAGTCCAACGTCACTGTGTAATTCACTGTCACTTGGGCACACCCTTTGCAAGCCCATGGAAACGGGAAGCAGGAGGGGTGTGTGTGACTCAAACCCAAGCATCTGAACCAAATACATTACAAGCCTGCATGTGCCCAGCCACAATGCAGCGTATGCCCACAGGAACCACGGAAGCCAACAGATCGTCCCAAAAAAATTGGGAATAAAAGAAATCAAAATAAAAATAAAAATAAGAAACAATCAAAAATGGCCATTGATGGGCCCGGGGGGGCTGGGGAGGCCACCCAGGAGGTCCGAGGACAGGATGCACACCAGAACCCACCTGCGTGGATCCTGGGAAGATAAAACACCTCCATGGGCTCATGGCCCACACGGCTACCCTATTGTGGGAGTATCACTGCTGTCGCTATTATCACCCTGTGCAGCTGCATCCGGAGGTGGTTGCACTATGGGAGTCAGCCCACGCAAGGCCCTAGTCTGCTCCTCCATGGCTGCAAGCATGCGGGTGTGGTAGGTCTGGTTCTGGAGGATGAGTGTGCGGAGGTCCCCATGCAACAACTCACGGGATGCCCGGACCTCCGCCCTCATTGCCTGCATCTCAGCTGAGAGCGTACGGGTGAGACGCTCCAGCTGCTGTTCTGTCCTTTGGTGTGTTGAAGCCTCAAGCTCAACAAGAGTCGTCCTGAGGTGAAGGAGCTCCTGCCTCAGGGCTTCCCTGTGACCCTGGGACTCAATGGAGATGGCCTCCTGCAGAGTCGCCAGTGCCGCCCGCCTATCCCTGTTGGACCCCAACATGTCCTCCCTGTGTGACTGGCAGATGGAGTCGGTTGCCTGCTCTAGTCGCTCCATCAGCCTTTCTGGGGGGACAATGGAAGTGGCCACCCTATCCATGGCCTGAGCCATCATCTCGGATGATGCAGCCTGTTGGGTTGCCATACCGTAAATGGATTGCTCCCATGCGGTATTGCCGGGTGGCGTACGGCCACCACGTCGGCGGGCACCACACCTGTCTGGGGCAAGGCGAACTGCGCCTTGCTGTGCCGGCACTGCCTGAGGCTGCAGGACTGCATTCCCCCTCTGATCTGCTGGCCCAGGAACAGGATCAGATGTCGCAGAGTGTGACCCTGCATCCGTAACCACCGAAGGCGTAGCTGCCAACACTGACATCCCCATGGAGGGTTCTGACCCTGGTGCAGGTGGGTGAGACAGAACAGAATCCCTCCCTGGAACACTCACCTGCGACGGCACGTAGGTCTCATGCGAATCAACACCTGAGTACAGCTTGGGGGAGGTGCAGCCAGAGACACCCCTTGAGAGCACGACCTGCAGCACTTGTGGGTTCTCCCCCACCACCACACCACGTCCCTCACTGGTGGTTGGTCGGCCCTCGGACCCCTCCTGGGTCTGCACCATCTCCACAACCCCAGCAGTATCAGGTGCGTCTTCCCCTGCAAAGACATGAAAACAAAGAAATGGAAACAGGCATTAGCACCATGGCACACATTGAGGGCTGAGAAGCAAGAGAACCAGTACTTGATTGACACATGTCCCACATGACTAAAACCCTCCCATGCATGCACCCTCACTGCGTATGAAGTGCAGGCAAATGGCACACACTGATGACACCAAGATGGAAGATGAACACATTTTCTGCATGCTGCCTGGCAGTGGCATCACACATTGGCCTGTGATTGGCAGGTGAAACACACATGCCATCACACAGATGGCATGTACCATTGCTATTGAGTGAAGATGGGGAGGAGGGCAGCACCTATTCATTCAGTCCAGTTCCCGCATGTAATTGCTTTTCTAATTCTAACAGGTCAGATTTTTCACCTGGAGCTGCCAGTCTGAAATGGTCCAATTGCACAGGGACATGTGTGTACAAATGATATCCAGGTGACAAAGTCACTCCACTTTACCATACCCATGTCAGACATGTGACTAGTGGACAGAGACATGCCTAGTGAAAGTGGTGGAATGCAAACAAACTGACTGAATGAACAGTGAAAAAGAAGCAAATATGTTGTGGCAAGGTGACACTTCAAGGGCAACTGGCGTGCAGTTGGGCTAGATGTCTACTGTTGGCAGAAGGGATACTGCTATGGCCAAATGCAGCTGCGCAGGAAGGATTGCATGAAGCACATGGCTGACCCATACGACTCAGGCGCACACACTCTAACCTGGCACCCGAACAGAATCCCTCACACACACACCATGCACATGGATGACACACACATGCATGTGCACTCACCGGACAATGCCTCGTAATCAGCCAGATCTCCCACGCCTTGGATCTGTTCCTCCGTGACGTAGGTCCCAGCGACTGACTCATGTGGAGTGAGTTCCATGTCTACTACTGGAGACCCACCTCCAGTCACTAGAGTTGCGGCATGACTTGAGGCCAGCTTACTCTTTGCCCTGCGCTTTAGGTCATTCCAGCGCTTATAGCAATCATTGGCTGTGCGCCTCACGATTCCAAGGGCACTTACGATGTCCGCAACGGTCTGCCAGTGTGCCTGGCGTTGTGCAGGTGTGGTCTTGGATCCTGCAACAATGACCATCTCGTTGTCATGTCCGGACACATACTCGACAAGTGCATTCAGTTCGTCATCCGTGAAGCTGGGCTTCCTGGACGGGCCGGACTGTGTAGCCGTGTCTGGGGCATCAGCCTGTGCCGGACGAGCACTCTTCCTCTCCCGCTTGGAAGGTGGTGGTGATCCTGAGTGTCCTGCGCCGCTCTGGACACTAGGGGCAGGAGCCCTGGTGGACTCTGTATCAGGAGTGTGGGATTGCACACTCAGCATGGGAGTTGGTGCAGGCATTAGCTCTAGTGTGATGGTGTCAGGGGGAATGTCAGCAGCATGGACTAGGACCGACACTGTCCTGGCTGGGTGTGTGAGGGCTGGGGTGGATGGAGCCGCAGCTGCCCCTGCAGCCTCTCCGCCCTGCCTCCTTGGTGCAGCAGATGACCTTGCTGCCCCAGATCCACGTGGCATGATGGCATCAACGTGCACCAGCGCACGTGTCGTAGCCCTGCTGACCTGGAAGTCAGCCATGGAGTCAGCCAGGTCTGGTGCCACAATGGGCTGGTCCAACAAGGGCTGAGCATGGATGGTGTCAGCCACATCAGCCTCAATGGGAGGGGGGGGGATTATGGGTGCCCGTGACTGGTCCTCCACACATGGGGGGACAGGCTCACCCTGCAAGTTAATACCACGTCCCCTACCGGATCCACCACGGCCACCACTTGTGGCTCTTCCACCTTTGCCACCCTTACGGAATCCTCGCCTCCCAGCCATGGCACTGATGTTAATGTGCGTATGGGAGTGGATGTAGACTATTGTCCTGGGCAATTGGGGGTCAAAGGGGTTGGGTACCAGATGGTAATTGTACCCTAGTGCTCTAGCAAGGCTGAATGTAACCCCTAGGGAAAGATGACGGGTCACGCAACGCACAGGAGGCCCAAAAAAGGGAGATGACGTGCACGCAACCCCTCCTAGACCACGTGTGCAGAAAGAAAAACCTGCACTACGCTGTGGCACCCAGAAACACAAGAATGAACGTATGCGTGTCACACGCAGCCTAGAATGACCTCTGAAGGGGTAGGCTACACACGGGGCAAGCACAGATGTTAGATACGTGCGTGACTCACCGTCTGCCTGGTAAACGAGCGTGTAAAAGGAGCACGTTTGGTTGGCAACACCCCCGCCAAAAGAAGATTTGTACGCTGTCTGAGGAGACAGGTCAACAGTAGAAGGGAACACTGTTTGAGGGAACAGGCCCAGGTAAACCAGTAAAAGAGAAAAAAGAGAAAAAGCTGTCAGAGCTAACAGGGAATACGAACTAGAAATGCCGTGAAGTAAATCGCGTGTGAAACGACAAGAAGTACAGAATTCACCCACTCGCTCTCCACGAAAAGCACGTACAAGGAAAACGTGTTCTACACGTACCTTTTATACAGGCCCACACGTCCAGCGTCACTTACGCGGCGTGTACGCGCTAGGGCCATTTCCACCTATTACATGCTTTGTCACTTCTGCGTGTAGGGCCATTTCCACCAATTACACGCTTTGTCACTTCTGCGTGTAGGGCCATTTCCACCAATCACACGCTTTGTCACTTCTGCGTGTAGGGCCATTTCCACCAATCACACGCTTTGTCACTTCTGCGTGTAGGGCCATTTCCACCAATCACACGCGATTACACTCTGACGTGCAGTCTTTCCACGTGTGCTCTGTCATCATGTGTGGGAAATACCTGTGCGGGTCACGTCACAGACGCGCTTACGCGCTGAGGGCCTTTCCTCAGTTTTCACGCTGACGTGCAGGATTTTCACGTGCAAAATCACTCCGTACCAAGCTGGCCACGCGTACGCACACGGAATACCACGCTCCTGCCCGGAAGGCCGAACTACTGCCCCCCAGAGCCCGAGCACGCTCCCACCTGCTGCTGCCTGACTGCCTGCTGCCCCTGCACTGCTGGGGGGTGGGGGTGATAGGGGACATGTGTGGGGGCCTGGTGGGGGCTGCCCCTGCACTGCTGGGGGGTGGGGGTGGTGGGAGACATGGGTGGGGGCCTGGTGGAGGCTGCCCCTGCACTGCTGGGGGGTGGGGGTGATAGGGGACATGAGTGGGGGCCTGGTGGAGGGTGCCCCTGCACTGCTGGGGGGTGGGGGTGGGGTGGTAGACATGGGTGGGGGACTGGTGGAGGATGCCCCTGGTGGCTGGGGGGCGGGGGTGGTGGTAGACATGGGTGGGGGCCTGGTGGAGGCTGCCCCTGGTGGCTGGGGGGTGGGGGTGGTGGTAGACATGGGTGGGGGCCTGGTGGAGGCTGCCCCTGGTGGCTGGGGGGCGGGGGTGGTGGTAGACATGGGTGGGGGCCTGATGGAGGCTTCCCCTGGTGGCTGGGGGGTGGGGGTGATAGGGGACATGAGTGGGGGCCTGGTGGAGGGTGCCCCTGCACTGCTGGGGGGTGGGGGTGGGGTGGTAGACATGGGTGGGGGCCTGGTGGAGGCTGCCAATGGTGGCTGGGGGGCGGGGGTGGTGGTAGACATGGGTGGGCCCCTGGTGGAGGCTGCCCCTGGTGGCTGGGGGGTGGGGGTGCAGGGGGACATGAGCAGGTGTGCAGGGTAGTCCCCTGTTTTGTGGGCTGCCTGCAGGGGCCGTGGAGGGTGTACAGGGAACACCTGTGAGGACCCACCCAGCCTAATCGCGTGTGTAACTTCCCACGCACCCCTGTAATACACGTACCAAGCCAAATCGCGTGTGAGAATTCCTGCGCATACCTGAAATACACGTACCCTGCTGAAGTCGCGTGTAAAACTTCCCGCGCACCCCTGAAATGCATGCGCCCAGGCTATTCGCGTGTGGAACTTCCCGCGCACCCCTGAAATACACGCGCCCAGGCTATTCGCGAGTGGGACTTCCCGCGCACCCCTGAAATACACGTAGCACGCTGGTAGACATGAGTGGGGGCCTGGTGGAGGGTGCCCCTGCACTGCTGGGGGGTGGGAAGGGTGGTAGACATGGGTGGGGGCCTGGTGGAGGCTTCCCCTGGTGGCTGGGGGGTGGGGGTGCAGGGGGACATGGGTGGGCGCCTGGTGGAGGCTTCCCCTGGTGGCTGGGGGGTGGGGGTGGGGTGGTAGACATGAGTGGGGGCCTGGTGGAGGCTGCCCCTGGTGGCTGGGGGGTGGGGGTGATAGGGGACATGAGTGGGGGCCTGGTGGAGGGTGCCCCTGCACTGCTGGGGGGTGGGGGTGGGGTGGTAGACATGGGTGGGGGCCTGGTGGAGGCTGCCCCTGGTGGCTGGGGGGTGGGGGTGGTGGTAGACATGGGTGGGGGCCTGGTGGCGGCTGCCCCTGGTGGCTGGGGGGTGGGGGTGGTGGTAGACATGAGCAGGTGTGCAGGGTAGTCCCCTGTTTTGTGGGCTGCCTGCAGGGGCCGTGGAGGATGTACAGGGAACACCTGTGAGGACCCACCCAGCCTAATCGCGTGTGTAACTTCCCACGCACCCCTGTAATACACGTACCCAGCCAAATCGCGTGTGATAATTCCCGCGCACCCCTGTAATACACGTACCTGGCCAAATCGCGTGTGATAATTCCAGCGCACCCCTGTAATACACGTACCCAGCCAAATCGCGTGTAAAACTTCCCGTGTACCCCTGTAATACACCTACCCAGCCAAATCGCGTGTGATAATTCCCGCGTACCCCTGTAATACACGTGCCCTGGCTAATCGCGTGTAAAACTTCACACGTACCCCTCTAATACACGTACCCTGGCCAATCACGTGTTAAACTTCCCGCGTACCCCTGTAATACACGTACCCTGGCTAATCGCGTGTAAAACTTCCCGCGTACCCCTGATATGAACGTTACCCGCTTTGCGTTCCTTGTTTGGCACCCCTGTAAACTGGTCCAGGGTTAGCGCAGCCCTTTGCGATGATTTAGCGATTTTGATGGCTTTTCCTTGCGCGAGGGCGTTCTTGGGGGCGTTACTGGCGCTGCTGCAGGGTCGCTGCGATACTCTGCGCCACGGCTGGTTTGGGAGCCTAAAATCCATGAATACGCTGTGCGCGGAAATCGGTTTTAGCGCACGTGCCTGGCGCAGACAATCGCACGCGGACACTCTGCGCCAGCCGCTTGCGACACTTTTCTGCGAAATTCTATGAATTACCCTGTATATGTGTTGTCAGGATTGTTTGCTGCATTTCTGTGAAGTACTAAGATTTGAAAACACAATGGGTTTGTACTGTGTGAGTAAATGTTGTCAACAATTGGTGGTAATTGAAATAGAATATTCATTTCTACATTTGCATAGCAACTTACACCAACTATATTTGAGAATTTAAATGGTCCAGGTAGTTCTGTATCTAACTGCTTTTTTTGGAGTTTGTCTTCCTTCTTTAAAGAAGTACCTGGTTTACTTTCTCTAATTGATTCTTTTTTGTTTGTGGTACTTGATGGAGTATTAGTTTCTTTTACTCTCTTTGGAGGATTTCCAGTGACGTCCTGTTGCATTTCAGTTTGATTTAGTTTTCTTTTACAACGTTTTATTTTTTGTGGAACAGAATATGTGTTTAGATGGGGAGTGTATAGTGAGCGAAGTCTATTATATTCTAAAATGCAAGGAATATCAGCGTTTACTTTACTTGCATCAAAGTTGATTAGAAATAGACCGTCAAGTGTACGTAAGCGTGATAGTGCTACGTAGCTCATGCCTTCTTTAAAGACTGTGTTACCAATATCTATCATTGCTTTGTCTAGGGTAAGACCTTGTGATTTATGAATCGTGACTGCGTATGCAAGAGTTAGAGAAAATTGTTCTCTGCGTACATACATATCTTTGAAGAGAAGGAATCTAGCTGTTGAGCGTCCTATCCGTTTTACTTCTGAAAATTTGTCAAAGAGTATATTGACAAACTGAATTTTGTTGTCACGTGGGTATGTTTGAAAGCCAACAACTGTACCCAGTGCTCCATTATCTAGTCCTTGGTCCACGTCAAGGTTACGTTTAAGCATTACTCTTCAATTTAAGGATAATTTTAACATCTTTTCTAAGCCTGCTTTGTTTGAGATTGATTTTTCTAAATTATTTAGTCTTGTTGTGGCTTGGTCACACATGGGTAGTGTCATACCATGTACATCTAGTTTGTCTGTGGCGCTAATTTCCATTATTGGTTGCATTTCTTTACTTAGAATGATTTCATTGAATTTGAAACAGCTTGCAAGAGTTGGCATTAAGGCCATACAATTGACATTTTTGTGGGCTAATTGTTCCATAACATCTGTAGCACATGCATTATCGCCATAAAGTGCATTAATGTGCCGGGTTTTCAATGTTGCTTCTGCTTCTTTAGAAAGTATACTAACTCTCAAACTTTTTAAAATGTTGGCATAAGTGAGATCTGCAGATTGGCGCATGTTTTCTGTTAATTCTCTGTATTGGAAATGTTGCCAAAGGTTGACATTTCCAATGCTGCAAACAGTTTTACGGCAGAGTTTGTGCCCTAATGTTTTAAAAATAGGTTCACCTTTTACTGGTGTTAATTGAAGCAGATCTCCAAAAACAATAATGTGTTTTCCTGCAAAGAGCACTTCATAGTCTGTTTTGAGTACTTCTTGTAATCTGAGGTGAATCAAAGCTAACATCAGGTTGGAGACCATGCTCACTTCATCTATTAGTAGCATTTTCATTTGTTTCAATACTCTGCGTAATTCCATTGCAGCTTCTGCAGAAAGTTTGTAATAGTCTAATTTGTTCTGGTGTTCTACTGGTAATAGTAGTAATCGGTGTAATGTAACACCACCTATGTTGTAGGCAGCTAAACCTGTGGGGGCAGTGACAACAGCTGACAGTTTGTTGTTTGTCAATTGTTGAAGGAACTTACTAATGATTTTGATTAGGAATGTTTTGCCAGAACCAGCTTCACCACTGACGTACAGTACTATAGGTTTATAATTATGGCAGGAACATCCTTTATTTTCATGTTTTACACCATGTGCAATTTGTTTTGTTACTTCTTGAAAAATGCTACTTTGCTCATTGTTTAGTTTTGATTGTAGTATAGTTAAGTCTTCCTTATCTTCATACTGACACATGGTGTTTTCTACTTCTATCATAGCTAATTCTGCCTCATTTGTTATTAGTGGTTCTCCCAGTGGTTCTTGGCTTCCTGTTACAGAAGGTTGACTACTGTCAGGAGTATCCTTATCTAGTTGGGCTTTGAGTTCTTCTTCGTGTTGCTGTTCATTGTGCAACATTGTTTTGTACTGTGTAAAGTTTACATCAGTTATAGTGCTTTCATTTGCTTTGAAAGCATCCTCATATGAGTCATAGTTATCTAGTAATTGTTCTTCTTTTCTCCATGGTTTGAAAAGTTGTAGCAGGGACATGTAATATACTACTTTATGTTGAGGAGTCTTCAATGACAATTTGATATGATTAATTAAATTTGGTTTAGTGAGTTTAACTAAGCTGCCTTCACAGTTTGTCACTCTATATTTACCTTTTTTTTCATCGGGTTTCATATTATTTTTGTATGTGTAGTTTTGGGCTATTTGGTATAGACACATGTTTTCCAAAGTATTACTTCTGTTTGGGTAGTATGTGTCCAATAATTTTTTTTTTAAAATGTCTTGGCTGTTGGGATCATGTTTGGCTATTGTTTCTATATCTTCATATGATTTTAGAACTCTTTTTCTAGATTTAGCTGGACCAAGACTTAGCCATACTATATTTTCAGATTTACCATACAATGAAGTACCAGTTAAACAATCAGCTGCTTCATAAGATCCACATTTTTATGCCCAAGCTGTATAATTTCTGAGATACTGTTTTATCTGATGACAGGTCATTCCAGAGGTCTTGGAGCTCTGTTTTTTCTGCTTTAGTTAAGTATGCTGTGACATATCGTGCAACTGCAGTAGAATTGTCTGCAATGTACTGCACATCTATGTTTGCATTCCAGAAGTGGGCAATGATTGCATTATAATCATTGATATATTGTTCTTTTTCTTTTCTTTTTATGTAATATGTATTTTTAGGTGACTTTCCTTTAACAGTATGTCTAACTGAAGACATGAGGTTGTTTACTTGACCTGTATTTGTAACTGGTCTAGGGAAACCAAATCGGCATTTGGTGTAGTATTTGCCTTTGTTTTTGTATATGCGACGACAATATTTTCCACATTTGTGTCTTTGAAATTGTAAAATTTGTGCACAAAGATCACTATTTGTGGCTTCTGATGGAATTTCACAAGTGACATATTTTTCAATAAACTGTAAAACAGTGGCATCACTGTCTTGACCAAATTTAGGAGCATCTTTAATCCATAAAAGCATGTGGATATGTGGTGCTCCTCTGGCTTGGTATTCTTTTCACCAAAAGAAGTGTTGCACTTCTCCAAGGGGAGGAACAGTTTTATTACAAATAAAATGTAGCATAGCAATAAAGCGATGGTGAAAATATCTTGAAACATTAACAGGATCCAAAGAACAAAGTTCTCCAGGTGAATATCTATGTTTGTTTTGTTTTTATTTCATATGCGTAGGAAATCATGTAAATCTTCCCATGCATATTCTGCACAACTTAATGTAACAAACCAATTGGGTGGGCCAAGGTTTCTGATCATACAACATACATCTCCATGACGTCGAAACCAGTACTCTTCAGTACCACGCATATTTGCTAATAGATTAGTAATATTTGATTGTAAAACCTCATCCTTTTGTTGCACTTTCTCTAATAATTGTGTAGCTGTCATATTTTGAAAGTGTGATCCTGATTTTAATATGTGTGCAACTCGTAACATAAAGTTGCTAGTTCACTTTCAAAGAGTAGGTGGAATATGTATTCCACATTTTGTCTAAATCTAGGATCTTCAGAATACATCCGTAATGAGCGGTATTCTGAAGCTGATATTTGAATAGGTCTATCATCATACCTTCCTCCTTTGCCAGAAGGAAAGAGTAGAGGAAAAGCACGTGCTTCTATACTTTTTTCCCATATACTGATTGGCGATCCTTTTGTTTGACGCATTTGGTAAGTTCCCAGTACATCTTGTACGGTGTCATTACAGTGCAAAGGATGAATTGTATACTGGTCTAAAGTATTTGATATTGTAGCAGGATCTAGTAGCTCAAATTGACCAGCTTCTTGTGTTTCTTGAATTATTTCAGTTGTATCTTTCAAGTTTTCTTCAATATTAATTTCTTTGTAATATTCATTATTCTCTTTGAGATATTGGAAGGCTTGTCTAACTTTATATAAATCGACCAGCTGTTGCCATATTTTTTTGTCTTTTGTAGGTACTCCATTTACTAATATAATTAAAGATTGGTGCATTGGACATTGCACTCCTAGAGTATGCACATTTTCTTTTAGATTTAATGGTAAATAAACTACTTTTCCACGAATGCCTTTTACAATTCAGAGGGAGGTAATTTTGCTGTTTTTGGTTGAAGGCGTATTATTGCTTGAAATGGGTGCACTGTTTGAATTATGATGCTCTCATATAAATTAAGTTGTTGTAGAGGTTTTGGTACTGGGTATAATTCCAAATTGTTTGTGATAGAACGTGAAGAAGTTTGGTTGTTGTCAAGTTTTGTGGTGCAATAACTGCAAAGTATTAAGGGCTCAGTTATTTCATATTTGTTTTCTGCTAGAAGGTAGAGAGCTAATTCAAACCATTTAGAATCTTCATTGTCTTCTATTTTGTATGATAGGTCCACAGTTTTTGTGTTACTTTTATAAAAAATTCTACGGCAACATACACATACATGGTTTGGTACTTCAGCTGATGTACTTTTAAATTTTAGTATTTCTTTTTTGTATGTGTTTAGAAAAAGGTTGCCATGTGTAGAATTGTTGCTTAATTGGTTTAAAGCTATTTCATTCTGTAAATGGCTTTCACTTCCAAAATATTTTTTCTGGATCTAGTGAATTTCTTCAAGTAGGTCTTTTGCTGTACCATGTAGAAGGATGTTATTTAACTTTGCTAGTGCTAAAGCAGGACTTTTAGCATGGTACAGTTTATAGACTAGATTTCTTATAGTTGAATGATGTGTTGATATCCTTTTGATATCATGGAAAGTGGTTTTACAAGTAGGTCCTGTAATGCAGGCCAATGAATGTCCTTGTAGTCCTGTGTACTTGCGCACTGGACAGGTATCTATATTTTGCAGTAATTTAATTTTGATTTTGTCTTTGCTTTTTACATATTTATTGAGGAATTGGTGTAAAGATTTGAAACATTGTTTGGGAATGTTACACATTGACGTGCATGGCCATTTGTACACTAGACGTTCTGATTCAGTTGAATGGAGGGGTAATTCTAAGTTTTCAGGGCATATTTTTGTAAGGAGTACTTCTTGTTCCATTATGGTATTATTCACTTTTTCATAACCTCGACCACTGCTATTTATGGCAATTGTATTAGTTTGCTTTTGTTTGTACGCTTCTTCATTAAAATATGGTTCTGTGCTCGTAGTGTGATTCCATTCACCTCCGCAGATACTTAAGAAGTTCTTTCTGTTGACATTTCGCTTATTGAGAAGTCTTTTTTGTAATTTAGTTATTCGTTTTGTTAGTGCTTTCATTTTGTTTAACAGTAAAATAAATACATTTCTTTTGAGAAGAATTGCACTGTCCATCAATGCTTCTAAGATGAATTTCCTACGATAGGTTTTAAGCTTTGAACCAGATTTCTCTCCTGTTTTTATAAGATTTTGAAGGACTTTGTCACGGTATATTTTGGCTAAAATACTTTTCTTGGTATGCTTACTTTGCACTATATTAAAATTTGAAGAAGTAGTTTTATCTGTACTGATAGCTGATTTTCTGTTAATTGTTTTTTGGTTTGTTTTACATTTTGATAGAGGAAGCGAAGTTGTTGTACTTGAAATTTCTTGTGTTTCAATAAATGATTGTGTTAGCTGTTTTGTTTCAACTTTTTTTACAAATTCTGCTAGAGATGGATGCTTATGTTGGACTCCTTTATTTTCATTTGCTCTAATTTTGCGTTGCTTTCTACGGAGTCGTCTTTTGGTAGGCATTCTTTAGGGTCTGTTGAAAAAATAAAGAAGATATCGGTTGGGGTGTTCTGGAATGTATGTGTGCTGTGTGCATGAGTGTTTGAGTAAGATGATAAAGATGTATGTAATGGTGTGTGATTGTGTATTGGGAACTAAAACTAGTAGGAATAGGTATTCTTGAATTTATGTGTCACTAAACTGGGGTTCAGATGACAAAAAAAAAGTAAGCTAGTGGTGTGGAAAAGTACAAATAGTAAATCTAATGTATACAATTAAAACAGTTGTTTGTTCTATATTATGAAAATTGTAGTGGTTCAGTTGGCTAATTTGTGTGTCCAAAAATAGAAATTTGTGGGCCATTCTGGTTGTAAATCGCTGTTTACGACATGGAAATTTTTGGACAAAATGGTACTAAATCTCTATTTTAAGAAACCAAAATAGCTGGTATTAATGTTATAGTATATTCGATTAATAATATAAATATTATGGTGATATTTTACTTACTTTTTTTTTTTAAATTAACAGGTAACTTCTTAGTTTTTCTTTCTTCTTCGAATTCGGCTGCTTCTTTTCAGGAAACTGGTCTTTACTGCAACTGTAAAAGCTTCAAATTAGTAACTTTGTTTGTATATAGCACTGTTTTTAATTTAGATATTGATTTTTTTAATTGAAATCCTCAGTGCCTTCTGTAAAACCATTAAACTAATTTATTTACATAAGATACATTGCATTAGTTCAGTGTATATGATATGTACTTAATGAACAAATTGTATTGAATGACTAACTGTAGCAAAAATAAAATATCTTTACTATGTCTTGTGAAATTTATAATATATTAGTGAATACCACTATTTCTGTAAGTAAACTGTTCTAGGTTCTAGGTAATAGCGCCTCAATGTCATGTCTAATTTAAAGTAATTAAGTCAATAAATAAATAAAAACAAAAAATATTAAATTGTATAAGTATTTTTATAAAGGTTTAAACATAGATTGTGTTTGCATGCAATTTTGTTTGAATATATGTAGTCTATATATTTCATTTAAAAAATGTTAGTTTAACATGATTTGAGTGTGTGTGTTTAAAGAAAGTAAAAAGTATAAAGGTGTATAAGTGGTAGTTGATTTTAGGAAATTGAAAAAAGTACAGTAAATTCATTTAACAGATTTTACAAGGTAAAAGTCTGTTTGAAAATGTGTTCATCTACCATAGCTCTCAAGTCACACGCTTTTGGTGGGTGTCACACGCCTTGTAAAGGGGCAGACTCACCCGCCAAGCCTCCTGGATGCCCATTCATTCCAATGGGCGTCTCACCCGCTAAAAACAAAATCGGGTGATTTCACCCGCCTGTAAAACAAAAATGGTTGAGAGCTATGTCATGTACTATACAGAAAATATGCATACCTGAAGTTTGTGTTCATGCACATGGATATGCGTGGAGCTGCAAGTAGAAATCTTGAAGACTTGTACAGTATTTCTGGTAGATGCTGCTTGCCAATGATATGACACTTGTACTCAGAGAGATTCAGAGTACATTTGCAGTGCTGATCTATGATGATGCAGTTAGATGTAGAGGTCTTGAATGTGATTGGTGCATGGTCATGTGATTTTTGAGGTACATCCAATGAGGGAATGGCAGAGAGAGTGTAGTGGAAATGGTAGAAGGGCTGTTCATGTTACGATATGTCCGCGGACATGGCGGTAGTTCCAGGACATCGGGAGTTACATCCGGGGATTTTTGGGTTCAGAAGTCATGCAAATGAGAATAAGCACTGAAAGGGATTGGTCAGGAAAGTTTGGTGGGTGTGTTGTGCCAGGAGAGATTTTTTGAGATACTCTTTTTGCTGAGAGAACAAAAGATAGCTATTGCTGTGTGTTTCAGAAAACAGATTGTTTGGATTTTAGGAGATTCGTGGATACATTGGTTGAAGGTGCATGCAGAAAGCTGTGGAGTAGATGAAGATCTTGGATTCCCACATGTGGAAGTACACTGGCATGGAGTACGTGGAATGAAGCGGTTGGACTTGCTACCTCTCTGTGCTACTTTGGAGACAGAGCAACATCCAGACATAATTGTAATTCATTATGGGGGGAACAGTTTAGGGCATGTGACTGGAATTTTTTTGCAATTTGCTATGAAAGAAGGACTGAGGAAGGTTATGGACATGTTTCCTAATTCGCAAGTGATATTTTCACGGATTGCGCAGAGACAAATGTGGCTTCGTTCTTCTTCATTTGGTCCACAAATGGAAAAAGCAAGGTGCAATGTTAATAAGGCAGTTTGTGGCTTTCTAAGAGATTTTGGCATGTCTTCTTTTCACAATGAAAATATTATGTTTGGTAGTACATACATTTTTCGCAGAGATGGAGTCCATCTTACTTATGCAGGCAATCAGATTTTTCTGAGAAATGTACAAAATGCATTGCGACCTTTTTTTGGAATTACAACAACGATTTTGAAGTAGATGTTAAGCATTTACAATTTTTGACTTACAAACACCACCCAAAGGCTCTTTTCAGAGCCACCACTTCTTTCCAGAGAAAATTACAATGTTTGTGATGGAGTAGTAACCCAATTTTTTTAATGTTCGCGAACTGTCCGCGGACTTCTAAAAAATACAAAGAGCCCTGCTTCATTTATTTTTACTTCTATTTTTTAACTGGGAAAGGCGGCTTTGAAAAGAGGCTTATTTTTTTGGGATTTTTGTAATTTTGTATTTTTTTTGGTTTTTCAGACACGACACACTAGGAGAGGAGGGTAAAAGAGGGTAAAAGGGGGGGACACCAACCACAGGGATAAGAAAGGGCGAGCTGAGAGAGGAAGATGTAGAGTGGGTTTTATTTATTTGGTAGTGAGCAGGACTTCTCGTGCTCTGAGACGATAGTCTCAAAAGCACTCCGAAGTCGCTCCCCCCTGCAGAGTACTGTGTCACAGTACATACATACAACTGTGACCCTCGAAAGGTAAGGGTCATCAGCATTCTGTATGGCCTGTGAGGCAGTTTCAGAAAGACGCTGTCCCACAGAGGTGGTCCTTGTGGTGACAGGATCAGAAACAGAGGATGAAGTAGAGGAAATCAACCTGCTACGTTCTTCGCAAGGTACAGCCCTGCGAATAGCCCCAGAGTGAAATGACCTCAGGTGTCGCTTCATAGTAGTGGTCCCAAAGCTGTAGTTACCGTGCTTCCCGCGACTGAGTATCATTTTGCACTCATTGCAGGTAACATGGTTCGCACGAGCCTTAGGACCATTCCCATGAATGGTAAATAACCGCCACACCCAAGACTCACGCCTAGTGCGGGTAGTAGGGATTTCCTCTACCTCATTCTCATCATCCTCTTCTTCCTCCTCCGCATCCTCACTCCTGTTCCCCTCTTCAGGCCTTTGGGGAGGTGGTGGTGGTGGAGGGGGTGGTGGTGGTGCTGAAGCAGGTGCAGCACCAAGTGGCAGTTCAGCAGCCAAGGATGCCATGTCGATGATGGTGTAGTCTGCAGGTGGCAGCAAAAATCACTGTGTTCTGAAGAATAGCCAGAAACACAATGGGAATAAGCTCTTGGGCGTGGTCTTTTATAGGGGTGCTTGTGCGCGGTCCGCGGACATGCGCACTGTGTGCGGACAGATCGAACACAAAAAAAGGATCGGAAAGTTTCAAAAGGTATATAGAAACTCAAGATTGCTATGTGGGACTTGTGGCATGGTGAGATTTTATTGAAAAATATTATGGATTAACTGAAAATGTACTTTTAAATTGTTCGGGGACACGAACAGTGTCCGCATTTCAGGACACACGATGAGCGTGGGCGCGGTCATATGATCTGTTTGCGAACTAGTCTGTGAAGGAAGCGCCTGTCCGCAGGACACCAAGTGCACGGAGATTGGTTAGCGCATGCGCATTGATGTCCTACGGACACTGTTCGGGTTCTGAAGTAATTAAAAGTGCGTCACACGTGAAACAAACATTTCAGGACACCGCGTGTGTTCTTAGAACAGTTTAAACTTGGTAGCGAACAGTAAGGACAGATATAGTGTTCTTCAGGACACATGTACTTTAGTTTATGTACGAACATTTCAGGACACCAATTGTGTTCTTCGGACAGTTTTAAGTTGATAGCAAACATTACGGACAGATATAGTGTTCTTTAGAACACTTTAATTTTTGTTTCTTTACAAACATTTCAGGACACTACGAGTGTTCTTAGAACATTTTGAACTTGCATGAGAACATTACGGACAGATGTAGTGTCCTCAGGACAGTTACATTTTCGTTTTTTTACGAACATTTCCGAACAACCGCGGTGTCCGTGGACACCTAAATTGGTTTTATTACAAGGAACTGAAAGTAATTACAACACAATATAAGAAAAGTAACTTTATTTAACATATATAAACAATTTATGACTGAGAAGGTGGGGCAGAAACGGAAACAAAAACAGGAGAATTAGGGTTTTCAATATTAGTGGGATCAGGTGAAGAAGGGATGCAAATCTCATCAAAACGTTGTGGTCCATGGAGAGAGTTTGGGGATAAATGAATGGGATATGGAGAGAGGGGACAAGTACAGGTGGGACAGTGGTATGTTGTTGGTGGTTTTAGGTGATCTTCCACAAAGTTCTTTAAATCCATAACATTTGCCATAAGTTGGTCCATTTTGTGGGTAATGTGTTCAAGAGTGTTATCCACCACTTCTTTTTCTTTGGTAGTTGCAATTTTTGTAGGGTCTGTAAAAAAAGAATGTATATGTTGAATGTATACAAAATAATATGTATCAATTGGTGTATACAGTAAAGTGTGTATCATTAGGTGGACTATCTTCTAACATTTCGTCTCGTGGGAAATGGTCCTCTAGCCAGTCCAGAGTACTACACATTTCTGTGAGAAAACAAAGAAGTAATATGTTTTTTTTTTTCTAATATAGAAAGTTTATAAATATATGAGTAAAAAGAAGTGCACTTACTATGTCTGGTGAGATATGTAATCAGTAGTGTATACGTCTGGTCTTGCTGTTGGTTGTGGAGCGTCTGTGAGGTAATTATGGTGGAAGCCACTTTATCTTCTTTTGGTATATTCCATTTTAAAACAAATTGTATTTACATGAATGGTTAGTGTGTTACATATATGGGTAACATTTTTTAAGTATTACTACATATACTTTGTATGTGTGCTGCTTTGTGAATTTGTTAAATGTTCCTATGTTATGATATAACTATTACAAATACCTCCCCAGAGTTTTTAGGTGGTGGTACTGTTCTCCGAACATGTCCGCGAACATTAAATAAGTTCGCGGACATCAAGTTCATAAGAAGAGATCTAGTCAGTTCCATATGACATGTATATAAAGTCAAAGTCATTATTGTTAAGTTGTGCTACTAAAAAACTATGAAATTCTGTGAAAAAACTTTGTTAAAGGGACATTATGGTTAAGTTGCGCTACTAAAAACCTATGGAATTCAGTGAAAAAAACTTTGTTAAAGGGACGTTATGGTTCCAAGTAAAACTGAAAAACCCTTGAAATTCGGCAGTTATGGTAAGCTAAGCAACCATAACTCGCGCCGCCACCGTGCACTGCTAAGACTAACACTGAGGACATCAAAGATGACATCACAAATGTCATTGATGTCAAGTTGAAAGTGTTCTAAGAACTATCGTGTTGTTCTGAAATGTTTGTAGGGGGTGTCCTGAAAACGCTGTCCGTATTGTTCGCTGGCAAGTTGGAAGTGTTCTAAGAACACTCATAATGTCCGCGGACATTAAAAGTTTCCATAGACCATAGTTGATGTTTGGTCTAGTAACCGGAGTACATGTATTTCTTGTTAATTTCTGTGATAAAAGAAAATAGCATGTTAGTATTAGTATTTGGTAATGACTTATTACATTGTATAATCAATATACCTTTTTTTTTTGGACCCTCATATTTAGTAGATTACAAATCAGAGTACTGTGCAATTTGCTCAGTTTCTTTATTTGTTGCTAAAATCATTGGGTCTGTGGGAGAAAAAAAAATCCATGTTGGATTAAAAGAAAACCTTTTTCTGTTATGCTACAGTGTATTTGTTTGTTTGTTTTCAGTGTTCACTTGTTGTTTCTGGCTAATGCTTTATACTTTGGCTTGTTGTATTTTTTTGGAGCAGTAACATATTATTTATTTGTTTTGATATTATAAAATTTTGGAGCAGTTATATACCAATTGGCGTATTCTAACTGTCTATTTTTTTAATATATTTTAGTGGAATTGATTTATCTATTTGGATATTGTTAAATTTTGGGACAGTTAGATACCAATTGCCGTATTATAACTGTGTATTTTTTGGTCTAATTTAGTGGTATTCATTTATCTGATTAGTTGTTGTAGAATCTTTGAGCAGTTAGATAGCTTTTGGAGTATTCTAACAGTTTATATTTTTTCAACACAAGTTTACGTAGGGTTTAAATACAGTTTAGTTATCATATTTTGGTTTTAAGAACATCAAATAAGCGTTTGTAAGATTTCCTGGTAATCTCTGCTTTAGAGTAATGGTACTATCATTACATTCAAACCATCCACATTTCTTTTTTATATATGCAGTGTAGTGCCCTGAATTGGTTGTGGCTCCTGCATGGTAGATTATACCTATTGTTGTGAAGGTTTTCTTACCAAGTGATATTTGACCATGTGTGAATCCAATCACCTTGCAGTTGTTTTTGGTACCATCTGCATTGTAACGTAGAAGCATTAGTATTATGTATTTACTATGTGTTTGTATTACTAACGTGGAGCGATTATCTGAATTGCAGGTAGAGCATAATCTACAATGGTTTGCATTTTGTACAAGTCGCTGAAATGGAATGGATTCACAATTTGGTATTGATATACATATGAAGCGTTCATTAAGGATTTCTTCTTGTGTCACATTGTTGCAGAGAGTGCATGTATGTTTGCACATGTATGAAATCTGAAAGATTTCATTTATAGGTATGTTTTTGTTTTCCAGTACTTGTAGTAAGCACATTAGAAATTCTTGTGGATCTTCCTGTGAGTTTATAGTGAATTTCACCATTCCAGCACAGTAGTCCAATTGTTGTCTTATTCCATAAACACTATACGTGTTGTCAGGATTGTTTGCTGCATTTCTGTGAAGTACTAACATTTGCAAACACAATGGGTCTGTACTGTGTAAGTAAATGTTGTCAACAATTGGTGGTAATTGAAATAGAATATTCATTGCTACATTTGCGTAGCAACTTACACCAACTATATTTGAGAAGTTAAATGGTCCAGGTAGTTCTGTATCTAACTGCTTTCTTTGGAGTTTGTCTTCCTTCTTTAAAGAAGTACCTGGTTTACTTTCCCTAATTGATTCTTTTTTGCTTGTGGTACTTGATGAAGTATTAGTTTCTTTTACTCTCTTTGGAGGATTTGCAGTGACATCCTGTTGCATTTCTGTTTGATTTATTTTTCTTTTATAATGTTTTACTTTTTGTGGAACAGAATATGTGTTTAGGTGGGGGGTGTATAGTGAGCAAAGTCTATTGTATTCTAAAATGCAAGGAATATCAGCGTTTATTTTACTTGCATCAAAGTTGATTAGAAATAGACAGTCAAGTGTAAGTAAGTGTGATAGTGCTACATAGCTCATGCCTTCTTTAAAGACTGTGTTACCAATATCTATCATTGCTTTGTCTAGGGTAAGACCTTGTGATTTATGAATCGTGACTGCGTATGCAAGAGTTAGAGAAAATTGTTCTCTGCGTACATACATATCTTTGAAGAGAAGGAATCTAGCTGTTGAGCGTCCTATCCTTTTTACTTCTGAAAGTTTGTCAAAGAGTATATTGACAAACTGAATTTTGTTGTCGCGTTGGTATGTTTGAAAGCCAACAACCGTACCCAGTGCTCCATTAACTAGTCCTTGGTCCACGTCAAGGTTATGTTTAAGCATTACTCTGCAATTTAAGGATAATTTTAATATCTTTTCTAAGCCTGCTGTGTTTGAGATTGATTTTTCTAAACTATTTAGTCTTGTTGTGGCTTGGTCACACATGGGAAGTGGCATACCATGTACATCTAGTTTGTCTGTGGCGCTAATTTCCATGATTGGTTGCATTTCTTTAATTAGCATGATTTCATTGAATTTGAAACAGATTGCAAGAGTTGGCATTAAGGCCATACAATTGAAATTTATGTGGGCTAATTGTTCCATAACATCTGTAGCACATGCATTATTGCCATAAAGTGCATTAATGTGCCAGGTTTTCAATATTGCTTCTGCTTCTTTAGAAAGTATACCAACTCTGATACTTTTTAAAATGTTGGCATAAGTGAGATCTGCAGATTGGCGCATGTTTTCTGTTAATTCTCTGTATTGGAAATGTTGGCAAAGGTTGACATTTCCAATGCTGCCAACAGTTTTACGGCAGAGTTTGTGTCCTAATGTTTTAAAAATAGGCTCACATTTTACTGGTGTTAATTGAAGCAGATCTCCAAAAACAATAATGTGTTTTCCTGCAAAGAGCTCTTCATAGTCTGTTTTGAGTACTTCTTGTAATCTGAGGTGAATCAAAGCTAACATCAGGTTGGAGACCATGCTCACTTCATCTATTAGTAGCATTTTCATGTGTTTCAATACTCTGCATAATTCCATTGCAGCTTCTGCAGAAAGTTTATAATAGTCTAATTTGTTCTGGTGTTCTACAGGTAATAGTAGTAATCGGTGTAATGTAACACCACCTATGTTGTAGGCAGCTAAACCTGTGGGGGCAGTGACAACAGCTGTTGTTTGTCAATTGTTGAAGGATCTTACTAATGATTCTGATTAGGAATGTTTTGCCAGAATCAGCTTCACCACTGACGTACAGTAGTATAGGTTTATAATTATGGCAGGAACATTCTTTATTTTCATGTTTTACACCATGTGCAATTTGTTTTGTTACTTCTTGAAAAATGGTACTTTGCTCATTGTTTAGTTTTGATTGTTGTATAGTTAAGTCTTCTTTATCTTCATACTGACACATGGTGTTTTCTACTTCTATCATAGCTAATTCTGCCTCATTTATTATTAGTGGTTCTCCCAGTGGTTCTTGGCTTCCTGTTACAGAAGGTTGCCTACTGTCAGGAGTGTCCTTATCTAGTTGGGCTTGGAGTTCTTCTTCGTGTTGCTGTTCATTGTGCAACATTGTTTTGTACTGTGTAAAGTTTACATCAGTTATAGTGCTTTCATTTGCTTTGAAAGCATCCTCATATGAGTCATAGTTATCTAGTAATTGTTCTTCTTGTCTCCATGGTTTGATGAGTTGTAGCAGGGACATGTAAAATACTTCTTTATGTTGAGGAGTCTTTAATGACAATTTGATATGATTAATTAAATTTGGTTTAGTGAGTTTAACTAAGCTGCCTTCACAGTTTGTCACTCTATATTTACCTTTTTTTTACATCAGGTTTCATATTATTTTTGTATGTGTGGTTTTGGGCTATGTGGTATAGACACATGTTTTCCAAAGTATTACTTCTCTTTGGGTAGTTTTTGTCCAATAAATTGTTTTTTAAAATGTATTGGCTGTTGGGATCATGTTTGGCTTTTGTTTCTATATCTTCATATGATTTTAGAACTCTTTTCTAGATTTAGCTGGACCAAAACTTAGCCATACTATATTTTCAGATTTACTATACAATGCAGTACCAGTTAAACGATCAGCTGCTTCATATGATCCACATTCTCTATGGGTGAGCAATTTTCTGCCCAAGCTGTATAATTTCTGAGATACTATTTTATCTGATGACAGGTCATTCCAGAGGTCTTGGAGCTCTGTCTTTTCTGCTTTAGTTAAGTATGCTGTGACACATCGTGCAACTGCAGTAGAATTGTCTGCAATATACTGCACATCTATGTTTGCATTCCATAAGTGGGCAACGATTGCATTGTAATCATTGATATATTTTTCTTCTTCTTTTCTTTTTATGTAATATGTATTTTTAGGTGACCAAATCGGCATTTGGTGTAGTATTTCCCTTTGTTTTTGCATTTGCAGCGACAATATTTTCCACATTTGTGTCTTTGAAATTGTAAAATTTGTGCATGAAGATCACTATTTGTGGCTTCTGATGGAATTTCACAAGTGACATATTTTTCAATAAACTGTAAAACAGTGGCATCACTGTCTTGACCAAATTTAGGAGCAACTTTAATCCATAAAAGCATGTGGATATGTGGTGCTCCTCTGGCTTGGTATTCTTTTCTCCAAAAGAAGTGTTGCACTTCTCCAAGGGGAGGAACAGTTTTATTACAAATAAAATGTAGCATAGCAATAAAGCGATGGTGCAAATATCTTGAAACATTAACACGATCCAAAGAACAAAGTTCTCCAGGTGTTAGTATATCTATGTTTGTTTTGTTTTTATTTGATATGCGTAGGAAATCATGTAAATCTTCCCATGCATATTCTGCACAACTTAATGTAACAAACCAAGTGGGTGGGCCACGGTTTCTGATCATACAACGTACATCTCCATGACGTCGAAACCAGTACTCTTTAGTACCACGCATATTTGCTAATAGATTTGTAATATTTGATTGTAAAACCTCATCCTTTTGTTGCACTTTTTCTAATAATTGTGTAGCTGTCATATTTTGAAAGTGTGATCCTGATTTTAATATGTGTGCAACTCCGTAACATAAAGTTGCTAGTTCACTTTCAAAGAGTAGGTGGAATATGTATTTCACATTTTGTCTAAATCTGGTATCTTCAGAATACATCCGTAATGAGCGGTATTCTGAAGCTGATATTTGAATAGGTCTATCATCATACCTTCCTCCTTTGCCAGTAGGAAAGAGTAGAGGAAAAGCACGTGCTTCTATACTTTTTTCCCATATGCTGATTGGCGATCCTTTTGTTTGACGCATTTGTTAAGTTTCCAGTACATCTTCTACGGTGTCATTACAGTGCAAAGGATGAATTAGTATTTGATATTGTAGCAGGATCTAGTAGCTCAAATTGACCAGCTTCTTGTGTTTCTTGAATTATTTCAGTTGTATCTTTCAAGTTTTCTTCAATATTAATTTCTTTGTAATATTCATTATTCTCTTTAAGATATTGGAAGGCTTGTCTAACTTTATATAAATCTACCAGCTCTTGCCATATTTTTTTGTCTTTTGTAGGTACTCCATTTATTAAGATAATTAAAGATTGCTTCATTGTACGTTGCACTCCTAGAGTATGCACATTTTGTTTTAGATCTAATGGTAAATAAACTACTTTTCCACGAATGCCTTTTACCAATTCAGAGGGAGGTAATTTTGCTGTTTTTGGTTGAAGGCGAATTATTGCTTGAAATGGGTGTACTGTTTGAATTATGATGCTCTCATATAAATTAAGTTGTTGTAGGGGTTTTGGTACTGGGTATAATTCCAAATTATTTGTGATAGCACGTGAAGGAGTTTGGTTGTCAACTTTTGTAGTGCAGTAACTGCAAAGTATTAAGGGCTCAGTTATTTTGTATTTGTTTTCTGCTACAAGGTAGAGAGTTAATTCAAACCATTTAGAATCTTCATTGTCTTCTATTTTGTATGATAGGTGTCCCTCGAAAGGTAAGGGTCATCAGAATGCTGTATGGCCTGTGAGGCAGCTTGAGGAAGACGCTGTCCCACAGAGGTGATCCTTGTGGTGACAGGATCAGAAACGGAGGATGAAGTAGAGGAAATCAACCTACTACGTTCTTCGCAAGGTACAACCTTGCAAATAGCCCCAGAGTGAAATGACCTCGGGTGTCGCTTCATGGTCGTGGTCCCAAAGCTGTACAAAAAATGCGCCTCCCGCGACTGAGTATCATTTTGCACTCATTGCAGGTGACACGGTTCGCATGAGCCTTAGGACCATTCCCAAGAATGGTAAACAACCGCTACACCCAAGACTCACGCCTAGTGCTGGTAGTAGGGATTTTCTCTACCTCAGTCTTGTCATCCTCTTCTTCCTCCTCTGTATACTCACTCCTTTTCCCCTCTTCAGGCCCTTGGGAAGGTGGTGGTGGTGGAGGGGTTGGGGTGGTGCTGAGGCAGATACAGCCCCGGCTGGCAGCAGTGGAGCCATGGTTGCCATCAGGTTGATGATGGATGTCTGCAAATGGCAGCAAAAATCGCAGTGCTCTGAAGAATAGTCAGAAACACAATGAGAATAAGCTCTAGGGCGTGGTCTTTTATAGGGGTGCTTGTAGGCGGTCCGCGGACATGCGCGCTGTCCGCAGACCGATTGAACGCAAAAAAGGGTTCAAAAAGTTTCAAAAGGTATGTAGAAACTCAGGATTACTATGTGGGACTTGTGCCATGATGAGCTTTTATTGAAAAATATTGTAGATTATTCGAAAATGTACTTTTAAATTGTTCGGGGACACGAACAGTGTCCGCATTCAGAACACGCGATTAGCGTGGGCACGGTCACATGATCCCTTTGCAAACATGTCCGCGAAGGAAGCACCTGTCCGCAGGACAACAAATGCACAGACATTGGTTTGCGCATGCGCGTTGATGTTCTACGGACACTGTTCAGGTCCTGAAGTCATTAAAAGTGCGTCACAGGTCAAACAAACATTTCTGGACAGCGCGTGTGTTCTAGAACAGTTTAAACTTGCTAGCGAACAGTACGGACAGATATAATGTTCTTCAGGACATCTCCATTTTCGTTTATGTACGAACATTTCAGGACACCAGTTGTGTTCTTAGAACAGTTTCAACTTGCTAGCGAAAAGTACGGACAGGTATAGTGTTCTTCGGGACACCTCCATTTTCGTTTAATTACGAATATTTCAGAACACCAATTGTGTTCGTAGAACAGTTTCAACTTGCTAGCGAACATCACAGACAGGTATAGTGTTCTATAGGACACTTTGATTTTCGTTTCTTTACGAACATTTCAGGACACCGTGTGAATTCTTAGAACAGTTTCAACTTGCTAGCGAACAGTATGGACAGGTATAGTGTACTTCAGGACACCTCCATTTTCATTTATTTACGAACATTTCAGTACAGCAATTGTGTTCTTAGAACAGTTTCAACTTGCTAGCGAACACTACGGACAGGTATAGTGTTCTTCAGGACACTTTAATTTTTGTTTCTTTACGAACATTTCAGGACACCACGTGTGTTCTTAGAACAGTTTCAACTTGCTAGCGAACAGTACGGACAGGTATAGTGTTCTTCAGGACACCTCCATTTTCGTTTAATTACGAACATTTAAGGACACCAATTGTGTTCTTAGAACAGTTTCAACTTGCTAGCGAACACTACGGACAGGTATAGTGTTCTTCAGGACACTTTAATTTTCATTTCTTTACGAACATTTAAGGACACCGCGAATGTGTAACAGTACGGACAGGTATAGTGTTCTTCAGGACACCTCCACTGTCCACGGACACCTACATTGTTTTTTTTAAAAAAACAGAAACTAATTACAACACAATATAAAAATTTAACTTTATTTAACATATATTAATAATTTATGACTGAGGAGGTGAGGCAGAAACGGAAACAAAAACAGGAGAATTAGGGGTTTCAACATGATTGCTATCAGGTAAAGAAGGGATGGAATTCTCATCAAAACGTTTTGGGTTATGGAGAGGGTTTGGGGATAATTGACTGGGATATGGTGAGGGGGGACAAGTACATGTGGGGCAATTGTATGAGGTTTTAGTTTTAAAATGATCTTCAACAAAAGTTTTCAAATTATTAAAATTGGTCAACATTAAATCAATGTTTTCTTTTATGCTGTCATGCTTGTTATCCATAACAGTTTCTTCAGAGGTATTTTCTATTTTGGTATGCTCTGTACAAATAAATATACATATGTTAAATGTATATAAAATAATAATAATTAAATGGTTTATATTGTAAAGTGTTTACCATTAGTTTCACTATCTTGTGACATGTCCTCATGTGGGAAATGCTCCTCTAGCCATTCCAGAGTACTAGACATTTCTGTGAGAAAAAAAAAAGATAATATATATTTTTTTATCTAATACAGAAAGTTTATAAATATATGAGTAAAATGAAGTACACTTACTATTTCAGGTAAGATATGTTCTAAGTACTCTGTAGGTCTGGTCTTGTTCTTAGTTCTGTAGTGTCTGTAATTATGTTGGAAGCCAATTTATCTTCTTTTGGTATATACATTTTAGAACGTATTGTATTTAAATGAATGGTTAGTGTGTTACATATATGGGTTACATTTCTTATGTATTACTACATATAATGTGTATGTGTGCTGCTTTTTGAATTTGTTAAATGTTTCTATGTTATGATATAACAATCAAACATACCTCCCAAGAGTTTTTAGTACTTGATGTACAGTAGGGAAACTGCATATGCGCACCATTTTGAACACTTGACAAAATCCCACCACTTGACTTAAAAAAAAAAGATATTTCTGGAACAAAAACCATGTTTTCCGGTTAGCATGATTATGGCTTTGACACATTTGGTACCTTGGCATTTTTCGGATGAAGAGTCCCAGTGTGCCAGAGTGTTTTTACCTTGGAGCTTTTCGGCATTTCCTGCTGTTAACGTAAAGGTTTTAGTCTTTGGGGTGAAGAGTGCTCAAGGATCAATATTGTTTCTAAGAAGATTTAGTTTGTGGCACTGCTTCTTGGATCATGTTTTGAGGGCTGTATCTCAATTGTGCATGTGACTACGTGCATCCCACTGGTGCACCCTCTCCATAACAATGGAAGAATATTATATCAGTCAAGCAGGGTGAAGTGGGAGAATGGAAAACCAGACTCCCGTCCTTCACCTCTCGCGCTTGGCCTAGAGGGTCGCGGCCCAGACACCCGCCACGAGAAGAGTTTGCCCATTTACCAGATGACCAAATACCCTGGTACAGAAACATACGGATGTGTCCATCTGCCTGCCCAACAGCCCGCACTGGCCATGCCGACACCTGCGGCACGGACCAACTAGACTGAAATCTACACATCGTTAGAGATGCCATGACGACCTAGATAACGGGAAGCACCGCTGAACTATTATACACGCTGAACATTTCCACACCAATCTACACGAAGAACATACTCAGTGCTCTGACGTAGGCGACAGGCTTATTCACGGACGTGCATCTTTATTATTTTTACATAGGCTTTCAGAATGCAGAAACGCAAGACGCACCATGAGCTCATTTATAACGCTTGCTCACGCTTCTCTTGAAACCCGTTACCATCATGAGAGATATAATGGAAACACGATACTGGCCATGAAACTGTATGCCACTATAACCTAAAGTATCCATGCACTAAATGGATTACTCGTGCACCAGGCCCAAGTAGGCCTCAAGCAAGAGTTCCCGTGGACATTAACAAAGCAAAAGTCAGGTTGCTGAGCCTGCAGAAAGAACCCAGTGGAGCAACTAGCCAAGGTCGTAATGTTGCAAACCCACAGTCAAGAAACAAATCTTCAAAGGCACGATGTTGCAACCTCGCACTCCACGTACCAATGTTAAAATCATATCTGCAAATTAAACCAGACATACAGTGGAAAAACAATATTAATTGTGCAGAATTATGCCTCAAACACGGTCCCTCCCCACGTGACCAAGCCGAACCTGACGAGATGCCAAAACCCAGGAGAGAAAAGGCGTCTGGGTACCTCGCTACGAGACGCAGGCCGACACACTTGAAAGGCTCAATGGACACCTGCTACAGTGGGAACGGTCAGTCTCCCACCTATGAATAAATCCTCACATTGCCTGCACGTACCCATATTGAAACACTGTTGCAACCACAGGTGCACCGTGTGCTGGGAACAACGGTGGTCCCAGGCTGGGGAGCTCACGGATGCACCAATCAGAACATGAGGTTCTTATCTCAGACGTCAGTAACGTTAGCCAATCCTCAGGGGTCTTCATGTAACAATTCTTATGTATCTAATTGTAAGGACAACCCAGATATACCACCTGACTACATCTTAACCACTAATATCATTCTCTATATGCGTACTATACTAACCCCACCACTCGAGCAACCAATCAAGAGTGGCGATAGGTTCTTTTGGTAACTTTTTGGAATGACGCAAGTAGCGCGTCATAATGTAGTAAAAAGGGCCTGCGAGCCCCACTATTGTGTGTGTGTCAGGACGAACGCGTACGCTCCTTGACCCATCCCTGCCGTTTGCATAATAAACGACAGAAGTTGCCTTGCTCCTTGTGTGTGCCTCATACTCTGTCTCGATCCGAGATATACACGGGAGGAGTTGGGGCCTCCCTGCCCGGAGGTCTGCGGACGGCCCGGCCGACCCCGGCAGAATCCCCCCCGACAAGTTGGAGGCACTGCTGAGATCTGTTTAAGATCGACTTTTATTTTTTATTTTTCCAGGCACTCCCGTTGCGGGGAGGCCCGGCGGCGCGGCCCCCTCTGCCGTTGCCCCCTTCTGAGGACTACAGGACCATCGCGGAGCTGCGAGAGGACCGGACAGCGCAATCCGGATATTGGCCCTCGGGAGCCGGTTGAGAAGTATCCCGCCCGCGGTCGGCGAGTGTCCAGACGTGGTCCAGACGAGGGGAGGTGGCGAGCCGCTTGGAGGGGTGCACGCAGTCGAGCGGCCCTGCATCGAGGGAACTTGGTGAGCATGACACGCACAACAAGCAATGCGAAATTGTGAGGGAGGGGGCGGAAGTAAATAAGGGAGGAGGGAGGTATTGTAAAAAGGTGGGGTGAAGGTTTAATTGAGTGATGATAATGGAATGAATGGTAGTGAATTGAGTGCGAGAGAAGGCGGCTAACGTTACGCGAAAGAGGGGGGCAGGGCACGAGAACAACACGTGCAGACGCTCGCAACAAAAAGCTAACGTTACGCGAAAGAGGGGGGCGGGGCACGAAAACATCACGTGCAGCCGCTCGAAAGACACTGATTGGCCTAAATCGCGACTACGTGTGAGGGTGGGTGTGTGTGGTTTCCTACGATTTGACATTTATCATTCAATGAGTAGATGAGGTTCCCTATTGTTCGAGCAAGAAACTCGATAGGTAGATGAGGTTCCCTATTGTTCGAGCAAGAAACTCGATAGGTAGATGACGTTTCCCTGTGGGCGGTGGCTAGTTACGTAGTTGCCCAAAACGGAAGATAATTGGCTGGTTAAGCCCTCCTGTTGAGGGGCGTATCACACGCGAGGCGACGCAGCGTGCGCAGTCCGGTTATAGTATTGATGAGATTACCTTGTTCCAGGAGAGACAGGAAGACAGCTGTAGGGTTAGCGGGGTAGATTGCAAGTGTATTTTGAATTTAAAGAACATAACACGAATATACCAGTAGTTCGAAGAAATAGGTGACGTCACCAGTAGGGATTTAGTAAGATATCGTGAACACAAGAAGCTTTGGGTTTGACATTGGTGGGGAAGAGAAACATGATAAAGGAGCGGACACGGAGATAAACGACAAACGAGTGGATCAAAGAGGAGAAGGGGAAGGGGGCGTGGCTGCGCACGGAGAACGCCGGCCACGGCAAGTGTAAAGGTGGGAGGAGAACGGGGAAAAAGGACGACTGTGTAAGATCGTCGTAAGGGGTACGCAGCTGCAGGGGGCTGCGTGCGCTTCGGCCGCAGGGGGCCGTAGGGGAAGGAATATAATATAACATCATAAATATATTTGTTTTATAATTTTTTTTTTGTGATTATTATCATTGCATAATTTGTCAAAGGATTGTCGTAAGTCCCCACACTTGCGGGGCAAGGTAAGCAATAAAAGGTTGTATGTTGCAAACTGGTAGCAAGGGGAAGGGTAAGAAAGGGTGCGCTAGTATGTCATACGGGAGAGGGTTGGGAGGGTGGGGGAATACCCTCACTACCCCACTACAACATATATGCACCACACTGCCACCACATAGGGAGAAGTTAATTAAGTACAGCATAGAGTGGACCCAGGGGACGGACAACAAAATGTTGACACCATGGCCGCCTAATGGTAGCTTTGACCCATATGCCCAACATTCACTATTAAACCATCTGCACAATACATACAAGGGGAAGAAGTTGGCAAACCATGTGGAGGTGTTTAACTTATGGAGGATGTTCCAGGGGTCTAGACCAGGACCAAATGGAATGTTCACTATGGGAGAAACACCGGAAGAAAAGGAGATTAAGAAAGAAGGAACGGATGGGGAAAAGGAGAGTGAAGGAACAAAGAATATGGGGAATGAAAAACTGGGTGGAGGAAAGGTTGATAAATTAGCTGACATAAAACAGGAACCGAGCAATGAGATACCCTTAACACCGGGAGTGAAAACAGAGGGAGGAGGGTTGTACCCTTTAAGAGAATTAGGAGAAATAAAAGGACAGTTAAGGGCGGCTGAAGGATACTCAAACCCGGCATACAGCCCTCCACCATATGTGGCTCATGGAAAGATACCAATGGGGGACGGGAGGAGAGAAGAGCAGACTGTAGAGATAGGAAACGATGAGTGGGTAGCTGCACAGATATTGTTGAAATTACGAGGATCACTAACTGGAGAGGAAAGGGAGGCGGTAAAGAGAACAAACGAGGATAGTGAAAGAGAGAGTGAAATGAGGGGAGAGGAGCTGCTACGGCAGAAGGAAGAGATTTTGGAGGAAAGATTAGCTAAACTAAGGGATGAGCAGAATGAACTGATAAAACAACTTGAGGGGGAGGAAAGAGAGAGAGTGAGGAAAAGGAAAGAAGGTAAGGACGAATTGGAAAAATTAAGGGAGCAAAGTGAGGAGAGAAAGAGGGAAGCTGTAAGGGTAAAAGCAGCAGCAGAAAGGGTATCAAGAGTAGTGATGAGGGAGAAGAAGAAGGAAGAAGAAGAAAATGAAAAAGAAATGGAAATATGGAGGAGGAGGATAATATCAGAGACAGCTAAAAAATATGAAGAGGGGAAGGTAATAGAGAGTATAGTAGAAAGAGAAAGGGTGAAATGGGAAAGGAGGAGAGAGGATGAAAGGATATTGGAACAGATGAGCAACGAAGTAATGGAGGAATTAAAAAGGAAAAGAGAGGAAAATAGTAGGGAGATGGAGGAGAGGAGTGAAGGGGAGAGAGAAGAGAGTAAGAGGGAGAGTGAAAGATGGGGAGAAGTATATAAAAATAGAGAGGTAGCAACAACGTCAGCACTAAGGGGAACAGGTGGTAACAACGGAAAGGAAGAGGGAGACCTAATAGACTTAAAAACTGTAACAATAAAAGGAAAAAAGGCAGAGTGGGGGGCGCAATTTATGAATGATTTTTGTAGTGAGGATGGAAGGAAGAGTGAAAGGGAAAGCTTAGATAAGCTATACCTCACTAGAACAAACATAGATTCGCCATGGGTGAGTAGAAGATGGGAGGAGATGGAGAGAAGTAAGGAGGAAGTGAAAAGAATGGGAGAAACACAAACTAACGAACACACGCCACCGACGCTCACCAACCAACACACGCCACCCACATCACCATCACGCTCTCTAACGCCACACCCCACATGTTCAACAACTGCACGCTCTCTGCACAGAATAAAGCTCGCACCCTTCATGGACGAAGTTACACCTTATGCATGTCGGCTTAGGGACCTCCCTAGTCGCAGGCAAGACAGGCAAACAGACGTGCCAATATTGAACACAGGAAAGGATGAAAAAAGGGGAAAGGAAGAAGAGGGAGGTAGGAGAAGAGGTAGTAAGGAAGGATTTGAAGTAGTAAAAGGAATGGGGGAAGAGGAGGGGTGTGAAGAGTTAACATCATGGAGCATAAAGGATGACACAAGACAGAATGTAATGCCACTGCTGGAGAGAGGAGGGGTTAGACCACAATATGTACCTTGGAAACATACGGATAAGGAAAACATAAAATGTAGGCTCCCATCATTAAGTGGAGGTGCGGGTAAATGGATATATGAAATGGAAAAACACACCGCAGGACAGAAACTAGCAGTGGGAGATGTTAAGGGCCTGTTAATATCAATATTAGGGGATAGAGCGGATGACATTTGGAAAAGAGCGGGATTCCATGGGGTAACAATAACAAACACATCGCATGATGGAGCACCATTTGCAAACTGCAGACATGCGCTATGGCAGGCACTAAGAGTGCAGTACCCAGACACATCAGACATAGGAGCCATTACTTCCCGTAAGATGGGTGAGAACGAGGATCCTGTTGATTATATCCAGGATATTCAAGAGAAGTGGCGCATGGAAACTAGAGAACAATGGGACAAAACACCAGCCATATTTTATCATATACTAGTACAAGGGCTCCCAGAAGGAGTTCAGAGACAATTAAAGAAAGTAGTGGGGATGGAAGCAAAACCATGGCCGGAAATACAACTGACTATAGTACATCACTGTAGAACATGGCAAGGAAAAATGAAACAAAAGGAAGAGGACAGGAAAACAGAAGAGGCCAAATTAGTACAGAAAAAACTTACTAAATATACCATGGAAGGGGCACTAATAACTGCGCCAACACCAATGGCCCAAAGCCCAACGCAAGTAGTGGCTGCACAAAATCCAGCTCAAATAGCGCCTCCACAAGAGGTAATAGAGCAAGTGCTGCCTCTGCAATCACACGCACAGAACATGGGAGGAGGGTACCCAATGCAAGGAGCTGGGTATTATAATTATAATAGAGGGAGAGGAGGGTTTATGAGGGGAAGAGGATACGGATATAATACCCAACAACAGGCTGGGGGACTCAGAAATAACTACCAGACAGGGCAACCAGTATACCAGGACAACACAGGGAACTTCCCATGGCAAAACAGGGAACCACCCGTGTGTTGGAGCTGCGGACTATTAGGACACATGTCACGTACATGCAGGGTCAGGCCAGGAACACCAGCATGGAACGAACAAGCACAACATAGGACATCACAAGAACAGCAGGGCATACAACCACAGCAGATGTCACCACAAGGGAGTGACCAACACTATTCCCTACCACAACAACAAATAAAACAATACCTGCCACAAGTAACTGGTGCAGCGTTAATACAACCACCACCACAACCTGAACGAACGCAATTGGGTGGGGTGACGGTGTTGGGGCACAACCCTTACACAGGGAATGGCCAGTCATTGTACCCCCAATAGGACAGCCCACAGACGGCCTTGGTGTGTCCCATCCTGTCAGTAACACCTAATAGTGCGGAGGAGCCACGCATAGAGGTAACGATAGGTGACAAAAAATTATCATTCCTTGTTGACACCGGGGCAACCCGGTCTTGCATAAGGGAAGGTAAGTTTAAGATGTCAGGCGAAGCCATGAACACACAAGGGTTTTCTGGGGCTAAAGGGTTGGTTCCATTTACTGATAACGTTCCGCTATCTATTGGAGATTACGATCTGTCAGTACCACTTTTGTATTATAGTGCCTCACCAGTAAACATACTGGGGAGGGACATAATGAACAGATTAAATATGACGATCTCCTTTACAGAGGATGGCATAATTTGCTCTACTCCAGGGATTAACATGCTTGCAGCACGACAGATTTTGCAAGCATACTGTGGACAGATAGCGATCAGGGCGGAGCCGGTAGACGGCGAGCTATTCCAGTACGGAACAGACATGGCATTTGCATGGATGCCAGGGATAGGAGGGAAAATATGGAGGAGACCAGCAGCCTATCTATTCCGACCAGAAACACCAGCTAATGAACTGGAAGGGAAGGTCCTTGCAGTGGACATTGAGAGCATTATTGCAACAGCTGATTATGTTGCTGTGCACGCCCAAGATAAAGAAGGGAGAGCATGGAGGGCGGTGATAGCACTAGCAGAAGGATGTAGGCTGACCCAGGTGTCAGATGAAGAGTTGTTTTCAGAAGAAAAGGAGGAAAATGAAATGGTGTTCATGATGAGTGTAGAAATGTGGCTAACAGTGGCTCACAAACAAGTGGCACAGAAAATTGCAATGGCACTTGAGGCACCCGCTGGCACACCAGTCCCATTTTTTAAAGAAGATATGTCAAAGGTGCCAAAATCATTATGGACTATTAGCCCTTATGATGTAGGATGCATTAAAAGCATAGGGGGTGTAAGGATAAAATTAAAAAAGGGTGCCATACTACCAAGAGTGAAACAATACCCATTGTCAAGAGAGGCAGATGAGGGCATATACGAAACCATAACAGCCCTTATAAACAATGGCATATTGGTCCCCTCAGAATCCCCATGCAACACAGCTGTGTACCCGGTGCGCAAGGCTAAAGGAGGGTCTTGGCGGTTCATACAGGACCTCAGACCGTTGAACAACATAGTAGAAGCAGAGTATCCAGTAACAGCAAACCCGGCCACAATTTTGTGTGGCATTCCAGCAGAAGCATCACGGTTTACAGTGATTGACCTTAAAAATGCTTTTTTCTCAATACCATTACACCCAGACTCACAAGACTTGACAAGCTTCACTTACCGAAATAGGAAGTGGAAACATACCAGATTACCACAGGGATATTGTGAATCACCTTCAATTTTCAATAGGGTAATACAGATGGATTTGGGTAACGTTGAGTTGGAAAGCACAGTGTTACAGTATGTGGATGACATAATAATTTGCAGTACAAATGAAGATAAATGTAGAGAGGACTCATTAAAAATGTTGACGATATTGGCTGAAAAGGGGTACAAGGTAGACATGGAAAAGATACAATACTGTCAGGAACAGGTACTTTACATTGGCCAACTGATATCACAATATGGAAGAAGGATTGCACCACAAAGAGCACAGGCAATATCAGGCACTCCCGTGCCACAGACTGTAAGAGAACTGCAGCAATTTCTGGGACTGTGCAACTACTGTAGAGCATGGGTATTTGATTACAGCTCTTACATAGGACCCCTGCTTGAGGGTTTGAAGGAAGCAAATAAAGGGGAGAAAAAGTTGGGATGGACTATGGAAATGAAGGAGGCATTTGATGAATTAAAAGAAGCAATATCAACTGCTCCAGTACTAGCATCCCCAGACTATGAGCGACGATTTTTTATATTTTCACATTGCGACTCAGCAGTAATGAAAGCAGTATTGGCCCAAAAGACTAGCATGGGCTATAAACCAGTAGCATTTTACAGCGGTCACTTAGATCCAATAATGTTAGGACAATTCTCTTGCGAACAAGGTCTTGCTGCAGCTGCATTTGCAGTAGAAAAAGCATCATCAATAACTATGGGGTGTCCAACTACACTATTTGTAGAACATGCACTATTTGCGATATTGAATAAACCTAAGTCCACACTGACGACACAGAGGGCAACAGGTTATGAGATTATTTTGTCCAAAGCTGAACTGGCAATTGTTAGATGTAGCACGGTTAACCCTGCAAGGTTCCTAGCAGAAGTAATTGAAGAGGGAGATTACGCCCACGACTGCACCCAAGTAACTGAGATGTACTCATGTACTAGGAAAGTTGAAGAAAACGCACTAGAGGGAGGTGAGCTTTTGTTTATTGATGGGTCATCAACTATTGATCAAGGAGACGGGATAAGGAGGACTGGGGCAGCAGTAGTACAAATGATGGAAGCGCCAGTGTGTGTGGCTATTAAGTGTGTACAATTACCACAGCATTACTCTGCTCAAGCGGCGGAACTGGTTGCACTCATATTGGCACTAAAGGAAAGTTTTGATAAAAAAGTTACTATATATTCCGACAGTGCATATGTTACATCCACTGTCCACTCAGGGCTATCAAAGTGGAGAAGAAGAGGGTTTAGGAGAGCTGACGGCACTCCAGTACAACATGCCCTCTTGTTGGCTGAACTAATTGAAGTAATAAACGATCCCCAAGAACTAGCCCTAGTAAAATGCACAGCACACACCAATGGAGAAGACTATATATCAAAAGGAAATGCAGCAGCAGACGCACATGCAAAATATGCTGCATATTTTGGTGAGATATGGAACCCCACAGACTCACAGAGAGGGAGAGGGAGGGGAATAGCGAGGGAGATGTTAATAAAAGAAGGGTACACCCATCTCCCAGCCACCCAGATTATGGAGTTACAAGCGGCTGCACCAATGGCCGAAAAAGAAGTATGGGTGAAAAGAGGATGCACAATGTCACCAACCGACGCACTATGGCGCCAGGGTGGCACTGGGAAAGTTGTAATACCATTGGCATTGTTAAATACCGCCTTGAACCAATTACATCACCCTGCCCATACAGGCAAAGAAATAATAGCAGCACGAATTAGAGAAGATTGGTTCTGTCCCGAGCTAACATCCCATGTGTCAAATTTTATCAGCAATTGCCTTACGTGTCAACAGTTCACGGCCGGTCATACTTTAAAGGTGATAAGAGGTACCATACCCCGACCAGAAGGACCTTTTCGGCACCTCCACATTGACTATGTTGATATGATCAACATTTGTCAAGGCAATAGATACATGATAGTAGTAGTATGCCCATTTTCTAGGTGGATCGAAGCAGGGCCCTGTTCACACCCTGATGCGTTTAGAGCAGCCAAATTTATAGTAAGGGAGGTATTCCCCAGGTGGGGAGTGTGCGAGGTGTTAAGATCAGACAACGGACCCCATTTCGCAAATGAAATGTTCCAGCATATCACATCCCTACTGAACATTAAACACAAATTTGCATGTGCGTACCACCCACAGGCCAATGGTGTATGTGAACGCCTGAATGGCCTATTGAAGGAGGCAATTGCTAAAATACAGCAAACAACAAAGAAAAGTTGGTTGTATTGCCTTCCGTTAGCACTGTTCGAACTTAGAAACAGGCCAGGGTCCGACCACCACCTCACCCCACACGAGGTGGTTACTGGACGCCAAATGCGCCTTCCCCTAACACCAACGTCAAGGGCATTCACCGACCAAGAAAGTTCTGCGAATGTGTTAGGTGATGAAATGTATCAATATGTGTCTTCTTTGATTACTAGCGTTGTGTTTGTGTCTCAACAGCTCGAGCGCACACGGGGCGGGTCCACCAGCAACCAAGAAATAGACGAAAATACAGAATTGGGAAAGGAGAACTTGTGCCAACTTGCCAAAGGTGACCACGTACTACTTCGAAATTTTAATAGAAAGTGGAACCAGCAGAGGTTCACTGGCCCCCATTTAGTAGAGGACGTATCAACAAGAGCAGTAAAACTAAAGGATAAGCGTGCGTGGAACCACCTGCATGATGTAAAAATTTACAAACTGCAGACCCGCCCCAGCGCCAACGACAGGTCCATTGGAAAAACGCCAACAACATCCCCGGCAGCGGAAGAAAACACAACCACAGACAACGACCCAATTGTTCCCTCGGAGAGAATAACGGACGAAGAAGGGGGTGATCCCCACACTGCCCACCCCATGGTCACACGTTCAAAGAGTAAAACTGCTCCCGCCATCTGAGCAAACCCCCCCCCCATTGACTACTAAATACAATTGTAATAAAAACTAAGGACTTCGCTTGCACCAATACACATGTAAACACGTGAATGTTCTCTTTTTCTCTCGCACATACAGGAGCTGCGTAATATTGTATTGTTAAGAAAAGTTATCTAACAAATTCAGTGTGCAGGCGTAGATGGTGCTGCCAGACGATAGTTACCCAGAAGAATTGTCACACCAATTTGTATACGAAATAAAAAGGCCAACATACTTAAAAAAGAAAAGGGTACGTGTATACTACACGGCCTTCCTCCTGGCCATAGAAAATTACATGCCCCACCTCCGCCCATACTTGCCGGTCTTGAGAGACCGATCACTTAGAGTAGCGTGGGAGCAACTCTTCACCTGGGCACTGAATGACTATTTGATAGGGAGAGCTTAATGAAACAAAACTAACATTTAATAACAAGCACTTTTTGAGAATTTTTAGGCGGGCAACTTTAACGTCGCAAGAATACGCTGCCAGGACTGCAGCAAGGTAAGAGCAAAAATGTCGGTGAGGTTAGCATATGTAATAAAAATAATAGGGATTTTTATGATCACCGGAGTTTTGGCTGCCTCTGTATGGCAGTACAGCTATGCTATGAGGTTTTTTGCTGCACCCAAACCTAATGTACCCCACCTCCCTGCTGCAACAGGTGTTACGTCAGGTGGTAACAGTAACAATGAACAAAAGCGAAATAAAGTTAAACGCAGCACATACTCAGACAATAAAGGTATTGATAATTATGTACAAGATTCAGCACACGTCACAAACAACATATGGTACCAGCACATGACCCGCATTGGTAAGCAGACAACTGAGGATAGCTGTTACGTTTGCTCATTAATACCATACGCCATGAGCGCTTCACGAACATTTGTTGCCACAGAAATAGATGAAAAAACAGCACAGTGCATAATATATTTGGCCCTGTTCCAAACGAAAGGAAGATTCCAAGGAACAGTAGTGCACATGACATGGAAAACACGAGACTCATACCCATATGAAAACAACTTCCTCAAGACCTATCTGAGTTATCACAAGACCAGTTTACATGCTGAAGCATTCAGATACATAACAAGTGGCCCTGAAAAAGGAGAAACAAAGAAGGTAACACTGCAGTATCTACCATGTGATTGGTACGCCACGGAAGTTCCGGGTAAACAAGGATGCTGGGAGAGGCCATTACTGACGATAACAGGAAAGGTGTTCCTGGGTACCAGCTGGGAGATAGGAGTGGTTGGCAGCAACATGGTAACAAAAGAAACTATCTCAACCATCGAGACACACAATCATCGATGTTGGACGACATGGATCAAGTATGTACCAATGCTCACGTGGGTAGAAGAAGATGAAGACCCGATAACTATATTACCATTGACTGCGCCCAAAGTATGTTACCAGCATAAAGGAGAGGTGGACGTGGGATATAACACCAATTGTGCAAGTGTGATGGAGTTACCTGAGGGGGGAGCGGGAACAGCAGTAATAATGGACCATTATTGGGCCTGCGGAGAAAAGGCATATCATACACTGCCTCCCCTGTGGAGTGGTGTGTGCACAATGGTACACGTCAATGTACCATCACTAGTGGTACCTAAGAAGCATGTCGATGTGGCGAAATTTCCGAAAATGGATGAAGGAGACAGGAGAAGAAAGAGATCTGCACCACTTCAGAAGGAGCAAGAAAACAGGACCAACAGCAATGATACTGTCCTAAACAGGAGAAAAAGACAAGGAGAGCCATTAACAGGAAATTATCTGTGGGGAAGGTCGGAAACGGAACTAACCTCAATACCGCCAGAACACAGACTATTCAGCAGAGCAGCAATGTTCTTCTCCTCAATAATACATCCGGGACTGCAGGCATACGCAAACGCAAAATGGCTGCAAATAACCAGATGGGAACTAATGATGACCATAAATTCGACAGTAAATGGGTTTAACGCAATTAAAGAGGAGCTGCGAGCTGTAAGGATGGTAGCACTACAGAACAGATATGTATTGGACCTTCTCACAGCAATGGAAGGAGGAGTTTGTGCAAAGATAGGACAATCATGCTGCACGTTCATACCTGCCAACGATGCCGACAATGGTACACTAACAGAAGCAGTTTCACAATTGGCCCAGATGCACTCCAAAATGATGGACGAAAGTAACGGCGTAAACAAGGATAAAAGCTGGTTTTCACTATTATGGTCATGGATGCCATCTTGGCTGTCAGATGGACTGAAAATAATAGTGGGATGTGCTATTTTGGCTGGAGCTGCACTGATAATAATTAGATTTTGGAAAGCCCGGAAGGCGCGCTCAACTGATGAGTTGCTGGAAATGGTGGGAATGCACCCCTTGATGCCAGCGGATGACGGCCAGCACACAGGTGTGATAATACACGAAAGGGAGAAGTTGCGCACCCAAATCATCGCCAATCATCTAGACCCACCATCAGTGAAGATCGAGAACCCAAGGAACCCTAGGAGCTACATAGGAAGATGGGTGTACTGTACTCCTGGAGGAACATGCGAATACATGTATTGGTCATTTGAAGATCACGTAAACCATTATGGACATCTCGGAGGGATAACCAAGATATGGAGAGTAAGAGGAGATAACGAGAAGGATATGTTTGTGGTCGACAAGTCGACCAGAGGGGGGACTGAAGTGGGAGAATGGAAAACCAGACTCCCGTCCTTCACCTCTCGCGCTTGGCCTAGAGGGTCGCGGCCCAGACACCCGCCACGAGAAGAGTTTGCCCATTTACCAGATGACCAAATACCCTGGTACAGAAACATACGGATGTGTCCATCTGCCTGCCCAACAGCCCGCACTGGCCATGCCGACACCTGCGGCACGGACCAACTAGACTGAAATCTACACATCGTTAGAGATGCCATGACGACCTAGATAACGGGAAGCACCGCTGAACTATTATACACGCTGAACATTTCCACACCAATCTACACGAAGAACATACTCAGTGCTCTGACGTAGGCGACAGGCTTATTCACGGACGTGCATCTTTATTATTTTTACATAGGCTTTCAGAATGCAGAAACGCAAGACGCACCATGAGCTCATTTATAACGCTTGCTCACGCTTCTCTTGAAACCCGTTACCATCATGAGAGATATAATGGAAACACGATACTGGCCATGAAACTGTATGCCACTATAACCTAAAGTATCCATGCACTAAATGGATTACTCGTGCACCAGGCCCAAGTAGGCCTCAAGCAAGAGTTCCCGTGGACATTAACAAAGCAAAAGTCAGGTTGCTGAGCCTGCAGAAAGAACCCAGTGGAGCAACTAGCCAAGGTCGTAATGTTGCAAACCCACAGTCAAGAAACAAATCTTCAAAGGCACGATGTTGCAACCTCGCACTCCACGTACCAATGTTAAAATCATATCTGCAAATTAAACCAGACATACAGTGGAAAAACAATATTAATTGTGCAGAATTATGCCTCAAACACGGTCCCTCCCCACGTGACCAAGCCGAACCTGACGAGATGCCAAAACCCAGGAGAGAAAAGGCGTCTGGGTACCTCGCTACGAGACGCAGGCCGACACACTTGAAAGGCTCAATGGACACCTGCTACAGTGGGAACGGTCAGTCTCCCACCTATGAATAAATCCTCACATTGCCTGCACGTACCCATATTGAAACACTGTTGCAACCACAGGTGCACCGTGTGCTGGGAACAACGGTGGTCCCAGGCTGGGGAGCTCACGGATGCACCAATCAGAACATGAGGTTCTTATCTCAGACGTCAGTAACGTTAGCCAATCCTCAGGGGTCTTCATGTAACAATTCTTATGTATCTAATTGTAAGGACAACCCAGATATACCACCTGACTACATCTTAACCACTAATATCATTCTCTATATGCGTACTATACTAACCCCACCACTCGAGCAACCAATCAAGAGTGGCGATAGGTTCTTTTGGTAACTTTTTGGAATGACGCAAGTAGCGCGTCATAATGTAGTAAAAAGGGCCTGCGAGCCCCACTATTGTGTGTGTGTCAGGACGAACGCGTACGCTCCTTGACCCATCCCTGCCGTTTGCATAATAAACGACAGAAGTTGCCTTGCTCCTTGTGTGTGCCTCATACTCTGTCTCGATCCGAGATATACACGGGAGGAGTTGGGGCCTCCCTGCCCGGAGGTCTGCGGACGGCCCGGCCGACCCCGGCAGAATCCCCCCCGACAAGTGAAAGACAATATTCCAGAATTTCACACTTTGAATTCAGGCAATCTACATTTGCATGTTATTCTCCCCAGAGCTACCAATGTCTCCCGTCTCTCCGGCAATACATTCAGCACCATTCTTGGATGCTGTGTTTTATTACAATATAGATAAGGCAGAGGCACACACTTTCTGTTTCTGGCTAACCTGCCCCATCACCCAGCAGTGTTTTATCAAAAACCCTTACTTCTGACTACTCTTAAAGCAGAGTGTCACATAGTACCAATGTTAACAATTGCTTTATATGGACATCAAAGGAACATACCTCAGTGGGGTTGGGGGGGTTTGGAACACAATCACCCACTGGGTTAGTGCAATTATGCACACCACCCACTCTGCAACGTGCATTATCTTTAGAAATAATAGTTAATCGCCCAGGGTGCTTCCTTTATAATTTTACTGTAGTGCTGCAGATAATGAATGCTCAATTTTCCTTTCTGCCCAATAAATCTTCTCCCAGTGTCTGTCTCCGCCTCACTTAGTTCTAGGTCAGCATTAGTCAGCATTGGGATCTAGCATGATCAAGGAAGGTCAGTGGTGTTGCCTGGGATGCAAACACCAGTCCAATTCATTTTAGTTAACGGTGAGCCCTCCATACCCAGGCTCAGCAGAGTGTGCTTTCCTCTGCTGACAACGCAGCCCTCTTTTGCCAGCTGTTGTCAAACCTGCTCTACCGCTCCAGGACCTGCATTTGGGCAATGCCAGTTAAGTTGTTTAGTGTACCTGCCTATTCAGTTTTAGGCATTTGTGGGATCCTTGAGCCATAGAGTGCAAGGAAAAGGGTTCACAAACATTTAATTACTTCACTTTTACATGCTTGAATAGCTTCTAAAGTCACCTCAACTGTTCAAAGGATACACCAGTGCATACAAACACTGCAACACAGATCGGAAATGTCAGTCATGAAAGCATTATGCCATTTCTGATGTCAAATTCAACTTTAATAAGAAAACAGCACAATCATCTCCTAGTCACATTAACATAAGATATACCATCATTCTTTGTTCATCACATATTTAAAAGGCAATAGTAACATGTGGACCCATTACACTTTAAAGAATCAGCACTACACTGATTGAAATCACACTACAATGACAGTATATGTGTACATGTTCCAAACAGTCATACCCTTAAATGATCAATGAAGCTGGAAGAAGCACTGTAAATAAGGATATTGCTTAATTCTGTATTGCCCTTAATAGGTAATCATACATGCAAGTATCTTACATCTTATTGATATAAAGATTGATACAAAGGCCCAGACGTAACACATTTATAAAAACATATGACAAAAACATATGGAATATTGCTTTTCAGTTATATTGTCGGTGAACTCATGGCCAGATATTATTCAGGAATGCATGCAATTAATTGCATTTGATTGCTTATGAGTTAGTTAATCAAACTTTGGAGGTCATAAAACATGAGGGGTCCGATTCACAGACTGTTTTCCTATGGGATTGTGCCACTATGAAACACTTCTGTGAATCAGGCCCTCGAGCTGAAAAGTAATTTTAAGTATGTAGAGGCAGCATACGTTTATTAAATAGTGATTAAGAGTTTAAATAGTATGTTTGTCTATCTCAAGGCCCTTAGGAAGCTCCCAGCGTGAGTGAAACATAGGTTGACCTTTTAAGAGAAAATGTGTTATGATAATTCAATGAAAATTGGCAATAATGGTTTCTATTTGCTTATGAAAATTCAGAGATATTTATTGATAATAATTCTTTCAAGGTTTTAAAGAAACATACTATTTTAGGGAATTCCCAACTTAGAATTAACATTTTATGATTTTGCGGTTAATATGTTTGCACAAATAAGATGTATTTAAAATAAAGCAACATCAACCGAGCATGTAGATGACAATTCAATTACAGTGGGCAATTATGAGAACAATGGTGTCTAATCACATTTGACTCATTGATAAAACATATTTTAGACACCATACAATACAGAATTAATAGTTTATTATTTTGACCTATTGTGGTTGCAATAATAATTAATACAAAATGTAAAATACAACAATTGATAATTTCTTGTTTATTACTTCTTCAATGCCATTAAATCCAGCCATGGATGATTCAGACCTTCATCCTCCAATGGTTGGTAAACCAGATACTATGATTACTACGCTTAACGTGTTAATAAGCAAGATGTTCTGAAGCTATATAAAAATGTGGTTATGCATATATCACTTCATGGGAGATTCCTCAAACTTGTATGTTCATTAATAATATTTGTTACTGATATTATCCACGTTGTGGTAGTCCATTCATCACTTGTTGCGAAGGGATTTGTGAAAGGCACAGCTATGGTATTGAACACATGATGCTCCTCCTGTTTCAAAAGAAAATACATTGTTCTTGAGCTATCCCTCTAGGCTATCACAATCGGATATTTTCCACACATGTGTGTTATCCTATTTATCGTAGTTTATGTTCTGCTGTCCCTTTTAAATGCAATTGTGCCTGAAGTTCTCTGGTCAGAAGCTGCTACATTGAGTTTTCAAATATATAGGTAATCTTGCTGAAATGATAACTACAATCAACATATACTGATTCACATCTGATAATAAACCACTGCATGACCCCGAAGACTATCATGCAATGGCCATCTACTTGCTGAAGCCTGCCCCTGGATGCTGCAGAGCTTCTGGGCCGCATCAATACCAGTCCTGATAGCAGAAGACTCACGTATCTGTGGTGCTGTGTAGAATCTTAAGGGAAGCTCTATACATATCGTTAATATCTGCAACAGAGAGCCCATAGCAATACCTTACATTATACACAACTGATGAATACACGTTTACCATCATACAATGCCTGGTTCTAGGAAGAATCTAATAAGAAGATACGTCTATCTTTTAAACACATAACTTCTTTTCAGAATTAAATTAGTATGTGGGGGGAAATGCACAGGGATGAGCCAAACGGTGCAGTGGAAGAATTTACAAAGAAGTTAAACATGTGCATTCATCTTTTAAAACATATAATGTCTCACCAAAATTATATTTTTATGTGGAGAAATAATGACAGGGATATGCCAAAGGGTGCAATCGTGTGTCCAATACATAAATATCCTTAGTGCAGAGAAAACTAAGAGGAAGAATACATTAAGAAAATCCTCATATTAAGCTACATTATGCAGTGTCTAAATGCACTTTTCAAACCTTTATACGTGTTTGGACATAAGGAGCGCCATCAGGGAGCACATTCATCCATAGTATGCTATTTTATAAACACAATCTTTATTATTTATGTGCATCATTTCATCAATTTAAGGCAATTTACATGAAAACTAAAAGACACGAAAGAACCAGGCTGAACATGACTTTTACATCAATGAAAACCATACATCTTTCGCAATCAAGATATGTATTTAAAACATCCTAGTGTGTACTCTCAAACTATTTCTTAATGATTATTCTCATGAAGCGTGTCTTTTTTGACACTATATATCTCAAGATGTGTTAATACCCTGTAATGTCAACAAATGGGCCCTCATTACGACCCTGGCGGAAAGTGACTGACCGGAGCGCCACAGCGTAAATAGCGTTTCCGCCATTGCACGAAGGAGCAAAGTGCGGCCCATTCCGACCCATCGGGCACGAGCACCACGCCACGGCGGAAGTGCAAAGTCCACGATGGCGGAAATGACCCCAAAACGGCCCACACCGCCGCCGTACGGCGCCCTAGGTGCAATACCGCCACCCCTCTTAGCGGTCACCGCAGTGTGCGCCTACCGGAAAGTACGGTGACCGGAAATATACGGAAACGGAAGTTAAAACATGGGCCCGGAACGGGAAACATCCCGGCGTACACCTATAAAAACACTAAAACCACACAACCACTAAAATCACTACCCTGAAACACACCCCAACCCGTCAACCACCCTAGCGAAACCAAGAAAAATGGGAAAAGTAGCGAAGAAAGCGTGCGACCGCAAGCGGCAGGTCCACTTCTCCCGTGAGGAACTCACCGTGCTAACAGAGACCCTCCAGGAGAATGCTGCCGTCGTCTTCTGCACGCAAATGACCAGGACGGCACTTGCAAACAAGAAGGCCATATGGGCTCTGGTGGCACAGCGGGTAAGTGCGGTGGGGACCGCACCCCGCACCCCACAGCAATGCCGCAAGCGATGGGACGACCTGCGGATCCGCGTCCGCAGCATACTCTCTGCCAACCGCATCATTGCCACAGCCACCGGGGGAGGTCCTGAATCACCCATCAAGTTGACCCCCTGGGAAGAAATCTGTGCCTCCACCATCGGAATGGAGAGCATAGAGGGAGTCGGAGGGATGGAGAAAGGAGTGCAGACATCCGAAGATTCAGGTAGGTGGGCCAGATAAAACAATGCCAAATCCACACAGTCCATCCATGTGAAGTACCATGCGTCCACATAGTGCAACAGAAACACATGTCCAGGAGAACGTCCACACACATCGGCCTGATAGCGCACGTTAAAACCCACAATAAATACATAAATAATTAAAAACCCCTAATACACGCACTACACGTGCAGCAGGCACACCCTAACTGCAGGCTGCCAAACAACTGCACCCTCACTCCACACACAAATCAAAGCACCTCCAAGGCCCCGACCCAAATCACCCTCAGGTACCACCCCAAAGCATGTGATACAATGCCATTCCAATTCCCACAGACCCATCAATAACCCTCGCCCTCCTTTACTCCACCACAGGGTCCGATCCAAACGACGAGCTACAGGACACCCCTACCAGCACACCTGCAAAGAGGGCCAAGACCAACGGCCAGAGACCCTCCACCTCAGCTGCACGCATCAAGACACGGCAGCAGCACAAATCAGGTGGCAGCACAGAGGAGGGAACATCAACAGGCACCCCAGCAGCCAGCATGCCCACAACACCACCACCACAGGTCCCCCCAATGGATGCCACAGAAGGCACTGCCTCTAGTGGCAGCAGCACCATAGGTGACACCCCATTGATGGCAGCATGCTCGGACACAGAAAACGGGGATGCCGAAGTCAGATCCATCCATGACCTGTCCCAATCCCCCTGTCTGTCCCATCCCGTACAACATGAGGATACCACGCAGGGGCACCCACAAGACGACGACTGGCCATCCCCCACAAGCCCTGTGGCAAGGCAACATGAGGACAACAGCCCCTCTGTGACACCCCCGCAAATGGCCATGGCCCAGCAGAGGCAACAGTCCCTCGACCAGTTGATCGAACAACAGCAGCAACTGGCCACACTCCTCAAGGACCATGCCGATGAATGTGGGGGCACTAAGGCAGACATAGAAACATCAACTGAGACACTTAGGGCAGAAATGGAGAGAGGTACAGAGACGCTAAGGGCACAAATTGAGAGAAGCACCGAGAGCCTGAGGGGGGAACTGCATGCGACGTCCAAAGACGTATGTGCCGAACTTGCCGCAGTGCGCCGTGTGCTCACTGAGCTCTCGCAAACCCTTAGGGACATGCATGGACGTGAGCAGGCAGACACATCATCCGTTGCAAGTTCCGTCCAGGGCAGCCCCCAACGTAGATCTGGAAGGAACCTGCGCTCCACAGGCAGGGGTGCCCCTGATACCCGCAGAGGGGGCTTGCAATAGCGACAGCCCACTGACAATGAGCATCTTTGGACACTGGTGTTCGGGGGGGAGGTAGGAGGGTGGAGGGGGTGTGTTGGGCTCACTTGGGTGGCGGGTCGATAGGGTGTTCAACATGACATCACATATGCCATAAAAAGTGCACGATAAACCAATGAGATGTGTGGACATTGATCTTCGTGTACTAGGCCATCATAGGCGTAGAGTCCATATTGTGCATGTCCCAGACACACGCAGTGCCACGAGTCCCGTGTCCATGTATCAGCCACCAGGCGTGAGTGCTAGAAGCATACATCAATGAGATGCTGACGAATGTCACGGGCCTCCGGTGCCTCGCAGACTCCATGAGGTGCTGCCACATCCCCACCCTCATCATGACCATCATCAGGTGCTTGCAGTTCTGCGTCAGGGGGCATGGGCACATTTCTACGTACGCACATGTTGTGGAGCATGACACATGCCATGACCATCTTTGCAACCTTCTCATGGCGGTACAGGAGTGCCCCGCCAGACCTGCTGAGGCAGCGGAAACGGCCCTTCAGTAGGCCGAATGCCTGTTCTATGACTACACGGGTACGTGAGTGGGCATGGTTGTAGTCCTCCTCATGCTGGTCCCGTGGGTTCCGGACTGGTGTGAGGAGCCATCTCTTCAGTGGATATCCAGCATCACCTGTATGTGGACGAGAAACGTATGATGTGGAATGCCATTGATACGTACGCACACACCCCCCCCCCTTCCTGCCAGGTCATTGCCAATACACATACCCCACATCATCATGCATGTAATGAGACTCACCGAGTAGCCAGGATCTGTTCCCTGCGTGTCGCTCCATGTAGCGTGGTATTGTAGAGTTCCTCAAGACCATAGAATCATGGGTTGATCCAGGGAATCGGGCACAACAATGTGTAATGATCCTGTTGGAGTCACACACCATTTGTACATTCAGGGAATGAAATTGTTTTCGGTTGCGGTACTGGGCCTCCATGGCATGTGGGACGACCAATTCAACATGGGTGCAGTCGATGGCACCAATGCAACCCGGTATGCCGGCAAGTGCATGGAATCCCACTTTTGTGTTGGTAATTTCCTGCTCCGAGCGTGGTAGAGAGATGTAGTCGTTTGCGTGCTGCAGGAGGGCATCGAGCACTTGCAATAGTGTCCGTGAGAACAGTGGCTGAGAAATGCCATGCAACTGTCCGACTGTGTGCTGGTAGGTGCCTGTGGCCAGGAAGTGTAGTACAGACACCACCTTCAGTAGGGGTGGGATGGCGGTTGGGCTATCTATCATGCTGACAAGGTCAGCCTGTGTCATGTCCACAATGGCGGCTATGGTGTCCCGGTCCAGACGGTAGAGGGTGTGGATCTGCTCATCAGTGAGGTTGAACGGATGTGCTCAGAGGCGTGGTATTGCGGGCTGCCTGCGTGGTGGTAGTGGCTGTGCTGGTGGGCCTTGCTGGCCCTGCCTTGGCCTCCTCCTCCTCCTGCGTCTCCTCCGTGCGGCTGGTTGTAGTTGGTGTTCGTCTTCTTCTTGGAGTCGGAGCACTTGCAGTGCTATCAGGTCCCCCAGGGCCAACATCGCGAGTCCTGCCGGTAGCATTTCGGTGTGGTTGTGGGAGGAGACTGGCTGTGCAATTTATGTGTTTCCAGGCTGTATGGCCTCCACCTGTGGTGATTAATTCCACCTGTGCAAACTGCTCTCCCCTTTGGCCGAGCACGTCCCGCGCACAACGCTGCAATTCGGGGAATGGTATCTTGCTATTGCAATCATGTATTTGTACCCGATGGCCGTGTAAGATTGGTTGAAATGTTCATTCTGCTGTGGTCCCATTGTTTCCCATACTATCTGTGCAGTCGCGAACAGACTTGTGAAGGGTCAGTGGAACGTAGTACTCGAGTAACGGTGGGCCCTCATGCATCACTGTACCGAGTTGCAACGACGGGCGGGGCGTCCCATTTGTGGGTGAAGGCAGTTGCCATTTTCACACACAGCCGCACTCGATGGAATAATTAGTGATTTCAAATGGCCACAGATGCCTTTTCGACGTGATGTTGCAAATGAGGAATTCGAAGGGCGGCGCTTTCGGTTTCCAGCTAGCGGCAAGGAGATGCCCACAGGTCTGACTGCAAATATAACGTTCTATTGTTCAATGTCCTTGAGACAGGGCCCATGGCGAGGGAGCAATGATTGATATGAATAGTTTGGGATGCGCAATAGCTACGTGGGCGATGAGGCCGGCCGTTCCCAAATACATGTTACTTCACAACACTGGAATTACGGGCTGGGGCACTGTGGATTTAGCAGGCTGCATAACGCACAGACTCAATGGATGTTTCTAATGTTATGTGAGTAATTATTCAGGCGTTTTGATCCCGGGATGAGGGAATGATGAATGGATGCATGGGCAGGTGATATGATACAGAGTTTGCCATGTACAGGGCTTCTTGGGATCTATCCGCCTCCCCTACGCTATGTGATGCAGGGCTGCCATAGTGGGACCATCGTCTATCTGGCCTTGTTGAGCCCTCCCTGTCTCGAGGCGCCCTCAGACACTTGTGTCCATGCACGTTAACATTCCCATCTGATGGATTCTGTTTTGACAGACGCATGCACAGGTACACTTGTTTGTGATGGTGTTTGCACCTCGATATAGATGGTTATGAGTCGCAAGTGGTTTTGGGGTGGTGATGATCCTTTTGAGTGGGCTAGCATGCATATGGCTGTGGATTTCGTGTGATCATTGAAGTGAGTTGTTCGAATGTAGTTCTGATGGCCATTCTGTTCTTGTTCTTTTCTTTTGGTTGACAGTTATCTCCTCCCCTTTTGCCACTGCCATCTGTATGCCACTCCTGCAGATGGATTTTACTCCCGACACCTGCTGCTTCGTGTTAATCAGTGGAGCAGCATTACGATCTTATGGGACGATCGCCAATGGCCCACATGCCCTTACGCAGTACTGGTGGCTCGGAGCAACATTTCGGCCTTTCAGCTGGACTAGTGCCTCCCCATTGGGTCGGCCCTGCGGTTCTGTGCGCTTCCATGTTGCCTTTTCGTACGTGAATGTGGCTCTGTGTACCATGGGGGAACAGGGCGACACACAGGTAGTGGCTGGTCATTTCTTGCGGATGCAGCCCACAATGGTGATTTGTGTTTTGGAGTTCATGGCCTGATGGCTGTATGGGCTTGGTGACTTTGATGTGCATTAAATTTCTATTCTGATTTGGCCCGTGTAGCGTTTTTCTTTGCAAGTGATGTGGCATATGCCTATTTGGGGGGCGATGTATTGTGAGGAGATCTGCATTGGGTTCCAGCTTCGGGGTTTAGTTGCGTGGTACTGTGCTGGGCGCGTTTGCCTACGAAGCCCAGTGAGGTCAGGGATGGGGGCTGCCAATATGACTGTTTGAATGTTGTCATGCTCAGGGGCGGAGGATTGGGTTTTGTGTAACAGATGCCGGTCAGCCAGGTGGACTGGTGGAATGATGTGATTTTCGGAATATTGCTGGTCACAGGTGCCTGTGTTTGCGTGCGTTTCTTGGTGGGGGACTGTGGTCATGTCCATTGGGATGGCTTCTGTATTCGTGCCATCTGTGCCCTGCAGCTCCCATTGGCCCCTCTTGTGTTTCTTTTGTTCGTTGCCATGCATGGGTGACTTGTACATTTCAATGGTTGCATTGTGACTTCATTGCACCTACGGGGAGTTGTACTTTGTGGGCAGGGAGCGGTGTACAGGCACTCAGTGGGGCCGTTTACGGTTGATTCGCGATGCCGTACTTCTCGCCATGGCGGAATGGTACATTACGCCATGCCTGATGGCGTTAGGTACATGTCCGCTAGGGTCGGAATTGGCGTACCCTTGCGCCATGGTGGTGTTTGCGGTTTGGCATGGCGCGCGCGCGCGTGCTTGGTGCAGTTAGCGTTGGCGTTCACTACGGTGTCGCTAATGGCTTCGTACTTTGCGGTGACGGGTCATAGTCGCACCGAGCGCTATTCGATGGCGGTATTGCATTTCCGCCATCGTTTTTCGATTTCCGCCAGGGTCGTAATGAGGGCCATGGTGTTATATTAGCCAACTTATTCGTGTAAATGTCATTTTTAATATATTCTGGGCAACAACACTTTCGTTCCATTTTCTGTAATTTTCAACCAACTTGCTGTGTTCATAAAACTTCAACCATGGTTCTTTTTATTTCAATGTCCCTATAATATACAAAGTGATCCCATCATTAATCACACACAAATCTCACCTGTGAACCTCAGAGAAAAAAAAAAACTTGTGGTTGTTAATATAGTTTCAATGTTATTAAAAAACATGTACTTTACTTTATTGTCCTCATGCTATGAGTGATGCTCTATCTCACCAGCCTTTAGGTCTAAGTCTATTGATCCATTACATTCATGAAACATTAGACCATTACTTTTGCCTTTCCTGATAATATCAAATATGCAGCATTTTCTGATGTTTTAGAACACAGACCGCTCCCGGTATTCACTGCAATATATATCATCTGGGTTCTCTTAATGCTGAGATATTTTTCAATTTGCTCCTTTGTCTATAATGATATATCTTCCATGGGCAAGAACAATGTTGTCACTTACAGATTTTCAATTTTCCGTGTCTTGTCACAAATAAATACTAAACTATTACTTCCAACAAAATACTCACATTTAGACAAACATTAATGATTTACAGTCTGAAAAGGTATTTCAATCACAATATTGACTCTATCATCACACTCTCATTCAAAACATCATGAACATGTCACTAATGAGACATGTAACCCTTGTTATTAAAAAAAACATAGGGCCTCATTACGGGTCTGGTGGTAACCCTGTTGGGGCTACCAGCGGGTTGCCACCGAACCAGTAATATTTTACTAGTGTCTGACTTCCCAGTGCCAGAGGGAGATTACAAATACGGCGCCCGGGAAGTCAGGTCCATTGGACTCTATAGAGGTGGGGACACAGAAACATCAGCACCGTTCCTAACGATTCCGGTGCTTCCGTGACTTGTCTGCCTCCCGTGGTCACTGCACCCGGCAGGTTTTGACCTGTTGGGCACAACGGCTCCGCAGACAGACTCAGAGTTTACCAATCTGAAACAATGATGCCGGTGAGCTTACCAGCACCCTTGTTTCCGGACCGGCAAACTACTAATGAGGCCCATTGTCTCTTATGATTTAATTTAGAGTAGTTCTTATGTGGCAATGACCGATCTATTTTCTTGAATATTCTCATTTTAGGCTTTAAACAAACCACTTGTATGGGCAAACAATGGCATAAACCACACTTTCTGTCTGTCAATTCATATAGTTGTCATATTGCCTTGTGTTGTTATAGTCAGAAGACATTATTGTATGTGTGTTCTTATAATTAACACACTGTCCACAGAGTGAATGACCCATTATGAGTGATGGCCCCCATAAGGTGGCAAGTGCTGTTTGTGCCTGCTGAATTGGCAGATACGTTTGTACTAATGTTTAACATTCGTACCACACATGAGGCAAATAGAGCCCTATACAACAACGCCTAATATCTTGATAAGATGTCAATATTTGTTATTAAATTGAGAGAATGTGTTGCATACTTTTGAGAAAGTTGTTATATAAGTCATCCCTACTTTTCTATTCTGATGTAAACGTTTGTAAAGTAGAACATCTCCATTGCTGGGACATGCCCTCCTATATTTCACTTTTGGGAATACCCTCTCATCTTAAGTTATTTATTCAGGTTTTTTGAAGATGCTTAAAAATCAGTCTTATCGGAGCAATTACTCTGAACTCTTAGGACTTGTTCTTCTGGTAAATTCAGCTTGAGAGCAATAGCATGGCTACCTTCAAACTTTAACAATGTTTTGCAATCTGTAGATTTACTGAATAAGTCTGTTGTTCAAATTATATTGCTGTCTAAATAAATGCATATAACAAATGTATCCACTGTAGAATTAATCTAATATGTGTATGTCGGCTTGATAACCATGTTTAAAGAGAATACAAATCATCAACAGATACTGAAAATATCAAAAAATATATCATATATATATATATATATATATATATATATATATATATATATATATATATAGCATTGCCATTTGATGAGGGCCTCTTAAAAAGATTATCAGCATTGCTAAAGGTTCTCCATAATCTGCAAATATAAAATTAAAAAATTGGAGGAGATTGGAACCCATATTTGATCCCTTAGATTGTCAATATAATTAATGTATGTGAATTAAAATATGTTTTTGTAATGGCAGTTTTGGCAATTGAGTTAGGAATTCTGTTGAAACCTATGTGATCATTGCCTAACATCTTTCACATAGAGACATCTTCCTTCACCAACCCACTTGTTGCCCTGGCTTTGCCCGACTGTAAATGAGACCACACTTTTGGCAAAAACCTTTATATTGAATGGAATAAATAATGCAGTGCTCATATTTTTTCCTCGCAAAGAGCAGGGGTTGCAGGCCTGACATTAACAAGCTGGCACGCATACAATACTGCATTGACACAGCATGCATCTGATTCAGTATTGATCACAGATTTAAGTGACTGACAATATACCCCACAAAGTTATGTATCCCGAACTAGCGCTCACATTACTACGTACAGTACAGTTAATTTTCTTTCAACTCTAGATTCTCTGGAGAGCAACTTTATCATGGCCATAGATTCTGGAGATGATGGAGAGATTCTGTTAATAAAGAATAACAATATACTCCCTGTACATTTTATGACAGGCCTTTTTGAAGATGTCCTCTGTAATGTTGTGAGGAATGTTCTTAATCCGTCCCTAGTCAGTGGCGCCTGGTCTTATTTTGTTTGCTTTTTCCAGTCTGATTTGGGAGAATGGATTAGTGAATACTCTAACCAGGACTTCTTTTCACGGTGGCCAGGGTTGTCAGACTTTAGCTAGCTCTGGATTATCAAATAATAACTCACAACCCACTGCTAACTACATTTAAAGTGAAAGGCAGGAAAGAGGTCCAGCACTCATTTCCACACACCCATCAAGTTCCAGGCAATTTCTTATACTTCTGCAGTACTTGTAATCAGGAACACCCTTTACGAATTTCTAAACAATTGTTATCCACCATTGACTTAGGCTATTTTTGTTTCTTTGAGAAAATGTGCATTAACTTTTTTTGTTATACATATCTGTATCCGGAAAGCAATGTGCACTATGTATCCTTTAAAGTATTTTCTGATGTCAATACGCTGCTTCCGGCTCCATCACAGTAAAGAAGATGCACAGCAGTAACATTAAGTAGAAATTATAACTGGTAAGCATGTATTTCCTATGACATGATTACAATAACAAGTCGAGTGTACCTGTTCAAGTGTATACTGTTTCTACTGTTTTCCACAGGCCACCAGTGGACTGTATTGCCTATGGCATGATTATCCCATTTATAATTGTGGACTAAACTTTGACTTTGCAAATGCAAAGAAAGTAAAAAAGTAAACTAAAATGTGCGTGGGATAGCAAGGGTCTCCGAAACGTGGTGAATAAAAGAGAAAGTCAAATGTTAGCCCTTGCTTGAATTCTCCAAGCTGCGAGATTAGCTGCCTACAGCATAGCCTATGACACAAGTCTGCTTATTTTACATCACCAAGCACTTGCCAGGGGATGAAAGGCACACCTACAGCACCTTTTTGGTTTAACATCACACTGCGGAAAGAGTAGAGCGATGCAGTTTCTTTCTCATTAGTCATTTCCAGCAATGGAGTAAAAGAAAAAAAAAATCAAACATATCTCTCAGTGAAGTAACAGGTGTCTTTTCGTTGCATCATGTGTCAGTTGAAATATCATTTCACAGGACATGCAGTGTATGACAGAGCCAGTTTTATATTTTAAAAATGTTATAGCAAATCTTGAATAACATGAACATATTCTATTGTCATAACTTAAACTCTGTGATAACTGTCAGTATGAACAATACACAAATGTTATAAATAAATAAGAACATATAGTTATGTTTACCTGTTGTACAGTTCAATTTTCTAGCAAGAACATGTTTATGCTATTATCACCTAAAGCGTAAGTAGTGGGTGCATCACAAAATAATGGAGCCGATTCATGGAATTAATGTGCGCTGAAATTTTCAGCGTAAGCGTGCGAAACGCAGTCCCAGTGCGAAAATCGCAGCAAAACCCGCACACAGCGATTCATGGAAGTCCGTGTGCGAGGAAATTCCAGGATGCGCGTCAAAATTCTGCGTGACGCACGCTGGCGCACACGTCTCCAAACAGCGTGCGCTAAGTGCAAAGAGAAATCGCACATAGCGCAGCGCACACAACAAAAGTAGGAGGAACAGGGGCGTGACACGCGGAATGGGGACAACTCGTGAAAATGTGGGCGTCACGGGGGGAAGTACAGGAGGCAAGAGCGCGGAACGCCCACATGCACGTTCAAAACACGTATTCATGGAATCAAACGGGGGTAACGCGTGCGCCAAAAAAGACGCGCTAATCCGGAAACACGTACGCCAGCAGGAAGCAGGCGTACGTGGACCCGCGGAGCATAAAAGTGCACGCAAACAACAAACAAGCACAGACGCCAGGATGAATATACCGTTCCTAGCAGCAGTGGTCGTGGGATACCGCAGGAGGAGGAGGAGGATAGTCAGGCCCAGAATTTTTACACCCAGAACCAGCCTTTTTGGGATGCCTGATGACCAGGTGTATGGGAGGTACAGGTTTCCACCTCACATAATACTCGACCTGGTCAGTGAGTGGGAGGATTACCTCACATCACCCACCCTGTGCTCCCAAGCACTCAGCCCCCTGCAGAAGGTCCTCAATGTACTGCACTTCTTGGCCACTGGATCATTTCAACGGACAACTGCTATAGTGGGGGGGTGTCACAGGCCACGTAGTCACGCTGCGTACACCAGGTCTTGGCCATCATGACTGCACGCCCATCAGACGGCAGGCACCTATACCTGCCCAGAACACCTGCAGAAAGGCAGGCTGTCGTCTAGGATTTTTACGGGGTGGCACACTTCTCCAAAGTGCTAGGTGCCCTTGACTGCACCCATGGGGCTCTACGTCCCCCTAGGGCATCAGAGCACATCTACAGAAACCACAAGCACTGGCATTCCATCAACGTCCAGGTAGTATGTGATGCCAAGGGAATCACCACCTCAGTGTATGCCAACTATCTAGGGTCCAGCCACGACAGTTTTATTTACAGAATGTCAACCCTAAACTGGGACCTAGGTGCTGGGCTGCATGGTGATACATGGCTGCTCGGTGAGTATAAATGCCACAGCACATGCATGCATGTCAGATACTGAGCAATGTCACAGCCCCACTAATGATACCCATCACCACCTCCCCAGGGGACAGTGCCTACTCTCTGAACACCCACATGATGACGCCAATTCGGAACCCCACCACGCCACCGGAGGTAAGATACAACACAGCCCATATTGCAACCCGGGGCATAGTGGAGCGCACATTCGGAGTGCTCAAGTCACACTTTCGCTCCCTTGACCATTCTGGCGGGCAGCTGTTATACGCTCCCCCAGTAGTGTGCAGGATCATAGTGGCACCATGTGTCCTGCACAACGTTGCAACATGCTGGGGCCTGCCCGTGGACCTGGTGGTGCCCCCACATCCCCAACCACAAGCACGCGCGCTGTGCATTTGAGGGGAAAGGGCACGGGGTGAGGCAGCCCGTACACCGCTGGTGGATAATTACTTCACCTAAAATCACACCCCTGTGGAGTGCACACAGCCCTGGCACATGCCAGCTGACAATCATAGATGATGACATGAGGGACAGTCAACTGTCACAACCATACCAGCCTGAGATTGGTCACCTGGAAGTGTTACATTGTGTGCCCTACCTACACAAACACCACCAATGGTGTCATCAAAAGACAGACTTCTATTCTCCAAAAATCATTACCCCCTTGCAAAATACAACATGACAACAGTGCCATGTCACCCAACCCCTCCCCAGCACCGCCACCCAACACACCATGGCATGTCATGCTATGTGAGAGCAAACACAGCAATCCCCAAAACATCACACAAGTGTCAAAGTACAGTGTCCTAAATGGAAACTGCCCACATACATTATGCTCCCAGTAATGTAGAACTAACAACACACATGACCAAATACTTACCAACAATTCAATGTAGCTATACAACCTCAAACATAGCATAAACATGACAGTACTAAGTTAAAGTAGTGGTAGTATTACAACCGATCATGCCAGCACATCGGCCACTTCCAACTGTACAGTGCTGCTGACACGCAAATGTCCAGGTGCACTGCTTACAACATGAACTCCATCTCCAAAGTAGACGGCCTTGTGAAGACATGAGGAATTAACCTGCAAATTGGGCGAAAGACATGGATGCACAAGCACATAGCAATACACCATGCAGTGTACAATTCAACAACAATATCCACTAGGAATGTATACATAGTATTGACTACAGACTGTCCACACAGCTCATGGGAGTCCTACGTCACTGTGTATGTCAATGTCACTTGGGCACACCCTTTGCAAACCCATGGAAATGGGAAGCAGGAGGGGTGTGTGTCTCACGAACCGAAGAATCTAACCCAAACTCAGGACAAGCCTGCATGCGCCCAGCTGGAATACAGTGGATGCCCACGGGAGCCACACAAGGCAACACACTGCAAAAATGGCCATGTGGGGGCCAGGGGGCAGGGGGGCCATCCAGGAGGTCCGAGGACAGGGTGCGCACCAACACCCACCTGTGTGGATGTTGGGAAAAAAACACCTCCATGGGCTCATGGCTGGCATGGCTATGCCAATGTGGGAGAACTGCTGCTGCCACTACTACTACGCAAAGCCCTGGTATGGTCCTCCATGGCAGCAAGCATGCGGGTGTAGAAGGTCTCGTTTTGGACGATTATAGTGCAGAGATCCCCATGCAGCACCTGACGTGATGCACGGATCTCCTCCCAAGTTGCCTGCATCTCAGCTGAGAGCGAACGTGTGAGCCGCTCCAGCTGCTGTTCTGTCCTCAAGTTAGTGGAAGCCTCAAGGTCAACAAGAGTCTCCCTGAGGTGATGGGGTTCTACCCTCAGGGGTTCCCTGTGGCTCTGGGACTCTATTGATATTGATTGGCGTAGAGTCTCCAGTGCCGCCTGTCTGTCCCTGTTGGACGCCAACGTGTCCTCCCTGTGTGATTGGCAAATGGAGTCTATTGCCTGCTGTAGTTGCTCCATCTGCCTGTCAGGGGGGACAATGGAAGTGGCCACCCTCTCCATTGCTTGAGCCATCATCTCAACTGATGCTGCCTGTTGGGTTGCCATACCATAAATGGATTGTTCCCATGCGGTATTGCCTGGTGGCGTATAGCCACCACGTCGGCGGGCACCACACCTGTTTTGGGCAAGACGATCTGCACCTTGCTTTGCCGGCACTGCCTGAGGCTGCAGGACTGCATTCCCCCTCTGATCTGCTGGCCCAGGAACAGGATCAGATGTTGTGGAGTGTGACCCTTGTTAGGGAGAATTCTCTGTTTAGGCTGAATTTCCTAACCTAGTGAGTCCCCCAGCAGCTTTGCTGGATTTCTGGAGTTTGTTTTTTTCCATCCTACCAAGAGTGAGACTCTTTTCTCCCACTCTTGGACATGAATGTGGTTAATTCCTTTGAATGTCAATGTGTTCTATGGGCTATGGGGTCTTTTACTCCATAGAGTCTCATGTGTTTTACTATGTGTGTTACACCGCACCCTCCGTGCCGTAACACTGGGGCATCCTAGGGGACCCCCACCATAGACTCCATACCCTGAGACTGACTACTGTCCCCCAGGGCATGTAAAGTCACCATTGGCTTTACTAGACCTAAATTTACTAACAGAACTAGTACAAATCATCCTATTGTGGATGTACTAGTAGGGGTCATTCGATTACCCCTGGACCTGTTATTCGAGGGGGCACTGTCCCGTCCCCCCTCGTCGAGTTTTGGCTGGTGGCAGTGGAAACTACTTGTTATATTCGACCCCGAAGATAACCCTATGGGATTCTTCCCATTGTTGGAGGCTAATACTTTTTTCCGTTAGTCTCTAACATACCGCCGGTTTATTTGTCTTAAATAAATCTACCGGTTGGTATTTTCTGCCAGAACTCGGTTTTTAAAATGGTGTCTGTGTTCGCCTCTGTAACTCCGAACCAAAGGTTGAGCCCTTTGTTCCACTTTTGGCGTGCTTCTGCACAGAAGCCCTCCAAAGTGGTGCCATTCTGTCTGGGTACCACAGGGAGCGTGGGAGGGGGTTTAGGCACCCTGGACTGAGTTGCCTTGCCAACTCAAGTCGCACTATGGTGTGATTGGCTCAAGTGGTGAGCCACCCCACTCACCACTTAGCGTGTTCTGATTGACAGCTAGGCTGAATGAATGGGGGGTTTTCTGCATAAAAGCAGGGCTTTTGGGACTGGATCTTCAGAAGTCGCCACAGGACCTAAGAATCTGACGAGAATAAAGCTGAGCCGACCTGCAACAACGACACCTCCAGTGGCGCCCTGCTGAACCGTCTCACCACTTCCCAACGACAGAGGAGATCTCCCGGCTGGAGAGTCTTCTTCCCCTGACTGGTGGGAATAACCAGTCCCCTTTGCTTTTTCTTCGCTTCCAGGGTGTAGTGGTTGAATTGCCCATGCTGAGCACCTCGGCAACCGGATAGTCACTAGCCCGTACCGCGACCAAAAGGTGGTGCCTTTTGACGGAGCACTCCGTGGCTGGTCTCTTCCCTGGTGGTGCAACGATCTTCAACTTTCCTTCGACGACAAGATCATCTCATCTCTTGGCAAAGCCCCGACTTGCATCCACCACCAGGAACACTGCCCCCGCCGGAGCTGGCTCTTCACTTACAAGGTACTGTGCCCACCTGGCTTCCCTTGTGACGGTTAGCGTGGGGTGTCTTAAATCCCTACCTTTCCCTTGGGTCGCCTCCAGACCATCTTAACTTATTGTTCTGAACTGGTCCAACCTTTCTGTGACAATTTGCTACAAAGACTCGAAGTGCGTTTCCACTGTGATACTTGTTGGGACATATCGCCTGGCCTCTCTCCGAGTGGGCCCAGCCTCTGAACTTTGTAATCCACAGTAGACTCTGCCTTGCGGGCCTTGCATTTGCTTCGTAAAAGTGTTGGTACCGAGTTGGTTTCATACCCTGCCTTTTCTCTCCCGGTCTAACGAATATTAGAGTGCCATCTAGGTTAAAGCATTCACCTCTGTCTCCAAATAAGTGGTGCCGTTGAACCTAGACTTGTCAAAATATTGTTAGGGGATTGATATACTTATAGTTATTGTAATTGAAGTTGTTTGCCGTATTAGTGCCAGAGTGTTTTCATAGATTGTCCTTAAAATAAATAATTATATATCTTTACACCCAAGCTCTGTTCCGTGTCTGCTTGTTCTTCTGTGTAAATTGCCCTATCTTGTATACTCCACATACTGCCTTACTCTTCTTGAGGGAAGTCTGACTACTCAGCCACAGCTACCAGGTGAACCGGTGTGGTACAGACTGCTACCAATCGGGTTTACTGCCAAACACCTGTAAGCCTAAATCTTTTGCAGTGGTCCCAGAGGGAACTGCACAGGTTTCCGCTTAACAACCCTGCATCCGTAACCGCCAAAGGCGTACTTACCAACACTGACATCCCCATAGAGGGTTCTACCCCTTGTACAGGTGGGTTGGACAGAACAGAATCCCTGCCAAAAACACTTACCTGCGACGCCACATAGGTCTCATCATCCGAATCAGCACCTGAATAGAGGTCTGGGGAGGTGCACCCAGAGGCACCCCTCGATAGAATGTTCTGCAGCAAGATTGAGTTCTCACCCACCACCACACCACGTCCCCCACTGGTGCCCGGTCATGCCTGAGATTCCTCCTGGGTCTGCGCCATCTCCTCAACCTCAACAACATCAAGTGCGTCATCCCCTGCAAAAACATGAAAGACAAAAAATGGAAACAGGCATTAGCACCATAGCACACAAATAGGCATGACAAGCTTTATACTGTATGCTATGCAATGTTGTAACCATGTAAGTTTTGCATTTTCTTGCCACTGCGCCCTGTTACCCCTGGGTCTGGCGCGCATACAAAGTGAATAAAACAAACAAACAAACAAACAAACAAAAGAGCTACATAACCAGTACATGATTTACACGATTAACACATGTCCCACATGACTATAACCCTCCCATGCATGCACTGTCACTGAGTTTGCAGGGGACCCAAAAGGGAGACACTGATGACACCTACATGGTAGAGCAACACATTTTCTGCATGCTGGGTAGCACTGCCATCACACATTGGCCTGTGAGTGGCATGTCCAATACACATACATGACACATGCCATCACACAGATGGCATGTACCATAGCCATGGTACATTCCACAAGTACATCCATATGTCAGTGAATGGATACTGTCAGCCATCCATGTGACATGGACATGATGAGATGAAAAATGCTACATAGTGTGACAAAATAGGCGTGTGCCACACACTGTAACACATCCAGTGTACAAAAATACAGTGATTGCAGGCCGATGTATACATCAATGGTTTGTCACTTCAACACGACAGGAAACAACTATCATGTTCCACATTCAAACAGGCCCCAAAAATTCCTGTGATCAGGCCAATACTCAATTAGCCTGAATGGTCAAATCATCCATCTAACAAGGTAACGCATGTGGTCCAATGTGGGGTTCATCAATGACAGAAGCATGTCACAAATGTGACAATGGGGCTGAGGAATGCATAGTCAAAGTGGGAGAATTGAAACAATCAGCCTTAACAAACACTGAAAAATACAAAGAATGTTGTTGCAAGATGCCACTTCAAGGGCAACTGCCGTAATGTTGAGCCAAATTACTAATGTGGGCAGAAGGGATACTGTCACACCCAAATCCAAGGCCGCTGAATGTTTTGGATGAAGCACATGGGTGACCCATATCACTCAGGCACAGACACCCTCACCTGGCACTCAATCAGAACCCGTCACCCAAACAACATACACATGCATTACACACACATGCATGGGCACTCACCAGACAATGCTTCATAATCAGGTAGTCCTCCCACACCTTGGATCTGTTCCTCTGTGACGAAGGCCCCAGCAACAGACTCATGTTCTGTGAGTTCGTTGTCCTCTTGTGGAGACGCACCGCCAGTCACCAGAGTGGCGGCATGATTTGAGGCCAGCTTCTTCTTTGCTCTGCGTTTCAGGTCATTCCACCGCTTGTAGCAATCATCAGCTGAGCGCCTCACAAATCCAAGGGCACTTATGCGGTCGGCGATGGTCTGCCAGTGTGCCTTACATTGACCAGGTGTGGTCTTGCACCCTGCAGTCACCAACATTTCGTGGCTATGTGCCGACACATAGTGCACAAGTGCATCAAGTTCCGGATCATTGAAGCAAGGCTTCCTTGAGGTACCGGAGTGTGTAGCCGTGTCTGGGGTCTCAGCCTGTTGTGCCAGAGCACCCTTCTTCCTCTTCTTTAAAGGTGGAGCAGAGTCAGAGTGGCTTATGCCACTCTGGCCAGTAAGGGCAGAATCACCGGTGGACTGGGTAGTAGGAGTATGGGAATGCACAATGACCATAGTTCTTGATGCAGGCATTGGTCGCTGGGTAATGTTAGCAGGGGGAACGTCAGTTTGATGGACTGGGACTGACACTGTCCTGGCTAGGAGAGTCAGAGCTGGGGCGGATGGAGCTGCAGCTGCCACTGCAGCCTCCCCACCCTGCATACTCGGGGCAGCAAATGACATAGCTGCCCCAAATCCACGTGGATTGGTGACAACAACTTGCACCGCCACACGTGGCCTAGACTTGCTGATCTGGAAGTCAGCCAGGGAGTCATCCTGTGCCAGGCCAGGTGCCACAAGGGGCTGGTCCAACAGGGGCTGAGCTTGGATGGTGTCAGCGACGTTTCCCTCAACCATGGGGGGGCATGGGTATCCCTGATTGTTCCTCCACACATGGGGGCATAGGGACACCCTGCAAATCACGGCCACGTCCCCTACCGCGCCCACCACACCCACCTTTTGAGGGTCGGCCACCTTTGCCTTCCTTACCCCTTGGTCGCCTCCCAGCCATGGCACTGATGTTGTTGTGCGTATGGGAGTTGCAGTAAACTATTGTCCTGGGCAATTGGGTGTCAAAGGGGTAGGATACCAGATGGAATTCGTACCCTAGTGCTCTAACAAGGCTGTCTGTGACCCCTGGGGGTCGATGATGGGTCACGCAACGCACAGGCAGCCCAAAATCAAAAATAAACGTGCACGCAACCCCTCGTAGACCACGTGCGTGAAAAAATGAACTCGCTCTACGCTGTGGACCCAGAAACACAAAAATAAGCGTACGTGTAATACACGCAGCCTACAACGACCTCTGAAGGGGAACTGTACGCTGTCTGAGGAGACAAGACAGAAGGAGAAGTGAAATCTGTTTGAGGAAACAGGCCCAACAAAAAATCAGAAAAGAGCTGTCAGAGGTAACAGGGAGTACGAACTAGAAACACTGTGAAGTAATCGCGCGTGGACTGACAAGAAGTACAGATTTCACCCACTCGCTCTCCACAAAAAGCAAGTACAAGGAAATGGCATCCTACACGCAGCTTTTAAACCGGCCCACACGTACACGTCAGATATACGCGTGTACGTGGGCGCTTTCATCCAATTACACGCGATGACACTCGGACATGCAGTTTTTCCACATGTGCTCTGCCATCACGTGCTATGAGGGAAACGCCAGCGCGCGTAATGTAACTTACACGCCTACGCGCTAAGGGCCTTTGGTCCAATGGAATCGTGTGCGTGCGCTGACGTGCTCACGCGCTAAGGCCCTTTCCTCGAATTACACGCTGGCGTGCAATTTTTTCACGTGCCAAATCACTCCGTATCAAGCTGGCCACAGGAAAACACACGGAAGACCACGCTCCTGCCCTGAAGGCCATTTTCCTGCCCCCCAGAGCCCCGAGCACACTCCCACCTGCCATCTGCTGCTGCCTGCCTGCTGCCCAAGTGCCCTGCTATTTGCTGCCTGCACATCAGCCATCTGCAGGGGTGCAGTTGCTGTGACCACCCCTGCTGGAACTGAAGACTCCCGACTGGAATACCATCGCTCCACAGCCCAGCCCCAGGACCCAGTTGCCCACCCACACCTGCCTCTGGGGTTGCCATGTCGGGCACACCACCATCTGAGACCACTGGCAACCCCCAGCCAGAGAGGCAGAGGGCCACCAGCTTCACTGCCACCGAAGTTGGTGTCCTGGTGGAGCAAGTCCTGGGGCAGTATGATGCCCTCTTCGGAGGTTTGCGCGACGACAAGGAAGGACGGACCAGGATCAGGATGGACATCGTGACTGCCATCAACGCGGAGGGGGTGGCAGTCCGGAAATTCCAACATGTCAAGAAGCGCTGGGAGGACTTCAGGTCCAGGACCGTCAACAAGGCATGGCACCTCGTGAAGGCAGCAGATGCTAAGGGGCTCCGGGGCCACCTTTCGGAACATCAAATGAGGGTCCTGGAACGCATATCCCCAGCGCTCCACGTCCAGGTTCTTGAGAGGCAGACCCGTCTGGAGTCGAGCGGTAAGTGTACATGCATACTGATTGTAAGCTGTGCGTGTGGTGGTGTGCCAGTAGTGTGCAGGTTGCAAATGTGTTTTGTAGGGCTATGTATGGATGTGTATGTACAGGGCCGTGAGGCTAACACATGCAAGTCCTCTCATGTGTGAGACACATGGATGGTGCATGTGTGTGTAAGCTTGCATGCCAAATGCAGATGTGTGAGCACACATGCTTGAATGACTGTGTATGTAAGTTGGCATGGTTGTGGTGTCACACATGGATGTCGGTTCCAGCTGCATGTATCTGCACTGTGTACATGTGCATGTGTGTGTATTTCACAAAGGTGCAACAGTGATGCAACATGGATGCTTGGGACACTGATATGTAGAAGACTGATTGCCAGATGTGACATGGATGCCGATCTCATCACTGTGACAGTTGGTGGAGGTGTACATATGCATGTAAGTGTGGTGGCGGGTGTGCATGTCTAGTGCACTCCCTGTGTTTCATGTGATGTCTGGCTCACCTTTGGCTGCTCATGCTGTTGTATGTGTATGGATGGTGCTGGCTGTTGCCATATGGCTGTGGAATTGCTCAGGTGTGTGTTTTGACATGCCATGTGTGTTGGGGATTGTGATGCCATGTCTGAAGTTTGACACTGCCACTCATGTGCAACTGGCATGTGTGTATCAGTCCATTGTCCTGATGTCTGTCTCCTATATCTCCCTGTCTGCAACGTCAACTGATGAAGAGGGCGGAGAGGGTGCTGTGGAGCACAGCGGCGGGGATAACACCACCAGCCGGAGACGCAAGGCCCGGCTCCCCTCCCAGGTTGGGATCTCGTCAGGGAGTGAGGAGTTCGGTGCCGCGTCCCAGGCCGCAGCTGCCGAGGGTAGGTCCAAGAGGTGGAGGTCGGAATTGGATTCCTCGGCAGCAGAAGGGGCAGCTGAGACCCCACAGTCTCCAACGAAGGAAGATGGCACGGTTTGGTGGAGGAGGAGGCCGCGCAAGGGACAGAGACGGGGTCTGGAATTGGGGATTCCACTGGTGCCAGTGGTGCAGTGCAGGTGCAGGGACAGGAGGCAGCACAGGCCGCTGCAGAGGTGCCTGTGTGTAATCCTGTCCCCGATCCTGTGACTGCATCATCCCGCACCAGCAGGGATGCCTACGTCCAGACCCGTTTTCAAGGAGGGGATCCACTTACAACAACTGGCCTTCCTTTCCCTGCGGACGTGGCTATCTGGGACATGGTTGAGCCTGTCCTGGGTGGGGTGGCGTGTCAACGGGACATGCGAGGTGACCTGCAGTCTTTTCATGGGGAGACTGCACGTCATGCCCCTGACTGCTGGGGGGTGGGGGTGCAGGGGGACATGTGTGGGGGCCTGCTGCCAGGTGCCCTGCACTGCTGGGGGGTGGGGGTGCTGGGAAACATGTGTGGGGGCCTGCTGGCAGGTACCCCTGACTGCTGGGGGGTGGGGGTGCAGGGGGATATGTGTGGGGGCCTGCTGGTAGGTGCCCCTGACTGCTGGGGGGTGGGGGTGCAGGGGGACATGTGTGGGGGCCTGCTGGCAGGAGCCCCTGACTGCTGGGGGATGGGGGTGCTGGGGGACATGTGTGGGGGCCTGCTGGCAGGTGCCCTGCACTGATGGGGGGTGGGGGTGCTGGGGGACATGTGTGGGGGCCTGCTGGAAGTTGCCCCTGACTGCTGGGGGTGGGAGTGCAGGGGGACATGTGTGGGGGCCTGCTGGCAGCTGCCCATGACTGCTGGGGGGTGGGGGTGCTGGGGGACATGTGTGGGGGCCTGCTGGCAGGTGCTCTGCACTGCTGGGGGGTGTGGGTGCTGGGGGACATGTGTGGGGGCCTTCTGGCTGGTGCCCCTGGCTGCTGGGGGGTGGGGGTGCTGGGGGACATGAGTGGGGGCCTGCTGGCAGGTGCCCCTCACTGCTGGGGGTGGGGGTGCTGGGAGACATGAGTTGGTGATCATATTGCAACGTGACATGTGCCTTGGCTGGGGGGCATGCCCATGGTGGATGGGCTGCCTGCGGGACATGACCAGGGGTGCAGGGTAGTCCCCTGTGGTGTGGGCTGCCTGCAGGGGCCATGGAAGGGGTAGAGGGAACACCTGGGAGGACCCACACTGCCAATTCACGTGTAGGACTCCCCGCGCACCCCCGAAATACGCGTTCCCCACTCTGACAGCAAAATCACATGTGAAACTTCATGCGCAGCCCAGTAATACACGTACCCTACTCCAATCGCATGTGAAACTTCCCGCACACCCCTGAAATACACATACCCAGCTCAATCGCGTGTGAAACTTCCCGCGCACCCCTGAAATACACATACCCAGGCCAATCGCGTGTGACACTTCCCGCGCACCCCTGAAATACACGTGCCCAGCCCAATCGCATGTGAAACTTCACATGCACCCCCTGAAATACACGTACCCAGGCCAATCGCATGTGAAACTTCCCGCGCACCCCTGAAATACACGTACCCAGCCCATTCGCGTGTGAAACTTTCCGCGCACCCCTGAAATACATGTACCCAGGCCAATCGCGTGTGAAACTTCCCGCGCACCCCTAAAATACACGTACCCAGCCCAATCGCGTGTGAAACATCCCACGCACCCTCTTAATACACGTACCCCACTCGCACAGGCCCTTTCGCGTGTGAAAGTTCCCGCGAACCCCGTAATACACGTACCCTGCTGAAATCACGTGTGAAACTTCCAGCGAACCCCAGTAATACTCGTACCCAGCCCAATCGCGTGTGAAACTTCCCGCGCACCCCCATAATACACGTACCCCACTCGCACAGGCCCTTTCGCGTGTGAAACTTCACGTGCACCCCAGTAATACACGTTCCCCGCTTGGCGTTTGCTGTTTGGCAGCCCTGTAAACTGGTCCAGGGTTAGCGCAGCCCTTTGCGCTGAATTGGGAATTTTGCTGGCTTTTCCTTGCGCAAGGGCGTTCTTGGGGGCGTAACTGGCGCTGCTGCAGGGTCGCTGAGCCACTCTACGCCACGGCTGGTTTTGGAGGCTAAAATCCATGAATACGCTGTGCGCGGAAATCAATTTTAGTGCACGCGGCTGGCGCAGACATTCACACGTGCACACTGTGCGCCAGCCGCGTGCGCCACTTTTGTGCGAAATTCTATGAATTACCCTGCAAGTCTTCATGTGGTATATAGTGCTAATAAGTCCAAATTATATTTTTTTAAATGTACTTTATTTTGAGACAGGGACGACCTTCTTAGAATCTTAGTTCAAGTACGTTTGTATTTGTGTACAGTTTCCTTGATACCATAGAAATTGATTCACTCATCAAAATGATAGTTTCACAAATGGAATTGTTGAGTTGTCCAGTGGGACTAAATGGCATCTTGCATTCGTTTTAGCCGCTAGCAGGTGTACTCTTCACTGGTGATAGCTATTTCTGATGTAAAATATTCACCTAATAAGTTTTATTCTGATTCAGTGGTTCCTCCTTCAAGGAGGGAACTTATTCTGATAAAATGCCACCCTCTCCAAAGGACATAGTGTTTTCTGATTCGCACCCAGGAAAGACAGATTGAACAATCACAATATGCCTTTCCCAGGGGCGAATGTGCATTCACCACCCGCAACAGAGAAAAATAAAAATCTAAAGAAAATGCCCATTTGGAACATGTTTTCCACGGCCACCATCACCCATTTTAATGGCAGCAGGCATTTTTTTGTCATAAAAATGTTGTCAATTCTGGGGTGCGAACAGATTTAACATCTCGGCTGGGGCTGACATGGGGTTTAATGGCCCGCAGCTCGGGCCTACCAAAGCTTGGACTGGTGGGCTGTTAAACCCCATGTCCGCCCAACAGCCTGGCACTCCTCATTCAATGGAGGGAATTCTTCTGAATCAGGATGCAGAGAATCTCCCTTCTTTAGGGGAGTTTATTTACAAATAATATGTCTAATGTTTGATATAACCCAGATATCACAGGGAATCAAGTTTCACAGCACATGATAACCAATGCACAATATAGTCGTCACTACGCCTCAATTATATGAGCTGGGGTGAGGGATAATGGCCAGAGTTGACCTAACCAGGGTTAGTGAATGCGTGATGCATGGAACTCTCATGTTCACAAAGAGAGTAAGTTAGATCTTTAGGTCATTTTCATATATTGTTGCTCACCTCTAAGCAAAGTTTTTTATTTTTTCTGATACAGATCTCCCTCTTCAAGGAGAACACTATAGAATGCTATATTCTCCCTATTCCAATTATAGACGAGGTTCCATTACTAGGGGGTAGATTTTGATACAGAGTCTCCCCTGTCAAGGTAGAGCATTATTTCTAATACAGAGTCTTTCGCTACAATTTGGAAAGCTGTTTCTGGCACAGAGACACATCCATTCGACATAGTGGTTTTTCATATAGAGTATCTCCTTCAACTGGAGAGTTTAACCTGATACAGATTCTCATCGTTCAAGGTGGACACTCCTTTCTGATAAAGGTTCTCACCTGTGTGTGATACAGAGCCTCTGCAGTAATGGCGGATAAATTACTGCAGTACATTGTCTCTTCTATTAAGGGGAAGATTTTAGTTAAAGGGGAGAGTTTGTTCAGATAACGGTCTCCACATTTTTTGGGGAAGATCTAATTTGAATGCAGATTCCCTGTCCTCAAAGTGCAGGTTTATGCCCATTCAGAGTCTCCCGCTTCCAGTGGGGCCTATTCCCGATGCAGAGTCTCCACCTTCAATGGGAGAAATAATTTGGACACAATGGGCCTCATTCCGAGGTTGGAGGTAGCCATGGCGCTGTTAGCGCCATGGCTACCCCCTTACCGCATACCGGGTCCGGGTTCCCTGAATGGGGAATTACCGGGCCATTCCAACCTTGGAGGACCCGGTATTTCTGGGAGTACATGGCCTCAGCTAGCTGTGCAGCTACGCTTGACATAAACTGCTACAACACTGAAGCATGAGTCACACCACAAGAAAGTTTGAGAAGAACCCTGACCATGGTCCTGATGAAGGCTGTTTTTAATGATAGCCATCCGAACCGCTATAGACTGAAACACTGTAATGTCGACTTATTATGCATATTAGTGTCCACCACACACAACAGGCACCAAATGTCTGATGTTCAGCTCAACACCAATGCTAAACCCCTCTTAAATGTGCAAGGGGTATTACGTTTTTAGTCACCAGCCACTCAAACAAATGTATTAAATGTTCTGTATGTTTTCTGTATATGTTTGTTTGTTGGGAATCTACTGGGTTCACCTACCTGTGGCGCCGATTTCACTTGTATATAATGCACATTTTGAAATGTGTGTTATAAATACCTTTCAATTGTCTGTGTGAACTTCTGATACAGACTGTCATCCATCAAGGAAGAATGTTAATTCAACCTCTAAAAGACCTAGCCCAAGGGCTGTACAGGAGTTATGGGTCCTGACAATCCTGTTTAAGGCCCATAAATCCCGGTATGGCCAGAAGTTGTGGTCTATGAAGCTGTTATCATCCCTTAGGGGGAAGAGAGGGCATTTAAAAAAAGGAATCAGCCTACAGTGTTTATGGGGACTTGCTATTTCATACTAGCCACATACAGCATGATGAGGTGGGAGGGGAAGGCTACGTTTGCAGCCGTACCACATCTGATGGGTGCAGCCTGGAAAGGTGAGTGTGTTGCAGCTATGGTCCAGAAGCTGGTCCCATCTAACAGGTGCAGCTGGTTAATATTTAGGTAAGGTTACAGAGACATCCACATGCATAATAAGGTAAGGAGGAGTTGGTGGGCGACAAGGGATTCACTGTGCCCAGGCCACATCTCTCAGGTGCAGCAAAGTTGAGATTTAAAGTTGTGGGTGGGAGGTGCAGCACTCGTCATGACATTCCCGTGATGAGTGGGAGTGCTGCACTGAGAGCCCTGCCGGCGCAAGGCCCTGAGTGCAACACTCCTTGTCATCTTGGGATGGCACACTGAAAGCTCTGCCAGCGGCAGTGTCTTATGGTGTTGTGGAGCTCCCCCTCTAATTGTCAAATTTCTGTGTGGTTCACTGAATTTCCAAGCCATACCAGCTCTTATGGCCCAAAATTGTCCAATAGGGGACTGTCACGCCCCCCCCCCCGTTCCATCACCTGTCATAAGGGTGATTTACATTCTATCAATTAAAAGAGAAGGTTTTGTTTTATTTTTTAATATATTTGGTGTATTCAAACCTTTACAAAATCACTCATAGTTATAAAAAGAAACATGCAATAGTTCATTACATTCATTTACAATTTTCAAATTTCATGATTGTTTCAAACACTTAATATTATTGTAACAAACTTCAAAACAGTTAATACATATATAAAAATATTTAAAGAATTTTGCTAATCCACAGTTCTATAATTGTGAACCCATATCAATAGAAAATCGAGGTCAGGCTATTATAAGTGCAATATTCTCACTCCACATGAGCCTTGCCCCAAAAAGATTCAATGAGAATTTGCTTTCACTTGTATAGTCTAAGCCAAATACTTTTATCCTTAAAGGCCTAAAGTAGGTGCAGTTTTGTTATCCAGTGTTGTATGGTTTCCAATTCTAAAGGGCTAGTACAAAATTGACAATGTATATTCATAGCTTTAGCCTTAAAAGCAGCCCAATGTTTACAACGTTCCCTAGTTAGAAAGGGATTAAATCGAAATCTCAGATAAAGTGTGTGTTCATAGTTGCAGAGGAATTGTGTTATGTAGGGGCATATTTGATACCTTTTCCTCAGAAAACATGCATATTCTTTAATGAGAGGCTGTAGTTACTCATTGTCTGGATAGTATTTGTCTGATCATGATTAAAAGGCATCTTCTTAGTGCTCGCTGAACGGCATTTGAATTCCTCATCACATGAATGAATAGAGCACAGAAGAGAGTTAATTCTTCGCCCATACTGCATCACAGACTTTTTTTTATCACTGTTCCATATTTTATCCATGTGGCTAAGATAAAGATTATGTAAAATTGCAGCCATGTTGCACTGCTTTACCCCTGTAAACGTTGGAATCTTCTTTGTCCCAGACCTTCTTCAGTGATCCAGATTCTATAGTAGGTATTACAATGACGCATTAACACCATCTGTACTAAGGTCACTGGTATTCCTTATCTCAGAAGTTTCTGCCATAAGATGGATCTAATTGCACAGTGAAATGCACAGGTCATATCTAATGATGCCATAAAGATTGGACCTGTTTCACTGAGCTTAGCTGTCTCCATGAGATGTGCCATTATGGCTGCATTCATTGGTGTCCCCATTCTTTTTACTTAAACCCACCTGAAAGCGTGACAGAATGTCTGATTGCAGCATTATACTTTCCAAATCTCTCATAACTAAAATGGCAAATACCTTTGAAGAGGCATACATAAGAGCTATGGGTCTGTAATTCAAAGGGTCGAGGGGCTCACCCTTTTTGAATATGGGAATTATCAAAGACTGAGACCATTTACTTGGGATACAGATGGAAAATAAGATCTTATTACATTTTATTTTTAAGATAGAGGCCCATAAAATGGCATCTGTTTGGAAGACAAATGCGCGAATGGCTTTAGGGCCAGCAGCCCTTGATGGATTACATTTGCTGATGGCCCAAATAATGTCACCCTCTTCCCAAGGATACATCCCACCAAGCAAGTTACTTCACAGGAATCCCACAGTTCATTAAACATTGATGGCATTTGATATTTTCTAGTGAAATATTGAACCCACACCTCCTCTTTAATGCATTCCCTCTAGTTTGACTAATAATACAAAGGTTTCTTATCATATCCTGATTGTCACCTATACAGATACCAATTTTCAATGATTTACCAAGGTTCTTATGAGCCTGGCATATACGTCTATTTTTTACTATGTATTCATCATATGAGAGATTTAACATTTATAGCGATCTAATAATTCTATTTTTACAACACTTATTATAAATGTGGGTTTCAGGTTTCTTTTTTTAATGATCCAACAATTGACCTTAAGCACTGAAGAACAATTTTAGAAATTATGTCAGCCTTGTTTGATGGGTCCAAGTTTATGTTACTAAGGACTCCATAGGAACATACCTCTGAGCCCAATAGATTCATACAATCTATACTTATCCTATTGTTCCATCTGAGAGATAGACCTGGACGGTCATGGTCAAGAAATGCTTGCCTAGGATTGGTCTCCTGTAAAGGAGTTTCTTTTAATAGGTCAAACTCCAGTATCATATGATCACATAAGCCATGGTCCACAATGATCTCACGTCCGCAATTACATTTTATGGATGCAGACAAATAGAAATATTCTATCATAGAATCAAAGCTACCTCTGTATTTTAAAGTATGATCTTCCTCTTTCATGCCTAATTGCAGTAGCTCCCATTCAGCAAAATAGGTATCCCATATACTGCCCTTTCGATCACATTCATGATTGCATTGTTCAAAATGTATCCATTATTAATTGTATAGCCCTCCAAACAATCACAATTGAAAACCCCTATGATGTTTATAGACTATTGGGAAAACGTATAACCCAGTCCTCAACAAGTTTCATTATTTTTAATAGGATTTCCTCCAGCTTAAATCTATCAAGTATCCAATACAAGTTCACAAATAGGATTGTGTATTTTTCTCTTTCCATGAAGTTGACTTTTTTTAAAAACATCTTTTTATTAGTATGTCAACAAATAAATTACAGAACAGTTTAATACAGAAATTAATAGTAAACCAAATAACACAATTCAAAATCATTCAACTAATTACATGTCAATAAACAAACATCATAATCAAGTAACTTCCCCGACATACTAAGAAACTTTCAATTTTAGCAGACAATAAAAGAGCGAAATACAACAGTCAATAAAAACATCCAATAGAGGACACACACACAATCACCAACACCACACATACAACACCAGACCAAACCCCCCCAAAAGATATAACAGTGAATAAGATAGAGGAGAAAAAGAAAATCGTATATATATATATATATATATATATATATATATATATATATATATTTATTTATTTTGATATATACTTTTACCCAATCACATTTATCCACAGCTTATATAATCAATCATGCAAGGCATTGAATGGTCCCCAAAATAGATTGTACAACTATTCTTGACAGCTAAAAAGCAAAAAGAGGAGTGGAGCAGTTGTGTTTCTGTTTTTTAAATTCCTATTGATTGCAATTGCAAGCCCCCACTTGGATGCCCCACATCTCGCTGATTTGCCAGATAGGTATAGGTTTCATATCCATTGAGTTCAAATTCTGATAACACCATTGTTTCTTGAAGCATCATGATCATTGATCTCTTGCAATATACTGGGCTATAAAAGTACAAATTCCTAAACCCGCATACATTCCATGTCCTTATACTAACTGATTGACTGCTAGGATTGGGACAGCCCACATTGTCTGGCCATGATTATGTTCAATGCTGGTTCAACCCATGACCAATCCTGCCTTCCTTCTGAGATTCCACCGATCCAGTTTTTCAGGAAAGATTCTGTTCTGCTACAGGGCATCTCACTTCAAGGCAGGCAGTTTCTTTTGATATAAATCCCCTGCCCCCTTCAAGGGACAAAAGTTATTTGAATACATGATCCCACTCCTTCAAGTGGGATAATGTATTCTGACATAGAGTAAGTCCTTTCAAATGGGGGATTTGATTCTTATACAAAATCTCTGTTGACAAGAAGGAGATTAAGACAAAATCCTCCCCTTAATGGCATTGTGTTTAGTTTAATAAAGAGAGTGTCCTCCTTCATCTGCCTAAGCTTTTTCTGATAAAGGATATTCCCCTTGAATCGGGAGAGAACTTTAGAAACAGTGTTTCCTCAATTGAAGAGGAAACATTGATTCTGAGATAGACTCACCAGTTTCAAAACAGAATGCCGTTTCTACAACTTCAAGAGGGCATTTGATTTTAAAACAGTCATCCCTTTACAGTAGGAGATTTTATTAAAATACAGATATGCTCCCAATAATAAATAGAGTATATTCTGAGACAGAGTCTACCACTTCAAGTGGGAGAGTTGGTCCTGGAAGTACTTCTTGATACACAACACCCCTTGACCCCGAAAGACGAGGTTTATATGTGAAACTGAGTAGCCCTGTTCAAGGATGAGGGATTTTTATGATAAATTCTTCTATTAAAGGTGGTGTTATTTTTTTTCTGATACAGAACCTTCCAAATCAAGTAGCACATTTCATGATATTTGAATACACATTGCTTTAACTGACCAGACAAGTCCAAACTCTGCTCGGAGGAAATAAGGTCCGATCAAAAAATGTTTAATGATGGGAGATTTATGTGGCATTTAATTTAGGTTCTTGTAGTGGTTGATTTGTGGGGGGTTTGCATTTACAGGGTGGCATTCCATTTCAGATAACGTTGTAGAGAAGGAGCCAAGTACCCCCACCTCAAATACTGCTCCCATGTTGCCTATATGTTGGGAACCAGAGTGTGAAATACGTGCAGTACCAGTGAAGATATCAATACCAAAGATAAAACTGGAAGCAAGGTCCCAGTGAGAAAACTGTACCTGCATACACAACAATATGATGGGCCTTTGAATGAAATCCCAGAAGAAGAGGGAAAAGTGAGCAAAAGGGAAAATTGGTGAAAACACATGAGGCAGGGTGAACACACCCAGAAGAGATGAAGAGGCAAGAGAGCATAAACATTCTATAGGTGTTAAGAAAAGGTGGAAGATAAGTAACATTTTGAGATCAAGATGAAGACTTTTATGCTACAGAAAAGATGAAGATATCAAGTCTTCCTACACGTGTACAGATGCAAGAAATGCAAGTACACAAAGTATTCTTAAGGCTAGTTATATAGTGAATTGATTGTGGTATGCGCCAAATATATATGCATAGGAGTGAATGAACTATGGACGATTCCACTATGCCTTTTAGTAGAGCTGGACCCAGAGAAAGAAAGGCTGTTTCCAGTGTGTCGCAGTTGAAACGCAATTGAATTACAGAGGTGAATCAAAGAAAGGTGAGGCTGGACCAGCACCAAAAAGCCAAGGCCGTTCTGGGCATGAAGGATCAGACAGTGGTTACAAGTGTGTGAAAAGAAAAAACTCCTGTTCAGAAGACGGGCGCAAGAACAATGAAGACGTCAGAGGTTCATTAAATAAGAGTTTTTTAAATGCAGCATAACTATAAAACATGAGGCCTCATTACGAGTCCGGCGGTAACCGCGGAGGTAAAACCGCCTGGTTACCGCTGGACTCGTATTACCATTCTGCCTCCGTGACTCCCGGAATTACCGGGGCATTACGACCCCGGTGTCCCGTGAGTCACGGAGGCGGAATGGTGTTAATCCACATTCCCATTGAGTCCCAAGTGGAAACACCGGCACCATCTCGTGATGGTGCTGGTGTTTCCACGTCCACCTGCAGGCGGGAGGTGTTCAGCCCGCCAGGTCAGACCTGGCGGGAAGATCACCTCCTGCCTGCAGGACTCGGGATCGGGCGGTCCGGAATTAACAGTGGCGGCGGGTTTACTGCCACTGTTAATTCCGGACCGCCTAATCTGTAATGAGGCCCACGGTCTTCAGTCATGTGGACGAGTGAAAATAGATAATCATGACGTACTACGCCAACTCCAGGAGACGGAGTATGCTATGCTCCCTCTTATTCCTAGGCACAAGACCAAACTCAATGCCAATCTTCAAAGGTCTAATTTACTGGCAGACAACAGTGTGATGATGGATAGTAGGCTAATTGGTGGGAAGCTATGGTCAAGACTAGCCCACCAGCACCTGGATGTCAGCATGCATGCTGCTGGTGTTTGGGGAAAAGTACTGATGGATCCAAATGTGCCAACCAATTATAGGGGGCCACATAGTAAAGAGCCCTATAGTTTGTGTAACCAACAGGACGTTGTGTTTTTGATGATGTTCATAGTGACCTGCACTAGAGGAGGACTTAGTTGCCCTGCCTGATGTTAGAGACCCAATCACTTTCCTGACAAGTATGGAATGTATACCTAGATGTTCCCTCTGATCTTATCACTTTCCCAAGTAGGTTTGTGTAGTTTACAATGTAGGATGAAGTTAGTAATGACGAGTCTTTACTATATTACTTGCTTTTTTTATTAAACTTGCTGAGCAAGAAGATCGAGAGAATTGTCAATGTTCGTTTTAACTCCCTGTTTTTGAAAATTGCAAATAAAACAGAATTTATTTGCCAACTTCATGAGTTTGTTTGATTATTGATGTTTGAGTATCTTCTGCATCCCCATCCATCTCAAAATATTGCTACCTCGTCTTAAAGGGCTGGGTCGATAACCCCAGTTCATGTGGTAGCAGAGGATGGTTAAAAATCCATCAACCTAGTAAGCTTCGGGGTCCTGGAAATATCGGACCTCCTCTGCCATTTAGGTGGAAGAATGTGAAGCTCCCTTTGAATAGCAGTAGTTGAGTTAAAAATCATGCAAGTGCAGGTAGGACGGGTCCCTCGGTTTCATACAGAATCCGGTCCCGATTGGAGCAGAAAGTAAGGGAAAGTGATAAGCGGAAATAAGTAACGGAGGGTTGGTTGGGGTAAAGAACTAAAGACGATCAGTGTCAAGTTATTAAGTAAAGAACTCAAGACGATGAGTGTCAAGCTATTAATTAATTGACTTGAGACGAGGAATTAAGATACATAGATCAAGGAAGATCTATCTGATAAGCCCATGCCCGACATAGATAGATGTTTGGAAGGAGCTGTTTCAGAATGCCAATGTGGCTGACATAGACTACCAACAGATTGTTCTGTTAAAGGAAACAGCTCAAACTCTGTAGGAGTAATTTTGGGAGCAGGAATAGGAATAGTCACAAAGAGGGTGGACTGAGAGATATATGTGGGCCAGCCAAGTCTGTCAGTATTGTTGGGGGGCGTGGCTACGAGAGCCATGTAGGAGGACGCGTTCCAGCGGAGCTCCCGAGATCCTGAACAGATCCGGGCAAATCAGTGCAGTACGACTGCTCATTGAATACCGACGATATGCATGCCAGCGTGTGAAGGTGCTACCGAAGTACTGTGAACTTTTGGAGGTCATAGTAGCTACGATGGCTAAGATCGGAGAAGAAAAGTCGAGAGACGCTGAGAACAAAGGGCGACTCAAAATGGCCACATAGGCCCGAGACGGGATTGAAAAGAGTTGCGGGAAGACCTAACCAGGTCAGCGTGCAGTGCGCCCACTCATCATTCGGCAGACCTGCACATCCTCATAACCATGTCCAGTAAGGCAGTGCGACCTAAGGCGAAACAGCCCACGCTGGACGACTTCACCAAAACGTCCCCGGGCCCGGACGCCACCAAGAATAAGGATGCACCGGCCGTGGGTAGCGCGACGACTTCGAGCTCTAACCAAGAAATCCTGGCAGCGATTGCGGACCTGAGAGCGGCCTGGGAGTCGAAATTAGAACTGGCTGTCTCTGAATTAAAAACGGCATTGGACCTCAAAGTTGGGGAGGTCCAGGAGGACGTCAATCTACTGAGACAAGACGTTAGGGTTCTGGCGGAGCGCACAGAGTCCCTGGAAAAAGAAGTTGGCCCGAATACGGCGGACTGTGCCACCCACAAGGCAAAACTGCACGCCCTAATCCAAAGGGTGGGCAACTTGGAAAGTAGAGTGGAGGAGGCGGAAGGACGGGCCCGTCGCAACAATATCCGCATTGTGGGCCTACCGGAGGGGACGGAGGGCCGTGACCCTACTGACTTTGTTGAGACCATGTTGCTGCAAGAGATATCCGGAGGGGCCTTATCCCAAGGCTTCGCAGTGGAGAGAGCACATAGAGCCCTAACGAGAAGGCCGCCTCCCGGAAACCCGCCCAGACCCATCATTGCCAAAATTCTTAACTATCGTGATCGGGAAAGAATATTAGAACATTTCCGAAAAGGAGGCACGATCAAGAGAGGAACAGCAAACATCACGGCGTATCCGGATTACACCCTAGCTGTGCAGCGGAGCCGCATGAACTTTGGGACTGTGAAACAGAGGCTGAGGGAGGCAGGTTACAAATATATGTTGCTTTACCCTGCAAAACTGAAGGTCATACAGGCGCATAAAACTTTATTTTTCGAGACCCCAGAGGACGCCATGGAGTGGCTCGACGCACAGGGGTGCCCTCAAGAATCGGCGGACCGGCCCCAGAAGGACTCGGAGGAGCTGCGGAAGATGTAAAATGGCGTCGCAAGATGGCGCGACTCATGGACCCTGAGACTTGATTATAGTCGGTTCGGAACCTTTGGTATGGAAGGTCAGTTGGTTGTACTGTTTGTCACAAACACTGAGATTATCATTGAACGGGAGCCCCATGGAGCGATACTCTCTCCCCACAATAGCTTAGGTTAGGTGGCCACTAGGGGGACCTCACCGTACTGGGCTCCGTGCACGGACCGGTGTTTGCGGAACCAGATGTGGGGGTGCCTGAGCTCTTTTGTTGAAGCTGGGCAACAGTTGGGGTGTGTGGTGTTGGGGGGAGGGTGGGAGAGGGAGGGGAACGGGAGTTGGAGTTTGGTTGTGTGTGTGGTTGGTTTGGGAATGAGCTTATTCGCGGAGTGGCTGCAGTGGGACGCCTTCTGTGTCATGAGAACCGCTGGAGGTTCCCGTAAGTGGGGTGGGAAGACACATAGCTGCCATGGGTGACCTCAAGATTGCCACCTGTCCGAGGCCTCAATAATTACCTGAAAAGAAATAAAGTCATGTTGTATCTTAAACGACAGAAGATCGACATTGCCCTACTACAAGAAACGCACCTGGCCCAACATAAACTAGACCTTGTAAAGAAAAAATGGGGTGGTACAGTGGTGGGCTCCCCGTACTCGGCCTATGCCAGAGGTGTGCTGATCTGGGTGGCCTCGCATGTCCCACTCAGAATTGTACGAGAGGAGGTAGACACGGAGGGTAGGCTGGTAATACTGAGGGTACTGATCGAGAACAGAGGACTGAATATTATTAATACATATGCCCCCAATCAGAATACTGCTGTATACTTCAGGACTCTATGTACACGCCTGGGCCCGTGCGCAGGGGAACCGATCATCTGGGGGGGGGACTTTAACTGTGTTCTTGACCCCAAGATAGATAGGTCCGACAGTAAAGTAGACAGGCCCACCCCAGCGGCCAGGGCTCTACGGGTACTATTAGACGACTATGGACTAGAAGATGTCTGGAGATTGAAACACCCCACGGCCTTGCAGTACTCTCATTATTCGGCCCCTCAACAGTTGCACACGAGACTAGATTACTTCTTTGCTACGCCAGAAGTGGCGATAACAACTACACAGGTTGAATACAGAGCGAGGGTCCTGTCGGACCATTCGCCCTTGGTGATGGCCTGGCAATATGGCCGCCCCAGAGGGCGGATTCCAACATGGCGCCTTTGGGTGGAGGCGCTCAGAGACCCGGTCTTTAGAGAAGATATTAGAGAGACGATTACAAGGTATTTTGAGGAGAACACGGGCAGTGTGGATTCGGCTGGTACACTTTGGGAGGCCTTCAAGGTGGTAGTGAGGGGCGACGCTATTTCTAAATCAAAGGGCCTTCAGGGGGGAGTTTTAGCTGAGCTGGAGAAAGTGGAGAAAGAATTAGAGCGTGAAGGTACCAGAGGGGGAGGGGACACAGACCTAGTACTCGAATTACAACAATGATGCTCAGAGCTTTGGGAGAGGCTTTGTGACCTCAATTACAGGAAATACGTGGAGAGGCAACATGCAGGAGGTGACAAAACTGGTCGCCTACTGGCATGGCTTTATAAGAGGGAAACCCCCAGGTACCCGGTCATGATGATAGAAAGGGAAGACGGAGAGGAGGCTCACACTCAGGAAGAGGTTAACGCTGCTTTCTTAGATTATTATAAAGCGCTGTATGAGGACAAAGGGGAAGACAATCTGGATAAAATCAGGGACACACTGGAAGATATAGAACTGCCCAGGATTAGTGCAGAGGAAAGGGAGGAGTTAGATGGCCCCATTACGCTAGATGAACTGGAAGAGGTGGTGAAACGGCTGCCTACTTGCAAGACCCCGGGCACTGATGGACTCCCGAGTGAGTTCTACAAAACGTATAGCGCAGAGATACTCCCCCCTATGCTGGAGATGTATAACGAATCATTCGAGGGAGGCCGATTGCCAGACACGCTCAGAGAAGCGCTGATCACACCACTGCCCAAGCCTAACAAGCCGAGACAACACTGTGGATCGTACAGACCGCTGTCGATGTTGAACCAAGACAGTAAGATCCTGACAGCGGTCTTGGCAGACAGGCTGCGCAAGGTCATCGGCAGACTGATACACTCGGATCAGACAGGTTATGTCCCTGGCAGGAATATAACTCATAATCACAGGCGGCTCCACCGAGTGATAGAAGAAGGGAACAGAAGAGATGAGGAAATGGCAGTGATCTCCCTAGACGCAGTTAAGGCATTTGATTCAGTGAGGTGGCCGTGGCTGTTTGCGGTCCTGAGGGAATATGGGTTTGGGCCAGGCTATATCAGATGGGCGAGACTACTGTATAGCCAGCCAACGGCTAGGGTGCGTACGGGATCAGTGATATCCGACAAGTGGCACCTAAGTAGGGGTACTAGGCAGGGATGTCCTTGGTCCCCGATGTTATACATATTGGCCTTGGAACCCTTAGCGGTATATCTTAGACAGCAATATGACCTGGTGGGCATCGAGGTGGGAGGAAAGAGCCATTTGATATCCTTATATGCCGATGACTTGCTGCTGTACCTAAAGTATCCGGAAGAGAACCTCCAGTATGTTTTGGAGGTCATGCAGAAGTATGCCGAATTGTCCGGCATAGCGGTTAATCCTGGCAAGTCGAGCATGTTCCCCCTAGGGTACTATTCGAGGGTCCCCACGGAACGCTTACCGGTATTGCCTGTGCCTTGGGCAGCCGAGTCCTTCCGATACCTCGGAATAGACATATATCACACTGTGGGAAATGAACATCTGCATAACACCGAGGTTGCTGTGGATAAAATCCGTGCGTCCATGCGATTTTGGGAAAAGCTGCCGCTAGCGATGATAGGGCGAGGGGCGTTGCTTAAAATGGTTGTCTTGCCTAGACTGCTGCATTTCTTCAACAACATACCATACTTAATAGCTAGGAAGTTCTTTACCAAACTCGACAGCATGTGCAGGGACTTCCTATGGCACGGCACTCGTAAACGAGTGGCGCTGTGGAAGCTACAAAACTTCCACGATAAAGGAGGGATTAAATTACCACATTTTGAGGCCTATTATGTAGCGAGCCAATTGCAATATGTTACACAGTGGCTCTCTGATGAGGAATCTCCCGAGTCCAGGTTGGTTGGGACAGATTGCACCCCGTTTTATTTGAAGGAGATCATCTGGGTCCCTAGACAAGACTTAAATCTTCGCCCTGGTATGCTGTTACTTGGGTGGAAAATATGGCGTAGAGCATGCCGGCTACTGGAAAGCCCGGATCCGTGTTCGCCGCAGGTGCCACTGGTTGCCTTGACTGCGGGGGATGGTCAACTTAGAAAAACGATCAGAATGTACTGGGAATCGGTTGGGTTGGCCACGCTAGGAGATATATGGCAAGAAGGGGCCATCAAGGATTTTGCAGACCTAGAAGAAGAAACTGGGTTACATGGGGGCCAATACGTTACATACCTCAGGTTGGTACGGATTATCCGAAAATCTTGGCCTGAGACGGTGTTAGCGGAGGATCCGGACGCCCTGATTGATACAATATATGACATATCAGAGGGCGGACACGAGATCTCCAGATTGTATGAGGTGGTGATGTCCCGAGTGGGAAAGGACTTGACAGACTTGAGACTAGATTGGGAAATGGAGGTGGGGGTCCAGATGACTGATGGGATGTGGGAACGGGCTCTGGGATATCATAAAAAAGTGTCCAGAAATGCTAGATTACAGCAAATCCAACTATATATCACACACAGAGCGTATATGACCCCCAAGAGAATAGCTAAGTTTGCGAACTCGGGCAGGCAGGCATGCCCGAAATGTAACGAGGAGGACGCGGACATGACGCATATGTTCTGGTCCTGCCCAGTAATCGAAGTCTTCTGGAGAGAAGTGTCACAGAAGTTGGCTGACAAAGGGGTCCCGATAAGCATTGACACGACCTGGGCTTGTCTTCTAGGGGGGTTCCCCAGACCGAAGAACACCAGACATCTGGGGAAACTGAGAGACCTAGCGTATATACTCGCTAAGAGGAGGATAGCTATGAACTGGAAGCAATGCTACAAACCTAGGATAGAGATGTGGTGGAGGGATCTCCAAAAATGGGCGGAAGCCGAAACCATGGTCTGTCAAGAGGCATGCAGTAAATGTGGGGAGGAGGATGTGGGCAACCTAGTAGCCTGGAGGTTATTAGTCACTGGTCTGTTTGGGGTACGAGGCGAACCTACTGCCTCGGAGGAGGAAGTCATCCGGCCACACCAGGTCGATACAGAACTACCCTGTGGATAAGCTCTTGGGGGGAGGGGGGGAGTGTAGTGTTGTGTTTTTTTAAGTGTTTATTGTCTTATTGTATATAATGTCACACGTTTGTTTATACTGTTTTCACTTAAAACAAAATAAAAATATATTTAAAAAAAAAAAAGTCTGTCAGTATTGTCTGTCTGTTTGTATTTTGTATAATATGTATGTGGTGAAGCAATAGTGAAAATTGAAGGAACAGGAAAGAAAACACAGAGATTTTGAAATGTTATTATTTATTTATTAGTTGACTTATGGTGTTAAGTGAATAAAACAGATTGAAATAGAACTAAAAGGCTTGGAGCTTTGACGATTTGTGCACGCTCACATTGCATTATTTTTCTGAAAAGTATTTATAAAAGTGTAAAAACAACAGTGAGTATTGACAGTCAAGTGTAACTAGTCAAAATGGAGGATATTTCTCCGTTTATACATCTGTGCAAACAGTTGCCAAAACATGCACCCAAGCCTAAGCAGTATAGTGCAGCATCGGTTAAGGGCACAGCAGATAAGATGTTCATGCCATGGCCACAAGGGGGGTGATTAGGAAAAGCAGTTTTGCAACACATGACAACATACTTCCATGCAGCATACACATGAAAAAAGTTAGAAAAGAGGCTAGCAAGCTTAGAGCTCTGGAAAATGTACCACGAGGAAAGGGAAGACCCACCTCCTGAAGACTGGATGCTTAACCAGTGCAAAGAGAGGCGGTGAGGAGGCTTCTGCTTCCCCCTTCCCGCCTGAAGTAAATGACAATAGTACAAAGGATGACGGTGTATACCCATGAAGAGAGTTTAAGGCAGCAATAGGGTACAGCAACCCGGCATATGAGTCGCCTCTGCATAGCAGCGACGAAAGTCCAGAAAAGACTCCAGAAAGAGATGTGATTTCTAAAGTCCCACAGGACAAGGAGAGGAGTGATCAACCAAGTACATCCTTAGACATAGAAAGGGAGATAAAGTGATGGAAAGGAGAGAAAGATAAGGCGGATGAGGTAGCACTCAGAGAACGAATGGATGTGTGGTCAGATTTTGCTCAAACTTGACAGAAATAGTATTGAGGAAGTAAGGCAAAAGAAAGATCAAAATGAACAAGATAAAAAAGACAGGGAACGAGAGGAATGATTGAAAGAATACAAGGCCGAAAGAAAAGACAAAGACGGGAACAGCTGTATCAAGATAAGCAGCTGAGAAAGCAAGAAAGAGCAGATGTTAAGCTCACCTGGTCTCTGCGGAGGCGTTTGGGTATGGTTGCAGCCCTCCCTGAACTTGACTCACCCCCTTTCATGCATCTCAATCGGTATCAAAATGGTGAGCAGTGGTACGTGGTGATACTGCTCCTGCATGGAGAAAAGAGTGTGTGAGTGCGCCAATCTGTGATTGTTGTACCTGTTGAACCCTTCTCCCCAAAGTACATTGTCTGTGACCATACGCCAGCCCATAAAGCTCACCTGTGAAATATGGAAGGTAAGCTCTCCGTCCTGCTATTTCTGGCAGGGGCGCGTTGAATGAGATCTAGTTCCTTCACTGATCCCTGATAAGGATTAGTTCAGTCCAGCTGTGACTATGCTTCTCCTTATGATTGGTAAGTGTCTCTTGAGCTCTTGTGATTCTGTTGGTTCTGTTTAATGTCTTTATATGTTGCTCCTTATGCCCGCAATAATGTCTCTCTTCTGTTTTCTTCCCTTAGATGGAAATGCGGCCTCAATGCAGCTTTGAGACACGGCTGGATTGAAGATGGATGCTACTGTAATGTTCGACAGCAGGTAAGTGATGGATTAGGGAAAAGCGCAAAGTATGGCAAAGCGCAACCTTAAACTGACTGTTTTTTCGATGTCTAACCTTGTCTTCTGTTTTTCCTTGCAGGCGCTGCTGTCGACGATGGAGCATGTCGTGCTGTGGTGCCAAGATGAAAATATCAGGCTGGCAGGAAGCAGGATATCCAGGAATCAGGGTTTTCAAAGGTAAGCAGGTCTGACCTCAGGCGACAGTGAGGGTTACGCTGCTGGTAAGTGCAGCATAACGCAAAGCGTCTGTCTTGAGGATCAGGGCAGCTTATATAGCTGTGAATCCAATAGCAGCCGCACCCAAGAATTCACTTGGGCCTGCTTAATGGATAGATTGTTCAAGGTTAATGCATCTGAAGTGCTTAATGGATGGAATGTTCAAGGTTAATGCATCTGAAGTGCTTAATGGATGGAATGTTCAAGGTTAATGCATCTGAAGTGCTTAATGGATGGAATTTTCAAGGTTAATGCATCTGAAGTTAATGCATCTGAAGTGCCATGTCCACAATAAAAGCTTTTTGGTGTTAAATGGAGGGCAGTGTCCACCCAGGTCCCCTGTGCATGCGACCCCTGCGTGCCTGTGCCCCTGACTTCATGACCCTGGCAGCAGAGGAGCAAAGGAAATATGATAACAGGCAGAGAGCAATCAAAGAACAGGGTAAGCTAGAAAGAGAGAGAGGAAGTAAAAGAACAGATAAAAGAATGCAAAGACAAAGGGACAACGGATGAAGAAATACATAGGGCAAAACTAGAGAAGAAAGGTGAAAAGACAATGCAATATAATATTGACCACAGAGCTTTGGACAGGCTAACTTTGAACAGAGACAAGAAAGAAGGAAGGCACACGAGTCGTGGAAAGGATATGAGATGAGCACAGAGAAACCTTCCGTGGGGAGGAGGGAGCTAATGCATGTAGCCTTGAGGGATGTACTCCGATGGACAGAGAAGTAAGATGGTCACACTTCGACCTACCCAAATCACGGACGTCAGAGTCTTTGACACAGCCAGGTAGACCCAACGGGTGATCCCATAGTGAGCAGGGGTACTCGCCTCGTTACGTGAGTAGGCTAAGGTCACTAGCGTGAAGAAGACAGTGTGGAACCATTGTCCCTGCTATGGACAGGTAGATGGTGAGGGATGAATGTGATTTTGGGATCTCACAGTTTCCTTTGTTAGAGAAAGGAGGGGCCAGACCACAGTGTGTACCTTGGCCACAGATGGATAAGTATAATTTAAGGTGTAAACTCCCTAAGGTCCAAAGGTCGCACCCTGGACTGGCTGGTTGACCACAATTGTGACGCCACCATCACATCCAACGCGGTGTACCCTTGGACAGACCATAGCTGCATACAATTCACCATCATGCACCAGCTACCCAAGCCAGAAGTTCAGAAAAGTTAACTGTGGATAACCTCCAATCCTATCTTGACATACCGTCTCTAGCACCTCCATTCTTGCAAGACCCCAACATCCTAGCAAATATATTTATGAACACCATTACCCAAGCAATCAATACCATTGCCCCTCTTGAAGATAAGGAAGAAAAGAAGTCCTTCCTCTCTAATTCGTGGTTCACAGAAGACCTGCAAACCCTACGCAATTACAAGCGCCTGGTGCTCAAAATATGGCATGCAAACTCCTGTAACACCACTAAAGACAATTTTAAAGCTACGACCAAAAAATACAAAGACGCCATATTCATTGCCAAATCTGAAGCATATAACCAGTGAATATCAGAAGCCAACTCTCAATCCAAAGAACTCTTTTCCATCTTTAATGAATTTACAGATCCTCCCATCTCCACTGACGAGATTGTTAAAGATGAAGCTTGGTGCAATAGCATTCAAGCTGCCATGCTCAATAAAATAGACCTACTACAAAACAAAATTCAAGACCATTACAACGCCTTACTGAACCAAAACTCTAGGAGTCCACATTGATGCTACGCTGTCTATGAACAAACAAGTCAGCGCCATCGCCTCTGCCTCCACCCTAAGTATTAAACTCATCAATGCCATTAAACCCTTCTTAACTAAGGAAAACTTCCTCTCCATAACTAGAGCCACCATAGGGGTCAAGCTCAACTATTGCAACCCGCTCCTAGCCGGCACCTCTGTTAGGGAGAATTCTCTGTTTAGGCTGAATTTCCTAACCTAGTGAGTCCCCCAGCAGCTTTGCTGGATTTCTGGAGTTTGTTTGTTTCCATCCTGCCAAGAGTGAGACTCTTTTTCTCCCACTCTTGGACATGAATGTGTGTAATTCCTTTAAATGTCAATGGCCCTCATTACGCCATGGCGGATGGCGGACTTACCGCCCCATTCCGAGGTTGGTGGGGCGGTAAGTCCCCATTGACCCATTTACCCTTGCCCATTCCCATTTCGGCCCCATAGGGCTCAATGGGAGTGGGGAAGGTGTTAATTACGCCACCGTACACTACGGTGGCGTAATTAACACCAAGGTCCCATAGCGCCATGGATTTTTACGCCCACAAAAAGCGGGCGGAAAAGTGACCATGGCGCTCTGGGAACTCGTAGTTGGCGGTAAGGGGTCGGCGCAGCTAACGCTGGCGTAAACCCCTTACCGCCAGGGTCGTAATGAGGCCCAATGTGTTCTATGGGCTATGGGGTATTTTACTCCATAGGGTCTCATATGTTTTTCTATGTGTGTTACACTGCACCCTACGTGCCGTAACACTGGGGCGTCCTAGCGGACCTCCATCATAGACTCAATACCCGGGGACTGACTACTGTCTCCCCGGGCATGTAAAGTCACCATTGGCTTTACTAGACCTAAATTTACTAACAGAACTGGTACAAACCATCCTATTGTGGACGTACTAGTAGGGGTAATTCGATTACTCCTGGGTCTGTTGTTCGAGGGGGCACTGTCCCGTCCCCCCTCGTCGAGTTTTGGCTGGTGGCAGTGGAAACTACTTGTTATGTTCGACCCCGAATATAACCCTATGGGATTCTTCCCATTGTTAGAGATTGATACTGTTTCTCGTTAATCTCTAACATACCTACGGTCTACTTATCTTAAATAAGTCTATCGGATGGTATTTTCTGCCAGAACTCGGCTTTTTAAAATGGCGTCTGTGTTCGTCTCTGTGACTCCTAAACCAAAGGTTGAGCCCTTTGTCCTTTTGGCGGGCCTCTGTACAGAGACCCTCCAAAGTGGTGCCATTCTGTCTGGGTTACCACAGCGGTGTGGGAGGGGGTTTAGGCACCCTGGACCGAGTTGCCTTGCCAACTCCGGTCGCACTCTGGTGTGATTGGCTCAAGTGGTGAGCCTCCCCGCTCAGCACTTAGCGTGTGTTGATTGACAGCTAGGCTGAATGAATGGGGGTCTTCTGCATAAAAGCAGGGCTTTTGGGACTGGATCTTCAGAAGTCTCCACAGGACCTAAGAATCCGACGAGGGTAAAGCTGAGCCGACCTGCAACGATGACACCTCCGGTGGAGCCCTGCTGAACCGACTCCCCACTTCCCGACGACAGAGGAGATCTCCCTGCCGGAGAGTCTCTTCCCCTGACTGGTGGGAACAACCAGTCCCCTTTGCTTTTTCTTCGCCTCAGGACGCAGTGGTCGAATTGCCCGTGCAGAGCACCTCGGCAACCGGATAGCCACTACCCCTGTACCGCGACCAAAAGGTGTTACCTAGAATGCACTCCCCACTGCCCTCAGAGCAGAAACGTCTCTCCCTGACTTTCAAAGAAACCTTAAAACTGCTCTTTTCAACTAACTTGCCTCTTCTTTCCCACTCCTCACCCCTGCAGCCTTTCTACCTGCTCTCATAAACTGTTCCATGCAAAGTTTACATCAACTATGCCTGTTTGTTTTCTGATAAGTAACAAAGTGATGTTAATTCTCTGTAACAAGCGTCACAATGCCTCTGGGCTGTTGTGCGCTCTACAAATATGAATAAATAAATAAATAGATGACTTCTGGTGCTGGAAAATGGATACATGAATTAGAGAAAACGACAGGAGGAAACATGTTAGCCGTAGAAGACATTAAAGGTTTTCTAGCCGCTATCCTTGGGGAGAGAGCTGATGATGTTTGGTCGAGAGCCGGATACGCAAATGTCAGTGCGCAGAAAACTGCTCACGATGGGGCACCATTTAATAATTGTAGAGCAGCAGTCTGGAAAGCAATTATAGTGCGAAATCCAGATACGTCACATATGGGAGCTATAATTTCATGAAAGATGCAGGAAGGGGAGAATCCTCTTGTTTACATTCAGAATTTTCAGGAGGAATGGAGTTTGTAAACACAGGAACCATGGGGGAAATCAATACCTGTATTTTATCATATATTATGTAAAGGGCTGCCAGATCAAGTGCAAAGGCAGGTCAAGAATTTGGTGGGTATGGAGGCAAAACCATGGTCAGAAATACAGCTGACTCTGGAGCACTGTTGCTGATTGTTGAAAGAGATAAATTGAAGGAAAAATGATGTTAGGAAAGTTGAAGAAGCAAAGTTAGTGCAAAAGAAATTGTCAAAATACTCCATAGAAGGGGCGATGTTGACTAATTGAGAAGGAACCGGAATACAGCAAGCAGCAGGCATGCCATAAGTGAATAACCAAATGCAGTTTGACCAAGGTAATAATGGATTTGTACCAAGGGGTAGGGGAGGTTTCTGAGCTAGAGGTATCCAGAATAAGCAGCAAACTTTCCAGAATAACCAATATGGGTTTCAAGATATGCAGAATGACAATCAGGGCATGCAGGGAGGGCACATTAGGAGACTCCCTCTTGCATGTTGGACATGTGAAATGGCAGGGCACCTAGCGCGAACATGTAGAAGCCAAGGGTTTGTGCAGTAGCTTCTTAAAGGGACTGAGTAATGGTTTTATGTAAGGATGTGATTGCTGGCATTTCCAATTCATCAAGCAGATCGAAGGAGGATGTCCGAGGGTGCCGACCATTCATTGTGTAGAATGGGGTCTGTCCGGTGCTAGTATGGATAGAGTTATTGTAGGCAAATTCAGTTAACCAGAGAATGCTTTTCCAGGACCCTTCCGTCTGCTGTAACATACACCTCAGGTATTGCTTCAGAGTCTGATTGTTCTTTTCCATTTGACCATTGGTTTGGAAGGTGACGCGTGGATAAACGAAGGTTGATTTTGGCTATCTTACAACACCTCCTCCAGAAAGCGGATACGAATTGAGTTCCACAGTCAGAAAGCAATACAGACGGGTAACTGTGTAATTTGACAATTTGCTCCAAGAATACTGTGGCCAGAGCAGCAGCAGTGGGAAGCCCCTTTAGTGGAATAAAATGCGCCATCTTGGAGAATAGGTCTACCACGACCAGGATTGTATTAAACCCATCTCAGGGTGGCAGATCGGTAATAAGATCCATACACAGTGTATGCCATGGTGCTAGTGGTACTGTTACTGGATGCAACAACCCTGCGGGACTTAACTTCTGGGATTTGTGTTGCGCGCAAACACTGCAAGTTGCAAAAAACTGGGCAACATCTTTTCTCCAGGTAGGCCACCAATAATTCTTTTGGATCTTGACTCGAGTCTTAGCAATTCCAGGATGTAATTCCACTAACGACTCATGGTAGTTGGCTTTTATTTTATTTTGTACTTTCTTGTCTTGGATATATAGTCTTCCCTGAAAATAGGGTAAATTATCTTTGATTGAGTACTGGTCCCCCTTACCCAACCATTCCTGTTGGCCTGTCTGGTCCATTCGAGATTGGAGGTCTTCAAGTCTTCCCAGCAGGCGGTTGCAGCAACCTGGCTTTGCATCCGTTCTTCGGGAATAATGACCGCTGGTTCAGATGGAGTAAAGGCGTCTTTGTCCTCTCCCATGCGTGATAGGGCGTTGGCTTTTCCGTTATGCACTCCTGGTCTGTAAGTAATAACAAATTTGTATTCGGCAAAGAAAAGAGCCCAGCGAAGCTGATGCGAAGATTGGGCCTTATCAGTTTTCAAATATTGCAGAATATTGTGATCTGTGATAACAGTGACCGTGTGTCTTGCCCCTAGAAGGTATTGTCTCCATGTTGTGAGGGCTCCCTTAATTGCTAATAGTTCCTTGTCAGTGATTGCGTAGTTCATTTATTTTGCAGAAAATGTATGGGACCAAAACGCTATGGGATGTAGCTGTCCTGTCTCCGGGTCCTTTTGTGATTATACTGCCCCCGTGGCTACACTGGAGGCGTCTGTTTCAACCACATAAGGCAGGTCAGGTTGGGGAATGCTGAAGAACAGGTGCTGAGGTGAAGGCCTGTTTTGGTTCCTGCAAAGTGTTCTCTGCTTCTGAGGACCAGAAGAATGTTTTATTCTTTCTCAGGAGAGAGGTGATTGGGTGGATGATCTGCAAAAATCTTGGGATAATCCGTCTGTAAAAATTAGCAAACCTGGGTACACTTTGCACTCCTTTGGTAGTTGTTGGGGATGGCCACTGAAGAATAGCATCCACCACCTTGCGTGTGTCCATATGAACTCCTCGTGGGTGAGCATGAAGCCCAAAAATTCAACTTCCATGACATGGAAGAAGCATTTTTCTAATTTGGCAAACAATCAATGCTGACAAAGCTTTTCCAGCAATGCCCTTCTTGGGTACAAAGAAGAGAGCGGCGGAGGTAGGAGCCTTTGATGGGCGGATGAATCCGTTAGCTAGGTACTGATCTAGGTAAGTCTTCAGATGTTGATATTCTTGCTCTGTTGAAGCGTAAATTCGAATGCAAGGGATTTGTGCTCCAGGGACCAGATCGATCTGGCAGTCATAAGGCCTATGTGGAGACAGGGTGTTCACTTGCTCGTTTTGGAACACATTCTGATAGTCCAGATACTCAGGAGGTAAGGCACCAGAGAGCCCCAGGATAGGTTTCGTCTTGACTTTCGGGATCTTCACGCCCCCTTATGGTTGCAACTTTTGGCGCATTCTTGAGGAAAGGTCAGCACTTGTGTTCGCCAGTCAATCCTGGGGTTATGAGTTTCTAGCTACGGCATTCCTAGGATCATCTGGAACTGGGGGGCCCCAATAAGATTGAAAGAAATGTCTTCCCGATGACCGTCCTGACACCTCAGAATCACTTTGACTGTATGTTGTGTGACTGGGCCGAATGACAACTGAATCCACTGCGGTGATGTTTTCCGATTGCAGCTTCTGCTAGAGGGGAAGGCTTATCCGTGTGGCCAGATTCTGATCGATATAATTTCCCACCACTCCACTATCAATATACGCTTCCAAGGCACGTACCTTTGATGGTTGCTGGTGGTGGACCAAAAGTACTGGGATGACTAGGTGTGAGGTCCCTACAACTTTCTTCATTTCGCAAGTGGACCCCTACGCTTGTCGGGCATTGGAGTTTTCCGGGGTTTGTTCTTTTCCATCATTGCAGTTGTCCGTTGCACCTACTATTTTCTTGGGAGGTTTTATTGGACAATCCGAAGGAAATGCCCTGCCTTGACGCAGTATAAACAGGGTTGTTGTTGCCTCCTTTTTTCTCTCTCTGCCTTGGCGATAAGAGCTTGTAATCCCCCAATCTGCATGGGTTCGGTCTTGTAACCTATGGTCCAATTGTACCGTCAAATGAATGTACTCTGCACAACACTCGGGAGGGTTGACCACTTGGTCTATCACATCCTTTAGTTCCCCACGCAATCCCCGATAAAACAGTGTGGTCCTCTTTTCTTCGGACCAGTTGGCAAGTCAGCAAGTCATGGTTTCCCTGTCTGAGGGACAATAGTTCATTATCTAAGGCTTGTCCTTGGGTGTGCCTAGCGAACAACTTTTCCAATTCCTGTTGGAAATCTCCAAAATTGTGAAGTAGTGGATCATCCTGATTTACTAATGGTATGGACCAATCCGCTGCGCTGCCTCCCAAATATGAAAGTACAAAGGAAACTATTGCACTATCATTAGGGAAGGACCCAGGGCGACACAAAAAGTGAAGACTACAATGGTTCATGAGTATGGCATATTTGTTGGGATCACCTGTGAAACGTTTGGGCGGGGCAAAAGGCACAGCCCTCGGGAGTACCACTAGAGAAAGCCTTGCAGCTTCTATTGCAGAGGACTGGTACGTAGCGAAAATGCTAGAACACGTTGCATTGTATGTCAAATGTTTACTCCTGGGCACGCGCTGTGAACAGTCAGAGGAGTTATCCCATGACCTAATGGTCCTTTTCGGTATTTACACATCAACCATGTCGATATACTGCAGACCTGTAAGGGATATAGATATATGATAGTGGTAGTATTTCCATTTTCAAGGTGGATTGAAGCAAGCCCTTGCACACAACCTGACACTACTTGCACTGCAAAATTGTTTGTACAAGAAGTATTTCCCAGATGGGGAATATGTGAAGTATTAAGATCAGATGTATCAGGGCCCGCAGTTTGTAAGTGAAGTATTTGGGCAAATTAGCTTGTTGCTTAGTATAAAGCATATGTTTTCTTCGGCTTTTCACCCGCAAGCCAATGGGATATGCGAAAGATTCAACAGCCTGCTTAAGGACAGGATAGCTAAATTGAAGTTTACGTTGAAGAAAGGATGATTACATTGCCTGCCTCTTGCATTATATGCATTGAGGAATCAGCCAGGCTCTCACCACCATTTACTCACCACCATTTTACGGTTCTGTCTTTCATTGTCAGGCATTTCAAAGCGTGCAATTTAAACGTGTATGAAAGTTCATCGATAATTTTGGGGGGGGGGGGCTAAACTTCCACCTGCACCTATTTTTAACTATAGCCGACCCCCTCAACCACTTATCTGCCCTTTCGCACCCCCCAATAAAATTCAATTAACTTTTGTACACGTTTAAATTGCAGGCTTTGAAATGCCTGCCGATGAAAGGATATTGTACCTATCTTACACCCCATGAGATAGTGACAGGGAGGTGAATGAGGACTCCCCTCACTCCTCCATCGAGAACTAGAAGTGATGCCCACACAACAGCAGAATTGTTAGGAAATTAGTAACATGCCTAAGTGTCTCTGTCATTTCAGAACAGCTTAAACCAACGAGCTGTTGGGCTCAGAACACAGTTGAAGACCATACAGCAAACAGATGAAAGGAACTATTATTACCACAGATGTTCCCAGGAGAACAACTATTGATCAGGAATTGTGTCTGCAAGTGGCATGAGCCATGGTTTAACTGTACTTTTGTTGTGGAAGACGTTACTCCATCAGCGCTAAAAGTCTTGGGAAGACGAGCTTGGATATTTCTTGGTGACGTGAAAGTCTACACCGGAGAGTCCCCTTCACCCCCAACCCAGTCGGAAGCAAGCATCGCAGAAGTAGTTCAGCACATGCAGACTAGATTGATGACGAGGAAGAAGGACACAGAGACTGTCCAATAGACAGATAAAGAGTACATTGGACTGTGGTTCCTCCGGGAAACTCTTTGTGGCTGCTAAACAGGGAGTGAAAGAAACAGCTATAGTTCTTGAACCACAGGAGCTTGCTAATGTTGGACTGATACATGCAGAATTCTTGAAAAGGAAAGGCAATGACAGACCTAGAGTTCATCGTCGATGATTGGAAGAGGGAGCAGTTCCCCGATTCTTTCCTGCCTTCTACGTCCTACGGAGCTCGAGGTCTTTCTGAAGCTCCCACCCTTCCTAAGTTTCCTGATCTGTTGGGCCCACTGACGCTTTCGCCACCAGGTAGGTGCATTGCCATTGTCCCTGCAGCACCAGAAACGCATAAAAAGCTTTTAAAGAGAAAAACGAAAAATCAGAAAAAAAGTGTTTTTTTTCACTTCGCAAACCATTTTAATTTCAGAAATTACACTGTGCAAATTGGCAGTGTGTTCTAACCTTCTGCTGCTTTAAATTGCACTGACTCATTTCAATGAAATGGATGTTTCCTGCTGCCTCACAGTGTGTTTGAGGTTTTCCATCATGGCTGCCTAGCCTCCTTGTTTGCATGAGGCTGGCTGTGTATCTAAAGTGCTTCCCTCCATCGTCTGCAGTGATTGGCTGTTGGCTTTGTTTTCAAGCCAATCGGGGGCCCGGCAGGCTTCAGCCGGCCCCTGTTTCAAAGGTCTACCTTCTAAGGTCCCTGTCAGCTTCTCTGTCTGCTTCACCGGCTGCATCATGCGATTCTGCAACAGCCAAACCCTCATTGTCACTGAGGCTGCTTCCCTGGACTATTGGACTGCCATGACTCTCTTACCATATTCTGTTTGGATGACTTCCCTCCCTGATTTACCTGTACTCCCTTCTCAGAGGGTACTCAACTCTTCCTGTCATGCTCTCATGTGAAGCTTATCTATACTCAACTCTACCATCTGACTACCACTCTAAATTCCTTAACTACTGGTCTCCCATTTAACTTTTAAGTCAAACCTGGGTGTATTTTTGCATTTACTTGAAAGTCAAACTTGGGTGTATTTTTGCATTTACTTGAAAGTCAAACTTGGGTGTATTTTTGCATTTACTTTTAAGTCAAACTTGGGTGTATTTTTGCATTTACTTTTAAGTCAAACTTGGGTGTATTCTTGCATTTACGTGAAAGTCAAACTTGGGTGTATTCTTACATTTACTTGAAAGTCAAACTTGGGTGTATTCTTGCATTTACTTGAAAGTCATACTTGGGTGTATTCTTGCATTTACTTGAAAGTCAAACTTGGGTGTATTCTTGCATTTACTTTTAAGTCAAATGCGGGTGTATTTTTGCATTTACTTTTAAGTCAAACTTGGGTGTATTCTAGCATTTACTTGAAAGTCAAACTTGGGTGTATTCTAGCATTTACTTGAATGTCAAACTTCGGTGTATTCTTGCACTTACTTGAACATCAAACTTGGGTGTATTCTAGCATTTACTTGAAAGTCAAACTTGGGTGTATTTTTGCATTTACTTGAAAGTTCAACTTCAGTGTATTTCTGCATTTAACTTTTGGCCATTGATTGTAACCTGCTAGCCCAGTGACTGTTCAATACTGCTTTACTTGCTTACTCCTCCCTCTGTCTCTTCTCATTTCCACTCATGGCGCATTCTGTTTTTCCCATCTATTCCAACTGCTTCTCTATCAACTACCCTTCCCTTCTCACTAAGTCTGGAAAAAGGACATTTAAAAAGGATATCTTGGCCTGCAACCCTGGACTCCCCATCATTGATACCCATACCAGCGCCTCTTCCAGACAGACCCTCACCGACATCCTCTTTGTGGTTCCTTCGCCGGATCTATGCCCCCCATATGATCTCTGTGCTTTGTCCTGTCTCCTCCTCTCCCATTAATGGTGGCACTCGCTGGGATGTCCTCATGGCTTCTTTCGACTCCTCCAGTGTCATCCTTAATGTCTACCTAAATGGCACTGTCATGGTCCAAGGTCCTCAAGCCAATCTTCTCATCTTCGATAGGTGTTTCCCTCACCTCATCAACTTCCTCTCATCTCCAGCTGTCCCCTCCTCTCACTCCCTAGCTACCTTACCCACTTTTTCCTCCTCCTTTTTCCTCCTCCTCTGCCACTCTTCAGGCTACCTCCACAACTCTGCAGGGCGTACCTCTGATTCGTACCCCTCACCGGAAGGTCTTTAAGGCCGGCAACCTTCTTCATCTTGACACTCTCAACTCTCGCTCTGCTGTCAAACACGCCTCTGACATCTGCCACCTCCTTGAAGAACTGGACCTTGATGTCCTCGGTTTTACGGAGACAAGGTTCACAGCTAGCTCTGTCACAAGCTTTGACACTCTACTCCCTGAGGGCTACAAGATCCTCTCCGCACCCAGATCCACTCGACCTGCAGGGGGCGTAGCCCTGATCTTTCCTGAGTGGATTCCTGCCACTATCATTCCCATTCAGATTTACTCCTCTTTTGAATGCCTTGTCTCCAAGCTCTCACTCTCTCCTAGCCACTCTCTTACTGTTGCTAATCTCTACCGGCCCCCCGGGCAAATCACCTCTTTTCTCTCTGAGTGGGCCGACCTCTCCTCCTCTCTCCTGGCCTCAACCACTCAACTCCTCCTCCTTGGTGACCTCAACATTCACCTCGATTCTCACTGTCCCTCATTGCTGCTCTTTTGCAACCTCTGTGATACCCTCTCCCTCTCTATCCTCCCCTCTGGCCCCACGAACTCTGCAGGACACACACTTGATGTCTTGATCTCCCCTGGCCTCCCCCTCTCTATTCATCTGACCACTCCTCTCTCCTGGAGTGACCACTGCCTCCTCAACTCCCATCTCTCACTCTCTTCTCCCCAAGCCAACCACACCCCAACACTTCCACTTACCTTCTCGGACATCCGACCTATGAAGCGTGTGTCAGCTAGGGCTTTCGCTGCCACCTTCTCTCCCCCTCCTCCTCCCCTGGCTGACTCACACCCTGACACAACCCTGTCCCTTCTCTACTCTTCCATCTCTGATACTCTTGATGCTCTTGCCCCTGCCATGAGGATCCTCTTGAAGTCCAAAGCCAAGTGCAATTCCTGGTATGATTCTGACCTAGCTACACTTAAACGTAAGTGTAGGGCGGCTGAGAGGAAATGGAGGTCTTCTTGCTCATACTCTGACAAACTGGCCTGTCGCCTGCTCCAAAGGCAATACCGACTCTCTGTCCACACTAAGAAGAGAGCCCACATTCAAGCCCGTGCCTCTGCGGCATCCAACAACTCGCCGAAATCTTCAAAATCTGCAAGGAGCTTGCCAACCCTGCAGCAGTCTCCTCCCCTCCTCTTGTCTCCCAGGCTCTCTGCAATGCCCTTGCCTCGCACTTTATCTCTAAAACCCAGGGAATCCTGTCCACCCTCGCCTCCCATCCTCCTCCTATTCCCTCTCAGTCTGTGCTTGGAGACCCCCCTTTAAGCACCCCCCCACCATCCTTCTCTTCATTTCCTATTTTCTCCCCTGTTAAGGTCGCTAGACAAGTCCGATCTATGAAAGCCTCTTCAAAACAGGTCCATCCGTGTTCCTACAAAACCATCAAGGACCACATTGAAACCCTCGCTCCTGCCCTTGCTGATTTTTGCAACCACTCGTTTGCCTCAGGATCCTTCCCCTCCCCTCTGAAGCACTCGCTTGTGCATCCTCTTCTCAAGAAACCCACAGCTGATCCTTCCTGTCCGGCAAACTATCGCCCAATTTCCATTACCCACTTTGTGGGCAAACTCCTGGAAAAGCTGGCCATCTCTCAGCTTAACCTTCATTCAGATTCGGTTGGTTGTCTCCATGACCACCAGTCTGGCTTCAGAGCGGCCAGAAGCACGGAAACTGCTCTCCTCAATATCCGTGAAGATCTGCGCTCCAACCTTGATTCTAACATTTTCTCAGTCCTCATCCTTCTTGATCTCTCTTCTGCCTTCGACACTTTCAACCACACCATCCTGCTCAACCGTCTCTGTGATAATCTGGGTATCACTGATCAGGCTCTGGCCTGGCTGACCTCTTTCCTCTCTGATCGACCCTCCCAGGTCCAACTGGGGTCTTTCCTATCATCTATCTTCCTCTCCACCTGTGGGGTTCCCCAGGGGTCTAACCTCTCACCCTGGCTTTTCAACCAATACCTGGCAACTCTCGCTCACTGCATTGCCATTTTCTGCTCAAATTTCCAGTGCTACGCTGATGACACTCAACTCATTTTCCGGCTGCCCTCGGCCACCTCCTCTCCCTCTCTCATCTCTGACTGCCTAACTGCCATTCAAAATTGTTGTGCTGCCAATGATCTTTGTCTGAATGCCAGCAAGACGGAGATCCTCCTCATCTGCACACCATCTCCATCCTTTTCCCTTACTCTCTGGCCGGCCTCCCTTGGCCCTCCTCCTAACCCTACCTGCGAGGCTAAGAACCTTGGCGTCATCTTTGACTCCACACTTTCCTTCTTGGCCCATATCTCTGATGTCTCTAAAAAGTCAAACTTCCGACTACACCTCCTCAGAGGTATTCTGCCTTTCCTCTCCTTCCCCCAGAAGCTCATGGTATCCCAATCTCTGGTTCTTTCTAGCTTGGACTACTGTAACAGCCTCTTTCTAAATCTACCTGCCTCTACTCTCCGCCCTCTACAACTTATCAAGAACAGGACTGCGAGACTTGTCCTTGGCCTGGGATCGTATCTCTCCAGCTTTGAAATCTCTCCATTGGCTCCCAGTGGATGCAAGGATTAAATTCAACATCCTCTGCATTGTCTACAAGGCTTTCTGGGTCCTGGGTCCAAAATATCTTCAGCTATCCCTCCGCAAATGACTCCCCTCTCGAGCTCTTTGCTCCTCTACCTCTAACTCCCTCAGGGTCAGTCGTTTTTCAAAGAAACGAGCTGGGGGTAGATCTCTATCTTCGGCTGGGGCCTCCATCTGGAACAGCCTCGCTGCTACTCTAAACCTTGAGGAGAACCATCTCCGGTTCTGGAAGCACCTCAAAACCTTCCTCTTTGCTTCTGCCTTCGCTCCCCTTCTCCCCTGCTGATCTGCTCTCTTGGCACTGAGCACCTGGCCACCCTCTGCCCCCTGGGCCCAGGTACCTGCTCACCCTGCCACCTTCCTGCACTGCCTCCTGGCCACCCCTTGCACTGGGGTCTGTATCTGTACCCATACAACCCCCCCACTTTTCTGCACTTATTCAGATTTACCCAGTCTGCTGCCTTAAACACAGCACTTGCTACTTACTGGCTGCCCTACCTCAGTTTGCCTCAATTTTCTATTTATTTGATTTATCTGCGGCTTCTGCACTTTCCACTCTCCCCCTTCCATGCACTTTTTCCCTTTTCCCTTTCCCATCCACTTGCGCATTCTCAATGTCACTGGGCCTAGTAAGATCATTTTTATGTTGTGCTGTGTTCTCCCTTGTTCCCCTCCCTTGCCTATTCACGCTCTGAAACACTTGTGTATGAGCGCGATACAAATAAAATATCATATCATATCACCAAGTTTCTTTTTGGAGGCATCCACGTTCCCCGGATCATTCTTACTTTTTTTCTCTTCATTTTTCGTGCATACCCTGCACTTGTGGGGAGACCTTTTAGCATTTATCTGTTCCTGCAAGATCCTAAAATAATTTCAAATTGTGAGGAGATTGCTTGCAGCAATAATAGATCAAGTTCTCCAGCTTCCTGAGTACTGTTTGGAAAACCCAAATGCCCCTATCTGAGGACACGCTAATAGGCTATTTGGAATGGTCTTTTATTTCTTGATTGAAGAACACCCTCATCTTGTTGGAAGACAAACTGATGTTCGTACTTTCCTGAGAGATCCTATGAACCTACTGGCAATTAATCAATTGCTACATGACATCATAGAGCAAGTACATTTATTTTCTGAGAGAACACTGGAACATCCTGAATGAGGCTTTCGAGAGAAGACATTCAGAATGTACTGTCCTTGGTCTTCTATTATTTAATGGAAACACATCCTCATTTTGTTTGGTGAAAGGACAACTCTTTTGTGATCATCAGGAATCCTGTTATTCGTCCTGCAATCAGCCAGCTGCTTGTGGAGCTTGTGGAGCAGATACATCTACTACCAGAGTATGATGTTGCCTGAAAAAAGTTAGATGTTTTCTTCATTAGAAAAGATTGAGAATGGGCAACATAGACAGTAATAACAACATGGCCAGCAACGAGAGACCAGCACGCAGAGCAGGAAGCTATTGCTGCATGAAGTGGGCCTACTGGTACATTATTTACACATATATCCTATTCATTGTGATTCTTCTCTCACTCACAGTACATACTGTTTAGTATATAGATCCAAATAAAGCAAGGATCCCTATGTATCTTCCAATTCAGTACGAAGGTACTGAAGTGGCAAGTGTAAGACCACCAAGACCTTAGGTAATTGTCCCTACAGCAGAGGGACATTTAAAGGCACCTAGTCCTGTGATAGATAAATATGGGCTTCGTTTTGGGGGGAGGTCAGCTTTGGAAGTTATTCGGGTTTCTATGTTACCTTCATATTATGTTAATAGGATGATGCTTCTGGAGCTTTCTCCTACACAGGTAGCACATGTAAAAACACCAAGTTCACTGACGAATGTTCCCATGATTATTCCGGTGAGAACGAATTATGCTAATATACTTGATGAGATGATTAAAAAAGCACATGAGACAAAAGTGAGACCTAAGAGAAGTACAAGGGAGGATGACCATGAATTGAATGATTACCTGGATAGTACAGCACATTTGGGAAACAACATGTGGTATCAGTACATGAAAGAAGTGGGAAGGAGAACTCAAAGGAGGAATGCTATGTATGTGCACTCCTGACTTATAGTATGGGGAAGTCTAAGATTTTCTTAGCCATTGAAATAGATGCCCAGACAGAACATTGTCTATCTCACATTGCACTCTGTCGAACAAGAGGTCAGTTCATGGGCCGAACAGCCTGCCGAAAATGGGCAACTGAATAGACCGATCCAGAAGAAGACGACTACGTTCAAGACACAAAGACAAGATTAAGAGCCCACACTAGAAATCACATGATAAGATACGAACAGCCTGGAGTGAAAGGAGCTGGAATCAGATGGGAAGCAAACTGAAATCTTGAGAGTCCAGGATGAACTGCAGAAGACGTTCAAAGATGGAAGAATAATAATAAAGAATTGATGCAAACCTTTATGGGCAAGACTTGTTAAACTGTTGACTTGGGTTGAAGACAAAGGAGGGTCATTACAAATAGTGCCTCTGGAAAGTGCAAAGCTGTGTTTCAGAAACAATGGCACAGGAAAAGTTGGAGAGAACCAGAATTGTGGTTGAATGTTTGATGTGCCAGGACTGAATATTGGAACAGTAGTGATAATGGACCACTACTAGGCTTGTGGATCCAGAGCTTGCATGAAGCTGCCAAAGATTGGTGAGGACAGTGCTCTATAGTGAACGTTCATGTTCCAGCATTGGTGATTCCTAAAAGTGATCTGAACATTGGCTAGTTTCCAAAAGCAGATGCTCATCTGAGGAAGAAGAGATCTGTGGAGCTGATGAATTGAATGAAGAGAGAGTACTATTTTTCAGCTAAGTCAATAGAAGCTTTTGATTCTATTCCATTTGAGCACAGATTATTCAGTCAGACTTTATCGAAATTCACGATAATCTTCATGCTAAGGACCCAGACTGCAGCGAATACCAAGTGGTTACAGATAACTAGATGGGAGTTGTTGCAAACAATCAACACTACCATAAAGTGATCCAACACTATCAAGGAAGAACTGAGAGACTTAAAACTGATGGCTATTCAGAACAGATATGTCTTGGACATGATTACAGCCATGGATGGAGGTGTTTGTGCCAAAATTGGAGAATCATGTTGCATGTTCATACCATCTCATGATGACGAAAATGACACCTTGAAAGAGGCCATAGAGATGCTGGCGAAGCTACATGTCCAAATGGTAGACAAAGTGGAAGACATTGCTGATGATAGCTGGTTTGAATCACTCGTTTCATGGGTTCCACAATAGATGGCAGATATGTTCAAGTTCCTTGGAGCCCTGATAGTGATGCTTTTGCTTCGATTCTGTGTAATCCGATTGGCTATCTCACAATGTAAGAAGACTGCAAAGAAAGCAATAGGAATGATAATCATTATTGATGTTGAATCAGGATGGAAAACTAAAGAGCTAACAGATGAAGAAATCAGAGACTATGTGAAGGCCAACATGCATGCACCTGAGGGAACAAAATTCCTGTACCCAAAGAATTGCAAGAATTATGTGGGGAAATGGATCTACTGCAGTCCAAGTGGACTGTGCATGCTTATGACTTGGAACAAGGATGAACATGTGAAATCAGCTGGATGACTAAAAGGAGTGACAAAAATATGGGTCCCAAAGAAGGATGTCTAGATGTGAAGACTGATGGGAGAGTGGTCGATGAATCACCCAGAGAGGGGAGTGTAGAGAAGGAGTCAAGTACCCCCACCTCAAGTACTGCTGTGTGAAATACGAGCAGTACTAGTGAAGATACGAATACCAAGGAGAATCCTGGAAGCAAGGTTCCCATTGAGAAAACCGTACCTGCATACACGACAATATGATGTCCATTTAACGAAATCCCAGAAGAAGAGGGAAAAGTGAGCAAAAGGGAAGATTGCTGACATCACACGAAGCAGGGCGGACGCACCCAGAAGAGATGAAGAGGCAAGAGAACATAAACGTTTTATAGGTGTTAAGAAAGTGTCAAAGATAAGCACCATTTTCAGATCAAGATGAAGATGTTTATGCTACAGAAACGATGAAGATATCAAGTCTTTTTGCACGTGTACAGAGGCAAGAAATGCAAGCAGACAACGTATTCTTAAGGATAGCTATGTAGTGAATAGATTGCGGCACGCGCCAAATATATATGTATAGGAGTGAATGAACTATGGGCGATTCCACTACGCATTTTAGCAGAGCTGAACCCAGAGAAAGAAAGGCTTTTTCCAGTGTGTCGCAGTTGAAAAGCAATTGGATTACAGAGGTGAATCAAAGAAAGGCGATGCTGGACTAGCACCAAGAAGCCAAGGCTGTTCTGGGCCTGAAGGATCAGACAGTGGTTACAAGTGTGTGAAAAGAACAAACTCCTGTTCAGAAGATGGGCGTGAGAACAATGAAGACATCAGAGGTTCATTAAATAAGAGTATTTCAAATGCAGCAGAACTCTAAAACATGATTGATTGAAAATAGATACTCATGACGTGCTACATCAACTCCAGGAGACAGAGTAAGCTATATGCCCCCTTATTCCCAGGCACGCAGAACAAACTCAAGGCCAATCTTCAAAGGGCTAATTGACTGTCAGACAGCAGAAGCATGATGTATAGGTGGCTAATTGGTAGGAAGCTATGGTCAAGACTAGCCCACCAGCACCTGGATGCCAGCCTGTGTGCTGCTGGCGTATGTGGAAAAATACTGACGGATACAAGGGTGTCAACCAATTATAGAGGGCCACATACTAAAGAGCCCTATAGTTTGTTTAACCAATAGGACATTGTGTATTTAATGACGTTCGTAATGACCTGCAATAGGAGGGCTTAGTTGCCCCACCTGATGTTAGAGACCCAATCACTTTCCATACAAGTATGGAACGTATACCTAGATGTTCCCTCTGATTCTATCACTTTCCCAAGTACGTTTTTGTAGTTTAGTGCATAGGATGATGTTAGTAATGACAAGTTTTTATTATACGACCTGCTTTTTAATGAAACTTGCTGAGCGAGAAGATCGAGAGAATTGTCGATGTTCGTTGTAACTCCCTGTTTTAGACAATTGTAAATAAAACAGATGTAATTTGCCAACTTCCTGAGTTAGTTTGATTATTGATGTTTGAGTATCTTCTGCATCCCCATCCATCTCAAAGTATTGCTACCGCGTCTTAAAGGGCTGGGTCGATAACTCCAGTTCATCGTCTTCATGGAAGAAGTCACTGTAGAAAAACATGCAGGCATCAGATCAGCTGTACTATTAGTTCCTGGAAAATGTCAAAATGACAACTTGCTTGAATTTACAGCTGTCATCACGGTCCCCCTATTTATATTCACTTGTTGAAAAAACCCTCACAGTGTGAGTAGTGGTGTGGGCTCCCCAAGAGATGGTGCTTCACATTTGCCTCTTCCTTTCCATCACACCGATCAGCTAGAGTGTCATTGAACAAGTATTCACATCTTAAGCTTGTGCTGCCAGCCATCTTTGCATTTGGATTTCTCTGTAGCAGAGGGCCTTTGAAGCAAGCTGAATACATGATTTTTAAAAAGTATGAAATTAACTTTGAGGTTTATTTAGAATTCGTACATTAATTCATTAATTCACTACAGTGGGCGAACTCCATTTGAATCACACTAACAGATTGTAAAATATATTGAACTGGCCAGTCAGTGTGCTGCAGTTAAATATATACTTTTTCAAGCATTCCATAAAACGCTTTTCAGTTGACTCTCCCGTGCTCTGTGAGCAGAGAGCATACGCTGTCTGATGGAATCAAACCCATCATGCCTTAAGGTTAATAGCATGAAAGGCAATTGAAAGTAGGGCAGAAACAGAACAGGAGTCTACATACACTGGATGCCACAGCTGAATAATCACTTCCATCCAAGCAATTGAAACGTCCTGCGAGGCTTCGCAGGGACTAACTTAGGGACACACGGTCACTGTAAAAACTGAGCTCACTGCGATTATTTCTGCAAAACAATGTTAGCGCAAATAAAATGAACAGTGACATATGCACACTCTGACAGAACAAGCAGATTTAAATCAAAATAATAGCTGGCACTACATGGAGAATACGCTCCACTGATCCTTGCATTTACATGATGCGGACGGTTCTATATTCGTGTGCAAAACAGGCCACACTGAAATGCAGAATGTATCACTTGCCAGATTGATCTTTATAAATGGCACGATTTAATGCTAAGATTTATTGCATTAACAACAAATGTCAAGAAGTACGGCTGTTCAGAAGTCTGTGCCTTGTGAAAATATTGTTTTCAAAATGATAGAAACATGACAGACTGTATTTCGCGTCTATTACAAAGTGATGATGTTTGACTACCATATACACCCTATTCTAACACTTTATTTACATTTTCTTCACAGCACTAGGATACCACTGACAGATACAAAGATAATCCACACACATTCCTCAATGAGGCAATACATCTATTTAAGTTGTTCACTCCCAAATATAAGAACATGGACTGCTGCCTTAAAAAATGTGTCATAAAATGCTAGGGCAGCGATGAGCAGAACATCCGCACTTTGCAAGGTATATGGATTTCTCGCCACCCTAGGTTACATTTTGAAAATAAAACTTGTAATCGTGTTTTATCTTATTTCTTTATAGAAGCAGTCGAATAAGGTCACCTTGCAAAGTTATTCATATTTTCCATTCAGTATTTTACTATCTTTATTTTAAAGGTGTTTCAGAGTAGTTTTATTCAAGAAAGAGTTGCCTCGTCTTTCACATTAATGACCAGATTCATGGAAATGTGCACAGAAATCCTGCAAGGGCTGTGCACCGAGGAGGTCATTGCGCAAGACTGCGTGCAGAATGAATAAGGCGTCCCCCACAGATTCATGGAATTCACTAAACAAAGAAACTGTATTCCATAGTCATGGCCGGAGCGCCCCGACACGCCCCCATGCAAAGCATAAACAGCCAAAACAGCTACCTATGCGCGCTCCCCCAGGTGTGAATACACGCACCCTTTGAACAGTGCGCGGGGTCCCCTGCAAGCAGGACTGCATCTTGCAGACCCTGCGCATGGTCCCCGTAACTGATGCTGGCACCGACAACATGCGTGTGAAAAATTGTAACTCAGTCTAAACTAAGACAATCTGTGTACGAACCCCCATAAACCATTCCTGCACCCGGGTAAACTGCTTACACGCACCACTAAGTAGGATCGGTAGTCTGGTTGCATACACTCACCCCAAAGTCTGACCTGCAAACTGACCTCCGCTCTGCGAATCCTATGCGCAAGTGTACTTATACCTGCCTTTGGGTGGTGGATAGTATGAAGGACTTGGGTGGCCAATTCCATGCCGGGAGGTTGTGCACTCGACTCCATGAATATGTCTCATGCTACACAATTGTGGGTGTGTGAGGGACTGCATGCAGGCCATCCTTCATGATGCCCACTTTTTGTGAAATTCTCTGTTTTCCATGTTCGGCCCCCTACTCTGCCCTCTGTGCAGGCCTCTCCCTGGGTCTGTGGACTTCTCGCATAAGGCGCTCCACAGCTCGCAGAGACCCGTTGAGCCTGTGCAAACTCAACGCAAGTCCTGGAAAAGTACTGTGCATTCCATTCCATGAATCAACAAATGCAGATTTGCATGCAGTTTGGCGTGAAAGTACCCTATTATCCATGCAAACAATTCCATGAATCGGGCCCTTAATCTATATAACAGTTTGGTGCAAATTTGCAAACTATTTTTGTTTGTGCAAATCTCGGTTGTCCAAGAAATGTGGAAAAAAAGCTTATGTAAAAGATGCACAAGATTCACAGAAATGCTCATACAATTGACGTGCAAACACACCGAAACATTGGTCTATGATGGTAAAAGTGGCAGAAGTGAGAGAAAGCATGGAAAGCCATCACTTTATCCATTTAATAGTCAGCAAAGGTAGGCAAACATGGTTAAAACATTGGTAGTCACAGAAATTGTGCACATATTTGCTCCAAAAATGTCTAAGACCATTTGCTACGAGAACAAGCAATCTAGGAAACTCAGCAATTTACCAGCATTTTAAATCCAATAACACATATAAGAACAATTCCAACACTTAACATAGTATAAAAGTCCAACACATTTCAGCAGGTATACAATCCAAAAAGGTCTTATTCAGGGGTCATCATACTGTTGCACAGCTCATTTGGAGGAGTAGGGAAACACATATAGGAGGAGGGTGCCGACCTTTTAATAGACAAATGAGGATGTTGTGTTCAGGTATTGCACCTCCCTTCATTAATACTGGGTATGCCATCACAGCGGAAGGGAGGCGATGTGCCTCTTAAAACACCTCTGGCAAGTCTGTGAATCTACAGAACTTGTGTGATGTCAGCACCAACATCATGAACACTTGAAATCCGCTGCTGCAAATAGGAATGGACCAGAAAACAGGCCTTCTATGACTACATCCCAAGATTATGGAACCTCCTCCCCATCAGCATTAGACTCGCCCCCACCCTCCTACACATCAGAAAAGAACTTAAGACCCACATCATCGAGGAATCTCTCCGCCTCAACACCTAGGCCACCACATCACCCCTCATGCTACTACTCGCTAGACACTGCCTGCTGCTCACCTGCCTGCCACCCAGTACAGCTGTACCCGTCCTCTGTGCCCTTCTGTACCCCATCCCCTGCGTCATACCTGTTCTGTTGTTACCTCTGAAAAGCACACCATCATGCATCTTTACTGTTTTATACCTCTATAAAGCGCTCTGTTATGTATCTGTATTGTTGTGTACCTCTATAAAGCACTCTCTTGCTTCTCTAAGCCATGTCCATACTCAATACAAACAATAATACCAATAATAATAAGAAGAATAAGAATACTAATAATAATGAGTGTGAAAACAGATTACCTTATCCACACATTGACAGTTACACCTAACAACACCCATCAATTTCATGTCAGTATAAGCCAGGGCAGCATATAAACACCTTTGAAAGAGGGGGCGTGGCTATCTAGCCATGGTGTAGGACGTGCCTTCCTGGGTATCTCCTGCAGATCCGAAGCTGATCCATAACAACGTGCTGAAAAATGACATACGACCTCCAGAAATGAAGTCAAGTGCGTCAGAAGATGTGTCCTATATTAACTGAAAAGGGTGAGTGCACCGTGATAAGGAGTACTCTGTAAAGGAGCTTTGGAGATGCGGCCACTCATGCACAATGAAAACCAGATGGTGGACAACAAAGGAAATTAAAGACATGGCCGCAGAAGCAAAGAATTGGATCCGTGGGGTGGAAACTTGGGAAAGAGATCGGCACTCAGAGCTCCCACGGCGCTCTGACTTCACCCCTGTCTACTGGCAATCACGTAGGCATCTGCTACTCGCCGCATGAGAACGCAGCAAAGGCACCCAGGAATGGAAGGGCACCGAGTCGCAGCGTGCTTATGAGGAGTCGGCGCTATAACAGGAGACCGGCAAGAAGGAATTGATAAAACATGCGAGTTGTAGCAGAAGCGTCATGGTGGAGGGCAATTTGGCCTTAAAAAAATAACATGCCACGCTGGAAATTAGTGTTATGTAATGACATGAACAGTCGCAGACCCGCAGCAATGTAGAATACAAAAGGTGATCTGCAGGGAAGAGACTGTTGCCGCACTTGGTAAACATCAGGTACTGCAGCGGTGGAGTTTGAGGAACGAACGGCATGAGTTGCGCAGCTGAATACATTGTAACAGGCAAAAAGCCGGAGGAGAAGAAACATTGTTGCAATGAAGGAACATTGGCAAGCGAGCCACGCTGGGCAGGCAGGAAAGCCGGCGCTGCTGACATTAATCATTTCCACTCGCAATCTCAAAAGGGTGCCTGGACATAAGCGGGGGAAAGAGGCGCCGGGGGAGCTGCACCCACGGTGGGAGACGGCACATGAACATTTCCATGCTATTCTGCGTGGAGGCGGGAGCATCCCACATAAATAAAGAACAACACTGGTGCTCCGCGGAGACGGGCGCCAGCTCTTTGTTTGAGCAAACGGGGGAGAGGCGCCCACTCTGCTTGGAGATAACAGCCCTAACATGCCCCTGTAATCCCAGTGTAATGTCCAGCATTAGCACCCCAGAGGGAAGGATGGACCCACGCCCTGAGGCTTGATCCATGCAATCAGATGCACACTGCCATACTTGACCCAAAACCCCCAGTGAACCGTCACACACAGCAACATAAGCGAGACCCGCTACATAGCACACAGTGTCGGGAGACGGGCGCAGACTACAAGAAATGGCCATCGCACACTGATGTGCCATAATATAACAAGGAGCGTTACCGCAGCAAGCACATCACGATATTGCCCAGCTTGCTGGATGGTGAATGACAAAAGAGCTGAACATAACAAAGCCCAGGGGGTAAGGGAACGCGATAACACACAGCACTGGTGAGATAATGGACAATAGTGGCGAGTGCAAAAGGGCAGGATAGGAAATCGAAAAGAGCAAGAGGCTGATTCACCCTGGGTGCTCGCAGGGTGACGAAAGAAAAGAAAAGAAAGGCGGCGGGCAAACCAAACGCCAATACCAGGACACAGGCCCACACCAACGGGATATCACGGCACCGGGCACCACACAAGCCCAAGTCTCAACAGCAGCAGAGAGGGAGGTGCATAAAACGGCCCCAGGAGGCAAGCGAGTAAGCCATCGATTATCACGGCTGCAAAGACATTGTGTGAAGGGGCGAGCCAGACCAAGGTTGGTGCCCACAGTACCTGCACTAACACCAACACGGGCTCCTAAGCCTCAGTACGCGCAGACGGCGAGAGGCCCCGCCAAGAGCCAGAGAGTCCATATTGGAGGAAACAGCAACGTTCGAAGATGTAGGAGAACATAATCCATTCGGGTCACGATACAGATAGTGCACAAAAACGCTCACTACAGCCCCCTGAGGGCAATATCCCCAAATACAAACTATCCCTGAGGTGCCAAAAACTAAATTTCTGAACATTTGTTGAGAAACACAAGGCGACACCCAGATGGCGAATAAACAGAACAAGGGGAAGGGCAAACAACCCACGCTGGAGGAATACGCAAGAACACTGCAAATGTCAGAAGGGGCCAGAAGTAAGGAAAAGACCCCAGTTGCAGACACCGCCGCAGGAAATAAAGACCAGTAGATCCTGGAAGCAATAGCGGACCTGAAACTCTCATGGGAAAGCAAATTGGAATCGGCCATGGTCGAACTAAAGGCCGCATTAGAACTTAAAGTGGGCGCCGTACAGGAAGAGGTGAATATCCTCAGACAAGACGTCAGAACGCTGGCGGAACGCACAGGCGAACTGGGAAAAGAGATGGCCCCGAACACATCCGCATGCACATCTCACAAATCAGAGATCCACATCCTAGAACAACGCATGAGTGACCTGGAAAATAGAGCAGAAGAAGCAGAGGGACATGCCCAGAGAAACAACGTACGCATTGTAGGACTACCGGAAGGAGCAGAGGGACCAAACCCCACAGACTTCATCAAAACAATGCTGCTGCAGGAAATAACAGGAGGGGCGTTGACCCAAGGATTTGCAGTGGACCGGGCACACAGGGCCTTAACGCGAGGCCACCATAAGAGGCCCCACTGAGGCCAATTATCACCAAAATCCTGAATTATCGAGACAGGGAGAGAATTCTGGAATTTTTTCAGAAAGAAGGAACAATAAAAAGAGCATTGGCAAACATCACGGCTTACCCAGATTACACACTGATGGTACAGAGATGGCGCATGAACTACGGGGCGGTGAAAAGACGGCTGTGAGAAGCAGGGTATAAGTACATGCTGATGTACCCTGCGAAACTGAAGGTATAACATCAAAACAGAGCACTGTTCTTCGATACCCCAGAGGAAGCATCAGATTGGCTGGACACGCAGAACTGCCCATCAGAGACTGGCACCCAGAAGGAAGACGGCGCAGATAAGTAACACAGACACTGCGGTACTTATGGTGCCGCAGACTCAGTAATTGGGACTTGATTATAAGATAGGGAGTGGGCAGCCGGGCCTGTGACCACATAGGCCGCATTGATAAGTAAACTGAGGTATGGAGATATAAAGTAAATCACAGGAGCCACACAGAACCTGCTACCACACCCCAGGTATAGATTAGTTAGGATACCGTTAGATCAGTATCATCCTGCAGGGTTCCTGGTCTCGGCAACTTGAGATAGGACCAAATGCGGGAGAGCCTGAGATCCAGGGTTGCAGCTGGGCACCAGTTGGGAACGGGACGGGTGGGGGGTGAGGAGGGAATGTGTGTAGTGAAAAATGTTTGGGGATCCGGGAGGGGGGGAATTAGTTGGGCAGTTATTTGGGGAGTTAACTTAGATTTTAGACAGGGAATGAGCCCATATCCTTGCCAAAACAAGTTCGAGAGAGGAAGAGAGAGAGGGGGAAGGGGAACGGAATACAGATGGCTACGGGAAGTCTCAGAATCGTAACTTGGAATGTGAGGGGTCTGAATAGCTACCTGAAGAGAAACAAGGTAATGTTGTACCTGAGGTGGCAGAAAGTGGATATAGCATTATTACAAGAAACCCACCTCACTAAAGACAAACTCGAGAAGGTCAAGAAAAAGTGGAGAGGGACCACCATGGGACCGACATATTCAGCTTATGCCAGGGGGGTGGTCACTTGGGTAGCACCCTATGTGCCATCTCAGATGCTTCAAGCTATGGTGGAGCCAGACGGGAGTATTGGTGTAATCCAGGGGCTGCTGGAAAATAGAGAACTGAGCATTATAAACACTTATGCCCCTAACCATGATACAGCGGCCTACTTCAGGACCTTATATGGCAAAGTTAGCCCCCTTCTGGGAGGGGCGATCATATGGGGGGGATTCTAACTGCACATATGTCCCAAAATAGATAGGTCCGACACAAAATTAGATAAGCTCACCCCCGCCGCAAAAGTCCTACTAGCTTTGTTGAAAGATTTATGGCTAGAGGATGTCTGGAGGCAGAAACACCCGAATGATAAGCACTACTCGCACTACGCAGCCCCCCAAAACATACACATGAGACTGGACTATATGTTTGCTGCCTCCGAACTCGTGAATGGTGGGCGCGGAAATCAAGGCGAGAACACTATCAAACCACTCCCCTTGGTGGTGGAGTGGAGACACCAGCCCCCCAGGGCAAGAATTCCAACATGGAGACTTAGAGCCGAAGCCCTACGGGACTCGGCATTCCAGGAGGATTTAAGGGAGGAAATCATTGAGTATTTTGACACTAATACAGAGAGTGTGAAGTCGGAAGGAACTCCATGGGAGGCGTTCAAAGTGGTAGTAAGAGGCGCGGCCATATCTAAATCTAGTGGGCTCCAGGGGGATATAGAGCGAGAACTGCGGAGACCGAGAAGAAACTAGAAGCAATGATGCAGAAAGGGGGCACCTCACAGGAGGATGCCGAACAAGTGAGCCAACTACAGCAAGCTAACAGCGAGCTCTGGGAACGATTATGCAAATTCAATTAAAAGAAATATATTGAAAGACAACATGCAGGGGGGGACAAAACAGGGAACTGCTGGCATGGCTATATAAAAATGAGAATCCGAGAACGGTAATCATAGAGATAATGGGAGAAGAAGGGCAGATCTGGGACACCTACGAGGGAGTGAACGAGGGGTTCCTTAGATTCTACAAACGCTTCTACGAAGATACAGGGGAGGAAGCAGGGCGGGAGATTCTGGAAACATTAGAGGACATAGGATTGCCTAAACTAAACGACGAGGAAAGGGAATTCCTTGAAGCCCCAATTACATTAGAGGAACTTGAGACAGTGGTCCTGCACTTACCCACCTGTAAGGCCCTGGGACCAGACGGGCTCCCCAGTGAATTTTATAAAACTTATAGGCAGGAAGTACTCCCCCCCTGCTTAGCTCCATACTAAAAGGAGGCGTTTAAAAGGGGAAGGCTGCCGGAATCTCTGAGGGAAGCAATGATTATCCTGCTTCTGAAACCCGGAAATCCAAGCACAGACAGCGGGTCATACAGGCCCCTATCAATGTTAAACCAGGACAGCAAAATCCTTACTGCAGTGCTGGAGAATAGGCTGAAAAGGGTAATCAATAAACTCATACACACCGATCAAACCGGATATGTTGCTGGAAGGAACATCACCGATAACCATAGGAGAATCCACCACATAATAGAACAGACAGAGGGCGAGCTCGCTGAAATGGCAACAGTTTCCCTAGATGCGATAAAAGCCTTCGACTTCATGAGGTGGCCTTGGATGATAGCAGCCCTAAAAGAATATGAGATAGGTCCTGGGTATCTGAGGTGGATAAAGATGCTATACAGCTTCCCAGTAGCTAGGGTCAAAACGGGTGTGATAATCGCTGACAAATGGCAACTCAGCAGAGGCACAAGGCAGGGCTGCCCCTGGTCCCTCATGCTATATATACTGGCACTAGAACCATTAGCAATCTGCCTTAGACAACAATATGGGGAGATAGGCATCCGCACGAAGGGGGGACTGCATCTGATATCATTATACGCTGATGATATGTTGCTATACTTGGGCTATTTGGAAGAGAACTTGCAGTATGTTCTAGAAGTGATGAAACATTACGCAACCCTCTCCGGTAAAGCATTAAACCCAAAAAAATCCAGCATGTTCCCCCTGGGGAGATATGATATGATATGGCATTTATAACACGTCTATACACAAGTGTTTCAAGGTGTGATGAGGCAAGGGGGGGGGACAAAGGGAGGACAGACAGCGATCTTACTAGGCCAGGTGTCATTCAGATCGCGCAAGTGCATGGGAAGGGGGGAGAGGAAAAGTGTGCAGGGGAAGGGAGAGGGGAAAGTGCAGTACATGGGAAAGTGGAATTAATAAGATAAATAAAACAAATAAAACAGCCAGCTAATGGCAAGGGCAAGGAAGTGCAGACATAAGTGTTGGTAGGGGGACTGTAGGGATACAGAAAATGTTCCCCAGGTGCAGTGGTTGCCAGGGAGGCAGTGCAGGTGGGCAATTGACAGGGTGTAACGCTCACCTGATTCCCACAGAGGCGCAGGTCTGGCTTCGAGTGATGATGCTTCTTCAATGGTGAAGCGCAGGACTCTGAAGATGGATAGGCAGGGCCCTCTACTCTGGCTTCTCCGGCTCGCAGGAATATTCCCCTGTGCGTGAAAAGGGAGTATTACCTACTGACTGAGTTATGCTCAAGCCTCCCACTCTCTTCCAACCCTCCACGGTACCCTTCCACGATTCCCCGTGAAGTCTCACCTTAGGGTCAGGAAGGATGAGCACTCCATCCTGCTTCTGATGCAGGGGCGCGTTGAAACCCAGTTACTTCACTGGATTGAGGATTGATGGGAGTTCAGGTAAGCTTGACTATTCAGGTAAGGCTCTGTAAAAGTTCTGTTGCAAGTTCAAAAGTCCAAGCTTAATAATAATGTTCATTGTCTTTTTGCAGCAAGCGCTAATGCTTATGTCTTTTTTTCCCTTAGGGGCCGGGGTTCGGAATGCCGGAGATATGGCACCGACCCGAAGTGAAACGTGAGTTCCAGTTCCAGTAAATGGCAGGTTAGTTTTGGACGAGCGCTCGGGAACTGACTTTGCATACGCTCATTCAATGTCTTTGTCTTTTTTCCCCATAGGGGCCGGGGTCCAGAAAATGCCTGGAAGCGGCAAGACCCGAAATGAAATGGGAAAGACCCAACAGGTAAGTCTTATTCCCGTCCTTCTCTCACCTCTTATTCTTGTCTTTTTCTCTAGGCTCTGGGAAGTGGCTGTGTATCCGGATGATCGCTGCTGAAGATGGAGGAACCCAGGAAAGGTGAGTGAAATGCAGCGCTGCAGCGATCGTAACAAAATGCTTTTAAAAATAATGTCTTCCCTTTCCGGATCATCAGTGATGTCTCCCTGGTGCAGATTTAGCTGGTAAGGTCTCTTGTCTCACTTTGCAGGTGACCCAGGATGCTGACAGGCGTGGCTGAAGTCCAGATGCAGGAGCTGACACGGTGAGCGTCCAGCTGCGAGGAGCAGAACAACGCGAAGCGTGAGTTGCTGATCGGGTGTGGTTTAAATAGCTTTGGAAGAAGTCCCAAGTGTGTATCCTTCCTCCGATCAGGTATGTATCCTTCCCCGACCACACCCGGGTGGAAAGTAGTCCTGCAGGTAAAGTAGTTCCATTCAGGCCTCAAGAGGGCCTGGATGTGGCAGCATGGTCTGCATCAGGTAAGTGCACATTAAAACACTTGAACACATGTCTAGCTTTATGATCCTGGCGCCTAAGGCGCCAGGACAGAGGTCCAACATAAGCCTGGCGCCTAAGGCGCCAGGACTGTGTCCAAAGGGCCCCAGCTTGGGCCAGCTGGCACTCCCCTGGGGGAAATGATGCCTGCCTCTGGGGTCGCTGGGTAGGACCTGGCTCCTTGGAGGTAGGCATCATGACACAGGGCCTGGGCCAGAGATCAGAAAGGGTGGCCAGGTAACCAGGGCAAAATCAGTCAGGAATTTGGCAAGGGTGGGGAGGAGAGAAAGCAGAAGCAAAGAGGAAGGTTTTGAGGTGCTTCCGGAACCAGAGATGGTTCTCCTCAAGTTTCAGGGAGGCAGGGAGGCTGTTCCAGAGAGAGGCCCGTGCCGAAGAGAGTGATTTGCCACCAACACGTTGCTTGGAGAAGTGACTAACACTGAGGGAGTTGGAGCAGATGAGCGAAGAGCTCGAGAGGGAAGATATTTAGGAACAGAGAGTTGAAGGTATTGCGGCCCCAGACCCGAGAAGGCCTTGTGTGCAATGCAGAGGGTTTTGAACTTAATCCTCGCAGCCACTGGGAGCCAGTGCAGAGATTTCAGTCCTGGAGAGATAAGATCCCTGGGCTTGAGGCCAAGGACAAGTTTGGCAGTCCTGTTCTGGATAAGTTGCAGAGGGCGGAGGCATGCAGATTAAGATAGAGGCTGTTACAATAGTCCAGCTTAGAGAGGACCAGGGCTCTGGAGACAGTGAGCTTCTGGGGGAAGGAGAGGAAGGGAAGAATACCTCTAAGGAGGTGCAGCTGGTAGTGTGACATCTTAGAGACATTAGAGATGTGAGGGGAGAAGGAGAGTGCAGAGCCGAAGATGATCCCAAGGTTTATAGCCTTGCAGGTGGGAGTGGGAGGAGGGCCAAGAGAGGCCGGCCAGAGAGCTGCAGGGAAGGAGGGAGTGGGTGTGCCGATGAGTAGAATCTCAGTCTTACTGGCATCAAGGCAGAGGTCATTGGCGGCCCACCATTCCTGGATGGCAGACAGACAGTCAGAGATGAGGGAAGGAGAGGAGGAGGAGGCCGAGGGTAGCCTGAAAATGAGCTGGGTATCATCCGCATAGCACTGAAAGTTGGGACAGAGAGCGGCGATGCAGTGGGCAAGGAGTGCCAGGCATTGGTTGAAGCCAGGGAGAGAGGTTGGATCCCTGGGTGACACCACAGGTAGAGAAAAAGATGTCAGAGAGGAAGGACCCAATTTGGATCTGGGAGGGTCGGTCGGAGTGGAAAGAAGTCAGCCACGCCAGAGCCTGGTCAGTGATACCCAGGTTATCACAGAGACGGTTGAGCAGGATGGCATGGTTGACAGTGTCAAAGGCAGAAGAGAGATCAAGCAAGAAAAGAACGGACGGATTGTTCGAGTCAAGGTTGGTGAGCAGGTCTTCACAGATGTTCAGGAGAGCAGTTTCCATGCTGCTGGCAGCTCTGAAGCCAGACCGATGGTCATGAAGACAACCAACAGATTCAGCGTGGAGATTGAGCTGGGAGATGGCCAGTTTCTCCAGGAGCTTGCCCAGGATGGGAGTGATGGAGATTGGGCGATAGTTAGCTGGGCAGGAGGGGTCGGCAGAGGGTTTCTTCAGAAGAGGGTGCACAAGGGAGTGCTTCATGGGGGAAAGGGAAGACTCCAGTTGTAAAGGAGTGATTGCAGAAATCAGACAGGCCAGGAGCCAGGGAGTCAATGTGATCCTTGATAGTTTTGGAGGAACAGGGGTGAACCTGTTTCGAAGAGACTTTCATAGATCGGACTTGTCTAGAAACCACGTCAGGAGAGAAAAGGGGAAAGGCAGAGAAGGAGGGAGGAGGGGTGGCTGCAGAAGGGCCAGAGGAAGAGCAGGGAATAGTGGGAGGGGGGCGAGAGGAGGAGAGTGAGGACAGGATGTCCTGTGTTTTAGAAGAAAATTGAGAAGCCAGTGCCGTGGAGAGGGCCTGGGAAGGGATAGGAGAGGTACAGGCTGCAGAAGGATTGGCCAGTTCCTTGCAGATTTTAAAGGGTTCAGCCGAGTTGTTGGATTCCGCAGAGACGCGGGCTTGGATATGAGCTCTCTTCTTGGTGAGGACGGAGAGCCGGTATTGCCTTTGCAGCAGGAGGCAGGCCAGTTTGTCACAGGATGAATTTGAAACTAAACTTGCCTTTTAGGGTGACGAGGTCAGAGTCATACCAGGAGTTACACTTGACTTTGGGCTTGAGGTGGATTCTCATGACAGGGGCAAGTATATCAAGAGTAGCAGAGATAGAAGAGTGGAGCGTGGAGAGGGCTGTGTCAGGGTAAGAGTCAGCCAGCATGTGAGGAGGGGGTGAGAAGGTGGCGGTCGAAAGCCTCAACTGACACGTGCTTCATGGGTCGGGTGACTGAGAAGGTGGGTGGCAATGACGGAGGTGGCTTGGCCTGCGGGGTAGGGAGGGTAAGGTGGGAGGATAGGAGTACATGGTCACTCCAGGAGAGAAGAGTGGAGAAAGGGACAGAGAGGGGAAGGTCTGAAGAGATCAGAACATTGCCCTGCAGAGTGAGTCGGGCTAGAGGGGCGAATGGTGAGTGAGAGAGAGTCGCAGACGTCACAAAAAAGTCCAGAGGGGGGACATGAGGCATCCAGGTGGATGTTGAAGTCACCAAGAAGGAGAAGTTGAGTGGTTGAGGTCACGAGTGAGGAAGAGAGGTTAGCCCATTCAGAGAGGAAGGAAGAAATCTGACCAGGTAGCCGATAGATTGTAGCCACAGTTAGGGAATGGCTAGCGGAGAGAGAGAGCCTGCAAATGAAAAGCACAGAAAAGCACAGGACACTCTAAGACAGGAGAGAAGAAATATCTACATTTGAGAATCCTAAAGAGGGAGAAAAGGCCTAGGTTTCACAATGCAATTTTGGTGGGGCAGATACAAGCACATTTAAAACCAATGAAAAGCCACCTAACTTTGAGAATCCTAAAGAGGGAGAAAAGGCCTAGGTTTCACAATGCAATTTTGGTGGGGCAGATACAAGCACATTTAAAAACCAGTGAAAAGCCACCTAACTTTGAGAATCCTAAAGAGGGAGAAAAGGCTTAGGTTTCACAATGCAATTTTGGTGGGGCAGATACAAGCAAATTAAAACAATGCAAATTTTAATGGGCCAGATACAAGCAAATTTTAAACCAGTGGAAAGCCACCTAACTTTGAGAATCCTAAAGAGGGAGAAAAGGCCTAGGCATTCAAAAGAGGTGTAAACCTGCGTTGGAGTGGCAGAGGCAGGGATCCACTTGGGGAAGATAAGGTCTACGCCTCCACCAGAGCGGTTGGGCCTGGGCTCGGAGAGGATCTTGTAGCCATCAGGTAGGAGCGAGTCAAAGCTGGTGACAGAGCTGGCCGTGAACCATGTCTCAGTGAGTCTGAGGACATTGAGGTCAAGTTCTTCAAGAAGGCGGCAGATATCAGAGGAGTGTTTGACAGCGGAGTGGGAGTTAAGAGTGACAATGTGGAGAAGGTTTCCCTCCTTGAAGGACTGCTGGGGAGGGGTACAGATCAGAGGTACGCCCTGCAGAAGTATAGAAAGTGCCCGAGAGGGAGCAGAGAGGGAGGGGGAAGGCAAGGTAGCCAAGGAGAGGGGAGAGGGGACAGCGGGAAAAGAAAGGAAGTTGATGAGGCACGGAAAGCGTCTATCAAAGAGATGAAGGTTGGCCTGAGAGCCTTGGACCAAGACGTTCCCATTAGAGTAGACATTAATGATGACCTTAGAAGATAGGAAGGAGGCCAGGAGGGTGTCCCAACGGGTGCCACCATTTATGGGAGAAGAGGAGAAAGGAGAGAGTACAGAGACCACATGAGGGGTCCATAGATCTGGTGAAGGAACGACAAAGAGGATGTTGGTGAGAGTTTCCTTGGAGGAGGTGCTGATGCAGGTGTTGGCGATTGGGAGGCCTGGGTTGGAGACCAGGATGTTCTTTTTAAACTTCTTCCTACCAGACTTAGTGAGGAGAGCAGGATAGTCAATAGAGAAGCAGTTAGAAAAGATTGGGGAGACAGAGATCACCATAGAGTAGGTGGGATAGGAGGGGGGTACCAGGGGTAGACAGACAAGATGACGAGAGGCAAGTGAGTAGGGCTATGGGACAAGATGACGGTACTCAGGATGTGAGCACAGAAAAGCACAGGACATTCTAAGACAGGAGAGAAGAAATATCTACATTTGAGAATCCTAAAGAGGGAGAAAAGGCCTAGGTTTCACAATGCAATTTTGGTGGGGCAGATACAAGCACATTTAAAACCAATGAAAAGCCACCTAACTTTGAGAATCCTAAAGAGGGAGAAAAGGCCTAGGTTTCACAATGCAATTTTGGTGGGGCAGATACAAGCACATTTAAAAACCAGTGAAAAGCCACCTAACTTTGAGAATCCTAAAGAGGGAGAAAAGGCGTAGGTTTCACAATGCAATTTTGGTGGGGCAGATACAAGCAAATTAAAACAATGCAAATTTTAATGGGCGAGATACAAGCAAATTTTAAACCAGTGGAAAGCCACCTAACTTTGAGAATCCTAAAGAGGGAGAAAAGGCCTAGGTTTCACAATGCAATTTTGGTGAGGCAGATACAAGCAAATTAAAACAATGAACATTTTAGTGGGGAAGATACAAGCAAATTTAAAACCAGTGGACGCCACCTAACTTTGAGAATCCTAAGGAGGGCGAAAAGGCTTGGGTTTCACAGTGCGCTACTAAGGGCAGGCAGTTTAAGCAAGTAGAACTGCAGAGGATTAACCGCTAGTGGTGGAAGGAGGGGTAAGCAGGAGGTCAGAGGGGAGGTGGCTGGCGGCTGGCGTCCCATGCGGACACCTGTAGACACCAACAGGGGAGCCACCAGTAGGAGCCACCCTTTGCCTGGGGCCCTTAGCCGGGGGGCTGCAGGGAAGAGGCTGCCCAGGGAGGGATAGTGATAAGGGGAGGGGAGGCCAATCAGTGTGGGTGGGCGGGTTGGGACGCGGGCGGGAAGGAGGATAACAAGAGCGGGAGGAGGGAGGCAGGGACACGGGACACATAGGGGAGAATCGACAATAAAAGTTGAAACAGAAAGCACATTTCACAATTCGCCTGGCACCAGAGGCACACAAAGCCCAGGAGGGCAGTCAGTAAGTTAGAATAGTAATGCTGCACTCACCCAGCTCAGCTGTAATGGAAATGGCAAGCGTGAGCGAAGCAGCGCACCCTACCCAGAGCACCGGGTTCAGAAGCCAATCAGGTGGGTGGACGGGTTGGGAGGCGGCCAGGAAATAGGAAAACAAGAGTGGGAGGAGGGAGGCAGGGACACGGGACACACGGGGGAGAATCTACAATGAAAGTGGAAACAGAAAGCACAATTCACAATTTTCCAGAGGCACACAAAGCCCAGGAGGGCAGTCAGTAAGTTAGAATAGTAATGCTGCACTCACCCAGCTCAGCCGTAATGGAGATACAGAGGGTTCCCACCGAGAGACCTGCCCATCTTGCAGGTACCCTGGTAGTCCAGAACATTTAGATACTTGGGGATCGAAATATACTATAAGGCCGCATATGAATATAAACATAACATAGAGAAGGCTGTGGAGGGCATCAAGAATAGCATGGGGTTTTGGGTGAAACTCCCCCTGGCCATGGTGGGCAGGACGGCCTTGCTCAAGATGGTGGTTCTGCCCAGACTGTTACACTTCCTCACAAATATTCCATACATGCTCCCAAACGTTTTTTCACGAAGCTCCAGAGCTTATGCAGGGGCTTCAGATGGCATAATTCCAGAAACAGGGTGGCTCTATGGAAGCTGCAGAACCCGTATGATAGGGGGGCATAAACCTGCCGAATTTCGAGATATATCACCTAGCAGGGCAGCTTCAGTACGTGGCCAGATGTCTATCAGGATAAGAGACAGTTAATCCAGATTGCTAAGTAAGGACTGCACCCCATACTTTCTAAGGGAGCTCATATGGCTACCTAAACCAGAGATGCAGGGACGAGCGAGATTGCTAGAACTAGGCTGGAAAGTATGGCACAAAATGTGCCAGGTGCTGAGAAACCCGACCCGTGCTCTCCGCAGGTACCCCTGGTTGCGCTATGCAGCGAGTACATGCAAATGGTAAAAGAGATCCGTAAATTCTGGGAACCGATGGGCCTGGTGACGCTCGGGGACATATGGCAGGAACGGGAGCACTAGATTTTCAAGAGATACTGAAAAGCAACGGGTACACCCAGGACAATACATAACATATACCAGAATGATTAAACAAATAGGAAGGAAATGGCCCACAGCATTATTGATAGAACAACCCGACGCTGCCATTGAAACGTTGTACGACATCTCGAAGGGCGGGCATGACATTTCTCGAATATACGAATTACTGATGTCCAGAGTAGGCAAGGAGCTGCTCCAGTTGCGACAGGTGTGGGAGGAGGAGGTGGGAGAACCTATGCAGGATGGGCAATGGGAGAGAGTCCAGAGGTACCACAAGAAAGTGTCCCGGAATGTGCGGCTGCAGCAGAGCCAGCTGTACATCACCAAGAGGGCATATATGACCTCGAGCAGAATCTCCAGGTTTGGAAACACAGGGACACAGAAATGCCCTAAGTGTGGGGAGGTTGATGCCGGGATGATTCACATGCTCTGGGCATGCCCGGAGGTGGGAAGGTTCTGGGTGGAGGTCAAACAACACTTGACCCAGAGGGGGATCAGGCTGGAGGTGGAATCAGCGTTGGCATGCATGTTTGGGGATTTGCTAGACCACGTAATTCAAAACACATTAGCAAATTGAAAGACCTGGCGTACATACTGGCCAAACGGAGAATAGCTATGGGCTGGAAAGCAGCCAATAGACCTAGGCTAGAGGTGTGGTGGAACGACCTCCTAAAGTGGGCAGAGGCGGAGACAATGGCATGGTATGAAGCAGTCAGCAGGGGAGGGGAGGAGGAAACAGGGCCCCTGGTGGCATGGAGGCAAATGATAACCATGATGTCGGGACTTCCCGAGGCTGAATCCAGTGAAGATGACACACCCGAAAACAATAATGGCGATGAACCCTAAGCAACAAACGTTAAGGCATTGAACTAGGGGCTCAAGTTAAGGGGGAGGCAGGGGGAGGACTGTAAAGCTCAAATATAAATGTAAGACAAGATGCGTATTAATGTAAATGTCCTAAATGTTGGTTATGTTTGAAGTGTTGTTTAAAATAATAAACATGTTTTCTTAAAAAGAAAAAAGAAACACCTTTGAAAGTGGTAGGTTATGACACTTGACCCCACACATCTGTCCATATGTGCATCACATGATCCCTCCCTCTGCTGGCAGTGCTTACTTCCTCAGGAGACACCTAGCCACCCTTTAAGAAACCCATTAACTAGAGGCCATCCATGTCACAACACAGCAAACGTATGAGGCGGGAAACCCAAAGATTGTTCTTTTTGGATCCTGGAGTCTTGCTTAAGAAGCATAGACTATGCTGGGATTGAGCAGCAGGATGCCCCTCTGATACTTAGTTGTACATATGTCCCTGAATAGTTACAAGACATCCATGTCACAACATGAAGTACACAGCTACCCCTTTGTCTACCATGTTCATCCATCATTCCATTTGCAGTGCCGTAATTTGCACCTTCCCCATTCCCATTATGTCCTATGGGGCAAAAATGGGAATGGGGAAGGGCAATGGGGGACGGGGGAATTACCACCCCACCAACCTTGGAATAGGGTGGTAATTCCCCTTTCCTCCAAGGCGGTGCCGGTATTTTAACAGCATGGACCAAGGTGCTAATAGCACCTTGGTCCACCGCCGTCCGTGTAATGAGGCCCCTAGACTTGGTTCCATGATTTTCTTTGATGGGCGAAACCTTCTCTCACTTGTGAAATTCCCAAAAGGAAACCCCTGACCCCACTTCCAAAGAATTCAACATGTAAATGCGACTTGAATACATAAATGTGTATTTTCTGTCTTGACATCAGAGCAAATGTATACACAAATAAATATAACAAATCCTAACGTCAACTGTCAAAGATTTCCAAAGTGAAAATTACGTGTTGCCCAACATAGAAGTATTTTACTAATTAGTTACTGACAATGTGACTTTTTGCAGTGACGGTTTTGCTCAATCATGAGCGGCCTTCTGTGCCATCAGGTGCCTTCACTATGTCGGGGGGGAAATTCTGCCGGGGTCGGCCGGACCGTCCGCAGACCTCCAGGCAGGGAGGCCCCAACTCCTCCCGTGTGTATCCCAGATAAGATGAGATAGAGTATGAGACGCACACAAGGAGCAAGGTGACTCTGCTGTTTATTAGACAAAACGGCAGGGATGGGTCAAGGAGCGCACGCGTTCGTCCTGACACACACTCGATCGTGGGGCTCGCAGGCCCTTTTTACTGTATTATGACGCGCTACTTGCGTCACTTCAGAAAGTTAACAAAAAACCTATCGCCACTCTTAATTGGGCGTTCGAGTGGTAGGGTTAGTATAGCACACATATAGAGAAAGATATTAGTGGACAAGGTGTAGTCAGGTGGTATATCTGGGTTGTCCCTACAATTAGATACATGAGAATTGTTACATGAAGACTCCTGAGGATTGGCTAAATGTGCTGGCGTCAGTGATAAGAGCCCCATGTTCTGATTGGTGCGCCCGTGAGCTTCCCAGCCTGGGACCACCGTCGTTCCCAGCTCTCGGTGTACCTGTAAGTTGCAACAATGTTTCACTGTGGGTACATGCAGACAATGTGAGGACTTATTCATAGCTAGACGGGGTACCGTTCCCACTGTTGCAGATGTCCATTGAGCCTTTCAAGTGTATCTGCCAGTGTCTCGTAGCGAGGGATCCAGACGCCTCTGTTCTCCCGGGTTTGGCATCTCGTCAGGTTCGGCTTGGTCACGTGGGGAGGGACCGTGAAAGAGGCATAATTCTGCACAATTAATATTGTTTTTCTACTGTGCGTCTGGTTTAATTTGTCGGTGTGACTTTAACGTTGGTGCGCGGAGTGCGAGGTTGCAACATCGTGCCTTTGATGATTTGCTCTTGGAACGTGGGTTTGCAACATTGCGACCTTGGCTGGTTGCTTCGCCAAGCTCATTCTGCAGGATCAGCAACTGACTCTTGTCTTGTTGACGTCCACGGGAGCTCTTGTTTGAGGCCTACTTGGGCCTGGTACATAAGTTGTCTGTTTGGTGTACAGGTGCTTTAGGTTATAGTAGCATATAATTCCATAACCAGTATTGTCTTCATTATACTTCTCGTGGCGGTAACTGGTTTCAAAGAGAAGCGTGAGCAAGCTAGTAAAAAGTTCATGACGCGTCTTGCGTTTCTGCATTCTGAAAGCCTATATAAAAATAATAAAGATGCACGTCCGTGAATATGCCTGTCGCCTACGTCATAGCACTGAGTATATTCTTCGTGTAGGTTGGTGTGGGAATGTCCAGTGTGTATATTCGTACAGATGTGCTTCCCGTTGTCTAGGTCGTCATGGCATCTCTAACGACGTGTAGATTTTAGTCTAATTGATCCGTGCCGCAGGTGTCGGCATGGCCAGTGCGGGCTGCTGGGCAAGCAGATGGACACATCCGTATGTTCCTGTACCAAGGTATCTGGTCGTCTGGTAAATGGACAAACTCTTCTCGTGGCGGGTGTTTGGGTCGTGACCCTCTAGGCCAAGCGCGAGAGGCGAAGGACGGGAGCCTGGTCTTCCATTCTCCCACTTCAACTAGTGTAGCATGCAGGGTAGGGCAAGCCACACTCAATGTGGAGCTAGAGCTGGATGTATTCATAATCCCTCCAGGGAATCCGTGAAGACATTTTCAGCCACTATGAATTGTCATTCAGATCTGCCTCTGTATATTATGCTTTACGCTATTCCTCAGTTCACCAAGCTCTTTCTCAACCACAGGATGGTTCTCCATGAGATCAGCAACCAGGGCTACAATGTTTGAGATTCCCAACGCTCCCGTGCATATAGTGGAGTCTGCGGATGCGAGCTGAGTCCTGGTGGACAGCCAGTGCAGGCACATCTCTGGCGCCTAGACATGAGGCATTAGCATACCTGTCTCAGTACACATCTTGACAACTCCAGGCCAGAGATGAGGGTTTCAATGGGTGCAGGTGGTGGCGACTGGCCTGAACTTCCTAGATAGACAATTATGCCTACTCAATTTTATCCACAGTGCCATAAGTAGGCAAGGTGCCTGCTACTGCCTCTAGCTATGTGGACACACTTGCCTATACAGGCTGCTCTTCGATTTAGTCATCATCAAAATATGAATGTTTCTGCATACGTTTGTCATGATCATAATACAGTATTTCTACAAGTAAATGCGATAATTAAGGAATGCTTCTTGCATCTACTTTGGTATCTGCTCTTGTACCATGACAATTATTTGATTGATTTCAGCATAAACCACTACTGGATTGCCTCATGAGTCTCAAAGAAAGTGAAATACCAATTTATCGTCTCCATCTTTTTATAACTTGCTAGATGTTGAACACTTAAGATTACAACTGCCAACGGCAATTATGTATTGCTGTACAATACCTGTGACTTGCATTTATGGTTTCTGACTTTGCAAAACCAGTACTTTGGGAATTCAAGCACTGAGGTTGTCCAATGTTTTAAGTGCTTATACCAATCAATGTGTTTCACCAGCTATCTTGGCTGTTATAAAAGTCAGTTCACAATCTATTGGTATATGTGGCTTCCTGTCACTGCCCTATTTAATCTCATTGGGCCTCATTACGACCCAGGCGGTAAGTTACCGCCTGGGTCGTACCTTTACCACCATGGCGTAAACTATGTTTACGCCATGGTGGTTGGCGGACTTACCGCCCCATTCCGAGGTTGGCGGGGCGGTAAGTCCCCAATCCCCATTTACCCTTCCCCATTCCCATTTTTGCCCCATAGGGCATAATGGGAGTGGGGAAGGCATTAATTACGCCACCGTAAATTACGGTGGCGTAATTAACAACATGGTCCCTTAGCGCCATGGATTTTAACACCTGCTAAAAGCAGGTGTTAAATCCTCCATGGCGCTAAGGGACCTCGGAATCAGGCGGTAAGGGTCGGCGCTGTTTACAACGCCGTAAACCCCTTACCGCCTGGGTCCTAATGAGGCCCATAGACATTTAAATTGCAGACTCAAACAAATACAACGTGTGATTGTTTGCATTGATCTAAGGAAGCGTGTGCTCTTTTCCACTTTAATGAACATCTTTTAAAAGAGGTTACTTGAGAAACCAAGAAGGATATTGGTGTCTGGCTGAGCTGTGCTCCACCTGTGCAAATGTAGTAGTTCCTTTGTAAGACTACCACCCTTCCTTATAACCAGGTGCCTTAAAGGTGACCTGTTTCGTACCATTAATGTTATTTGAAATATGAACGACATTTCTGCGAATATGATGATTGTTGCATGTGTGCTGACGGGGTTTAAGCCCCACTATGGCTATGCCAACCTCCCTTCGGTGCCTAGGACCACAACTCTAGAGCTTTCAGGCTTTAGTGAAAGTGGATTTTTTCTTGAAATCAAGTTACAGTGTGCATGCAGATTCCATGCCCTCCAATGCTTAGATGGGGGAGCATCATGGTTGCGTGTTCCAAGGGGATCTTTGTTCCCAAGAAAATCAGATTTTTGAAAATGGTCATTAGTCCATATGGTTTGATCTTGTGGTTCATTGCCCAATAGGTTGTGTGACAGGAGCAGCGTAATATCGGCCAACCAGCTTTGTGAAAAAGATCCATGCCTGCAATTTTCCCTAAGTCCTCTAGTCTGTATTAAGTGAGGAATGTAGCCTTTTTAGATGTATTAGTTAAAGATGTGAACATTGATCAATAATGATGACCAGCGGCGAAGCGGTTGCTTAGACGGTGCTTCCATGAGTGAGCGCATGCTGTGCGCGAGCGAACTCATATTATAGAGGAAGCAACCTCGCTGTGGAAATGGGGCGGGTTCACACAAAGCCGCAATGCACCAACAACAACACGCAGAAAAACAACATATAGTGGCTTGTGACACAATTGTGGGGCTTGTGCAATGGAAATTGTGCACCTCCACAATGCAGCAAAGTCACATTGAAATATGTAGTCCACAGTAAGTCCGGTGAATCAAATGCAATCCAACAGAATCCAACGGGGTCGGAGAGCAGAGTGACTCATGGCGAAGCGGGTGCTTAGACGGTGCTTCCATGAGTGCGCAAGCGCTGTGCACGAGTGAACTCGTATTATACAGGAAGCAACTTCACTGTGGAAATGGTGAAGTGGGAGAATGGGAGAAAAAGCTCCCCCCAATCTCCTCGTGACCATGGCCTAGAGGATCGCGGCCCAGACACCCACCATAAGATGAGTTTGTCTGTCTACCAGATGACAAAATACCCTGGTTCAAGAACATAAGGATATGCCCACTAGCCTGTCCTACTCAAGCCGACACCTGGATGAACTCGACTAAGTTCTTAACAACGAGCACTCACATCGTTAGAGATGCCATAATGACCTAACCAACTGCCAAGAACACACGTGCCACCATGCACACTGGTCACTCACGCACCAACCTACACGAAGAATAGATTCAGTGCTATAACATAGGTGACGTATACACCCACTAACGCGCATCTTTTTTATTTTTCACATAGGCCCCTTTTTTAGTAATGCAGAAACGCAAGACGCATAAAGCACTCGCGTATACGCTTGCTGATGCTTCTCCCACCCCTCGCAATGTGATGAGAATATAAAGACGATGTAATATTGCTTATGAAGCTAGGTCAAACCGCAACACAGGTGCCGTGCATTACACATCCCCACCCATGAACCAGGCCCAAATAGGCCGCAAGCAAGAACCGCCATGAACACTGTATGAGCGAGAGTACAAGTGCTGATCATGCAGAACGAGCCCAGCGAGAGCTCACAGCCAAGGGGGCGATGTTGCAACTCGTATGCTACCAGTCGGCACCAAGGTCACACCTGTAAGCAAAGCCAAACACACAGACGCAAAATACAACTTTAAATGTGCAGAATTCTGCCCCAGCTACGGTCTCTCCACACGTGACCAAGCCGACCTGACAAGGTACCAGACCCACGAGGAAGAAGTCGCCTGGGTCCCACGTCTGGGACACAGGTTGCAACAGTGAAATGACTAGATGGACACCTACGGCGATGGGAATGGCCTTCTCTCAGGCCTATGAGCAAACCCGCACATTGTCTGCACAAACACATAGTACACATTGTTGCTAGTGACAGGTATACCGCGAGCTGAGAACGACGATGGTCCCAGACTGGGGGGCTCGCGGGAGGACCAATCAGAACATGAGGGCACTCATCACTGACGCCACTAACATTAGCCAATCATTAGGGGTCTTCGTGTAACAATTTTCAAGTATCTAATAGAAGGGACAACCCAAGTATACCACCTGACTCATCCTTAACCACTAATATTGCTCTCTATATGTATACTATACTAACCCTACCACTCGAGGAACCAATCCGGAGTGGCAATAGGTTTTTTCGCTAACTTTCCCAGGTGACGCAAGTATGCGTCATACTGCGGTAAAAAGGGCCTGCGAGCCCCACAAATTTTGAGAGTCTGGACGGACGCGTACGATCTTATACCCAACCCTGCCGTTGTTTTAATAAACAGCAGAACCGCCTTGCTCCTTGTGTGTGTCTCATACTCATTTTTGGGAAGTACGGGAGGAGTTGGGGCCTCCCAACCCGGAGGTCCGCGGACGGCTCAGCCGACCCGGGATAACCACCCCGACAAGTTGGAGGCACTGCTGAGATCGCTTTACGATCTACCTTTTCATTTTTATTTTTCCAAGGCCTCTCGTTGCGAGGATGCCCTGCGGCGCGGCCCCCTCTGCCGCTGCCCCCTTTTGAGGACTACAGGACCATCGCGAAACTGCGAGAAGACCGGTCAGCACAATCCGGATATTGGCCCTCGGGAGCCGGTTGAGAAGTGTCCCGCCCGCGGTTGGCGAGTGTCCAGATGTGGTCCAGACGGGGGAGGTGGCGAGCCGCTTGGAGGGGTGCACGCAGTTGAGCGGCCCTGCATCAAGAGAACTTGGTGAGTATGTCACACCCAACAAGCAATGTGAGATTGTGAGGGAGGGGGGAGGAGTTGTAATAAAGGCGGCGGGAGATGTTACTAAGGTGTGCGGCGAAGATTTGATCAATTAGTGTTGACAGCGAAGTGAGTGGTAGCGGGACAGGTGCGAGAGCCGTCCGCTACAACGTCACGGAAAAAGGGTAGGTGGAGCAAGAAAGCACCATGTGCGGTTGTTCGTAGACACTGATTGGCCTAGGTCGTGGCCACCTGTAAAGGGTGTGTGTGTGTGTGTGGCTTTCCTACGAATTGGCGGTTGTTGATCAATGAGTAGATGAGGATCCCTATTGATCGAGCAGTGAAGCTCGATAGATAGATGATGTTTTCCTGTAGGTGGTAGCTAAATTGTTGCCTAGTACGGAAGATAATTGGCCAGTGAGGGGCGTGTCACACGCGAAGCGATGCAGCGTGCGCAGATAGATTATACAAGTGTATTGTTGGTTACCTTGTTCCAGGCGTAACAACAGGACAGCTGTGGGGATAACGGGGACAAACAGTTAAAACTTATTGCGCGCTCTCTTGAAGTGTAAAAGATCTTACCGGTAGTTGTTGGAAGAGGTCGGTGACGTCACCCGTAGGGCTTTCATAGGACAGCTTGACCACACAGCATTGTTGAAGGGTGGTTGGGAAGTGAATAGAGGGCAGGGGGTGTGCACGGAGATCGCCGGCCACCCCAAATACGGGACAGGTGGAGAGGGGGAAGTGACCGCGCATGGAGAACGCCGGCCACGCTGAGTGAGGTGGAAGGAGGAGGGGAGCAGATAAAGTGGGACGGCTGTATAAGCACGTCACACAGGACACGCAGCCGCAGGGGGCTTCGTGTGCCGTGGCCGCAGGGGGCCGTAACGGTATTAAGGAAGAAAACAAACACAGGAAAAGACAGTTTATTTGCAATTGTTATATTTGGTTGTTTTCTTTTAGCGGACGATCGCAAGTCCCCGAACTATGGGGCCAGGTAACGACAACTTTACTGAAGGGAGATAAGAACACAGTGTAACCATGTCATACAGGGTAGAATCGGGAGGGTGGGGGAATACCCTGACTACCCCACTCCAGCATATTTGTAAAACACTATCGCCCCATAGGGAAAAACTGATCAAATACAGCATAGAATGGACACAAGGGACAGACAAAAAAATTACGACACCCTGGCCGTCTAACGGCAGTTTTGACCCGTACATCCAACACTCACTACTGACACACATACATAACACATACAAAGGGAAGAAGTTGGCGCATCACGTGGAGGTGTTTAACTTATAGAGGATGTTCCAGGGGTCCCGACCAGGGCCACCCAGGATGTTCACTGTGGAGGAAACGAAGGAGGGGAAGAAGATTAAGGGGGAAGAGGGAAACGGGGAACAGGAGGTTGATAGCGCACAGTGTGCGGGAAGAGATAGAAAGGGGGACGAAAAGCTTGACATCGCAAGTGAAATAGAAGTAAAGAAGGAAGGGACTGACGACATGCCCCTAGCGAAAGTAGTGAAGAAGGAAGAAGGGGGGTTATATCCTGTGACGGAACTACGAGAAGCAGCAAGGCAACAACTAATGGCAGCTGAGGGATATTCGAACCCCGCGTACAGCCCACCACCATATACAGCCACAGGTAGCTACACAGGGGGGAGGATGTGACAAGTACGGTAGGCCCAACTTGTATGAAGGTGCACGCAAAGGAAGGGAAGAACAGTGAAGAACCCAGCCCAAACATTGGACACGACGAGTGGGTAGCAGCGCAGGTGCTGTTAAAATTGTGAGGGACACTAACGGGAGAAGAAAAGGAGGTAGTACGGAGAATGAACAAGGACGATGAGGGCAGCTCTGAAATTAGAGGGGAGGAAGCTAAAACGAGAGATGGGGAGCCGTCACGAGAAGAGGAGGAGATGTTGGAGGAACGATTGGAAGAATTAAGGAATGAACAAAATGCACTGATCAAACAGCTCGAGAAAGAGGCAAGAGGGAGAAGGATGGAAAGGAAGGAAAGTAATGATGAGTTAGAGAAAATGAGGGAACGAACTGAAGAACGTAAGAGGGAAGCTGAGAGAATGAAGGCAATAGCACAAAAGGTATCCCGAGCAGCACAGCGTGACAGGAAAAGAGAGGAAGAAGAGAAAGAAAGGGAAATGGAACTATGGAAGAAGAAAATACTCTCTGAGAGCACCAGGAAATAAGAGAAAGGTAAAGTAATAGAAAGCATATTAGAAAGGGAGTGAGAGAAATGGGAAAGGAGGAGAGAGGAAGAAAGGATATTAGAGAAGGTGAGTAATGTGGTGATGGAGGAATTGAAAAAGAAAAGAGAGGAAATAGGTGGTGAAATAATGGAGAATAGGGAAGAGGAAAGAAGAGAGAGGAAAGGGGGGAGTGGGGTAAGAACATATGTACATTGGGATGCAGAAGTAGCCACGACATCAGCGCAAAGGGGAGCAATTGGTAAAGGAGAACAGGAAGGAATGGATTTAATAGACTTAAAAACGGTGACGATTAGGGGGAAAAGGACAGATTGGGGGTTGTCGCTCCTGAATGAATTCTGCAGCGAAGAAGAAGAGGGAATGGGGGGAGAAGGAAGAGGAGGCGGTAGGGAAAGCTTAGACAAATTGTACATCACACGCACCAACCGGGAATCACCATGGGCATGCAGAAAGAAGGAAGAAGTAGGGGGAAGTGATGAGAAAGAACGAGAAGTGGCGGGAGGGCAAACGCGTGCAGTCACACCCGCATTATTCTGCCCAACATGCCCACCCACACCCGCTCCTGAACACACCCCATATGCCGGCAGGCTTAGAAATCTCCCGGGACGTAGGCAGGAAGAACGGACACACACACCTGCATTAAATAAAGAAAGTAATAAGAGAAGGGGGAGAAATGAAGGGGAAGCTACAACAAGCAGCGGTAATACGGACATGACCGATGATCTAGTTGACACAGAAGAAGAGAAGGGGTATACGGACTCCACACCGCGACAACTGGGGGGACAGATGGGGCACAATCTAATGCCGCTATTGGAGAGGGGGGGGTTAGACCACAATACGACCCTTGGAAGCATGCCGATAAGGAAAATATAAAGTGCAGGCTCCCATCACTAAGTAGAGGAGCGGGAAAATGGATATACGAGATGGAAAAGCACACTGCAGGACAGAAACTAGCAGTAGGAGACGTGAAGGGCCTATTAATATTAATAATAGGGGATGCGGCAGATGACATCTGGAAGAGGGGTTACAATGACGAACACATTACATGACGGGGCGCCATTTACGAATTGCAGGCATGCATTATTGGCAAGCTCTGAGGATACAATACCCAGACACCTCAGATATAGGAGCAATTACGTCACGCAAGATGCGTGAGAATGAAGATCCTGTTGATTATATCCAGGAGATTCAGGAGAAGTGGCACATGGAAACTAGAGAGCAATGGGACAAGACACCGGCAATCTTTTACCACATACTAATACAAGGGCTTCCAGAGACAGTACAAAAACAATTGAAGAAGATAGTGGGGATGGAAGCCAAGGCCTGGCCGGAAATACAATTAACAATAGTACACCATTGTAGGATGTGGCAAGAAAAGATGAAACAAAAAGAAGAAGATAGAAAAGCAGAAGAGGCTAAATTAGTGCAGAAATGGAAGGAGCACTAATAACTACACCAACAACAGTGACACCAAACCCCACGCAAGTAGTGGCTGCACAGGATCCCTCACATCTACAAATAGCACCCCTACCACAATCACCACGACTTATAACACAACAGATGCCACCACCCCCACCATACATGGCTAACATAGGAGTAGGGTATGTGGTACCAAGAAATGGATATTATAACAACATGAGGGGGAGGGGATATGGCCAACCTGCACAACAGCAAGGGGGAGGATTTCGGAGTTTCTACCCCAATGGGCATCCAGGGTACTAAGATAATGCAGGAAGTTTCGTGTTGGGTTTGTGGGATGTTAGGACACATGTCACGTACGTGTAGAATGAGAACCCCCCCACCAGCATGGGGGGAACACGGACAACAATGGCCTATGAGGGAGCAGCAGGGTTACCAACAACCACAGGGAATACAACAGAGAAGCACACAGCAGCAATTAGCAACACAACAACAGTTGCAGACATACTCACTACCGCAACAACAGGTGGCAATAACACAACGACACCAAGTACAGCCAGTGCAACAGCTCACTCAAATACAGGACCATAAGTTAACCCCCACCGATACACAGCTACAACAATCACAGTTGGGAAGGGTGACTATCCTGGGACACAACCCTTACACAGGAAGCGGTCAGTCATTATACCCACAATAGGACAGCCCACAGACGTCCTTGGTGTGTCCCATCCTGTCGATAACACCTAATAGTGCGGAGGAACCACGCATTGAGGTAACAATAGGTGACAAAAAATTATCATTCCTTGTTGACACTGGTGCAACCAGGTCTTGAATAAGGGAGGGTAGATTCAAAATGTCAGGTGAGGCCATGAACACTCAAGGATTTTATGGGGCTAGGGGGTTGGTTCCCTTTACTGATAACATCTCATTATCTATTGGAGATTATGACATGTCTGTCCCACTCCTGTACTCAAGGGAGTCGCCAGTGAACATACTTGGGAGGGACATAATGAGCAGGTTAAATATGACAATCTCCTTCACAGAGAATGACATAATTTGTTCCACACCAGGAATAAACATGCTTACTGCACGACAAATACTGCAGGCGTACTGTGGCCAGACAGTAGCTCAAGCTGAGCCGGTGGATGGCGAACTGTTCCAGTACGGAACAGACATGGCATTTGCCTGGATGCCAGGAATAGAAGGAAAGATCTGGAGGAGGCCAGCAGCATATTTGTTCAGGCCTGAGACACCAGCCAGTGAACCAGAAGGGAAGGTGATTTCGGTGAGCATCGAGAGTATTATAGCAACTGCAGACTACATCGCAGTACATGCCCAAGACAGGGAAGGGAGAGCATGGAGGGCAGTGATAGCCCTGGCTGAGGGATACAGGTTCACCCAGGTGTCCGATGAAGAGCTCTTTTCAGAAGACAGGGAAGAAGGAGAGATGGTATTTATGATGAGTGTAGATATCTGGCTAAGAGTGACGTATAAGCAAGTGGCACAGAAAATGGCCATGGCACTCGAGGCACCCGCATCTACCCCAGTACCATTCTACGAGGAAGATATGGCTAAGGTTCCAGCATCACTGTGGACCACCAGTCCCTATGACGTGGGCTGCATAAAAAGTATCGGAGGAGTAAGAATAAAGCTGAAAAAGGGTGCAATACTACCTAGATTGAAGCATACCCACTATCAAAAGAAGCAGATGAGGGCATATACGAAACCATAACGGCCTGATAAATAATGGCATATTGGTACCTTCAGAATCACCATGTAACACGGCCGTGTACCCAGTGCGCAAAGCTAAAGGAGGGTCTTGGCGTTTTATCCAGGACCTCAGACCCTTGAATAACATTGTAGAGGCAGAATTCCCCATAGCAGCAAACCCAGCCACAATATTATGTGGAATTCCGGCAGAGGCCTCATGGTTCACCGTGATTGACCTCAAAAATGCCTTTTTCGCAATACCTCTGCACCCAGATTCACAAGACTTGACAAGCTTCACATACAGGAACACAAAATGGAAACACACCAGGTTACCACAAGGGTACTGCAAGTCACCCTCAATTTTCAACAGAGTAATACAGATGGATTTGGGAAACATTGAATTAGAAAGTACGGTGCTGCAATATGTTGACGATATAATAATTTGCAGCACAACTGAGAAAAGGTGCAGGGAGGACTCAATGAAAATGCTGACAGTGTTGGCTGAAAAGGGGTACAAGGTAGACAAGGAAAAGTTACAGTACTGTCAGGAACAGGTACTATACATTGGTCAACTAATATCCCAGCACGGAAGAAAGATTGCACCACAAAGAGCACAAGCTATATCCAACACGCCACAACCACAAACGGTGAGGGAACTGCAGCAGTTCCTGGGCTTATGCAACTACTGTAGAGCATTGGTTTTTGACTACAGCTCATACATAGGACCCCTACTTGAGGCATTGAGAGAAGCACACAAAGGGGACAAAACACTGGGATGGACAAGAGAAATGAAGGAGGCGTTTGATAAGTTGAAACACGCCATATCCACTGCTCCGGTACTAGCCACCCCAGATAATGAACAACAGTTCTTCATCTTTTCACATTGCGACTCAGCAGTAATGAAAGCTGTATTGACTCAGAAAACCAACATGGGACACAAGCCAATAGTGGTCTACAGCGACCACTTGGACCCTGTCATGCTAGGACATTTCCCTTGCGAACAGAGTCTCGCTGCAGCTGCGTTTGCAGTGGAGAAATCATCATCGATTACAATGGGGTGCCCCACCACACTATTTGTGGAGCATGCACTATTTGCAATATTGAATAAGCCTAAATCCACACTAACCACACAGAGGGTGTCAGATTATGAGATCATCTTGTCTAGACCCGAATTGTCAATTGTCAGATGCAGTACATTTAACCCAGCCAGATTTATAGCGGAAGTTATTGAGGAAGGTGATTATGCTCACGATTGTACACAGACTATCGAAACGTACTCATGCACTAGAAAAGTGTAGGAGGATGCACTTGAAGGTGGAGAGATTTTGTACATTGATGGTTCATCAACAGTATACCAAAGTGATGGGATAAGGAGAACTGGGGCAGCAGTTGTAAAAATGACAGAAGATTTGATGTATGTCCCGGTGAAATGCATGCAGTTACCACAGCATTATTCGGCTCAAGCAGCGGAATTGGTTGCACTGATCTTGGCGTTGAAGGAAAGCGTTGACAAAAAAGTTACCATATATTCTGATATCGCATATGTCACGTCAACCGTCCACTCGGGGCTGATAAAATGGCAGAGACGAGGGTTTAGGAGAGCTGATGGCACCCCAGTGCAACATGCTCTTTTATTAGCAGAATTAATTGAAGTAATTAATGATGCCCAAGAGATAGCTTTGGTTAAATGCTCGGCACACACTAATGGAGACGACCATTTCTCGAAAGGGAATGAAACAGCAGACGCACATGCCAAGCATGCGGCATACTTTGGTGAAATATGGAAACCCCCAGAATCAGAGAGAGGGAGAGGGAGGGGAATGGCAAAAGAGATGATGATGAAAGAAGGGTACACTCATCTCCCCGCAACACAAATAATGGAATTACAGGCAGCCGCACCAATGACAGAAAAGGAACTATGGGTAAAAAGAGGATGTACGATGTCACCAACTGATGCACTGTGGTGTCAAAATAACACCGGAAAAGTGGTCATGCCATTGGCCCTGTTGAACACCGCCCTGGCCCAGCTCCACCATCCAGCACATACAGGAAAGGAAGTAATTGCAGCACGAATTAGGGAAGATTGGTTCTGCCCCGAGTTAAATTCTCATGTCACCAATTTCATCATCAATTGCCTCACATGCCAACAGTTTACGGCCGGTCACACGCTGCAAGTGATAAAAGGTACTATACCCAAGCCAGAGGGACCCTTCCTACACATTCATATTGACTACGTTGATATGATCAATGTATGTCAAGGACATAGGTATATGATTGTATAGGTATGTCCATTCTCCAGGTGGATCGAGGCCGGACCCTGCTCACATGAGGATGCGTTCAGAGCAGCTACATTTTTAGTAAGAGAGGTGTTCCCCAGGTGGGGTGTGTGCGAAGTGCTGCAGTCAGATAACGGCCCACACTTTGCTAATGAAATGTTTCAGCACATCACATCCTTGCTGGGTATTAAACATAAATTTACATGTGCATACCACCCACAGGCCAATGATGTATGTGAATGCCTGAATGGCCTATTGAAAGAAGAAATTGCAAAAATTCAGCAGACAACCAAGAAGAGCTGGTTGTACTGTCTTCCGCTGGCTATATTTGAGCTAAGGAATAGGCCAGGGTCTGATCACCACCTCACTCCCCACGAGGTGGTGACAGGACATCAAATGTGCCTTCCACTAACGCCTACATCAAGAGCATTCACGGACCATGAAAACACTGCAACTGTTCTTGGTGACAAAATGTATCAATATGTGTCTTCTTTGATTACTATTGTAGCGTTTGTATCTCAACAGCTCGAGCGCACGTGGGGCGGGTCGAAGAGTTCTCAACAAGAAGACACCAGCAAGGAACTGGGAAAGGAAGGACTATGCACTATTGCTAAAGGCGACCATGTGCTACTCCGCAACTTTAATAGAAAGTGGAACGGCCCACGCTTTACCGGTCCTCATTTGGTAGAAGAGGTAGCTACCAGAGCGGTGAAATTGCAGGATAAGGCTGCCTGGAATCACCTACACGACGTAAAGATCTACAAACTCCAGACCCGCCCTAGCATTAACGACAGGCCATTGGAAGAACAACGACATCAACAGCATCGGCTACAGAGAAGGAGACATCGACCACAGCTGATGACAATAGTGTCACTACACTTGATCATCCCCCAGATTCCCCAAAAGCAACTACTGCCATAGACATTGGACTCTTTCCCACAGCCCATCCCATGGTCACAAGATCACAAAGTAAACAAACTTCTGCTCAATCAAGCCCCAGCCCCCTCACCTTCAAGGTCACCTCCGATTGAAGGACGTTGTATAACAAACTTGGATATTGCACACAAATAAAACACTTGTATGTTTTCTCTATTTTTCCCTCGCACATGCAGGTACCGTATATAATTGTATTGTTTAGAAAATAAGTATCTAACAGTGTGCTCTGCCCAGGAGTAGATGCTGCCCATGGATGATAACACCCATGAAGCCCTATCACACCAATTTGTATATCATATAAGAAGGCCCAAGTACCTAAAAAGAAGAAGGGTACGCGTATATTACACCACATTTCCCCATCTTCATGAGCACTTACCGGCTCTAAGAGATAGATCACAAAGATTAGCGTGGGAACAGCTCTTTGCCTGGGCACTGAACGATTACTTGATAGGGAGAGCTTGATAACAACGACTAACAATAATAACAAGCATATTGAGGATTTTCAGGCGGGCACCTTAACGTCACAAGAATAAGCTGCCGGACTGCAGCAAGGTAAGAGCAAAATGCCGGTGAGACTAGCTCTTGTAATAAAAATGATAGGGGTATTGGTCATCACTGGTCTGCTGGCTGCCTCTGTATGGCAGAACAGTTATGCTATCAATATTATGGCTGCACCCAAAACTTACATGCCCCCTCCCACAGCTGCAACAGGTATGATGTCAGGTGGTACTAGCAACCCTAAGGATAAGGGAAGTAGAGTTAAACGCAGCACATATACTGATAACAAAGGTATTGATAATTACATAACAGATTCAGCACACGTCTCAAACAACATGTGGTACCAGCACATGACCCAAATTGGTAAGCAGACAACAGAAGATAGCTGTTATGTGTGCTCATTGATCCCATACACCATGAGCGCTTCACGGACATTCGTCACCACAGAAATACAGGAAAAAATGGTGTGATGTATAGTATATCTGGCACTATTTCAAATGAGAGGACGATTTCAAGGAACGGTGGTGAGAATGCAGTGGGAAACAAGAGACACATACCCATACGAAAACAATTTCCTCAAGTCATATTTGAGTTACCATAAGAGCAGCTTACACACTGAAGCATTCAGATACATGACGGATGGCCCTGACAAGGGAGAAGCGAAGAAGATAACACTACAATACCTGCCATGTGATTGGTACGCCACTGAAGTTCCGGGTATACAAGGATGTTGGGAAAGGCCACTGATAACAATAACAGGGAAGGTATACATGAACAATGAATGGGAAATAGGACTGGTTGGTAGCAACATGATAACAAGAGAAAATATTACCACCATACAGGAACACAACGAAAGATGCTGGACGACATGGGGCAAATACGTACCCATGCTGACATGGATGGAGAAGGATGAAGACCCAATAAGCATACTACCGCTAACCGCACCCAAGTTATGCTATCAACACAGAGGAGATGTGGAGGTGGAATATAACACCAACTGCGGAAGCGTGTTAGAACTACCAGAGGGGGTGCTGGAGTGGCAGTAATAATGGATCACTATTGGGCCTGCCGAGATAAGGCATACCACATCTTGCCTCCGTTGTGGAATGGTATATGCACAATGGCACACATCAATGTACCATCACTAGTGGTGCCCCAAAAACATGTGAATATGGCCAATTTTCCCAAAATTAATTAAGGAAACAAGAGGAAGAGGAGATCCGTACAATCACAAGAGGGAGAGAACAAAAACAACAATAACGTCCTAACAAAAATAAAGAGACAAGGAGAAGCCCTGACAGGAAACTATCTGTGGGGAAGGTCAGAAACAGCACTCACTTCCATTCCACCAGAACATAGATTATTCAGCAGGGCTGCAATGTTCTTCTCATCAATAATACACCCAGAACTACAAGCATATGCGAACGCCAAATGGCTCCAGATCACCCGATGAGAACTAATGATGACGATTAATTCAACAGTAAACGGATTCAATGCCATAAAAGAGGAGCTGCGAGCGGTAAGAATGGTAGCACTGCAGAACAGATATGTACTGGATCTTCTCACAGCAATGGAAGGAGGAGTTTGGGCAAAAATAGGACAATCATGCTGCACATTTATTCCTGCTAACGATGCAGATAATTGAACACTTACTGAAGCAGTATCACAATTGGCCCAGATGCACTCCAAAATGATGGAAGAAAGTAAAGGAGTAAAGAAGGATAATAGCTGGTTTTCATTATTATGGTCATGGATGCTATCATGGCTGTCAGACGGGCTGAAGGTAATAGTTGGATGCATAATACTGGCTGCAGCTGTATTGATTGTAATAAGGTTCTGGAAGGCCAGGAAGGCACGCACTACAGACGAAATGATCGAAATGGTTGGCATGCACCCGTTGATGCCAACTGATGATGACCAGCACACCGACGTGATAATAAAGGAAAGAGAGAAACTGCGCAAACAGATCATCACCAATCACTTAGACCCACCATCTGTAAAGCTTGAGACTCCAAGAAACCCGAGGAGCTATATTTGAAGATGGGTATACTCCAAACCAGGAGGGAGCTGTGTTTATATGTACTGGTCATTTGAAGACCATGTCAACCACTATGGACACCTGGGAGGAGTAACTAAAATATAGAGAGTAAGAGGAGATAAAGAGAAGGATATGTTTGTGGTCGACAAGTCGACCAGAGGGGGGACTGAAGTGGGAGAAGGGGAGAAAAAGCTCCCCCCCAATCTCCTCGCGACCATGGCCTAGAGGATCGCGGCCCAGACACCCACCACGAGATGAGTTTGTCTATCTACCAGATGACAAAATACCCTGGTTCAAGAACATAAGGATATGCCCACCAGCCTGTCCTACTCAAGCCGACACCTGCGGCATGGATGAACTCGACTAAGACCTTAACAACGAGCAATCACATCATTAGAGATGCCATAACGACCTAGCCAACTGCCAAGAACACACGTGCCACCATGCACACTGGTCACTCACACACCAACCTACACAAAGAATATATTCAGTGCTATGACGTAGGTGACGGATACACCCACTGACGCGCATCTTTATTATTTTTCACATAGGCCCCTTTTTTAGTAATGCAGAAATGCAAGACGCATAAAGCACTCGCGTATACGCTTGCTGACACTTCTCTCCCACCCCTCGCATCGTGATGAGAATATAAAGAAGTCGTAATATTGCTTATGAAGCCATGTCAAACCGCAACACAGGTGCCGTGCATTACACATCCCCACCCATGAACCAGGCCCAAGTAGGCCGCAAGCAAGAACCGCCATGAACACTGTATGAGCGAGAGTACAAGTGCTGATCACGCAGAACGAGCCCAGCGAGAGCTCACAGCCAAGGGGGCGATGTTGCAACTCGTATGCTACCAGCCGGTGCCAAGGTCACACCTGTAAGCAAAGCCAAGCACACAGAAGCAAAATACAACTTTAAATGTGCAGAATTCCGCCCCAGCTATGGTCTCTCCACACGTGACCAAGCCAACCTGATAAGGTGCCAGACCCACAAGGAAGAAGTCACCTGGTTCCCATGTCTGGGACACAGGTTGCAACAGTGAAATGACTAGATGGGCACCTTCGGCGATGGGAATGGCCTGCTCCCAGGCCTACGAGCAAACCTGCACATTGTCTGCACAAACACATAGTTACACATTGTTGCTAGTGACAGGTACACCGCAAGCTGGGAACGACGATGGTCCCAGAGTGGGGGGCTCGCGGGAGGACCAATCAGAACATGAGGGCACTCATCACTGACGCCACTAACATTAGCCAATCATTAGGGGTCTTTGTGTAACAATTTTCAAGTATCTAATAGAAGGGACAACCCAAGTATACCACCTGACTCATCCTTAACCACTAATATTGCTCTCTATATGTATACTATACTAACCCTACCACTCGAGGAACCAATGCGGAGTGGCAATAGTTTTTTTTGCTAACTTTCCCAGGTGACGCAAGTAGCACGTCATACTGCGGTAAAAAGGGCCTGCGAGCCCCACGAATTTTGAGAGTCTGGACGGACGCATACGATCCTAGACCCATCCCTGCCATTGTTTTAATAAACAGCAGAACCGCCTTGCTCCTTGTGTGTGTCTCATACTCATTTTTGGGAGTAACGGGAGGAGTTGGGGCCTCCCAACCCGAGGTACAGGCAGTTAGGTATTGTGACTCTTGATCCAGTGGTACCAAGAGAAACACATTTTTCAGGTCTACCACTGTGAAACATGTTGCTGACTTTGGGATGCTACACAGGATGGATGCAGGGTTAGGGACAAGCGGAAATTCCTTTTGCATGATGTCATTAAGAGGCCTTTAGTCTTGTATCATCCTCCAAGCACCGCCCTTCTCTTTTTTAATCGGATAAATACAAGTATTACGGTGTGAATTTGATGGCACAATAATCCCTTGCTCTAGTAGAGCGTGTATTGTCTCGTTTGTCCCTTCTTCAGCATCTTTTGACAAGGGGTATTGTTTTACTCAGGGCAATATCACTATAGGCTTCAGCTTAATCTTTACTGGGGTCACTTGCTGCAGGAGTCCCACATCATGGGGCCCTGTGGTCCACAATATGGATGGTACCTGTTGCATGTCTTGGTTGCACTGACAATGACCAGGAGGGGGGTTGTCACTTATCTATGTTGGATCAATATTTCACACGGGATGGAAATCGCCATGATTATTTCTCCATCAGTGTCATTGTCAGTGAACAGCTCCTCATCTGATATGTCATATAGCACTACATTGGGGTCTATACACAGCACTGTCCGCCACTCGCACCCATGCATGTCCATTCCTATTACCTTGATTCATCGAGCGGATACTTGCACACCATGCAGATATATGGACACTATCAACCCGGCACCACTTCTGGGCTGCCACGTTCTTTCTGACTTTGAATAGCCCTTCCACTAGATACTGCAAAGATCCCCTTTTGTATCTAGAATCCACCAATCAACCCACCTCGTATACATCAGGATCAGGGTGGCCTGTAGGAGCTATGGCTGGGGTCGTTCTCCCAAAAGGGTCCTTGATGTATGGCTTGAGGAGGGATGTATGAACTACCGGATGCACTCTCCGAAGGGATGAGGTAACTTCAACCTGGATTGATCTTAGAGGTGATAGGGAAAGGCCCAATAAATTGAGGTGCACATTTCCTCGATTTACCCATCTAGGCAAGAACTTAGTAGACAGCCAGACTAGAGAACCAACCTTTCAGTCCGGGTTGGGATTGCAGTGCCGATCGGCATATCGCTTATTGGTCTCATGACTAATCTTCAAGGTCCCTAAGGCATCTTTATGTAATTGCTTCAAAGATGTCACCAAGGCGTCCGCAGATGGAGAATTCACAGTCGGAATGGAATGTAGCGGTATATGTTGAGGATGAAACCCATATGTGCAAAAAAAGGGCTCATTCTTATGGCAGAATGTATGGCATTGTTATATGAGAATTCTGCCATGGCCAGATAGTCAGCCCATTCATCTTGGGATAGAGAGCAATAACAGCGAAGGTATTGTTCCAGGGTGGCGTTTAGTCTCTCCGTCTGTCCGTTGGTTTGAGGATGGTAGCCGGATGAGAGTGCCCTGTTAATACCCATTTGCATGCACAATGCTGTCCAAAACATAGAAGTGAATTGTACTCCTCTATCAGAGATGATAGTCTGGGGTACCCCATGCAATCACACAATCTCCTTTAGAAAAATGCTAGCTGTAACAGGTGCTGAAGGAACACCAGGCAAGGCTGTAAAATGTGCCAATTTGCGGTAAGAATCTATGGTCACCATTATAGCCGAACAATGATTGGAAACAGGCATATCTACAATAAAATCCATTGAGATCTGTTCCCAAGGTCGGAAAGACAATTTTCCTTGTTGCGGGAGGCCTAATGGCTTCTGTCTCAAGATCTTCTTGGAAGCACATATCGGGCAGGTCATAACGTACAATTTGGTGTCCTGACACATATTAGGCCACCAGAATTGTCTGGACAATAACTCCATGGTGGCGTTCTGTCCTATGTGACCTGACGAGGGAACATCGTGGCACCACAGTAAAGCCTGCCTTCGTAAAGCTGTGGAAGCTAAATCCAATGCATCTTGATGGAACAACAGACATTTTCTAACCACTAACTCCTTGGGAATGTCCTCCTTACTCATCCTTCCATTAGCCTCTAACACCTCCTTAATGAATGGAGTTACATAATCCACAATTCTCAGATTAGGAAGTAACAGTTCATCTCCAACATAGTTTCCTGACCATTCTCCAAGACTCCGGGATAACGAATCTACTACAATATTCTTGGATCCAGGAACATAAGTAATGTGAAAGTCAAACTGGGAGAAATAGTATGCCCATCTGGCGTGCCGAGAATTCTTACACCCCATCTGTTCCAGTACTTTCAAATTACGATGATATGTTCTCTGTTCATATCAAAAAGGGATGTGTAGCTCCCTGAAGTAAATGCCGCCATTCCTTACAAGCCTGGCGAATGGCCAAGAGCTCCTTCTCCAGAACCGAGTAATTCCTTTCGCTATCAGCCAAGGTTCTGGTATAATATGCCACTGGATGTTCAACACCCTCCCTTTCTTGAAGAAGTACTGCTCCGATTGTACAATGGACAAAGGGTACATATGACCAAACGGAATCTGAGCCCCCACATGGAGATCTATGCGGCAATCTTCTGGTCTGTGAGACGGTAGAAGACGTGGAAGTCTGTCTTCAAATACTTCTTGGAACTCTTGGTAGTGTTTGGGGATAGAAGAGACTATGGTCTTGGATAACCCAACCTATTCGCTAGACTGGGTACTCTCCTCATCTGTCTGTAAGCAAAACTGAGTACAATGAGTAGATGCAAACCGAAGTGTGTTAGCATTCCAATCAATCTTAGGGTTATGATGTCTTAGCCAAGGCATGCCTAGAATAACCGGAAAATGTGCTGCCCTTATGACATCAAAGGCTAATGTCTCGGTATGAGTACACAATACCATCTTGGTAGGGTAGGTTTCCAACACAATAGGTCCCAAAGATATGGAGTTCCGTCTACTCCTTCCACTGGTACAGGATTCTTCTTATTCTTAAGTAAAAGATGATGAGATTCAGCCCAGTTTATGTCAACAAAATTACCTGCGGCTCCACAGTCTAACATAGCCAGAGTATGTAAAGTCTGAGTGGATGAGATTTGGAGTTGAACTGTAAACACCATTAGGCGACTGTCTTCTTCTTCCTCTACTGGTCTTGTGTTACTACAGGGGACAGAGCGTAATTCCCCAACATCTCCCCTTTATAGGTCCGGGGTAGATTGTTTCCCTGACGCTTACGCGCAATCTCGGAACATGAGTTGATCTGATGCTTATCGGATCCACAATAAGCACACAATCCCTTCTCTCTTCTTCTTCTTCTTTCTTCGGGAGTTAGAGGACCTCTCATAGCTCCAATATGCATAGGTTCCTCCATGGGAAGGCGTTCCTGGATACTAAGCGAGGAGACAGGCAACCGAGTATAGTATCTTCCTTTCTTCCTTTCCCTTCTTCGCTCAAGACATCTGAATTCGATCTGTAATGTTGTGGTGGCTAGATCTTGGAAATTATTTGGTCTGGGAATCCAAGCTAGTTCATCTTTGATCTCTTCGTGCAAACCTCTTCGGTAGATTGTCTGCTGTGTGGAGTCAGGCCATCCAGATTGGGAGCTATACGTTGAAAGTTTGAGATGTAGGATTGAACATCTTGGTTCCCTTGTCATATGTCTACCATCACTTCAAAGGAGGAGAACTGATCTTCAGGCCTCTCAAAATGACTCTTGAAATTCTGAATGAAGAGGGCATAATCAGTCATTGACGGATCGGCATTAGTTATCAGAGGAGTTGCCCAATCCAAGGCATTACCGACTAGATTTGCTACAAAAAATCCCACTTTGGATCTGTCGTTCTCGTATGTCTTGGGGCAGAAGGAGATGTATATCTGGCAAGCATCCAAATATTCTTTAAGCTGTTTAGGGTTTCCATCATATTTGCCAAAAGGAAACGGCAATGGAGGAAGATCTCCTCTGACATCATCTCTGAGGGCAACCTGTTGAGTCAATACAGCGTTCTGATCCTTGAGGGTTTGTACCTCTATGCAAAGTCCTTGTATGGCGTTAGCCAACTCCTGGAATTGTTCCAGGGACGCCATAGTCCTTGGGCATTGTATTCTGTCACGTTTACCGATAAAGCAAGTGGGAAAAGATGGCAACAAAAGATATGAAAATGTAAACAAGACAAAAGCATGCCAAGTTTAAGAAATAAAGAGTCAGAAGAAATAAACCAATGAAAGAGAAAATATAGAACAAGGAAAAGGAAGTGTATGAGTTACAAAGGGAAAGAAAAAAAATGAATATCGGGGTAGCAATAGCCAAGGCAAAGCCCAAAAGAAACCCAGGAAAATATCGAAGGCGAAAAGTCCAAAAGGAACAAAGAAACACAGGGGAAGTCCAAAGAGCAAAAAAGGCGAGTGTAGCAAGAACCGGCCAAAGGCAGAGCGGTTTCCTGACGAATACAACGCAAGGAAGTATCCGGATATCTTGTAGCTATATACATCCGACGTCCATATTGGAAGGAGACTAGACCGTTGATCACAGTTCTAGTGCATAGAACTGTTCAAACTCCATCTCTTCCAAAGCCGTCACGGGCAGAACATGACATTCTAATAGTACTCGCCACTCTGGGCGTGTTATTTCTGGGACTACTCTTGCCAACACTTGTTTCCCTTGTAAAAAACGTGTCTGGGTCAATGAGTACCCCACCAACTGTTAGTTCATTGGCTTGTGTGTGAAAAGTAGTTCATTGGCTTGTGTGTGAAAAGTAACATGGCCCTCATGGCACATATCCCTGGTGTTGAATACACTGTGCCTCTTTCCGTGAAGGAGATGGTCATGTTAAGCTTGCTGAGGAGGTCTCTCCCCAGTAAATTTATGGGCGAATCTTCATAAGACAACAGGGGTGCCCGTACTGTTTCCCCCCCCACTGTTATATCCAAATCTTGAGTACATGGTACCTCGACCACCGCCCCAGAAAAACCCTGCATCTCCTTTTTTCTGTCAGAGAGTGGAACCCGGCCTTCCTTTAGACACAATTTTTCCACTCCTGAGTCCACCATAAAGCTGAACATTTATTTCCTATCTCCGCCACCACCAGCGGTTCCTTATCTGCATGGAGGGTTGTCGATAGCACTGAACACGCAAGTGCATTCTGTGGGCTGTCCTATGCTGGGTGTCTCATTGTCTCATTATTGTGGTAAACATTATCTCCCACCACTGCTGTTCCCCTGAATGGTGCCGGTGTGCTATTTTCTGTGGTAGCGAACGGATTGCCGCATGCGGGTGTCATGTGGGTTTGTGGTGGTGAGTATTGCTGTGTGCCTTGTGGGGGTGCTCTGTGTTCATATGCATACCAGGGGTCTGCTTGTTCTTCATGTCTGTATCCACCCATAGGCAGGCCATAGGGGCTACCTGGGTGGGAGTGGCCATACTGTTTTTCATTTTGGTAAGGTGCCATGGGACGGCTGCGACATTCTCCTTAAAAAATTGCCCCATCTACCACAGTTCCAACACACTCCTTGTCCTCCTCCTCTGGGTCCCTGACCTCCATACCCCCCTCTTGACCCTCTGTACCCACCTCGTCCTCCTTTTCTGGCCCTTCCTTTCCATTGTGGCCCTTCATACTGCTCCTCGCCCGCCCATTGTTCCTGTCCATTTGATGTCCAGTTTGCAGCCATTCTTGCCTGTATTGCTATTGGCCCCACCTCCCCATCTCCCAGCTGCTCTGCGGGGAGGGCAGCAGCTACTGCTGCGACCTTCACCAATTTCATTTATACTAAGTTTGCTTCATCTGCCAACCTTTTCTGCACAATCTCCTTTTCCCTCTCTTCGATCCTCCTACAGTAGTGCACTATTATGCTCTGTATTTCTGGCCAGCATTTGGCGTCTATCCCTGCAATTGTATTGAGTGCCTTCTGTACTTCCTTTGGGAGGACCCTCTTAATTATGAAGTGAAAAAGGTAGGTGGATTTATCACAAGCCGTGTCTGTCTCTGCCCTCCACATATCCTGCATCGGACGAATGTAAGTCGCAGCATCTTTGTCCTCCCCCATGGTGCATGCATTACTGACTGCAAATCGGAAGTGTCTGGGAATGTGCTCCTCAGTGTGTCCCATACCTGGGCTCTCTCAGTGTTAAATGATGCTCCATCATGGCGGTCACAATCCAATGTTCCCCCCGGGAACCCTGCCTTCGCCCACACCCTATTAGCCTGATTGGTCACTGCAGAAACCAACAAACTTTTAATAACACCAATTGCTAGGGGGACCCCAGCGGTATTTTTCTCAAATGCGTATATCCATTTACTTGCTCCTCCTGAAAGTAGAGGCCATGCTTTGTCCTTGTGTGCCCACAGGACATAATGGGGCCTCCCTGCTCCCTTATGTATTAATGGCATCTGTAACTTGTTCTTTCATTTTCCCGCACTCACCTTTTCTCCCTTTTTTGTGCTACTGCCACCCTTCCTGTTCTATTTCTTAGTCTCCTTGGTGCCACCCTTCCTCTTCCCCTTTCTCTCTGGGCGCTGATCCTATATGCATTGATGCCTCACCTGCTCAATTCCCCTCCTCATCTTCATCTAGATCGCTCCAGTATTCTTCCTCCCGTTCAGACGGCACACTCTCCTGCCCCGTACTCACCTGCTCCTCTCCTTGCTCTACTTTTATTATTCTGGCGAGGGCATCATTAATGCGGATTAGAATCTCCCCCTTTTTTCAGTCATCTCCCACTATGTTTGTTGGGGTAGCGGGCGTCTTGCGTGACCGGGTTGGTTCCTAGGGATAGCCTCGACATCGAAAGCATTGAATGCAAATGCCGCGAAAAAAAATGCATGGAAAAAGTGCATTTTTTAAAAAAAATTTTAACGGGGGTCCCCCCAAACCCTGTTTTCTTACCCCTTAAAACCCATGATAATAAAAAAAACCTTCACCTACAAAAAAATGCTTTTGCATTCAATGCTTTGTATTCGAGGGAATCGCTGGATACCGACGGGGTCTGCTCGCCCCTCTGTAAGGGCGTACTTCGCTCAAATATCGCTCTGAGCCGTGTTAGTACTGCTTGTGTCATTGTTAATCGTGTATCTAAATCCTGTGTTAGCTGTTCTATATTTAACGGAGGGGTGCACATCTGTCCGAACAACCAATTTGGATCATATGGGGGTGGGGCTGTTGATGGTGACACAGAGGTGTACTTGGCTTTGGTACATACACAGGGTCACTATATCCCTCTGCAGGTTTCGTTAGGATTCGGTATATTCTTGTAGGCTCTGTTATTTTTTTACTTACTTCCCCCCCTCCCTCACTGTTGTTCGTTGCCTGGGGAGATGCGCCTTGGGCCGTATTCTTGCTTGGGGGTATTTCTTCAAATAACCTCCACAAATCCAACACTTCTCTTCTGTTTTGGAGCTGTTTACCTTTGTATTTAATGGTCAAGTATGTTGCTACCAAGTCTAGTACTGACTTATCAAATGACCCACCTTCAGGCCATACCTGGGGCATACCTTCACCTTTCATTTCTGTACGCCATTGCTTGTGGTATTTTTAATCTTTTCACTATACCCCAGTAAACTCTGACATATATGCAATAGTGCGTTTCGGTCCCCATCGTGCTTTAATCATGACTTACGGGCTGTGCGTGTGAGTGTGAACAATCTAATACCAATTTCAACCAATTTCTTGAGGACAAAACCGTTTATAAACAAAACTATAGCAATGCTCTACACAAGAAACATTTTCTTAAACCTTAAAATACCACACTTTGTCAATTTCAAGTTGAACTGGACATTGGCTACTGGAAATATAACACACAGCTTGACATATACAACATAGATCATGCGATATTGAACGAAACGTAATACATGAACATTAAAACATAGGCCCTGCCTGCCTACAATCCCCTATTCGCCTTGCCCTTATTTCACCCAGTAATTCACCCCTGTGCCCCTCTTGGACCACCCTGTAAGAGACAAAAAAGGAAGAGAAAATAAAAAGCGTATCTAAAAACTTCTCTGAGTCTTCTCCTTATACAAGATTCCCACTTTATTCACTTTGTCACCATTTAATCCCTGTACTAGTAGAGACAGTACTATGCTGTGACTCCTTCTACAGCTTTGCGGAGCTCGGTTCCCGTACCTCTGTACACCTTTTTAACCTTTTATAAAATCCTAATGCCCATATCCAAGAAAGAGCAGTAAAGAAACCCCCCCCTGCTTCTATCCTCACCAGATATCCTCACAATACCTCAATCTCATTCTCTTCCCGTTTCCCCCACCTTCTTTTAAGGTCTCTCACAATTGATACTCATGTGTTCATATTGATCCGAGAGCCTCTGGACCCGGTCTGTCTGTGCCGCCCCACACTAAATGGCCACACACGGTTCCGGCGAGCGGTACGGCTGGGTATTTGCAAAGCCGGGACCCATGGAACCTTCTGTCCTAAAGTGTGCACTTCTAGGGGTACCAGTTGCTGTAGGTGAGCAGCCTTAATGGGGGCGCCCTGGATCTCACTGCTGAGGACGGGGGATATCTCGTACCAAAAGAACGAAGCAACACTCTTCTTCACGTCGGTGTCACCAAATGAAAACTGGCATTCCCCACAATTACAATGAAGCAACCAAATAAGAGACACTAATGGACACAACCCAGTAGGGAATGAGACCAGGACCAATTGCGAGTGAGGGATAATACAAGCCTTTATATAAAGTTAAAATGGGGCATGCAGAGGACTTTGCTACTCCGAGAGTGCTCTGCCCAAAAAACAGAAAATACACATTATATTACAAAAACACCTCATCTATGACGTGTACTATAGGGGATACAGTACTCATTGGGCAAAGGGGACTGGAAAGTATCTTTTCTGATTGGTTGGCTCCGGACTTGTAACTTCGTGGAGTATGTGGCTCATCTGGGCTCATCTCGGAGGGGTGCAGGGTCAGGCGATGTCCAGGTTGCTGTAATTCATTCTATCTAACTCTTTGCCCTTTTGCCCACACACATTTTAGTATTATACATACATTTCAATATACAATATACATAACTTCTTAGCATCTGACCTGAGCCACCAAGAGTGAAGGGCATGTTGGCCCAGGTGCCTTATCTAATACAGTATTTCAAAAACACATTATTGAAGCATCTCTTTGAATCTAACAAGGGTGTTTTACTCTTTGTTAGTACAAGAAGAATATATGGCCACAAGAGATTAGTGGTATGGGGGTGAACTTGAGTGGCACATGGGCACACGGCTCACAACTGTTAAATCAAAGAGGTGTCGGGTTAGGGGGCTCGTGGTCTATATTTTTTAAGAAGGGGTCTGCTGGTGCAGAGGTAGGTATGTGGTGATGGTTGATTTATTTCCAGGACCAGGCTCCAGCCCAGTCACACACAGGGCAAAGATGTAAAAGGAAGAGGAAAGATACAGTGTTTAGCTCACTACACTTCGTGCCCAAACTTACGTGAGAACAGGACAGCCGTGGAGCCGGCAGAGGGGAGAAGGGAAGGGGTTGGCAGGATGGCTGTGCATGGAGAATGAAGGGAAGATGTACAATAGATGGTCTCAACTCTGAGCAAGAACTTAATGTTTTTTTGTGACAATATTCATGTTCTTACTCATAAAGTCTCATACTATATATATAGCGTTTTTAGGATCCTGCAATGTCTCATTACAATACATTGCATTAACATTTTTGGGTTATAATTCTGTGATTAATACCATGGATATTGAGCCAATAACACAGAGAGAGGATGGTGGTCAGTTAAGTGCATCCAATATATCCCCTCATGGTAATACACTTTGTCATACTATTTATTTTTTCCTAATTTGCTTTTTATACTTATAATAAATTTCCATATTTATGGGTAACGATTACCTGGCCCCCGAGGACGCAGTTTACCATCCCAAATCTGGTTGCCAAATTAGAGGATTATCTTCAATCCATAATATCGTCATTATTTGACATATTATTCGTACAGTGATGCAATTTTGCATTACTCTTAATTGCTATTTCGTGGATTATGTTGAGTCACACACCCACCCAGTTCCATTTACCCACTTCTCTTGTTTCTAACAATCTGTTTCCGATCCTTTAATTTATTCATATCTTTTGACACTATTTATTATTAATAATCTAGTACCCACATTAATATAATTTCCCAAAATATTGTTTCTGATGGCCTATCTCATTGTAATATTACCATTGCATCGTATTTACATTTTTTATATAATCTTTCATTTCTTATCATTACCAATCTTTATATATTTTTGCAAATACACTTGCTATTTTAGGCTTCACGTTGCCGATAAAGCCGACTGCACCATAATACTCCCTTTGTATTAGTTGTTTCTACAGTAACGCTTATCAGCCAATAGGGTTTATTCATTCAAATACGTAACCACACTAACGTAACAATACGGAAGTCCATATGAGTTTCGAAAGGTGGTTCACTTGTACTAATCACAGAACATCAACCTATCAGGGCCATCCTTAGCCATCACGTCATTATGTTTGAGATAACAACACGGATGTTCATCATTATTTTAGTACGTCGCAACCAACGCGTTCATCGCAGAAGCAGCTTCACTGAATTTATGTGCTGGCAACAGTGCCGTTTAATAGTCTTTGCCAACTGGCATAGGTAAGTGTTAGATCATTTCAACCAATCAATGTTTGGTCCAATTATAGGCGCAACGTTAGGTGTATAATTTCCTCAATGTTAATTTTTGAGTAATGTTTCTATTCCTTTTCATTTGCAATGGATGCAGTGATACCACAGGACAACTGTTTGTTTCTCACATTCACTGGAACAACTATTTCAACTCTCAGTCCATATCAACACACGTCCTGGAGAGCAGGTACCAGCCTACAGAATTCACATATATTTATATATCACTAGACCAGTTGGGGATTTTTTAATTTGTTCGCACATTGGTATTTCCCTCTTAATTTTTTCTTATCACCATATGACCACAGAAATCGCTTCAAGTTGCAACGCATCACAGTATGACCATGTACCTACAGATTGGATTAGTAGGCTCACAGGTGATCGAATTGTACTATTGATAATGGCGTACTTTTTGGTGATAATCCCATACTTTCCTATGGCGGTATTCCATATTACTAACCCGGCATTTTCTGGGTTTTTTTCCAATTCCTTTTTCATTGGGATACCTTTGTGGTTTCCAGTTGGACGTCAATTCACAATTGGAATTATTGCATTGTGACTAAGATATCACTCTTCCTCTCTCTAATGTTAGGCTCTCAACATGATATCATCAATGTGAATGGATAATAGTTCCTTCATTATTTACTTGATATCATGTGTTACAGCTACTTTCTATTGATTTTATCATAACACTAACATATATATATATATATATATATATATATATATATATAATTTTTTTTTCTTATTTCATTGTTCTCCCATCCTGTTTTCTCCCTTCTGTTTTGCTTTGGATTATATTGTGCTAATGAACATTTGTCTGATTATGTTTGCAACACACATTTTTGACAATCGTTTGCCAATTATATTTTGTTTTGTTTTATTTCATGTAATTTTTATTGAAATGCCCTCCTTGTTCCTTTCTCTCCCCTTTTTGGTTTACTATTTTTACTTTATACATAGTTGTGTGGTTTATTGGCCCAGCCTTGAAAATGACCTAATTGGTCGAAACACGTGTTGGCATTTCTTTTAGGACCGTTTGCCTCAATTGAATGGACTTTAAATGCATGTTTGGATTTTACCCTAACACACGGTGATTAATTATTTAACTCTTGTTGGACAGTGCTTATTTTGCCACAGATGATCTGTTTCATTCATTTCAAAGGGTTGGGTTATCCCTGATCTGATGGCATAGCAGCAGTCCTAGGAATAGCATAACATTTGGTCACAATACTATTATCCATTTAGGGTTTAGCGCTCTGATACCCGGATACCCGAATATTTCTATAAATTCTTTTCAGAAATACATGTGGTTCCCTGTTTTCCTTGGTGTCTGTGAAATGCCAGGCCCAAATCTGTGGGTTGACCAGAAGGCCAAATCCAGTCTTCCCCTAGGCGTTAAGTGCACCAGCAGTTTAGCCTTTTCCGTTAGTACCCATGTCAGTGCACCCACACAGTTGAGGTACCATTTTCATCTAAACACCTTTGGGAACGTGGGAAGGTAGGACATGTGCTGTTGCATGTGTGTTTCTGCGGTTTCCTGGTCCCAAATGTCTTGAGAAAAAAAAAATTCCCCTACATTTTGGAATTTGCTGGGCATTCTGGGTAATCTTTTGTAGCACCGCACACATAAGTGAGACCTCCTTGCATTACCACATATGCCTTCTTTTCAGAAAGGCATATCTGCGACACGCCAGGCCCAAATATTTGGGTTGTCCCAAAGGCCAAATCCAATCTTCACCAGGGCATTCGGTGTACTAGTGGTTTAGCCTTTTCCCTTTGTGCCCATGTCAGTGCACCCACACATGTGAGATACTGTTTTCATCGGGACACAGGTTAAAACGTTGAAAGGTAGGAAATGTGTTGTTGCATGCGTGTTTTGGTGGTTTCCTGGTCCCAAATAACTCGAAATTGTGCTTTTGTCCAGAAGGTCAAAAACACTATTGTCTGCCGAGGGAGTTTGGTGTAACAGTTGTTTAGTCTTTTACCTGTGTGCCCAGGTCAGTACACAAACACCTGTGGGGCACTGTTTTCATCAGGACACGTCTGGGAACTTGGAAGGTAGGACATGTGTTGTTGCACGTGTGTTTTTTGCTGGTTTCCTGGTGCAAATATATAAAAAAACATGTTTTTTTATTACCTTTTGTAATTTCCTGTGCATTCTAGGTAATAAATTGTAGTGCAACACACACAATTGTGACCTCTTTGGATTCCCACTGGTGTCTTCTTTTCAGAAAGGCATGGTTTTCACTGTTTTCCTTGGTGGCTGCAACACTCCAGGCTCAAATCTGTGTGTTGTACAGAAGGTCAATTGCAATTTTCCCCTGGGCAATCAGTGTACCAGTGGTTTAGCCTTTACCTCTGTGCCCAGGTCAGTTCACCCACACATGTGATATACTTTTTCATTGGGACACCATTGGGAATGTGGGAAGGTAGGACATGTGTTGTGGAATGCACATTTTGGTTGATTCCTGGTCGCAAATTTCTCAAACCGTTGCGTTTTTTACTTACATTTTGGACTTTGCAAGGCAATCTGGGTAATACCTTGTAGCACAACACATGAAACTTAGACCTCTTTGGATTTCAACAGTGTCTTCTTTTCATAAATGCATGGGGGTTCCCTGTTTTCCTTGGTGGCTGCAACTCCCCAGGCCCAAACATGTGGGTTGTCCCAAAGGCCAAATCCAGTCTTCCCCAGGGTGTTTGGTATACCAGTGGTTTAGCTTTTTCCCTTTGCATCCAGTTCAGTGCACCCACACATGTGAGGTACCAATTTTATTCGGACACCTGTGGAAATGTGGGAAGGTAAGACATGTGCTGTTGCACAGGTGTTTCCACGGTTTCCTTGTTGCATATGTCTCGAAAGTGTTTTGTAACCTACATTTTGGGCTTTGCTCAGTATTCTGGGTAATATAATGTAGTGTGACACATGCAAGCAAGACCTCCTAACATTACCATGTGTGGCTTCTTTTCAGAAATGCATGGGGTTCCCTGTTTTCCTTGGTGACTGAGACATGCCAGGCTCAAATCAGAGGATTGTCTAAAAGGAAAAAACCCAGTCTTCCCCCATGGCTTTCGGTGTACCAGCAGTTTAGTCTTTCCGTTAGGGCCCATGTCACTGCACCCACACATGTGAGGTACCATTTTCATCGGCACACCTGTGGGAACATGGGAAGGTAGGACACGTGTTGTTGCATGTGTGTTGCAGTGGTTTCCTGATTGCAAATTCTCAAAATTGAGATTTTCCCTCCATTTTAGACTTTGCTGGGCATCCAGCGTATTAAATTGTAGCGCAACAGATGCAAATGAGACCTCCTTGCATTACCACATGTGTATTCCTTTCATAAACACATGGGGTTCCCAATTTTCTTTGGTGGATGAAACACCCCAGGCCCAAATCTGTGGGTTGCCCCGAAATCAAGTCTTCCGCAGGAAGTTTGGTATACCAGTGGTGTAGCTTTTTCCCTTTGCATCCAGGTCAGTGCACCCACACATGTGAGGTATAATTTTCATTGCAACGCCTGTGGGAATGTGGGAACGTAGGACATGTGTTGTTACACTTGTGTTTCCGTTGTTTCCTGGTTGCACATCTCTCGAAAATGTGTTTTTTCACCAGCATTTTGGAATTTGCTGGGCATTTTGGGTATTATATTGTAATGCGACACAAGCAAGCGAGACCTCCTTACATTACCACATGTGCCTTCTTTTCAGAAATGTATGGGGTTCCCTGTTTTCCCTGGTGACTAAGACATGCTAGGCCCAAATCTGTGGGTTGTCCAGAAAGACAAATCCAGCCTTCCCCATGATGTTCGTGGACCAGCAGTTTAGCCTTTTCCGTTAGTGCCTGTATCAGTGCACCCACACATGTGAGGTCATATTTTCATCAGGACACCTGTGGGAACATGGGCAGGTAGGACACGTGTTGTTGCATGCATGTTCCAGTGGTTTCCTAGTCGCAAATGTCTAATAATTGTGTTTACTTCCCTAACTTTTGGACTTTGGTGTGCATTCTAGGTAATAAATTGTTGCACGACACACGCAAGTTAGACCTCTTTGGATTCCCACAAGTGTCTTCTTTTTAGAAATGCATGGGGTTCCCTCATGGGTTAAGTCCTAAAAATAAAAGTGAGAGAAATCAGCATATCAATGTGAAATATGCACATTTCATTAAATTGGCTTTGCATAACGACCCAAATTGCACAGGATGAATGGCATTTGCGTTTCATAAAATCAACACCCACCAACGTTTCATAAAATCAACAACCACACAAAACCAAGAGAGGATATTTTCTTCTAATCGTGTTTATGAATACTTTAAAAGGTATGCAAGTTTTAAACTCCAAGAACGAATAAAAATGTTTACCCTGGAACTTGCAGTACTGAAATGGGACATTTCACCTTCAGTTGTTTGTTATTTTTATATCAGGTTATATAGTGCAGTGATGAAGTGTCCGGCCTGCAAACTCTGACAACTGTGGTTTGATTCCCGAGGTCGGCTTTAATTCATAAATTGAAAGAGCACATTTAATGTTTCTCATTTTAGCATGGGGGGACTGAGTCCACCCTGTGAAAATTGTGAGTGAACTCTGTCCAACCACATGTCCCCTCAACTTGAGCCCTGGGTTCCCTGTTTTCCTTGGTGGCTGTCACACCACAGGCCCAAATGTGTGGGTTGTCCACACAGCCAAATCCAGTCTTCCCCAGGCCATTTTGTGTACTCATGCTTTAAGCTTTTCCCTTTGCTCCCCGGTAAGTGTACACACACGTTTGAGGTACCATTTTTATTGGGACCTCTGCAGGAATATGTAAAAGTAGGGCATGTGTTGTTTTCTCTTGGTTGTGATACTGTTTTCATACATTTTCTTACTTCGGTTTGTTACACAACCCTTTAATTTCCCAAATGTCCCCTACATTTAGTCGCTGCTTTAGTCACGGTACTCTTTTGTGACGTGCGCAAGTCACCTATTCTTCAAAAGGTCCACCTGTGCCCTTTTAAAAAATGATTGCTAGGCATTCTTTACAACATTGGTTTTCCTTATTTTCAAAAGATAGGTAAGTCAGTTTAGCCATCAGCATAAAAATACTGTTTACCATGGCTTGGTCTTTGGCTTGTGGTTTTGCTTGTTTTGTCGAAACCTTACATAATATCTGTGTTTTCCTAACTAGAAGAGTTGGGGGAATGTAGTGGTGCATTGTTTTTCTCAATATTCATGGAAGCCATTACCTTAATGTTTTCTGTCACTTTTCCAATGTTTTGCCGATCTATTGGAATTATGTGAACATAGTTGTTTTCTGACTTGTGAAAATGATCCCTTCTTAAATTTGGAATTATATCTACTTTTCAGAAATGCATGCGCTTTGGTGTTCCCATAGAAGTTTCGTGCCCTCTGTTATGACCCTGGGCGGGGTCAGTTGGGTAAAGGATACTCTGGAGGCCAGAAGTACTTATTGTTACTTTAATCAGGTGTCATCAGGAGATTCTTTAGTAGTTACAGGATCAAATTGGAGCCCACTGGCTCCCATTACCTTAATCAGGTGTCATCAGGAGATTCTTTAGTAGTTACAGGATCAAATTGGAGCCCACTGGCTCCCACCACCCAGGCTACATAATCTCAACTCTCCCTGGGTAATACACTCACCACACAGCATTCCACCTAATCATACCCAAACACTCCATTCATGACATCACTACTCAGGCACTCATCATACATACTCCAAGAGGACAGGGAGTCACTCTTAACACCTCCCTTCCTTCAAAGCCTAACTATCCTAACACCTCCCTTCCTTCAATCGACACCAACACCTTTCCTCCTTAAAATGCACAACACTCGCACGGGAGGGCGCAACACACACACAAGCACACCATAGCCAGTACCAGGCTCCTGGGGGGAATGTCTCCAACATGACAAACCAAACAAGCACAAGACCCAGCCGCCTCAACTACTCTCACAATCCATCAGAAAACACTGATCACCTTCCATTCCCCACCGCCACCAGGGAACCTCGCAGCTGCCACCTACGAGCGCAAACCGGCCCACCGTGGGCATACACGCCAAAGCAAATCCACAGACCCTCAAAGAACTCTTGACTCCTTTTATTTGACCCCTGCCACGGGCAAAATCATGGGGCTGCCACACCCACGCGCAAACTCCCTAGCTCGGGATAAACCAGGTCATGCTCTGACAAAGCAAACAATAACTAACTATGCACAGTCACCACAGGGCGATCTTAAAAGGGCACCAGATCCCATATACCACTCACACGATACCGGACAGTCAGCAACTCACTCACAACTCATACACACTAGGGCCACTCCCACCAGAGGAATTCCACAACAAGTACCCAAACACCGATCCCAGATTGGCGGCCGTTCCAATCTGAGCCATCAGCAGTCAGGTCTCAACCCAACACATCTAACAACAACGAAAACGTCCGGCAACTAGATGGAAAAGTCAAATTAGCCCAAAAATTACAGGGAAGTGCCACCGGAAGATGACACTCTCTGCAAATCAATTTAAGAAACAAGAAAACCTACCCAAGCCAACTCACAGCTTGGACAAAATGCCACTAGGTGACCTTGGGGTGAAACACACACACACCCTTTAACTCACCATCAGACACGAGACATGAAAGCGTCCCCTCACTCTCGCGCCACTAACAGCATGCAGGCAGCGTCCTGCCAAACAACTATTCCTAAAACCAATTACCACTGAGAACACCAAGTGTAACTCACATCAATGGGCCATACACATCCATACTTGAAATACACTTCAATGGGCTACGCACACCCAAACAACCATTCCTAAAAGCAGTTACCTCTGAGAACACCAAGTGTAACTCACATCAATGGGCCATACTCACCCATACTTGCAATACACTTCAATGGGCTACACTCACCCATGCTCATAATACACTTTAATGAACACACACACACCTGCTCACTACAACCTCCAGTGTGCAACGCACACCCATTGTGCACATCCAGTGTGTAACACACATCAGAGGGCCATACACACCCATACTTCTAATACACTTCAAATGGGCCACACACACACCCATACTCATAACACACATGAATGGACAACACTCACCCATGCTCAACATACTCATGAATGGGCCACACAGACCCATGCTAATGACATGTACAAGATGCACCTCATTACTACAGAAAATTTCTCGGAAGTAGACAAATATCTTAACATTTCCTAAACTTTACTCACTTTGACATTTCCTAAGTCTGCACTTTTAAACATCTTCTTTTAGTAAAAGAAACACTAAAAGTCCATGTTGCCTGAAACTGCAACGTAAACAACCTGCAATTCCTCAAATAGTTGTTAAACTGACACAAGCTAACCTACCCATTCACACTTCCATGCAAATGTAAATTCCAAGAAGTGCAAAGGCAAACTCTGCCGCATTATAAATTCCACTTTGCATGGTTCTATGATGAAACGTAACCTCCTGCAAATCCTCAAACTGTTATTTTGATATGCAGTACCCCACTATTAATAGCTCGCTATATAGCTGCACTCTCCACACAGAATCACTCTGGTCGAAGCTTTTAAAATCTGCAACATACGAAACCGTCCACACACTCCATTCACACCAAACTATAGTTCAATCTACTGAACTAGCGAAACAATCCCTCTTTGGCATTTCCAACAATAATGTACAACCTCACAAAATCCAACATTGCATTTTCTTGGCTGTGGAACATTCCGTTAAATCAGTATCTCGTCCATAAAATACTTTGCAATGACTGACTCTGCTTGGGACATGAAAAACAGTAACGGTAATAATAAGGCTCAGCTGCATTACAATGAGAACCTTACTTGCTTCGAGTCAATGTTCAATTTAATGCCACTCTAGTAGAGGCAGGCTCGCAACACTGCCCCATCATTTCACGCAGCACTCCTTCCTTCCCCTTGAAAGGCAATGGTAGTCAATTCATGTGTCAGTCTCCACTACATCGCAGCTAATTTAGGAACCCGGTACACGGAAAGGAAACTCATTTCCTGGTCACACTGAATGACGTTGCAGGGTCCTTTACTCGAAACCCTGATACAGCTCACCGGATAGACACGAACTTCTAAGCACCGGGCATTCTCTGACAGTACAGAATCTTCATGATCCATCATTCCACACAATCGCTGAGTCCCCCTGCTGGGTTGATGACATCATCACTACAGGATGGGAGATGAGGCCGCATGGAGCTCCAGGGCTCCAACTGTCACCCTGCACGTTACGGGACGTCTAAGACATGTTATCCCCATGAGTGGGACGTGCCCAGTACCACGGCTCCTCACTCACATAACATCGTGATATATTAGGCGGCTGGCAAGCTGACAACCCTTCACTGCAGCACACTCTTACTGCCATCCTACAGCAATGGGTGTTTTTCCACGGACGCAGGTTCGTTTAGACAGTCTCAGCATACTATCGACTTAACGGCTCTCCAGGAATGGCACTCACTTCACTCCTTGGAGCTTGCATTTCATAGCTCCACGTCAGCTCTACACCAGCAGTGACAGATGTGTCTCTGGCGCCTCTCCCTGGTACAACAAGAGCGACTTCTGGTACAAACATTTTAACCCCGTAGTGCCAACAGGAACAGTCTCTTGGGTTACCTTGTGTGGAAACTAAAACACCACCTCTCATGTTACCGGGTGCCATTATCTGTTACCATCTTTTGAAAGCCACTAGAGACGCCCTCTTTTCCCCTGGGTGGTGGAACTCATCATGGGGGGCAGTGGGCCCCCTCCTTTTTCTCAGTCTCTGTGATCCTGTGCTGCACCCCCCGCAGCAGTCCTTTCTCCTCTCTCTCATCCTTTTCTCCCAATGTCTGGCCCCATTCATGCAGGTACCTGTCTTATCCAGCTTCTTCTCAGGGTCCGCCTTGATCAAGACCATGCCTCGTCGCCAATATATGTTATGACCCTGGGCGGGGTCAGTTGGGTAAAGGATACTCTGGAGGCCAGAAGTACTTATTGTTACTTTAATCAGGTGTCATCAGGAGATTCTTTAGTAGTTACAGGATCAAATTGGAGCCCACTGGCTCCCACCACCCAGGCTACATAATCTCAACTCTCCCTGGGTAGAACACTCACCACACAGCATTCCACCTAATCATACCCAAACACTCCATTCATGACATCACTACTCAGGCACTCATCATACATACTCCAAGAGGACAGGGAGTCACTCTTAACACCCTCCTATTCCATTCCATGCAAGCATGTCTTTTATTTAAATTAGGGGGGAAATCGCCTCGCTCCCACAAAACTGAAGGTACACTTATGAAAAGAAAATATTTTCTTTCCACTCAATCTATTCTTGAAAACTTGCAAAATGGCAAATTCAGAACTGCAAACCTTCTGTTCCTAGCTCTTACAAGAAAAACACACAGGCTTCTTTGTGTATAATTGTATTGGAATTTTTTTAAAACACAAAATGTGGTCACTTTTTTGTTATTTTCTCCCACATCCCTACAGAAAACTAGAAATCCATGGTGGCGTTATGACCGACTACATTATGGAAAAAAGGGTGCACATTTGGCTAGGATATCACTTGCAAGAAAGAAGTTACAAGGGGTTCAATGCAGACATACCAAATTGTCCAAAAAAGAGCACAGCACTGGGAGGGAAAGCCCTCAACAGGTGAAGGTGGTCATTCCCCATAATGACAATTATAAACTCATAGTAAAATGACACACCCCAGTAGGGAATCATACTAGGAGAAAGGTTGTGAGTAAAACAAAGATGTATAGATAATAATGCATGCAAAGGTCTCTGCTGCCTTGAGAGTGTTCTGCCAATCAACACAAAAACAGTACATTATAAGCTTTAGAAACGTCACTAGTGATGTTTCCCTATAGATACATTCATTTGCATTGGGATTGGTGAAAGACATGGATACATTATAGTAGTGTAGGGACTGGCTCCACAGGATTGGCTGGCAGCGTGGAGGTCCAGTAGGCATCACGTGGGCCAGCTGGGCTCATTCTCGCGAGGTGAAGGTAAGGCTGGGTCCACGAGAGGACACTAAATTAAGCTACACAATAACTCCTGACATGCAGTGAAAAATGCAAAACATAAACCATATACCTGAATGTGGGGATACCTATACATTATAGGTAGTTATTTCCACATTTCCACCTCAGGCCTTTGTAGGAATAAAGGGTACGAGGGTCTTGCCCTCCAGGTGCTTTATCAAAGGGCTTGATCTAGGATTTATTTGCCATGGTGCCCCAGAGCTTGAGGGAATGGATTGATAGGTGTTAGTTTTTAGTGGAATATATAATGACAGGAAACCAGTTATATTGGGGGCACTCTAGGGTGATCAGTGGGGAAGGGCCACACTTCTGCTACATCAAAGGAAGAATGGTGGGGCAAAAGGTTGTGCAGGCAATAACTTCCAAAGGTGGGGGTGAGAGGCGCAGGAGCAGGTTTGTGGAGATGGATAGGCCACAAGTCGAGATTCATCCCTGTCACACACAGGGCAGTGATCTCAGAGGAAGGATAAGAATACACTTCTTACTTTTTACAATACGCGCCAGGGCATCTGTGAGAAATGAGTTTGGGCGGCACAGACACGGGAGGAGGAGGTGGGGGCTGTCAGTGTTCATTGTGTGCGGAGCTGCACAGGGCTGAGAAGGCTTCTTAGTTATCAGGTGGCAGCCTAGTCCAAAAATGGAGTGTAAAGCAGCACAAAATGGAGTCCAGATTTGTCTTGCAATAGCCCCTCTTCCGCTGTTGTCAGGGAAGGGCAAGGAAGACATCTACCCACTATTGCAGGAGCATTAGGTTTCTTTTGTGCCGAATGTACGGGTGGCAAACAACGCTTCCTCCCTTACACAGGTATGTTAAAAACACAATGCCTCTGTAAACACATACTATCTATCAAAGCACCACTAGACTACATAACATATTCCCACAGCTGAAACAGAATTGAAGGATACAAGTGAGTGCTCAATTGACATTGTAGAAGGTTGCCATGTCTGCCTATGTTAAGCTTAACCAAGTCTGTAATAAGCAACATTTGTTTTTTATCTATAGAGCCAGGCACTTGTGTAGGTTGCCTTCATGACAATGCTATAGAGACAGATTAAATGAGGAATGTTAGCTACTTAAATTCAATGATGCCATTCCCTATACTTTTCTGAACACCATTGTTCCTCATTCAGTACTTTTATTACATGACTCGATTGATTTGTTTCATCCTTTGGACAAAAAGAAAGACTCATAATAAACAGAAGGCAAACAATGGTTCTGTTCTTAGCTGCATGCTGTGTTATAGCAACTCAGGGACTGATTTGCTGAGCCTTTTGAATGGGATTGCACCATTGTAAAATGTTTTTTTGTTTATTTCTGCCCCTTGGAATTCATGCTTCATGATAGGCATTACTGCTAGATAAGCTAAAGAGTACATTTGAACAAATGAATAGTTCCCACTTGACATGTTTGCTCTAGTGTGTTTGTGCGTATAGTAGTATCTCTTTTAATAAGAAAGTGGGCGCTTCTCTGAGATCATGTTGACTGTGTGAGTATGTGCAGATTTTTTTTTTGTTTAAATGCCTACAATCGGGCACATGTAATGATGGAAAGTTCAGAAGATGAGTGGCCATCTTAAACAAGAATTCCGACCATACACGCTGCCCAAGTGCAAATCTAAAGTCAGTCATCCTTTCCTGGTTGACTCATTTTGCATTAAACTGGGTAATAATCAAACAAGTTCCTGCAATTCTGGCATTAAACACACTTATTTAAAAATATATTGCTTGGGCCATCTTCAGAAATGTCCCCATACCGAAATTAAAAATATCCTTACACAGACGTTCTTAGTGACAATGGTGTCTAATTTCTCTGTTTAATTATATCGCTTTTTGCATGTGCATCATGTTTTTTCCTAATGGGTTGTTTTCGAGGTTTTAAGCTCGAAAACACTACTCTGATTTAATCTGGATGTGAGTCAGCACAGACACAGCTTGACACGCACCTTTTTTCTCTACCAGTGAAACGCAGTATGATTGTTTATGATCTATAAATAATACATGAATATGTATTATAATATTGAAGCCTGAATACTGATTACACCAATCTTTAAGCATGTTTTGAATCTGCAAAATTAAGTTGTGCGAACTGTTGATAAAGCGTGCTGAAATGTCGGCGAGTGAGTTAAGGCTGCACTTTATTTAGAATGTGAAATGTGCATATTCTCTATGTCATGATTACGCCTATCTCGGGCCTCATAATCAGCTCCCTTTCTATGCTCATGCTGACATTTTACCTCGTCGCTTGCCATTAAGCCATCAGATTCCTCATTATGCACATAGCGGATTCTGTTAATCACAGGTGTGACAAGTTAACAGGCCTCTCGCTTTGTAAATCAATTTCATGTTCTTCCACTCTTCCTAAATTCACATCAGATGACAGACATGCCGCATCTGCGTCAGTTCGCACAGATCCCTCAACATGTTTGTAAAGAATGTACACATTCCATGTCGAAATTGACCTGCCCATCTAAACACTTGTCGAGATACTAATAACTTTAGCACCGTTCGTTGAAGGAAGAGTACGGCCCAAAAAATAATACATAACACTCTCATGTATGTATCTATTTATTTTTGTGGTAAAGATGTGCAAAATTCTCTGAATGAGGATCGAAGGGAAAAGTTAACATTGTGTAGAGATATCGCGAGACCTCCCGATCTCGCAAGATCTCGCTATATGCAGAAACGCCGCCCTGCGCTTCCCGGAGGAGAAGCCTGGAGCGAGAGCACAGAGCGGCATCGGCTCCTGCCTGCTCCTCCACTGGACTGGCCTACAGGCCCTGATAAAGCAACCCCGAGACTCATATGTGCAGCCCTATGTTTGAGGGCCTGTTGCCCTGTTGGCATTGTTTGATTTAAGCTGCATTTCGTTAGTTGCTGGCTGAGTCAAATAAAGCAACATCATTCAGAGCCTTACAGCCTCCTGCTCATCATTTCAGGTATTATACTACATAATTGGCGACAAGGATCACCACCGGATCTGCACAGTACCATGCAAGGGGCAACGCCACCACCAGCTTTCCTTCAGACTCCAGGTAAGCCAGCCATTCCATGGCCACAATGGTAACCCTTATTTACCATGTACGTGGAGGCCTTGGGGGTGCAGGCTATTCGGCGGCGAGACGCAGGGCGATGCTATTGAATGCCCTGGGCATCGAAGGAGAGAGGGTGTTCGAGAGTCTCACCCCGGAGCCGGTAGCGGGTGACAATGATGACGTGTTTAAGGAAGCTGTGAGAAGAATTGTCAAGCGGTTTGCTAGTAAAGAGAATAAAGTCCTACACAGTTTAAGATTTTACAGCTGCAAACAAGAGGCATCAGAACCAGTAGACGACTACGTGACCAAGCTGCGCGAATTGGCGGCGCTATGCAACTTTGGAAACAACACTGAGAGTTTGTTCTGCGACATGCTGGCGGTTCATACCAACAGCAGGAAAGTGCAGGATAGGTTTATACTGGAGAAGGAACTGCAACTGGAGAAAGCGGTTGAAATAGCGAGAGCAGTGGAGGAGACAGCAGGCAGGAGGCAAGAATATGCAAGTGGGCACAGCCAAGCCGAAGTACAAGCGGTAACATTCCACCCCAAGAAAGAGAGGCCGGTCCCCGACTCGAGAGAAGGGAAATGGGTGAGAAAAGAACCATTGAAATGCAACAGGTGCACCAGCACGAAACAGTTAGCGTATGACAAAGAGTGCCCGGCAAGAGAGAAAGAATGCCTGGTGTGCAAGAAGATTGGACATTTCTCCATAGTGTGCCGATGGCGCAACAAAAAAATTGCCAGTGTCAATGCTGAGCACAATACGGAGATGGAATCGTCCTCGGACGAAGAAGGGAGACCTACCGTCATAATGGTGAACAGCACGCGAGCTAGAAGAGAGAAGCCTCACTGTGCCATCAAAATCAATGGATTGGAAACAAGAGTCATGGCTGACTCCGGCTCTGACCTAACCATAATACTGCTGCGCACGTACAAAGAGATGATGGGCGCAGAGACAGTCCAAGTGCTCAGCACACGGCACAGGCCTACAGTGTTCGGTGGTGCATTGGTAGACCTGCTTGGCTACATCAAGGGCAAAGTGGAGTTCAAAGGGAGAGAGACCACCACCAAAGTCTACTTCAGCCAAGAAGGCCTGGCAGTGCTAGGTTGAGATGACCAAGCAAAACTGAAAATCAAGCTGGACCCCAGCACAGAGGATCAAGTACTGTTGGTCGGGTACAGAGGAGCACTGGTAGCAAAGGAAGATTTCCCAAAGCTATATTCAGAAGAGCCTGGACACATCAAGGGCTTCGTCCACAAAATACTACTTAAGGCCAACGCAGTCCCGGTCAAACACAGGGTAAGGCCGGTACCGGCAACCGCAAGAGACACCCTCAGAAATCAACTGAACAACATGAAGAAAGACGGCACAATTGAAGAAATTGAAGCATCTGAGTGGTTGAGCCCAGTCGTACTCAGTAAGAAACAGAACTCACAAGTGCTGAGGGTATGCAACGATCTCCGCAGTCTAAACATGGAAGTAATCGCAGACAGTTACCCTTCACCAAGCATCAATGAATTAATCCTCATGATGAAGGAGGCCAGAGTGTTCTCGAAACTAGACATGAGGAACGCGTACCATCAAATACAGCTACACAAAGAATCAAAACCATTAACTGCCTTCATCACTCTGTTTGGTACCTATCAATTCACAAAAATGCTGTTTGGCCTATCATCTGCAGCCTTGGCGTTTCAGCGCCTGATGGACGTCTTACTACGGAATGTAGAGAATGTATCCTATTTCCAGGATGACATCCTAGTATACGCTGCAAATGAACAGACACATGATGCCACATTGAAAACAGTGCTCACCAAAGTTCAAGAAGCAGGAGTAAGGTTAAGGTACGAAAAATGCGTGTTCAAGACACAAGAAGTTGAGTATTTGGGGTACAAGATATCAGAGCAAGGAATAAGCCCCAAGCAAAACTTACTACAAGCAATAATCAATGCTCCCGAACCCACCAACAAAGACGAAGTGAGGTCATTTCTCGGGTTGGCAGATTACTATGCCAAATTCATCCCCAAATTCTCTGAAACCTCAGCGCCACTCCGCAAACTTCTCAAAAAAGGGTCAGAATACATATGGCAAGAAGCCCAGAAGAAAGCAGTAGAAAGCATCAAACGACACATAGTGGATGTGCCATGCCTGCAACCGTTTAACCCAGACTGGAGTACAGTCATCACCACGGCCCCCAGTGCCTACGATTTAGGAGCTGTTCTTACCCAGAAAAAGGGCGACATGGACACGTGGTAGCGTTTGCCTCCAAAGCCTTACTCCACCATCGAGAAGGAGATGCTTGCGTGTGCATGGGCCGTGGAACATTTCAGGACATACGTGTGGGGCACGAAGTTCAAGTTAGTTACCGATCACAAAGCACTCATCCATATGCTCAGCCTAGGTGGCACCAAAGTGGCACCAAAGTGTTAATGCCCAGATTAGCACGCATAGCTGCCAAGCTGTAAGAATACACTTTCGAGGTACAACACATTTCAGGGTGGAAGAACTCGCAAGCAGACTGCATGTCACGATTACCAGAAGGAAAAGACAATGCCACCACCTTCTTGCAGGAAGAGTGTATCGTGGCATCCATCACTGATCTCAAGGCCCCAGACTACTTAGAGCTGAGTAAGAGACATTGGATGGAAGAGGACAGAAAAGACCCCACCATGGCAAGGATCAGAGAATGGGTCAAGAAAGGATGGCCAGATGAAAGTGCAGTGCCAGAAGGATTGAGACAATATTGGAAAGTGGCTGATGCAATCTCTGAGAGTGACGACATAGTCATGAAGACCGACCAAGTAATTCCACCCACAGGCATGAGGAAAAGCATCCTGTGCAGGGCCCATGCAGGCCATTTGGGGAATCCCATGACACGGCACAGAGTGAGGGAAGCCTACTGGTGGCCGTCTATGGACCAAGAGATCCGCACCATGATAGAGAGGTGCCATGAGTGTCACAACAGTGACAAGCGTCTAAAAAATCAGACAAGCACCCATGATTCAGACAGAAACACCCCCAAGCGGTGTGGTCAAAAGTAGGCCTGGACTTTATAGGACCACTGGAGGCAATGGCACCTGAACATCGCTATGGCATAGTGCTGGTAGATTAATTATCAGAGTGGGTCGAAGCCGAGTTTGTTCCCAACATCACGACGACCACCGTAATAGAAGTTCTTACCTCCATCTTCCAGCGAGAAGGGCTCCCCAGTGAGTTAGTAACGGACAACGGGGTACACCTCATATCCAGAGACATGGAACTATTCTTGAAGAAGCACAACATCCATCAAAAAAAAGCGGCTGTGTATCATCCCCAAGCCAATGGGCTCGTGGAGAGGGCCAACAGGTTTATCAAAGGAGCCATCCAATTAGCTACCGCATCAGGAAGGGATCCCCTCAAGATGACCAAGGAGGCCATCGCGGCTCACAGACTGACTCCCAACGGGATCACCCACATCTCCCCTATTCGCATGTTGAGAGGGAGAAGGGCAGCCTCCACACTAGTGCCACCATGGTTGGCCAGAGTAAGATGAGATGAGGAAGTGGACATGTCAGAAGTGGTGTGGAGGATAGAAAACAGCAAAGCACGCATGAAAAGGTGGAGCGACAGAAGAAGAACAAAGCAAAGGTCAGATGTAACTGAAGGAGATTGGATCAAAATACGGTTGCCGGCCAAGGATCAAGTAACGGTTTCAAGGTTCAGCAGACCGGGAAGGGTGGTTCACAGAGGAACCAATTATGTCTGCACCGAAGACGGGCGCACATAGAACATGGAGAGAGTAACCATGTTTGAAAAGAAGCAAGGGAGAGAAAAGTCCCATGTAAGATCCCAAACCGAGGAAGTAATGGACGATGAGAGATAGAGAACAAGAGCCAGGAACTGACAGAAGAGAAGTCGGAGAAGAGGAAGTTGAAGCAAATGCACCCATAGAAGAGCAAGCAGATGATCACGAGCAAGATACTCGCAGAGAGAGAGATGACCGGCCGAAAAGGGAACACAGAAGACCGGTGAGATACAATGACTATGTTCTGCAATAACTGTTGTTGCATTATCAGAGGGAGGTGTGTAGAGATATTGCGAGACCTCCAGATCTCGCGAGATATCGCTACATGCGGAAACACCGCCCTGCGCTTCCCGGAAGAGAAGCCTGGAGCGAGGGCACGGAGCAGCATCAGCTCCTGCTTGCTCCTCCACCGGACTGGCCTACAGGCCCTGATAAAGCAACCCAGAGACTCATATGTGCAGCCCTATGTTTGAGGGCTTGTTGCCCTGTTGGCATTGTTTCATTTAAGCTGCATTTTGTTAGTTACTGGCTGAGTCAAATAAAACAACATCATTCAGAGCCTTACAGCCTCCTGCTCATCTTTTCAGGTATTATACTACACATTGGTTGCAAAAATATGCATTTCCCAATCAGGTTCAGACATGGAATTGTTCCGCTGACCCACAATAAAAACTGCTGCATGGTTTTACACCAACCGTGTGTGAGAATATTGCACATGGAGCCATTTGCATACTTTATTTGCTTTGTTAAAAACATTCCTGTGGTTCCTTTGAAATTCCTAATAAAGCATTAAAATCAATGATCAACCATGTACTGTCGTTTGGTTACTTGGCCCATTGGTCTCGTTATGTGGGGAGTGGCAACAATCAGGTAGTACGACAGGGAAGTCATGGGGGGCTAGGGAGGAGTCTATTTCCTTGCGAAAATGGTTGATACAATAAAAGATATAGCAGTAGGCATTCCATGGTCCAAGTCTCTTGGAGCGGGCGAGCGAGTAACCCTCGGCCCGATACACTGGGCGTCGGAAAGCCATCACAAAGCATATTTAATCCATTGGGTCTTAGGAAAGTCAGCGGCCTCTAATTTAAATCTGATTCGGTTTCTTGTAAATTGAATATAGGGGTCCACTTTGAACAGAAAGGTTGCAGAAAATTATCAAAACAGTAGTCAGAGGCTGCCCTTTGGTATGGCGACTTTACAACTGGATTGAGATACATGAGTTTGCGTAACTGAGTAACCCCTTGGCGAGGGGATGGGTTACATAAACCTGGGACATAAACAACTGGAGGGACCTGAACAATGACCCACTGATGCTGGTAGTTACATATTGACATATTTCTAACAAATGCATCAAAGTGTGGTATTGCTCTGATATCTGTTGGGAGGGTATTCCAGAGGAGAGGGAATTCCAGAGGAGAGGGAATGTATGGTAAAGGAACAGATGTGGGAGAGGGCATGTGGGAGAATCGGACTGAGAGGTTACAAAAAAAGGAGACGTGATTACAGTCCACAAGGGAGGGAAGCAAGGCCATGAAATACGAAGAAGGTGTAGAGGGTGCACGTGTAAAGGTTTATGAGTTTTTTTAGTGGGGCGAAAGAATAGAGGGCTAGGCCAAGGATTAAGCTCAAGCTGTAATAAAATTCTGCACAATTTTGACTGAGATGAGGATGATTTTTTTGATATTGATAAGGTTGATTGCATCAGCTTGTGCAGTAGCCACGATTAATTCCAGGTCATTGAGTGACAGAGAGAGGATGTTCATGGAAATGGGAGAGTGGTATAAGCATTAGAAGCAGTGAAATTTAAGATGTCAGTTTTGGAAGATTTTAGCATAAGGCAACCAAGAAACATCCAATCATATTAGTCTGTGAGAGAAGTAATGATGTTTTGAGAGATATTGGGGTGATTGAGAAAAAGGAGACAAAAATATGGATGTCATTAGTAAATAGATGGTTGTAGAAAGCAAAGGATGAAATTTGTTTCTCAAGGCAAGTGGTTCAGTGCATAAACAAGAGTGAGCGTAGTACATATTCTTGGTTGATACCCAGGGGAAGGAGTAAGGGGGCAGGTTGTAGAGGTCTAGGAGATGCAAAACCTGGTCAGAAGGGTAGGAGGACAAAGTTAAATTCAGTGTACTTAAAGGCAAGCAGTGAGAGGAGTTTGCGGAATCCTGAATAGTCAAAAGTATCAAAGACTGCAAAGAAGTCAAGTAGGATTAAGATGGAGGAGAGGTGAGCAGTGACTATACCATTTTAAAATTGGATATGCTCGGTTTTATTGGATTGGTTGATCCTGAAGGGAGATTGAAATGGGTCCTTATAAGCAATGATATTTGAAGCAGGTGATGATGCAGTTAAGTACTGCAGAAAATGTCACTGTTTAGAGTAAATAATGTTCACATCTGCCACGGGTCCACATATCCCCATGATGATAATGTTGCAGATTGAAGTATAACTAGGGTGTATGACCCATCCCTTTGGTGGCAATGACATGCAGCACAGATGTACAATGTAAAACGTTCAAGAGAATACAATATCAGCTATAGGGCAGATAATCAGCATTGCTGGTTTTGCATCCACAGATATGGCAATATGGACCTTATATAATTCTGCAACCTATGGGGGTTGGGAATTGAGGGGAGCCTGCAGAGTAAGTGTGGTTTGGCAGTGGTGGTGTTATGAATGCTCACAGTGTCTGTAGCTTGTACACCGTGAAGTATAAGTGCACTGCAAATATGTCTGGCTACTGAGAACGGCCGAGGACCATGCTCAATGGGTACTGCATGGCTGGAGGTCATGTCCTGGACTCAGTGTCCGCTAGGTATTGCCACAGGCCATGTCCATTGGGTAATATGAGACTGCTCATTGTGCCTGGTGCATATTCAAAAGTACACAATAGTTATGGTAACATACAGTTGTATACATATTTCAATTTTACTGAACACACTTAAAGGGAAATGATGAGGTGAATGCCAGACCTATTGTTAGCTACATAATCATAACTCACACCATCAATGTGCACTGTTCCTACCACCTCAGAATACAGCACTGCTTAGATCACATCACAAACACATGTAAATATATATACAGTCACTGAAAACACTTTGTTAAGGGGCTGTTATGGTTAAGTTGCAGTAATAAAAACCTATGAAATTCATTGAAAAACATGTTGTTAAAAGGACGTTATGATTGCAAGGTAAAATCGAAAAGCCAAAGTAAATCAGAGGTTAAGGTAAGCTATGCAATCATAACTCACTCCACCACCATGCACTGCTAAGACTAAAAACCAGGATATCAAAGATGACATCACAAAAAGCATCATCAATGACATCACCAGCAAGGGGTTCTGGTTAGAGTGTTGCTAGCAACATATGTTAAAAAATCTACGGGACAGATTAACCCCAAATTTGCTTACAGTTTCAGGACCAGTCTGCCACTCCTTGCGCTGGTTTGGTGCAAATCCGTCCATTTGGCTGGGATCTAGCCACAAACACATTTTTCATTCATCTCTATCCAGATTTCGAAGGTGTTGGAGCTTTGAGCTGAGGTTTGAGCAGTCTGCGGCAGTCTTTCTACCATCTCGTTTGTGGGAGGACCCACTTATATTCAGCAGACACCGCAGAGCGGTGAGCAGAGCTTTGAGCTGAGGTTTGAGCAGTCTGCGGCAGTCTTTCAACCATCTCGTTTGTGGGAGGACCCACTTATACTCAGCAGACACCGCAGAGCGGTGAGTGGAGCTTTGAGCTGAGGTTTGAGCAGTCTGCAGCAGTCCGGGGCAGTCCGCGGCTGCTCCCGGATGAAGCCCGCCATCGGAGCCTCGATTGGGGTGCCTACCCTTCCCCACACACCGTCAGAATCACCATCACCATCGGAATCACTGTCACCGTCGGAATCAGCCTTGGAAGTGTGAAGGCTTAGAAGTAACTACAAGGCTCCAGAAGTTCATCTACAGAAGCCTCCAACCAAAAAAGTAAAGGAGACAAAGACTAGTGTAAACACACCCTTTACCGCAACCAATTCTGCAAGCAAATCGTCAAAAACGCGGTTTGATTTTGAAAACCCGTTTGACATCTCTCGGCGCTCACCTTTTCTGTCCCCGACAAATCTACATGCGGAGCATGCGGAGACAAGGATCTCCTCAAACCACTTTAATTTCCAAGCTACCAACAAATCTGCATTCGCACCGCCATCGCTAACCAAGGACCAGACTATGCCTCCCAACTTGCCCGTCTCACCTGTGCCGCGGATCGATGAGCTGGAGGAATGCCTCTCCCCCACGGGTGCTTCTGCGCCTCGTTCACCGGGACGGCATACTGTGGTGGCGATCCTCTCCTCCTCCCCCTGCTCTGCGATTTCCATACAGCCTCACCGCCGTACCCCCGGGTCGGCGAGAGGAGCAGCGGCCGTGACTGTCGGAGGACGGCCGGCACCTGCCCCTGTGCTGTCCGAGCCAGCTGAGGCACGAGGAGGCACTCCTTTGGCAGGTGGACTCTCGCAGGCTGGAGGACTGGTTCCGACCCATGAACTAGCTGAGGGGTGTGGTGGGCGGGCTTCGCAGGGGAAGGAGGATCTCCCCCCCCTTGACGGGACCGAAGCCAACCCCTCACACCAGCTACAAGTAGCAGAGGACAAGAAAGCAAGCTCTCTGGATCACCGCAAAGGTGAGTCTGCCGTAAATGCAACAAACGTGACCCCAGCGATCACGTTGGTACTGGCACAAATCCACGCAGCAATGAGCCCTACCACGGACTCACCACAACAGAACAACGACGGTCGGCAGACCGTAAACGAAATAACACACTCCAACCTACCAATAGGGAAGTCTCAAATCTTTGAGCTAGACCGCGCAGGAAACACTGAAACAAACGTTCCAAGTCTGCAATCCCCCATAGATCATTCCTCTGTTACCACAAACAACCCTTTTGCACCCTCTTCTAAACAACAATATGCGGGAAAAGACCTATTTGACTCCACAGTATCAGAGCTCTCTATATCACAGAATACCCAAACACAGAAAAACCAAAAGTCAAAAAAACCGACTCCTCTTGATAAAGCCCTTAAACCTTCGCGCCAAAAATTGTTGAAGGAATCTAGGTCTTGCTTACAAAACTCTCAAACGTCAAAATACAAAAAAAAAGATGCAACAAAAAAACTCCTCCCGCATCCGCTTCTATCAGTCGCTCTTAAAGACTTTTTCAAAAAACAATGTAAAAGAAAGCTGGACCAGGACCAAGAACTATCGGACGTGGAAATTCTGGAGGCTATCCAAGACCTACCCCCAGTGCCCAAAGTAATGAAAGTGACTGAAAATGCAAAAAAGACCCCCCGGCTACCAATTTATGGCAAATCTACACCGGAAAGAAGCGCTAACCCCAATAGCGCCTCACCCCCTACGGACGACCAAAATCCGCCCACGGCAAACCCGCCTGGTGAGACTATGGAAAATCAGTCCCCAGTTAAAATCACCGCACCAGGGCTGTCTAAAACAAACTCAAAACAAACAGAAACGCAAATTCAAGCTGAGATCATCAATAAACCCATTTCACCCACAGAACAAGAAATAAACGGCCGCGTACAACCACGAGCCACTGAGAGCACACCAAAAGAAAACTCACCTACCAAAACAAAGTCGGCACTGCCATCCCTCTCTGGTCAGTATAGCGTTCCTGGCCACCCATCGAAGAGTCAACTGGAATCTTCCCAACCTTCACTCCAACCAAAAAACTTGAACAGATCGATCCAGAAAGACGAAAGCTCTGTATTTACATCACCACCATCGCCATGTACAATAAGAGATCGATCACCACCTAAAAATAGGAGGTTAAGTGAAATATCTACACCAAGCACCAAGCAATCACTTTAAAAAAAAACAACCTAGCAACTATTATGTCAGCTATAACAATAGCATAAGCACCCTTTGGGAAACTCTATGAGAACATCAGTGACTCCTTAAAAGATCACATCACAATTACAGCAATGATGTATACCAAGCTGATTTTCGTCGAAGGCTTCATTACAGCCCTGGAACAAAGGAACAAGACAGACAGAGACACTTGGGACCAGAAACTTGCTTCACTCGACGAACAACTAAACTCCTTAAAATCTACTACTGTAGCCAAACCAATTATGGCTGACAAAGAAACCCAGTCAACGCCACCATCACCACCTATAGAATTGGCTCTGGTGTTCTTAAAAACAACTGACAAACATTCTCGCCCGCCGACTAAAACACCTAAACCTATGCAACCAAGTGACATTTCTCCAAAATCGGTGGCTGCCACGAGAAACCATCCTGTGCTGAAACTCGCTATAGGCGCCCAAGAAGATTCTTCCAACTCGGAAACAGTGTCAGCGCTGGCTTCAAGGAAAACTACTAAAAAAAGAAAACAACAAAAAACGACGGATGAAAACCAAGATTTTAGATACCAGAGCGAAAATAAAGACAACGCAGAGCCACACGATATCCCCTCTCCCAGGACCACGGAGGACTTCCTGATTCGAAGCTCCATGATTGACCTAACACAGCACTGGGACACAATCGAAAGCTCAGAACCACAAGTTGAAAATGCTACCTATTCCAAAATTGAAGCACCAAAGGTCCCTCCCAGTTCTAAGAACGTTAAAACCAAGGAAATCTCCTTAAATCATAAAACTGAGAATAAGGATAGAACGACGACATCACAGCTCTCGGGAACTATTCAACCACATCTGAAAGAGATACCAGGTCGCCTGGCAACTTCTCCCGAGCAGATCAACTCTAGGCAACGAAAATCGTCGCCAGCAAACCAGAAAGAGACTCTCTTAAAACCAAAAGTTACTACAACAAGAGCTACCCGCCGGTTGCCAGTCAATTCGTCGAAAAAAATTGGTCGACCAGACAAATGGTCGAATCAAATTGGTCGAAAACCATTTCGTCGAAATTTTTTTTTTTCTATTTTAACCCTTTTTTTTTTTTTTTTTGGTGGGGTCCCCCCCCAACCCCCTTTTTTTCTCTAAAAACCCATTTTTTAACAAAAGGAAAACCCAAAAAATAAATATATAAATAAAAAACATATTTCGACGAAATGGTTTTCGACCAAATTGCGTCGACCAAATTGCAGTCGACCAGTTTTTTTTCGACGAGTTGACTGGACACCCTACCCGCCTATTCAAATAGAACAAAAAATCACGGAGGAATACTACATGATTCTAAATAGAAGAACAGTGCTTGAGATTTTAAAACAAGTACCCATGCTACTGGCCTTAAATTCAAATGACTTCACCTTAATCGAGCCGTACCACAGGTCCAAGCAAGCAAAAGCGTATCTTCACATCAGGAGCTCGGCACTTCGTGAAATTCCTCAGGGCGTCAAAGAGTTAGAACAGTTGGGCTTTATACTCAACGAGATCCCAATTCAGAACACAACTAGCAACCACGAAGAAAACCGTAAGACCTCAGACACCAAAAAATATAGATTCAAATCACGAACGGAGGACTTATATGGATCTTCGAGAAGGAGGAAAACTTCATCTCAGTCGAGAGAAACCATCCAAAACTACACCAGATCAGCCTGGGAACGAACAAACACACCAGATAAATCGAAATATGGTCCTTCCAGAAATGGGAGAACCCTAACAAGAAGAGAGCATAGAAACCACAACGACAAAGGGAGACACCAAACTCCCCGACACCCTTTGAGAGTTCGATATCAAGATCATCGATCCTCCCCGGAACACGCTGTTGAAAGCAGAAAAAAAACATTAGACCTGCCCACTACTACCTCAGACGTCGTGCCAAAAAAGGGCAGCTGGTCATGGATACGGGATGCCCTAACACCGGGTATCAAAAGATAGCAGCAAACAGGGGGTGCCAGTCCACCGACCCCCCCCCGTCGCGTCCAAAACGAGAAGCACAGGAAAAATTGCTTCTCTCCATTGCCTCATGGAACACCAGAGGCCATATGCACCTAACTGAACTTGACAGCTACAACCTGGGAGTACACGACATCCTCTGCCTCCAGGAAACCTGGCTGTTGGACAAACCGGCACTGGATGGTTACAGCATAGAGATCTTTCCGGCCTACAAAGGCCCACTGGGTCGCCCGTCACCTGGCCTATTAACAGCTACCCGTATAGGCTCAGGCATACATATCATCAAGAAAATAGAAGCAACCTATGGATTCTTGGCTGTCCTTGCCACATGGACGGATGAAATCGCAGTGGAAAGAAAACCTTCTTGAGAGCCCCTCGCTATCATCAATGCCTATTGGAACCCTCAAAAAACAACACCAGAAAATTTCTGCGATGAAGCCGCCAATATCATTTACGAAATCAGAATTAAACATCAAACCCCAAACATTTTTATATGTGGGGACCTAAATGCAAACTGTGTAGCCCAAACCGCGCCAAAGACAAAAGCTTCTCCCTACACTCTGCCGGAGTCAAGGGGAAAACTATGGCTAGCATTAATGACCTCCAGGAACCTCCACAACGCAGCCAATGTTATGAGCGACCAAATGCTGATACCTACGTGGGAACGTGATAGCTCATCAGCCACCCTCGATTACATTTTTGTCTCTGAAAAGGTCTACCAGCGCATAACCTCCTTTGAAATAATTAGAACCAAGGATAGCAACACAACTTACTGAACCTTAAATGCAACACCAGTGTGCGCGACCATCTATTTTACAAACCATCGATCAGGACAAATTCCCAGGCTACCCGTTTGTGTATGTCCTCCAAAGACATCAAAACTCTGACTGATAACTACAAAAGCTTAACTTCTCATATTGAAGTGAAAGACACATTCTTCAGAGACAGCTACATTCCTCTGCTCCTTCCTTTTAAAAAACCACAGAAGCTAACCAATGATCTAAGGTCTAACCATAACCATGTGTATAATGCTACCCTAGTAACCAAACGCAGATCCTTAAGGAAACTAAAGAAATAAGCAGCTGCGTCGAACACAGCAACCTTGTGGGAATCTTACCATACTGAGAGGTGAAAATACCAACAATGGCTGAGAAAGGTAAGATGTGACCTCTACCAATCAGATGCAGAGAGTATGCTCAAGGCTTTAGCCACCAAAAAATCTCAGGACTTCTGGTCTATGGTCAACCAAACAAACTGTCATCCCAAAACCCAAATGATTAACTCTGTCACCGAAGAAAACTGGGTCAAACACTTCTCAGAACTCTTTGACTCACCTCTAATGTCTATCGACCCTCCAACGAGACCACTAGAGGGAAAATGGGTGGACCTCTCAGACGAAGACGAGATAAAAAAAGTCATCAAAAGGCTGAAACTATCAAGAGCCCCTGGACCGGATGGGTTAGCAAACTCTGATCTAAAAGAATACCCTGACGACTGGTCAGCGGTATTGAGTCTGATCTTTAAAGACTGCAAAACCCGAAGGACACTACCTGACTCCTGGACTCAGGCAGTTATCGTCCCCATTTTCAAGAAGGGCGTCAGAGAGGACCCCTCCAACTATCGACCTATAGCCCTGCTGGATGTCATAGGTAAGGTCTTCGCCACCATCCTCCTGAGCTACTTTCAGAAATGGGCATGGCTTTCTCCCTCTACTGACCCACTACAAACTGGATTCCAGAAAAACGCTAGCACAGCAGCCAATATAATGATCCTGAGTATCATTAAAGACAAAGTCTTGTCGGGTGCACCGAGAGTTTTCCTCGCATTCGTCGACCTATCTCAGGCATTCGACAGAGTTGATAGGCCTAAACTATGGAATAAACTAAAGACATGGAACTGCCCCGATGAAATCCTGGCTCCCATAATCGCCCTCCACTCGAACACCAGCGTGTCTGTCCGGCTGAACAACCAAGGTCTACTATCTGATCATATACCTTCCCATCGTGGAGTGAAACAGGGCTGCCCGCTGGCGCCCGCTCTTTTCATATCGTTCCTAGATGACTTTAAAGATTCTCAAAATACGATCAGGTCATTTACTCCCAAAGTAGGCAACGTAAGGGTCAATCGACTTCTATATGCCGACGACCTGATAATCCTCGACCACACACAGGTCGGACTCCAGCGCCAACTGGACAACCTCGCACAGTACGCCAAGGACAACGATTTGGAGATAAACGAATCAAAAACTAAAATCTTGATCATGCAGAAAAAGAGAAATAGGAAGAAAGAAAGCCTGCAGTGGTTCCTCTTCAAGTCAAAAATTGAAGTCGTCTCGGCGTTTAAATATCTTGGGGTCGAAATTGACAGCTCTAGGAACGCATCTAGTATGCAACAATCTTTATGGACAAAGACTAAACACCTAACAGCCCAGCTCTGAGCAGTTGATAGGAAGTATGGCAAATTTAGCCTGTAATCCAGTTCTACAAGGCAAAAGTAATTCCGTCCCTGGTATATGGCATGGATGCAACACCTTCAATTCCGTCCACTCTCTGGCCTAAATTGGAAGGCTTTATCTGGCGAACAGTACTTGGTCGACCAAAATCCACATCGTCTGCTGCAATAATGTTGGAATTGAAATAATATTATGCCTCCTATCGCAGTAAATTGAATGTGTATTGGCCTACGCCAAGTTGTCTAAAATATCATGTGAATAGACTCCGCGGCAAGGTCTTGACCTTAACGAAAAGTTATGTAAGTCGCCATCTTGGATTTAGCCGCCATTTTAGGTCCTCTTGTAAATGTGGAAGTCACCCTGAACATCAAAATGGAGGCTGAATGACATTCTGATTGAGATTCTGGCCGTTGTGAGCTCCGCCCACACGAATAATTAATAAGCCTGCAGGCCACTTGTCGGGATCGCGAACTGAGACCATGTCCTATTGCTGACCTATGTGTAAATGTACAACTGTATCAGCAAAACTGATCAAAACGCATAAATTATAGGATTGACCTGGCAAGGAACTCTAGGCCTGATCCCAAGAATGGTTAACCCGCGAGAGGGTTGGCCAAAGGCTGGACAAAACATATAAAAGACCCAAATATTCCAATGTACGGTCTCTCTACTAATGCATCAAACCTTCGTTGAAGTTCGTTACGTTACTCTGAGTGCCGAATAGCTATCCGTTTGTCAATTGACTTTGGTAACTGTTGTAGCTTTTAAATAAAGCACTTGTATGTTCTTTGTAACCTGTGTTGGTGTGTTTCCTTTGGGCTTCCCAGCCTCATAGCAATTTTTATGTTTTCACAGTTGGCGCCCGAATAGCGACCTTCAAGATTGATGCCGGATCATTGAAGGTTGACGCAGACTATCGAACCGGGATCGGACGGTGTGATACTGCGGGCCCGACCGAACGAGACGCGATACCTCGGCAGCGCTGCACGATCCGATCCTTGGACGATAGTCGTGTGGTCTGACACGGCATCTTGACGAGGGTCCATTTTTTGAGGCGGGCAGATTTGTCAAAACCACCAAACACAAGGTAAAATTCGTTAGGTAAGTTCTTTGGTAAACCGTACGGTCCTCCTTAGGTTTGGTCAGGTGCAGTCGTGACCCGGCTCTTAATTTAACCCTGACAATTTGAATTTGGCGTATTGTATCTGCAGACACAATTATTGACCAGGTAACACCAATTTTTTGTGAAATGCCAGGGAAATTGTCTAGCTGTTTTAGGGCTCTGTTTCGCAGCGATCGACAATCTTTGGAATTTAGCCATCCGGCACCACAGGAGGGGTCGCCGGCATGTACTATGTACTGTAAGTATGGCATTGGTAGTATAGTATTTAATGATATTTGGCACAGACAGACCACACATGCCTACGAATTTCAGTGGCCAATCAATGGCAGTTTTGAGATCCCCCGTATTCAATACCTAGAATCGGTCTTGCTAAAAAAGAAGGTTAGACCTGCAGCCTTTTATGTTTTACAGAATTGGAAAAAAGAAGCATTACAGCAGCTTAACAGTAGGGATAAACATGCACGCCGTCATAAAACAAATGCCGAAAAAGCGTTGTTATATGATAAAGAAAAACATTCAGAATCAGTTAATAATATGGATAGGGCTTTTTCACTTGGAATCCAGAAAATGTACCCCTCTAAAGATGTTCATGTTTCTGAAGAATTTATTGAAAAATTGTTAAACGAACGCAGGCCGGGTGCCTCTGCGCCACCTCCGTATGTTCCCATTTTGGGCGCTCTGCCCATTCCTGCTGTTGTTCCTGCTGTTATTCCTGTTCCCCCTGCACAACCTATTGCTCCTATTCCTCTAGTTGTTGTTCCTCCACCTATCGCACCGCCCCTTCCTCCTGCGCCGATAGTCGCACCTTTATTAAATTTACCTGCACCTCCGATCCCGAGTGGTCCCGTATTGACTGAAGTTGATCAAGGTGTAGGGTCAAAGATTGTCACTCGTAATACTGTTTCTGTAGATAAGAAACAGGAATTGTTTGCATGGGCTAAGCACTGCATGGAGAAAGGTGATCAAGTTGATGTTTTTTCCAAATTATCTAATTATCGAAGGTTTGGGGACTCATTTATGTGTGATGTGGGGTAGATTACAAAATTCGGATCTTCCACAAGGGGTAAGAGATCTGAATGCTTTGGCACTTTCCAGGGACACGGAGCAGAAAGTATATGGTCATGTTGAAAGATTGTTTGAGTATAGGAAGGACTTTGAAAAAGTCACGAGATGAGGATGATGAAGACGATAGTATGTATGTACAGAAACGGTTCCTCCTGTGTCGTAGATCGGCACCTGAGGAAGTACGAATTTGTACCAAAGATGCGATTCGATGGATCTCGGATTCATCGATCCTGCCAGATGAAGTATATGACACGTATAGTCAGTATACAGTAGAAATGCAAAGAAAGGTAATTCAAGTAATGGTACAGTACCTGCAAGAAGAATGTGTAAGAAAGAAGGTTAGTTGCCCCATAGAGTTGTTGGGGATTTGTAAAAGGGCTTTTTCGCCCGACACTTCTTCGGCTGACTTAGCGCTCGACCTGGCTCTGTTGCTTAGTAAGCGGCCGGAGGTACCTACATCTCAGTTGCCTATGAGAGAGGGTCCTCCGACCTTCGTCCCAAAGGTTGAGATTCCCACTAACGCTGGGACTGGTGCACCCACTGTGGATATCCCTGCACATTATGTATCGCAATTCGTTCACGTCCCGTTTTCACGACAGGAAGTAAACACTACTGGACAATCAGTTCCCGATATCAGGAAAAACCCGACAGGGTTTTACAAAGAGATAGAGTCCGTCTTGCAGTCCTCTGTGTTCACCTTAAGTGATATTGACTTACTATTCCCTGTACTCCTACCCGTAGATGTATGGAAGCAGGTTCGGACAATAGACGATGTGCCAGGGTTGGGAGATACGTGGGCTAATATGATTAGGGTTGATGGGGAAAGACCAGCAAGTGAAAAACCACCTCAGGTAATACTTATTTTGCCTGATAGAACTGTCACAAAATTAAAAACTATAATTCCAGAGAAAAGAATTATTTGGGACAAGCTTACGGCCTGTGTTCAAGGGAAAACTGAAGGCGCCACCGAATTCTTTAACAGATTCGAGCAGGTATTTTCTGACTTCAGTGGGCAGGACTTGGGTACAGAGTCTGGGAAAAGGTTGTTTGTGGACAAATTTGTACGTGGATTGTTGCCCGACATCCAGTCGCAGATTATGTCCTCTGAGAGCGCTTGGCAGGCAAAATCTCAATCTGAAGTTTTGCACATGGCTCAGTATTATGAGAACCGTGTTAATAATGAGAAGGAGAAAATAGAAAAGAGGAAAGGAGATTTCAAAACCAAAGTATTATTACAACAAATTGTTAGAAACCCCAGAGGAGGCACAACACAGACCAGAGGATAGTATCTCCCAAAACGAAATGCTCCTTTGGGTTCTGTGAATATTAATCAATGTCCTTATTGCCGCCAGGAAGGTCATTGGCGAGCACAGTGCCCCGTCCTTCGAAAAAAATCAGACAGTACGTTTGTGAGTATGGGTAGAGGACCTAGGAGCTGCCCTGGAGCAGGGGGCCCTGATAGAGGTCAGTTTTTGCAAGATCCTCAGCAACCTTTTTCACAGGAAAATCAGACCTCGAGTGCGGACTCGATGAACATATTTGATCACCCTTCTGCTGCCTACCTTTCTGAAGAGCTTCCTTCCGACGATACTCTATTTCATTAGGACTGCCCGAAGCAGGGTTTGGAACCTTCACCTATTCCCGTTAATCAGAGAGGCCCCTGAGTTGAATTATTAGTAGGGAATAGGAAACACCAGTTTTTGATAGACACTGGAGCACAGAAGTGCTCCATTGATCATTCTCGGGTTCCAAACATTCCACTGTCAGGGCAAACGAATGTTTCTGTAGGGTTTTCTGGTATACCAATTGTCTGTCCGATTTCTTCACCGGTGTCTGTTTCTTTGGGTCCCTTTACGGACCATTGCCCTTTTCTTTTGACTTCAAACTGTGGAGAGAATTTGCTGGGGTTAAATTTGTTAAAGAAATTGAATGCAGTAATTCATTGTTCCTCTGATGGAGTACGGCTGACGGTTTCACCACAGCAACTTCCTAATTCTCAGTTTCTGATTCGACCTTTACCACCTGAGTTTAGCAATGTGTCCCGGAATTTTTATGGGCGGTTGACGACAATGATGTCGGGGTACTACAGATTGAGCCCGTTAAAATAGTTTTGAAACATGGAGTTAAACTACCACGCATTCCGCGGTATAAAATATCAGTTGAGGGCGAGCGTGCTTTGAAATGCATTGTCTCCGATTTTGTGCATCGTGGGGTGATCGAGGAGATTACAGGTAGTTTGTGTAACAGTCCGATCTTGCCTGTATATAAGAAAGGCGACAATGCAATCCCATACCGGTTCATAATTGATCTTCGTGCTATTAACAGAGTTGTCGCCCCACAATTTCCAATCGTGCCTGATGTAACAATGATATTGACAATGATCCCTGCTACGGCTACACACTTCAGCGTTGTGGATTTAAAAAATGCTTTCTTTAGCATTTCGATACATAAGGAAAGTAGATATTTGTTCGCGTTCACCTTGGGGGGACGTTTATTTACATTTACTAGGGCACCTCAAGGGCAAACTGAAAGTCCGAGCATTTATAGTAGAGCTTTGAAAGAGCAGCTCGACACCCTTGAATTGCCACCTACTTGTACACTGCTTCAATATGTCGATGATTTGCTTTTGGCTGCAGACTCTGAAAGTGCGTGTAAAGAAGGCACTGTACTGTTGCTTGTTCATCTAGCTAAAAATGGTCATAAAGCTTCGCTCAAAAAATTTCAATATTGTTGTCAGGAGGTCGCCCTACCTCCTGTCAAAGGAGGGGAGAAGATTGACACCTGAAAGAATAAAACACATTTCTGGCATGTCTGTTACAAATACACAGAAGGAAGTCAGAACCTTAATAGGTATGGCTTCTTACTGTAGGTTGTGGATCCTGAACTTTTCACTAGTGATAAAACCGATGTTGGCTTTGACGAAGAAGGGCATTTCTTTGCCGCTGCCATGGAAATCGGAACATCAACGATCATTTGAGCTTCTCAAAACCGCGTTATGCTCTGCACCGGTTCTGGGTACTCCAAATTATGACAAGGCCTTTGTGTTGTTTGTGCATGAATGTGATGGATGTGCTTTGGCTGTGTTAACACAGGAACACGGAGGGAAGAATCGGCCGCGTGGCTACTACTCCTGAGCCCTTGATCCTGTCGCATGCGCTTTGCCAAGATGTTTGCGAGTTGTCGCTGCTGCTGCCGCGACTGTAAAACAGAGTGAGGGAATGGTCCTAGTGTCATGATGCCCGCTCCTGGGGAGCCGGTTCAAGCCCTGCGTCCCCGAAAGCGGACATCCAGTCCCCAAGGAAAGACCCAGCAACCCCATATAGGGGCCCTTTGGACAGTGTCCTGGCGCCTAAGGCGCCAGGCTCATAAAATACATCAGTCTTGGCGCCATAGGCGCCAGGCTCATTATGGGAGTGCTTGGGTGCACTTACCTGATGCAGACCATGCTGCAGGATCCCAGCCTCCTTGAGGCCTCAAAGGAACTACTTTACCTGTGGGACTAATTTACCATCCGGGCGTGGTCGGGGAAGGATACATACCTGATTGGAGGAAGGATACATACCGGGAACTTCTTCCAAGGCTATTTAAACCCCACCCGAACAGCCACACGTGTTCTGCATCTAGCAGCTGAATGCTCACTGTGTCTGCTCCTGCATCCTGACTTCTGCCACGCCTGCCAGCATCCTGGATCACCTGCAAAGGAAGAGAAGAAGAGAACAGAAGAAGGAAAAGTCCTTACCTGCTAAATCCGCATCCCGGAGACATCTCGCCGACAATCCTGAAAAGGAAGACTTTTATTTAAAAGCTCATTGCGTCGATCCCTGCAGCGCCGCATTCCACTCACCTTTACAGGGTGCCTCCATGTTCAGCTAAGATCATCCGGATTCGCAGTCACGCACCAGCGCCTAGGGAGAAAAAGGCAAGAACAAAAGGTAAGAGAGAGAAGGGAATAAGGAAAGCTAAATCTCCATTTTAAGACTTACCTGTTGATTCATTCCCTCTTCATTTCGGGTCCGCGCCGCATCCTGGCATTTCGAGACCCCAGCCCCTAAGGGGAAAGAAAGACATCAGCGTTAATGAGCGAATGAAAAGACATTACCAAAAAAACGCTCATTAAAGACTTACCTGATTTCTACAAGGATTTCACCTCTCATCTCGGGTCGGTGCCTGTTCCCCGGCATTCCGTACCCCGGCCCCTATGGGGAAAAAGACACTAGCATTAGTACATTAATGCATGGACACAAGGGGAACCTCTTGTCAAAAAACTTACCTGGAAGCCAAGCAAGTTTGGTTCTCACCAATCCGAAAATCCAGTGAAGTAACTAGATACCAACGTGCCCCTGCATCAGAAGCAGGATGGAGAGCTCGTCCTTCCAGACCCTAAGAAGGATACCTCTGCGAGCCAGACAAGCCAGATTTGGGGGCCCGGTCCAGTCCGTCTTCTGAACCCTGTGCATCACCTTAGAAGAGGTCACAGCAGCGCGAACCAGGCCAGCGCCTCCGTGGGAGTCAGGTGAGCGTTACAGAACGCAAAGCCTTCCTACAAATTCCCACCCAGGCGCTATGGAAAGTTCTGAGACTGATCAGTTGGCCCAATTACTGCGGGAATTACGGGCCGAAGTACATGCCGCTCGTCAAGAGACTAATGCCCTCAGGAGGGAATTAATAATATCAAAGGAAAGAACTGATGACCTGGCCAGACAGCTTTTGCAAGGTCAAGCTGTGCAAACTCCTCTACCCAGTTCCAGAGGGAACCCCACTCCTGTGGTTTCCAGTAACCCTGTGCAGATTAATCTACCCGGAAACATGCCGCTACCCCCACCTGAACGCTTTGCTGGGGACCCCAAACGATTTGCCGTATTCATGAATAAGTGTCGTTTGCACTTCCTATGCAGACCTGGGGCCTTCCCTAATGATCAGACCATGGTAGCCTTTATATTGTCATATCTCAGCGGCTCCGCTGCCGATTGGTCAGTTCCACTGGTTACTCAAGATGACCCCATTCTCTGTGATTTTCAAGGGTTTCAAGCAAGCATGGAAAGGTTATTTGCTCGACACTCTCAGGGGCAGGCTCTGGATGACGAACTTCTATTCCTGCGACAGGGCAATCAGGACCTCCTATCCTATATTGCAACCTTTAATAGACTTATTGTGGAAACGGGATGGCCAGAGGATAAAAGAGTCACCATGTTTTATCGAGGCCTACGCGGAGAACTTAAAGATATCTTGGCCCAAGTTGTAAATCCGCCCCAAGAATGCACAGAGTATATAGACTTAGTGGTCCAATTGGATCACAGACTTCAAAACAGAAAAGCATATCGAACCAGGTTTGAGACTCGGGTGTTGGTCAAGACCCATGCTAATCCCAAGGGAGTTGATGTCTCTGAGCCTATGCAAATTGGAGTGGTTAAAGGACCCTTAACTCAAAAGGAACGTGAAAGGAGGCGGCAGTTAAAATTATGTCTTTATTGTGGGAATTCTGGACACTTTCTACGAGATTGCCCGGCAAAACCGCCCCGAAAGGCGGAAGGAGCCGCTGATAAAAACCATAAAGACTCTGTTTCGGGAAATGACTCCGCCCGACAACCTTAGGGGTCCGCTTGCCGAGCTTGAAAACTAACTCTCAGACCTCGCATTTCATTGTGCCAATGGTTCTCGTAGATCCAGAACAGCCTAAGCGGTTGCATGCAATAAAGGCATACATCGATAGTGGGGCTATTGGAAACTATGTGGATCGTGAATTGGTCTCTAGGATTAACCTCCCTCTCTGTCCTAAAACCAGCAAAGATGTCATCACCACAGTCGATGGAACTGAAATTGCCTCTGGACCGGTAACACATTCCACTACTGAGGTGACTCTTATTGGTCCCGACAGCCATCGGGAGGGTGTTGTGTTTGATGTAATCAAGGCTCCACAGTTTCAGGTTATTCTTGGAATCCCTTGGTTAGAGACACATAATCCTCGAATTGATTGGCGAGCTAAGAGGATAACCTTCCCGGATTGTACACAAACCTGCTACCCAGAAAACCTGAAGATTAATCTAGCATCTGTAACCTCTGCCTCCATGCAACTACCTCCGGAATACCAAGACTTTCAGGACGTCTTCCAAAAGGAACAGGCCAACACGTTACCTCCTCACAGATCGTACGATTGCCAAATCGATCTGGTGCCCGGTGCACAAACCCCTTGTAGCAGGATTTATGCCCTTACTGAACCTGAGAACCTGCATTTGAGACAATATTTGGATCAATACCTAGCTAATGGTTTTATTCGCCCGTCAAAGTCCCCGGCATCTTCGGCTTTGTTCTTCGTGCCCAAAAAAGAAGGCGACCTTAGAACTTGTATCGATTACCGCGCATTGAACCAGATAACGGTTAAAAACCGTTATCCTCTGCCTCTGATCCCTGAACTCCTTGACCAGGTGAAGGACGCTTGCATATACACCAAGTTAGATCTCCGGGGGGCTTATCATCTGGTACGAGTTAAAGAAGGCGACGAATGGAAAACTGCCTTCCGTACTAAATACGGATTATTTGAGTACCAGGTGATGCCTTTCGGATTGTGTAACACGCCGGCTGCCTTCCAATACTTCATGAATGATGTCCTTCGGAACTCATCGATGTTTGTGTTGTGGTATATATCAATGACATTCTGGTGTACTCCTCTTCGGAATCTGATCACAGAAAACACGTCAGGGAAGTACTTGAAAAACTGCGCCAACACAAACTATTTGCTAAACTGGAGAAATGTGTTTTCCATACCACAGAAGTCGAGTTTCTAGGTTTCATCCTGACACCCAAAGGAGTCCGAATGGACTCAAGAAAAGTGGATGCCATCCTCAAATGGCCATCACCTAGCTCTGTAAAAGGGGTTCAAAGTATGCTCGGCTTGGCCAATTTCTATCGCAGGTTTATCCCGGAATTTTCATGCGTGGTACAACCCATTACTGCACTCTTGAGGAAAAATAAACGTTTTGAATGGTCTGAAGAAGCCGAGCAGGCCTTTCAGGATTTAAAAGCTAAGTTTACCTCTGCACCTATATTGAAACACCCACGTCCAGATCTCCCTTATGTCGTCGAGACTGACGCATCCAGCCTAGCCATGGGAGCTGTCCTGTCCCAAAGAGATCCCGAAACCAACCAACTGCATCCCGTAGCATTTTGGTCCAGAAAATTCTCGGCACCCGAGGTTAATTATGCAATCACTGACAAAGAACTGTTAGTCATTAAGTCCGCTTTTAAAGCCTAGCGGCATTATCTGCTTGGCGCTCGACATACCATCACAGTGATCACTGATCACAGGAATTTACAGCATTTGAAAACCGCCAAGGCTCAGTCATCACGGCAGCTCCGATGGGCTTTGTTTTTCGCTGAATTTGATTTCGTGATTACCTATCGACCTGGCTGCAAGAATGGCAAAGCAGACACCTTATCCTGAATTGGAATGGGAGAATCTGATACAAACTCAGAACCAGTACCAATAATTCCCGAACAGAGGATTCTAGGTATGACTTTGTTACAGACGCTAGAAGACATTCAAGCCAGAGTGAAACAACTCCTGGACCCTACAACCTTACAGGATTGGATACAAAAGGGATCAGACTTTACCATAGATAATGGTTTACCTTATTTCCGAGGACACTTATTCCTGCCACATAAGGAATTACACGAACTAGTTATTTCCGGTTTTCATGATACATTAATAGAGGGACACCCCGGTATTGCCAAGACAGAGGAAAAGGTGAAACGACAATTTTGATGGCCCTCTTGGCGAAAAGATGTTAAATCTTTTGTGATGTCCTGTGGTGTTTGCGCCCAAAATAAAAGTCAAAAGAAAAGACCAGCCGGTCTCCTTCAACCTCTAGACATACCACCAGCACCCTGGCATACCTTATCAATGGATTTTATTATGGACCTGCCTCCTTGTTCGGGGTACAATACTATTTTGGTAATTGTGGATTTGTTTTCCAAAATGGCCCACTTTATTCCTTTGAAAGGTTTACCTTCAGCTTCTGTCCTAGCCAAAGAATTCCTCGAAAATATTGTTCGGCTACATGGATTCCCATCTATACTAATCTCTGACCGGGGAAGCCAATTCATTTCCCAGTTCTGGCGCAAATGTTGTCAAATGGTGCAGATCGACGTAAGATTATCGACCAGTCACCACCTTCAGACCGATGGTCAGACCGAGAGGACAAATCAGACCCTTGAGCAGTACTTACGGTGTATGTTACAGCAATCTGAAAGCAACTGGAAAGACATTCTTTGGATAGCCGAATACGCATATAATAATTCGGTACACTCTGGAACTGGCCACAGTCCTTTTTATACGTTGTTTGGGCATCACCCTCGAACCTCAAACCTTGACTCACCTCAGAACCTCGGAATGCCTGCAGTAGAACATCTGCATTCTACAATTACCCAAGCCTTCAAAGAGGCAACTACGCATGTACAACAAGCCAAGAGAAAATACAAGGAGAATGCAGATCTACATCGGAGTGAAGCACCTCCTATCATATTGGGGGTCAAGTGTGGTTAGCTACCAGACATTTACCACTCAAAGGGCCTCAAACTTTTAACCCAACATATCTGGGACCTTATTCTATCACAGCAATAATTAACCCAGTGGCTGTCAAACTTGATTTACCAGCTAGTATGCGAATTCACCCTGTTTTTCATGTGTCACTTCTGAAACCAGTGGTACCCGGAACCCGACTACTGAAACCTCCAGAACCTATTCTAATAGATGGGGAGCCCGATTTCGAAGTGAAGAACATTTTAGACTCAAAAATGTTTAGGTCAAAACTGTTCTACCTAATTGATTGGAAGGGGTACGGACCTCAGGAGAGGTCGTGGGAACCCAGCGACCATGTACATGCACCTCGATTAGTCAGGAAATTCCACCGACTCTTCCCAGACAAACCAAAACCCCCGGAGGGAACAACCTTGGGAGGGGCCTTGGGGGGAGTGCTGTCATGATGCCCACTCCCGGGGAGCCGGTTCAAGCCCTGCGTCCCCGAAAGAGGACATCCAGTCCCTCATAAAAGACATCAGTCCTGGCGCCGTAGGCGCCAGGCTCATTATGGGAGTGCTTGGGTGCACTTTCCTGATGCAGACCATGCTGCAGGATCCCCGCCTCCTTGAGGCCTAAAAGGAACTACTTTACCTGTGGGACTAATTTACCATCCGGGCGCGGAAGGGTACATACCTGATTGGAGGAAGGATACATACCGGGAACTTCTTCCAAGGCTATTTAAACCCCACCCGAACAGCCACACGTGCTTCGCGTTGTTCTTCATCTAGCAGCTGGACGCTCACTGTGTCTGCTCCTGCATCCTGACTTCTGCCACGCCTGCCAGCATCCTGGATCACCTGCAAAGAAAGAGAAGAAGAGAACAGAAGAAGGAAAAGTCCTTAACTGCTAAAACCGCATCCCGGAGACATCTCGCCGACAATCCTGAAAAGGAAGACTTTTATTTAAAAGCTCATCGCGTCAATCAGTGCAGTGCCGCATTCCACTCACCTTTACAGGGCGCCTCCATGTTCAGCAGCGATCATCCGGATTCGCAGTCACGCACCAGCGCCTAGAGGAAAAAGGCAAGAACAAAAGGTGAGAGAGAGAAGGGAATAAGGAAAGCTAAATCTCCATGTTAAGACTTACCTATTGAGTCATTCCCTCTTCATTTCGGGTCCGTGCCGCATCCTGGCATTTCCGGACCCCGGCCCCTAAGGGGAAAGAAAGACATCAGCGTTAATGAGCGAATGAAAAGACATTACCAAAAAAACGCTCATTAAAGACTTACCTGATTTCTAAAAGGATTTCACCTCTCATCTCGGGTCAGTGCCTGTTCCCCGGCATTCCGTATCCCGGCCCCTATGGGGAAAAAGACACTAGCATTAGTACATTAATGCATGGACACAAGGGGAACCTCTTATCAAAAAACTTACCTGGAAGCCAAGCAAGTTTGGTTCTCACCAATCCGAAAATCCAGTGAAGTAACTGGATACCAACGCGCCCCTGCATCAGAAGCAGGATGGAGAGCTTGTCCTTCCAGACCCTAAGAAGGATACTTCTGCGAGCCAAACAAGCCAGATTTGGGGGCCCGGTCCAGTCCGTCTTCCGAACCCTGCGCATCACCTTAGAAGAGGTCACAGCAGCGCGAACCAGGCCAGCACCTCCGTGGGAGTCAGGTGAGCGTTAACCTAGGCCATGATTTGATTTTGATGGTACCTCACTCTGTAGATATCCTATTGAACAAAACCCAAACGCAACACCTCACCTCTGCAAGGCTAACAAGGTATGAATTAATTATGTTTGCCCCTCACATTCAAATTAAGAGGTGTTGTAGTCTTAATCCCGCTGAACTCTTACCTTTTCCGCAAAACACTGTCGGTGACGAAGAATTACATGCCTGCCTGTATACCACTGAACAAGAAACGAAGGGCAGGATAGATTTTATGGATACTCCTTTGGATAATGCAGAAGGGGAGCTGTTTTGTGATGGCTCCTGCTTCAAACTTTCAGATGGTACATCTACAGCTGCTTACGCAGTTACTACGTTGAGTAAAGTTGTTGAAACTAAGAGAATTTCGTATAACTCTGCGCAGGGCGCAGAGATTATAGCATTGACCCAAGCTTGTGAACTCTCCGAAGGGCATATAGTAAATATATATACTGATAGCCAGTACACCTTTGGGGTGGCTCACAACTTTGGGAGGCTCTGGTCAGAAAGAGTGTTCCTGACCTCACATGGGACCAAGATTGATAGTGCAATTGCTCTCGGCACTCTCGCTCCCTAGGCAGTTAGCGATCATGAAATGTGCAACACATCGTAAGGTCATAGATGATGTGGGAAAAGGGAACACTTTTGCGGACCTGATAGCCAGGCAAACGGCCACAGACCTTAGCACGGACATGTATGCTTTAAGGGAAATGAAAGATGCTTATGTAATGGATGAAGGTATTGGGTCTGTGCGAGATATTCAAACTGATGCCACAACAGAAGAATCTAAAAGGTGGGCCGAAGGAATGGGGAAACTAGATGATGATGGGTGCTGGGTGGATACATCTGAAGGAAAATGGTTTCTCCCTGATTCATATGTGCTGGCAATGGTTACGATGGCACACGGTCCTACACATGTGTGTGCTCAGCAGATCACGAAAATGTTAGAACAAGTCTGGGTGAATAACAAGATTCCGGAGACTGCAAGACGTCATGTCCAGAAATGTATGATCTGCTTGCAGCACAATGTGGCAAAGGGGACAGTAACTCCAAGGGGAAGCTTTGGGCCCCCTTCTGTTCCCTTCAAGGTCATTCACTTTGATTTTATTGAGATGGAACGGTGTAACAATCTGAAATATGTTCTTGTAATTATTTGTGCTTTTAGTAAATGGGTCGAGGCTTTCCCCGTTAAAGATGCTACTGCCATGACCACTGCAAAGACTATGGTAAAATAATTCTTTCCTTGATTTGGGCTCCCAAGGGTAATTTGGTCGGACAATGGTCCTCATTTTGTTGCAGCAGTAATTTTGCAGATATGCACAGCGTTACATATTGAGAAACGATTTCACTCAGCTAGACATCCTCAAAGTGCTGGGTTGGTGGAAAGACATAATGGTATCTTAAAGAATAAGCTTGCAAAAACATGTGCCGATACCAAGCTGAAATGGCCAGATGTCTTACCTATTGTATTATTAGCTATGCGTAACACACCTCAAACTAAGACTGGGCTTTCTCCGTTTGAGGTAGTAATGGGGAGGCCTGCTAACATTTGGGGTCTCCCAAAGCCTAAAGCCCTGAGAGAGCTGGAAAATGTATTGCTTGTAGACTACTGTAACCAGTTAACTAAACACCTGTATTTCATTTATCACCATGTCTATTCAGCTTTACCTGTACGTTTTACAGGCCCAGGACACGATATTCAGCCTGGAAGTTGGGTCCTAGTGAAGGCCTACGAAATGTCTTCCTGTCTCGCTCCTCGTTGGAAGGGACCCTCCCAGGTGCTGTTGGTCACCCAGACAGCAGTGCGGGTGGCGGGGAAGAAACACTGGATCCAAGCGACGCATGTCAAGAAACTTCCTCACCCGACGCCACACGTTACAGAAGAAGCAGAACCCCTCGCTGATGCTACAGTCTCTGATCTTGGAGTAGCAAACAGCGCTGTGAGTGCGTCAGAGAAGTTCTCTGAGCCCGTGGAGCTTGGGGAACAGTCCATTTCGTCTCCGCACTCTCTTGAAATACCACTTCCGGAAAACACTGTTTCAAGTTCTGCGACTTCCGTCGCCTCTGATACGTCGCTTCCCTCAGGAAGTGACGACACCTTATTTTCAGATTAAACAGTCTTGGGTACCACCAGGTACAACCTTCAACGAAGAAAATAGAACTACGGCACGGGTCTTTCCGTGCATTTGGAAAAGAGAAAGTGGTTGACAGTTTTTCTTTTGTATAAGAAAGTTTTGGTTGAACAAAAGGGATTCTGCTGGCTAGGGTTGGGAAGGACTAAGAAATCGCGCGACCGTAGCGTCACCAGCAACGAACATTGGGGTCGTCGATTGAGAAACTACAATGTCTGCCACCTCCACTGCTGCTCCCCGCACTGGACTTGTGAATAGGGGGGTGACCAACGTGGACAATGAACAATGTGCCTGGGCCCCGAAAACGTATTGCTGTGTTTTGATAATGATAATTGGTATTTTTACAATTACTGCTGTAGGACTTTGGTACTTTGAAGAAATGTATCCTCTAAAACCTCTACTACCAACCGAAATTGTACTAACTGCTTTGACTCCCTCTGTACACCTTCACACTCTGTCCCCTAGAGACTCCCAACATAGACAAAAGTATCATAATAACACTTTAATGATAGTAATGAATGCAACGCATGCCATTTTTAACAAGAGTAATTGTTGGATTTGCACACATTTACCGCAACAAGGGACTAGGATGGTATATTCACCCCTTACCTTTAACGACTGCTTGCTATGCCTCTCTTAGAGCACTATTCTTTGGCCGTTGGAATGACAGCATCTCAGGGAACTTTGGTGGAATTAATTTGAATGATTTCGAGAAACGTGAATTGACTCTATTGGGATGCTCGCTTTTTGCGAATAGAAGTAAACCTAACGTTGCTTCTATTAGGCCATCTGATAAACTATCTCTTCCCTTTCAAACTCTAATTTCCTTTAAAATGGCTCCGATAGGCAATAAGGACCTGTGCCTCCTTCCTACTCTATAAATCATAGCCCTGATTCAGTCCCCTTTTGTGTACAAAGAAATGGTACTCGGCCAATGGGAGATTTTGAAGGTTGTGTGAACATTGTAAATTTGACTGGAGAAAACAGGCCTCTGTATGTAGGGGGGCCTGTTTATTTTGTTTGTGGTAGTTTAGCATTTCCCTGGTTGCCCAAGGATTGGCAGGGAGCGTGTTATTTAGGAATCCTATTACCTGGGGTATTTGTAGCTAGTACATTGGAGGTTTCTAAGGCTCGCCCACGGCGGGACAAGAACGGAGATACCCCATGGCAAGTATTAGGAGATATAGCAAAATCAGTTGTGCCCTTTTGGGGACAGATAACAAACTCTGAGAACATTAGGGGATTAGCAAGGGTACTGGAGAGAACGATCAACCAGACCACGGACATACTCTACAATATGACACTAGAACAAAAAGCAATAAGATTGGTAGCACTCCAAAATCGGATGGCATTAGATGTCATTCTGGCAGAACGAGGTGGAGTATGCAAATTGGTGGGGTCCGCTTGCTGTGTTTTCCTCGCCGATAATTTTTAAAGCAATACAGAACTTGCATATCCTTAGTTCTGAAGTGCATATCCCTGTAGGAGATTGGAATCTTAGCACCTGGTTTTGGGATTCTTTACGATCTTGGGGCTGGAAGGTGCTTTCTGTCATTCTGGTTATATTAGGGATCCTGCTATTCCTTTGTTGCTGTTTTCAATGTCTTCCGAGTATATGTGGAATGCTAGGGGGCTGTTGTGCCCAAGCAGTGAGCACAATAGGACATAGAATATATACCCAGATACAGCATCTAAAGAGTTTGTGTTACAAGAGGAGATGAATGACCTAATGGCTATAGATATTACAGACAATGATTTGGGATGTATGGATGACAATGCATGGAGTTATTTGCAAAAGTATTAGAAATGATATTAGCACTTGGCATAGGCCAAAAGGAGGGTCTGTTGGAATTGAAATAATATTATGCCTCCTATCGCAGTAAATTGAATGTGTATTGGCTTACGCCAAGTTGTCTAAAATATCATGTGAATAGACTCCGCGGCAAGGTCTTGACCTTAACGAAAAGTAATGTAAGTCGCCATCTTGGATTTAGCCGCCATTTTAGGTCCTCTTGTAAATGTGGAAGTCACCCTGATCATCAAAATGGAGGCTGAATGACATTCTGATTGAGATTCTGGCCGTTGTGACCTCCGCACACACAAATAATTAATAAGCCTGCAGGCCACTTGTCGGGGTCGCGAACTGAGACCTTGTCCTATTGCTGACCTATGTGTAAATGTACAACTGTATCAGCGAAACTGATCAAAACGCATAAATTATAGGATTGACCTGGCAAGGAACTCTAGGCCTGATCCCAAGAATGGTTAACCCGCGAGAGGGTTGACCAAAGGCTGGACAAAACATATAAAAGATGTACGGTCTCTCTACTAATGCATCGAACCTTTGTTGAAGTTCGTTACGTTACTCTGAGAGCCGAATAGCTATCCGTTTGTCAATTGACTTTGGTAACTGTTGTAGCTTTTAAATAAAGCACTTGTATGTTCTTTGTAACCTGTGTTGGTGTGTTTCCTTTGGGCTTCCCAGCCTCATAGCAATTTTTATGTTTTCACAATAAGGCAAGAACTTGGCCTGCTCTCCTTGACTGCAATAGTGGCCCAAAGCACAATGCAACTATTTAGAAAGATTCGACACCTGGAGAGCCTCCAAATATACTGCATGATTAACGAAGAAATTACGAAGAAATTACGAAAGGAAACAACCAGATGCTAAAACACTGGGTTGAAATTCAACAATAAACATTGCAGGAGATTGCGTGTTCAGAAGAAGATCTACTCCAAAATCTTTTAAGAATCAAATCGAAAATGGAATGGCTAGACTGGATAAACACAAACGAAAAAGCAGTATCAAACAAACTGCTAAGCCATCTGTCACCTGCTCCTAACAAGCTTAGAGAGCCTATGGAGTACTGCACAAAGTATCCTAGTAAATTGTTAATGAAAACTCTACTAAAAGCTCGTCTCAACCTACTACCCACCCAGGAAATTTTAGCTATCAGAGCAGCATCTAAGGACAAAACTTGTTGACTCTGCAAAAATTCAGAAACAATAGAAACTACAAGAGATCTACTGATGGCCTGCCCGGCGATTGCACAAGAAAGGGACGCCTTCTTTGGCCCTCTGCGCATAAACTCTTTCGTAGACGATGAAGATACGCGGTGGAACCGTCTAATCACAGGAGCTCGTACTAGATGGTTTATTCCGACGGCTAAACCTCTAATCATCGCCAAGGAAAAGACCAACCCTCATTGATGCCAACGCAAATTTGTATCCATTAGCTAGAAGGCATCCCAGATCTCTCGGCATAGTCTAGACGACCAAAAAGTCCATCTACTTCGTAATGACGAAAAAAAAATGTTTTGTAAAAATCTAAAAAGATTATACACAAAATAAAAAAATAAAAAAACAAAAAAAGAAGGTGTTGGGATCTGCTCTATAACAGCCCCCCAGATGAAACTGCACCAAACTATTAAAAATAATTCAAAGCCTGAGCTATACTATTTTGTGCAAATTCACCAAAAAACAGCAAAGTTATAAGCCATCCAAAAAGTGCTGTTCCTATCGGAAGTGCAACTTAACCATAAGTACAGGATCTCTAACACAGACCCTGTATCATAATGTTTATCCAAAAGAAAACAATGAGTCAATACTTTAATTAGGCCAACAAAGTAATTTATTCTGCTTATTTGCAAGCTTTCATTGAAATTCTCCACTTCCTCGGGAAGAGATGGAATGAAGCCTTACATAATTAATGATTACATAGCCCCTCCTGGAAATACACTGTTATGTGTGCCTGCCTGTGTAGCCGATGTCTAGTTTTGCTCAGAGAGGTGTATATTAGATAATGAACTCAGTCTGGCTTCAGAGCTGCCATAGGCACGGAAACTACTCTCCTGAAAACCTATAAAGACTTGCTCTCTAAACTCGATGCCTGCTCTACTTCCGTTCTCATCCTTCTTGACGTTTCCTCTGCCTTTGATACGATCCACCATGCCACCGAGATACATTGGCTCTGTGGTACACTTGTCATCACGGACCTTCCTCTGGACTGGATGACCTCCTTCCTCTCTGACTGACCTTACCAGTTTAAGTTGGGCTCTTTTCTCTACACCATCTCACTCTCCACCTGCAGTGTCCGTCAGGGCTCTATCCTATCGCCTTGGCTGTCCAACATTTACCTCGCCCCTCTAGCCCATTTGATCTCCACCTTCTCTCCTAAATTCCAGTGTTATGCTGATGACACTCAGCTCTCCTTCAAACTTCTCTCCAATGCTTCCTTCTCTTCCTCTCTCATTCCTGACTGCCTGTCGGCTTTTCAGGCATGGTGCAGGCTAACAATCTCTGCCTTAATACCAGTAAGACAGAGATCCTTCTCATTGGGACCCCTACACCCTCTTTCCCTCCGAGACTCTGGCCGTGCTCCATTGGCCCCCTCCCCTAACCTTACCATGAGGCAAAAAACATTGGTGTCATCTTTGACTCCTCTCTCTCCTTTTCTCCTCACATCAGGGACCTTGCCAAGAAGGCCCACTTTCAGCTGCACCTCCTCAGAGGCATTCTCCCTTTCCTCACCTTCCCTCAGAAACTCAATGTCTCCAGAGCTCTGGTCCTCTCCAGGCTGTACTACTGCAGCAGCCTCTTCCTCAATCTGCTTAATTCCCCCCTTGACCCACTTCAACAAAGTCAGAACAGGACTACAAGTCTTATCCTTGACCTCAAGCCCAGGGACTGCATCTCTCCAGCCCTAAAATCTCTCCACTCTCTGCCGGTTGTTGTGAGGCTCAAGTTCAAGACCCTTTGCATCGTCTGCAAGGCTTTCTGGAGCCTTGGATCCCACTACATCCAACTCTCGCACCCTAAATACCTCCCTGCTAGAGCACTTTGGTCATCTAGCTCTAACTCTCTGTAGATCAGACTGACATTAGAGCACTTTGGGTAGCATGCATGCAATGGATGGGATGCAGAATAACTCTGACACGAAATAATCAAACCAACTCAGGCAGATGGCAAAGTTTGCTGTTTTAGTATAAATTGTCTAAAACAGGGAGTTGCAGCAGACATCAACTGATGTTTGCTCGAGTCTCTCAGCACATTTCACATAAAAACACATTTATATACTAAAAATGTGTCTTACGTGATGTCATACTATGTGGCAAATGAGAAAAACCTATGAAAGGCTGTGATAGGCTCATGAGGAACATCTAAGTATATTTCCTATAATGGTTGGAGTTATGATTGGATTTCTACTGTCAGGTGGACCATTTATGCCTACCTCTAATGCAAGTCATCTTCAACACTATTAAGTACACAATATATCATTTGCTCTCAAACTACAAGGCCCTTCATTATATGGCCCTCTATAATTGGTTGGCACGCTTGTGCCATGTCTGGAACATTCGGTTCACTTAGCAGCACGTAAGCTCAGATCCACATGCCAGGAAGTGGAATTGACTTTACCTCCCCACCCAATTAGCCCAATATTTCTCATCACGCATGCCTTCTGCCATGAAGATTGTCTTTGAACTTGGCCTTGCAAAGTATTATCGTCTGTGAGAATATAAAGGAGCACTAGAGGAGGGCTTAGTTGCCAACCTGATGTTAGAGACGTAATTACTACCCCTGTTAGTATGGAACGTATACTTAGATGTTCCCTGTAAGCCTATCATATTCCAATGTAGGTGTGTGTAGTTTGCCACGTAGTCTGACGTTAATGATGATGAAATTTGACTATAAGAGTTGTGTTTTTTATTAAATTCACTGAGACCGTGCTTTGCGACCTCCGTTGATGCCCGTTGTAACTCCCTGTTTTAGATCATTTCTAATAATACTGTACTATGTTTTGTCAACTTCCTGAGAGGGTTTGATCAATGATATATGAGTAAGTTCTGCATCCCTATCCATCTCTAAGTATTGCTACCTTATCTTAAAGGACCCTTGTCTATGGGTTCACGTGGTAGCAGAGGTAGGATCGTTGAAGATCCGTCGACCCAGTAGGCTTTTAAGGGTCTCAGAATATAGGACGTCTCTGCCATTTGGCTGGAGGACCACAAGGCTTCTTGTGGATAGCGGCCAAAACAAGTTTTCAAAACACAACAAGATAGGTAGGACAGGTCCATCCTTCACGGAATTCCCCTCCCGGGTTCGTCAGGCAGCTGAGCGGACCGAAGCCTAGTTGGACGGTTGAGGAGGAGACAATCCCGAGGTTCAGGAGCTGAAAAGCAAATGGTGAGTAGATTGAGAAAGGTAACAAAAAACTATGTTTGAATATTAAGTGGGGAAAATGATAATTGGAAGAAAGTAACAGAGGGTTGGTGGGGTGTTTAGTTAATGACAAAGATAGTCAAGTAGAGGTATCAAAAGGATGAGGAGTGTCATAGATTAAGTCCAGAAATCCTACATCCAGGGAAGTCGAGAAGAAGTTATTTCAAAATCCAAGTGGATATGCCTAGGCTACGAGCCAACAAGTTTCGCTAAGAGAGATAACTTATGCTCCGATCGGAGTAACTTTAGGAGTAAGGATAAGTAGCGAGGAGCGATAAAGAAGAGATATATGTTGGGGCTGGCCAGTCTGTCTTTTTATATATGTCCTCTCTCTCTTTTGCTCCTCCTCCTCGCTCTATTCCTCTCTCTTCCTCTGGCCCTTCTGTGGCCACCTCTCCTCCCCCTTCTCTGCCTTTCGCCTGTTCACCCCAGAAAGTCTGATCTATGAAACTCTCATCAAAACAGGTTCTACCCTGTTCCTCTAAAACCATCAAGGACCACATTGAAACCCTGGATCCTGTGTTGGCTGACTTCTGCAACCACTACTTCACCATTGGAGTCTTCCCTTAGCCCCTTGAAGCACTCCCTTGTGCACCCTCTTCTTAAGAAACCCTCAGCCGACCCCGCCTGCCCTGCTAACTACCGCCCATTCTGCTTCAATCCTTTCCTGAGCAAGCTCCTGGAAAAGCTAGTCATCTCCAAGCTTAATCTTCACACTGAATTGGCTGGTTGTCTCCATGACCATCAGTCTGGCTTCAGGGCTGCTAGAAGAATGGAAACTGCTCTCCTGGACATCCGTGAAGACCTGCTCTCCAACCTTGACTCCAATATCCCCTGTGTCCTCATCTTACTTAATCTCTCTTCTGCCTTTGACAGGTCCACCATGCCATCCTGCTCAAGCGTCTCAGTGCTAACCTGGGTATCACTGATCAGGCCCTGGCTTGGCTGACCTCTTTCCTCTCTGATCGACCCTCCCAGGTTACAATTTGGGTCCTTCCTCTCCACGATCTCTATGTCTACCTGTGGTGTTGCCCAGGGGTCTAATCTCTCTCCCTGGCTGTTCAACCAATACCTGGCACTTCTTGCCCACTGCATTGCCGCTCTCTGCTCAAACTTTCAGTGCTATCTGAAAGATACTGAGCTCCTTTTCAGGCTCCCTTCCGCCAACTCTTCTTCTTCTCTTATCTTCGACTGTCTGTCTGCTCTCCAGGAGTGGTGTGCTACCAGCAATCTCTGCCTTATGCCAGTAAGACTGAGATTCTCATCATCAGCACACCTGCTCCCTCCTTTCCGGTCACTCTCAGGCCGAACTCTCTTGACCCTCTTCCTTCACCCACCATGAGGCTAGAAACTTGAGGGTCATCTTCATCTCCACTCTCTCCTTCTCTCCTCACATCTCTGATGTCTCTAAGAAGTCACACTACCAGCTGCACCTTCTCAGAGGTATTCTTCCTTTCCTCTCCTTCCCCAAGAAGCTGACTGTCTCCAGAGGTCTGGTTCTCTCTAGGCTGGCCTACTGCAACAGCCTCTTTCTAAATCTGCCTGCTTCTACTCTCTGCCCTCTGCAAAACATCCAGAACAGGACTGCGAGACTTGTCCTTGGCCTCAAGCCCATGGATCGTATCTCTCCAGGACTGAAATATCTGCACTGGCTCCCAATCGCTGTGAGGATTAAGTTAAAAAACCACTGCATTGTCCACAAGGCCTTCTGGGACCCCAGCCTTCTGGGGCCTGGGGCCTCAATAACTCCAACTAAATATCTTCCTTCTCGAGCTGTTCGCTCATACCCCTCTACTGCTCTACTGCCTCAGGACAGTCGCTTCTCCAAGCAATGAGTTGGTGGTAGATCTCTTTCTTCGGCTGGGGCCTCCCTCTGGAACAGCCGCCCTGCCTCCCTGAAACTTGAGGAAAACCATCTCCAGTTCTGGAAGCACCTCAACACCTTTCTCTTTGCTTCTGATTTCTCTCCTCCTCTCCCCTGCTGAATTCCTGAATGAAACTGCACTGGTCACCTGGTTACCCACTGATCTCAGGCCCAGGTCCCCTACCCTGCCAGATGCATATCTGAACTGCCTTCTGGGCATCCCCTGCACTTGAGGGCTGTTTCTGCATCCCTACAGTCTTCCCAGCTTTGACACTTGATGCCTGAACTTACCCCTGCACTTGCCACAAGCTGGCCACACCTTTACCTATTGTTTTTATTTTTTTTATTTATTCTCTATGTTGATCCTATGTTTTGCACTGCCACCTCCCCTTTTCCCCCACACTTTCCCTTCCCGCCCTCCCCTGCAATTGCACGATCTCAAAGTCACCTGCCCTAGTTAGATCGTTTTCTTTGTCTTCCCTCTGTTACCCCTCCCTTGCCTCGTCGCACCTTGAAACACTTGTGTATAATCGCATTATAAATGCCATATCAAGTCATATCATATCATATTGTATGTTTTGTATGTGTTAAGGAAATGATGATATGTCGAAGAGCGACAAATAATAGATTGTGGTAAAGGCTGACGGTAGATTATTTATTTATTTAGTTGTTAATGGTATCGATTGACTAGGTAGAATGAAGAAAAGTGAGACATAGAGGCTTGGAGCGGCACCCTCATATTAAATAGTTTTTCTGAAAACAATTTTTTTGTGTAAAATAATGGTAAGTATTGATATTCGATTGTGACTTGTCATGATGTAGGAGGTTACTCCGCACATGAACCTGTCCAAACAACTGCCAAAACAAGCACCCAAACTTAAGCAGTATAGTGCAGAATGGGTTAAGGGAACGGCAGATAAAATGTTCATGCCATGGCCACAAGGGGATCACTACTTGCTTGCTGCATACACAGGAAAGAAATTTGAAAAAAAGTTAGCAAGCCTAGAGATTTGGAAAATGTATCAGGAGGAAAGGGAAGACCTGCCTCCTGAATACTGGATGCTTAACCAGTGTAAAGAGGGCGGTGATGAGCCTTCTGCTCCCCCTAACGCACATTGAGTAAAATTGGCAAGGGGAAGACCAAGACGAGCGAGATAAAAAAGACAGGGCATGAGAGAAACAATTGAAAGAAGATGAGTATAAAAGAAAGAGTAGACAAAGACAGGAACAACTGTATCAGGAAGAACAGTTAATAAAAGAGGAAAGAGCAGAAAAGCAGAGGAAATATTACAATAGGCAGAGACCAATCGAAGCATGAGACAGGCTAGAAAAGGAAAGAGAAGAAGAGGAAGAACAGAAATTAAGGGATAAAAGAATGCAATGACGCAGATGACGAGGTGCATAGGGCAAATGATTGAAAGGATGCAAAAAGACAGGTAGAGGAAAGGGTTAGGGATGAAGCCAAGTAACAGAGAATTTGATGAGGAAATGGAACGAAAAAGAAGACAGAGGACACGCCACATTGATCGCATTGAGAGAGAGCTAATGGAACAGAGTCCAGTAGTATTTTGGCAAGACATAGAGGAGTACCTCCCATCGCAAGAACATACACCAGGATCATCTCTACTAAATCTAGTGGAGAATTTTGAGATGGAAGCATCAAATACAGAATTGTCAGTAAATGAGGAAAAAAAGTTAATTGAGAAATAAAGGGAAAGACGATCAATCTGAAAGTCATGATGCAAGGATGTAGGCCTGTTTAACCTTGAGCATAGAGTCTTGTTTTTTGGACAGGCTAACTCTAAAAAGAGATAAGAAGGAGGACTGTCATACTAGTTGGGGACAAGATATGTCAGACGAAGACAGGAAAAGCTTCTTTGAAGAAGAGGGTGATGGTGCATGTGGTCCTGAGGGATGCTTTCAGACAGATAAGGAAGTAAGATGTTGGACCTGCCTAAAGAAAAGATGCCAGAGCCTATGGTGAGGTCATTACCAGGAAGAAGTCGATCAGGAACCACTGTCCTTACTAAAAATAGGCAGACGAAGGGAGGCAATTGCAATTTTGGGATTTCACAATTTCCCTTGTTAGAAAAAGAAGGGTCCAGACCACAATATCTCCTGTGACCCCAGATGGATAAGGATAATATAAGGTGTAAACTTCTGAGTTTGACTCCGGGTGCTGGGAAATGGATCGATGTATTAGAGAAAATGACAGGAGGAAATACATTAGCTTTAAGGGACATTAAGGGTCTTCTAGCCGCTATCCTTGGGGAGAGGGATGAGGACATTTGGACGAGAGCAGGATACTCAAGTGTCACAGCACAGAACACAGCACATGATGGGGCACTGTTTAATAACTGCAGAGCAGCAGTCTGGAAAGCGATTAGAGTACAATATCCTGATATGTGGGGGAAATCGATACCTGTATTCTATCATATTTTATGTCAGGGATGGCCAGACCAGGTACAGAGACAGCTTAAGAAGCTGGTGGGTATGGAGGCAAAGCCATGGCCAGAAATACAGTGGCCATTGCGCACCATTGCCGATTATTGCAAGAGAAAAATCAAAAGAGAGAAGATGCTAGGAAGCTTGAGGAAGCTAAATTAGTACAGAAGAAGCTGTCGAAATATGCTATAGAAGGGGTGATGTTGTCTAGCAGAGAAGGGCAAGGATCACAACAGACAACAGTTATGCCACAAGAGAATAACCAATGGCAGTCAGATCAAAGAGGGAATGGATTTATGTCGAGAGGCAGGTGAGGCTTTTGCGGAAGGGGAGGCTTTCAGAATAATCAGGGAAACTTTCAGAATAACCAAGGCGGTTTTCAGAATGTACAAAATGATAATCAAGGCATGCTGGGAAGGCAAATTAGAAGATCCCCCTACTGTGTGTTGGACATGTGGAATCAAATGTCATATTTCGTGAACATGTGGGAGCCAAAAGTGTGTGCAGGATGGGTAATTCTCGAGAGGAAGGGCAGTTTATACTCCAGCATACAACCCACAAAGCAGGGACGGGTTTGCCCAAGATCAGACAGTGTATCAAGCACAAGCACCATGAACACAACAGCCTATGCAAGCACAGCAATTACCATTGAAACAGCTGCAAAGGCAGTCACAGCACGCACCCATGCAGATATAGCAGAGCGCAAATAGAGGACAGCTATTGACTCCTACATTAGGGGGTGTCACCATTGAGGGTGGGAATCCTTTACAGGTACGGGAATAAGTATGTGCCCACAAGAGGACAGGTCACAGGATGACTTGATGTGCTCTGTACTATTGGTGATGCCAAATACTCAAGAGGAACCAAGGGTTGATGTTACCATAGGAGACAAATCCTTTTCTTTTTAGTAGACACAGGGGCAACTCACTCAAGTATAAGAGAGGGAACATTTTCGTTATCAGGAAATGCCATGAATGCTCAAGGGTTCTCTGGAGCTACAAGCAGAGTTCCTTTTACTGAGAAATTGCCAGTCTCTCTGGGAGAGTGTGATATATCTGTCCCATTGTATTCAAGGCCGACACCAGTTAATATACTGGGCTGAGATTTTATGACGAAGCTAAATATGACAATTTCCTTCATGGATAAAGGCATGGTGTGTTCAATGCCAGGAATATATTATTTAAATGTGGGTTAATTTATCATGGTATTTACTGGGCAAATAGCCATGAGAGGGACGCAGTTACAGCCAGGCATCTTTCACTATTGGTTGTGCATCTTTTTAACGTGGTTACCCGGTTTAGTGGGCAAGATTATGAGAATACCTGATGAATTTCTGTTCAGGTCACAGATACTTATGGAATAAGGGGGGGGGGGCAGGTTTTTCCCTTCGAATTACAGGCACCCATAGCGCAAGGGGAGTTGGCCATGCTCAAAGGATTTGATGATGAGGGCAGGCCATAGAGAACAATGATTGGTATTGGTGAAGGATATAGATTGACCTATGTCACTGACAAGGATATGTTTAAAGACGACCCGTCAGATGACGATGTAGTGTTCCAAATGAGCATTACGTATTGGATCAGGACAGAAAGATGAGAAATTCCACAGAAGTTGAAACCAGGAGCAATTTTACCTTGAGCAAGGGTATTTTCAAGACTATATTGGCTATGATGGAACAAGGTATTTTAGCAATGTAAGATACACCAAATAATACTGCAGTGTATCCTATCAAGAAATGAAAAGGTGGATCATGTCATTTAATTCAGGATATGAGACCGATAAACAAGATTCTAGAAGCAGAGTTTCCTATAATTTCAAATCCTGCCACGATTTTGTGCAAGATTCCCCTGGAAGCTCAATATTTTACGGTGGTTGACTTGACAAATATGTTTTTCTGAATCCAGCTGCATAAAAATTCCCAAGATCTTACTTCAATTACGTTTCATTAGACTAAGCTGAAAAGTACACGTTTTGCCCCAGGGGTACTGTGAGTCTCCATTGATTTTCAATAGGGTCCTGCAGATGGGCCTAAGCAATAATGATTTGCCAAGAGTTATGCTGCAATACCTAGATGTTTTTGTTAGTCTGTAGCACAACAGCTAATGATTATTTTAGCAGACAAAGGATATAAGGCGGACAAATAGAAATTGAAGTACTGCCAAGAAGAAGTGTTGTACATAGGACAGTTAATCTTGCCTGAAGGAAAGGTAGTTACACCTGAAAGAGGTGAGGCGATCTTGAAAACATCAAAACCACACACAATAAAGCATATGCAACAGTTTTGTAGGACAATGTTTTTATGTTAGAGCATGGGTTTTTTATTATAGTTCATACATGAGACCTTTGTTGCAGGCCCTGAAAAAGTCACATGTGAATCAGTAAAAAATTGAATTGACTGAGGAAATGGAGGAAGGGTTTGACAGCTCCAGTTTAAGAATTCACAATTATTCTGAGGAGTTCTTTTTATTCTTGCACACAAATGGGACAGTCATGACGGTTGTACTCATGCAGAGAACTACATTGGGGTACAAACCCTTAGCATATTATAGTGGAATTCTCCACCCAGTTATGAGGGGTTACTTCCTTGCGAACAATCGCTGGCAGCAGCCACGTTCGCTATCGAGAAATCTGTAACCGTAGTGATGGGGCGTTCCAAGACATTATTCATTGAGCATGCCTTGTTTGTTGTTTTGGAGAAACCCAAGGGTACACTGACGTCTCAAAGAGCTTCTGCTTATGAGGTGGTTATATTGAATCCAGTGATCAAAATAGTCAGGTGTAAAATGGTGAATATTGCCACGTTTGTAGCCGAACCACTGGCAGAAAGTGAACAAGTGCATGATTGCTCAAACTATGAGGAATTCTATGACGAGATCCCAATGGTAAAGGAGAATGCACTAGCAGCTGGGGAGATTCTCTTTATTGATGGTTCCTTGAAAATCGATTACACTGATGGAGAAAGGCATCCAGGTTCAGCTGTGGTAAGACACAGAGCCAATGGGGAATTTGAAGTGGTAGCAAGTGCGAGACTACCATCTCATTTTCAGCACAGGCTGCAGAATTGGTGGCACTTATTGTCGTGCTCGAGAATCACACAGGGCAGGAAATGACTGTGTACAGTGATTCCGCCTATGTGACGTCAACTGTGCATGCAAGGTTAGCCTGTTGGAAAAGGAGGGGCTACCACAGAGCGGACGGCACTCCAGTGCAACACGTCACAATATTGGCAGACTTATTAAAGCACTACAACTCCAAGTATCCATCACATAGATAAATGCGCAGTACATACTACGTGAACTGACTTTATTTCAAGCGGAAACCAAGCCGCAGATGACGAGTCCAAAAGAGTTGCATATTCTTCTGATATTTTTAGTTTTGATACTCCTGATGTGAAACAGAAAATGGTTGTAATAATGGTTGTGAATGAAAGCTTTAATCATTTGTCATGTACACAGTTAATGGAGGTTCAAGGTGGAGCTCCACTGGAAGAGAAAGACCTGTGGACGCGGAGGGGGTGTTCTTTATCCCCTTACAAAGCACTGTGGCAAGGAGATAGTATGGGTAAACGAGTGATGCTTGTAGCCTTAAAGGAGTTATAAAGATAGGGATCCCAAAGAACCACTTCTTCAGACAAGGATGTCTTGATGTGAAGAGTGGTGAGAGAGTGGTCGATGAATCACCCAGAGGGGGGATTGTAGAGGAAGAGCCAAAAGCCCCTACCAGAAGCTCCGCCCCATGTTGCCTATTTGGTGGGAACCAGAAATTTCGACATGCGCAGTACCAGTGTGGATGCCTATACCGCAAATAATGTTTTAAGGAAGGAATCCATTGAGAAAATCATGCATGCATTCACAAAGAAATTATGGTTTTCTTGACAAAGTCCCGGAAGATGTGTGAAAATAGATGTAGAAAGAGGACTGGTAACATAATGAGGAGTGGAATTGACACACACAGAAAAGATACTTAAGATGAAAGAACATTGACATTTTCTATAACATCTGAAGAGGAGGTGTCAAAGATGAGCAGCATTTCGGGCTTGAGATGAAGATGCTCATGCAAAGAAAAATTGAAGAAAATGCAGACATTTTACAATTGAACTGATGCAGTAACGCAAGTAGACACAGTGATCTTGAGGTTGGTTACGTAGTAAATAGATTGCAGCGATGCGTCAATGTATTTACATAGGAATGTATAGAACCTGGATGGTCCATGATGCACTTTAACAAGACTTGAACCCCGTGAATAGAAGGGGTTTCAGTGTGGCACCGTTGGAAAACAGATAATGGTGAAGGAGAATCCAATAAAGGCTTGGCTGGCCCAGCACCAAGAGTTGAGGCCACTGTGAGCCTGATTGTCTGTCAAGTAGTTACATGAACGTGAGAAAGAAACAAACTTCTGTTTGAAGTGGAATGAAAAAACACTGAAGGTGTCAAGAGTTCATCTTTTAATATAATTATATGCAACAAGGATCTCAAAAACGTGGTCTCCAGTCACATGGACAGATTGAAATAAACTTTCGGTTGAGCTAGACTGAAACTAGAAGATAAAAGCATGCCACACTCCTTTTTATTCTCCGGCACAGAGAGCATTTGCAAGGCCAAGTTCAAAGCCTTGATTGAATGGCAGGCCGCAAGAGTGATGATAGATATCAGATTAATTGGGTGGGAAGCTATGCTCATGACAAGCCCACAGGCACCTGGGGTACCAGCCTGCATGTTGCTAGTGTGTGGAACATTCCAGAAGGGTACAAGCATTCCAACCATTTGTACAGGGCCACGTAATAGAGACCCCTATAGTTTGTGTAACCAATGGATTGTTGTGCATTTTATGACGATGAAGATGACGTGCACTAGAGGAGGGCTTAGTTGTCCACCTAATATAAGAGACCCACTCACTACCCCCGTATGCATGGAACATATACTTATATGTTCCCTGTAAGCCTATCAAATCCCCAAGTAGGTTTTTGTAGTTTGCCACATAGCGTGATGTCAATGATGATGAATTTTTACTATGAGAGTTGTGTTTTTGTGAAATTCACTGAGAACGTGCTTTGCGACGTCCGTTGATGTCCGTTATAACTCTATGTTTTAGATAATTGCAAATAAAACAGTACTATGATTTGCCAATTTCCTGAGTTGGTTTGATTATTGATGTATGAGTAAGTTCTGCATCCCCATCCATCTTTAGGTATTGCTACCTCGTCTTAAAGGACCCAGGTCTATGGTTCAACAGGAAAACAAAAAAACAGCCCCCCCTGTTAGAGTGCTCTCAGGAACACAGAAGGGGATGGGCTGCTGTCAGTCATTGTAGGTGTAGTCCAGCTGAAACTCAGCATGTCCTTTTGCAAGATCAATGGTAGTACAATCATCGACATATCATGCTTGTGTCTTTGGAAACCTGAAAGAGGGGTACACACCCAGTTATGTGTTAGGTCTGTGACTTTTTGAGCTTTATCAGGATTGTGGTACATCACAATCATGAGGAAAGAGTAGGTTTGACTAGATATAGGGGCCTTGATAAGTCTCTTGGAAGCTTATCAGCTGAGGAATTTTTGAGGACTCTGATTATTTGCCTTCAAGAGGGTGATAGGGCCGGTGCAGTGTCAGGTGAATGCCTATGAACAGCTATTGAAAAAATGATGGAAAGTGTCAGGTCTGAATGTTATGATCCCTACATCTTTATGGGTTGAAAAAGTGAGTATGTTAGCTGGGATAGTGACCCCTGCAATACTCTTTCCATCAATATCATTCCCTCTGGCCAATCCACTCTGCTGGACACACCCTGGATGCTCTCATTTCAACAGTCATCCCTCTCTCCAACCCTCTTACGACCCCTCTCTCCTGGTCTGACCACTCTCTCCTCTTCTCCCACATTGACCTCCCCTGGTCCCTGTTGATGTCTCTGCCCACTCTGCCAGTGTCCTTCTCTGTCATTCAACCGATGAAGCATGTGTCTGTCACTGCATTTGCCTCTTCCTTTGTCCCTCCTCCTCCCCCGTAACTTGACTCTCCTTCTGACTCTGCTATAGCTAACCTCCATCAATCTATCTCTAACATCCTGGACATCCTTGCCCCTATTATGAAGAGCTGCATGAAGCCTGCCTCCAAATGCAACTCTTGGTATGATTCTGACATTGAAAAGCCAGTGCAAAATTCCAAAGTGGTAGTGGCAGGCATTTAGCTCATCCTCTGGCAAACTGGCCTTCTGCCTGCTCTAAGGGCAATATTGTTTCAACGTCTGCTCCAAAAAAGGGCTCATTTCCAAGCCTGCATCCCTAGAGCACCCCAATAACACGGCTGAACTCTTTAAAATCTACAAGGATCTTGCCAATCCTATCACAGTCTCCTGCTCTCCTCCTCCCTCCCAGGTCCTCTGCTCTGGCCATCTAATTCTCCTTAAAAACTCTGTACATCCTGTCCTCTCTGTCATATGCTACCCCCAATACCTCCCTTCTCTTGCCTCCCTTGGCCCCTCTCCCCCCATGTTCTCCTTCTCTCTGATTGCACCAGATGAGATCTCTAGAGTTGTCCCCTCTAAACAGGTGCTCCCCTGCTCCTCCAGAACCATCAAGGACAACATTGCCTCTCATGCCCCATTCTTGGCTGACTTCTGAAAACACTCATTTTCCACTAACTCCTTCCCACAACACCCCCTTAAGCACTCCTTTGTTCAGGCTCTCCTAAAAAGCTATCTGCTGGCCCCTATTGCCCGGCTAACTATTGCCTTACTCTATCACTCCTTTTTTGGACAAGCTCATGGAGAAGCTGGTAATCCCCCAACTGACCCTCCACACTGAAGTAGTTGGCAGCCTCCATGAGCACCAGTCCGGTTTCAGGACATCCAGAGGCATGGGAACTGCTTTCCCGATCACCTGTGAGGACCTACTCTGAAATCCAAACTCTAAAATTCCCTCTGTTCTGATCCTCCTCACTCTCTCCTCTGCCTTCGATACAGTCAACCACTCCATCCTCATAATCCGTCCTCATGATGCCCTAGGCATTGCAGACAGGACACTGGTGTGGCTGTCCTCTTTCATTTCAAGTGGACGATCCCAAGTGCAAAAGGGCCCTTTTTTCTTTCTTCTTCACTCTCTACTTGTGGAGTCCCTCAGGGCTCTATACTATCGCCCTGGATCTTTAACATCTACCTGGCCCCTCTGGCCCACCTGATCTTTACATTTGCCCTTCACTTCCAGTGTTATGCAGACAACCCACAGCTCTCCTTCAAGCTGCCATCATCTACCCCGTCTGCCTCCTCCCTTATACCTGACTGCCTGACTGCTATTCAGTCATGGTGCTCTGCCAATGATCTCTGCCTCAATGGCAGTAAGATGGAGATAATTCTCATCGGGATGCCTGGTCCTTGTTTCCTCACCACTCTGTGGCCTGACTTCATGGGTCCCCTCCCCTCAACCACATGTGAGGCAACAAACCTGGGGATCATCTTTGAGTCCTCTGTCTCTTTCTCTACACACATCACAGACTTTGCCAAGAAGTCCAACTTTCAGCTGCACCTCCTCAGGGGCATTCTACCTTTCCTCACCTTCCCCCAGAAGCTCAATGTCTCCAGAGCCTGGGTTCTCTGTAAGCTAAGCTGGACTACTGCAACAGCCTCTTCCTGAATCTACCTCTTTATTCGCTAAACCCCTTCACCTAATCCAGAATAGGGCTGAAAGATGTATCTTTGTCCTCTCATCCAGAGTCCCCATCTCCCCAGCCCTAAAATCTCTCCACTGGCTCCCGGTGACCGCAAAGGATCAAAATCAAGGCCCTTTGCATTATCCACAAGGCTATCTGGGGCATGGGACCTTTCTACATCCATCGTTCCTTCCCTAAATACCTCCCAGCCAGAGTCATTTGGATCTCTGGCTCCAGCTCTCTGCAGGTCCAAAGTTTCTCCAAGTAGAGAAGGTGAGGTAGACTGTGGTAGATCCCTTTACTCAGCTGGCTCCTCCCTCTGGAACGGCCTCCCTGCACCCCTCAGACTTGAGCCAAATCTTCTTAAATTATGGAAACTCGTCAACACTTTCCTTTTCTCCTCTTACTTCCTCTTCCCCCTCCGGTGCTAACTCTCCCTCTGCCGCTGCGACTGGGGCCTGGTACCTTCAGAGCCATACAGGGACCTGACCACCCCTACCAGTCCCCACAGCAACCCCTGCCAGCACTTGCCTTTGGACTCCCTTACCCTGGCTAGCCCAACCTGGTCCTTCCTGTCCACCACACAATTCTACCCTTCCCCCCTCTTTCCACTTGCAATTGCTGCCTTGGCCCGCCTAGCACTTGCTCGCCACCACCCTTGGGGCACCTCACTCCTGCGATTCTCCCTCTAACCCATCCGCTGCACTCACCACCTTGTCATGCACTTGCATGGTAGGATTGTCACAAAGCCAATATAACGATTTGTTGTTCTACTTGTGTGGTCCCCAAGTTACCCCCCCCCCCTCACCCTTTTTGTCTTGTGGCTTCTGGAAACAGATGGTGCTGTTATGGAAATGTACGTTTTCAAGAGAATAGGAATTAATTTAAACTTCAGTGGAAATGTAGGAGACATGTTCCACAGCATTTCATATATTGGAGGATTTCATCGATCTAGCTCAGGTATCTCAAAGGTCTGCAGTCACAGGTGCTAAGGAAATCAGTCTCTAATTGTGCCATGAATATATTTGCATACTGCAGCACCATTCCAGTACTCATGGCCATTCCTATCATTTGGAGATAATTACCATTAACACATATGAAATAGTTGAGGATCAAGATGTATTATATGCTCTTGTCCATAGTGTCAGCAAGTGGGTTTTGATCACCAAGGGCATTCCTACGTGCCTCAATGCCATATATGTGGGGAATGGTTTTGAAGAGTGACTCCATCCATATATATGGTTGCAAGTACTGTGCCCCTTCGAATATGTCATCCAGTTTGTTCAGTAGATCAATGATGTCCTGGATGTAACTGTGTGTCTCTTGTACCATTGGCTTCAAGCTGATATCGAATAAGCCTGAGATTCTCTCAGTCAGCATGCCTTACTCAGAGATGATTGAGCCCCAGGTTGTTTAATTATTCATGAATGCCTTTCTCCTCCTTTCCCTAACTCAGTTGCAGTTGTTCTATTGTCTTACAGCTTGACTTACGGCTTGATTCTTGTTCTCCATCACCTTTAGCTTCAGAATTTTTAACAAGCCCCTCATGCCTCCCTGATCCCTGGCAGCAGAGCTTCCTCTTAAACAAACAAAGAGGACACAACACTGAGCATTATTTCTAAGCATCAATCAGGAGAGAAAGGCCTAGGATTCTGGAGCAGATAATGGTGCACCATGATAATGAGTCAATTTAAGTGATTTAAAGGCCTTCTTTGCTGTTTTGTGACTGATTCAAAACCCGCCAGGAGACTGAGAGGGCAGGAGCCCTTCTCCCCCGCATCTCCAAACCATCCAGCCTGATCACCCACTTGCGCCCATCTCCAGAACCTGCCACGTGGCCGTCTGAATCGGGGCCTAGATCAGCCCACCTGTATTATTCATTGCGGTGAGCACCATGGAACCTTTGCTACTCACTTTGAAATCCACTGAATCACCCGACGTTGCAGGTACTTGAGCATCTGTTTTCCACCAGAGCCACACCTGGCCCCAAAATGGCGGCCGCAACGCAGCCTCACAATGAGGCTGGCTCTAGTTACTAGGCAACTAACCTCTCTTACTGCAAACACATCCGCTGGCAGGCGGAAGGAAGCCGGCCAATAGAAGAAGGCCAGGGAAAAAGGCATTTTTTGCCATTCGCCGGAGAGCGCTGCTTGCCGCCCAGTCCTACTGTTAAGGTGAGTGCTCCAACTCTTGTACAGTTCAACCCTCCTCACGTTTTATCACTGTACCCGCACACCCTGTTAAGTGGCTATCCTTTCCACCATTCCACTTATGGCCAGATTTGCAACCAACACTTACCACAAGACCTGCTCATACAACTTCCCACATCACAGGTATTGATGTCCCTTGAACTTTGTCCTCCCACCTATCATCGTCCTTGGCAACTTTTGTGCACTATTCACCCAACTATAAGTCAACCTGTTATCATCTGTTGTGCTCTACCTGCCCATATTGTTACCTTTTGAATCAGCCTACTGCTGATATTTTGCTGTTACTGCAGGCACTCTATTGTTGATATTCTGCTTCCCAGTTGATCACTGCATTACTTTTTTCAATGTATAAATCTTGAAACAGCCTGTTGTAGATGCAGGCTAGCACCAGTAAACCCCGCCTTAAGCAAGGCTGCTATCAACTGGTGTGCTCTACTTCCCTATTGTCTTAACTTTGAATGAGCCTACTGCTGATATTTTGCTCACTGTGTTAACTTTAGAATCAGCCTATTGCTGATATTTTGCCCACTGTGTTAACTTTGAATAAGCCTATTGCTGATATTTTGACCACTGTGTTAACTTTTGAATCAGCCTAGTGTTGATATTCTGACTACTGTGTTAACTTTTGAATCAGCATATTGTTGATATTTAGCTGCCCTAGCTAAACTTAATATTAACCCCTATGCTTTATACATTTCAATGTTAGTCAGCTTGTGCATTAAGTCAGCCTGTTGATTACTGTTCTGCCTTAGATGTCCATAGCATTAACTTTAAGTTAACCTATTGTGGATATTCTATTGCCCTAGCTAACATTGCTCCAATTCTAATTGCTCTTATTGTATGAATTTTGAAACAGCCTGTTGCGGTTGTGTGTGACAGCCCTAGCTACCCTGAATTAAATCATCCTGCCAACACATTGCAGTGCAGCAGTGGCCCACTAGACTAACTTTGCTTTGGCCCACGGATACTAAGTTATTGTCTCAGACACCCTCTGCTTCAACCCAGACTCAGCCTGTTGCTGCTCCTATTAGCTCCAGCCAACACCAAGGCAGCCTATTGAAACATCAATATGTCCTCATTCCATTCACCTTGGCCTCACTCCTTCCTCTAGTTCACTCAGTCACCCCAACATACTTTCTACCACCTCTTCAAGCCACACTCATTCACAGACCATCTAGTTTAGCACCCTCAAACACAGCAACCAGTAACCTTATCAGCCCTCTCGAATGGTTACAGCGTTTCGCTACAACACCAACGTCACTTATCCCACTCTCAGTCCATAGAGTCACCTTTAAGTCTAAAAACCCTCAACATGGCACCAGCAGTGATACGGCTCATCCTATCTCCCTGAACCGCATTCCCACATCGCACAAAAGTGCGAGCCCTAAGGAACCTAACTCCATTCACCCATCTTCCAATATTAAAGGAGCGCTTATCAATGCTCGCTCCCTTGTTGCCCATGCCTCAGAGATTGCTGATCTTATTATCTCAAATAGCCTAGATTTCTTGGCTATTACAGAAACCTGGCTACACCAGGCAGCAGGGCCAGCACTCTCCTTAGCCCTAACTGAAGGATACACCATTATAAGGTCTGATAAGACTTCGGGAAAGGTGGAAGAGTGGCCGTCATTGCCCAAATCCACCTAGCCCTTAGAGCCATACCCCCGTCCAGCTTCCCTTCTGCAGAGCTCCTATCAGTGAAGCTAACTCTTGCACCCACTCATACACTACTTTTGCATTTTGTCTACCACCCCCCCGGCCTTTCTCCCTCCTTCGAGGATGACATCATGAACCTCCTTTCCACTCACACCAAACTTGGATCACAAACTATCCTCTTAAGAGACCTGAACCTCTGCCTCCAAGACCCCAATGACCCTCATGCCTTAGCTGTGGATAACACTATCACTAACCTGGGCTTTATACACAGAATCACAACACCAACCCACTCCAAAGGCAGAACGTGGACTTGGTGTCAGACCTTAATTGTTCTATCTCCATTATCCAAAATGAACCTGTAGCTTGGTCAGATCATCACCTCATCTTGTTCTCCATTCCTGGATCCTCTCCTGCCAAAGCTACATTAGAACCCCCCCTCTCTACCCAGAAATGTCATAACATCACCATAGACAGCCTCCAGCCTCTCATTAGTGACATCCTCAGCTAGACCAAGTTCAGCAACCTCGACCCTATTCACTTAGTAGACCTCTACAACAATACTTTTAAATCAGCACTAGATATTGTGGCCCCTCTTAAACTTAGGAAAGCCAAACCCACGGCACACCTAAACAAGTGTTTCACCCCCGAACTGAAAAGTCTCAGAAACATAAACAGATCAGCGGAATAATCCATTTGCCGTAAATCACCTGCCATCACCAACAAAACTGCATTTACGTCAACCTCCTCTATTTACAAAGTGGCTATCCTTTCTGAAAAAAAAGAAATCTATAATTCCAGAAGCCAAAATGCCAAATCTAGTGCTAAGGAACTCTTCAGCATCCTGGAAGAGCTTGAATCCCCTTCAGCGCCCATACAAGACTGCATCAAAGACGCAGAGTGGTGTACTAAGATCCAGCAAGCCCTCGCAGATAAAATCACCCTACTCCAAAATAAGATCGAAGCTAAAAAGACAAGACTCACTAATAGCTCCCAGTATGCCCCTGACCCAGCGAAAACCACACATTCATGCACACCCTTCACCTTCTCACAAGTAACTTCAAAGGAAGTTGAAGACATCATAAAAAGCCTAAAACATCCCACTGCCAAGGGGATATCTGCCCAGCCACCATAATTAAATAGGAAGCTAAAAACCTAGCCCCCTTCATCACCAGGATGATAAATGTGTCTTTCTCTTCCAATCAGGTACCCAACAACCTCAAGAAAGCTTGGGTTATGCTTTTATAAAAATAAAAAAACAACTTTGATCCAAATGTCCCCACAAACTATAGGCACATCATCACTTTCCCGTTCCTTCTAAAAATCCTGGATCAGGTGGCTTATCTGAAAATTCAGAAGCACCTACAGGGGAATAAATTTATATGACTTAGACAATCAAGCTTCAGACCCAGACATGGAACTGAGACAGCCCTCCTAGATCTAAAGATCCAAATGGACGAGGCAAAGGACAAAGGTAAGTTAGCAATCCTCCTACTTCTCGACTTATCAGTGGTGTTCGACCTCATCGACAACCAAATTCTCAACAAACAACTTAACACAGCGGCAGCAGCATTTTCCACTAACGCATACGACTCGGTTAAATCCTTCTTATCGAATCAGACCACCAGAGTTTTCTCCCCTTCAGCTTCAGCTGACCCCACACCCATACTCTGTGTTGTCCCTATACAATATCATCACAAAGCTACTCTCCCTTTCCAAAGCTACTATTCGACTGCTTGGACAAGTTCTGTGTCATCTACACTAACTATGCAGATGACACTCAAGTCCTCATCCCCCTCACTGGCTGTTATGACCATGATTCCAAACTGTCAAACAATATTTATCTCGAAATCCAAGCTTGGATGGCCATCATCAGTCTGTGCCTCAACAACGACAAGACTGAGTTAATGTTCGTGGGTACTCTGGTACATTGAATGAACTCAACACCAAATACTCATCTTTCGGCATTGACAGCAATATAAGCAATGTCTCTAAAGAGATAAAAACATTGGGGGTCTACCTCGATTCTACTCTTTCTCTCAAAAAACAGGTCAGCAAAGTGGCGTCTTCCATGGCCTAAACTACTAAACTGATCTACAGTTGAAAATCTTACTTATGTACTAGCAGTTCCTTAACGTTAGCTGGAGCACTTGCTCTATCTAAACTTGACTACTGCAACACATTATTCCTTGGTTCGTCTGAACACAATCTAAATAAACTCCAGGTTCTCCAGAATAACTCTCTGAGAGCAGCACTTATTCTGCCTAGATACTGCCTTATATCTGCTCACAGACATAACGCCAACTGGCTGCCCACCTGTAACAGAATCACACTACGCACCCTGGTCATCACGCACAAATGCCTCACAAACTCAGCCCCGAAATACCTGTCTGACAAAATCTGTAATAACCAACCCACACATACTACCAGATCATCTCACTCCCACAACCTGATGGTACCAAGATTCAATCTAAAACAGCCAGAGGAGCCAGCTTCCCAGTCCAAGCTGCAAAACAATTGGAACTCTATTCCCATCCTTCTTAGACAGGAACCCTCCTTCCTCACCTTTAAAGCTAGAATAACAAATTGGGTGAGCAACAAGCCTCCTCACTAAGATGACATCACTACGTTATCTAACCATTGCCTATTTATGCTACTATTCATTATCTCCTGATTAGTTATACTATTGTCCATTTTCTCCTGTTATCTAATCCACCTGTAACCAGGGTCCCACTTGTTGCCTCCACACCTGATTGTAATTTGCCCGTAACCTCTAAGTTTTTCAAGCCTCCAGTTACCCCAGGGTTTGGTGCTCAATACAAATAATAAACAAATACAAATACAACATATTTTTTCATTTCAAATATTTTGTAGTGACTCTGGAGTTTATTTAGAAGGTGGTGGATGCTGATATCTGCAAGATTTCCACCAGCTGCCTGAAGGCTATTTTTAAAGATGTCATTCCACTAGCTTTACAAAATATGTTTCCGTCAGCGGAAAGCTGGTGGAAAATCCACCAGTCTCCATGCATTGCAAACCCAGTGTAAAGCTGGTGGAGTGCTTGCTTTAAACAGCCTTCACAGGGACGTCATTTAGGGGTCACCAGAGTTCACAACTTCGACCTCTGAGGTCTCCCTTGCGACCTCTGTGGTCTCCCCTGCGACCTCTAAAAAAAATAAAAAATGTTTTTTTTCTTTTTTTGTAATGTAAGCTCCTGGCCTGTGGCTCTTTACTTCTGGAGTGGCTGGCTTACTTGTTCAGGCCCCTTAAAAAAGAAGAACTATAAGAACAGGAGTGCCACAAGTCTAAAACTTTCAGCACTGACCCTAAATAAGAAAGAATAGGAATACAAATAATGTGTCTTTCTGGAATGCTATACAATAATTGCTAGGCTCATTGTTTATTTCAGGCACACTTCAGGGGGTGAGTCACTGATTTAGTTTGTTCTTAAATGACTCACTAGTCTTTCATCCTTCTGAGGTCGATAAATGTGTTGGGTGATATTGGGTGTATATTTTGTCTATATAAAGCGCTTAAGCTTAAGAGCTATATAATAACACGTCATTATCATTTGGTCATGGACGTCTGCTTGCATACACAGTAGTTTGGTAATATGGGCCTACACACTGATCTTAATGATACATATGGCGATCCATTCTTGTATGAAATGTTAATCACATAGTGATATCGTAACTATATTTTTCGTAGTGTACAATGCTATGTGATGCCACTTCCTATTTTGTCAACGGGTGAAATGTCGTGTTCCATCACTACCCGCGATATCACTTTGGGGCGGGGGTCAAATGACATCACTTCCTGTGATGTCATCAGGGCATCAAGGTTGTGTGATGTCACTTCCGCTACCCCTGGCATTTTGGTGAAATGACGTCCCTGAGCCTTCATTCCTCTGGGGGAAAGCTGCCGGATTTCAGATTTCGCCACACTCCAAACAAGCTCCATTATCTCTTGTAATAGGAACATAAAATGTTGTCGTTTTTATAGGGTGATTATAGTCACCCATGTGTCATGAGCAAGTATATATATTTTTTGAGAGACATCACATTCTCACTTGTATCTTGAAGACAGTTACATTTTATTTCACTTATCCTTACTTTATTGTCGTTGATACACTAATCAAGTGCAACTAGTTATATTTAGGCTGTAATGTTTGTCATGTTTACACATTAGCTGCTGCTGTAAAGCTTTTTTCCTCTGGTTATTTTGCCTTTTAATTTCAGCTTTCCTTTTCCCCTATATCATTTTCATTTTAGTTGACATTGATACATCAATCATTGTTTAATTTATGCCTTATGTGCTTCCCAAAGAGGCACGCTCCGTTGCATAAAACCCCAGTCGATTTCAATATTCATCAGTGACAGAGTCACCCTCCACATCTTTTGCCCAATTATTTTCTGCAGTGTGAACACTGGTGAAACCAGCTCTAGCAATAATGTATTACAGAAGTCATGCAGCAATTCTTCAAAGCTCTTCGAACACTAAGAAAAGCCTTTTTTTTCTAAAGTCAATGAAAAGTTTTGAAAACAAGAAACGTATTCATGTTTGTTTTCGTGTATCTCTTTTTTTCAACTAACCTTACATTCCTTTCAATGTGTACCAGTTCTTCACTCTTTTATATCGTTTATAAGAGCCCAAGGTCAGTACAATTGAGATGCGAACATCTCCCAGTAGAATTCTATTTTGCCCTGCAACCACTAACATTTTATTTCAACAGTTTTATCAAAAGAGCCAGCAGAATTTGTTTCCCTTCAAACTTCCAGAGGTATATCCCGCCTCTTTGAGTCTCAAGTTCTTTGTGGAACCTGCAATTGCTAAATACTTAGATTTGCGTTGTTGCCTATAAATACATGTGCAATGTTATGTTCTATATTCTTTACTGAGTAACCTTTTTAAAATACCTAATAAGTGAAACGATATTGTTTTTATGTATTTTCTGTGTAGTAAAATGTACAGGATTTGGCACGAAAAAATAAATTGGGGTCTATGACAGTTTGACAACTACACATGTTTGTTTAAAGCAAAATAAATACAGTGATTTGTTCACATGAAATCATTGCCCCATAACAATATCCTATAGATTATAACAGAGAACTGATGTTGAATCATGTAACAAAGTGGTAGACAATATGTAGTACGGGTTTGATTTTCACACGAAAAAAAAAACTATTGACTGCACAGGAAATGGCAAAGGGCCCCTTTGACCATTCCCATGGCCGTACCTGAGCAGTGGTAAATGTAAAGATAATGGATGACGACCTGCAATGAAGGCAGGCCATTTTACATCTTTCTATTATGTTTAATGATGGCAGGGGACACAGGAAAGCCATAGAAGTCAAGGGTCTGCTCCGAACAGAAGTTTGTGGCATTAGTTAAAGCCCACTTTTCCAGCAACTTCATTAACTTCCAACCCCTATCCTCAGAAACTAATTAAGCTTTATTCAACACAGCCAGAGGGTTGCTGCCAGGAGGTATCATGCCAGAAATCTGAGTTAAAGGCCTGAGTGCAATGAGGAGAAGCCATGATGAGGGAAAAGGGGAATCAAGGAGTGAATAGAAGAAGGAGAACGAAGAAGAGCCAGAGTGGAGCCGGCCTCAAAGCACAGGGCAAAAGATGCAGCACTAGAATGAGGGGCAGAAGAGTGTTGTGCATGACATAGTGGTGAGCGAGAGCAGTGGCAGGTCGAGGTAAGTGATACAGCATTCCCCCATTTTTAAACCTGCAAACTGTACAAGATCTGAAAGATATACCATCCCATTTATCCCGCCTATTAGGTGGGATGTTGTTAATATTCTAAGGAATGTGTAATAATGGAGATGAGAGCTGCACTAGGTCTTGCCATGGCTCCCCACCGTTCCCGAGTATAAACGAATATACAAGCTGAGAAACGTTCAGTAAAACAATAGTGGCCATGCATTCACCATTAAGAGTCAAATAGGTTATGTGACACAAGTAGGATGCAAAGTAGTTTGCATCAACTTAAGTAGGAGGGTTGCAGAATACCCACACAGTGTTACACAAGTAGTATAGAGATGAGCAGGTAGAGAGAGGTTGCAGCATACACCTGTCGGGAATATTTAATGGCGGCATTCATGCAAGACACAAAGAACATGAGCATGGTGTAGAATGAACAGAAGTACCTCCATTACTTAGAGCAAACCCTACAAGAGCTCAATTCTGAAATACTGCAGCCTAACTAAAATGTCTTAATACAAGATTCCAGGCCTCTTGATGCTCAAACAAGTAGCCCAAGCACCAAGGTCAGTGCGCGCAGGGGAGCTATGCTTAGAACCTGAAACCGCACCAGAACGCATTTCCCAGGGCATACAGCATACCATTATTAAAGTGTATTCGTTTTAGAGGGTAGCAGTGGGAAAAAGATATATTCTTGAATTCCCGGCACAAGTAGCTACTATATCAATTGATCCCATAACAAATGAATACACAGCACCCCAAGTGGCTTCCAAAGGAAAGCACAAGCATGTTAGGATATTAGAACATCCAACAAATAGATCAAATTGAGCTCTAAACAGAGGTCCTCTACCGCATGATCAAAACAATGGTGATTTATTCCAGACCCAATTAGATAGTGCCCCTGCCACTTCTTCATCACATCCAGGCACAGAGACGGCATGCCGAGGCCACAAACAGATTGGCAGATAAGGCCCCAGGCCTGGGAACAAGAAGTGAGTTACTTCTTTAAACTGTAACATAGCTGTTCACCCATCTCCCCTTCACTCGCCATGTACCTTGGCACTGCATAAAAGTGCCTGAGGCCAGATGAGCAAATAACTAGCCAGTGAAATTATTCTCTTCTTATCACCTAGTGTAGTAGAGTGCCAATCAATGGCATGTTAGATTCAAATTTATCATTTTTAGGACTATGTACATAGGAGGAGTTATTAGTTCAAGAAGAAACAATAGTAAAAGATTAACTTACAAGAGACCAATATGTTCTATACTCTACCAACAAATTGAGTTAGAGAGTAGACTTTTATTATGGTGATTACTAACTATGAAGTCAGCTATGACATTTTCTTTGCTTAAAAACACGTCCTTTGTACACTCTCTCAGTGGCTGTTTGTATTGAGATGATGCTGGATTTTCTCATACACTTGGAGTTACTCTGTTATTGATGTATTTTTTCTTTTATGGTGTATTATGGTGTATTAGGGCCTATCTTAACATTTAGAGGCCCTGCCGATATAACCAGTGTTTGGTAGATGGTTAAGGACTCCTTGCCGTGGCTCCCTTGGGCAGCGGAGTCTGCCTGCATAGAGCAGTTTGAGTGATCACCTGAGAAAAGGTTGGCAGTAGCCTTATTTCATCGGTTTCACAGGTGGCACACTGTGACAGAGGGTGGAGCAGGCAGATAGAGGAGACTCAACACCAACAGACCTCAGAGATCATGGGATGTGAGTTTATCTGTGCATGAAAATACCTGCAGGGGAGGGTATAGTGTGTTGTTGATGTTGTTTAAGTTGAAAAAAAGAGTATTGAAGAGAGAGAGAAAAAGATATACTGTGGCAGTAGTTGGGGAAGACTGAGTGGCAGGGCATAAATGCCAGCTTCTTTCGGGTGGCTGTAAAACAGATAAAAGAGGAGATAGGCTGCATAAAAGGAAGACAGCTGTGTAGAATATATTTTATTTCATCTTTATTGTTGTCGATATTAGTGTAGAAACAGCTAAAGAAAATGTTAGGGATTGAGATGATCAATGGCCAGAGATACAGTTGAATATTGTCCATTATCCTCGAATGAGACAAGACAAGGAGCCAAAAAAAGGTAGAACAGATGCAAAGCGAGGAATATAAATTCGTGCAAAAGAAATTGCCAAAGGTAACAGTAGATGGGGCAATGATAAAAAATGTTGGGCAGAACGTTATGAGCAGGTATATCAACAGCACAGGGAAAGCCGGTATATGGGAGGAATAGAAGAATGTAACTATTACCCCAGGGGCAGGGGGTACACACTGAGGGAAAAAGGGTATAGTTTTGGAGGTGGATATGGAGTAGGTTTTGGTGGGACGGGATCACAATTTTGAGGTTTTGTAGGTTTTGTAGCACAGTGTTGGTTGTGCAAGAAGACCGGGTATTATGCACTGGCGTGTAGGTGCAGAGATGCAATCAATGAAGGATGGCATCAGCCCGGCCAAAGAGGGGGGCCTGTCTTTCCCTCAAAATAGTTTTTCTAGGCTAAGCAAGAACAGGAAACATCTCAATATATGCAACCACAAGCATTCCCACAACATAATGTGCAACCACAGACACAGACACAAATACACCAGACACCACAGCAGCAAACACCCCAGATAAGGCAGTTACAGCAGCCACAAGTACAAAAACAATCATTGAATCCATTACAAATTCAAACAGAATAGGAATATATTGCCACAAACTCCAGTAACCACGGTAAGGGGGGCAACAGTGATGAGAGGGAACCCCATTTACAGGAATAGGCAGGAGCATTTACACACAATTGACAGCCCACAGAGAAGCTTGATATGTCCAGTGCTATCAGTAACTCCCAACCTGGAGAAAGAACCTGGGTGGGGGCGAGAATAGGGGACAGGATATTTTCCTTTTTGGTTGACACCAGAGCAATGAGCTCTTGTGTCAGAGAAGGACAGTTTCCACTGTCACAAATAAATATGGACGCAAAAGGGTTCTCTGGGGCTATGACAACAATTCAATTCATGCAAGAGCTACCTATAACAGTGGGAGAAGATACAATGGTAGCGCCGTTGCTGTATTTTCAAAATACACCAGTTAGCATACTGGGAAGAGATTTTAATGAGTAGGTTAAATATGAGGATTTCAATTACTGGGGAAGGGATAATGTGATCAACACCAGGCAATTATTATGCAAATGAAACAGAGTTCCTACAAGCATTCCACAGATGGAAAGCATTACGAGGGATACCCTTAAATTTTGAATATTTCCTTCATGGTGTACTTATTTTGCTTGGACGGTTTGCACGAAAAAAGATTACATTGGCCCTAATTACGGGTCCGGAGGTAACAGTGCTGGTATACCAGCTGCCGCACCCATAATCATTTACCGCTGCCTGACTTGCCGGAAACACCAGGGCATTACAACCTCAGCGGTCCGGTAAGTCAGGTGCCGGCAAAATGTTGATCCCCATTCCCATAGAGTCCAATAGGACTCTATGGGACTGGAGACCACAGAAGCACCAGCATCATTAATAACGGTACCCATGCTTCTGTGACAGTCTGCGGCCGAGTGCCGTTCTGCCCGCCAGGGTCAGTCCTGGCGGGTGTTACGGCACCCGCCCACAGACTCATAGTTTGCCAGTCCAGAAACAACAGTGCCAGTAAGCTTACCGGCACCGTTGTTTCCGGCACGGCAAATTTGTAATGAGGACCATTTTTACGATAACCTGCAGAGATTTTGTTCAGAGCAGAAGTACGCACGGATGTCGCAAAAAGGGGAGATCATAACAATACTTTTAGAAGCAGCAGTGGTGCGAGAGGACAGAGTAGTGTTAAACGGGAGAGACAAGGAAAGTGTTATATGGTGCACAGCAATAGTACTGGGCTCAACACAGTGGTTGAGCGACATGACAGATAAGGAGCTATTCAGAGATGACGATACAGATTATGAAGTGATTTTTAAATTGCTGTGCCATACCAATTGCTAATACAGTACAGGGAAATACAGGGAAATACCTCAGATAATGTTGTTGGCTAAAATGGTATGATTCTTGAAACAAGATTTGGCAAATGTACCAATTATACTATGGACTAGAGGCCCTTATGATGTAGGACTTCTAAAAGGGATTGGAGTACTGTGGATACAGTTAAAGGAGGGAGAGAGCAATCTTACCCTGAGTTAAAACGTATCCCAAGTCAAGGGAAGGCAGACAAAGGCAGTCATGAAAGCATTGCTGCCTTAATGCAACACATCTTATTAATTCACATGCAACAGTGTATCCTGTGAAAAAATCAAAATGAGGTTCTTCAAGATTCATTCAAGATGTACACCCCTTAAACAATATTGTGGAGGCAGAAATTACAGTTGTGCCCAACCCGGATATGATTCTGTGTAACATACTGCCAAAAGCCACACATTTCACAATGATTGACCTAAAACACATAATCATCTCCATTCTATTGTACATAGACTCTCAATATCTTGTGGTGTTTATGTATTGCGGGATTCAACTCCACACACAAGACTCCCACAGGGGTACTGTGAGTCCCCCAGTGTTTTCAACAGAGTGTTAGAGATGTACCTGAGGAATGTACAAACACCCAGTACGATTATATAGTATTTTAATGATTTGCTAATGTGCAGCACCATGCAGGAACAGTGCAGGACAGACTTAATAACACTATTAACAATATTGGCAGAGGAAAGATACAATGTAGACAAAGAAAATGTCAGTATTGCCAGGAAGAAGTACTACATTTGACCCAGATAATGTCAAAGGAATGGAGGAGGGTGACATCTGATAGAGCATAGGCAATTGTGAAAAAATGCCCCACCCAGAGCAGAGAGCGTGAAAGAATTACAAAAATTCGTAGGTTCATGTCATTGTTTATGAATGTGGGTCTTTGACTACAGCATGTATGTTCGGCACTTTTTAGAAAGATTGAAGGAAGCTCAGAAAGGGACGAGCCCCACAAGACAGGATGATACATTTTTATTTTATTTACATGTTTTCTATTTGTGTTTATTAAACAAGAGACCTTTGACACTTTATAGTAGAAAACTCATAAAGGCATAAAATCCATGTAGGAATACATATAAAAAGGGAAACAGAATGAATAAAAGTTTGGCGAGAAGATAAAACAATCAATGCATCGTGAGCAGGAGAGGTGCCACATCCTCCTCACTAAGTCCATCACACACCCATTGATGCTAATATACCTTCCCCGGAATATTAAAGAATAATGGATTCCAGTCCATTCAACATTCTTATAAAGTCTAATGATAACAATGTTGTCCTCACAGCAGACATTCTGTTCCAAAATTCATCTGAATCCAACCAATCAACATTATAAACAAAACAAGAGAAATGTTTCACTCTTTTCTCTTTCGTGGCCACACATTCTATTAGGAGATGCTTCACATTTTGTTGTATATCAAGCTTACAAAGGTTGGATGAGCCCTCCATCACACTTCCTTTATTTCTGATCAGATTTTCTGCAATTCTCAAGTATTGAAAAGGTTCAAACGAAACCTCAAGAATTCTGACCGCCACTTGGCATCTGGAAAACGCCTAAGCTAGGGTAATACAAAATCTCTTGGTTTATCGCTAAAGGGAAAATTCTTAAAAAATGTTACTTCTGAGAACTGTTCCTTCGTTGTGATCCAATCATTCTGCATTCAAGTATTTTTTTACCTTTAGGGGGTTCTCGATCAAATCATGTTGTGTTAAATCACAACTAGTTAACACATTACTCACTTCTTCCTTTAATACTGTTAAGAACCCATTTTCACCCTGATTCAAAAGCAACCCACATCCTCACACAGCAATTTATTTTAGGCCGTATGATGGAGTTATATAGCATGACCCTTTGAAAGAACGAAGACATATCAAGGCTTAGTACCACAAATGAAAAATACCAATCACGGGTTGAAAAGATACAAGTACCTTTTATTACTGTACAGTTACAAAGCAGAACAGCTAGCTATCTGGCTCCCAACACCTTGCAGTGTGTACCAGCAGACACAGTGAGGAGTGAGAGTGCTGGACATCTGAACACAGATATATTTTATACCATTTTGGAAACACTGTTCAGCCCCTCTCCAAAATAATAATTCACTGGCTAGAGTTTGTGCCTAGTTCATATGACAGATGTTACAATATTATACAAAGGATTAAACAAGTTTGCATGTCCATTAAATCACAATGATGCTGTTGGTTCTCTGATCCACGGTAAGCCTAATTCCATGAATCGCTACAATGCAGTTCAGCCAGAACACACAACCACAGTTTGTTCTCCATTGTCTCTTTCTTTATATGAAGATGAGGCTTGTGAGCGCAGACAACACTTAGATGACAGTTCATATGAAGCACAAGGTTTCTTTGCATTAGTCAAACAGTCTGCTCTCAGTCAGCATAAACATTGACAGAACTCAAAGGTCGTTCGGCTCGACTGCAAATTTAAAACACAGCTCACCATTTTAGAACATGGAACAAGAGTCGAAATCAAAATGGCAGATGAGTCTTAAAATGGCGGCGAAGTTAACCAAAAGCCGGAACACGGTTTTCTGTGTAACACCAATGGGCTTAGGCCAATATTCATAATAAGGAGGTATTATATGATTACGGTTTAACACCTTTTCCACACCATACAAGACTGCAGAGATTGTAAGCCCAATTGAAAATGTAGGCATGCCATGGGAAGTTACATGGGTCGATTTAATACGCTTTACCAAATTAGGCCTTCAATTCTGACTCAATTGATCATTGCAGCCGTATTGTGAATTTCTATACCATACATCAGAACTAGGATCACTTTGCCCTTATAGAATTTATTGAGAGGAAGTAAAGTGAATTTACAGTATGAGTGTAGTATTTTTTTCATTTGGGATATTAATTGACTTACTTTTCCCTCTACGTCCATCTCTGATCTTTTTAATTAGGGAATAGATCGTATGATAAATCCAAGCTATTTGATTGCATTCACTACTGGGAGGCGGCTCTGTGAGTCTAATACCCGCCCAAATCTGGTGCTCTTATTCTTCTTTGAGTGATTACATGACATAACAAATGTCTTCTTTAGATTGATAATCAGATCCTTTGCCAAGGCATATTTGCCAAATGTTGTAATCAGGCGTTGCTGGCATACGGGCATGTGATATAACAGAACAATATCATCCACATATGCCAAACCATTCACATTTGTTATGCCAAATGAAGGAGCTATCAGGGCATGGAGTCTTAGAGATTCCCAGAGTACCGCCAGGAAGAGATTGAAAAGACAGGGGGCTATGCATCCCTGTCTTAGTCCCTTTCAGTTGTTATTGGGCTGGTGAGATGTCCCTCCAAATCCAAACTCACTTGAATAGATGAGGTAGGTTGAGGCTCTAGGAATTGAACCTGCCTGTGCTAAGCTCCATTTGTATTGTGATTGTGAGTTCTAGCAAGATCACAGGAGTGGTTTTGGGGTTTAGCCTAAGCCCCAGTTTGGTAGGTAGAAGAAAAGGTCTTTTTACTCCAGGGTATCTTGTTTGGTTTATCTGAAATAATTGTTTCCAACACTGCGGTTAGTACGAAAACATTTTGTTTATTTGGTGTTTCCTTGTGTGGTTCATTCATAAGAAATATTTGTGTTTTGAGAAACACTTGTGTGAGACTTGCTGTGCACGTTTGGTCAGCCTAACCTATTAGGAGCTGACCTATTACAAAAAGGGAAAGACCATATGCAAATCAGGCTTGATCCCACCCAAAAAGGGGCAGTCCAGCCAGAACTGCTTGATCACATCCCTCCTGCACGAGACCACAAGCATCCCCAAACATGGTTTGGCATTGTTGGGCCTCATCACTGATGAACAGCTTGGGATTTTAGGCCCAGCAGGCATGGGACCCATGTTTCAGCATACATGTTCCACTAAGGGTGATAACAGAAAAACAAAAGAGGTGTTGGCTGGAAGGTATTGAGTTAATTTTAACCTCTGCCATTTCTTTGGGCAACACTCCAGGCCTTCATCATTCTTCAGCCTGCCAAGCCATTACAAAAGGGGAAGACCATATGCAAATCAGGTTTGGTCCCACCCCAAAAGTGGTAGTCCAGTTTGAACTGCTTGTTCACATTCCTTCTGAAAGAGACCACGAGCATCCCCAAACATTTTTCGGCATTGTTGGGTATCATCAGTGATGTGTAGCTTGGGTCTCTAGGCCCTGCAGGCACAGGACCCAAGTATGAGCATACCAGTTGCACTTGGGGTGAGTACAGCAAAATAAAATAGGTGATGGCGATAAGGTTTAGAATTAATCTTAACCTCTGGCTTTGCTCTGGGCAACACTCCAGACCATCATTCTTTGCCAGCCAAGCCATTCATAATGCTTGGTCATATCCCTTCTGCCGCGTGGTCACATCCCTTCTGCAAAAGATCAAAAGAATCCCAAAACATGTTTTGGCCTTGTTGGGCTTCATCAGTATGGGGTAGCTTGGGTGTCTAGGCCCAGCAGGCACGGGACCCTCATCTGGGCATACCCGGCCCACTCAGGATGACTACAGCAAAACAAACGAGGTGATGTCGACATACACAGGCATACATGATGATGTACCCCCAGTAAATGAAATGTAGTTGAAGGGGAGGAGAGGTGGCCTTTGTTGATGGTTTATCGATGATAGATCAGAGTACTGGTTTGAAGCATTGGAGAGCACTGGTGATAAGGTGTAGGGGCGATGATTTTTGAGATTTTGACAAATCTCAGATTACCAGCACATATTTCTCTGCAGGCAGATGAATTAGTAGCGATGATATTAGCATTCGAAAAGCACAAGGACCAGGTAGTGATGATATATTCTGACTCTGCCTATGTGAAGTCTAGAGTACACTCATGTCAATCACTGTGGGGGCTTTTAGCATGCAGACAGCACACCAGTACAGCATGCCCCATGTCTGCAAAGATTACTAGATTCAGTGACACATCACACGGCAGCGGCCATGGTCAAGTGTGCAGCCGATACAAGGGGTATAGACTTATTTTACCATGGCATCGAAGCAACAGATGCAGAAGTAAAAAGTGCAGCATATTTTCCACAAAGAACCAAGGTAGCAATCACCCCACACAAAATTATGCTCAACATGGAGATGAAGGAGAGCTATAATGCTTTATCATTGACACAGATAGTGGACCTGCAGGGTTGTCAACCACAGATGGAAAAAAGATCTGTGGACAAAGCAGGAATGCTCATTACCCCCACCGACCTGGTGTGGTGACAGGATTGCACAGGGAATCCTGTGATGCTGGTGTGGCAACAGAATTGCACAGGGAATCCTGTGATGCTACTCAAGTTAATTACAGTAGCGTTAGAACAGTTACACTACCCAGCAAACACCACAAAGGTTATGTAGCAGCAGATATTTCAGAGGAGTGGTTTATCCCAAACCACCTGCATGAACACATTGTGTATTTGATGGCTAATTGTGCCGCAGTCCAGCAATATACTGCTGGGAATTCCCTGAGAATGGTGAGGAGCAATACCCCTCACTAAAGGCCTGTTTTGGCATTTGCGTATAAACTATGTTGATATGCTCCAAAGTTATAATGGATACCAATATATGCTTGTTGTGGTATGTACCTTTTCATGCTGGATAGAAGCAGGACCAAGACACCAAGTCATCTGCTAGGTTCCTCATACATATGTTATTCCCCCGATTGTGAGTGAGCTGCAGTTAGATAACAGACCACATTTTGCAAATGAGATATTTTTTGAAGTAGCATACCTGCTTGGCATCAAACTTTGTACTGGTTACCCCCCTCAGCCAGGCCAATCAGGGTAGCTATGGCAGGTGGTAAAGACTAAGGGCATCATCACGGGTTTGGCGGTAATGCAGCGGTTTTCCCGTCAAACGTAAATAGCGCTAATGCCAAGCCCCCAGCGTATAATCCGCCAAATCACGAGTTTTCATGCACGTGCACCAGGACATGGCGTTAGCGCAAATAGCGCGCAACGGATAGTACCCTTAAATCCGGTGCACTGTGCGCTACCGCCATATCGCGCTAATAGCACGTGCCATGAGCGCATGCTATTAGCGCGCGGGAAACGTGTCACCGCTGGAACAGGAAACAAAGCGGCGGCAATCTTGGAAATCACAATCCGTCAGATATCACAGCCCCTGGAAGCCATCCACCACATCTAACACCAAAACATGTCAGAGGAGCGCACTTGGGGCAAGACTGCCCTGGACAGGGTGAGAAAGCCCAAATTCAGCGACCAGGAGCTGGCTGTACTGGTGGAGGAGGCCGAGACACATCATGAGGAGCTGCAGCAGCGCAAAACCAGTGGCCAGCGCAGAGCACACATTTGGTGCAACATCAGCCAAAGGGTCACTGCTCTGGGGCGCGGGCCCTTGGATGGGGAGGATTGCCGCAAGCGCCTCAATGACCTGCGTGTGCCAGTCCGCGGCATCCTCTCACAGCACAGGAGTGTAAGCAGGGGCACTGGCAGAGGGCCACCACCACCCGCACCCGAACCCACACCTTGGGAGGAGAAGATTAGTGCCCTGAATGACATTGGCACCATCGAGGGAATTGGTGGAGTGGAGGCAGGCACTGGCATTGATCCAACTGCAGGTGAGTCCCTCCCCGAATGCATGCAACTGAAAGTACCACACATGCAGACCCTAAGTGAATGAATGTGAAGAAATGTGTGTGCGGAACTGCAGACACCCATAAGTGAGCCCTACATCCATTGAACTGTAGTGCTGCCTAGACCACCCTGCACGTTAAGTGCATCAATGTTAGGGGCAGGGGATAGACATCCATAGCCATGGGACAGCTGCGTAGAGTTTGAGTGTGCAGAAATACACCCCCAAGACCCTGAGCGCAGTGCACCCCAACCACGAATGCAATCTTGTCACACAAACATTCCCCTGCAGTGTACCTCCATACTCACTCACACCAAGCACCACATGGCGACTGAACAAAATGCAAGTTGAATGCATGATTGATACTGTCTTCAATCCCACTTGTTAGCATGAACTGCATGACACTAATGTAGGTAGCCTTGAACTCAAACCACACCCTATGTACCCCACAGGCACACAGCAAACCCAATGGAATGAAGATGATGGGGAGGAGGCCACACCATCACGGCGCCCAAGGCAGCGAGCCTCCACTAGCACCACCACCCCACAAAGGGCCGCACGGAAGGGAGCCGATGCAGGCCACCCCCCACTTCACCACAACGCAGCCCTACCAGACCGCAGCAGCAACCACATGCCCACAGGGGATGCCAACTCGCCCCAAGCCACCAGGCATAGCCCCGATGCAGAGGGACTGACCTGTGGATCAGAGCTCGACGTGGGAGTGACACCTCCACATGCACATCATGCAGGAGGACTGCATTCACCTGGAAGCAGTGACGCAGAAGGGATGGTCACACCACAGAGAACCCCAAGGCCAGGCACACAGCAAGCACAAAGCCCACATGTGCATGTGCGTCGTGTCCGCACACCACAGCCAGATGAGGACACACCAACATATGGCAGCCCTGAAGACCGGCACTCAGAGCCTGGCAGCCCAATCCAAGCTGGCGACATGTCCCCATGCCGCCCCCCCCCAACAGCGCAAAAGTGGCAGGCCGGCACCTGCCACACCAGGGGTGCCCTTCATCACAGGGGCAGCAGTGATGGGCCGACTGGACGTGATTGGGGCTAAACAGGCCAAAGTAGAATCAATGGCCAAGGTGCACAGCCGGCACATCAAGGCTATCAGTGCATCCATACACCATGGATGCAAGCACATAGCGCGTGACAATGCGCGCACACGCAGAGTTGTAGAGCAATGTACCGCTGCCCTGACAGCGTTTGGACAAAGAGTGAGGGAGTTGTGCGAGGCAGTGACAGCACTTGCTGAGCAGAAAAGGAGGGAAACAACCTCATCAGACAGCACATGCAGGCAACCGGGTCAGTCCCTTCAACCTCAACCACACCCACGGAGGGATCCCTTGAGCCATCTCCTAGGCGCCGGTCTATGCGCCACCTGACGTTCCACACACCAGAGGGGCCCAGACAAGGAAAGCGCCCACGACTATCCTAGTCGTTCATGGTATCATTGTGGGTGCCCTGATAAGAAACATGCACCTACCTGCACTGTTGTGGGGAGTTCACTGGGGGGAGGAGGGATTGTGTGCAGGGTGTTCAATGGGGCGAGGGGGGATTGTGTGCTGGTTGTTCAATGGGGGAGGTGGGATTGTGTGCTGGGTGTTCAATGGGGGGGATTGTGTGCTGGGTGTTCAATGGGGGGAGGGGGGATTGTGTGCTGGGTGTTTACTGGGAGAAAGGGAGTGTGTTGCACTGAGAATAAATCACATTTCAAAAATCACAAAGCATGGACAGTGGTGATTGTGAACAAGTGCTATTTAATGTTGAAGTGACATTTGTTCAATTTAGCCATCACCCGTGTTAAAAAAAATACATCAATCAATCCCTTTCTGGCCAACCTCCCCTCCCTCAGCCCAACCCTTTGTGCATGTGCAACACCTTCAGGCACATCATCAACCTCACTCCCATCCTCAGGTGGCTGCACATGAGCATCAGGGGCAGTGGCACATTTCTGCGACAGCAGATGTTGTGCAGCATGGCACATGGCACATGTCAATCTTTAGACCCAGTTCCATATCAAGAATACATCTAACTAAGAGGCAGTCAAAGCCCTACGAAGAGAGGAGCCTTATGCTCAATAGCACATGCACGCACTTGTGCCAATGGACAGAATAGGGTCTCTTCATGGGTCACTAGCTGCTCAGGAAGGTGGATATGGTTGATGAAGAACAAGTCCCCACTATTCAAGCAGGACCTCAACTTGCGGGTAGAGGCAGGTTTAGAGTGCTGGATGGAGTCGCTATTTCGCAATAGCTGTGGAAAGGCAAGGGGCCCACGGGAGCCACTTTGTGCGTTAAAAAATGGTCTTCTTTGCTAGGGGCCACCAGTTGGGGTATGGACTACTCACCGGTCCCCGACGCAGGCAGACCCAGACTTTGCCAGTACAGTCCACTTTGCTGGCAGGTTCGAATGTGATAATCAGGACGTCTCGACACCATATAGTTTCCGCGGTAGCAGGCTTCAGGGTCAAGGGGGTCACAAGTACAGCAAACTTGCACAGGTCGTTGCCACAGCAGGGCAACACGGTAACTGCGTTTACTCCGGTTCGGGCGCACTTGTCTCACTTCAGACCTTCCGAAGAGGCTTACTTGCAGGGTTTGATGAAGGTGCCGAGAATAGTTGATCCCACTATTCCAATGGGTTGATGTGCCTTTGCAGACCTTCTAGGAAGCTCGGATGCAGAGGGGTCTTGCAGGATGACAGTGGGCTCAGGGTGCCAAACCTTCCAGTGGGTCATCAGCAGTTCCTCGACTCGGCTTCTTGTTGCAGGATACTTAGCTCCTTATCCTTTGTTCATGTGAACTCAGGAGATCGACATGGTAGTGTTGTTTTCGGCCTCCTCTTATCCAAAGTTCCCTTTGTGCCAAAACGGAGAGGACCCAATGGGAGATCTGCTCACAAACAATCACTCCATACGTAGACCAATCATGGACTACAGTGGTCCCAGGCATTCAGGTCACTCCAGACTCTCTGGCACCCAGGATGTGTATTGGGAACAGACATCCCAGCCCACACCCTGGAGGCACATACACAAGGCATGCAGAAGCCTGCAAAATCTTTGGGTTTCGCGGGAAAGTGCATGACCAAATAAGGACTGACCCGGGTCAGCTCGACCTGGGGAAGGTGAAGGGGCAAGATGGCCAAAGGACAGGACAAAGAACCTCGTGGCATGGCCATTTTGGAGCCAGGCAACCTATTTGTGCCAAACACGGTAAGCGTGGATAACATGGCAAGAAAGGGTTCAAAACATAAGATAAACGATAGCTGCCACCAGTCCTGTCCGTGACACATCTGCACAGTTCATAAAAAGTCCAGCAAGAGTTTCTAGGGCCTTTTGAATGACTAGAGGCCCAAGGGTGTGGTAAAGTAAGTTACATTGCACTCTTGTTACATGTTGCACAAAAGCTGCAACATGAGGAAAGGACTAAGGGAAACAAAGTCTCCCAGTACTGACTGTCTTAAGGGCATGTCAGTTTCCCCATAAGAAGTGAGCGAAAGCCCAGAGGAGTGCGGCTGAGGGCTGCACTTCTCTGGCAAAGGTTAGATCAGAGTGTAGAACAGCAGAAAAATGTTTGGGGGCTGACACATAGAGGGAAAATATGAAATCTTTCCTAACAGCGGGCATGAAGCAACCAATGACAACAGAGAATAAATTGTAGATGGAAATGCTGTAATACCAGGTGATATAATATATCTGAGAAATATGTTCTGCAAGTGCCACAAGCCACCATTCCAGGGCCGATTTACTGTCCAGTATGCAGCACCCACCACAGTAAATGTGCACAGAAAGAAAGGGTGGGCGTACATAGATGATGTGAAAAAATGTATTGGCATGGCCCCCCTGTAGGATGAAGAGGAGCCAGAAGAAGAACAACAAGAGGTGATCAGATACCAAACAAGAGCAAAAGTGAGAGCTGACCAGCAACATGACACCTAACGCTGCACTACAAAATAATATATTTCTCAACAGCAAAAGAGACTGTCTGTTTAATATCTGAACATGTGCAGAGCAGAAGCTATTTTGAGAAAATTGACTTTGTCAGCGTTACAATTGGTGCTATTTTCTTATCCTTTTAAGTTATTGGTTTTCCTACACCATTGCAGTAAAATATTTTAGTGGTATTAACATTAATGTAGCTGTTAACATGAGAAAATAAATGACACAAGTCAGAAGAGCTGCGAATAATGAATACCTCCTGAGATAACACTTTGGTACAAGCACATGACCAAGGTTCGGAACAGAGAAATCAGATGAAAACTGCTTTGTGTGTTAACTCCTTCTGGATGCCATGAGTGTCTCCAGATTGTTTGTTTCAGAGGAAATAAGTAAAGAGAGCACATTGTTTAACTCACATTGTATTCTGCAAAACAAGGGGACATCTCCACTGAAGTTCCAGTTGAAGAGCAAGAGATACCCATTTGCTGTGACAGACCATAGTTACACATATCAGTGGATGTGTTTATCTCTCGAGGTTTGGTGGAAGGGATAATGGGATTTAGAGTGGAAGCACTTATAGGATACTTGTGGGGACCTGTAGAAAATGCTAATAAATTATGCCAAGAATAATGTTAACATGAGTGGAGGACGGGTAAAGGCCAGTGCACAAAACAAGGATAGAAAATCCACTGCTATGTTTCAGAAATAATGGCACAGTGCAGTTAGGGTACAATGTAGGATGTAGGATGCATTACCATCATGGATATGCCAGGAATACAAGTAGGATCAGCAGCACTAAAGGACAACTATTAGGCCTGTGGATCACAGGCTTACATACTGCTCCTACCAAATTGGGGTGTAGCGTGATCACTCACAGTATTACATGCACCGGCACTGGTGGTACCATGCGCGTAGGACATGTGAGGGACAGGGGGACACCTCCCCCCACAATTTTAAGCAGGGGGGATATAATGTCATTTACCCCCCCATCCAAACTCCAAAATCAGAAGCAAGGCGAGGTTGAGGGAAAGGCAGGTTTTTTATTTTTTATTTATTGGTACAGCTGAGTACTTTACAATAAAAGTCTTATGATAAAACATCAATTTTCAGTATAGCCTAGTAGACCTTAAAGATTTTAAAATTCTTGTACGCCTTTAGCTTCATTATTTACACCAAATCCAAATTAGGTACATCTTGCATTTTCAGAAACTCTCTGCATATAAATGCCTCTGGCTCAGAGTTGAGCATACACTTTGTTAATTACACAAGATCCAGATTAGGTCCTTCAAGCTCTTTTAGAAACGTTCTGTACATAAGTGCCTCAGAATCTGGCTCGAAGTTATTCATAAACACAATGACGTTGATTTAAATAACAATCACAAGTTACGACCCTCATATAGTGGTCTTGAGTTTTCATCTTGGAGTTAATGTTCACAAATGTTTATCAGCTCTGAGAAGCATCTATAGAGACATATTTAGTTATAAATACAAATGTATTTCCAGTGCTTGCTATGAGCTGAGACATTGTGTCATTCATTCATTCATTCAAGCTAAATTACATTGTACCTGTAATGCATTTGTGTGGGGACTTAATCAACACCAATAGACCATCAGCGGTGGTGAAAATAGTGATTTACCTTTTTTTTTTATGGGTTTATTCAAACCTTTAAAATGAAGAAACAATGAATACATCTAATACATCACACAAATACAAACAAAATAGAATCATGAAAAACTAAAATACGAAAAATAATAAAGATTAAATAAAAGTGAAGATAAAAAGCCAAAAGAACACTGATTTGTGTGAATAGCACACAGAACAGGGAGCAAGACTTAAGTCCAAACTAAAGAATAGATTTAGTTAGTTCATCTTCAATGTTTTTAAGGAGAGATGTCAGAGCATGCGTGAATTTTTTGTTTGCTTCCGTGAAACATTCCTCCCACCTTTCTTCCATTGTACGATGAGCTCTGTTCGCAACAATTGTTTCAAACAGTGTCTTTCTTATCAAAAGAAAAGGCTTTTCAAGTGAGAATTAGATGTTTGATGTTTTCTTGAAAAGATGGTTACAGTACCTACATTTTGGATCCAGCTTCTCATATTTGGGCCATCGCATGATCACTTCTTTGGTCCTAAATTGATTGAACCTGAATTTCATAAGCAGCATTCTTTTTTGTTTGTCTGGACACTTTTCAAAATATTTGTAAATGGAATTATAGGCTTTTCCTTCCAAGGGAACATTTTTCATGAGCGAGTATTTTTCTCTATTTATACCAGTACTTATTCAATTGTGTTCCCAGAATTTTTTCTTTACGGCATCTGGGATTTCTGTCAATGTGTCCATGTCACTGTTTATATCTGTTAGAATGTGATGCTGTTTATTTATTCAAGCCTACAAAACTGTGTTTGATTGTTTATTTACCAGATCGTAAAGGATTTTCATCTGTGGTGCACCATTAGGCAACATTTTTTTACGGAAAATTGACAAAGTATTCCAGATGACCTTTGCATTTATGGAGATTAGCCCCAATTTGTATATCACCAATGCAGCGGTATGCCCTTGGCCACTTTCAAAATTCTGCCTCAGAAAATATTTTCAAGGTTATCCCATAAGGTAGATGGACATCCAAATGCAGTTTCTGCGCCGAAGATTAAAGCTGGCACAGCTTTTTGATTGTAAAACTTTATTGTGGGAACCAGAGAAAACTTACCATACTTTTTATCAAGAACTGTGGCTTGGGCGCTAAGTTGACGACATTTAACTTTGGTTTTTTCCACCCAAATTTGGTCGTTTATATTTGAGTTCAGACACATACCTAAATATTTTAGCTGTTTCACATGTTGTAGTGGTTCGCCGTCAAGGTGCCATTTAAACCTCTTCGCATTGGATGCACTATTGGTAAGGTCTTGTAAAGTTAGAACAGCTGATTTGGCTGGATTTATATACAAACAATTGTCCCAACATATTGCCCCAAAGCGTGAAGTTTCCGTTGCAATCCATTTGGTGTTAGATCCATCAACACTAGATCGTCTGCATAAAGAATCCAGTTCAGGGCAGAGTTGTCTATTTTGGGAGCGAAACCTTGTATTTATTCAAAAATTTCACCAATGTCAGAGATTAATGCATTGAAAATGATGGCTGCCAACGGGCACCATTGTTTCACCCCGCATTTAGCTCAATAAAAGCATACATTGGTAGCCTATAGTTTATGAGTGAGGCCTAATGGAATTGGAACATTCTTCATGAAGCTCTGCCAACATTAAAGGTTGATGCCTTGTTCTAAGCACCGGCTTATTTACAGATGCAAGCAGTGATCAACAAGACACAGAACTTGTTGACTTTCACATTTGATCAAAAATGCAAGCTTTTTAATGTATTTTTGTTTAATTTGGAAACCGGATTGCAACTTTTGTTAGTTATGTTATGTTATGTTATTTTGCATTTATATAGCGCCTTATATACCATTGGTATGGTCTGAAGGCGCTGGTAGGTTGAACGCCCTTGGGAACCGAAGTTCAGGTCAGTAGAGAGAGTAAGGAGAGTCAACGGCGCGTGTGCGCACCGGGTATGTGTGCAGCTGATGCGGTATTCGTGAAATAGTTGCTTCTTAGCGGTAGGTGTGGTGGTTGAGATCAGGGGTATGTGTTCGTTCTGGCAGGATTTATCCAGACCGACTGTGGCTGCATTAGGCCTGAGGAGAGCACCTGGCTGGGGGGGTGTGTAACCAGCAGTGATTACTTACAATGTTGAGGAGTGAGCGGGAGATGTTAGTATGAGAACAGTTAACCCGAATGGTGTCATAGTATCTCTGTGTTCTAGTTGAGTGGTGGTGTACAGAAGAGAGTAAGCGTGGCGTGTGATATGATGCGTTACATTCTCTTCCAAACGTTCCCTGCATTCCAGACCATACTATGTACGTCGTGCAGTTCTATCAAAGAAATGCAACTTTCTCAGACAGGCTATTGGGCACAACTTCTAAATACACACATATGCTATTGGGTACACTTCTAGATGCAACTTTTCTCGGAGAGGCTATTGGGCACAACTTCTAAATACACACATATGCTATTGGGTACACTTCTAAGTGCAACTTTTCTCAGAGAGGGTATTGGGCACAACTTCTAAATACACACATATACTATTGGGTACACTTCTAAGTGCAACTTTTCTCAGAGAGGGTATTGGGCACAAATTCTAAATACAAACATATGCTATTGGGTACACTTCTAGATGCAACTTTTCTCAGAGAGGCTATTGGGCACAACTTCTAAATACACACATATGCTATTGGGTACACTTCTAGATGCAACTTGTTACGGAGAGGCTATTGGGCACAACTTCTAAATACACACATATGCTATTGGGTACACTTCTAAGTGCAACTTTTCTCAGAGAGGCTATTGGGCACAACTTCTAAATACAAACATATGCTATTGGGTACACTTCTAGATGCAGCTTTTTTCAGAGAGGCTATTGGGCACAACTTCTAAATACACATATGCTATTGGGTACACTTTTAGATGCAGCTTTTTTCAGAGAGGCTATTGGGCACAACTTCTAAATCCATGCAAATATACTGCAGATATAGTTAATTTACAGTGGCAATGTTTTGTTAGATGAGTGGTAGGGTAGTATGGCCTAAAGTAGTTGCTTCTGGCCCCGCCCTTGCCACACTTACTTGTTGTTGGCTTCTTGCTTCTCCTGCGGATACCTGCAGATACGATCTGGAGTCGTCACTGAAGGAGTCGTCCTTTGCCCAGGTCCTTAGCCGATGGGCTGCCAGGCAGAGGGCTGCCCTAGGAGAGCTGGTAATGGAGGGGAATCATCTCAGCTGGACCAATCGGAGCAGGGTGGGCGGGTCGGGAGGCGGAAGGGAGCGGGACCAGGAAGAGGGTGCGGGGTGGGGAAGGGAAAGCAAACAGGGGATGGGGGGGGCCTGGAAAAGTTTTTAGAGAGGGCCCGGAGGGCTAATGGAGCACTACACTACGGTGTCCAGTCATAATGTTGAATGAAATTAGTCGAATTACAAAAAAGTCGAATCCAAACAGTCGAAAACAAAAATGTCGAATTTTTTATTTTTTTATTTATATATTTTTTTGGGGTTCCGGTGGTAAAAAAAGGGGTAAAACAAAAAAAAATGTAAAAAAAGGGGGATTAGGGGGGAACCCCCCCATTTCGAAAAAAAGCAACCAAAAATAAAATTTGACATTTTTGTTTTCAACCTTTTGGATTCGACTTTTTGACTTTTGAAATTATTGAATTCGACATTATAACTATGAACCTCTGCCTCAGGTGCGCAGGACACTCACCGGCGTGAGGCCTAAACTCACCTGCACTCCAGGGTGGTAAATGGGGTGCAGGTGGGTTTGCTAAGGTACTAAACGCTTGCAGAGCGAGGTCGGCGGCCAATGGGGGGAGGGCTATATGGAGGGAAAAAAGACACAGGGAAAAGCGGGCAGAGGAGGGGGAGAAAGACAAGCACAGGAGCACAAAATACAAAAAACAAAGAAGAAAAGAAACGTACACCTCCAAGGCAGAGGCTGCAACAACGGGGTGGAATGGAGACATGAGGAAAATGGGGCCTCAACTCACCTACGCTCCAGGATGGTAAATGAGGTGCAGGTGGGATTACTCACGCACTAAACGCTTGCAGAGCGAGGTCGGTGGCCAATGGGGGGAGGGCTATACGGAGGGAAGAAAGACACAGGGAAAAGCGGGCAGAGGAGGGGGAGAAAGACAAGCGCAGGAGCACAAAATACAAAAAACGAGGAAGAAAAGAAACGTACATCTGCAAGGCAGAGGCTGCAACAACGGGGTGGAAGGGGGACATGAGGAAAATGGGGGTTCAACTCACCTGCACTCAAGGATGGTAAATGGGGTGTAGGTGGGTTTGCTAAGGTACTAAACGCTCGAAGAGCGAGGTCGGCGGCCAATGGGGGGAGGGCCATAGGGAGGGAAGAAAGACACAGGGAAAAGCGGGCAGAGGAGGGGGAGAAAGACAAGCACAGGAGCACAAAATACAAAAAAAGGAGAAGAAAAAAACGTACATCTGCAAGGCAGAGGCTGCAACAACGGGGTGGAATGGAGACATGAGGAAAATGGGGCCTCAACTCACCTACGCTCCAGGATGGTAAATGAGGTGCAGGTGGGTTTACTCACGCACTAAACACTCGCAGAGCGAGGTCGGTGGCCAATGGGGGGAGGGCTATACGGAGGGAAGAAAGGCACAGGGAAAAGCGGACAGAGGAGGGGGAGAAAGACAAGCGCAGGAGCACAAAATACAAAAAACGAGGAAGAAAAGAAACGTACATCTGCAAGGCAGAGGCTGCAACAACAGGGTGGAAGGGGGACATGAGGAAAATGGGGATTCAACTCACCTGCACTCAAGGATGGTAAATGGGGTGCAGGTGGGTTTGCTAAGGTACTAAACGCTCGAAGAGCGAGGTCGGCGGCCAATGGGGGGAGGGCCATAGGGAGGGAAGAAAGACACAGGGAAAAGCGGGCAGAGGAGGGGGAGAAAGACAAGCACAGGAGCACAAAATACAAAAAAAGGAGAAAACAAAACGTACATCTGCAAGGCAGAGCCTGCAACAACGGGGTGGAATGGGGACATGAGGAAAATGAGGCCTCAACTCACCTGCACTCCAGGATGGTAAATGGGGTGCAGGTGGGTTTGCTCACGCACTAAACGCTCACAGAGCAGGGTCGGTGGCCAATGGGGGGAGGGCGATAGGGAGGGAAGAAAGACACAGGGAAAATTGGGCAGAGGAGGGGGAGAAAGACAAGCGCAGGAGCACAAAATACAAAAAACGATGAAGAAAAGAAACGTACATCTGCAAGGCAGAGGCTGCAACAACGAGGTGGAAGGGGGACATGAGGAAAATGGGGCCTCAACTCACCTGCACTCCAGGATGGTAAATGGGCTGCAGGTGGGTTTGCTAAGGTACTAAACGCTCGCAGAGCGAGGTCGGCGGCCAATGGGGGGAGGGCTATAGGGAGGGAAGAAAGACACAGGGAAAAGCGGGCAGAGGAGGGGGAGAAAGACAAGCACAGGAGCACAAAATACAAAAAAAAGGAGAAGAAAGAAACGTACACCTGCAAGGCAGAGGCTGCAACAACAGGGTGGAATGGGGACATGAGGAAAATGGGTCCTCAACACACCTGCACTCCAGGATGGTAAATGGCGTGCAGGTGCGTTTGCTCACGCACTAAACGCTCGCAGAGCGAGGTCGGTGGCCAATGGGGGGACGGCTATAGATAGGGAAGAAAGACACAGTGAAAAGCGGGCAGAGGAGGGGGAGAAAGACAAGCGCAGGAGCACAAAATACAAAAAACGATGAAGAAAAGAACCACCTGCACTCCAGGTCGTATCTTCTCTGTCGTATCGCTGTCGTATCTTCTCTGTTCTTCCTTCATGGTGTGTTTTTGTACAGTATTTTCTATTTGTTCTATCGCATGTGGTGTGTTTAATTAAAGTATATATATTTTTAGAGAAATGTTACTATGTTGTTTGGCTCACTACCCGTTCACCTTCATACCCCTCATAAGAGCACAGCATTCACTTGGCGCACATTACCAAAAAAAGGCAAAAGAAGCATACTTCAACATTGCTGCTGCCATGCATATATATGGGGTGATGCTGACATTAATCTCTATGGATTTAGTCTACTTTTTACAGGTGCCAAGGACAGGTGGAATCCGAGGGTATTACAGCATGTCCAGCTGCTAATAAATTCAATTAATCAATAGCACACAACTGACACAGATCAGGATGGATTGGCCGAAAGCTTGTATTTTTTATTAAGTTTGTACACAATGTTAACTTTTTTGGCACATATGAGTTCTGGCAAAGGAAAACCGACATTTGCAAGGTAATTCATAGAATTTCGCACAAAAGTGGCGCACACGGCTGGCGCACAGTGTCCCCGTGCGATACAATGCGCCAGCCGCGTGCGATAAAATCCATTTCATTGCACAGCGTATTCATGGATTTGAGCCTCCAAAACCAGCCGTGGCGCAGAGTGGCGCAGCGACCCTGCAGCAGAACCAGTTACGCCCCAAGCACGCCCTCGCGCAATGAAAAGCCATCAAAATCCCCAATTCATCACAAATGTCTGCGCTAACCCTGGACCAGTTCACAGGGCTGCCAAACAGCAAACGCCAAGCGGGGAACGTGTATTTCAGGGGTTTGCGGGAAGTTTCACACGCGTTTGTCCTGGGTATGTGTATTTCAGGGGTGCGCGGGAAGTGTCACACGCAAATTCAGCAGGGTACGTGTATTTCAGGGGTGCGCGGGAAGTTCCACACGTGATTGTCCTGGGTACGTATATTCCAGGGGTGCACGGGAAGTATCACACGCCAATTCAGCAGGGTAAGTGTATTTCAGGGGTGCGCGGGAAGTTTCACAGGCGATTCCATCAGGGCAAGTGTCTTTCAGGGGTGCGCGTGAAGTTTCACATGCGATTCCATCAGGGCACCTGGCTTTCAGGGGTGCGCGTGAAGTTTCACATGCGATTCCATCAGGGCACGTGTATTTCAGGGGTGCACGTGAAGTTTCACATGCGATTCCATCAGGGCACCTGTATTTCAGGGGTGCGCGGGAAGTTTCACACGGGAATTCAGCAGGGTACATGACTTTCAGGAGTGCGCGGGAAGTTTCACACGCGATTCCATTAGGACACGTGTATTTCAGGGGTGCGCGGGAAGTTTCACACGCAAATTCAGCAGGGTACATGTATTTCAGGGGTGCGCGGGAAGTTTCACACGCAAATTCAGCAGGGTACATGTCTTTCAGGGGTGCGCGGGAAGTTCCACACGCGAATGTCCTGTGTACGTGTGTTCCAGGGGTGCGCGGGGAGTACTACACATGATTTGGCCGTGTGGGTTCTCCCAGGTGTTCCCTCTACACCCTCCACGGCCCCTGCAGGCAGCCCACACCACAGGGGACTACCCTGCACCCCTGCTCATGTCTCGCAGGCAGCCCATCCACCATGGGCATGCCCCCCAGCCAAGCCACATGTCACCTTGCACTACTGATCAACAACGCATGTCTCCCAGCACACCCACCCCCCAGCACTGTGGGGCACCTGCCAGCAGGCCCCCACTCATGTCCAACTCATGTCCCCCTGCACCCCCACCCCCCAGCATTCAGGGGCACCCTCAACCAGGCCCCCACACATGTTTCCCTGCACCCCCAACCCCCAACAGTGCAGGGCACCCTCCTCCATGCCCCCACACATGTCTCCCATCACCCCACCCCCCAGCATCCAGGGGCACCCTCCACCAGGCCCCCACTCATGTCCAACTCATGTCCCCCTGCACTCCCACCCCCCAGCATCCAGGGGCACCCTCCACCTGGCCCCCACTCATGTCCCCCTACACCCCCACCCCCCAGCAGTCAGGGGCACCCTCCACCAGGCCCCCACGCATGTCCAACTCATGTCCCCATGCACCCCCACCCCAGCAGTCAGGGGCACCCTCCACCAGGCCCCCACTCATGTCCAACTCATGACCCCCTGCACCCCCACCCCCCAGCATCCGGGGGCACCATCCACCAGGCCCCCACTCATGTCCAACTCATGTACCCCTGCACCCCCCCCAGCAGGCAGTGGCACCCTCCACCAGGCCCCCACCCATGTCCAAATCATGTCCCCCTGCACCCCCAATCCCCAGCAGTCAGGGGCACCCTCCACCAGGCCCCCACTCATGTCCAACTCATGTCCCCCTGCACCCCCACCCCCAGCATCCAGGGGCATCGTCCACCAGGCCCCCACTCATGTCCAACCCATGTCCCCCTGCACCCCCACCCCCCAGCATCCAGGGGCACCCTCCACCAGGCCCCCACTCATGTCCCCCTGCACCCCCACCCCCAAGCAGTCAGGGGAACCCTCCACCAGGCCCCCACTCATGTCCAACTCATGTCCCTCTGCACCCGCACCCCCAGCAGTCAGGGGCACCCTCCACCAGGCCCCCACTCATGTCCAACCCATGTCCCCCTGCACCTCCACCCACCCAGCATCCAGGGGCAACCTCCACCAGGCCCCCACTCATGTCCCCCTGCACCCCCACCCCCCAGCAGTCAGGGGCACCCTCCACCAGGCCCCCACTCATGTCCAACTCATGTCCCCCTGCACCCCCACCACCCCGAGCATCCAGGGGCACCCTCCACCAGGCCCCCACTCATGTCCCCCTGCACCCCACCCCAAGCAGTCAGGGGAACCCTCCACCAGGCCCCCACTCATGTCCAACTCATGTCCCTCTGCACCCCCACCCGAAGCAGTCAGGGGCACCCTCCACCAGACCCCCACTCATGTCCAACCCATGTCCCCCTGCACCTCCACCCCCCAGCATCCAGGGGCACCCTCCACCAGGCCCCCACTCATGTCACCCTGCACCCCCACCCCCCAGCAGTCAGGGGCACCCTCCACCAGGCCCCCACTCATGTCCAACTCATGTCCCCCTGCACCCCCACCCCCCAGCATCCAGGGGCACCCTCCACCAGGCCCCCACTCATGTCCAACTCATGTCCCCCTGCACCCCCACACCCCAGCAGTCAGGGGCACCGTCCACCAGGCCCCCACTCATGTCTCCCAGCACCCCAACCCCCAACAGTGCAGGGCACCCTCCTCCATGCCCCCACACATGTCTCCCATCACCCCACCCCCCAGCATCCAGGGGCACCCTCCACCAGGCCCCCACTCATGTCCAACTCATGTCCCCCTGCACTCCCACCCCCCAGAATCCAGGGGCACCCTCCACCAGGCCCCCACTCATGTCCCCCTACACCCCCACCCCCCAGCAGTCAGGGGCACCCTCCACCAGGCCCCCACGCATGTCCAACTCATGTCCCCATGCACCCCCACCCAAGCAGTCAGGGGCACCCTCCACCAGGCCCCCACTCATGTCCAACTCATGACCCCCTGCACCCCCACCCCCCAGCATCCGGGGGCACCATCCACCAGGCCCCCACTCATGTCCAACTCATGTACCCCTGCACCCCCCCCAGCAGGCAGTGGCACCCTCCACCAGGCCCCCACCCATGTCCAAATCATGTCCCCCTGCACCCCCAATCCCCAGCAGTCAGGGGCACCCTCCACCAGGCCCCCACTCATGTCCAACTCATGTCCCCCTGCACCCCCACCCCCAGCATCCAGGGGCATCGTCCACCAGGCCCCCACTCATGTCCAACCCATGTCCCCCTGCACCCCCACCCCCCAGCATCCAGAGGCACCCTCCACCAGGCCCCCACTCATGTCCCCCTGCACCCCCACCCCCAAGCAGTCAGGGGAACCCTCCACCAGGCCCCCACTCATGTCCAACTCATGTCCCTCTGCACCCGCACCCCCAGCAGTCAGGGGCACCCTCCACCAGGCCCCCACTCATGTCCAACCCATGTCCCCCTGCACCTCCACCCCCCCAGCATCCAGGGGCAACCTCCACCAGGCCCCCACTCATGTCCCCCTGCACCCCCACCCCCCAGCAGTCAGGGGCACCCTCCACCAGGCCCCCACTCATGTCCAACTCATGTCCCCCTGCACCCCCACCACCCCGAGCATCCAGGGGCACCCTCCACCAGGCCCCCACTCATGTCCCCCTGCACCCCCACCCCCAAGCAGTCAGGGGAACCCTCCACCAGGCCCCCACTCATGTCCAACTCATGTCCCTCTGCACCCCCACCCGAAGCAGTCAGGGGCACCCTCCACCAGACCCCCACTCATGTCCAACCCATGTCCCCCTGCACCTCCACCCCCCAGCATCCAGGGGCACCCTCCACCAGGCCCCCACTCATGTCCCCCTGCACCCCCACCCCCCAGCAGTCAGGGGCACCCTCCACCAGGCCCCCACTCATGTCCAACTCATGTCCCCCTGCACCCCCACCCCCCAGCATCCAGGGGCACCCTCCACCAGGCCCCCACTCATGTCCAATTCATGTCCCCCTGCACCCCCACACCCCAGCAGTCAGGGGCACCATCCACCAGGCCCCCACTCATGTCTCCCAGCACCCCCACCCCCAGCAGTGCAGGGCACCCTCCACCATGCCCCCACACATGTCTCCCAGCACCCCCACCCCCCAGCATCCAGGGGAACCTTCCACCAGGCCCCCACTCATGTCCCCCTGCACCCCCACCCCCCAGCAGTCAGGGGCACCCTCCACCAGGCCCCCACTCATGTCCAACTCATGTCCCCCTGCACCCCCACCCCCCAGCATCCAGGGGCACCGTCCAGCAGGCCCCCACTCATGTCCAACTCATGCCCCCTGCACCCCACACCCTAGCAGTCAGGGGCACCGTCCACCAGGCCCCCACTCATGTCTCCCAGCACCCCCACCCCCCAGCAGTGCAGGGCACCTGCCAGCAGGCCCCCATACATGTCCCCCCAACACCTCATGACGATCCATAATCATGGCCCCCATGCCCACTCAATACACTGCCTACGCCACCCCAGTCCGAACACACCACCAGGTATGACATCCACCCGACAAAGAAATCACCAGCACATGATGCATCCCAAATGGCTAGTCTGCACATCAACACATATCCGTCAAAGCCACACAATGACAGCATGTAAATGATAGAACACACATTGTGACATGCATGAAACCAAAGAGAGAATACCACACATTGAAGTACCAAATTATAATGTATTAAACAGAAAAGCAAGGCAATGAAATGGAACAGAAGAAAATGGAAATAATAAATGAAATCCAGCATGTCCAATAAATGAAAAAGCTGGATGAAATCCAAATGAAAGGCAATCCAAAAGCAAGTCTCCAAAGTGTCAGTCTGAGAAAATAAATCCAAGGATCCAAAATAAGAAAAAAACATTGATCCATGTGAAAAAAAAATCAAAAAGCTAAATCCATTGTCAAACTATGTACAAGGTGAACATCCAGGGTCCATGTGCCCAATCCTCTAAATGAAACCTATAAAATAAAATACTACCTAATGAAGAACTATATACAAGAAGTTGGGGCATTGTCCAAGCGCCCCAAAACAAAACAAAACCGAAAGGAAACTTAACACTAAAGAACTATTTACAAGGACAGCGGGCTAGTCCGACGGCTCACTTCTGGATGTTCCGGGCCACGGCATCATCGAACTTCTGCTCAATGTCCCAGAGACGTCCTCCTCCATGTCCCCGAGGGTCCACAGGGCCAACGACATGTCCTCCTGAAACACCCTGCGGATTGCCTCGAGGCACTCGGCCCGCCTCAGGGCCCTCCGAATGGAGTTCTCCGCCCTGACCATATTGAGCCATGCTTCTTCAGCCCGCTGCCTCTCCGCATCTATGGCGTGGCCCAACCGCTGCCACACGGAAGACACTTTCCATCCTGGGTCCTCCTGCCCTCCGGCCTATGCCTGCCCCTCCGATGTCGAAGGCCCCGAGCCATCATGGCTCCCACCTCGTTGCTGCTGCTGCTGTGTCTGTGCCAGTGCCCTGGCTCCTGCTGCCAGCACATCCTCCACCGGCCGGGGTACAGTCGTTGATGTGGCCACCCCTGCTGGACGTCCGACTCCCGACTGTGGCAGGGATGTGTCCTCCACCAGCCTGGCCGCACCGTCAGAGGCAGCTCCACAGGGCACCCAGGTGACAAATGGGTGGAAAGATGGCACGGAGGACGACTGGCGCATAGGGTGTTCAGTTGAAGAGGGGGTCGGAACAAGCTCCAGCAAACGGAGGAATCCGGCCTGGGTGACCTGTCCCAGTAGGCCGACGCGGCCAACGAGCCATTCGAGATGACACGCAGTCTCCTTATGAAAAGACTGCAGGTCATCTCGCATGGCCCGTTGACGCAATGCCACACCAGTCAGGACAGGCTCAACCCATACCTGGATAGCGTAGGCATCCCTGCTGGTGCAAGATGATGCAGTGACAGGATCAGGGACAGGATTGCACACAGGCACCTCTGCGGCGGCCTCTGCTGCCTCCTGTCCCTGGTCCTGCACTGCACCACTAGCACCAGTGGAATCCCCACCTCCAGACCCCATCTCTGTCGCTTGCACGGCCTCCTCCTCCACCAAACCCCCCACCAACCTGGATGACTCCGTGCCATCTTCCCCCGTTGGGCCCTGTGTGGTCCCAGCTGCCCCTTCTGCTGCCGAGGAGTCCAACTCCGACCTCCACCTCTTGGACCTCCCCCCGGCAGCTGCGGCCTGGGACGCAGCACCGGATTCCTCACTCCCCGATGAGATGACAACCTGGGAGGGGAGCCGGGCCTTGCGTCTCCGGCTGGCGGTGCAATCCCTGCCGCTGTGCTCCACAGCACCTTCTCCGCCCTCTTCATCAGTTGACGCTGCAGACAGGGAGAAATAAAACACAGGCATCAGGGCACTGTACAATGGACACATACACACATGACAGTTGTACTTGAGTGGCATTTTGAAACCTCAGACATGGCATCACAATCGCCAACACACATGTCATTTCAACTCGCACAGATGAGCCATACACAGCCATATTGCAACAGCCAGCACCATCCATACACATACAACAGCATGAGCAGGCAAAGGTGAGCCAGACATCACATGCAACACAGTGAGTGCACTACACAGGCACACACACCACCACACTTGCATGCATGTGTACACCTCTGCCAACTGTCGCAGTGTTCAGATTGGCATCCATGTCACATCTGCCAATCAGGCTTCCAGATCCCGCTGTCACATGCATCCATGTTGCATCACTGTTACACCCTTGTCAAATACACACACATGCACATGTACACAGTGCTGATACATGCAGCTGAAACCAACACCCATGTCTGACATAACGAACATGCCTACTTACATACACATTCATCCAAACATGTGTGCCCACACATCTGCATTTGGCATGCAAGCCTACACACACAAGCACCATCCATGTCTCACACATGAGAGCCCTTGCATGTGTTAGCCTCACGGCCCTGTACACACCCCCCCATACTTGGCTTGGCCCCATAAAAACACATGTGAAACCTGCACACTACTGGCACACCACCACATGCACAGCTTACCTTCATGATGCATTTACACTTACCGCTCGACTCCTCCAGACGGGTCTGCCTCTCAAGGACCTGGACGTGGAGCGCTGGGGATATGCGTTCCAGGACCCTCATCTGATCGTCCGACAAGTGGCCCTGGCGCCCCTTAGCATCCGCTGCCTTCAAGAGGTGCCGGGCCTTGTTGAGGGTCCTGGACCTGAAGTCCTCCCAGCACTTCTTGACATGATGGAATAGTCGGACTGCCACCCCCTCCGCATTGATGGCAGTCATGATGTCCATCCAGATCCGAGTCCGTCCTTCCTTGTTGACAAGCAAACTTCCGAAGAGGGCATCATACTGCCCCAGGACTTGCTCCACCAGGACACCAACTTAGGTGGCAGTGAAGCTGGTGCCCCTCTGCCTCTCAGGCCGGGAGTTGCCAGTGGTGCCAGATGTTGCAGTGCCCGACATGACAACCCCAGAGGCAGGAGTGGGTGGGCAACTGGGTCCTGGGGCTGGTCTGTGGAGCGATGGAATCCCAGTTGGGAGTCTTCGGTTCCAGCAGGGGTAGTCACAGCAAAAGCACCCCTGGGTGATGTGCAGGCAGCAAATGGCAGGGCACGTGGGCAGTAGGCAATCAGGCAGCAGCAGATGGCAGGTGGGAGCGTGCTCGGGGCTCTGTGGGGCAGTAATTCGGCCTTCTGGGCAGGAGCGTAGTCTTCTGTGTGATTACACGTGGCCAGCTTGATACGGAGTGATTTGGCACGTGAAAATCCAGCACATCTGTGTGTAATTCGAGGAAAGGGCCTTAGCGCGTAAGCGCGTCAGCACACGTACGCAAATTCATTGGTCCAAAGGACCCCAGCGTGTAGGCGCATCTTCGACGTTACGCGCACATGCGTTTTCCATGGCGCGTAGAAAAAATAAGCACGTCAAGGTGTCATAGCGTGCAATTGGTGGAAAGGGCCTCAGCGCGTATGCACGTCTGTGACGTGCATGCACGGGTGTTTCCCTGTACACGGGTGCATGTTACACGTCCAATGACTGCACGTCAGAGTGTCAGCTCGTGTAATTGGAGGATAGGGCCTCAGCGCGTACACGCGGAAGTGACGCTGGACGTGTTTGCATGTTTAAAAGGTATGTGTAGAATGCCATTTCCTTGTATCTGCTTTTCGTGTAGAGCGAGTGGGTGAAATCTGTACTTCTTGTTGGTTCACACTCGATTTACTTCACGGCGTTCCAAGTTCGTACTCCCTGTTACCTCTGACAGCTTTTTCTCTTTTTGTCTTTTTCCTGGTCCTGTTTCCTCAAACAGCGTTCACTTCTTCTGTTGTCCTGTCTCCTCAGACAGCGTACAATTCTTGTTTTGGCGGGGGTGTTGCCAATGCGCACGAGCGCAGATTTTTCACACAGTTTTTCCTGGCAGATGGTGAGTCGCGCACGTATTTAACATCTGTGCTTGCCCCGTGTGTTGCGTACCCCTTCAGAGGTCGGTCTAGGCTGCGTATGACACGCATACGTTCATTTTTGTGTTTCTGGGTGCCACAGCATAGTGCAGGTTTATTTTTCCACGCACATGGTCTAGGAGGGGTTGCATGCACATTATCTCCCTTTTTTGGGGTGCCTTTGCATTGCGTGACCAGTCATCTTCCCCCAGGGGTCACATACAGCCTTGCTAGAGCACCAGGGTACGAATGCCATCTAGTACCCTACCCCTTTGACCCCCAATTGCCCAGGACAATAGTTTACTGCAACTCCCATATGCACAACAACATCAGTGCCATGATTGGGAGGCGAGCACGCGATAAGGGTTGCAAAGGTGGCCGAGCCTCAAGAGGTGGCCGTGGTGGATATGGTAGGGGACGTGGCCGGAACTTGCAGGGTGCCCCTAGTCCCCAATGTGTGGGTGACCAGTCAGGGAACCCCATGCCCCCCCCCGGTTGAGGGTAACGTGGCTGTCACCATCCCTGCTCAGCCCTTGTTGGACCAGCCCATTGTGGCATCAGACCTGGCACAGGGTGACTCCATGGCTGACTTCCAGGTCAGCAGGTCTAGGCCACGTGTGGCGGTGCAGGTTGGTGTCACCAGGCCACATGGATCAGGGGCAGCTATGTCATCTGCTGCCCCGAGTAGGCAGGGTGGGGAGGCTGCAGGGGCAGCTGCGGCTCCATCCACCCCAGCTCTGAGTCTCCCAGCCAGGACAATGTTGGTCCCAGTCCATCCTGCTGATGTTCCCCCTGACTACATCACACTTCAGCTAATGCCTGCACCAAGTCCCATGGTGAGTGTTCATTCCCACACTCCCCTTCCCCTAGTGTCCAGAGCGGCGTAGGACACTCAGGTTCCCCACCACCTTCCAAGCGGAAGAGGAAGAGTGCTTGTCCAGTACAGGCTGATGCCCCAGACACGGCTACACAGTCCAGCCCACCAAGGAAGCCCAGCTTCAATCATGCCGAACTTGATGCACTTGTGGAGTATGTGTCCGCACATGACAGCGAAATGGTGATTACTGCAGGATGCAAGACCACACCTGCACAACGTCAGGCACACTGGCAGACCATCGCGGACATCATAAGTGCCCTTGGATTCGTGAGGCGCACAGCTAATTATTGCTACAAGCGCTGGAATGACCGGAAGCGAAGGGCAAAGAAAAAGCTGGCCTCAAGTCATGCCGCAAATCTAGGCATTGGAGGTGGGTCTCCAGCAGAGGACGTTGAACTCACTCCACATGAGTATGTTACTGGGACCTATGTCACACAGGAACAGATCCAAGGCATGGGAGACCTGCCAGATTTGAGGCATTGTCCGGTGAGTGCACATGCATGTGTGTGTCATCCATGTGCATGGTGTGTGTGTGAGGGCTTCTGATTGAGTGCCAGGTGAGGGTGTGTGTGCCTGAGTGGTTTGGGTCACCCATGTGCTTCATCCAATACATTCTGCGCACCAGGATTTGGGTATTGCAGTATCCCTTCTGGTAACAGTAGACATTCAGCCCAACCTCACGCCAGTTGCCCTTGAAGTGTCATCTTGCCACAACATAGTTGTGTATGTGTCATGTTGTGGGGATTCATTTGTTTGCTCTCACATAGCATGACATGCCATGGTCTGTTGTGTGGTGGTGCCGGGGAGGGGTTGGGTGACATGGCACTGTTCTCATGTTGTATTTGGCAAGTGGGTATTCATTGTTGCTGCATAGAAGTGTGTCTTTTGATGACACTGCATTGGTGGTGTTTGTGTAGGTAGGGATGCACACATTGTGACACTTCTAGGTGGAAAATCTCAGGCTGCTATGGTTCTGACAGTTGACTGTCCCTTAATTCATCAGAATTGTCAGATTGAGTCTTCATTGACTGTCAGATGGTATGTGCCAGGGCTGTGTGTACTCCACAGGGGTGTGATTTCTATGTGAAGTAATTAGCTACCAGCTGCGTACGGGCTGCCTCACCCCCTTGCCCTTTCCCCTCCCATGCGCAGTGGGCTTGCATGTTGTTGGGGATGCGGGGGCACCACCATGTCCACAGCCAGGCCCCGGCGTGTTGCAACATTGTGCAGGACACATGCTGCCACTATGATCCTGCACACTACTGGGGGAGCGTATAACAGCTGCCCGCCAGAACGGTCAAGGGAGCGAAAGCGTGACTTGAGCACTCCGAATGTGCGCTCCACTATACCCCGGGTTGCAATATGGGCTGTGTTGTATCTTACCGCGGGAGGCGTGATGGGGTTCCAAATTGGCGTCATCATGTGGGTGGTCAGAGGGTAGGCACTGTCCCTTGGGGAGGTGGTGATGGGGATCATTAGTGGGGTAGTGACATTACTCTGTATCTGTCATGCATGCGTGTGCTGTGGCATTTATACTCACCAAGCAGCCATGCATCGCCATGCCGGCCAGCTTCCATGTCCCGGTTTAGGGTTGACATCCTGTAAATGAAGCTGTCGTGGGTGGACCCTGGATAGTTGGCATATACTGAGGTGATGATTCCCTTGGCATCACATACTACCTGGATGTTGATGGAATGCCAGTGCTTGCGGTTTCTATAGATGTGCTCAGATGCCCTGTGGGGATGTAGAGCCACATGGGTGCAATCAATGGCACCTAGCACTTTGGGGAATTGTGCCACCCTGTAGAAATCCTGGCTGACAGCCTGCCTTTCTGCAGGTGTTCTGGGCAGGTATATGTGCCTGCGGACTGATGGGCGTGCAGTGATGATGGCCAACACCTGGTGTAGGCACCGTGAATGCGTGGCCTGTGACACCCCCCCCACTATGGCACTTGTCCACTGAAATGATCCGGTAGTCAAGAAGTGCAGTACATTGAGGACCTTCTCCAGGGGGCTCAGTGCTTGGGAGCACAGGGTGGGTGATGTGAGGTCATCCTCCCACTCACTGACCAGGTCGAGTATTATGTGAGGTGGAAACCTGTACCTCCCATACACCTGGTCATCAGGCATACCAAAAAGGCTGGTTCTGGGTGTGAAGATTCTGGCCCTGACTATCCTCCTCCTGCGGTATCCCACGGCCACTGCTTCTAGGAACGGTATATTCATCCTGGCATCTGAGCTTGTTTGTTGTTTGCGCACACTTTTATGCTGGGCGGGACGTGCGCCAGCTTCATGCTGGCGTACGTGTTTCCGGATTGGATCTTTTTTTTGGGCGCGTTGTAGGCGACCGTGTAAATCTTCCCGCCCACCCCAGGAATACACGTGACACGCTCTCCCAGGCCCAGTCGCGAGTGAATATTCCCGCACACCCCAGGAATACACGTAACACGCTCTCCCAGGGCCAGTTGCGTGTGGAAGTTCACGCGAACCCGTAATACACGTACCCTGCTGATATCGCGTGTGGAAGCTCACGCAAACCCCGTAATACACGTACCCTGCTGATATCGCGTGTGGAAGTTCACGCGGAGCCATAATACATGTACCCTGATGACATCACGTGTAAGACTACCTGCGCACCCATGAAATACACATACCCAGGCAAATCGCACTGCTGGGGGGTGGGGGGTGGGAGACATGAGTGGGTGCCTGGTGGAGGGTGCCCCTGGATGCTGGGGGGCGGTGCAGGGGGACATGTGTGGGGGCCTGGTGGAGGGTGCCCCTGACTGCTGGGGTGTGGGGTGCAGGGGGACATGAGTTGGACATGAGTGGGGCCTGGTGGAGGGTGGCCCTGGATGCTGGGGTGGGGGTGCAGGGGGACATGAGTGGGGGCCTGGTGGAGGGTGCCCCTGGATGCTGGGGGGTGGGGGTGCAGGGGGACATGAGTGGGGGCCTGGTGGCGGGTGCCCCTGACTGCTGGGGGGTGGGGGGACATGAGTGGGGGCCTGGTGGAGGGTGCCCCTGACTGCTGGGGGGTGGGGGGGAGACATGAGTGAGATCCTGGTGGAGGGTGCCCCTGACTGCTGGGGGGTGTGGGTGCAGGGGGACATGAGTTGGACATGAGTGGGGCCTGGTGGAGGGTGGCCCTGGATGCTGGGGGTGGGGGTGCAGGGGGACATGAGTGGGGGCCTAGTGGAGGGTGACCCTGGATGCTGGGGGGTGGGGGTGCAGGGGGACATGAGTGGGGGCCTGGTGGTGGGTGCCCCTGACTGCTGGGGGTGGGGGTACAGGGGGACATAAGTTGGACATGAGTGGGGCCTGGTGGAGGGTGGGAGGGTGTTAGACATGAGTAGGGGCCTGGTGGAGGGTGCCCCTTACTGCTGGGGGGTGGGGGGGTGGGAGACATGAGTGGGGGCCTGGTGGAGGGCACCCCTGACTGCTGGAGGGGTGGGGGGAGACATGAGTGGGTTCCTGGTGGAGGGTGCCCCTGACTGCTGGGGGGTGGGGGTGCAGGGGGACATGAGTTGGACATGAGTGGGGCCTGGTGGAGGGTGCCCCTGGATGCTGGGGGGTGGGGGTGCAGCGGGACATGAGTGGGGGCCTGGTGGAGGGTGGCCCTGGATGCTGGGGGGTGGGGGTGCTGGGAGACATGCGTTGGTGGGCATTAGTGCAAGGTGACATGTGGGTTGGCTGGGGGGCATGGCCATGGTGGATGGGCTGCCTGCGGGACATGTGCAGGGGTGCAGGGTAGTCCCCTGTGGTGTGGGCCACCTGCAGGGGCCATGGAGGGTGTAGAGGGAACAGCTGGGAGGACCCACACAGCCAATTCACGTGTAGGACTCCCCGGCACCCCCGAAATACACGTAGGCTGCTGGATTTGCATGTGGAATTTCCCGCGCACCCGGAGTACACGTACCCTGCTGAAATCACATGTGGAACTTCACGCGCACACCGAAATACACATACCCTGCAAATTCACGTGTGAAACTTCCCGCGCACCCTGGAATACACGTACCCTGCTGAAATTGTGTGTGAAACTTCATGCGCACCCCGAATTACACGTACCACAGACAATCGCGTGTGGAACTTCCCGCGCACCCCGAAATACATGCACACGCTATTTTTCACACAGCCGGTGTCTGTGTTTGCCGGTACCCCTTGTTAGGCAGAAACCTGTGCAGTTCCCTTGGGGAACACTGCAAAAGATTTAAGACTACAGGTAGAGCAGTAAACCCCTTTGGTAGCAGTCCGTACCACCCAGATTTACCTGGTAGCTGTGGCTGAGCAGTCAGACTTCTCTCAAGAAGAGTTAGGCAGTATGTAAAGTATACACAATATGTACCAAAACACAATAGCACAAGCAAACACTGACCAGAGCTTGGTTTCCAAAGTATATAGTTATTTATTTAAAATACACATAAGTTAAAAACACTCTAGCAAAAATATAGTAAAAGCACTTCAACACAGTTATAATGAAAGTAGATTCAATCCTTTCTCCTATCTAGACAACTCTAAGTAAACACCACTTAATTAAAACAGAGGTGAGTGCTTAACGTTAGATGACACTCTAGTAGTTTCCAAGAAAGGGAGAGAAAAAGCAGAAATGGGTTAGACACACCACTCTAAGGTCCAGAGTACTTGCAATAGGCTTAAAGAAGAATAAAGTCACAGGTGAGCAAAAGTCACTAGGCAGGGCCCACTCTTAGAGTAGCCGGAGCGAAAATGTGCCCAAGATCACACTGTTAGTTAGAGATTCAAAGTCTTGCAAAGAGTCAAAAAGAGGTTAGAGTGGCTCAGAAAGTTTAGCCAAAGTGTCCCAGGCACTCCCAGGTTCGAAAGCCGGGGACTAAATCTACCCCGTACAGTCGGTAGCAAGGGAAGCCAGGCAGAACACAGTACCTTAAGCGGAAAGGATCCTCCAGCGGTGGCAGTTGTTCCAGGCAGTGGCAGCAGGGCTCGACGTCGGTCAGGGGAGAAGAAGTTCTCGCTGAAGAGCAGAAGAAGAGGGTCGTTGCACTGCCCGGGAAGAAACCAGCCGCGGAGTCCTCCGGTTAAAGGGTTGGTACCGACTTTCGCGGTATGGGGGTAAAGTGTGGTATTCCGGTTGCCGGGGTGCTTGGCACAGGCAAGGCGGCCACGAGATACCTCAAAGAACGGAAAGAAGGCGAAAACTGGTTGTCCCCACCAGTCAAGGGAAGGAGCCACTCCGTTAAGAGTTCTCCTCGGTCGTCGGGAAAAAGTGGTGAGACGGTTCAGCAGGGCTCCACCGGGTGGTGTCGTCGAAGCAGGTCGGCTCAGCTCTTCCCTCGTCGGATTCTTGGTCCTGTGGCGACTTCTGAAGTCCCAGTCCCCAAAGCCCTGCTTTTATGCAGCAAACCCCCATTCACCCAGCCTAGCTGTCACTCAAACATGCTAAGTGGTGAGCCGGGCGGCTCACCACTTGGGCCAATCAGGACGGAGTGCGACTTGAGTTACCAAGGTAACTCAGTCCAGGGTGCCTAAATCCCCCTCCACCCCTCCTAAGTACCCCAGACAGAGTGGCACCACTTTGGAGGGCTTCTGTGGAGAAGCCCGCCAAAAGTGGAACAAAGGGCTCCACTTTGGGTCAGAGTTACAGAGGCGAACACCAACGCCATTTTAGAATCAAGTTTTGGCAAAAAGTCCCAACCGGAGTTATAAAAATAAATATATAAACCGGCGGTATGTTTAAGGCTACCGTAAATAATTAATTAAATGTGTTAGCCTAAAACAATGGGAAATCCCATAGGGAAATATTCGCGGTTGAATATAAAAAGTAGTTTCCACTGCCACCAGCCAAAACTCGATCAGGGGGGACGGAGACGTGCCCCCTCGACTAACAGACCCTGGGGCAATCGAATTGCCCCAGCCAGTACGTCCACAATATGATGGTTTGTACTGGTTCTGTTCAGGATTCAAGACTAGCAAAGTCTTTGGTGACTTTACATGCCCTGGGAGACAGTAGTCAGTCCCAGGGTATGGAGTCTATGTTGGGGAGTCCCTAGGACACCCCTGGGTCACGGCACAGAGGGTGCTGTGTGACCCACATCACAAAAATACATGAGGCCCTATGGAGTAAGAGACCCCATAGCCCATTCAACACAAGGTTTAACCAAGAAAACACACTTCAACATGTCCAAGAGTGAGGGTAAAAGAGTCTCACTCTTGGCAGGAGAAAAAAATTAAACCCCAGAAATCCAGCAAAGCCGCTGGGGGACTCACTAGGTAGGGAAATTCAGCCTAAACAGAGAATTCTCCCTAACACTCGCCCCCCCCAGACTAAGGGACAGGAGGATTTAATCCACTCCTGGATGAACCTCATACCTCTAGTCGATGATATACATCCTAGAGAGTCCATCAGCATTTTGATGGTGACACCCTGACCTGTGCTCAATGGTGAAATCAAACCCTTGCAGGCAGATTGACCATCTCAATAGTTTTGGATTTTCCCCTTTCATTTGCATTAACCATCTCAAGGGTTGGTGGTCAGTCTGAATAACAAAAGTAGAACCATACAAGTATGGCCTAAACTTCTTCAGTGCCCACACAATAGCAAAGCATTCTCTTTCGATAGTTGCCCACCTTGTCTCAGGATCCTTCAGTTTCCTACTGATGAAGCAAATGGGGTGCTCCCTACCCTTCTCATCCAGTTGGCTTAGAACTGCACCTATACCTACATTGGAAGCATCAGTTTGTACAATGAAAGGTTGGTGGTAGTCAGGAGCTCTCAATACTGGAGCCTGGCAAAGAGCTCTCTTCAGTTTTTCAAAGGCCTGATTGCACTCCTCATTCCATTTTACCTTTTTAGGGAATTTGGGAGAGGAGATTACATTCAGTGGAGAAGCTATGGTCCCATAGTTCTCAATGAAATTCCTGTAATACCCAGTGAGGCCTAGAAAAGCTCTCACTTGGGTTTGAGTAGTTGGTGTTGTCCAATTTTGCACAGCTTCAATCTTGCTGGGCAAAGGCCTTATTTCTCCACCTCCTACCTCATGTCCAAGGTAGACCACTTTACTTTGACCAATCTGGCACTTACTGGCTTTGATTGTCAAATGGGCCTGTTTCAGAGCCTGCAACACATGTCCTAGGTGGTTCACATGTTCTTCCCAGGAGTGGCTGAAGACTGCAATGTCATCCAAGTATGCCATGCAGAAATCTTCCATCCCAGCCAGAACTTGGTTCACCATCCTTTGGAATGTGGCAGGTGCATTTTTCAGTCCAAAAGGCATGACCTTAAACTGGTACAAGCCAACTGGGGTTGAAAATGCAGTTTTCTCCTTGGCATGGTCTGTCAGGGCTATTTGCCAATAGCCTGACGTCAGGTCAAATGTGCTGAGGTACTTGGCTGCACCAAGTTTATCCACCAACTCATCTGTCCTGGGCAAAGGGTGGGCATCAGTCTTGGTGACTGCATTTAGAGCTCTATAGTCCACACAGAATCTCAAGTCTTTGGATCCTGCCTTTGGTACTAACACAACTGGGCTAGACCATGGACTAGTAGAGGGTTCTATTACCCCGAGATCAAGCATCTTCTTGACCTCTCCTTTGATGTGGGCTCTGATATGTTCTGACATTCTGTATCCTCTGCTTTTGACTGGCAGACAGTCACCAGTGAGTATCTCATGCTGGCCCCAAGGGGTCAAGCCTGGTGACAGTGAGAACAGGGAGGCAAACTGATTTAACATAGATTTGCACTCCTCTTGTTGCTCAGGTGTCAGGTCTGAAGAGAGATTGACTCCTTCAACTTTTTCATCTAAAGGTACACCTCTGAGGAGATCAGGGAGAGATTCACTCTCTTCCTCCTCTGCAGCTGAAGCTAGGAGCAAGGCTCCTACATCAGGTCTGGAGATGTAGGCTTTTAGTCGGTTGGTGTGGAAGACTCTAGGAGCTTCCCTGGGTCTGCCCAGATCCACCAGATAGTTGACCTCTCCAAGTTTTCCCACAACCTTGAAGGGTCCCATCCATTTGTCTTGCAAGGCCCTCTGCCTTGTTGGGAGCATAACTAGAACAAGCTGGTCTTGAGTAAACTCAACCATGTTAGCCTTCTGGTCGTGCCAATGTTTGACCAGGGCTTGACCAGCTTTCAAGTTGTCACTTGCTTCTGCCATCATGTGTGACATTCTCCTCCGGAGACCTATCACATAGTCAGTCACTCTGACTGGCTTGAGGGGAGGAGCACCTTCCAACCCCTCCTTAATCAGGGCCAATGGACCTCTGACTGGATGGCCATAGAGAAGCTCAAAGGGAGAATAACCTACTCCCTCCTGAGGGACTTCTCTATAAGCAAAGAGAAGGCATGGCAGTAGAAGGTCCCACTTTTTCTTAAGGGGTTCTTCCAAAGCACCTATCATGCTCTTCATGGTTCTGTTAAACCTTTCAACCAACCCGTTTGTCTGAGGGTGGTAGGCGGTTGAGAACTTGTAGGTAACTCCACAGGTTTTCCACATGGCCTTCATGTAGTGGGACATAAAGTTTGACCCCCTGTCAGAGATTACCTCCTTAGGAAACCCAACCCTGGTAAAAATACCAAGGAGGGCCTTAGCCACAGCCGGAGCTGTAACAGTCCTCATAGGAATGGCCTCCGGGTACCTAGTAGCATGGTCTACTACAACAAGGATAAACCTGTTGCCTGAGGAGGTTGGAGGATCAAGGGGACCAACAATGTCAATCCCTACCCTCTCAAATGGGACTCCCACAACTGGGAGAGGCACTAAAGGTGCCACATTCTTGGAACCAACCTTACCAGAAGTCTGGCAGGTATGGCAGTTCTTACAATATCTATCTACTTCGGCCCCCATCTTTGGCCAATAAAAGTAGAGTGAGAGCCTTTCCTTGGTCTTCTTGAAACTCAAGTGGCCAGCCAAAGGTATCTCATGGGCTAGTTGTAAGAACTGTTGTCTGTTTTCCTGTGGGACTACAAGGCGTTTGTAGTCTCCAGGTTCAGACTCAGTGGGTTCACTGTAGAAGAGGCCATCTTCCCAGTGCAACCTATACTTCCCAGGCTCTTGCCCATCAGCTTGAGAAGCTGCCTGGTGGCGGAGACCCTCCAGAGTTGGACATTCTCTTTGCCCCTTACGAAAAGCTGCCCTGCTAGGCCCACCTTCTGCCAGTAAAGACTGCAGCTCAGGATGGTCCTCAGGGTCCAAATCTCCAATAAGGTTGGGGCCTCCTTCTAGCTCTTCCTCAGAGTCTAGCTCAACCACACAGGGTTGTACCTCCCTCTCAGCCTCAGCTGGAGGTGGAGTTACAGGTGTAACTTTGGACAACCTAGGGGAAGTCCTTGTTGGAAGCACTGGAGTGCTTGCTGCTGGCTTTTTCCTAGGAGTCTTGGGTTGCCCCTTTGCTCCTGATCTGGTAGTTACTGCAGTAAGTTGCTCCAGTGGTAGAGGAGTGATTTCTGTCATCATCTCCTGAGATAACCCTCTCAGGGTTTTCTCCCTTGCAGGTTTTGTGAGTTCCTGAAACCTTTTGCTAGGAGGTCTGGGGGTATGAGATACAACTCCAAGAGCTTTGAGGTCATTACCCAACAGAACCCTACCTGGCACTTCACATTGTACACTGACAGGTATTTTTACAGCCATATCATTACATTGGATGAGAACTGGTAACTGGGGACACATCTGCACAGGCCCACCAGCTAACTTGGTGAGGCATTTGGGTGCCTTAGCAACATCCTCTGCCTTGAAAAATGATTCATCCACCACAGTTATGCTGGCTCCAGTGTCCCTAATGGCAGGAGTCTCCTGACCATTCACCTGGACACTGTCCTTATAATACTCTTTAGTATTATCTGGGATAGAGTTATAGACATCTAAATTCTGTTGCTCCCACAACCCCAGAGAGACTAAAGAAACACTAGCTGAGACTCCAGTGGGTTCATCAGCTAGTAATAGAAAGTTTCCACTTGCCATGGGTACTTCCTCTTCTGGAGCGAAGGCTAAGGAGGCAAGCTGGACCCCTGAAGGTTTACCCTTACATCTGGGATCTCCTTTCACATGGTCAGTAGCCTTACAAACAAAGCATGAGCCAAAGGCTCGCTGGAATGGAGGCTTGTTCTGACCTCCTTCTGGTCTGGGACCAGAAGGTACACTAGCCTGATTCGGTTTACCCTGGGGCTTACCCTGGTTATTTGGTTGTTTGTGGCCCTCTTGGGTATGGGAGGTATTAGAATTCTCTTTGGGGTCCTTTTTAGGCTGTTTCTCCCCATCCTTCTTCTGAGTTACCCCAGAATCCTTGTGAGTGGCCCTGTTGGCAACCCACAAGTCAGCAGCCTTAGCTAGCTTCCTAGGATCCAATTCCTGTGAATCAGCCAAGTGCTGTCTGAGCTCAGGAGAGCAGGCATCATAAATTGACTCCAACATAAAGAGATTTCTCATCCCCTCATAAGTGTTCACCTTGTAACCCTTAATCCATCCCTCTAAGTTTTTCAAACATTCACTCACCCAGGTAGCCCAAGGGGTACCATCATGCTTTTTGAGGCTCCTAAACCTCTTAAGATACTGGGAAGGGGTCTTCCCAAACCTAGCTATCAAAGCTAGTTTCACACATTCATAGTCCTTCCTATCCTCCTCCCCCATCTCCATTACCACATCAGTTGCAACAGGGGGAAGCCTAGAGAACAACCAGGTGAGTAAGTCATTTCCTGTGATGTTCTGGAGCCCATGATTATATTCAAACAGAGACAACCAATCCAACACATCCAACTTAGGCTCATACATACCAACCAATTCTTTAGGCATCCGGGGTCTTTTAGGACTGGAACTTCTAGAGGAGCCAGAGAGAGAAACATTCTCAACAGATAATTTCTTCATTTCTAAGTCATACTTGAGCTCCATTTCCCTTAGCCTTAGTTCTTTGTCAGTTTGAGCATTCAGTTTCTTATACTCCAATTCTAGCTTCATTTTCTCTAGTTCAAAGTACTGAGGACTAAATGTGGGACCTGGTAAAGGTCCAGTAGGCACAGCAGGTAGAGCAGGCAGAGGCCTAGGGGGGACAGTTACAACAGCCTCACCCTCCTCTTCTGACTCTTCCTCAGAAACATCAACATTTTGTTCCATGTTAACTTCAACACTGTCATCTACAGTTGCTGGAGTGGTAGGTTCCTCTGAACCATCACCCAGACTTTGGTTAGCTAACAATCTTTCAATCAGCTCCATTTTCTTGCCCTTAGTCAGGAGATCCTTATGTTTACAGAGCACTCTTAAACAATCAGCAGTTTTGGCTGCAAGGGACTCTTGACTATAGCTTTCTATAACTGACATGTTAGAGGTTTTACTTTTTCAGTGCTAAGCTTTGTGGTTAGTTGCACTAAGGTATCTAAAGCACAATAAAATGTATACTCAATACAAATCCCACCGCTGTACACCAGTGTTAGGCAGAAACCTGTGCAGTTCCCTTGGGGAACACTGCAAAAGATTTAAGACTACAGGTAGAGCAGTAAACCCCTTTGGTAGCAGTCCGTACCACCCAGATTTACCTGGTAGCTGTGGCTGAGCAGTCAGACTTCTCTCAAGAAGAGTTAGGCAGTATGTAAAGTATACACAATATGTACCAAAACACAATAGCACAAGCAAACACTGACCAGAGCTTGGTTTCCAAAGTATATAGTTATTTATTTAAAATACACATAAGTTAAAAACACTCTAGCAAAAATATAGTAAAAGCACTTCAACACAGTTATAATGAAAGTAGATTCAATCCTTTCTCCTATCTAGACAACTCTAAGTAAACACCACTTAATTAAAACAGAGGTGAGTGCTTAACGTTAGATGACACTCTAGTAGTTTCCAAGAAAGGGAGAGAAAAAGCAGAAATGGGTTAGACACACCACTCTAAGGTCCAGAGTACTTGCAATAGGCTTAAAGAAGAATAAAGTCACAGGTGAGCAAAAGTCACTAGGCAGGGCCCACTCTTAGAGTAGCCGGAGCGAAAATGTGCCCAAGATCACACTGTTAGTTAGAGATTCAAAGTCTTGCAAAGAGTCAAAAAGAGGTTAGAGTGGCTCAGAAAGTTTAGCCAAAGTGTCCCAGGCACTCCCAGGTTCGAAAGCCGGGGACTAAATCTACCCCGTACAGTCGGTAGCAAGGGAAGCCAGGCAGAACACAGTACCTTAAGCGGAAAGGATCCTCCAGCGGTGGCAGTTGTTCCAGGCAGTGGCAGCAGGGCTCGACGTCGGTCAGGGGAGAAGAAGTTCTCGCTGAAGAGCAGAAGAAGAGGGTCGTTGCACTGCCCGGGAAGAAACCAGCCGCGGAGTCCTCCGGTTAAAGGGTTGGTACCGACTTTCGCGGTATGGGGGTAAAGTGTGGTATTCCGGTTGCCGGGGTGCTTGGCACAGGCAAGGCGGCCACGAGATACCTCAAAGAACGGAAAGAAGGCGAAAACTGGTTGTCCCCACCAGTCAAGGGAAGGAGCCACTCCGTTAAGAGTTCTCCTCGGTCGTCGGGAAAAAGTGGTGAGACGGTTCAGCAGGGCTCCACCGGGTGGTGTCGTCGAAGCAGGTCGGCTCAGCTCTTCCCTCGTCGGATTCTTGGTCCTGTGGCGACTTCTGAAGTCCCAGTCCCCAAAGCCCTGCTTTTATGCAGCAAACCCCCATTCACCCAGCCTAGCTGTCACTCAAACATGCTAAGTGGTGAGCCGGGCGGCTCACCACTTGGGCCAATCAGGACGGAGTGCGACTTGAGTTACCAAGGTAACTCAGTCCAGGGTGCCTAAATCCCCCTCCACCCCTCCTAAGTACCCCAGACAGAGTGGCACCACTTTGGAGGGCTTCTGTGGAGAAGCCCGCCAAAAGTGGAACAAAGGGCTCCACTTTGGGTCAGAGTTACAGAGGCGAACACCAACGCCATTTTAGAATCAAGTTTTGGCAAAAAGTCCCAACCGGAGTTATAAAAATAAATATATAAACCGGCGGTATGTTTAAGGCTACCGTAAATAATTAATTAAATGTGTTAGCCTAAAACAATGGGAAATCCCATAGGGAAATATTCGCGGTTGAATATAAAAAGTAGTTTCCACTGCCACCAGCCAAAACTCGATCAGGGGGGACGGAGACGTGCCCCCTCGACTAACAGACCCTGGGGCAATCGAATTGCCCCAGCCAGTACGTCCACAATATGATGGTTTGTACTGGTTCTGTTCAGGATTCAAGACTAGCAAAGTCTTTGGTGACTTTACATGCCCTGGGAGACAGTAGTCAGTCCCAGGGTATGGAGTCTATGTTGGGGAGTCCCTAGGACACCCCTGGGTCACGGCACAGAGGGTGCTGTGTGACCCACATCACAAAAATACATGAGGCCCTATGGAGTAAGAGACCCCATAGCCCATTCAACACAAGGTTTAACCAAGAAAACACACTTCAACATGTCCAAGAGTGAGGGTAAAAGAGTCTCACTCTTGGCAGGAGAAAAAAATTAAACCCCAGAAATCCAGCAAAGCCGCTGGGGGACTCACTAGGTAGGGAAATTCAGCCTAAACAGAGAATTCTCCCTAACACCCCTTTGCACATCATTTGTCCTAGAGGGCCACACTATGGATCATTCATCATAGCTGAGAATAGGTGCTTTTTGTAAGCGCACATTTTGGCGCACATTTATTTCAGGCGCAGGGACGCTACCGCCTGCTTTCTTGTGGCGGACTTGTTTGGCCCTGTGCGCATCTTTGACCGTGCGCTGGTTTGCCCTATTCGATTCCATTGAGTTGTAGGCGAGCGTGTGGGCGTTCTGCGCACTTGCCTTCTGTACTTCCCCCGTGACGCCTATATTTTCATGCGTTGTTCCCCATTCTGAGTGTTACGCCCCGTGTTCTGCCTACTTTTGTTTTGAGCACCGCGCTATGTGCGATTTCGCTGTGGCTGTGGCGCATGCCGTTGGATGACCTGTGCGCCGGCATGCGCCACACACTTTTTCAGCTCACATCCAATATTTTTCTCGCCCACGGACTTCCATGAATCGATGTGCGCTGGTTTCCCTGCGATTTTCGCACTTGCACTGCGATTCGCACGTTTTGGCACCTCTGCGCCGGAATTTTCGGCGCACATTAATTCCATGAATCGGCCTGTTGAAATGATAACTGTGTGAAGGAGAAATAAGACTGTATGCTATGGAAGTGAATTTTTACATATTTTGTATTGTGAAGTATTATTACATGTATTTATAATAGTCTGGAAAGTGTGTAATAAACTGTAACACAATATGTGTAATAAACATTTAAAAAAGGCTTAATGCATTTTTGCATTTGTACAGTATTGCTTTATTAGCAGTCCTTTACCCTGATGCAAACATGCATTGAACACATATCTTGCAATGTTGCAACATTTCTCTAATACTGCCCATGCCTGAACCACTTATTATATTGAGGCATTTGAGATAATGGTTGAATAATTTAGATAGGGCTTAATTATGAACAATGTCCCTCTCTCAGCTATTAGGTGATTCTGGTGCACAGTGGTAGGTCCTGGTCCACAGCAAAGATCACTCCCAGTGTGCCCGACGAGTAGAGGACAAATCTTCCTTCTGTCTTTGAGAGCTCCTTCTTCACCTCAGGCAGAGGGCTTTGGAAAGTGCAATTTCCCAAAGGAAGTTCTTCTCAGGTGAATCTTCATGTCTTGAGAGGATCCAAGGAGAACTGAGAGGATGCACAAGAGAATACTTAAGAAGGGGTGGGAGACCAGACCACTGCTGCCTATTCTAATACGGCCTTCTGTCCCTTCTGACTAACAGTACCCTGGTGTGAGGCTACTTGTTTTGAATTATTGTGCTACTTTAATGGTTGTGCCCAGGACATGTGCCTGCTGTGTGGCTGACTCAGACAGAGGGTGTTCCCTGCCCTCACAAAGAGATCAAAGAAGAGGCATGAGCCTCCAGGTTCCTGCCCTTCAATTGGCAGTCTCCACCAGGCTGACCAGAATACACATCAACTTCCACAACAAACCTAACTCACAGGAGCTGGCACATGTGTGATTTCAAATGAGATGTGGTGGCCATGATCATAAGTAGTGCCACGTACTATGGCTAACTCAGGTATAGCTTTATTTTAGAGTTTACCCTGCTCCCAGCAAGGGTTACTTATGAACATCATAGTGGCGGTACAGGGGGACATTTCTTAAATGCTGCCTCTACATTGCAAAGACCCAGCTGCCACTGCAGCAGCCATCTTGTGACCTTTGAAATAGCTCTACACCTTGAGTAGCTCAGGCGCTGTGGATCAGGCTAAGATGCAGCAGGGCACAAGTACACTATGCTTACAGCAAGAAGTTGAAGATAAGGGGAATCTGGCTTGCAGATTACCCTTTTAGAGATGGAATTAACTGCAACATTGTATGCATTTAAACAAAATAAAACAACAGAACGTTGCACCCTCGCCATTCCTCACAAAAACAACCTCACAAAAACAACCTGCAGATCAGCTGTTTACAATCATTAATGAATTGTGATCCCCTCAGGCTCCGGCTTTATTTTTTAGATACATTTAAATGTGATGGAGCTACTTGACTTGTCATTTGTGTGTGTGTGTTTCTGAATATGTGTATAGCAAAATCATATGCAGCTTAAATGGTGTGCCCTGTGTTCATAAATAAGCAACCAACATCAGTGAAGGCAATTCAGCATGAAAATAGTATCCTTTTGGTGATGGATGTACTGCAATACGATTCCATTTCATGTTTTGTAAAGTTCAGGGGCCTGGTTTACAAAGCGTTTTTTCAAATGGATAAGCCATTGTAAAACGATTTTGTAAATCGGGCCCCAAGTGTGTAAGTGTGTGGCGGTTGTTGTATTCTTATATGTGAATGAGTGCAATATTGAGGCATCTTGAAGCGGTTGATGCAAAATAACAGACAAATGAAACCAGAAATATTTAGAAGTTATCAATAATATTTCAAATGGGAATTTTGACAGAGTAGATTTTCTGGCGAAGATAAATGTAAACCATTTTAAGAAGCTAACCGAAAGGTCGTTTTCTGAAATAGTTTATGTTTTCAAGTTTATTTATATTTACGTTTTATTAATTTTACAACCAGAAAATGCAGTTTCGGGAAAAAAAATCTTCATGAGTCTGCATGAGAAGGGTGATTTTGAGGTATTTTGAAATTACTTACAACGGATTGATGTTTTAGCTTCCCATGGAATTATATTAATGTGTGATATAACTGTATTACTAATCAGGTGCCGAAATTTAACACCTGTACATAAAAGAAGATTTTTGATTTCTATTTCAATACTAAATTGTCTACACATGTTGGCTGCTAAATATAAGGCAAGTCATTCTGTCTACACTTTTGAACTCCGAGTGCAAGCTCTGCTCCTAATGAAGTAGCTAATGCGTTGTCCTTTCTGCCCTTCTATTCTTCACACGTTGACTAACCTGGATGTACTATTAATTCACATGACATGCATGCGCCTGCGCTACAGCATGCACATTCTTGTTTACGCTAAACACGTGCCCTTCTTTCCAACATCTAGGATGATAATGACTTTCAGTGAATCCAGTTCTTTTCATTCGTTTATAGCGTTTCTATTCCAGTATTTTAAATCAATAGAGTGGTAGGTAATTCCCGGCCAGCAGTTTAATCAACTCGTGTGCATGCCGCTCTCAAAGTCATCTCTAGCCGGAAGGCATCACATCCTAAGGACCTAATTCACAGAGCCTTTTCCAGTGGGGTTTTGGCATTATAAAATGCTTCTGTGCATTAAGCCCTAGGAGTGCTCTTCCTTTAGTTCTTCTGCACATCACTGTGTTGCTTATTTGATCACACACTGCCCCTGTGTTGTCTGTCTGCTGCTTTCAGTAACTGCAAAGCTCTTGAAATAATTTTCGATGCACGTCCGTTCTTCTCTAGTTCCTTTGTGCTCAAATATTATTACTACCTTATCGCTTAACGAGCAGCAAAAGAACTGGGTGTAATTAAACTTCCTTTTTTTTAGAGTGCAAGAGATTTTGGCCCTGATTCGAAGATCGTTTTTGACTTTTGACGTTTGAATAAAAATAAAAATATGCATACAATGTGTATTTAACAGCTACATTTTGCAAATAAATAAGAAATAAGTTCATTGGTTAAACAAAACGTTTGCAGTAACATCCATATAACCAGGTTGTGGGATGTTTTTACCCATGCATCCAAGCCCTACCATAAAACTGTGCAGTACTGGCATAGAAAACATCATGATGGCCAGAACTCCCCAGAGAGTGCACAGGGAAAACATGAAGAATAGGCTGCCACCCATTTTTGCCTATGTTGTGAGCACAGGAGGGCACTGCCTAAAAGCACCATTGGGCTGCACACACAGTAGCCTGAAACCATTGGGAATGGCAATGCGGATTGCCAAAAAGCAATTCAGAACTGTGGGGAATTCATTTTCTTAATCCCAAAAATGGTTGCATTACCAGTACTCACTGGTGTTTTAAAACCACCAGACTTTTGTGTAAAACTGAACAAATGAAACAAAACCAGACCAAGGAAAGACTTGCTAAGAGGTGGATACAATGTAAAACTATATTCTGAAATGACTTGAAGGAAGTAATTGTTTAATGTATAGGTAAAAATTGTCAGTTTGATTTGAATGTAGAAAACTGGAACAAAAAGTGACATTTAGCTGAAACCTGGCTTAATGAAACTGAATTCTGCCTGACAACTACCCCCGACAGGAGTTGAAACTGGATCAACAGCCACCCTTCCCAGGCCTAGCTGCATCCTGCTGCCCCTTGCCAAAAGGAGTTGACACCTCTCTGATTAGATTAGGGGTGGAGCACCTGGGAACTGGAAGGGGCCGAACAATGCAGCTTCCTTGACTCAGGCAAATGTTACATTGGGGGCGTCGTAAAATAGCTTCCTCTTGGGAGAAACTGGGGGGAAGCTGTGCCTCTGTGAACAAGCTGGCTTGGGGGAAGTGGATAAACCAGTTATTCCACCATGTGATGTGGGAAGCCACAACCCTCCTTGTCCAGGGCATAATTTTAAAAAAGATGGATAATTCATAGTACAGACTTGTCAGAATTATCTAAGTAATACCATTATTCTTGTGATTTTTCGGTGCACATTTTAAGAGGCGTTAGGACCCTGTGGTGTATTCTGGGGGGTTGCTAGCGGAAAATAGGGTCTTACTCAAAATGTCTGCATGTTAAAAATCTGACACTTCATCAATTAATGTCCATACTCCTTGCGCACATGTGTGTAATTTTGGGTAAATGCCTGATATTGCAAAACCAGTTAAAAAGTGCAAAATGTTGTCATTTTTGAATGCAAGCGCCCAGGAAGATCAGAGGCGGACAAGCATGGACCATAAGGAATATATAATGTGTACATGTAATTTCAACAAATTGTGTATCTGGGAAAGATTTATTTGAATCAAATATAGATTTGTGGGCAATTCTGATCAGGGGAGGATCCTCGGACCCATAAACAGACCTCATCATGATGACAATCCATTTCCTTCCCCCAATCATGGGAGAGGGGAGAATTGGGCCAATGACAAGTAGAGAGGGGCAGGCTTAGCTAGGCCCAGGCACACGCCCATTTTCAAAACACATAAAAAGAGACTGTTGGGACAGGTAGAGACATTCAATTCATTTGCTGCGGAGTATGCTGACCGACGACTTCACATCCAGAGATCCAGACTTCAAATCCATCAATCTCCAGAACCTGTAGCAGAAATTAACTCCAGAATTTGTAGCAGAGAGGCCTGAATCCACCAGCTGAATCCTCTTCAGCAGGCCTCAAAACTAACCAAACTATTCAACAGCTGGGCGAGCTGTTTGAAGTTTTGCCGAGAATTTTTGCAAGAACCTGTAGCAGTACCCAGAAAGCAGTTTTACATCCAGAATCCAGAGAGGCTAGACCAGCAGAGCAGAGCTAACCCAGATCGCTGTGAGCAGAACCGGTGCCTGATTGACCCGCCGAGCAGACAGAACCGCAGCCGGACGTGTTGACCAGATCCGTGACGAGGCCTAGTTCAAATTTATATTGTGAGTACAGAACTGTGCAGAACCAATCTCTTAGTTAAAATAATCTAATCCAAACTATTTTAACCTAAGTAGAACTGCCTCCTAGAAATCGTGTCATCTGTCATTTCTAAAGCTGCACAACTGTCACCTGTCAATTCTGCAGCTGCAAGCTGTCAGCTGTCATTTTGAGTTTACTTTAAATCTGAAAAACTACCTTTATTTAATTGTCCGTATCTCTGGAACCGTTTGGGCTAGGAACGGAATTTAACTTTCATCTGAAAGCTTAGAATCCAAGCTTTCCAACGAACCTATTACATTTTCCGCAATCACGATTTACGCACTCGCAAAATTTACCGCGATTTGCGATTTTGGCTCAATTTCTCCACTTGTCAAAATAGCAGCTCCATTCTTTCTTTTGTTAAAATTCGTTGGCAATCTGCTAATCATTCATAGAGTATTGTTAAAGTGAGCCTGAACTAATATAAAGTAGCCATCACCTACCCTGAACCTCTAGAGGGAATTAAAAGCAATTTTAGCACCTTTTCACTTCCTTGCAAACCACATTAAAGTAATTTGCCTGTGTTTAAAACTCATCCCTGTTTTCCCTAAGCTTGCAGGGAGAACTGGAACTGTGTATTGCATTATAAAGTGTGATTTGTTGGGATTCTTGAAGACTGGGTGCTCTCCTTCCATTTCTTGTATTGCATAGGGGGGGAGTGAATTGTCAAAAGAAAAAGTGATCATATTACCTTTTGCTAAAATCATAACAAGTTATTTCTGTACTGCATTTTATTCCACCTTGCATTTCCTTGAAACCATCAAGCATTTCCAGCTCTACACTACTCCTAAGTAACCAAATCAGTGTACCCCTGTAACATTATCCATTGTTGATCACGATTATATTCTGAAGTGTGATATCAGTTATCAATTTATTTATAAAGTGTGATATATATATATATATATATATTGTTTAAATTTTCAAATAAACCTTTTAATTTGCAAAACAAACCTACTTCTTGGCTCAGTGGGGTCAGGGGGATTCTAAGAGGGGGGTGTTATACAAGGGTTGTCATCCAGAGTACTGAACTGGATATAAAAATACATCAATAAGGGTTTTCCTCAGCATCCCAGACTAGGCATTGACTTAGCTGTAGTGTTGATTGAATATCGCTTACAAAGTCCATTATGCTTGGCATTTTACCACAAGCTCTTTATTCATATGTAAAGGTCCACAAAGGTATGCACATTCGTCCAGATGTCCTATCCTCACATTCACATTTCATGAGCCTATGGACAACTAGAGTCAATAAATAAACAATAAATAAGTTAATGCAGAGAGGTGTTTCTCAATCTTTCTCATGTCAGGTGACTAGTGCTCGATAAAGGCGGCGATAGGTGTAGGATGGTGTTTTCCTTCGTTTGCTAGTCAATGAATAAAGGATGCCGCTATTTGTCATTGTCCCAAATTAATGTATGAGTCTGGTTTCTCCTACAATTGATGGTCTTGTGATTCAGACCTGTAATGCCCCAGAGATCCAACACTGAGCTTGCAGGTTTCATTCTCTCAGAATACCCCTGTCACAACCAAAATAAAAGGTAATGTTTAATGAGTAAATACTCCAAGGGGTGGTTGGGAGAAGGTTGACCGTACGTGGTGTGCTTGTGTGGGCAGCTCAGGGGAATCAAGGGTGTGAAAATTGGTTAACAAAGACACATACCTGTTTCAGGTTTATGCTAATATGGGTTGGACATTTTGGATTGGGTATTTGATTTTACTGTTTTACTTTGCCTGGCGTACTATCATGATTCTGGGAGTAATATAAGTGCTGTTTTATGGCATACATCTTTCAAAGTATTGGCAATCATTGCCTTAAATAATTCTGGACTAAAGCTGATGAGGCTCTATGCTAAACTGTGGTTTTTAGTCTGGTAAATGTTTGTGGATTCCCAAAGTTTTTTTTGTGTGTTTTGATTCAGTATTTAGGTAGTGGGGAAAAGTAAAAAATGGGGTTAATAGGGACAGCTGGGGTGAGTTTGGAGTGAGTGTCCCTTTTACCCTTTCAAGATCACTTAACAGATTCTCAGTAAAATTCCTTCCCTTCTCAGGACAGTACAACAAGTCGAGTCACAGCATCAGTGGTAAAGGTGCATATGAAACTGCACGAGTGATTCAAAAATGAGGTCCAGGTATGGGCAAATAACAGTCAATGCAGTTAAACACCCCAGCAACACACAAAACCTGTTTACTTTACGTGTACTCTCTATAATGGTTCTACATGTGAGTTCCTTGATATCTGGCATCTTTTGACGCAAGCTCTCAGAAAACTCAAAATACACACAAAGACCCAACAGTGCTGCCTTTGGTACTCAACACATCAAACTGCTTTGAGCTCATTAGAACTGTAAGAGTCGATCATCGCTGGCCTGTCCCAAGCTTCTTTGAGCCCTGAGGCATTGCGGCTTGTCACTCACTTTGCTGTTCCCAGTTGTGCAAGGGCATATGCAGAGAAGGTTTGTTTTCTGGTCCTTTCCTTTTTGCAGTGGTGGATTTCCAGTCTGTATATATCCTGGCTTCTGGGGGTGTGCGGTCCGCCAGAGATGCTGAGTATCTCTGCAAGTTAGCTGAGGGTGACTGCCTTATAGATGATGTAGCAAGACATGAAGGTGATTCGTTCATGCAGTGGGATCCAGTGAAGGTGGCTTAAAAGGGCATGTTATATTTTTAGGAAGCAAGCAGTCAATCTATATGGTAAGTTATCAACTCTAAAATGCCACCAACTAGTAGATGGGAAACTGGATAATGAACCAGATGAGGAGGAAGCAAAAGATGGCATTGATTTATGTATCCATGTGCACACAGTGGATCTGGGAGCTCAGGCAGTGGACCTGACTGCTCGAACCCTGTTAGTTATACAGGCACTTACTGTGATGCATCAGCAGGCACCAGTACCAACTAGAGTAATGCAGCAGGGAATGTGTACTCAAGGACCATTTCCCCCGGAATGGGAGTGGCAACAGAACCCATGGTTAGTGTCAGTACCTTTTTCACCTTCCTTCTAAATCTTGTCTGTGACGAGAGGAGATACTCAATACGAATTAGACAGTGAGATGTTTCAAGTGCTTCTCATGCAGGTTCCAGGGTCTACACAAAGGGAAGAAGAAGAAACTAATTTGCCCATGTTTGCTAAATTTGAATAAAGATAAAGCTACATAAACACAAATTGGCTGATCTGTAATTGCCAATGAAGCAAACATCTCAGGGAATGGGAAAACACAAACATATTTGGATAAAATCCCCTGTTGAAATACAAAGTCTCTCAATATGGGGTTTCTTGCTATTACTATTTTAGCCACTTACAGTCTTGGGGATTTTAGTAGCCTCAACCACTTCTCTGGTTCCATGGCTGCTTGGTTGCAGTCATGATCTTCTCGGGCAGGTTCTCTCATAAGAGGTAGCCAGAGAGGGAAGGCAAATTGTTTGCAGATTATGCTCCAGAATTGCCACCATTGCATGGGCCACTTGAGATGGTTTATTTGGTAGGTTAGATAGTGTATGTGCCCCTGCTCGGGGCTCCAGCCCTTCTACTGAGCTCTGCATTGTCTGCCTCCATGACACATTGTAATGGTCGTTTGCCTGATGAGCCCTTCTCTGCCACACTTTTCCACCTCCTTGAAGCTTACCACATGTACATACTTCCGACCCTTCTCCACTTCAGGACCTCAGTTGGAAAACATTTGAAATAAAAGTTGAAACATGTTGAAATAGGTGCATCAATTCCTTCATGGGAATTGATTTACTGATTTCTATTTTTATCAATAAATAGTAATTATGTGCAACCCTTTGTGTATCTTTGTATCTTTCCCCAAAAGGGGAGGGAGGCTATAGGTAAACAATATAAAAATAACTGTATTCAATAAATAAAAGGGTTGCACGCCTAATTTGGGGTGGCTGGACAATTCCCCCAAGTTAATGGCCACCATATTAAAACATCTAAACCAGCAGTGATCACAATCATAAAGGAAATCAGGCACACCATATATGGTATGCCTTCCTTACCTCTTTTTCCTAGCAGGGGCCAACGGCAGGCTTTACTCTTTAAGAGGGTGTGATCCCACATTGAAGAATTCAAACATCCATAATGCAGTACGTATCAACATTTTAAAAAGTCCAATCATTGTTCTGCAATTGATTGTTGGACACAAGCAATACTTTAAATACATACGGACATTCAAATTATGAAATACACTAACAACCCATCCCTGTAATAAAATACACAGTATATGCAGACTTTAGATGAAAAGGGGTCTGCAAATGACAATCTTTCAGAAAAATTAAACAAGTTCAGGGACTTGTATTTTAAGGTATAAAGTGGGGTCTTAATTGCCACCAGGTTCCATAGAACAAGGCCATTGGGACAGAATAAGTGTTACATATGTTGTGGTCATCTTTCAGAAGCTTGACAGCATCAAACCAGTTTCTGGGTGCTTTCTGGTGGCAAAAATAGTAGTTTGGTTGGTCAAGCTTGTTGGATGAGATTCAGTAACACAGTGCAATTCAACAAGCAGAAAAAACCCGAGGCTCTAAGAAGTGTGGGACAAGATGAAATGTTCAAATCCATGTGGATTTTCGACTTGGTCTCGATGAATGAAGCAGTGATTCAAATTCATTGGTGAGCTGGCACAACTGGGAAAAGAAAAGTGATGCAGTTTGACAAGCAGCAATGCCTCAGGGCACAAACAAGATTGGGACAGGCAGGCGTTGGTCGACTTGTACAGTTGTAATTAGCTCAACATATGGGCTGAGACCATGCCTAACATTCCATGCAAATTGTGGCCCAGGTTGGAAGCAATATTTTGGCGCAAAGTGTTAAACTGTCCACATTCTACTGCTATACCAACTATACGAAGATCATTAAGTCTCCCCTTGTTATATTCTGCAGTGGAGTGGAATAGCTTGGCTCTATTCACTAAAATTACACCACCAGCAAGTCCAAATATTTTTCAAAGTATAAACCAGCAAATCACTAACTGAGTGGTTAAATAAAATCTGATCCAAACTGGAGCAACTTTGCTGTTGTGAATTAGGTCAAATCCAACTAGGGTTAGAAGGAAACTCATGACCAGCGACTGGACTAGCAAACTGGATTAGGCAGCCTCTTGTAAGCTCGCTAGCAGCTTACCGATGAACATCAAAATAATAAATCAACTTCAGGGATATTTGTAAAATTTCCCTATCCTATCATATTACAATACTTTCCTAAGTATGCGACTGAACTTACTCCCCAAAAACGAGATCAGCACAATACGGGGCAAATGGCAAGGAAACACCTGTAGATGTTGTGGCAGAGTAGAAAAAGTTGAATCTATTAAGCACCTACTTCTCTACTGCCAGAGTCTAAGAAGGAAACGGAAAATATCTGTTCCGTTTAGTAAAAAAACTTCAGACTTAAGAGGAGGATGACTGGTGGGCTAACTTGATGAACGCGGAAAGAATGGCACGGGTGATAGCGGCGGTCTCATTTATACGCACCACCCTCCATGCAGGAACACAGTCACACAGTGCATATGGCACAACAGAGTGAGAACTAAGATGCAAGATAGCTGTATATTGCTAGCACGGTGTAAAGACCTACTAACGTTTTGAGATCTTTCTTTTCCCATCATCTTCCTCCTTGTCTGGACTTTGCCATCTTCATACTATATCTGACATTTGGAATTGGCAGAAAACCAGGAGGGAAGTAGACAGAAAAGATACATAGGACTCATTGAGACTAAGCGAGTGAAGGGAAACTACTAAATGTAATTAATTTTGTAAAAAGTGTTATCAATTAAATAAAATACAAAATAAAAATAAAAATAGCTCAAATAAGTTTGAAGTGTTGAGTACCAAAGGCAGCACTGGTGGATCTTTGTGTGTGTTTTCAGTTTTCTGAGAGCTAGCATTGCATCAACTATGCTCAAAGTGACAGAAGTAGGTAGGTATACATTTTATTCAGAAAATACCCATTAACAAAAACATAAACAAAGCACATTATCTAAAAGATTCACAACATAATCACAACCAATATAAACACATCAGTGCTCTAGATATCCTTATAAATTCCGCTTATAAAAATGTAAAACATCATACATGACATCTGTGTTGTTATGATTCATAAACAGGGATATGGCCTCCATACATGACCTAATATAATCGCTGAGGTGCTCACCGTCTACGGCCCTACGGCAGTCTCGTTTTGCTTCCAGTCCGGTTTCCATTGCTGGGGTTGGAGGAGTGACGAACACAGCCCTTTTAAACACATTTCAGCCGCGGAGCGGCCGCGGAGCTGCTCGCTGAGGTGCTCGCAGTCTACGGCCCTATGGCAGTCTCTTTTTGCTTCCAGTCTGTTTTCCATTGATGGGGTTGGAGGAGTGACCAACACAGCCCTTTTAAACACATTTCAGCCGTGGAGTGGCCACGGAGTTGCTCGCCGAGGTGCTAGCAGTCTACGGCCCTACGGCAGTCTCTTTTTGCTTCCAGTCTGTTTTCCTTTGCTGGGGTTGGAGGAGTGACCAACACAGCCCTTTTAAACACATTTCAGCTGTGGAGCAGCCGCGGAGCTGCTCGCTGAGGTGCTCGCAGTCTACAGAGATGCCGGCTGGCGAAACAAGAGCCGAGGGGCACTGGCTTCAGAGTCAATGGACTCGGAGTGAGGACAGCAGCCTGGAGCGGCAGAGCCCCTTGAAGCCGATGAGCAGTGCGAGAAAAGCACCCTCCAACAAGTCAAACAATACCTATTTAAACTTTGATTCAATGAAGGCCACGGAGCGGTTGGCAGCCCGTAAAATCAAACCGGGCTGTAGGGAAGTCCCCACCAGCCTGGAGGAAGCTCCCTTAGCAGCCCTTCAAGCGGCAATTCCTTTGGACCTGTCCAGCCCCATTGTGGGGAGTGACCCATCCACAATGACAGCGGTGGCATCCGAACCCGCCACGCACCCTCCTCCAATGGCTGAAAAGATCTCACCCGCCCACCCCCTCACGACAGTAAACCACATATTGGGCCCCACCATTTTCTGGACTTGCCTGTGGAAAATCCAACAACTCACTCTAACGCCTGCAATACTGTTGGTGAGGGAGCGGCTAAAGGCGAGGGTGAGAACGAAGAGCCGGCCCGATCCATCTGGAATCCGCGAGGTTCGCCCGCTCGGACGCCGAGCCTCCCTCCTCTCGGTCTGGGCGCCGTCGTTGGCCGGGAGCCCGTCGCGGAGGTGACGAGTCTCACGGCCGACAAAGCGCTCACAGCCGAGAGTGAGTCAGATAACACGGGGCGGAGCGGTGGTTTAGTCGGGATGCCCTTGCAGCCGACGCAGCCCTCGCTGAACATTGAGGAAACTTCAGACTTTGAGACACAGTCTGACCCAACAAGCGTCCCAGAGGACCGTGGGCACATCACTCTGAAACAACGCCAAGAACAGGTCCATGGCTCTCTGGAAAACCAGGACCGGGAGCCATTAAAGGTCCCAGCAGCACAAGGGGTGCACCTTGCTGGGGTCACCCTGCAAAAAATGCCCACTTTGCTCACGCCTTTGGTCATTACCATTTTGTCGGCTAAACTAACCGACCCTCACAACAAAGAAGAAATCAAAGCTGAAATACATCAAGCCAGGGAAAAAAACTAAGAACTTTCCAGCCCACTGAACACCAGTGTTATTGGCCAGGCAGCTGAGGACTGCTCGTATTCCACAATAGAATTCTCTGAAGACGACCTGGAAGCATCGGGGGAAGTCCACAAAACCCAGATCATCCCCCAAAGACTTAATTTTTCTGAGTCACACTCCACGCCGACAGAACCTGTCGTCGCAAGTCACCTTATCCCCATGATAGCTTGAAACATGAAGCACCTGTCACAAAATAACACAAAGCCCTGCTCCAAACTCACAAAGCAGCAACTCAGCAAAAAACCATCAATGAAAGAGAAAACACCAGGGCGTCCTTCCCATGCCCAAAAAGCGCCAGTGACGGGATCCATAGTTGACTTCTTTGTGACAAAAAAAAACAACCCCAGGGGGACGACAAAGCGGAGCTATCGGATGCCGAACTTCTAGAAGGAACCCACCTAGACCTAATACAAGAAAGCGAAAATTACTCTTTGCTCAAACTAGCGTTTCTGAAAACATGGCACTTAAAAGGGGAAAGACAGCCAGACCACGGAACAACTTTGAACGTACTGAAACCTAAACCCCTACCAAATGCAATTAAGATCACCTCTGCTCATGTACAAATCAACCGTGAATCACCTCCAAACAAGAAAGCTGAAAGCTTGGTGCCAAGAGGTCCCGTAACTCCAATGAAGAGTCGCACAAGTTACAAAACCCGCAGCTCAAGAACTTCCAAACTCAACCAATCAAGAAGTGTCAAAAAGAAATTCACCTCCTTGTAGCGCCATCGAGGGGTCCCCTACTGGCAATAAGCCTAGTAGTCCTTGCCGGTCCTCATCAGGAACATGCGCTGCTGATCAACCGCCATCTCCTAGACCCACTGAAGACCTGTCTACCACTTTGCCACCTAGGAAACAAACAGACCTCTTCGCCATCATGTCATCCTTGACCATCGCATTAGCTCCCTTCACCAAGCTGTACGAAGCGCTAAACAACACTGCCAAAGACCAAGTAATCTTAATGGCATTTATGCAAACGCGCCTATCCTTCATAGAAGGGTACATCACTGCAAAGGACACAAGCAATTTACGCAGGGGTGAAGCCTCTTCGCCAAATGTAAACCCAGGTCCTACCTCAAAGTGCTCGAAGTTCACTCAAACGGAAGAATTGCCCATCAAAACCTTCCAATTCACAGGAACCTTACCAAAAGAAACTTTGATGGCCCGCCCTAATCAAACAAAAACCAATTTGCCCGATAGGAATACAGGGAAAACAATTGAGGTGGTATCCTTAAGCTCGATTCCATCGGCACCAAAGAAAAAGGCAGCATCCCGGAACAGTTCGAGCCTGCCACTGCCCATAATCAACCTGAAGAAAACCAACTTGAAAACTGTTTCCAAACCTCAAACGAAAAATGGATGCGCTACTTGGTCCCCCGATCAATCCATCCAAAACAACAGTGCCAAACAGAGTTGGCCACCCAAGGAGTCGACGAATAAGCCTGCACCCAGAACAAAAACAAGTGAAGACAGCTCGGCATCCTCATTAAAACAAACTTGTCTACCTTTTGAGTCAAAACCTATCAACCTCACCCTCCTTCCCCAACCAAAGGCCTCGCGAGTGACAAACAAGGGCAACCCATTTGTGGATGACACCATCTTATCAATCATGGAAAGCGAGGTGATGGAGGAGGCCCTGAACGAGACCGAAACCTGGGAGGACAGGGAGGAGGACGACCGGAACCCAACACAAAAAAGGAAAAGAAGGGACGTTAGCCAATCCCCCTCTCAAAGCACTTCCGACTATGACTTCAGACAAAAACAAGAATCAAAAAATCCGCTCTCATCAGAGCAGACAAGTCCAATCTTTCTAACATTGGAAGAGAAGAAACAAAAACTTTTGGCCAAAGACAAAGACACAAGAATGTCTCAATATCCTTCGGTGAAGAAAATGGACCACCCCCCCCCCCTACGGCTCACGTCCAACCCCGACGCTTCAAACAGAGACCCACCAACGAGAGGAGATCCTCATAAATCAAAGTATGAACGATCAACTGAAAACGCAACTCACTGGCGTTCCAGTGTTCACAGAAGTTGTTACAGGGAAAAGCACTACACATCGAGAGAGCTGACCATGAAAAGAACACCTAAACCACACCACGCACCTAGAATCCCACCCACATCAAGAAAACAAAGGATCTCCACCTCAAGAGGGCCCAGAAGACCAGGGCGCGTAACCGCATCGAGGAAAAAAAGTAACAAACGCTGAGCTAAAAGAGAACTTTTAAGACGATCAGTCAGGTCCACCAAGACCCGTACCTTTAATCTAAAACGTATCTGGAAAGAAGACTCATCCTTCATTCTCAATAGAAAAACCATTCTAAAAATCCTGCACTTGGTTCCAGTATGAAAATCTCTATCATCAGAAGAGATCACTTTTGTGGAATTCGCAGGTGAATGGACAGCGTCTTCCTTCACATACAGTCGGACCCAATTAAGTCACTTCTATCTGAGGCAAAAAACAAACTAAGATCCTTGGGATATGACCTCACAGACTATGAGCCAAATGAAGGTCAAACGCTCAAGGAGTGTCCAACAGACTATTTGGAAAGAAGAACACGAGCCAGAAAGCCATCCGATTTGCACACCGATGGAGCACCCCGCTCGTACGAGCGAGTCCTAACACCCTCGACCGGGTGCAAACTAGGCCCGCCCCGAGAAAACACAGTAAGGGCCATCACCAAAGTTCTTTGGAATTGGAAAGTGTCCCACCAGGTCCGCAGAAAAACTGGACCATAACTATTAAACAAGACACTACAATCAAAGGAAAAGAGAACTCAACTAGTGACCAGAATCGGACCAATCTCAAAGAAGATCCAAACCGTTGGGTGTGGCTGCCCAAAGCTCTCTCCACAAAACAGAGACAGTAGCAATCAAACAGAAGACCAACTAACAAGGACTCTCCTAGTCGGTCAGTCAACATGGAAAATATCAACGGTATAACCTTGGGCTCTTGGAACACCTGAGGCTTTACACACCTGACTAACTCCTCAGACGTAAACTTGGCATCTTCTGGCATCTGGTGCCTCCAAGAAACATGGATCCAAAAAAACCCAACAATCGAGGGCTACGTAACCACCTTCTCGCCAGCCCTAAGAGGAGACACAGGCCGACCAAGAGCGGGACTCCTAACCACACTGCGAATCGGATCCAACTTCCAGTTGCATAGAGTCATAAAGGCTGAGCCTCACATTCTGGCAGTACTGATCCAACGAGGTACAAGCCTCCAAGGCCCTAGTCAACAAAAGAAAACAACCTACTTACTGATAAATTTGTACTGGAACCCAAAAGAACGTGCAAAGGACAATTTCCTATCAATAATCGAAACTATACTGGAAAAAGCTCTATCAAACAATGCAATTGACAGCACAATCATTTGTGGAGATCTAAGCGCCAAGATCTTGGGAAAAAGTGCTGAAACGCACAAACAAAAGCGAACACCATAACAACGACAGAAAATTCCTTACAAAGAGGTAGGAAATGGGCGAACCTGATGGCCACCTTCGACCTTCACAATGTCCACTTTTTGGGAGAAGTTACCCACCCGATCCTTCCAACCTGGGAGTTAGCCGGAAGAAATGCAACTCTAGACCATATCTACCTTTCCAGAGATCTTCTGACGCAGGTCACAGGTTTCGAGGTTATTCGCACTCTTAACAGTGACCATAATCTCCTGCAACTGAAGTGGTCAGCCCCCTTTTTACCAGTCCACGAGAGTCTGAGTGCCCTCAGAACAACTAATATCGAGACTTATGCTATCTCCACACACCTGAGATTGAAAACCTCAACCATCACGACATTAACAACAAAGTACCGTTAAGCAAAAGACTCACGATGAGACGAGGCCAAAGAAAAGCCAGGCGTTTCCCTTCTACCATTAACAGCGAAGCAGCTCGGATTGCAACCAATAGCTACAAGAACTGGTTAAAAGACTTCAAACTTCAGCTCTAACAAGATGATTCAGGCACACACTGCTAACTATTGCTACTGCCCAAACTGTATGCATGTATGCCTCTGTATGCTGTAACTAAGACGCGCTTTCCCTGTAACCAGCGCTATTCTGTAACCAGCGCCACGATGCCTCAGGGCTGATTCTGTGCGCTTAACAAATGCGAATAAATAAATAAATAAATAAATAAATAAATGCTGAGAGTATTAAGTGGGAAACAAACAAAGGCTTTCTGATCACTGATTACTTCAAAAGGAGCACTAAGTGAAGACACTTTAACATCTAGTGTCCCTAAAGAAACTTGGATCTCCCACTTTTCAGCTCTTTTTGATCCATCCTCAAAAAAGACTGAACTCTACAAAGATCGAAGTACACACTGGGACATCGAACTCGATCCAGTCTGCATCAAATCCAAAATCAAAAAACTAAAATCATCTCGAGCACCTGGGCCAGACGGCTTGTCAAACATGGACTTAAAATCTGACCCTGCAAGCTGGTTCATCCTGATAGCCGAAATATTTGAATCCTGCAGGCTATCCAGATCCATTCCATTGTCCTGGAAGACAGCTAACGTTATGCCAATATACAAATAAGGAGATAAAAGCGATCCAAACAACTATCGACCAATAGCACTCCTTGATTGCATCGGGAAACTCTTTGGCTCCTTCCTCCTTGACAGCTTTAAGACGTGGATACCATCTTCAGAGGGGTGGGACAATTTCCAAACGGGCCAATATATTCACTCTTAACATCCTCAAGGCAAGAGTACAGGAAGGGGGCTCCGCTCTTTGCCTGGCTTTCATCGACTTGTCTAAAGCGTTTGACAAAGTAAATCGAGAGAAGCTATGGAGCAAACTCACTAACTGGAAATGTCCCCCCGCATTGCTAGATCCAATACAAGACCTTTACTCCGAAACATCAATGAGAGTTAGACTCAATGGCACAGGTCTTCTCTCTTCATCAATTTGTACAAGCTGCGGAGTAAAACAAGGATGCCCCCTGGCACCGGTACTGTACAATGCCTACACGGGCGACTATCAACAATCTGAAAGAAATGTAAAAGCCTTTGCTTGGCTCCGAAAAGATCAGTAGACTGCTTTACGCAGATGACATCATTCTAATTGATCAAACAATGATAGGGCTCCAGAGAAAATTGGACAATTTGAACGAATATCTAAAAGAGAATGATCTGGAAAGTAACAGCCTAAAAACGAAAGTGATGTGCCTTATAAAGGCGGCTAAAAGGAAAACATCAAAGGCATGGTTTTTCAACAAAGCATGTCTCGAAGAAGCTGAAACAATCAGATATCTGGGCACCATGTTTAGAAACAAGAAGAACAAATCACCAATGCAAGATTTCTTGGTCCAAAACAACAAAACCATAACCAACCAACTAATCATCGGCAGTTCCTCCACAGTAAGGGGGGCATCCAACATTTGGGCCTGCTCCTCCGATAGTCGTGGGAGTTTGATTTCCGCAAATGTGTCCTCAAGGTCTCCCTCTTCTGCTTCCTGTACTTTGGCATATAGTTTCTCATAGAATTGCGAGAGCACCGTATTTATACCCTCCTGGGACCTTTCAACCTCCCCCTGACTGTTTCGAAATGTGTTTATCGCTTCCCGCTTTGGTCAGCCAGGCAAGAGGTCTACTAGGCTTATCCCCTTCTGCATACAACCTCTGTATGTACTTTCCATAATCTAACCGCGAGTGGTGAGGTCGTCCGTTTCCCCCCCTCCTGCCCCACCCGTGCTTCCGCCCTCTCTATCTTCTTTTCTATCTCCTCCAATTCAGCCAGGGTTTCTCTTCTAAGGCCTCCCGTTTTCCCAATTGCCGTCCCTCTGATCACCACCTTAAAGGCCTCCCAAGTCGTTCCCATGCTGTCCACGCTACCTATGTTTTGCTTGAAATAGTCGTCTATTGTAGTTTGGATATGATCTTGGAAGTCACCTTCTAGGAGTGCCTCCGCCCTAAGTCTCCACGTGGGTATGGGGGCTTTCCTGTATGCATGTGCCAGTGGGGCGTGGTCAGACAGGGTTTGTGCGTGAATGTGTGCCTCAGTGAATTCACCTAGTGTCTCTTTGCCCATAAATAAATAGTCAATTTGGGTGAATGTACCGTGTGGGGCGCTATAGTGTGTGTATCCCCTTTCGCCCTCATGTACCTTTCTCCACACGTCTTCTAGCTCAAGCTGATCCAGTGTGTTCTGCAGCACCCACGGTGGTGGTGCGGCTCTTTTGTGTTTGACGTCCGACCGGTCCAGCCTGGGATCCAATGTGCAATTAAGATATCCGGCCCAGATGAGCGTGGCGTTCCTGTTTGGGGCCAGCCGAGGTGTACATGATTTAAAGAAATCTGTTGCATTGTGGTTTGGGGTGTAGGTATTCACCAGACACACTTCCCGGGTTCTCCAGCATTCCGTGAACGATCAGGACCCTGCCTTCGGCGTCTCTCTCCTGTTTAATGAGTTGGAATAGGATGCCCGGGGCAATCCAGGTCGCTACCCTTCTCGCCTAGTTAGAGTATGTAGAGCTGTATATCTGGGCGCCCCATTTCGTGCCCACCTTAGCTTGTTTTTCAGCCATCAGGTGGGTCTCCTGGAGCATTGCGATGTGGACTTTCACTTTGTTTAGCCGAGCGTAGACCCTCAGTCTCTTAACGTAGGTTTTTAGTCCTCTGACATTGCATGTCACCACTTTTAGTTCATCTCGGTTCCTGTGTCTTGCAGATTCCAGCAGCCCACTCGTTCCCATCGGCCGGTTTGGTTTTTCCCTCCCTGGTGTGCTGGCTTGGGAGGTCCGTCCATTGTCCTTCGCTTATTATTCTCCTGGTGGCTTGCGGGTCCTCTTTCTTTCTTGTCTCCCCCTGACCTGGCGGACCACCCTGCTGCCAGTGTCCATTTCTCATTATTTCTTCTCTTTGGTGTTCCTCACCGGGTGAAACGCGTTTGAGAGCAGCCTCACTTGCGCCCTTTTGTTGCCTTTGCCGTGTCTGTGTCCTCCTCGCTCATTATGTTTGCCTCCTCTCATGCCTTCTCTTAACAAACTTAACCAAACAACTACAACTACTATAAACCAACACCCAGCCTCCCTCCCCCTGCTCGGGCCCTGCCGCATTCCAGGTGCTGCCCTTGTACCGCGGGCGCACTCGTCGTGGCGTAGTGCCTTAAAACTGACACTGCTAACTTATCGCTGCTTGGGGTCCCCTCTGTGGGTCTTGGCGGTCCAGTTCCGGAGGCTTCGAAATTCTCGGGTTAAACCGTTAATTCAAGCTTTCGGTTCTCATTCTGCTGATTGTCCTGCTTCATCTCGATTCGGCAGGGTGTCTTTAGTGTCTTGGTCTAGCGAGGTACTATGGTGTCCGGTGGCCCACTGGGGTGTCTTTTGGGCCCCTCTTCACCCAGACTTTAATTTATGTCCTTGGGATGTGTGTTTTGTCCTCACCCTCATATCCTGTCTCGCTGGGGTGTCTGTCGGTTCTTCTCGACCCCCTCTCTTAGTTGTGGGATCCCCTGCTGGTCCATCCATTCCTGGGAGTCTGCCGTGGTCTCAAAGATATGTGTCCCACCGCCGTGCAGGATTTTGAGCTTGGACGGGTAGAGTAACATGAATTTCACTCCCGCTGCCCGAAGGCGCTGTTTGGTTGGCCAGAACTGGGCTCGCTGTCTTTGCACAAGTGCTGTATAGTCAGGGTAGATGGTTATGCTGGCTCAGTTGCGTGTTATCTCCCTGCCTTCTCTTGAGAATGTCAGGATTTTCTCCCTGTGTTTAAAGTTCAAGATCTTCGTGATCATGGTACTCGGTGGCGCGCCCAGCCGGGTTTTCCTGATTAGTGCTCTGTGTGCCCTTTCCACCATGAAGGCCTGGGACAGGGTGCCTGCACCTACTTCCTGGAGCAATAAGTTATCTATGTATTCTGTGGGGTCTCTGCCTTCCTCCCCCTCCGGCAGCCTTACAATGCACACATTGTTGCATCTGGCCAGGCCTTCCACATCTTCAGCCCTGCGTTCTAGTGTCCTGATCCGTTCCAGCGCGTCTGACATTTCTGACTGAGAGGTTGTCGTGTTTGCTGTGTTGCTCTGCACTTGCTGTTCCACCAGTGTCACTGTCTCTGCCAGGTTCCTCGTGTCCTGCCTGAGGAGCCCCACATCTACAATCACTGCATCCAGCTTGCCCTCTATTGAGGCCTTTAGCGCCTCTATGGCCTCTAGGATGGTGCCTTCCACTTTTTTGAGCTCCCATTGCGTGGTGTCTGATGTGGCTGTGTCCGCCGCCGTCGCCGTCGTCCCAGGTTGTGGGTCCTCACACTTGCGGGCAAATGTCTCCATGCTTGTTTGCCTCCCTCTACTACCTTTCTGTTTGTCGGGCATGTCAATATTTGTGGCCTTGTGATTCTGTGCTTGGGTAGAGGTGGTGTGCCCCTGGGCGGCCTCCACGCCGTGGTCGGTGCTCTCCCTTCCTTGCGGGTTATCATAGACTTGGCCCCGTGCCTCTCAGGCCCTCATCGGCTCCGCCTCTCCCCGGCGCATCCTTGGGCCCTGTTCTGGGGGGTCTATACCGTCTTAGAAGGTGCGGGCTTACAAGCACACATCGGCTGAAGTCTCTTTGTGGTCAATCTGCTATATGATCTGCCCCGGCATATTGGGGGGAGGTCTGCTGCCTAGTGTGATGGCCATATCGTGTGGGGTGGGGCCTCCGTGCACCTCCCAAGTGCTGTTTCAGGTGGGCCGTGTCCTCCCACGTATGTCTCGTGAGTCGTGGGCCAATCACCGGGCCTGGCTTCCCTGCTGTTCCGCCCCAGTCTTGCGGGGTGCCTTACTGGATGCTCCAGTTGCGTCTCTGCCGGTTGGTGCTGCTTGCACCGCCGTGCCCGCTTGCCTCTTGCTGCCTCTCGCTGTACGGACAGAACCTCCCCCACTGGGCTCCGCAGGGCTCGCTTGCCGCTGTGTGGGCGTGCTCCGGCAGAACTTCTGTGTGCTGGGGAGCACCCTGTTGATGCCTCGGGCTGCAGGCGCCATTGCCTTCCTGTGTCTTGGCCACTATCCTCGATTGCCTGCTCCTCCTCCGCCCGTCTTCACGCCCTTGTTGTGGTGGGCGGTCGGGCACCTCTCTCGGTCCTCTGCCGGGTGGTGTGTGGGTGTTTGCTGGGCAGCGGTTCAAGCCCTTGCGCCTCGCCGCCTCAGGTGCTCAGCTTCCACTGCCCCTCGGAGCACGGGCAGGTCCTCAGTGGCCCGCGGCTGCCACTTTGCGTGTAGCGGTCCCGCGCCTCTTCCTTGCCTCGTTTCAGGTCTTCCCGCACTCTGTTATGTTGGGCTTTGCCCATGCGTGCCCTGGATGTAACTTCTGAAACTGCTTACTTTACTCTTGAGATAAGTCTGGCTGCTCAGCCATAGCTACCACTTTACTGTGTAGTACAGGCTTGTACCAAAGGTAAATTTGTACTTGCACTTGTAGTCTTAATTGTGTGTGGTGTTCCCAAAGGGTACTGCATATGATTCTGCCTAACAAAGGCACACCCCTAAATGCTCACAGCAGAGAGAATACAAACCGCTTGGGAAGAAAGGCCCAAGTCTATCTTTTAAGGATAACACGTTTTAATCTCACACGCAGATGAGAGCAGCAGCAAAGAACTCTGCAGCTAAAAACATTCTGTGCAAGAGAGGTATAAGCAGAAACCTTTAAAGGTACACATCATCCTAATGACAAAACAACATACAGTAAAAACCTGTGCAGCTGACTGAATGGATCCTATACATGTTCCACCTTTATCCATAAGGGATGCCAGTCTATTGGTCCTAGCCCAGTCTGTCTGTCTTCCATCACGTGGATGCTGCAGGGCTTATCTTCTTCTCACGTCAAAGGTCCGAAAACAAATTAATTATACTCCTCCTATACAACTTGTTTTATCACTCATACTGTGCACTCAGGAGGCCTTAAAACGGACACGAAGGAGGTTCTTGGTTACTTTAACCTTCTCACAAACATTGCACTGACTCCCCTCCACACCATCCAGCTCGACCCTCGTTTTGAACTTTAATTTATTCCTCCCAGCACCTTACAATACAAATAACACAATTACTGCTTCAATGATGCCCCCGGTCCGTCATCTTTGAACAATTCAGGACTTGTTGCTTCGGAGTTCTTGGTCAAAGGGCACCTGGTATCATGGAATTCAGTGGTCTTAAGTTTTAGTCAGTTATATGGGACATAACTTGTGGTTGCATGGGGATGGGCTGGGTCTTGCTTTCGCCAGTGTGAGATAACATACACACCAGGCGATGGTTTCCAATCGTGGCCTTGTACGGCACATTCCTCACAAATATCTTTGCAACACTTGATAGGCGTTGTGCCAGTTGAGGGTGTGGGCTCTCCTCATGGGAGCTCGGGCATGGTTGAAGATTTCTCTGGTCTCGTGAATTTAGGGCCTAGTGCATACAATGCGCATTAACCACAGAGGCCTTCCTTTTTACCTATGGTTACTAATATCTACATAAAATAGCAATGTTTCTCGTGCCTTATGTTGCACTACGTGGATAGACTATATTTGATTATATGGGAGTAGGATCCCCTCCCCCTGGCCCATCACAACGCTTCAGAAGTATATCGCTTTACTCTAAAGCGCCTAGGGGGGTGGGACAGGGCTGACCCCTTCCCAACAATGTGCATACAATAAATTCTGCTGTAGAATGCCAGGAGAAAGGTTTTATTATTACAGAATCATCTGCATACAGCAGAGTACTGAATTTAGTGCCATTTAGTTAAGGTGGGAGGAGCCTAGCTGATGAATTATGTGGGTTGAAATCTGACAGAATAAACAATAGCAGTACGAGTAGACATCCTTGAATGACCCCCCTTATTTGTTGGAAAATTCTATGAACAATCATTTGTCAATTATCATCAGCAGCATAAGTATGCTCATGCAACAATTGTATTAACTGAAGGAGGCCTTGAGATAAACCAATTCGGTGAAGCATTTCCATAACAGACCGATGGAATCAAACACATTTGTCAGGTCTAGAAATGCAGCATATACTCAGCCACTTCTCACTTTCGTATAATTTTCTATGATGGTGTTCAACAAAAAGCACTGGTCCATTATAGAGAACACCCTTCTATAACAATCTAACAAGATATTTCCTAAAGCCCATTCATCCAACCTCATGACCAGATAGCTTGCAGAAATCTTGCTTGAGACATTCAGGATATCGGATGGTAACAATGAAGATCTACTAATAATCCTTTTTTTAAAAATGGGACCAATAAGGTTCTTTTACTGGATGCTGGCCTGGTATGGGCCTGGCCTATTGTGTTAAATACCTTCTTCAATACTGGAACACACCACTCCCTAAACTGTATAAACAGCTTGGATCTTAAAACATCAGGGCCAGCTACCTTGCCCTTTTTCATTTACATTATGTGGGTAGCTGTTTTTGCGTGAGATGAACATTTTCATAGACCACTATATCCCTCAGTTCATATACAGGGGATAGGCCAGAAATGCACTAGCCACACTGACAGGGAATGGCCACACATCACAGTCCTCCTTCTCCTCGTAACCCCTTGAGACCAGTTTCCAAAATAATTTAGGGTTATTGTCCATTCTGCCTTGTCCAGCACCTCCTGTTGTTGATCTAATAAACTGATTTCTTGTTAGTTTGAAAATGTCTTGTATGCTTGCTACTTAGCTTATAATTACCAAGCGTTCATAACACACTCCCTAGATTCCAGATTCAGGCTCCATTTCAAAAACCTTGAATCTGCATCAAACTAGGGTGCATTCTTTGTCTTGAGGGCTTTCTCATTCCTAGAAATTATGGGTTTACACCGCTTTATTATAGACATGGCTGAGAAGGCGTTCAAAAGATGAAACCACCTCCCCAGGGAAACAATTGCAGAGAGCAGGACTTCCGCATCACCAAGCATGCTTGCCACCTTATCTTTATCCAACCTCCGCATTGGAGAAAAGTGCACCAGACCTCTCTGCTTCTGTTGTTTAGGTTTGCAAGGGGCTCCAACAACCATACAAACATCAGAGGATTGTGATCACTCTTGTGATCTACAATCTCAAAGTCTTTGACCTTATGGAAGGAGAAACAGTCTACTAACCTATAATCAGTGACCGATTTCCTTAACGTAGGTTTATAGGTTGGTGTAGGATCGATTTTTTGGCATGAACAGAAAACACAACAACATCTTTCAACCTATCATTCAGAAAGGAGTCTTCAAGCCACGTTTCCTGGAGACAGATTATATCAAACGTGATTAGGCACTGGACCCATTTGACAATGTATACCTTATTTTTTATTGAAGTAATGTGAAAAGTAATCATTCTTATGACAATATCTGCTGACTGGGGCAATTCAAAAATGATCCCCCGATGGTTGTAATCATGGTTTAAAGCTGAAAAAGTTAAGATGGGGATGATGGACTGATACACGCTCTTGGTGGCATGGCTGGATTAAATTCTATGTTGCTGTATGTTCTTTCTTCTTAAGTCTTGCCCATGTTCTGATCTAGACCAGTAAATGATTGAGGACTGAGATAACATACCTTGCTTCAAGGAGGCAAAGCTAAGTTGATCATACTATGGAGACAACTCCTCGTTAATAGGCTCCCAAAAAGCATTGTGCAATTAACATATTTTAAAACTCAAATCTAAAAGTACTTCTACTTTTGTGGCATGAGCATCCTTACACGACTACTGAACCCTCATTTATCGCTAAATTGAGTTGGTTACTCAAGGGGGGGGGGGTTCTATATCTTTAACCTCCTATGCTTTACCTAAAAAAGTCTGGCACCCAGCAGACACTTACAACTTAATTTCCATAACATCAGCATTGCAACGGTGCTTGGGCTGGAAAGGTGTCCAGGAGATACAGTCCCTTGCGCATCTACATGCTTTCTCGCCTTGTTTATTGAAGGATTAGGGTATGTGGGGTTGGCATCTGTCAAAGCAGCCTTCTGTGCAATCTGTGTGCAATGTTCTGCCCCTTTTTAACAAATTAGGTCTTGCCCTACCCAAATATTAGGCAAATTTGTTGACGTTGTCAGGGAGGCTGCATCCACCATTTTGACCCCCCTCTTTTCTCATACGTTATGATATCCCGACTCCCCAAGCTGGAGATTTATCAAGGCTTCAATGATTGCTATGCATCTGTCCAGCCAGTGCAGATTCCCCTTCTTTACTTATTTCAGCTTTCTCATACCTTTTCTCATTACCCTAAGGGACACATCAACATTTGCTGATGGTTGGAAGAATGAAGAGGAGGGGTGTTTCCCTGCCTGCCATTTTAGAAACCTGATCTCAGATATTCTGGGGCTCAGAGGGCTCACAGGGACCAGAAGCTCTCTAGTAGAGACACGATATAGACTTACATTTTCCTATGTTGGTACGTGTGTTGCGACTTGGAGTTTGGAGATAGCAATACCTTCTTAATACAACTGCTGCTGCTCACTGCGCCCGTGTCCATGTCACCCCACATTGCCAGAGTATCTATAATGATTTCAATAAAAGCAAGAATTACTCTGAAGACTGGCTTATACAGACTGTTAGGCAAGATTGTATGCAGTACCCTTTGGGTACCCTACCACAACCCTTACCTCCTGGCAATATAAACCCAACCTTTGGTATAAGTCTGCACTACACAGGTTGGTAGCATTTGAAGCAGCCAGGCTTATCTCAAGAGGGGTCAATGTGAGCTGTAGGGGAGTTACACAGAGATTCACAGTGACAAGTATTCAAATAAACTATTACACATAAGGTTTCTGGAGTAAACAATTATTAATTTATTTACCAGTCAGTTATAGTAAGCCTTCTTCAGAAGGGAGCAATATAAAGCACCACACAAAGACACTTCAAAATTACACACTCTTAATTATCGAAATCAGCAAATACCCATTTGGCATGTCACACAGGCACTACCCATCAGGAGACTTCAATAGCTGGGTGCTGTTGGCATTAATATGTCACTGTTGCATTTAGAACATTCTTGGGAGAACTGTTAAAGAGAAGAGAGTTCAGAATATAACAAGTATTCACACAGTTATTCTTAAGTAGGTAAGTACTTGTAAAACAACTCCACAATGCAAAGTTAGTTAACCCTTTCCTAGAAGGAAGGCAAAGCACATAATCAGAAGATAGAAGAGTCATTCAGGGAGCCTAGGCCAGAAAATGTTAAGATAGCAAAAGTCAAGGTGAACTGAAGCACTTCTTGCAGGTAAGTAGAAAGTCGTTTCCAATGTTTAAACAGTCTTGGTTGAATAGAAGAAAATCAAAGTAGGGCCACAATCTGATTAGGCTTGTGAAGTAAAGAAGCTGCAAGCAACTCTCCACATGCAACCAAGCAAGTCTCCTACGAGGACAAGTGGCTACACAACAAGTGGTAACTTCTCTTAGACTTTACAGTACCTTTAGGTTGAAGAAAAAGTGCAACAGATGACTTCTGTTCCTGTGCAGCTCTGCAGATCTCGCTGTTCCCGGGCCTCAGTCGTGGGGACAAAAGGGAGGACTCCTGGGGACTCCTGCACTGCAATGGGACGGTCATGGCTCTCAACTGGCAAACTTCAAACAAGTGGCTGTTTGGTGTTTCAGCTCCTCACGTCTACCGCAGATAGCAACACCCTGATTCCTGGCTGTCGAGATGGGCTTTCCTTGCATCTGGGGTCCCACACTCTGTTGAGGGGGCTCAGGCTCGGTCAGTCCTGCTTCCTGGGAATCCAGAGGATCTTCCTGGAGCTCTTGGCTAGCTTAAAAGCAATGCACACACACTGGTGTTCCTCTCCCTGGCTATCCCATTCCAGCAGCCACTGCAGTGGATACTCAGCCAGCTTTGAGAGGATGTCCAGCTGGTTTACTTTGGAGTTTATTGGTCCCACCAACTGAAAAGGAGAAGTCGTCCTTGCAGGAGCTTATCTGTTAGTACACATTTGGAGTTTCAGCACAGCAGCAGGGCTTCACAGGGAAAACCAATGGTCCTGGAGTTGCAGCAGGCGTCCTCTTCAAGTTCTTCTTCAGATTCCTTCATCCAGTGGTGGATTCTGCTTTCCAAGCCAAAAATCCTTGCCTTTTATGCAGCCTGCTCCCATTCATTCCATCCTAGCTGTCAGTCACCCAGTAGGCTGGCTGTCCTTGCCGGACAGCCAGCCGGCCAATCACCTAAGAGTGCATTCTTGTTTCCTAGAAGACTGAGCACAGGGAGTTTCGGGCACCTCCCTTGCTTTCTGCCCCCGCCAGACACCCTGGAGTCAGAGGCAGGCTTCACTCTTGAATCCGGCTAAAGGCAAAATGAACAAAGGGACCAAACCTGGTTTGGCGCATAGAGCAAATCTCAAGAAGGACCTTTCCACAAAGAAATGGTGAAAAAGAGGGCCGGGGCTATTATGACAAAAATGGCACCCATGCGTGCTTAACCGTGGCTACGAACCCAACTTGCGGTAAAATACCATAATGGTAGTAAAAAGTAATCCACTGCCACCAGCCATTCAGTGAGGAAAGGGTAACATAACAAATGTTACATGAGAAGCTATACAAAGGGGATATATTAATTAACCCCTCCAGCACCCTATTGTAATATAGTGTGTGCTGGGTCTAGACAGTTACAAATGTAAGTAAAGTTAATTTCACTTTACTGCTTTGGGAAACTGTAGTTTATCCCAGACAAGGTATTTAAACCTTTGGGAAATCTGGAAGATTTCTATGTGTCACTGCACTGAAGGTGCTGTGTGGCACAATGTAAAAGATAATGCCTATGAAGTTGTCAGACTCCACAATCAAAAGAAACACAGAGTACAAAATTGCATTAAAACACATGAGGGAGTGGGAAAAAGGGTCTCACTCTCTCCAGGTTAAAACAATCAAGTTCTCAAAATCCAGCAAAGTTGCTGGGGGTCTCTAAGGTAGAGGGAATTAGCACATTTATGAGAATCCTCCCTAACACAGACCAGTTTCCTCTTGGCCTCTAACTACTGTTGATTCTGAAGTGTGATCCGTGATGGGGCACATGCTGTCCCACGGTTCTTCTGCATTTGGAGCTGAGCCACTCTCTCTTTTGTTCTGGGTATTCTTTGACAGTTCTTAATGTTTAAGCAGTTGATAGGGCATGCCAAGGCCTCCAAAAGAGATCTGTCAGATGCACTGGGACACCCCTACTACAATGGTCTCCTTCCAGAGATGCCAAAGTTGCCAGATCATCAGCTCTGGACACAACCACCTTCCTTGTTTCCTTCCTGGCATTACCCCTTGACCATCATCCCCAACCGCATCATCCCCAAGGTATAAGTCTTAGATGTTGTCACTCTTATCCGAGGCTACAGACTTCTTAGAGCCTATGTGCATGTCAATTAAGTATATTTATCCATACTGTGTAAATTAGCTAGCTCTGCGGGCAGCTGAGCCAGTGACATTTTGTTTGCTTTAGGCTTGCGAGCTATCTACTCTTTTCTATTCCTCTGCCTTAAACCTGTTATAACAGGCTATGGTGAGGGCAAACGGCATAAACACCAATTGGAGACCGTATATGCTTGGAATTGGCCCTTTGTTAACTACTTAGCCACCTTTATAGTTCTGATTGGGGCATAATAATTTAAGACAATCTCAATAAGCGATGGTTAGCAGAACCCACCTGAAAGTGATTAAAACCAACAGTAATCAACAGATTGAGGATGCTTGCGAGACGATAAAGGTGGATTGGAAGCAGAGGAAAAGCAGAAAATGCTGTTTACTGGCACCAATACATGCTACTGATATGTCACAGCCTTCACTGACAAGTTTTCATTCTCTTCTCCTTTGCTTATTAAAAATGGGTGTAGGAGAAGAGGAAATGGGCTGAGAAGCAGGCAGGTAAACAGAGCAGCTTCCTGGTGAGGTGGAACAGAGCAGACATAAAAAGGGCACGGATCAAAGGATTGCAGAATTGACCATGTCAAAACTATACTGTTTCCTCAATGGGGGAAATCCAGTTTTGACATGTCCAGAGTGCTGAGAACTTACACATACACCCACTCACGCCTCAACTCTGTTTCAGGTCGTTTTCAATCTGGAGATCATCCAAGAATCTCCTCCTTATCCAACCACAGCCTGGTCCAACATCAGATCCTGCCACGACCCACGCACGACTGGATATCTTGATCATTCTGAAGTATTTATATTGATTGTGATTATTTATATTGTGAATGTTTTAGATAATGTGTGTTCTTTATGATTTATGTTAATAGATTTTTTCCAAATAAAGTTTATACCCACCTACCTACAAAAAGAGAGAACCAATGGCCCCGTCTTTGGTTCCTAGCATGCTGGTATACAGGTCACTGGTTCTTTGAGGAAAGGTGAGACCTTCACAGGCAGGAATGTTGCCAGGGAGAGTTGTTGGGTTTTAATATAATAAAATAATATCTATTTTGTGTACAGCACTGCACACCCTTGGGTCTCAGAACACTGAATTAACACATGACAGGAGTGGTACTCAATTTATCGACCTCAGAAGGATGAAAGGCTGAGTTGATTGTGCCAGGATTATACCTGCCACATCAGGCTCTGCACACATACCTGGGGTGAGCGTATAGCTTGCTGTTCTATCTGACTGACTTTCCACTTCGGCAGGTAGAGTCCTGGGTATCAGTATCTAACTGTAGACTGGCCTTTTCAGTTCTACTGTAGCAGTTATGGTGACATGCTGCATCTTTCATGCAAATTCTTATTTTCACCTTAATGGCTGGGGACTTTGGACAATCTTTAGCTCAACACATGTACAGTGACACAGCAAAAGAAGGTTAAAAAAGACAATTCCATGAAAACTATTCAAAGAAGAATATGTTTATGGGAACCCACCCACTTTTATAATAATTTTGCCCAAGTGGATTGGTCCATTCCAAGACTTCTATAAGCAGCCAATCCAGTCCGCTGTAAGAAGGGTTTTACATTCTCATGTCACGTCCCAGAGTGCCTTGACTACAGGAAGTTAGGAGGGGTCAGAGGAACCCATTGTGGGCTGTGCATTCCTAAGATGGTGGGACAACCATTCTACCAGTGTACACATCCCTCGGCAAAGTGGTGAGGCAGAGCAGAATGCCGTGGTTGCAGTTCGTTTCCTTACTGGACCAGTATTTCCACAGTTGCTGTTGAGGAGGCAGAGACTTAGGGCAGGAGCTAATTTACAACCAAATAAAACCTTTAATCTCACGCACAGCCCTGCGCGGAGTGGTGAGGCAGAGTGGTCTGCCATGGACGCAGCCTGTATTGTTACTGTAGCAGTATTTCCGCAGTTGCTGGTGAGGGGGCAGAGACTCGGAGCACGAGCCCTGCTGCAACCAAATAAAACCTTTAATCTCATGGGAATGGCAAGGCAGAGTAGTATGATGTGATCCACCGGGGAGCCGTGGCAGTGCCGGTAAGCTAAACCTTCAAAGTTTATACACTTCAGTATTGGAGACACCTCCTTTCCTACCGGCCAACCTGCCCCTGCTCCCATTACTGACCTGCTGTCAAATCTCGGACTGCACGATGCATAAGTGGAGAAACCATAAGCCTCTGCTGCCCTGCTCCTACTCTCTCTGCAGCTTTGTTAAGCCATATGTAGCGGCTACCCAGAGGCCAAAAATTCAAACCCCACCCTCGGTGGTACGCAAACAGAAGAACACAGCTGAAGCTGTGCCGGTAGTTGAACCGGATTTAGCTTTGGCAACATGAGGGGTCATTAATATGCAGTGGGGCACAACCAGAGAACCAGCTGAGTGTGAGAAAATTAAAAAAATGTCCCCGCCACACTTGCCTCTCCAACTAAGTTACCTCCCTTGGCAAGTTCCCCTATTTCAAAAAATAACATTGACACCAATAATTCTCTCCTGAACATGTGCCTTAATTTACTGAGAGAGTCATTTGGCGGCTTTACTACAAGTGCTGACTTACCATTGAAACTACCTAACATGAACTTGTTGGCTAGCCTGGATTTGGAACTCATCACTGGCAGTGTGGTGACTGAATCAGAATTATTTAGTAGGGATTTGAGTGGGGTAATGATGAATGACATCTTGGCCCCACATGAAACCTATTTCACACCGAGCCTCAATACGATTGCAGTGTCGGCGGACAAAATCTTTGGCCTCTGCTCTTCATTGGATAATGAGCCGAGCTATATCAAAAACATAGGGTTGTGGATGTTATGCATGACACAGCAGGTAGTTTGCCATCCATGGAGAAAAGCATATACATAGTGGATGATAATACAGCAAATGAAACCGGCTTACTAAACTCCCCTCCTTCCATTGTCATACTTCCACTCAAACAAGTGAAAACTGAGGTTAAACAGCTGGATGACACCCATTTAGCGACACAGTATGACATTGCCTGCTGGGTTAATAAAACATTCATGATATATCCACCCAAGGTAAGAAAACAACACAACAAGGTAAAGAACATTGAAAGATGGAAGATGGACATGGCAGGAGGTTCTACATCTACTCACGCTTCCAGATCACCCGCAAATGTGGGCTCATTGGCCGAGATGACTAACATAAATGGCCTGTCGGATACTATGGCCCCCTTCAGAATGACTGCCCCACACATCAAAATCAAATAGTGAGGGCCACCATTGGCCAGGTGGGCCCCTGTACAAATATCTGCAGTGTCTGGAACCCTAGGTCACGAAATTGGCACATTTAGTTCAATGCACCTTTCACAAAGGAGAAATACCCATTTTCATTTCGGTCTGTATCCCACTCACAAGAGAAGTCCAACACTGAAATGCTCTACACAAGAGTACCATCAGCAACCACAGACATATGTTTCGGCCTTGTTGGCCACTTCAGTGAGGTGAAGCTGAGCCTTTCTAAGGCACAGTGAGCAAGGTGTCCATGTCTTGATTACCCTTGGTTTTGCAAAACTGAAAAGGGGTGTAGGAGAACCTCAACTGAACACAAACCCTGTTATATGGAATATCCTCCACTCAGAAAGGTCTACAACCACATGTTAGTACAATGCACCCTTCACAGAGGAGACATTTTCATTTGTATATCAGTCTTTGTGAGTGGAAGAAATGCCATAGAACATGGTATTTGACCCATGTTCATTTTCAGTAGAAGGGCTCCCACACTACTGTGTAAATTTGTATTAAAAAGTAGTTTGAGACCATTATTACCCTGAAACAGTTCTACTACTAATTATAACCTCTGCAATACAGGAACATAAGTAACAGGAACATAAGTAAGGTAGTGAGAGTATTGTATAGCATTCAGATAGAACATGTAGGTGTTTCAGAATCCTATGAGAAATAAAGTACCTCCAAGCCTGTCAAGTATGTGATCACTTGCATACTTGCATACTTGATTAAATGTGCATCCATTATCCAAGTTCACCATAGAACCGTGCTGTTGTGGGTGGAGGTAAAGAAAGTTTGGTTCACTTGTGAATGGGGAAAGGTGGATAAGCAGCAGCAAAGCGGCCAAGCTTTCAAATCCTAGCATGGAACAAAGAACAATAATTAGACACAGATGGGGACAGTTACAGCAGGCCTCATATGTGGGTTGTGCTCACTACGATGGGTATTTGTGGAGACAGTGGAGTTGGAGAGAAGCAGAATCCCGCTAGCACAGGCCAGAGGAGGTCCACAAACCAGAGAGATGTTAAGAAGGGGAAACCAGAGAGGGATTTAGGAGGAGACAGAATTAGGATGGAAGGTAATGGCCAGAAAAAGGATCATAGACAAGGATGGTGAGTGTAGAAAAGGAAAGAGTGATCTGCTGATATAGGCAAATGACTGGGGAAGAGAAACCAGAAAGGGGAAGAGTGATAAGGCAGAGAGGTGCAACAGCATTTTAGGAAAGAGGATGTTGAAAAGTGAAATCCAGCATAAAGGCAGTAGGGAGGAGGTCATAATGAAAAGCAACAAGGGGTGGTGAACCCAAAAGTCGTATGCAAAACCAGGCACAAAAGAAGAAAAAAGGAGGTGTTCTCAAAGGGGTATGAAAAGCCCAGGGAGGTGTTGAAAAATAATTGTTCTTATAGAAGTGAGGGAGAACAAAAGGGAGAGAAGGAATAGAGGAACATGGTCGGAGCTAGAAAATAGGTAAGAGTAATGAAGGAACAGAGCCACTTTTCAACTGAACGGTCTTTGTTTACTTTTGCAAATACACACATCGGCATCTGTACTTTTCATTTACCACCATGGGGCTCTGGATAAAGATGTAATTGTATAGAAAACAAAATTAACTCAGAACTTCCCAGCATATCAAAGTCTCTCTTCTTCTAGCTCAGTTGAAATACCAACATGCAACTCTGCATGTAAATCACCTGTAAAGAGAAAACTGTCTTTTTATTAGGATCTATGTGATTTGGCCGTGGCATAATGGTTCGCAGCAAAATTATGATATGATATGATATGATATGGTATTTGTAACGCGCCTATACACAAGTGTTTCAAGGCGCGACGAGGCAGGGAGGGAGGGAAACAAGGGGAAGACAGACAAACGATCCTACTAGGCCAGGTGTCATTCAGATCGTGCAAGTGCAGAGGTAAGGGGAAAAGGAGAAAGTGCAGGGGGAGGAGGTGGGGGGGGAAAGTGCAGTACAAGGTAAGTAGCGTAATAAAATAATAAATAATAAATAATAAATAAAAGGGCCAGCTGGTGGCAAGTGCGAGGTAAGTGCAGAGCAAGTGCTGGGAAGGGGGCTGTAGGGATGCAGTGACAGTCCCACAGTGCAGGAGGAGCCAGGGAGGCAGTGCAAGTGGAGAGTGGCTGGGCCCTGGACCGAGGTCACAGAGTGGCCCAGATGCAGGTTTAGTGCAGACTTCAGTGGGGAGTTTAGCAGGTTTAGCAAGGGAGAGGGAGAGAGAAGGCAGAAGCGAAGAGGAAGGTTTTGAGGTGCTTCCGGAACCGGAGATGGTTCTCCTCAAGTTTCAGGGAGGCAGGAAGGCTGTTCCAGAGGGAGGCCCCTGCTGCGGAGAGAGATTTACCCCCAGCTCGTTGCTTCGAGAAGCGGCTGACCATGAGGGAGTTGGAGACGGATGAGCGAAGGGCTCGTGAAGGCAGATATTTAGGAAGAGAGAGTTGAAGGTATTTAGGCCCCAGGCCCCAGAAGGCCTTGTGGACAATGCAGAGGGTTTTGAACTTAATCCTCGCAGCCACTGGGAGCCAGTGAAGAGATTTCAGTCCTGGAGAGATACGGTCCCTGGGCTTGAGGCCAAGGACAAGTCTTGCAGTTCTGTTCTGGATAAGTTGCAGAGGGCGGAGAGTGGAGGCAGGCAGATTAAGATAGAAGCTGTTACAGTAGTCCAGCCTTGAGAGAACCAGGGCTCGGGAGACAGTGAGCTTCTGGGGGAAGGAGAGGAAGGGAAGAATACCTCTGAGGAGGTGCAGCTGGTAGTGTGACTTCTTAGAGACGTCAGATATATGAGGAGAGAAGGAGAGTGTGGAGTCGAAGATGACCCTGAGGTTTTTAGCTTTGCAGGTAGGGGCAGGAAGGGGGCCAAGGGAGGCCGGCCAGAGAGCTGCAGGAAAGGAGGGAGTGGGTGTGCCGATGAGTAGAATCTCAGTCTTACTGGCGTTAAGGCAGAGGTCATTGGCGGCACACCATTCCTGGATTGCAGACAGACAGTCGGAGATGAGGGAAGGAGAGGAGGAGGCCGAGGGTAGCCTGAAAATGAGCTGGGTATCGTCCGCATAGCACTGAAAGTGGGGGCAGAGAGCGGCGATGCGGTGGGCAAGGAGTGCCAGATACTGGTTGAAAAGCCAGGGAGAGAGGTTGGATCCCTGGGGGACACCACAGGTGGAGTAAAAGATGTCAGAGAGGAAGGAGCCCATTTGGACCTGGGAGGGTCGACCGGAAAGGAAAGAGGTCAGCCATGCCAGAGCCTGACCAGTGATACCCAGGTTATCACGGAGACGGTTGAGCAGGATGGCATGGTTGACAGTGTCAAAGGCAGAGGAGAGATCGAGCAGAATGAGAACACAGGGAGTGTTGGAATCGAGGTTCAGGAGCAGGTCCTCACGGATGTTCAGGAGAGCAGTTTCCGTGCTTCTGGCCGCTCTGAAGCCGGATTGATGGTCATGAAGATTACCAACATATTCAGCATGGAGGTTAAGCTGGGAGATGGCCAGTTTCTCCAGGAGCTTGCCCAGGAAGGGAGTAATGGAGATTGGGCGATAGTTGGCCGGGCAGGAGGGGTCGGAAGAGGGTTTCTTGAGGAGGGGGTGCACAAGGGAGTGCTTGAGGGGGGATGGGAAGACTCCAGAGGCGAAAGAGTGGTTGCAAAAGTCAGCTAGGGCAGGAGCCAGGGAGTCGATGTGGTCCTTGATGGTTTTGGAGGAACAGGGGTGAACCTGTTTAGACGAGGCTTTCATAGATCGGACTTGTCTGGAAACCTCATCAGCAGAAAAAGGTGGAAAAGCAGAGAAGGAGGGCGGAGGGGTGGCTGCAAGAGAGCAAGAGGAAGAGCCGGGAAGAGAGGGAGGGAGGAGAGAGGAGGAGAGCGAGGACAGGATGTCCTGAGTTTTTGAGATGAAGTGCGAGGCCAGTGCAGTGCAGAGGGCCTGGGAGGGGACAGGAGAGGTAGAGACTGCAGCAGGGTTGGCCAGCTCCTTGCAGATTTTAAAGAGTTCGGCCGAGTTGTTTGACCGTAGAACGTTTTGCTTTGAAACCAATTTTGCTGTAGCCAAAAACAACAAATCCATGCCCCATCCCCAAATACACCACCACCAGCCCCCACTTTCCTTTTACACGTTTGCCTTCATTCTGACCCTGCAGCGTCAGTTCCGTCCCTCCAACGGGGGTCGGATGTGATGCCGCAAGGTCTGCTTTTCATCCTTTTCTTTTGTTCTGTCCCCCGCCTCCAATACTCCACAAGCAGGGGTCACCCCTGTTACCCCCAAAGGCAATCACTACCGAACATGGGGAGCGGGGGACACCCCTGCTACCCCCACTTCCCGCGTTCAGTAGTGATTAACAAAGTTGATAAATTTTATTTGATCGAATGGTACTGGCCGAATTTAGCCAGATGTACTATTCGATCAATTAAAATTGATCGAATTGGGTAATACAGTTTAACATGTCTCTTTGCTAGCTTTCCTTCAATAGCACTTCTATTACCTTACTGTGTAAAAGTGTACTCTTCCATTTTCAACTTACAGGTGGGAAAATGGGTAGCAGTTATTCAGTCTTTCTCCTTTGTCTTCAGTGGTTCAGAACCAGTAACACAACCCTGCTTGGTGATGAAACCAGGAACTTACTTCAATGACCTTATTTTTCTAGATATTTACACAGTGTAATATCCTTTTAGCACCCATATTACTTCTTCTGAGCTTGATCACTATACAGAGAATGAGACCGTAGAATCTCCCAGATACCAAATAATAGGAACTACTTAAATCTGTAATTCCTGAAGCGCATTCACTTCTGAAATTTGTATTAATTCTTCGGGATGGACAGTCAATGTATATACCCATGCCCCCTCACTACTTTAACAAATAGAAAGGGATTTAATCTGTTCCCATTTAGAGTAGTACTCCCCTCAGAATGATCTCTCCTCTCCTCATCTCCCTCCCTCTAACTCCTTCAGGCCCCCTCCGGCCACCTGTCCCCATCCTCCCCTTCTCTCTCCTCTCACACCTATATTTCCTGTTGATATTTCTAGACAATTATTTTATTTTATTTTTATTTTATTGCTCATTTATAACATACCAGCTAATGGTTTCTAAGCATGGGATCAGGATTTGAACCTGCGTTGGGTCTCATTGTCTTGCTTCCAAGACAAAAGGGTTTCTCCTGAGCTATTCTTCCTCCAAACAGGTGCTTCCCTGATCCTCCAGAACCAATAAGGACAACATTGTTTCCCTTCATTCGAGCCTTTGCTAATTTCTGCAATAATTCCTTTGCCAATTAATCTCTCCCCTTTCCTCTCAAGCACTCCCTTGTGCACGCTCTCCTGAAAAAGCCTTCTTCTGATCCTTCCTTTTTGGCCAACTATTGCCCGATCTCTCAATCCTTTCCTGGTCAAACTCCTTGAGAAACTGGCCAGCTCTCAGTTAAACCTACACACTGAATCTGTTGGTTATCTCACACCATAAGTCTGAATGGAATCTGCTCTCCAACCTTGACTCTCCCTCAGTCCTCATCCTCCTTGACCTCTCCTCTGCCTTTGACACAGCCAATCATACCACCCTGATCAATCATCTCAGTGTGAACCATGGCATCACTGGTCAGGGTCTGGCATGGCCGACCTCCTTCTTCTTGGACAGACCTTCCAGGTCCAACTTGTGTCCTTTCTCTCTACCACCTCTGTTGCCACATGTGGTGTTCCCCATGGCTGTATCCTCTCACCCTGGCTCTTCAATGTCTATGTGAACCCATTGGCTCACCTGGTCTCTACTTTTTCCTCTAACTTTCAGTGTTATGTCGCGGACACACAGCTCTCTTTCAGGCTACCCCCAGCCTCCTATCTTCCTCGCTCATTCCTGACTGTCTATACGCTATACAGGGATGGTGCACCTCTACCAACCTCTGCCTTAATTCCAGTTAGACATAGACTCTTCTTTTTGGGACCCCTGCTCCAGCTTTTCCTCTCTCCATCCGGCCGTCTTCCTTGAGTCCCTACCCCTCACTCTCCTCTGAGGCAAAATACCTTGGCGTAATCTTCAACTCCACTTTCTTCTTCTCTCCTCACATCACAGACCTTGCCACATCACAGACCTTTCCCCACCTCCCCCTAGAAGCTCACTGTCTCTTCCTAACTCAAACTCTTCACCCTCTTGAACTAATCCAGAACAGGACTGCAATACCTATCATTAGCCTCAAGCCCAGGGTCTGCATCTCTCCAGCTCTGAAATCTCTACACTGGCTCCCGCTGGCCGCAAGGATCAAGTTCAACACCCTCTACATCACCCACAAGGCTTTCTGGGTCTGTGGTCCTCCCTATATTCAACCCTCTCTACCTAAATACCTTCCTTTTAGAGCCCTCCGCTCAGCTACCTCAAACACTTCTACAAATAGGGGGTGTGGGGTAGATCTCTCTCCTCTGCAGGTGTCTCCCTCTGGACTGACCTCCCCACCCCTCTCAGAATTGAGCTGCTCAAGACCTTCTTTTTTTTTCTTTTTATTTGGTTGGTTGATAAAATCCACCGTTCAAATTTACAAAAATGTTTCAATTTGTTTCAACAAAACAATACAATAAAAAAACACAACTTCTATTAACACAATTAATAACATTAAAGGAAAGATTAAAACAGCTTTTACCACATATGAAAATGTAAAATTGACTTAAATTGTTCATCAGATTTACATAATTTATATACATAGCTTAGCAACATATAATTAAAAGAAAGAAATGTGATCTAATCATATTTACAGCTGCTACCAAATTTGCGCATTCTAATAGGGTACTTGAGGAAAAATTGCATCCAAAAGTGAATGATTGCAATTTTTGTGGGTAATCTAGGCGAGGAAAATATTCGAGGCCAGATGTCAGACACAGACAACAGATTTAAATTATCAAAAAGATTTCTGAAAATAACTTTTCTTAGAGAATCTAGATGAGGACAATAAACCAAACAATGCTCCATAGTTTCTTTTTGATTCGGTGACCTACAAAAGCGACAGATATTATCTTCTTTTGCAATTAGTTTTCTTCTAGCTAAAACATCTAGGGTTGGCCATAGATTTAATCGAAAACGAAGAAGCTTATTGCCAAAAGTGGACGAAGGAAATGTAAGTAGATAATCTGCCGTGCGTCTGTTGGACTTGTGACCGAATGTTCTACGATCAAAATCCAAACAGTTGGTTTGATTGCTCCACCAATCATGCTGAAGTATTTTAATTTTAGCACAAGTTTGGTTGGATAATAATAGATCAAGATCTATTGAGGCATCCGCCATGGCGTCTAAGGTGTAATTGCACCAAGTTTTAGTAAAAGTGGTCTGTCGAGACAAGAGGTATAAAGCCACTTTACCAAGAATATTCGATTGGGAAACAGATAGCAGACATTTTCGCAAAAAAGCACAACATTTCCAAATGACGTATGAGTTCATAGATACGGACACTAGCTCAAACTGGATTAGAGGAAGAGGAGTACAGACCGGAAGGTGTAATACTTGTTTACAAAATAGTGCTTCTAATCTAGCCCACCATGATGCATTTTTCATGGGCATGGATTCTGCACCATAAGTCAAAATCGGGATACTTTTTGTTGATAAAAGGTTAGGACAGGTTTTATCGTAAATTTGGATGCTGAAAATAATACACCTAGGTATTTATATTGTACAACTGTATCCAACACTACATTGTGTAATTTCCAATTAAATGATTTGACCTTCACATTAGGGTGCCATTTGGAGATGAGTGTTTGAGTTTTGGTTGTACTGATAACCAGTTGATTCTGCTTTACATAGGTTTCTAGGCCATTTTATAGCTTTTGTAGGCCTACTGGAGTCTGTAAAATGGCACAAGATCGTCAGCATAAAATAAGTATGCAATTTTATGGGCGCCCAAAGAAGGAGCATCGCTCTGAATGTGACTTAAGCTATTCCTAGATCATAAATGAATAGATTAAATATTGTCAGTGCTAGAATACAACCCTGTTTTAAACCTCTAAATGTGTAGAATTTTGTGGTCATAGCGCATGCCATAGACAATCTTACTTGCATTGAAGTATTAGTGTGTAACAAAACAATTAAGGCTATTAAAGACGAAGGGCATTGATGTTTGAGCAATTTGTTGTACAAAAGAAATCAATCTATCGAGTCAAAAGCGACTCCAAAATCTACAAAAGCCAAATACAAATTCCGTTTTCTAGCAGCATAGTCAGCACAAAACTGTACGTTGGTACTCTTGTTCAACCCCAACCTCTTCAAAAACATAATGTAAGTGATTTCAATCCGGCACTCACTTAAGTCAACGCCTAGCGTGTAATGCACAACTGAAATCCTTATTTATTTGTGTCTAAAAGTTCTTTTATTCTGAACAATGTACCACTCATATCACACCCCTATCAAGGAACGCCCACCCTGTTCCCCCCCCCCCCCGGTCGCACTGATCCAGTAATCAGGCTGGTTTGCAAAGTTAAAATATTTATTTATGCATTCACAATTTAATCATACTATGTTTTAATGGGTTCACAATGATCACCAATGGGGTGATGTAACACAAAATAATCTCTTTAATACACAAGGAGTAATAGTGAGCAAAACAATTCAGCACAGAAATAATACCTTTTGTGTGGGTTCAGATCAAATAGCAGTGTGGTTACTATTTCCCCCTGCACACCCCTCATTGGGTAAAAACACTAAATATGGTTTAAATTGCTGAAATTGTTTCAATTCTTATGGGAGCGTCTTTGGATAGTTACACACAAACACTAGCGATTATTTGATACTAAGAAACAATGTGTTTTCAGTGCACGGTAATCGCGATTATGGGAGATCTATATGCAAATTAAAGCTGTGGATGTTAGCTACCAGCAGACATTGACATTTTGGGGGTAATTCATAGAATTCAGCGCACAAGTGGCACACGCGGCTGGCGCACAGTGTGCGCGTGCGAATCCCTGTGCCAGCCGCGTGCGCAAAAATACATTTCCGCGCACAGCGTATTCATGGATTCCAGCCACCAAAACCAGCCGTGGCGCACAGTGGCGCAGCGACCCTGCAGCAGCGCCAGTTACGCCCCCAAGAATGCCCCTTGCGCAGGGAAAAGCCATCAAAATCCCCAATCCAGCGCAAAGGGCTGCGCTAACCCTGTACCAGCACGGCAAGTGGGGTACGTGTATCACTGGGGTGTGCGGGAAGTTCCTCACGTGATTTCAGCTGGGTAGGTGTATTACTGGGGTGCGCCGGATGTTTCACACGCTATTGGCCCTGTGCGAGCGTGGTACGTGTATTGCTGGGGTGCGCGGGAAGTTTCACATGCAAATTCAGCAGGGTACGTGTATTTCAGGGGTGTGTGGGAAGTTTCACACGCAATTCCATCAGGGTACGTGTATTTCAGGGGTGCGCGGGAAGTTTCACACGCAATTTCAGCTGGGTACGTGTATTCCAGGGGTGCGCTGGAAGTTCCACACGTGAATGTCCTGGGTACGTGTATTTCACGGTGCGCGGGAAGTTACACATGTGTATTCAGCAGGGTACGTGTATTTCAGGGGTGCGCAGAAAGTTCCACACGCGATTCCATCAGGGTACGTCTATATCAGGGGTGCGCTGGAACTTCCACACGCGAATGTCCTGGGTACGTGTATTTCGGGGTGCGCGGGAAGTTACACATGTGAATTCAGCAGGGTACGTGTATTTCAGGGGTGCGCGTAAAGTTCCACACGCGATTCCATCAGGGTACGTGTATATAAGGGGTGCGCGGGAAGTTCCACACGCGAATGTCCTGTGTACGTGTATTTCGGGGTACGCGGGAAGTTTCACACGCAATTTCAGCAGGGTATGTGTATTTCAGGGGTGCGCGGGAAGTTCCACACGCAAATGTCCTGGGTACGTGTATTTTGGGGTGCGTGGGAAGTTACACACGTGAATTCAGCAGGGTACGTGTATTTCAGGGGTGCACAGAAAGTTCGACACGCAAATGTCCTGTGTACGTGCATCTCGGGGTGCGCGGGATGTTTCACACGCGATATCAGCAAGCTATGTTTATTTGAGGGGTTCCGTGGAGTACTACACGTGAATTGGCCGTGTGGGTCCTCCCAGGTGTTCGCTCTACAACCTCCACGGCCCCTGCAGCAGCCCACACCACGGGGGACTACCCTGCACCCCCACTCATGTCCCCCAGCACCCCTACCCCCCAGCAGTGCAGGGCACCCTCCACCAGGCCCCCAACTCATGTCCCCCTGCACCCCCTCCCCCAACATCCAGGGGCACCCTCCACCAGGCCCCCACTCATGTCTCCCAGCAACCCCACCCCCTAGCATCCAGTTGCACCCTCCACCAGGCCCCCAACTCATGTCCCCCAGCACCCCCACCCCCCAGCATCCAGGGGCACCCTCCACCAGGCCCCTACACATGTCCCCCAGTGCCCCCACCCCCAGCAGAGCAGGGCACCCTCCACCAGGCCCCCAATCCATGTCCCCCAGCACCCCCACCCCCCAGCATTGTGGGGCACCCTCCACCAGGCCCCCACACATGTCCCCCAGCACCCTCACCCCCCAGCATTGTGAGGCACCTGACAGCAGGCCCCCACTCATGTCCAATTCATGTCCCCCTGCACCCCCACCCCCCAGCACTGTCGGGCAGCCTCCACCAGGCCCCCACACATGTCTCCCAGCACCCCCAACCCCCAGCAGTGCAGGGCACCCTCCACCAAGCCCCCAACCCATGTCCCCCAGCACCCCCACCCCCCAGCAGTGCAGGGAACCCTCCACCAGGCCCCCTCACATGTCCCCCAGCACCCCCAACCCCCAGCAGTGCAGGGCACCCTCCACCAGGCCCTCAACTCATGTCCCCCAGCACCCCCACCCCCCAGCACTGTGGGGCACCCTCCACCAGGCCCCCACACATGTCCCCAGCACCCCCACCCCCCAGCACTGTGGGACACCTGCCAGCAGGCCCCCACTCATGTCCAACTCATGTCCTCTTGCACCCCCACCCCCCAGCACTGTGGGGCACCCTCCACTAGGCCCCCACACATGTCTCCCAGCACCCCCACGCCCCAGCAGTGCAGGGCACCCTCCACCAGGCCCCCAACCCATGTCCCCCAGCACCCCCACCCCCAGCACTGTGGGGCACCCTCCACCAGGCCCCCACACATGTCCCCCAGCACCCCCACCCCCCAGCACTGTGGGGCACCTGCCAGCAGGCCCCCACTCATGTCCAAATCATGTCCCCTTGCACCCCCACCCCCCAGCACTGTGGGACACCCTCCACCAGGCCCCCACACATGTCTCCCAGCACCCCCACCCCCCAGCAGTGCAGGGCACCCTCCACCAGGCCCCCAACTCATGTCCCCCAGCACCCCCACCCCCCAGCAGTGCAGGGCACCCTCCACCAGGCCCCCACCCCCCAGCACCCCCACACCCCAGCAGTGCAGGGCACCCTCCTCCAGGCCCCCAACTCATGTCCCCCAGCACCCCCACCCCCCAGCACTGTGGGGCCCCCTCCACCAGGCCCCCACACATGTCCCCCAGCACCCACACCCCCAGCACTGTGGGGCACCCTCCACCAGGCCCCCACACATGTCTCCCAGCACCCCCACCCCCCAGCAGTGCAGGGCACCCTCCACCAGGCCCCCAACTCATGTTCCCCAGCGCCCCTACCCCCCAGCAGTGCAGGGCACCCTCCACCAGGCCCCCCACACATGTCCCCCAGCACCCCCACCCCCCAGCAGTGCAGGGCACCCTCCACCAGGCCCCCAACTCATGTCCTCCAGCACCCCCACCCCCCAACAGTGCAGGGCACCTTCCACCAGGCCCCCAAACATGTCCCCCAGCACCCCCACCCCCAGCACTGTGGGACACCTGCCAGCAGGCCCCCACTCATGTCCAACTCATGTCCTCTTGCACCCCCACCCCCCAGCACTGTGGGGCACCCTCCACTAGGCCCCCACACATGTCTCCCAGCACCCCCACCACCCAGTAGTGAAGGGCACCCTCCACAAGGCCCCCAACTCATGTCCCCAGCACCCCCACCCCCCAGCACTGTGGGGCACCTGCCAGCAGGCCCCCACTCATGTCCAACTCATGTCCCCCTGCACCCCCATCCCCCTCCACCAGGCCCCCACACATGTCTCCCAGCACCCCCACCCCCCAGCACTGTAGGGCACCTGCCAGCAGGCCCCCACACATGTCCCCCAGCCAACATGTCATCACAATCTAGATCCCTGGCCCTTATGGTCAGCCTCCAAATGCCAAACACCCACACGAGTATTGCATCCACCCACTTAGAAATGGCAATAACATGATAGAACCCCAATTGCAAGTTTGGAAATGAACACATGTCCCTCACATACACCCAACGGGTGTCAGTGAATCTCAAAACCCATATCATGATATGCATGAAACCAATGAGATGATACTACACATTGAAGTTTGAACAAAAAACATGTATTAAAAGCAACATAAATTGAATCAAAAATAAACAAGCAAAAATGGGAATTCAAAAAAATAAAAACCAGCATGTCCGTGAAATAATGCAAAACCACAAATCATAATCCAAAGGAAAGGTGTCGAAAGTCACAGTCCACAAAAGTAAATCCAATGGAAAATTAAAATCGAAAACCATTGCTCCATGGGTAAATCATAAAAAAAATGAAAATCCAACAGTCAACTATATACAGATAAACAATCCAGGGTCCATGATCCCAACAGAAGAAATTAAACTTATCTAATAACACTACCTAATAAATAAAAACTAAATACAAAAAAGTGGCCCATTGTTTAAAAGGTCCAAAAAAATGCAAAACCAAAGGAAACCTAACACTAACTACAGAACTATTTACAAGGGCAGCGGGCTAGTCCGACAGCTCTCTTTTGGATGTCCCGGGCCAGGACATCATCGAACTCCTGCTCAATGTCCCGGAGGGGGTCCTCCTCCATGGCCCGAGGGTCCGCTGGGCCATCGACATGTCCACCTCCAACCCCCTGCGGATTGCCTCGAGGCACTCGGCCCGCCTCAGGGTCCTCCTTATGGAGTTCTCCGCCCTGACCATTGTGAGCCGTGCCTCTTCTGCCCGCTGCCGCTCCGCATCTATGGCGTGGCCCAACCGCTGCCACACGGAAGACACTTCCCGTCCTGGGTCCTCCTGCCCTCCGGCCGATGCCTGCCCCTCCGATGTCGAAGGCCCCGAGCCATCATGGCTCTCACCACATTGCTGCTGCTGTGCCTCTGCCCGTGCACTGCCTCCTGCTGCCTGCACATCCTCCGCTGGCTGGGGTGCAGTCGTTGATGTGGTCACCCCTGCTGGATGTCTGGCTCTCGACTGTGGCAGGGATGCCTCCTCCACCAGCCTGGCTGCACCGTCAGAGGCAGCTCCACAGGGCACTCAGGTGACTAATGGGTGGGAAGATGGCACGGAGGACGACTGGCGCATAGGGGGTTCAGTTGAGGAGGGGGTCGTAGCAAGCCCCATCAAACGGAGGAATCCGGCCTGGGTGACCTGTCCCAGTAGGCCGACGTGGTCAACGAGCCATTCGAGATGACGTGCAGTCTCCTCATGAAAAGACTGCAGGTCACCTCGCATGGCCCGTTGACGCAACGCCACACCAGTCAGGACAGGCTCAACCCGGACCCGGATAGCCATGTCCGCAGGCAGAGGAAGGCCCGTTGTCGTGAGCTCATCCCCTGCCTGAAAACAGGTCTGGACGTAGGCATCCCTGCTGGTGCAAGATGATGCAGTGACAGGATCAGGGACAGGATTGCACACACGCACCTCCGCGGCGGCCTGTGCTGCCTCCTGTCCCTGGTCCTGCACTGCACCACTAGCAGCAGTGGAATCCTCACCTCCAGACCCCGTCTCTGTTGCTTGCACGGCCTCCTCCTCCACCAAACCCCCCACCAACCTGGATGACTCCGTGCCATCTTCCACCGTTGGGCCCTGTGGGGTACCAGCTGCCCCTTCTGCTGCCGAGGAGTGCAACTCCAACCTCTGCCTCTTGGACATCCCCACGGCAGCTGCGGCCTGGGACGCGGCACCGGACTCCTCCCTCCACGACGAGATAATAAGCTGGGAGGGGAGCCGGGCCTTGCGTCTCTGGCTGGCGGTGCGATCCCCGCCGCTGTGCTCCACAGCACCTTCTCCGCCCTCTTCATCAGTTGACGCTGCAGACAGGGAGAAATAAAACACAGGCATCAGGGCACTGTACAATGGACACATACACACATGACAGTTGTACATGAGTGGCATTGGCAAACCTCAGACATGGCATCACAATCGCCAACACACATGTCATTTCAACTTCCACACATGAGCCATACCACAGCCATATCGCAACTGCCAGCACCATCCATACACATACAACAGCATGAGCAGGCAAAGGTGAGCCAGACATCACATGCAACACAGGGAGTGTACTACACATGCACGCACACCACCACACTTGCATGCATGTGTACACCTCTGCCAACTGTCGCAGTGTTCAGATCGACATCCATGTCACATCTGCCAATCAGGCTTCCACATCCCGCTGTCACATGCATCCATGTTGCATCACTGTTGCACCCTTGTCAAATACACACACATGCACATGTACACAGTGCTGATACATGCAGCTGAAAACAACATACATGCGTGACATCACAAACATGCCTACTTACATACACATTCATCCAAACATGTGTGCCCACACAACTGCATTTGACATGCAAGCCTACACACCCAAGCACCATCCGTGTCTCACACATGACAGCCCTCGCATGTGTTAGCCTCACGGCTCTGTACACCCCCACCCATACTCTGCCCCATACAAACAGATGTGCAACCTGCACACTACTGGCACATCACCACACGCACAGCTTACAATCATGATGCATGTACACTTACCGCTCGACTCCAGACGGGTCTGCCTCTCAAGGACCTGGCCGTGGAGCGCTGGGGATATGCGTTCCAGGACCCTCATCTGATCTTCCGACAAGTGGCCCCGGCGCCCCTTAGCACCCGCTGCCTTCAAGAGGCGGCGGGCCTTGTTCAGGGTCCTGGACCTGAAGTCCTCCCAGCACTTCTTGACATGTTGGAAGTCGCGGACTGCCACCCCCTCCGCGTTGATGGCAGTCATGATGTCCGTCCAGATCCGAGTTTGTCCTTCCTTGTCGGCGCACACACTTCCGAAGAGGGCATCATACTGCCCCAGGACTTGCTCCACCAGGACACCAACTTCGGTGGCAGTGAAGCTGGTGCCCCTCTGCCTCTCTGGCCGTGGGTTGTCAGTGGTGCCAGATGTTGCAGTGCCCGAGATGACAACCCCAGAGGCAGGAGTGGGTGGGCAACTGGGTCCTGGGGCTGGGCTGTGGAGCGATGGAATCCCAGTCGGGAGTCTTCGGTTCCAGCAGGGGTGGTCACAGCAACAGCACCCCTGGCTGATGTGCAGGCAGCAAATGGCAGGGCACGTGGGCAGCAGGCAGTCAGGCAGCAGCAGGTGGCAGGTGGGAGCGTGCTCGGGGCTCTGGGGGGCAGTAATTCGGCCTTCTGGGCAGGAGCGTGGTCTTCCGTGTGCTTACGCTTGGCCAGCTTGATACGGAGTGATTTGGCACGTGAAAAGTCTGCACGTCAGTGTGTAATTCGAGTAAAGGCCCTTAGCGCGTAAGCGCGTCTGCACGCATACACAATTTCATTGGACAGAAGGCCCTTCAAGCGCAAGCACCTCTGTGATGTGACGCGCGCAGGCGTGCATGGGCGTTTCAGCGCACGTGAAAAACTGCACGTCCGCGTGTAATCCGAGGAAAGGGCCCATGCGCGTAAGTGACGTGCCGCGCGTGGGTGTTTCCCTCAGAATGGGTTAAAGGTGAGCGGGGCCAGCAGTTCGCTGTACATGCCTTTTGTGGAGACCGACGTGTGTTGCTGCTTCCTGTTGTTTCACGTGCCATCACAACTTCACAGCTTTCAAGGACGTATCTCTTCTTTTGGCGGGGCTATTGGCTACGCATGTTTTTCTGCATCGCGCTAGTCAGACGGTGAGTCGCACACGCTATTTTTCCCACTGCGGGTGCCCCTGTGTATCGCACCCATTTTCGATGTCATAGTAGCCTGCGTGTCCCACGCGTACGCGTTATTCGTGGGTTGAATCCACGCACACAGGCTGCACGGTTGCGTGCATGGTTTTAATGCAGTTTTGGGGTGCCTGAGCATTGCGTGACCTGTCAGTACATCACCGGGGTCACATACAGCCTTGCAGGTGCAGGGGGGCTGTTAACATCTTGCTTCCCACCCCCTTCACCACAATTGCCCAGGTCAATTGTGGTGTACACCTCCCATTGGCACTACTCCATCTGTGCCGGCACTGCTACATCTGTGCCATGGTTGGGAGGACACCAAAGGTGAGGGGCGCCTCAGCTGGGTGTACTCCTCGTGGCGGGCGTGGTCGGGGACATGGCCGTGGTGACCAGGGAGTAGGGGACTCCAGGGTGTCCAGGGCGGCCACAGAGGGGGAAGAGGCAGGGGTGCGCCACTTGAGCACAATGTTGTGCCATGTGTCGGTGCAGTCATGCCACCACCCCCTGTGGTTCCGGGGGATGCAGCTTCTGCATCTGGCACTGGCGCCCGTGTGACCCGGCAGTCCGTTCCATCGACTGCCATGGGCCCAAGGGTAGTGGTAGCTGCAGGTGCAGCTGTGGACACCGCCACCCAGGCTCAGGGTCTGCCAGCGCAGGCTGCGTTGGCACTTAAGGAGCCCTTGGTAGATTTCCAACAGGCCAGGAGGGAAACCATAGGGGCAGGCCGGGCTGCTCAGACCAAGACACGTGTCCCTGGGGAAGTTATATCATCTTCTGCCCAGAACAACCGGGTGTTGGCAAGTGCAGGGGCAGGTGCATCCAACAACACCCCAGTTGTGAGTCTGCCAACCAGGACCGTTGCGGTCAATGACCCTGCCACAGCTGATGTTGCTGCGCTGGGTCCATTAGAGGGCACCCAGATGCCACTGACACAAGTCAGGCCTTTGGTCGTCCCTCCACCTGCCACTCCCTTGGCTCAATCCACCAAACCCACTGGCCATACTGGTCAGGGCGGAATTAGCCAGCCAGGGTCTACGCCACAGTCCAAGAGGAGGAAGGTTGCACCTGCAGCACAGGCTGGGACCCCACACACAGCCACAACCTCGTGCACGTCGAGGAAGAATCCTTTCTGCAAGCAGGAACTGGACTTCCTCTTGGGCTACGTGTGGGGCCTCAGCCGTGACATGCTAGTGGGTGCCAATAGTCAGCCTACGGCTGCCCAACGTGACACCCACTGGAAGCAAGTTGTGGAACATGTCAGTTAATTCGGCCATGAGGTGCGCACGGCACAAGAGTGCAAAAAGCGTTGGAATGACATCAAACGCAGCACTAAGGATAAGCGTGAATCTAATTACAACTTGACTCTGGTGACTGGCGGTGGGCCTGCAACAGAGGAGGAAGAGCTCACTCCACATGAGGCACTCGTTGCAGAGTTCATACCACCTGAATTGGTCGAAGGAGTGGGAGAGATGCTGGACTTTGATGCCCAGTCCAGTGAGTGTTGATGCGTGTTTGTTGAGGACGTGTGTGTTTCACTTGTGGGATGTGTTGTGCATGATTGCCACTGCATGTGACGTGTACATGGTTCTGATGTGTAAGTAATGCAATGCTTCCGTGATGCATGTCTGCTCTGCTGGATGGTGGACATGTGGCGCAGACGGGGACTGTCCGCATCACCACTATTGCACCCTACTGACATGCTGGTTACAAGTATGCCCCTCCGGTCCATGTTCCAGCTCACTGGCCCTTCTGCATGTGGCATGGGGTGACCTTCCTCTCAGCCCAGGCACAATGTCATTGCATGACTGACGTGCATGTCTCCTCTGCCTGCATGCGGGGACTCCATGTAGGCATGCTCCCTTGCCCCTCCTCCGCCACTCTGCACACCAGTTCCACCTTTGCACTGGTCTGCTTCAATCTTGCCAATGTGTACTTTCCTGTTCATGCGTCCTGAGTAGATGCTAACTTCCAGCGTACAATAGGCCAGACATATGCCGCGTGGTACAGCCTTAGTACTTAATGCAGGGTATCTCACTTGTACTGTGCATAGGTCAGATGTCCCGCAGGGGCATGATTGCCCATTCATGCTCCATGTGCATTGCACGCATGCCCCTATGTGTCCTTGACTGGATGATCACTGTAATACAAGTCCTGGGTGACATACATTGCATGGCATCTCATCAGCCTTCCCATGTCAACTGTGGCTCAGTACTGCGTTGCACACATGTTTAGGGTCTGACAATCTGTGTGGCTCACAGGCCTCAGCCTGTTCAATGGCCAATGACTCTGTCTAACTGTTGTTGTGTCTTGTTCACACGTGGGCAGCCTCCAGAGTTTCCATCATGTGTCCTGCTTACTGCCCCATCATCATTTGCAGTGTTGTCACTTGAATCACATTAAGCTGTTGATGCCAGTCAACACTGCCTGTCAATACACAGGTGTATGGTCAGCCTTTTGATACCATGCCAGGCATCCCTGCTTTTGTACTGGGGTGGAGGGGTGCTTGGCTTCTAGATATGGTACACATTGAATGCACAATGCACGTGATGCCTGAATTTGACCTTGCACTGCCTTAACATTTCCTGGCACACACCATGGAGTCCTTGTACATGTAGGTAGTGAGTGGCGTACACATTTTCTGCACTGCATAGACCCACTTCCATGGAAACTGCCACCTTTCAACAGGTCTGATCACAGAAGCAATTCAAAGTTGACCCAGCATGCATGCCAGGTTATATGTTGTGTGTCACATGTCTGCCTGATGCGTTTGTTGTCGGTGTGTGTGTGTGTGTTGTGTGCTTCTGACATGTGTAGTGACCTTTTTTCTCTCTATTTTTCAGGTGATGATGCAATGGAGGCGGAGGATGGTGTTGTCATGCCAGACACAGGGTTGTTACCACTACATCAACCAGGCACAAGTGGCGGTCGTGGGGTGGTAGGCCACGAAAACCCCCAAGTGCTACAGTCCATCTTGTCTCTGGCTGCCTACGAGTCCAGCCTTGATGACGACTCTGACGCCCATGTTGAGTTGGATGAGCATCAAGTCCATGTGTCAGGGGTGAGTGTTTCTGATGTGGACACTCCTCTGTCTGCGACACCTGCACTGAGGGATCAGACAGTCTTGGTGCCAGTCTGTGGTGGATCGGGACGCAGGGCCACCCTCCACACCAGTCACTGATGTGCCTGGGACATCACGTCGACGGGGGCATGTAGTCGTGCAGCCACGGGCGGTGCCAACACAGCGAGGACCCCCAGTCCTTGGGTCCTGCAGGGGTCAAGCCCGGCAACGCGGTCGCCGCGCGCAACCGCAGTATACTGAGTGGGAGCAAGATATGACTTCCAATTCAGAACGGCAGGGGGCAGCAATGGAGAACATCGCTGAGAGCATGGAGCGTGTGGCCCGATCTGTGCTCCCCCCTGCTAGGCAGGTGCTTCTCCACCAGCAGGCGGCACGGTCCACGGCCCACTCGCTCAGGCTGGGCATGGCAGCCTCAGACAGGGCATGCCAGGCTGAAATGTCGTCTCTGCGTCAAGCAATTGCTGCTCACGCAGAGGCACACATGGATGCCCTGAGGGAGGAGTATGCTTCCCTCAAATCCACTCTGGGTGTCCTTATGATGTCGAAGAGGCAGCGGGCAGAGGAGAGGTTTGCACAGCTTGAGCGTACCATCTTGGCTGAGCTACAGGCTTGCCCGGGAGGTGCAGCGGTTGTCCAGCCAGGCCTTGCAGGAGGAACTCTGTGTTACACGTGCTACCTTGCAAGAGGAAGCACGTGTATCACGTGAGGTTCTGCATGCAGATCTACGTCACATCGTCACACAGAACCAGGCTCACCTGTCCGGCAGACTGCCGATGAGGGGCAAGCTGCGGCTAGGCGTGGCCAGGCTACTGTGCCAAGTCCTCCTTTCCAGGATGAACCAGACTCGGACGACCATCTATCTCCCACATAGGTCGGACTGTGCAGGCGTTGAGCCCATGGAGGTTTTTTTTTTGGCTCAGCATCATCGCATGTGGGTGTTGAGCAGCACCCTGTACCTCCCCCCTAATGGGTGCCTCCCCTCCCCCCGGGTTGTATGTGGCCATTTTTAATTTTTCTTTTAGTTTAGTTAGTTAAGTTATTGTTTGATAGTTAGTTTAATTAGGTAATGTAGGTTTTTCATAGTTAGTGTAATTAGCTAATATAGTTTAAAATTGCTTGTCTATTGTGCTTTCATGTGACGGTGCGGTGCGTTGTGGCTTTTGAAGGCATCCACTGTCTGTTCCAGCTGGGCCCTTCAGGCTTGTCTTGTGTATGTGTTTGCTGCTTGTGGTCCTTGACTCACATATGCCACTCCTGCCTCCCTTATCCATGGGCTCGCAAGGATGGTTCGGTGGACAACCTATTACACAAGGGCTTTGGACTGTCATATCTGTGGCATGTCTGGTGCTGTGTGTTTTGTGTTGACACCCCTATTGGGGAGGATTGTGGTGTTATTGTCCACTGTTCAGCTTTTGCTAGATGGGTGTTTCATGATTAATGTGTACATTCATTGCTATGCATTGTAAAGTATGTTTCTTATCTTTACTGTACACGTGCTTGTTGCAATTCATGCCGTAGATAGTGTGTTCCACACTTTGGATGTGAAAGACGGACTGATGGTGTGATTTCTGATGTAAGTCTCTGACATGGTCCAGTAATGAGATGCCTGAAGAGACACACACAGATGACTTTAAAGCATTAATCATGTGTTTCATGCCCTTTCTGCAGGGGGATGAGCCTCCAGAGCACCTTTGCCAGCAGACATGGCCCATTGGACATCTGAATTCTGGACACGTTTGTTGGTGCCCACATGCTCATGTTGCACAAGCAAAGGCACAGGGATTGCAGACCTACATCCTAGAACTGCTGACGTGTTCCAAGGAACTCCAGGCAAGGTGAGCAGCACAGGGGGGCCACAACACAGCAAAGCTTGCACCAGGCGAGTTGCACATGCAGGCTTAGTAACAGCACTGAGGGTGAGCTTGGACGAATATTGGTGTTGAAGCACACAATACAGCTCAGATGTGTTGGTGGACTGATGGCTGTTGATTGTAAGGTTGTCTGGGGCACCTGCAGGGGCAGTGGCACATACCCTCCGGTACACCAAGGTCCATTGAGGCACTTGTATCAAACATGTAGCCTTCCGAGACATGGAAAGGGGCAGCTCACAGGGACATACAGCAAGGGACATACTCGGGTGCAGTGCATTTCATTTCCATGTACATTTTGATACATGCACTGCCAACTTTGTTTCGGTCATGGTGGAACACGACTTGTTCTGAAGTCATGCCTTGCTATATGGGTCTGTCTGCTTACCCATGGAACATTTCATGTTGTGTGAATTGTGACACATTGATGTTCCATTTGCCACGCACCCACCGGCGGCTGACTTACTGCATTGACTGTGTATGACCCATCACAGGGGTAATGTTATATATGGGTACGAAGCATCTACACCAGATTGTCTGTTTGTAGAGTAGTTTGTTGCTATGGGGCATGTTTGGTGGTGTGTTTTTGTGTAATGGACACGTACATATTATTAACTGTGGCTCTCTTTGCAGCATTGCAATGCTCCTGTAACCGGACCTGAGAGTGCGCAGGCAGGAGGCCAGCACTCAAAACCAGAGCTAAGTGTCTTGTTGTTTGTCTTTCAAATTGCTCTGCATAGGCTTGCTGGGGGGTGCACTAATGCATGGATGAATGTGTAATTCAATTTGGTATGTTAGTTTTCCCCTAATCACCAGAGTCCTATCCAATTTTAAACCCTGTACCCTCTACCCGGTGTTCCTGCTTCCCGTACCTATCCAAGCAACGTTCCCTAACCCTCTTTCCCCGCTGGGGTTGCGGATGCCTGTGTAAGCCCCAAACTTGCAGGTGCCAAAACCCTAGAGGGGGTGGTTGGTCTGTGCCACTCCTAAGCCTGGACTACAGAAGGCCATGACAATGATGTCCAAGTTTGTTCGTATTGTGTATGTGTTCATGCAGGTAGTACATTTTCGTGCATTCCCTACTTTCATGTGTCATTCCTTCTCCCCTCTCCTGCCACTCATTCCAGTTATCCAGTGTGCCAACACCTGTCCCGACTGCATATCCCTGACCCTCCTTCCCCACCAGGGTCTCAGAGGCCTGTGTGAGTTTGACCTTGCAGGCACCCGGGACACGGTGGGGGTGGTTGTTTCGTGACACTCCCGCGCCTGTACACGGGACCTGTGACAGTACACATCCGTTCATGGTGCATCATTCTATGTTATGTACCCCACATGGTTCACATCCTGTTGTGACATTGTTTTACTGTGCTACCTTGGTTGTTAAATCATTGTGGTAGTACTTGGCCTTTGTGAGGTACTGCTACGTCAAGTCATCTACTGGAGGGTGTTCTGGTTCGTTTTTCTGGCTTGGATTTTGTGATTTTGCAAATGAGGGTGGACTCTGAGGGTGCAGGCACCTTTTTACACACAAGGTGGGAGATGGTGACAAAGGGGAAGGGTGATCCTGTGGCCAGGTGAAATTGAGGATTGAAGGCTCCATGACCCAGGTGCAGTTGTTCAGTGGGTCATGATCATTTTTGAGGGGGGGGGGGGGTGTTGTTGATAGTTGCCTTGCCCTGCAGTGTGATGGGAACCCTGCCATTGTAATGGTGGTATCCTATGTACATGTTGTGCTCTGCTGATCAATGACTGTTCATGTGTTGTGTTTACCTTTCAGATGTGAGGGGATAGTTGTGGTTTGATATGCTGGGGTGTACACATGGTGAATGTTCACATGTGATGTGTAGAGGAAACTGATGGTCACTTGATCGCACATGCATATGTTGAGTGCATGTCCTTACTGACCCACACACTTGCACTATGATGCACTACATGTACAACCTTGCGTATCTACGTGTACACTCTGTTTGCCTTCTGGTGCCCACTGTGTCCCTGCAGCACATGTTCTGTGACCAATTATGGATCCTGTACATGCCTAATTTGCTTTTTGATGTGGTCTGTTGCTTAGATGTGCATTTGACTATGCAGAACCATGACATAATGAGTGGATGTTATGTATGACTATCCTCAGGTATAATTTTGTCATTCAGTATATGTCTCTTTGTTATACATGAAAACATATAATTGTGAGGTTGTATGATGATACATCGAATTAAGGTACGGATTATATGAACTACACCACACTTAATATCAATGACTCAGCGGGTTATCTTGCACTGTCAAACATGTCTGCCACAGTGTTTTATCACCGTGTTAGTCCTTCCTCGGTTTTTACCCCCTGAATTATGCCCGCCATATACTAGGCTGTTTACACACAGTCCCTTGTTTCCATGGACACCGTGCAAGCAACGAACTGAGAGACACTGTACAAGCAACAAACTCAGAGACAGCAGGTACGCACTAATGTAGAATATTCCTTATGATCGTACCGTGCTTCTGAGTATTCTCTTAGCCCAATGCACTTACAAGGACACCGTTGTTTCCCACAGGAATCGCTTGCAGTCTTGAATCACGGATTGATTTTCATCCCAAAAGCAGCGCTGAGATGGCAAGCGTGTTCGTTTTGAATTGATTTCTGCCACAGAAGGCTCATCTGCCTCATAACACGAGAGGCAGCAGGTATGATCTTATGTACAGTACTCCTGATGATCGCACCATGCTTCTCACCATTTCCTTAGCCCAATGCATTTACAAGGATACCTTTGTTCCCTGCAGAAATCACTCACAGCTTTGAATTGCCGCTTGACTTTCTTTCCACGTCTGGCCACCATTAAAAACACAGCGTTGAGATTGCAAACATGTCCCTTTGGAATTGATTTCCACCATAGAAGGCTCGTCTGCCACAATAGTGGATTTTACTAGGTCAGTACATTAAATGTGTTATTTACCGACTAGTCCCCACTAATTATGCTCAATATCATATATGTATTGGGAGTTACATTTCTCTGAATATGAACATACTTTTTCCACTCCCTTTATAGAGTACAGGCACTCTTAGCCATTTGTCTCCAAGCGAATGAACATGGTCCCCCGTTTAGAATAGTGAACCTACTCACTGAAAGAGGGATAACACGAGGAATTCACGACCCTATTCAGCATTGCATGAATTGACGTAAGTTCCCCGCACGTCCATTTTTTTGCACTCGCCAACCTACAATCTGAATTGTAGTGACCAGTTTGATACCTTTATCCACTTGGATATAAGTACTTTTATACATTCTAAAAGGAATCTGTCTCAAACAACTTTATATGACCTTTATCATTTGTCCAGCCATGGTATCTCTGAGCCTATTGTCATACGGTGTTAACTATGTGATAACTATGTGTAAAGTATATGCCATAGGGTTTATCATGTTGGACACCTGCTAGAAGTGCTTGGGATCAAGTAATACATAATTGATGATTTAGAAGTGCACAGCAATTTCAGTTATATTGAGTTATGTCTCTGTACTACAAGGGGCACTACATGTGTATGTCCATCTTGAATGAATTAGCACTTTTTTGATATTGTCTGTCTAACAGAAACCTGTGTATATCTTTTTTTGCTTGCTCTCTCCCTGTATATATCATGCTCAACAATAGATCCACAGAGGCTTCTGAAGAAGAGGAATTTCCTCAAAATGCATCAAGCCATCCAAAGTGGAACCTTTAATAATTCATGATTATGTCGACAATGTATGGCTGTTTCGTGATCACTTCTGCCTCCATTATATATTTTTTATGAATAAATAGGAGATTATTAGATTTGGTCACCTAAAAATTGCCAACAGCTCTCTTTGCTTTACTTTATAAGTAACATTGAATAGTGATCAAGTCTACAAGGTTCTCTAATATGAAAATTTAAAATTTCTTTCAAAGAATCTACGCCTTTGCTGCATAGCCCCAGAGAGTGCAAGGGACGGGAGGACTACAATCTTGGGTCCTCATCTCCTTTTCTTGTTTACTATAGGGTTTATGTGCCAAACCCTGCCTTTCCTCCCCTGCACCTTGTAAGATACAATGAAAATTAACACCGCTTCTGCGGTCATCTAAACACTATTCTCAGATACCCATCTCTACTTAGGTGTGCACCCACTTCCCTATTTTTTCAAGCAGTACATCACAGCCAGGCTGCATATATATTTTGAAGCTTCCCCTTAGGTGATGGGATTCTGGTTCTGGAATTTAAGGCCTAGCTGAGATAGGTTCAGCTATAAAATGGGCCTTTCTGCTTTGCCAAGTTTCTGGAGTTTGGAGCAAGTAAGATGGGCGATTCTGCTGCAGGGTGCTTCGCCAGCATCGGGATAGTGGGTGAATCTGTCTGCCTTTCTGAGTCCTGAGCTTCCCGTATTTATGCTTATGATAAAGGGGTGTGTGTGCTGGTTTATCCTAAGCTCGCCCTTCGGACAGGGATTGGTCAAGGTCTCCTCTCTGCCTTAATAGGAGGAGAACAACAGGGTGTCACCTTAATGGTGTGGGTTTATGAGGCCTAGAGTCCACCCCTCACCTCTTGAACACAAAATCTACTTTTGGTACAATACATATTTCCACATGTGCAACCTCTATAACAACAACATATAGATAGATCACATGTTTTGAGTAGCAGATACTCCTCAAAACCCTGTTGCTGTAGGATCTTGTGTCTGCTTTCCACCAAACTTCGCCCTTTTTATCAGGAACACAATGTCCAGTTTAGGAGCAAATGTGTACAAGTGTGCGTGTATAAAATGGGCATAAGTGTATAACGTTTCATACTTCTATCAGAAATACATTTTGTGTAATATCACATTTTCTGCTGTTTCTTCACAGAGTTCTGGCGCCTCTTCATCCGTGCATCCGGAAATTACATTGACAAGGCTGTTATTTCTATATTTGACACAATTTTACATAGTAAATTATATGCATTTAAACAAAATGTTCTTTGTGAATGTTCAGCCACAGATGGCTGTTTGTCTCCGCCTCCTTCTGTCTCCCTGCAGTTCATGAACAGTCTCCGCCCTGTTGTTCCCGGCAGAGGCCATTTTGCGACCCTTCACACTTTCCTTTAGCTGGAGAAAGTCCATTGTCTTCTTCCCCACTGCAAACCAAATTCTTCCCCCCACCCTATAATCATCACATAGGTGTGATTTCCTGGTGGAGAGGAGCTGGAGGAAAGCTGTTATTCCAGTTTGGGTGGCTTTTAGCCAGGCTGTGTTTAAAGGTCAATTCTGTTGCATATTTCCTTGGCTTAAAAACAAACTTGTGATTGCAAACTAGCAGCTTGAACACCTATTTCAGATTCTGTACCATGGGATTAACAATTACAACATAGGTTACTCTCAGGAACAGGCCACTTAGATTTCAAACATTTGGTTTCAGTTTATACAGGTTTTCAAGTTTATCATGCAGGCTTCTGACAGCTGTCATTCAGGCGACCGAGGGTACTGCGCACAAATTTTGACCGAATTCACAGGCAGGCAACTTTTGCTGTGGATATTTCACTGATACTTTCAGCTTTTCAAAACATTGTATGTTCATAATGATTTCTGAACTCAGTGAATTGTATCACCAAGCAAGCATTCTGGATGTTTGAGGGTGTTTTGTACCGACATTCTGCAGTTTCAGCCATAAAGAAAAAGTATTAAAGCAAGTTTTTTGGATTTCCTTTAGCAGAGCACTGTTTTTCCCTCTGTCCTCCATTTTCACTTGGTGTGGAGCCCAATGACATATTTTCAGCAGTGAGATCTCTGTTCCCCCATTGACAACATGCATGGTAGTTTGGGCAGCCATCTTTTTGTGCTTTGCAGAGCACGATTTTCAGAGGTTTTGGCACGCACAAGGGTTTTGCGGCCATTTTGATGTTTCTGGTACCATCAGAACACAGTGAGGCCACATGGCAGAGCCAAAGTGGGTTAAGACATCCCACAATAACTAGATCCTAAAGCAATTCATATGGAACACCCGCAAGCAGAGGCTGCACATTAATGGGGTTTAGCATGATCTTCACTCAGGAGAACTTAGTTTTCCACACACAGTGCTTAACATGATGTTATTTCCAATTGCTTCTATGAAAACTGCCTTAATGGACACTCGACACTTACCAGATTGGATGCAAACTCGACTACTGTACTAGAACTTTACATAGTAATAGTCCTAGACTAATTGGACATTCAATGCAGTCAATATCCATTAGAAGTTGTATGAAGATGCATACGCTTTTTAAAAAATGATCCTTATCAACAACGATATGAGGATATCTTTTTTAAAATTGTTTGCAACTTAGAAGCTCCAAAATGGAATTAATGAAAACTAAATATAGAAGGGTCATTTTTTCTGGTGGGACTGTTTTAATAGTTGTATATAGAGGATACACGATGAGTATCCCTTTAATACCCTTCAGGGAAAATGTTTACTTAAAAATACACAATATTGCAAATGTGTTCAATTGAGGGTTTGAATTTGGTAAGCAATGTATATATCATTATTAAGAGTCTCTTCACTAGTTGCCAAATTGATGACTACACTGAAAAGTGGGAAACTCATGGTTTCCAATGTGCCCAAAACTTCACTGAATTTAATTCACAATGGCATGACTAGGAACAAGAGCTAGATGTCAGTTTTACTGTTAATCATTGGAACAAAATAATTTCACACTATATTCTGGGTCTTAGGGAGGTTCAAACACAATTTGAAAAATGTATGATTATTCAAGTTTGGTAATAGATCCATCAAGACATATATTATGCAGGTCTTAGACACACACATGAATGTTGGAGATGTAGGTAGCCAGCTTCAAATATTGTATATACTTATCATTGTGCCGGACCTTACAAGAATTTTGTACTGCAATTCTGAATATTATTTACAGAGTAGTTAAAGGGAAGAATACTCATGAAATATTGGTTCGTGATATATCGTATAACAGTAAACTATTTAATTGGTTCAGAAGATGGATAAAAATACTGCTATCTTTAGCTAAACTATGTAAATGATGGCTACGGAGATGACCTGATGGTTCACGATGGCTGGGTAATATGGCAAATATAGCATGCTTTGAACAAGTAACGTATACAATGCAAAATGATGCTTCTACATGTCATGAAGTATGTGGTTGTTTCCTAAAGGATACAAACAATACACATGATATACTGTTTCTCTGATGGTATATTTAGGCCATTTGGTGACATAGGAAATAATGTTTTAGTCCTGCAGTATTCAGCGGCGGGTGCCTGCTACGTTTGCACTTTTTGCATGCCCAGGTCACCCACCGCTGAAAATTCCTCATTTGCAAAGCAGAATGCAAAAGTGATGATCAAAAAGGTGCCATACACGCCTGTACGCACCCTTTTGCACTCTGCTTTGCAAGTTGAGTAAACACTGCTTACCATGTAATTATAATATATAGCGCCTCAATGCCCCTGGGCTGTTTGCACGCTATATAAATATAAATAAATAAATACATTACAGGCAGCATTTACAATGGAATTCTATGGAGTCCGCTATATTTGTGCCAGAGGACTCCATAGGAATCCTGAGCATTTGCACGACATGAAAATCCATGCCACTGCAAATGATGGAGTATTTGTATTGCTGAGAGGAATGGCGCGGCAGAAAAGTATGTTACATTACACCCCTCCTCTCCACCATACACATTAATGACATATGGATACTGTAAATGAAATGCATAAAGCCCGGCTTTTACACATTTAATTTACTGCACTCTAGGAGCAAAACGAGCTCCATAGTGATTTAGAAGTGCACACCCTGTCTCATAATGTCCTTTATATTCTAGAAACGTGAATTTACATGAAACACATGATTTGCTTACTTGCCAATGTAGAATGCCTTTCGTTTTAGTTGGATTATTATTAGTTACATTACAATTGTAATGTGTTATGACATTCTTTTTTATACTATTAAAAGTAGGATTTCACTATAGCCAACATATTTTCTTAGGGGGTATTTCATGGAATAAATGTTCGCCGAAATTACTGGCGCAAGCTGGCGCAAACGTGAAAAAACTTGCATGCGATTCATGGAAGGCCCTGCGCATGAATATCCCGGGATGTGTGCAAAATCTGCGCGTAGTGCACACTGGCGCACACGTCACTGCAACATCCGGAATGCTGTGTGTGACGCGCATGGTGAAAGCACGCGCATGCGTGCGATTCGAAGAAGGCCCTGCGCATGAATTTCCCGGGATTTGTGCAAAATCTGCGCGTAGTGCACACCGGCGCACACGTCACTGCAACATCCGGAACGCTGTGTGCGACGCGCATGGAGAAAGCGCACAATGCTAGCGCACTCACCAAAAGGGAGCAGAACTCGGGGCGGAACACGCGGAATAGGGAACAACATGTGAAAATAAGGGCGTAACTGGGGAAGTACTGCTGTGAAATACACAGAACGCCCACACGTACGCGAACTACACATATTCATGGACTCCAATAGGGGAAGTACACGAATGCCAAAAGACACGCACAAGCCTAAACACGTACGCCACCCAATGGCAGGGGGAAGCGTCCCCGCACAGTATTAAAAGGCGCACAAACAACAAAGCACGTATATCCAGCTACAATGAATGTTCCATTATGTGGCCTCTTAGGAGAAACAACGTGTCACACAACGCTCAGGCATCCAAAAAAAGCAACAAAAAAAGATACGCGAGCCCTATAGCCCATTTGTGTGTAAAAAAACGCATGCAGTACACTGTGGCAGCCAGGAACACAAAAAATGCGTACGGATCAACACGCAGGCTAGTATGCCCAAAAAATGGAGCATTAGGAACAATAGCATGTGCAAATCACCGTCTGTCTTGCATGTAGAAGATGAACGTGTGGCCAACACCTAATGCAAAAGAAGACGTACGCACTGTAGCCGCTGTGAAGTAATCGCGTGTGAACCCCGAAAAGCACGTACAGAGTGATGGAAACGCATGTGGGACCTTCAACCCGTGCCGAGGGAAACGTCAGCGCGTATGTTACGTCACCTACGCGCTTACGCGCTAAGGGCCTTTCCTCAGAATTCAAGCAAACATGCTGTTTTGCACGTGCCAAATATCTCCGTATCAAGCTGGCCACGCGTCAACACACGGAAGACCACGCTACTGCCCAGGAGGCCAAATTACTGCCCCCCAGAGTCCCAGGCAGCCTCCCACGAGCCATCTGCTGCCTCCTGCCTGCCTGCTGCCACCATGCCCTACCATTTGGTGCCTGCACATCTGCCATCTGCAGGGGTCCAGTTGCTTTGACCACCCCTGCTGGAACAGAAGACTCCCGACTGGTGTTCGATCACTCCATAGCCCAGACCCAGGACTCAGTTGCCCACCCACACCTGTCTCGGGCGTTGCCATGTCCAACACAACACCTTCCAGCACCAGTGGCAACCCCCCACCAGAGAGGCAGAGGGCTACCAGCATCAGTGAAAAGGAAGTTGGTATCCTGGTGGAGAAAGTCCTGGCGCATTATGATGCCCTCTTCACACCATCGCGTTCCAACAAGGAAGGACGGAAGAGGATCTGGAAGGACATAGTGGGTGCCATCAACGCGAAGGGGGTGGCACCCCGTGACATCATATACAAAACTTTGAGAGACTAGAGGGAATATTTATCTGGACCTCTTTAAGACAACCCTCAAAGAGTCAAGAGACTAAACATACCACAATAATGCTTTAAGGGTCCCTTGCTTCTCCAGTACCTTATTCTGACCCAGTCATGTATGCAGTTTAACTCATTAGATAACAACATACTCTTTCCAACAGTTTTTTTTAAATAAAAAATATCAATTTATTTTCTTTCAATAAAAACATCAATAAAAATACATTCATCATTTTCTCTAATACAAAATATTGCACTTTTTTCTAAGACAAATTATTGCACATTTATCACTGCTTTTGACCCCAGAACAACATATATAACACTCTGTTACCTAATACCTAGATTCACTGTTAATTAGTTCCTCACAAGAGACAAGTTTTTCATTAGCAGTTTGTTTTTATATCCTCACCTATCCTAACTGGGTACTCTATATTCCCGAATGCACCGTTCTATTCATTCACACTTATATCATTCATACATCCTATCGTTCTACAATCCACACTATCCAACATGTGTTTTTCCTTTATAGATTTTCACAATTCCAGGAAATTCTTCAGGGGTTTATTTCGGTATTACAACAGTCTGTTATGTATTGACCATTTGGTCTTCTTGTATTCTTTAGACTTCTTGGTCAAGGCTCGTATGTTCAACTCCCATCAATTTCATATCTGGGCCAGAGTTCAAAAAGGATATCTATGAGAAGCAAGTATATGAAGAATGGGTTTAGTTACTTAGCCAACTTCAATGTAGTTGTATTACTTCATCTAAGGTAGATAATTTACCATGAAAGAGGATATCTTCTTTCAGTCATTTGACACTAACATGCACGACTTAGTGGAGGACATTATCACAGCACAACATCATTTCTAAAGGTGGTGTACCATTGGCCCTGTGACCTACCCTATTTGTATCTGGCAGTAGTTCTTCAAAGGGCATTACTAGCACATTTAGTTTCTCAATACCCTTACTCCTATGGAAGTACGCTATTTACCTCTTAGCTCTGGTATGCAAGTCATTTAATATCATCCATCCAGGTGTATGTCTCTGGACGCTCCTTTTTCCATGGTACTTGTTATATTTCTGTATTCATCTATTTCAAAAAATATAAATACGCGGATATGCTTTACAACAACTAGTAACTGGACTGGTCATTCTTATCCTTTGTGTAATATGCACAGCACAGCTGTTTCCTTAACCAAAAGAATTATACCTTAGTTATGTGCTCCTATTTTTTCAAGTCAACCGTGTTGGCAGTGTTCAGCTAGTCCTGGCTACCAGAGGGTCTTTGCTCGAGGTAGGTTCCGCCTTTTATTCTAACAAAATCAGGGTGAAAATAGACACAATAACGCATATTAAATCCTGCATCTTTAACAATAAATTTTGAAAAAGAACTAATTCCTTTTACTACTTAATGTGTGGCACTTACTTTGAGGTCGCAACCTCGATTGTCCTGGGTTCCCACGATATATTTAATCAGCTTCTGGGATTCCTATCCCAGGCAGACACCTGCTGAGGTAATCAGAATGCATTTTTAATTTAAAATGTCCCTATTTTATGGCTCTCCTATAGTCTACCATTAATATTTCCATTGTTTTACTTACTTTCCATCTCGAGGGCTGGATCACTCCATCTCGTGGGTCGCTGCCGGCGTTCTATCGCCTCTGTCGGCGTCCGTTGATTCTTTTTTCGACCGGAAGCACTTGCCCGCGTCTCAGCTGGTTCCACTTTCCAGCATATTGCTCTTTCCGTATTCTTTTCAGCATTTCTGTTGCTAGGCGTGGCTCCATTTAGCCAATAGCGTGCCGTCACGTCATCATTCCAGAATCGTAGGTCCTTTTTTCTTATCTTCACAATTCTCTGTGTTTACTTCCTGGTCCCACGATGCTGTACTCATTGAACTCATTTTCCCAGGTTTCACACGCTGCATCTGAAAAATAGGGCTGAAATGTTTTTTATTTTTTATTCCTATGGCATTTTATCGTAAGTCACTTACAAAACATAACTTCATTTTATTATTATTAGGCATCAGGAATATGATTATAGCATGTTTCATCATGGACCCTACATCTCTTAATACTTATTGTTCTTTGATCACATTAGGATCACGTTGCTCTTATTATTTTACTATGCTGTATTATGATGTTCTCATCATTGTATACAATGATTCATTGTTTACCCAATCGATGTGATACAAATCTCATTGTGGTACAAATTGTAGCATCCATTACCATTGATCCATACTACATCACTCAACTCTTTCGTTGAGACCCGTCTCACAACACTTTGTTAGAAAGATCAGTTCTTTTTCTTTTGGCATTCATTTCTTCCTGTCTACATTGATGTCATTACTCACTTTTAACTGATATACCACAGACCACTTTAGTTCATCTGCCTTATGGATCATTTCAATAAAATGCCCTACTATAGGTGCAGAGTGAATTCTGTTCCTTATGCAACTCTTATGTTCCGTTATCCTGGTTTTTCTTTTTCTTTCAGTCTTCCCTATATAGAATTTTCTACAGGGGCATCATACCACATAGACCACAAATTTAGAGTTACAATTAGTTAATGTTTTCTGTTTCCACTCATTTTTAAGTCCTAGATCTATTTGGGTTGATTTCTTTGTTTGCGGACAGCAAGTACAGCTGCCACATGGAACGTGACCCTCTGGCGCGTGACATCAAACACGTACAGAAGTGCTGGGAGGACTACAAGTCCAGGACCCTCAAGAAGGCCTGGCGCTTCTTGGAAGCAGCGGATGCAGTGGGGTGCCAGGTCCAGTTTACCACCCAGCAGATGAGGGTCCTGAAGCGCATTTGCCCAGTGCTTCACCACCAGATCCTTAGGATGCAGTTCCGTCTGGAGTCGAGCGGTAAGTGGCCATGCATTCACGTTTAAAAAAGGGCATGTTGCAGTGTGCTGGTAGTTAGCTACTTGGCTGTATGTGTGACATGGGTCATGTTTGGATGTGTGTGTGCAGGGACATGATGGTCCTGCATGTGAGTCCAGTCAGCCGTGACCCACATGGATGGTGTATGTGTTACAATGCATCATGCGAAGCAGAATGCAGAACGCACACATGTATGCATGCTTGTGTCTGTACTTTGACATGTTTGGGGTGTGAGAGATGTGTGCTGCTGTCAAGGACATGCATGATATAGATGTCCGTGTGTCTGAGTAGTTTGTGTGCCATGGATGCATGACACATGTCCATGACGATGTGTTGATTCATTGACACAGCATAGTCATCCTTGTATCCACTGTATCTGGGGGTATACGGGACCAGATGCATGACCCTCCAGTGATGTGTGTGTATGTGACCAGCATGTCCCATGATGCATGTGAGTATCAGCCCACCATTGGATGAATTTACGGTGCCTTGGGCATGGATGCCAACGTATGTTGCATGTGCCATGCCTGTACCTGCATGTGTGTTGCCATCATGTGTTGTGGAGGGACATGATGGAAGTGACGTTTCACAGTGCCATTCATGTGCTATTGCTTTGTGTCTAAGGGACTATAGTTCAGTACCCTGATGCTTGTGTTCAATGTCTCCCTTAACACAGCGGCGATTGAAGAAGAGGCCCGGGATGGTGCTGTGGAGGAAAGCGGCAGGGAGGCCTCCACCGGCAGGCGATGCAAGGCCCAGTCACCCTCCCAGGAAATTCCATCATTCGGGAGTGAGGTGACTGGTGCCGCGTCTGCCACTGCGGCTGCAGCGGAAGGGGCGGATAAGCAATGGCAGAAGATGGTGCAGAGCCATCCTGGTTGCTGGTGTGTATAGATGAGAAGGAGGCCGCTACAGAGATGCACATGGGGCCTGGTGGGGGTGGTACCACTGGTGCAAGTGGTGCAGTCCAGGGGCAGGGGCAGGAGGCAGCACAGGTCACCATGGAGGTGTCTGTGTATGTCTCTGTCCCTGACACTGTGACTGACACTGTGACTGCATCACCATGCACCAGCACCAGCAGGGATGCCCCGTCCCAGGCCCGTACGCAGATAGGGGGGAGGTCCACGTCATGTGGCACTCCTCTACCTGCGGACGAGGGGACCCGTGACCGGATTGAGTCCATCCTGATTGGTGTCGCGTTGCGCACACGTGACATTAGTGATGATGTGCGTGCTTCCTGGTTGACCACGCATGTCATCACGAAGAGCTGTGTGCCAACGTGGCCCAGTTGGGAGGGACCATGGTCGGGGGTTTCCTCCATGTGTCGGCCAGTATTGCGTCCCTCTCCGCCTATGTGCACACTATACGCCAGTCGTTCTCCGTGCTGTCTTCTGGCCCAGATGCCACCGGGACCCTCTGCAGATCTGCCCCAACCAACGCAGCCAGCCTGGTGGAGATCCCATCCCTGCCACAGTCGGGAGTCGGAGGTTCAGCAGGGGTGACCAACCCACCAAATGGACCCCAGCAGATGGAGGATGCGCCAGCATCATCGGGCAGGGCCCGTGCACAATGGCGCTGGTGAATTCCATCAGCCCAGAGGCCGTCGTGGTGGGAGAGGTGGTTGCATTGGAGGCAGCAGCAGGCTCAGCGTGGGAGGCATCATGGCTCGGGGCCATCAACACCCCGGGGGCAGGCATCGGCCGAGGAGCAGGAGGACCCCGGACTGGGAGTGTCTTCCGTGTGGCAGCGGTTGGAACAGCGGATAGATGCGGAGAGGCGGCGGGTAGAGAGGGCACGGCTCACTATGGTCAGAGCAGAGAACTCCATGCGCAGGTCATTGAGACGGGCTGAGTGCCTCGAGGCAACTCATAGGGAGTTGGAGGAGGCCATGACTGCATCCCTGCGAGACCTCGAAGCCAGGGAAGAGGCCCGCCTCGGGGAGATCGGCGTGGAGTTCGATGATGCCCTGGCCCGGAACATCAAAAAGTGAGCCGTTGGACTTGCCCGCCGCCTTTGTACATAGTTCTTTAGTGTTAGGTTTCCTTTGTTTTTTTCTTTTCTTTTGGAGTTAATGGACTTTGCGCCACTTCATGTATATAGTTTTTTATTCATAGGACTTTTTTGTAGGTTTCATTTGTTTTGGGGATCATGGACCCTTTGGACTTGTATTGTAAATAGTTGAAGACTTGTACATACTTTCTTTTTCAAATTTCCCATGGATCAATGGTTTTCTTTTTTTTTGGTTATTTATTTCTTATTGACATTGGCGATGGGCCCATTTTTTTTTTTGTAAATGACGTTGCTTTTTGTTTTTCATTGGATTTCCTTTTTTTTGGTTATATCTGTCATTGTTTATTGATTTTCAAGTTTGATTTTCTTTATGTTATTTCATAATGTTTTAATAAATTTTTTCTAACTTCATGATTGGTGTTGTGTTCTATCATTGGTTTTGTGCGTGTCTCAATGAACATTGCCTCAGTCCTGTGTTGCCACTGTGTGGCTCTGTTGTGCATTTATGCATGGCCATGGTGGTTCTTTTAAGACTGTCATGGCACGGGTAATTTGGGAGTGGGTGCAGTGGATGGTTGGATGCTTGTACTGGGTGGCAAGGGAGATTTGGGTTTGCATTAGGGCCATGGGTCTGTTTTGTTAGGACATGTTGTTTTGTGGGCCATGTGTCAGGGCCTGCTGGCAGGTGCCCATCAATGGGGGTGGGTGGAGGTTGGGTATGGGACATGAGTCAGGGCCTGCTGGCTGGTGCTGTCAATGGGGGTGGGTGGGGGTTTGAGGGGGACATGTGTCAGTGCTCCTGAGTCCATGGTGCCATGTGGGCTGCCTGTTGGGCATGGTGTGGGGTGATGGGCTGCCTGTGGAACATGGTCTGAGGTGATGGGCTGCCTGCAGGGCATGTGGGGGGCACACCCAGAAGGGCACACACTGCCAAATTGCATGTGAAAGTCCACGCGCCCCCCTGGAATACACAAAGGCCAGCGAAAACGCGTGTGAAAGTCCATGCGCACCCCAGGAATACACGTACACCACCTGCATTAGCGTAAACGCGTGTGAAAGTCCACGCGCACCCCTGAATACGCACAGGCAGCCCATCCACCCTCCCCATGGCCTGCAGGCAGCCCATCACCCCTGGGCAAGGCCCGCAGGCAGCCCATCACCACTGGGCATGGCCCACAGGCAGGCCACAACACAGGGTGGACTTTTTCCACGCATTTTAACTGACGCAGCAGGTATGTGTATTCCAGGAGTGTGTGTGGACTTTCACACGTGCTTTCGCTAGCACGGGTGGGGTACGTGTATTCCGGGGGTGTGCGTGGACTTTTACATGCGTTTTCGCTAGCGCAGGTGGGGTACGTGTATTCCGAGGGTGCTCATGGACTTTCACACGCATTTTCGCTAGCGCGGGCGGGTACGTGTATTCCGGGGGTGCGTGTGGACTTTCACACGCATTTTCGCTAGCGCGGGCTGGGTACATGTATTTCGGGGGTGCGTGTGGACTTTCACATGCATTTTCGCTAGCGCGGACTGGGTACGTGTATTGAGGGGTTGTGCGTGGACTTTCAAATGCGTTTTCGCTAGCGCGGGTGGGGTACATGTATTCTGGGGGTGCGCGTGGACTTTCACACGCATTTTCGCTAGCGCAGGTGGGGTACGTGTATTCCGAGGGTGCTCATGGACTTTCACACGCATTTTCGCTAGCGCGGGCGGGTACGTGTATTCCGGGGGTGCATGTGGACTTTCACACGCATTTTCGCTAGCGCGGGCTGGGTACATGTATTCCGGGGGTGCGCGTGGACTTTCACATGCATTTTCGCTAGCGTGGGCGGGGTACATGTATTCCAGGGGTGCGTGTGGACTTGCACACGCATTTTCGCTAGCGCGGGCTGGGGACATGTATTGCGGGGGTGCGCGTGGACTTTCAAATGCGTTTTCGCTAGTGCGGGTGGGGTACATGTATTCTGGGGGTGTGCGTGGACTTTCACATGCATTTTCACTAGCACGGGCGGGGTACGTGTATTCTGGGGGTGCGCGTGGACTTTCACACGTGTTTTTGCTAGTGCAGGTGGGGTACATGTCTTCCGGGGGTGCGTGTGGACTTTCAAATGTGTTTTCGTTAGCGCAGGTGGGGTACGTGTATTCCGGGGGTGCATGTGGACTTTCACATGCGTTTTCGCTAGCGTGGGTAGGGTACATGTATTCCGGGGGTGTGCGTGGACTTTCACATGCATTTTCACTAGCGCGAGTGGGGTACGTGTATTCCGGGGCTGCACGTGGACTTTCACAAGCATTTTCGCTAGCACGGGCGGGGTTCGTGTATTGCGGGGGTGTGCGTGGACTTTCAAATGCGTTTTCGCTAGCGCGGGTGGGGTACATGTATTCTGGGGGTGCGCGTGGACTTTCACACGCATTTTCGCTAGCGCAGGTGGGGTACGTGTATTCCGAGGGTGCTCATGGACTTTCACACGCATTTTCGCTAGCGCGGGCGGGTACGTGTATTCCGGGGGTGCATGTGGACTTTCACACGCATTTTCGCTAGCGCGGGCTGGGTACATGTATTCCGGGGGTGCGCGTGGACTTTCACATGCATTTTCACTAGCGTGGGCGGGGTACATGTATTCCAGGGGTGCGTGTGGACTTGCACACGCATTTTCGCTAGCGCGGGCTGGGGACATGTATTGCGGGGGTGCGCGTGGACTTTCAAATGCGTTTTCGCTAGTGCGGGTGGGGTACATGTATTCTGGGGGTGTGCGTGGACTTTCACATGCATTTTCACTAGCACGGGCGGGGTACGTGTATTCTGGGGGTGCGCGTGGACTTTCACACGTGTTTTTGCTAGTGCAGGTGGGGTACATGTCTTCCGGGGGTGCGTGTGGACTTTCAAATGTGTTTTCGTTAGCGCAGGTGGGGTACGTGTATTCCGGGGGTGCATGTGGACTTTCACATGCGTTTTCGCTAGCGTGGGTAGGGTACATGTATTCCGGGGGTGTGCGTGGACTTTCACATGCATTTTCACTAGCGCGAGTGGGGTACGTGTATTCCGGGGCTGCACGTGGACTTTCACAAGCATTTTCGCTAGCACGGGCGGGGTTCGTGTATTCCGGGGTGCGTGTGGACTTGCACACGCATTTTCGCTAGTGCGGGTGGGGTACGTGTATTCCAGGGGTGCACGTGGACTTTCACAGTCGTTTTGGCTAGCGCGTGCAGGGTACATGTATTCTGGGGGTGCGTGTGGACTTTCACACGTGCTTTCGCTAGCACGGGTGGGGTACGTGTATTCCGGGGGTGTGCGAGGACTTTTACATGCGTTTTCGCTAGCGCAGGTGGGGTACGTGTATTCCGAGGGTGCTCATGGACTTTCACACGCATTTTCGCTAGCGCGGGCGGGTACGTGTATTCCGGGGTTGCGTGTGGACTTTCACACGCATTTTCGCTAGCGCGGGCTGGGTACATGTATTTCGGGGGTGCGTGTGGACTTTCACATGCATTTTCGCTAGCGCGGGCTGCGTACGTGTATTGCGGGGGTGTGCGTGGACTTTCAAATGCATTTTCGCTAGCGCAGGTGGGGTACGTGTATTCCGAGGGTGCTCATGGACTTTCACACGCATTTTCGCTAGCGCGGGCGGGTACGTGTATTCCGGGGGTGCGTGTGGACTTTCACACGCATTTTCGCTAGCGCGGGCTGGGTACGTGTATTGCGGGGGTGTGCGTGGACTTTCAAATGCGTTTTCGCTAGCGCGGGTGGGGTACATGTATTCCGGGGGTGCGCGTGGACTTTCACATGCATTTTCGCTAGCGTGGGCGGGGTACATGTATTCCAGGGGTGCGTGTGGACTTGCACACGCATTTTCACTAGCGCGGGCTGGGGACATGTATTGCGGGGGTGCGCGTGGACTTTCAAATGCGTTTTCGCTAGCGCGGGTGGGGTACATGTATTCTGGGGGTGTGTGTGGACTTTCACATGCATTTTCACTAGCACGGGCGGGGTACGTGTATTCTGGGGGTGCGCGTGGACTTTCACACGTGTTTTTGCTAGTGCAGGTGGGGTACATGTCTTCCGGGGGTGCCTGTGGACTTTCAAATGTGTTTTCGTTAGCGCAGGTGGGGTACGTGTATTCCGGGGGTGCATGTGGACTTTCACATGCGTTTTCGCTAGCGTGGGTAGGTTACATGTATTCCGGGGGTGTGCGTGGACTTTCACATGCATTTTCACTAGCGCGAGTGGGGTACGTGTATTCCGGGGCTGCACGTGGACTTTCACAAGCATTTTCGCTAGCAGGGGCGGGGTTCGTGTATTCCGGGGTGCGTGTGGACTTGCACACGCATTTTCGCTAGTGCGGGTGGGGTACGTGTATTCCAGGGGTGCACGTGGACTTTCACAGTCGTTTTGGCTAGCGCGTGCAGGGTACATGTATTCTGGGGGTGCGTGTGGACTTTCACACGTGCTTTCGCTAGCACGGGTGGGGTACGTGTATTCCGGGGGTGTGCGTGGACTTTTACATGCGTTTTCGCTAGCGCAGGTGGGGTACGTGTATTCCGAGGGTGCTCATGGACTTTCACACGCATTTTCGCTAGCGCGGGCGGGTACGTGTATTCCGGGGGTGCGTGTGGACTTTCACACGCATTTTCGCTAGCGCGGGCTGGGTACATGTATTTCGGGGGTGCGTGTGGACTTTCACATGCATTTTCGCTAGCGCGGACTGGGTACGTGTATTGCGGGGGTGTGCGTGGACTTTCAAATGCGTTTTCGCTAGCGCGGGTGGGGTACATGTATTCTGGGGGTGCGCGTGGACTTTCACACGCATTTTCGCTAGCGCAGGTGGGGTACGTGTATTCCGAGGGTGCTCATGGACTTTCACACGCATTTTCGCTAGCGCGGGCGGGTACGTGTATTCCGGGGGTGCATGTGGACTTTCACACGCATTTTCGCTAGCGCGGGCTGGGTACATGTATTCCGGGGGTGCGCGTGGACTTTCACATGCATTTTCGCTAGCGTGGGCGGGGTACATGTATTCCAGGGGTGCGTGTGGACTTGCACACGCATTTTCGCTAGCGCGGGCTGGGGACATGTATTGCGGGGGTGCGCGTGGACTTTCAAATGCGTTTTCGCTAGTGCGGGTGGGGTACATGTATTCTGGGGGTGTGCGTGGACTTTCACATGCATTTTCACTAGCACGGGCGGGGTACGTGTATTCTGGGGGTGCGCGTGGACTTTCACACGTGTTTTTGCTAGTGCAGGTGGGGTACATGTCTTCCGGGGGTGCGTGTGGACTTTCAAATGTGTTTTCGTTAGCGCAGGTGGGGTACGTGTATTCCGGGGGTGCATGTGGACTTTCACATGCGTTTTCGCTAGCGTGGGTAGGGTACATGTATTCCGGGGGTGTGCGTGGACTTTCACATGCATTTTCACTAGCGCGAGTGGGGTACGTGTATTCCGGGGCTGCACGTGGACTTTCACAAGCATTTTCGCTAGCACGGGCGGGGTTCGTGTATTCCGGGGTGCGTGTGGACTTGCACACGCATTTTCGCTAGTGCGGGTGGGGTACGTGTATTCCAGGGGTGCACGTGGACTTTCACAGTCGTTTTGGCTAGCGCGTGCAGGGTACATGTATTCTGGGGGTGCGTGTGGACTTTCACACGTGCTTTCGCTAGCACGGGTGGGGTACGTGTATTCCGGGGGTGTGCGAGGACTTTTACATGCGTTTTCGCTAGCGCAGGTGGGGTACGTGTATTCCGAGGGTGCTCATGGACTTTCACACGCATTTTCGCTAGCGCGGGCGGGTACGTGTATTCCGGGGTTGCGTGTGGACTTTCACACGCATTTTCGCTAGCGCGGGCTGGGTACATGTATTTCGGGGGTGCGTGTGGACTTTCACATGCATTTTCGCTAGCGCGGGCTGCGTACGTGTATTGCGGGGGTGTGCGTGGACTTTCAAATGCATTTTCGCTAGCGCAGGTGGGGTACGTGTATTCCGAGGGTGCTCATGGACTTTCACACGCATTTTCGCTAGCGCGGGCGGGTACGTGTATTCCGGGGGTGCGTGTGGACTTTCACACGCATTTTCGCTAGCGCGGGCTGGGTACGTGTATTGCGGGGGTGTGCGTGGACTTTCAAATGCGTTTTCGCTAGCGCGGGTGGGGTACATGTATTCCGGGGGTGCGCGTGGACTTTCACATGCATTTTCGCTAGCGTGGGCGGGGTACATGTATTCCAGGGGTGCGTGTGGACTTGCACACGCATTTTCACTAGCGCGGGCTGGGGACATGTATTGCGGGGGTGCGCCTGGACTTTCAAATGCGTTTTCGCTAGCGCGGGTGGGGTACATGTATTCTGGGGGTGTGTGTGGACTTTCACATGCATTTTCACTAGCACGGGCGGGGTACGTGTATTCTGGGGGTGCGCGTGGACTTTCACACGTGTTTTTGCTAGTGCAGGTGGGGTACATGTCTTCCGGGGGTGCCTGTGGACTTTCAAATGTGTTTTCGTTAGCGCAGGTGGGGTACGTGTATTCCGGGGGTGCATGTGGACTTTCACATGCGTTTTCGCTAGCGTGGGTAGGTTACATGTATTCCGGGGGTGTGCGTGGACTTTCACATGCATTTTCACTAGCGCGAGTGGGGTACGTGTATTCCGGGGCTGCACGTGGACTTTCACAAGCATTTTCGCTAGCAGGGGCGGGGTTCGTGTATTCCGGGGTGCGTGTGGACTTGCACACGCATTTTCGCTAGTGCGGGTGGGGTACGTGTATTCCAGGGGTGCACGTGGACTTTCACAGTCGTTTTGGCTAGCGCGTGCAGGGTACATGTATTCTGGGGGTGCGTGTGGACTTTCACACGTGCTTTCGCTAGCACGGGTGGGGTACGTGTATTCCGGGGGTGTGCGTGGACTTTTACATGCGTTTTCACTAGCGCAGGTGGGGTACGTGTATTCCGAGGGTGCTCATGGACTTTCACACGCATTTTCGCTAGCGCGGGCGGGTACGTGTATTCCGGGGTTGCGTGTGGACTTTCACACGCATTTTCGCTAGCGCGGGCTGGGTACATGTATTTCGGGGGTGCGTGTGGACTTTCACATTTTTTTCCTAGCGCGGGCTGCGTACGTGTATTGCGGGGGTGTGCGTGGACTTTCAAATGCGTTTTCGCTAGCGCGGGTGGGGTACATGTATTCCGGGGGTGCGCGTGGACTTTCACACGCATTTTCGCTAGCGCAGGTGGGGTACGTGTATTCCGAGGGTGCTCATGGACTTTCACACGCATTTTCGCTAGCGCGGGCGGGTACGTGTATTCCGGGGGTGCGTGTGGACTTTCACACGCATTTTCGCTAGCGCGGGCTGGGTACGTGTATTGCGGGGGTGTGCGTGGACTTTCAAATGCGTTTTCGCTAGCGCGGGTGGGGTACATGTATTCCGGGGGTGCGCGTGGACTTTCACATGCATTTTCGCTAGCGTGGGCGGGGTACATGTATTCCAGGGGTGCGTGTGGACTTGCACACGCATTTTCACTAGCGCGGGCTGGGGACATGTATTGCGGGGGTGCGCGTGGACTTTCAAATGCGTTTTCGCTAGCGCGGGTGGGGTACATGTATTCTGGGGGTGTGTGTGGACTTTCACATGCATTTTCACTAGCACGGGCGGGGTACGTGTATTCTGGGGGTGCGCGTGGACTTTCACACGTGTTTTTGCTAGTGCAGGTGGGGTACATGTCTTCCGGGGGTGCCTGTGGACTTTCAAATGTGTTTTCGTTAGCGCAGGTGGGGTACGTGTATTCCGGGGGTGCATGTGGACTTTCACATGCGTTTTCGCTAGCGTGGGTAGGTTACATGTATTCCGGGGGTGTGCGTGGACTTTCACATGCATTTTCACTAGCGCGAGTGGGGTACGTGTATTCCGGGGCTGCACGTGGACTTTCACAAGCATTTTCGCTAGCACGGGCGGGGTTCGTGTATTCCGGGGTGCTCATGGACTTTCACACGCATTTTCGCTAGCGCGGGCGGGTACGTGTATTCCGGAGTTGCGTGTGGACTTTCACACGCATTTTCGCTAGCGCGGGCTGGGTACATGTATTTCGGGGGTGCGTGTGGACTTTCACATGCATTTTCGCTAGCGCGGGCTGCGTACGTGTATTGCGGGGGTGTGCGTGGACTTTCAAATGCGTTTTCGCTAGCGCGGGTGGGGTACATGTATTCCGGGGGTGCGCGTGGACTTTCACACGCATTTTCGCTAGCGCAGGTGGGGTACGTGTATTCCGAGGGTGCTCATGGACTTTCACACGCATTTTCGCTAGCGCGGGCGGGTACGTGTATTCCGGGGGTGCGTGTGGACTTTCACACGCATTTTCGCTAGCGCGGGCTGGGTACGTGTATTGCGGGGGTGTGCGTGGACTTTCAAATGCGTTTTCGCTAGCGCGGGTGGGGTACATGTATTCCGGGGGTGCGCGTGGACTTTCACATGCATTTTCGCTAGCGTGGGCGGGGTACATGTATTCCAGGGGTGCGTGTGGACTTGCACACGCATTTTCACTAGCGCGGGCTGGGGACATGTATTGCGGGGGTGCGCGTGGACTTTCAAATGCGTTTTCGCTAGCGCGGGTGGGGTACATGTATTCTGGGGGTGTGTGTGGACTTTCACATGCATTTTCACTAGCACGGGCGGGGTACGTGTATTCTGGGGGTGCGCGTGGACTTTCACACGTGTTTTTGCTAGTGCAGGTGGGGTACATGTCTTCCGGGGGTGCCTGTGGACTTTCAAATGTGTTTTCGTTAGCGCAGGTGGGGTACGTGTATTCCGGGGGTGCATGTGGACTTTCACATGCGTTTTCGCTAGCGTGGGTAGGTTACATGTATTCCGGGGGTGTGCGTGTACTTTCACATGCATTTTCACTAGCGCGAGTGGGGTACGTGTATTCCGGGGCTGCACGTGGACTTTCACAAGCATTTTCGCTAGCACGGGCGGGGTTCGTGTATTCCGGGGTGCGTGTGGACTTGCACACGCATTTTCGCTAGTGCGGGTGGGGTACGTGTATTCCAGGGGTGCACGTGGACTTTCACAGGCGTTTTGGCTAGCGCGTGCAGGGTACATGTATTCTGGAGGTGCGTGTGGACTTTCACACGTGTTTTCGCTACAGCGGGCGGGGTACGTGTTTTCTGAGGGGTGCGCAGGGAGTTTTCCACGCATTTTTGCTGGTGTGAGCGTGGTATGTGTATTCCGAGGTGTGCGCGGGGAGTTTTCCACACATTTTCGTGCTTGGGGGGCTGTATGCTGGTCCACTGGCCTTTGCGCCATGTAGGGCATTTGTGCGATGTTTTTGGCGCTGTAACTGGCGCTGCTGTAGGGGTGCTGCGCCACTCTGCACCACGGCTGGTAATGGGTGTTAGTATCTATGAATACCCTGTGCACTAAAATGGGTTTTGGCGCACGCGGCTGGCGCCACTTGTGCGCTAAATTCTATGAATTAACCCCCTGAGTGTCATGTACTTTTTGAAGTTTTACATTTGTCACTGTATCATATATTATGTTTTGACACATTTTAAACTATTGATGGCATATTCTGATTTTGGGAATAATGTTCCATACAATTTTTGTCTAATTTTACAATATGTATATTTAACAATGTTCTGTCAAAATCTGTCAGAATGACTTTCTGATTCTTCTGTTCAGTTACTCTCAGTTCTAAAAAATAAAATAAAAAAGGCCTACATATAATTACCAAGCTCAGGCAAATGACTATTCCAAGAAAACTAGCGAACATTAAAAGTATGCCTCGCCTAACTTCATTGATGTATAGCGAGTATATTATATCTGTATGTGTCTGCAGAAAAAAAAAATGCAAATACCAACACATTTAATTTTCCACATATGGATACAATGCTACATGTCACCTTGTATTAACCCCTTAAGTGCCAGGCTATTATGCAAGTCTATGCATGTTGTGAAATCTAAAATATGTATTGTGGGGTTTGGATATTGACAGGCTGAGCTCATGTTAGTTGTCTCTTTATTTTTCATTTCTAATCATCCCTAATAAGAAATCCAAGAGATAATGTAACCTATAGTAGCTGAGATTCGGTAGCACCATGATGTTTCTCTGTGAACATTTCAAGTTTCGTGTTGGCGAAGGACCAGTTTATGATCTGTTCATGGCCGCATTGGATGGAGATGTGCGAATCTCCAGTGGGGAGGGTGTGCCGAGGCAAGTACTCAGGGTGGATAGAAGCTGGGGAGATTGGGTGTGTGTGCTCAGGGGCCCGAGGATGCATAAGGGTCCAACACAGCAATCACAGCAACTGTGGAATTGGAAGAGGAGGGAAGCAGGGAAGAAGGAGGTAAGAGGAAAGTATTGAGGTGCTTTCATAACTTAAAAAGGTCCTGATCAAGATGCAGAAGGAGTGGGAGACTGTTCCACGGAAGGTATCTACGTGAGGAAAGCGAACAACCTCCTGCTCTCTGTTTAGCAAAACCCTTTTACACGCAGGGAGTTGGTGCCAGAGGAACGTAGAGGTCTAGAAGGATAGTATTTTGTAAGAGAGAGTTGGTGACAGTATGGTCCCCAGCCCCATACAGCCTTGTGGATGGTGATGAGGGATTTGAATTTGATCTGTGCAATAACCGGGAGCCCATGGAGACTTTTTAGGGCAGGAGAGATGCAGTCCTGGAGCTTAGGGGCAAGGATAAGTGCTCTATTCTGGATTAGCTCTAGGGGTCGCAAAGTGGAAGAAGGTCGATAGAGGAGGAGGCTGCTGAAATAGTAAAGCCTAGATAGAACCAGGACTTGGGAAACATTAAGCTTCTGGGTGAAAGTGAGAAAAAGGAGAATTCCTTTGAGAAGGAAGAGTTGATAGTGGGACTTCTTCGAAATGCCTTGAGTGTGAGGGAGGAAGGAGAGAGAGAAATCAACGATGACTCCAAAGTTTCCGGCTTCAGAAAAAGGAGCAGGAGGAGTGCCCAAGTAGGGAGGCCTGAGAGAAGTGAAGATTATGGGAGCAAGGGTCCCAATCAGAAGGATCCCAGTTATGCTGGCAATAAGGCAGAGATTGTTAGAAATGCAAAAAGCCTGGATGGCAGATAGGCAATGAGAGATAAAAAAAACCTAACCTAGATCTCAGCATCCCTACGAACTATAGGCCTATAACTACGGTCCCCTTCCTTCTAAAAATATTAGACCGCGCAGCATAATTCCAAATCCAGAAACAGTTGAAAGATAATGACCTATTAGGACTACGCCAGTCTGATTTCAGACCCAGACATGGCACTGAGACAGCTCTCTTAGATCTAAAGATACAGGTGGATGAATCTAAGGACAAGGGCAAACTAGTCATCCTTTTACTCCTGGATCTCTCTGCTGCCTTCCACCTTGTCGACAATAAAATCCTAACTAAGCACCTAACCTCAGCAGCAGCTGTCTCACCAAACACCGCTAGCTGGATACATTACTTCCTTTCATACAGAACCACTTAGCATCTGCTACACCAGAGCCTACCAACTGTGGAGTTCTGTAAGGATCTTGGGTCTCCCCCACACTAAACAATATATTCACTAAGCATCTCTTTGATTGTATTGACAATCTGGGTGTCACCTACACCAATTATGCAGACGATACCCATATCCTCTTCACGCTCACAGGTTGCAACATAAATTACACCAAATTGATCAACAACATCTACTCTACCTGGAGACCCAAGCATGGATGGCCACCCACAGTCTTTGTTTAAATGATGACAAGACTGAACTCCTAATCATCGGCTCCCAAGCTCGACTCAACCAACTAGACAAACGCTATTCGCAATCATCATTTCGGAAACACCATAAAAGTATCTAGTCAAGTAAAAATGATCGAGGTCTACCTAGATTCCACCTTATCCCTTCAAAAACAAGTGAACAGCACAGCCTTCACCACTCCACCACAGCCTAAACCAACAAACTTATAAATGCCTGTAAACCATACTTATCAACCAATAGCCGCTTAACACTTGCCAGAGCACTGACACTCTCTAAGGTGGACTATTGCAACACCCTATTCCATGGCTCCTCCGCATGGAATGTAAACAAACTCCAAGTCCTGCAGAACAACACCTTAAAATCAGCTCTAAACAGTCCATGCTCCAGCAACATCTCCTCCTTCAGGAAGGAGGCACTATGGCTACCCAACGCGACAGAATCACATTGCAATCCCTAGTCATCACACATAAAGGCCTCTCAAATACAGCACCAAAATACCTTACCGACAAATTCTCTAGAACCCAGTCTGTTAGACCCACCAGATCCTGGTACCTGAACCAACTCACCATCCCTCACTACAACCTAAAAACAGATGGAGGAACAGCGTCCCAGAGCTCGCTGCCAAATCCTGCCTTCTTTCCCAAACCAACTAGCACACTAGACTAGTTCCCAATATGCACACTGTATATCGTGCACTCACAAAAGGAATAACCTGTGTATGATTATGTACCCCAACTACCGCTGACCTACAAGTACCTGGTTGTCTTCAAATCTCTCCCTACAGCCAATCAGAACTGACATAACTTATCTGTAAATACTCCTCTGCTAAAGTCAGTCAGTACCTGCCTGACTTAACCCATATGTAAATATTCTATTCATTGTGGTATGACTCTGTAAATCTTTTACTCTATGTAACTCTGTAACTGTACTTAACCTATATCTAAATACTCTACCCATTGTGGTATGACTCTGTAAGTCTTTAACTCTATGTAACTCGGTAACTGTAAATATGTTTATTAGCTGTATTCTATCATGTAACCTACTATGTATACAAGTACAAGTGCCCATTTACCCTTGGGTTAGGTGTGCTACATAAGTAATAAACTAAACTAAACTAAACTAAACTAAAATAAAATAAAATAAACTAAGGAAGGTGTGAATGAGTCAGCAGGAAGTCTGAAAAAGAGTTCAGTGTCGTTTGCATAACACTGGAAGTTGGGAAAGAAGGGGGAGATGAGGAGTGCCAGCTGAGCAAGGTAGATATTAAAGTGCCAGGGGGAGAGGTTAGATCCCTGGGGGCCACCACAGGTGGAGATGGAGGTAGCAGAGGAGAAGGTGCCCAAGATGACTTTGGAAGAGTGGTCAGGTAGGAAAGAGGTCAGCCATTCCAGTGCCCGTTCCGAGATACCAAGGGTATTTTCCGAACCTTTGTATGAGGATAGAGTGGTTGAGAGTGTCAAAGGCAGAGGAGAGATCAAGTAGGGTGAGGACATCTGTGGAGTTGGAGTCCAGGGTGCGAGTAATTCTTCACACATGTTCAGAAGAGTGGTTTCCATGCTTCTGGATGCTTTGAATCCAGATTGATGATCATGGAGACCACTGACAAGTTCTGTGTGTGAGTTGTAGGATGCACTTGGATGGAGAGGATGCTCTTGGTATAGACGGCCAATCTTTCTATTTTCTTACTCAGTTTGTAATATTTTCAGGGCTCAGTCTTTGAACAATATGTACCTGCAATTCAAATGGTTTTTCCTTCTTTGACATTTGAGATTTTGACACAGCTCCCAGCTTGCATTTCAGTTAACTCATCTTTCAATCTGATTGCTTTGACAGCATATGACAGTAATATGGCACGATGAATACCTCATCTGATAATGCATGTCTGTAGAGGTATCTATCTCCACACAAAAGCCAGTGGATATTTCGGTTATTGTGTGGTTGGGCTTATGAAGTGCTTCATCTATGGCAAAGCTGGGGAGGGTTGAAAGGTGTGGATCATGTGATCTGAAGTTATTGTTTGCATGTGCATCATGCAGAGAGCAGAGTGTGGTTATGCATGCATGACATGTGTATTGCACTGCTCCAGTGCCATCCTATCTTTTTCATCCCCTTCTCTTTATTGCTCCGTGTGAGCATTGCATTATTAGTTACCCAGAATCCAAGTACCCTGTCACTTAGGTATCAACATTTGCTAGCTTGGTGTTCTTCTGAAGGCCCATGGAGTCATTGGAGGGGCCCAGATAATTGGGAGAGCACTGACTTATGGTCAGATTGGCATTACACTTCATCGGCATGCTCATGGCATGGTCATGCTTTCTTTTCCACCAGAGATCATATGGCACTTGTGTGCACCACCCTGCTCTGCTTTGGCAGGGACACCAATGCCAAATGTGCTCAATACAATGTAGATATCACACTGCGGAAGTGTCTGTCAGATAGCAAAACACCTTTGTGTCACATACCTGTTGCAACAAATTGGCTTCTGCACTGCGGGAGTACAAGGATGAGTATTCATTTTTAATGGTATCTGTCCATTGATGAACATTCTCCAGGAAGAAGATGTGACATGTTTTAATTAGTTTGACAACATCCAAATCCTTGTAGAATAACGATATCATATCAGACATATCACAATAGACAAAATAAAAAAAAATGTCAGCTGACAGTGAAGAACTGGATAGACAGAACCTTTTTAGATATCAATCTACAGAAAAAGTAAATACTGATTATAAACGAACAGATCAATACATGACTTATTTTTGTTGGCCTGATTCATTTGCCCACTGACCTCAGCCTAGACCCAAAGTTAAAAACCTGGGCATCACTCTGGATAATAATCATACACTGAATACACAGATATTAGCAGTTATTGCACTCTGAGGAGAATAAAGAAACGTGTTGCTTATCTTTATTTTCCACACCAGGTTGTGGTTAATAGTTCTTTGGTTATTTCTAATCTTGATTTTAGTAACACTGTTTACCTAGGTCTACCCGGCTATATTATATACAGATTGCAGAGAGTACAGCACGCTAATGCCAGATTCAGACTGAAATGCTAGCGATTTGAGCACATCACACCCAAGAATGGTTACTGTAAAGACTGAAGGGTAAAGACTGAAGGGGGTGTCTGTACCTCTGCCCACTGTATGGTTGGGGTAGAGGCACAGATCACCAAAGCCAAGGTGCTGTAATGGTATATATGGATCAGCAATCAAGGGTGAGATTCAAGGGAGGTGATACAGCCTGGTTCTTAGGCACAGTGAATCCCCAAGCTCCCCACAATGGAATGTCCACACACTATATTAGTTGATAAAAACAGTTATTTTATTAAAGAATAAAACATCAGGTAGGTATATACAAATGAATAAAACTCACTTTGTACTAGAAACCAAATCAGGTAACTTAACTTAATATATACAGTTATATGTGGTACCACTGTTACCTTTAACTTTAGGTATAGTGCTCCAACTACTGACAGTATTAAAAATCATTTGTTGTTAGGCAAGGGTTAACCTCATAAACATTAATGTAGAAAGGCAGGAACAACTTACTTTGTTTAGTATAAACATGCAATACTGTCTGAGTATCCCCCGAACTGGGTAACCTGTAAGGAAAAGTTAAGGTGTATTTTATGTTGTGCATTTCAGGGTGGAAGAGGGCACCCTTGCCTCGTGCCCCTCTCCAGCGATACATTTGTTGTAAGTTCGTGCTGGGAAGGGTATAGAGCAATGAGACCATGGATATAAACCCCTCATCCATCCCCATTCTTCTCAAAACCGCAAATAGGAAGGGCCATTCTACCAAGTCATACGCCTTCTCAGCATCAAACAGTGCTACCACCACGGAGTCAGTTGGACTCAACCATGACATCAAAGCAAACATGCACCAGAATCTTGTTATCTAACTTAATCAAAGAAATTGGGTGGTTGGAAGAACAATCATCTGCTGATTTCCCCCAGTTTCAATAATGCATTTACCATCGCCTCGCTCATGGTAGTTGCCAGTAGCCTCTTCCGCAATGCCTGCTGATAGACCTCCACCAGATGAGGGGCCAGTCATGATGCAACAAATGTACAAACTCAGCAGTAAAGCCATCCGGTCTAAGGGGCTTTCCTAGATGGCAGTGCCTTTATTGTTTGGAAAATGTTTTCTTCTGTACTGGGCCTCCCTAACCATTCTCGCTCCTCCTCTCCACCCCAATAGAGCACTACCCGATCGAAATATACGCTTAAATCGGACTGTGATGTTTCAGCTCGTGAAGCATATAGACTGGAATAAAATACATCACACTCCTGAATAATTTCCCTATCCGCATAATGCAGAGTTCCCCGCCCATCCTTGATAGACATGATATGCAATCTAGAGTTGTCGATGTAAGCCACCTTCGCAAGCAGTTTACCTGGAAACTAGCCTTCCACATATTGTTTGACAGCTACTTTCCCACATAGGAACTTTACCTCCCTCTGCACTGCCACTCTAAATCTCCCCAGTTCCTCTTTAACCATTTTATGCTTAGGGATATCGCTCTCAAAGCCCACCTCTGTTTTCAGTGGCCGGATGCTCGCCTCACTGTCCACCTTTTCCCGTGGTGTTAGTTTCCATATCCCAGATTCTCATGAAATACACTCCCCCTCATCACACACTTGAAGGCTTCCCAAAGCACTGAGTATGAAGCGACCAAGCCCAAGTTGTCCGTAAAGAAGCTGTCAACCATTGTAATCTTCATTGAAAATACTGCATCGGATAATCCATCACTTTTAAACACCCAGTGTGGCCTCACTCCCATCCTCCCTGCAATCTCTATCACTAATGCCATCAGCACATGATCTGATCGTGCCATAATGCTAATCTCCTCTACCCATCATGTGACCTTTTCAGATATCAAAAAATAATGCAACCATGACACCGACTGTTGAACCATGGAGCAGTACGCATTGCCCCTCTCATTCCCATTCCAAGTTTTCCAGATATCAGTTAGTTCTCACTACCAGCACAGGTCCTTTAACTAATTAGTCAACTTCTGGTCTCTGGATCCACCAGTTTTATCCACCTCCGGTTCCAACACTGTATTGAAATCCCCCACCCACACAATCACACCAGGGAGATTCTTGTCCAGTTGCTAAATTCTAGTGTTCTCACATCATCCTAATTAGGATCATAGTAGTTAAGTTACGTAATATCCTGCCCATGTATAACTCCCATAACCAGTATCACCCTTCCCTCCTGATCTTTGATCACTTTCATCAAGAAGAAGCTTATTGAGTTGTGTATCAAGATGCAAACCCCTCTAGAGTAGGTTAATATAAAGATAACTGCCCAAATTGTGATTCCCCAGCTGTGGTCAGATGCATCTCCTGCAGAAATGCCACATCAACATGGTGGCGCTTCATATACAATAACAGGTTATGTGCCTTAGATGGACAATTCACACCCCTAATATTCCAACTCATACAGTTGAACCCCTTGCCATGACCTAGCAAAACTTCCATCTAGTGTCCCAGTTTCTTCAGTTTACCCATCCTTTGCAGTATCCTCACCATATAATGTACACCTATCCCACCCTGGCCCATCTATCATCACCTTTTGCACAGCCATGAACTATGGGGAGGGAACACCCAAGTACCAACAAAGAGTGATTCCCCAAAGCACTGGCCCCTCCAAAAAACACCCAACCACACACAAACTCCCCCCTCCCCGCCGTCAATCCCAACTCATCAGCCATTGCCTTCTGCCCACAAACCAGTGACTGTCAAAAGCTTCTACATGAGGGCAGCCTAGAGCCCAGCCACTCCATGTACCCTGATACCTGCATTTGCCACCCTCTTACCACCTCCAGCATATACACCATATAATTCAACATCAGCCTTACATATTGCATGGCACATCATGGCGACTCCCCACTCAGCTCATTATTCCCCCAGCATCCAGGGATACTCAAAAGTGTCTCAAGTAAAGTGTTAGCTTCTTCTGTGTTTTGAAAAATTGAGTACCCATCCCTCGTGTTCCACTCTGAGTTTAGAATGAAAAAAACATATCATATCACATGCCCCTCTTCCTGAGCTGCTTTTTGAAGTTAATATATGTCCTCCTGCCGGATAGTGTCTTCTTTGTATGTCAGAGTCCCTTTGTCCCTGGCCTTCCGGAGAGCAAAGTCCTTATCGCGATAATTCAACATGCTGGCTAGGATTGGAAAGGCTGGTTCACTTGGAATTGGTTTCCTGCCACTAGGTATTCTATGTGCCATCTCCACAATGAATACCGCTGAGAAGTCTTCACCTCCCAGACCCTCATGCAAGATAGATTCAACCAAGGGTTCCATGGCTCGCTGATCTACCGATTCTGGAACACCCACTATCCGGAGATTGTTTCTTCTGAACCTCGACTCAAGATCCTCCTGTTTTTCAAACAGTTCCTTTAAAGCCTTTTAGCTTAGACAAGCTCTCGGGATGTGATAGAAACTTCATCCTCGACTGTAGACACCCGCCCTTCAACGTGAAGTCTCTTTCCATGCTTATTGAAGTGGACCTGCATGCGGTCCACCTTACAAGTCAGAGTATCCATCTTCCCGCCCAGCGATTGTATACTAGCTTGCAGCAGATTAAACATTGTTTTGATATCATTAAACACTCTACTGGCATCCTGTTGTATAGGTTGTGGACTCACATCCACAGCTGTCTCCATGTGTTTGTGGATTTTAATCTGTGTGGGCATTTCAAAAAGTAGTTCTGATAGTTGTTTCTCAGGTTTACCAGATTTAGACACTGCATAGTCAATCTGAGTTTTGTTTTCCAATATACCCACAGTTCCTCAGGTGGTATGCAGGATTACCTGTCTTAGATAAGCCACTACACTAGCAGCAGGCATGCCTAGTGACTTCCCCAAGCTTTCCCTCTTTACTAATTACCTGCAGTTCCAGTGTACATCCCCGTTTTGCAGTCACGACCTCCAACAGTCCATCAGCCGCACATCTCTCACTTCCCCTCAGTCAATCCACACCACAGTGCTCCAGAACTCTTGCCTCCCCAGTCCTCTCCCAGCAGCACGTCCTCTGTGGCGAAGCGCACAACAGCCGGGAGCATACAGCGGTCTCATAATTGTAGTCTCTGTTCCAAACAATGCCCGCTGCCTTCCAAAATACTCTGTGATATCGTGCTAAGGAGCTCCTTGTCATGATGCCTACCCCCGGGCATCTGGACCAAGCCCATCAGCCCCGGAAGCAGGCATCCAGACATTTATTAAAACCTCAGCAGCCCCGGCTGGGGACTATCTGGGTTCAGTCCTGGCGCCTTAGGCACCAGGCTCATAATAGCAATCAGTCCTGGTGCCTAAGGAATATCGTAGGTGACTAGTGGGGAGAACGAGAACAGTGGGGAGGGACCATCACTAAAATCCATGGGACTAAATCCCTTTCTCCACTTGCAGGAGAATACTTCTACGGGTCAAGCAGACGAGATTAGGCGGGCCGGTTCAGACTGTCATCTCTGCACTACGCTTCACGTTGGTGGAGACCGCAGCTGTCCGGGTCCGATCGACGCCCCTGTGGGAACCAGGTGAGCGTAACAGAACACGAAGCCTATCTACAAACCCCCATCCCGGGCGTAATGGAAACCTCAGAAACCGACCAACTAGCCCAATTGTTAGGGGAACTTAGGACAGAAGTGCACTCCGCGCGCCAAGAAACTAATGCCCTCAGGAGAGAACTGACTATGTCAAAGGAGCGCACTGATGATCTTGGTAGACAACTGCTGCAAAACCAAGCTGGGCAAACACCACTACATGGACTCGGGGGGAATTCAACTCCTGTTTCATCGAGCAATCCTGTGCAAGTGGTTCTACCAGGGAGCATTCCTTTAGCTCCACCTGAACGTTTTGCTGGGGACCCAAAAAGGTTTGCTGTGCTCATGAACCAATGCTGCTTGCGCTTTCTATGCAGACCTGGAGCTTTCCCAAACGACCAAGCCAAAGTAGCCATTGTACTATCATACCTTAGTGGCAGCACATCGGATTGGTCAATTCCACTAGTCAACCAGGATGACCCCCTTCTTCAGGAATTTCAGGGTTTTCAATTGAGCATGGAAAAACTATTTGCCAGACATTAACAGGGACAGGCCCTGGATAACAAACTTTTATCCCTACGACAAGGTAATCAGGATCTGCTAACCTATATCGCAACCTTCAATAGGCTGGTGGTGGAAACCGGATGGCCAGAGGAAAAACAAGTTACATTATTTCATCGTGGACTTCGGGGTGAACTCCAAGATGTTTTGGCCCAAGTTGTGAACCCACCTCTGGATTGCGCAGAATATATAGACTTAGTGGTCCAGTTAGACCACCGACTTCAGAATAGAAAGGCTGATCGAGCTAAGTTTGAGAATTGGGTATTGGTTAAACCCAATGTTACCCCCAAAGGAACAGATACATCAGAACCTATGCAGATTGGGGGGCTTAAGGGACCCCTAACTCAAAAGGAAAGAGAAAGGAGACGGCAGATGCAATTGTGTCTGTACTGTGGGGCCTCAGGGCATTTTCTATGGGATTGCCCTATAAAACCATCCAAAAAAGTAGTCGGAGTTGCTGTTAGATATCAAACAGAGCCTGATTCGGGAAACGACCACGCCCGACAAGAGGTCCGCTTGCCGAGCTTGAAGAAGGACACTCAAACCTCGCACCTAATCATACCAATGGTCCTCATTGTCCGAAGGCAGCTATCACGTATGCACGCAGTAAGGGCAAACATCGATAGCGGGGCTGTAAGAAACTATATGGACCACAAATTGGCTTCTAGGATGAATATACCTCTCTGCAAAAAGACCACTTCGGATGTCATCACCACAGTTGACGGAACTGAAATTGCCTCTGCGCCTGTAACTCATTCCACTACAGAGCTGATATTGTTGGGTCAGGATGGGCATCCAGAGACTATTGTGTTTGATTCAATCAAAGCCCCGCAGTTCCAAATAATACTGGGGATACCTTGGTTGGAAACACATAATCCTTGTATTGATTGGCGAGAGAAGAGAATAACCTTCCCGGATTGTGCGCACACCTGTTACCCGGAAAAAAACCTTGAACAAAGGCCTGGCCACATTCACTAATCCAGTTGTGCAGTTACCTCAGGAATATCAAGAATTCCAGGACGTTTTCCAAAAAGAACAGGCAAACACCTTAACGCCACAAAGATCATACGATTGTCAAATGGACCTCATACCCGATGCGCAACCTCCATGCAGCAGGATCTACGCCCTTACAGAACCCGAAAACCTACACCTTCGACAATACTTGGATCAATACCTTGCTAATGCTTCATTCGTCCACCCAAGTCCCCTGCATCCTCAGCTTTATTCTTTGTACCTAAAAAGGAAGGTGACCTCGGAACTGGTATAGACTACTGCGCATTAAATCAGATTACGGTGAAGAACCGATACCCATTGCCTCTGATCCCCAAATTACTAGACCAAGTAAAGGATGCTTGCATCTACACTAAATTAATTCTCCGAGGGGCATATCATCTGGTACGTGTAAAGAAAGGCGACAAATGGAAGACTGCCTTTCGTACCAAGTACGGATTGTTTGAATATCAGTTGATACCCTTCGGGTTGTGCAATGCACCAGCAGCCTTCCAGTATTTTATGAACGATGTCCTTCGTGAACTCATTTACGTCAGTGTTGTCGTACACATCGACGATATTCTAGTATACTCCTCCTCAGTATCAGACCATGTTAAACACGTTTGTGCAATCCTCGAGAAACTACGTCAGCACAAGTTATATGCGAAATTGGAAAAATGTGTTTGTCATGCTACAGAAGTTGAATTCCTTGGATTTATCCTGACTCCAAAAGGAGTCCGAATGGACTCTCGAAAGGTGGATGCAATTCTCAAATGGTCATCACCCAGTTCAGTTAAAGGGTTACAAAGCATGCTTGGATTTCCTAATTTCTACCATAGATTTATTCCTTACTTCTCACATGTTGTACACCCCATCACAGCACATTTGCAAAAAAACAAATGCTTCTTGTGGACCGAAGAGGCTGAAAAGGCCTTCCAAGAGCTGAAATTGAAATTCACATCGGCACCTGTCTTGAAGCATACATGCCCCGAGCTCCCATACGTAGTTGAAACCGATGCCTCCAGTTTAGCAATGGGAGCTGTCCTGTCCCAGAAGGATCCTGAAACCGGTCAACTTCATCCAGTAGCATTTTGGTCCAGAAAGTTCTCGGCCCCCGAGTTAAACTATGCTGTTACCGATAAAGAGTTGTTAGCCATCAAATCTGCCTTCAAGGCTTGGCGGCATTATCTTCTCCGTGCCAGGCACACCATTACTGTAATCACAGGAACCTGTAGTATTTAAAAACAGCCAAGGCCCAATCATCGCGTCAACTTCGATGGGCATTATTCCTCGCCGAATTCGATTTCGTGATAACTTATCGACCAGGTTGCAAGAATGGTAAGGCAGATGCCTTATACCGAATAGGGATGGGAGAAGCATATTCGAACCCAGAACCGGTGCCTATAATTCCAGAACAAAGAATCCTTGGCATAACTACTCTACAGACTTTAGAAGATATTCATTTAAAAATCCAACAACTTTTCGATTCAGCAGCCCTGCAGGACTGGGTGATAAAGGGCCAAGATTATTCAGTCATCAATGACTTACCTTACTATCAAGGGCGTCTATTACTACCACACAAGGAACTACAAGAACTAGTCATCTCCAATTACCATGATGCTCTGATGGAAGGACACCCAGATATTGCAAAGACTGAAGCTGAAATTAAAAGACAATTCTGTTAGCCCACCTGGCGAAAAGACGTAAAGTCATTTGTGCTGTCTTGTGGTATCTGCGTCCAAAAAAAAAGTCAGAAGAAAAAACCAGCCGGTCTTTTACAACCTTTGGATATTCCACCCACACCCTGGCACACTTTGTCTTTAGCCTTTATTACAGCTCTACCTCCATGTAATGGGTTTAACACTATTCTAGTTATTGTTGATCCCTTTTTCCAAGATGTCCCACTTTATTCCTTTAAAGGGATTACCTTCCGCTTCAATTTTGGCCAAGGAATTTCTCGAAAACATTGTTCGAATACATGGATTTCCTTCCGTATTGGTCTCTGACCGAGGTAGTCAATTCATTTTGCAATTTTGGAAGAAATGTTGTCAATTGGCACAAATCAACGTGAGGTTATCTACCAGTCACCATCCACAGACCGATGGTCAGACGGAGAGGGCCAACCAGACTCTTGAACAATACCTACATTGCATGCTACACCAGACCGAAAGCAATTGGAAGGATATATTATGGATTGCTGAATACGCATACAATAACTCAGTACATTCAGGAATCGGACAAAGCCCCTTTTATACAATATATGGACATCATCCTCGAACCTCAGAACTCGATTCGCCACAGCACTTAGAAATGCCGGCATTGACACATCTGCACTCTTTAAGGAGGCAACTGAACATTTGAAACAAACAAAATAGAAATACAAGAAAAATGCTGATCAACATAGAAGTGACACTCCCCAATACCAGATTGGAGATCAAGTTTGGCTGGCTACAAAACACATACCTCTAAAAGGAACTTGAAATTGTAATCCTAGATATTTGGGACCTTACACCATTAAATCCATTATCAACCCGGTGGCCGTCAAATTCGAATTACCCTCTAATATTTGAATCCATCCTGTCTTTCGTGTTTCACTTCTAAAACCAGTTCAACCCGGAACAAGATTAACCAAACCACCTCACCCCATCCTGATAGATGGAGAACCTGAATTCGAGGTAAAAAATATCCTAGACTCTAAGATGGTTAAATCAAAACGTTTTTATTTAATCGATTGTAAGGGTTACGGACCACAAGAAAGGTCATGGGAGCCCAGTGACCATGTTCATGCACCTTGGTTGGTGAAGAGATTCCATCGGAACTTCCCAGACAAACCAGGGCCCAGGGGAAGAACAACCTTAGGAGGGGCCTTGGGGGAGAGTGCTGTCATGATGCCTACTCCCGGGCATCTGGACCAAGCCCATCAGCCCCGGAAGCAGGCATCCAGACATTTATTAAAACCTCAGCAGCCCCGGCTAGAGGCTATCTGGGTTCAGTCCTGGTGCCTTAGTTGCCAGGCTCATAATAGAAATCAGTCCTGGCGCCTAAGGCGCCAGGCTCATAGTCATTACTTACCTCAGGCAGACCATGTTGCAAATTAATCCAGGCCAACGTGAAGCCTGGAGGAGACTATTTTACTACAGGGACTTATTTTTACTCGGGTGTGGTTCTAGGGACTTCTTACCTGGGACTACTTTTGAGGCTATTTAAACCACACCCGACCAGCAACACACACTTCGCGTTATTCTGCATTCTGCAGCGTAACGCTCACCATGCCTGCAAGCTAGCATTCAGTCTTCTGCCACAGCCGCCTTGAATCCGGAGCTCCTAGAAAAAGGGGAAGGAAGGAGAAAAGGTTGGATCATGGACATTATTTTAATTCCTTACCTGATTCTGGATCTTGCACGACTCTGAGCCTGAAAGGACATTATTTCAGCATGTGTTGCATCGCCAGCTGCAGCGCCGCGCCATACTTACCAGTCCACAGCATCTTTCGATTCGGCGCTGCCGCCATCATTTTCTTCAGCGAGCTCCAATACCTGGGGGAAAACAAAGGAATAACAAGGTGAGCCTAGAGAGCCGACAAATAAAATCACTTTTACCACCAGGCTTACCTGATTTACCACCGGAGGCATTACCCTTCAATAGGCCACATCTTCTTATGCCCAGCAGCATAAGAAGATCAGCATTATACCACAGCAGCATACAGCGCAGTCCTCCGATGCTGCCTGCATAGGGCCTGTCTCCTCTCCACCATGCCTTCAGGATTATGGATCCTGCTCACGTTTCTCTACTGCAATCTCAGCCACGATGCAAGCTAAAGACACTGGATTACGCATAGCTAATCACCATATAGTCACACTACAGACGTTGCAACATCTGACATAAAAAAGCATTGGGTAGTGTCCGAATCAATTCCAGATCTAACAGGGTGCACAGGGAGCTCGCTCATGGCCCTCTTGGCTAGGCTCATTAGCGCCCTCTCACCACCAACATTTATTTTACCATAATTCCTCCAGTGTGAATTCCTGTGGAGGACTTAGAACAGGAAAAATGTATCACCATATTTGTGTGGCTTATAATTAGGTGGAATGATAAAAGTGGTGGTAATTCTACAACCACCCATTGTTGACATTATCACCATACTCATAATGACCCTGCCATGTTCTTTTCACTAAAGAAAATTCTGGTTACAGATTTTTTTTTTTCACTCATTTGGTAAATGTAAAGACTTAGGATACGACTATTAGAACAGATTTCTGAGAGAAAAAAAAAATAAAAACATTTGCAGTAGAAATGGGCCCTCAATAGGAGCAACTGCCAGCAGTGTACAGCTGGATTACCCCCACCCCAAACAAAACTCCTATGGGAGCTATAACTGTTCCGTATCCATTGAAGATGAAGGGGGCAAAAGAATCCTAACACATATTTATCTGGATTCTCACAGCTTCAAAGGTTGGACAGTGGAGAAGCATGTATGATGTCATTCATGAAGGACGTTCCAAATGGTATTCCCACTCAGTAGGGTTTATGCCACAGCGGCTAAATCCTTAACAGTGTATTCAGTCAATACGTAAACCCAATGATATCCTTCTTGAGGGCAGTAGAGAGTGGGACATAATTTGAAGTTTGTCACAAAGATTCTTACTTCCTTCATGCGAGAGCACATATCTGCTCTAGAGTCTGTAGCAAAGTCATCCTGGTCAGTTTAGCCAAGTACTTTTTGGGAACAATGAATCCAAGGGTTTTTCCTTGTGAACCTTTTACGCCATAGGCAGAACCGATGCAGCTGTGGCAGTGTGGTCACTGTTTTATCAAGTGTAGTCAACGGGATTATGCTCACAACTTGCTAAATGTGTCTCAAAGCTGCTCGTCACATCGGAAGTTAAACTGTTGTTCTAACTTTGAACTGCGACAAAGAAAACAAAATTAAATGTGACCATGCAGTCATCATACACATGGTACTGCTGTTATGGAAGTGTGGGCCCAGTAATATTTGCTCAGTCTCGTTCCACATCAGAAGACTTTCACTTCAACGCTGTAAAGGATGTGCATGTTGCATGCACCCCTGCAAGTTTGTGTATGCACTGTCATGCGAGTGACACACACACAAATAGAGATGTGATTGTACATGTTACATATGTAGGCACAAATGTAACAGTATAGAATCCTTTAGGTCCTTGGATCATGTCAAGGTGTGGTGACATTAGATTGCCAGTGCACAGATCGTCTTGTACCAAACACAAGTGCATGTTATTTTATTTATGATCCCACTGCCCAATAGGAGTATTCACTGACAGGTATTCGTTTTCTTTGGGGCATGGCCACGTAGAACTAGTAACAGTCATACTGTAAATGAATTAAAGAAATAATGTACCTGCTGAAATGTTCTTACTGTCTTGCCTTTGGTGCATCTCATTCTCATAAAATGTACCTGATTAATACACATTAGAATAGGCGCCAAGTACAGGAGCAGGAAATCGTATCTTGAGTGCAAATGAAGAGCATTACATTGGAAAACGGCAGTGAATTGCAGATAGCTGGCAAGCTGCAATGCATCTATCAAACAGAACTCTGCCATCGTCTCTGGATAAAGTATAGCCTAATATGCCTTTGGGAAAGTGAGGCTGTTTCTTTCTACACCTTCATTTGCTTGCATTTGAAGCTAGTAATATTTTAAGAAGGCACACTTGAGCTGCTACTCTGACAGATGCAGCGTTCTATGCCAAATGACAACAGGGAAGAAAAGAACATCAGTGTAGGACAGGTCTGCTAGTCGCGTAAGGTGCCAATTCACAAAGAATCCTCATTTTGGTGGAAATTACTACAGCTGCAAATTACTACAAAATGGTGGTCATCATAACCCCACAACCACAGTCACAGAGAAATCCAGTTAAACGTAAGATGAACGTGAATTCAGACAAGCTCCAACTACCCCCACAAATTGCTGGTCTCACATAGAGTAACTTGCTATGCAATAACGTACTCCATGACTTTCCAATGCTTTATTTGGATTAAGAAGCGTGTGGTGCGGCGGTAAGTCTTGTTCAAGCAACCCCTTAGGTCTCTCACACGTTCCTTTCGCTCCCCTTCACTTTTGTAGCCATTGACAGTCGACAGTGGAAAAAACGCGTCGCAGGGTTCTGTTACGACAATTAAAGATAACAAACATAAAAAATGTGTTTTAAAAAAATAGGAGGACATCAATGCTCACATGACCTCGATTGTCACATAGTTACAACTTAAGAATCTCAAAAATTTGATATGGCTGCACCTCATGCTCAATGGCCATGTCTTTACTGATTAGCATGTCTTTAGCTGACACAGAGGCCTGGCCAGTAGTTATGAGTTACTGACAATCAACGGGCAAAATAAGAAGTTTTCCCCTCGACTGCAAAGAACAATCAGCCTGGAAAATTAGAGGGTCATTTTTTGGACTTGCCTTGTTTGTGGTATGTGCGAAATATATCCTGTACTTCTGTTCTAAATGTGCAACTAACTCAAGAGGCAAAATAAATGCAACAAGTGACAGCCATATTATGAACTCCACATTCACACTCACCACTTCCAACCCTAACTCGTTTTTGGGTTACATGTGTTTATTTTTATTTATTTATTGTATTGAGAATGTGTTAGGCGCTTTTACAGCAACATTGTGTTTCAAAGCGACACAAGTTTTAATGGGAAGGGAACAGGGGAGAGAAACAACATTGGCAACACGGTGAATATACAGTTGTGGTACAACTGGGCCTTGTGGTATTCGGACGTGCAAGTGCAGTGAGGAAGTGCAGGAGATAGGAATGGATAGGGGGGCAAGGAATGGACAAGTGCTGGTGGGGGGCCTGGGAATGAAGTGCCAAGGGGAGCCAAATAGGAGGCCTCAGACAAAGGGCTAGTGCAGGCGACTCCCAAGGGGCCTGCAGGGGCAGTGCAGTGGGGGGAGCTGCTGGTATTGACTGGGTAGAAGGGCCTGGTATCCTGTGAGATTCCTGAAGACCAGGCCGCCTGTCTCAGTGGCAGTGGGGTGATTAGCTGCGGAGGGAACGCAGAGAATAGGTAGAAAAAAGCAGAGCTTTGAGCCGTTTCCAGAACTGAAGATGGTCCGGCTCAAGGCTGAGAGGCTGTTCCAAAGGGAGGCACCAGTCGAGAAGAGAGACCTGCCCCCCACTCTTGGCTTGAAGAAGCGTTTGACAATCAAAGAGTCGGAGTTAGAGGAGCAGAAGGCTCTAGCAGGGGAGAATTTAGGGAGGGAAAGTTGTAGATAGCGCGGTCCCAGAAAGCCTTGTGGATGATGCATAGGGTCTTGAAGTTGACCCTTGCAGCCACCAGGAGCCAGTGGAGAGATTTTAGGCCTGGAGAGATACAGTCCCTGGGCTTGAGGCCAAGGATAAGTCTTGCAGCCCTATCCTGGATTAGCTGGAGGGAGTGAAAAGGGAGATTGAGAAAAAGGCTTTTGCAGTAGTCCGGCCTAAAGAGGACCAGCGCTCTGGAGACATTGGGCTTCTGGGGGAAGGTGAGGAAAGGGAGAACATCTCTGAGGAGGTGGAGCTGGAAGTGGGCCTTCTTGGTAAGGTCCATGAAGTGAGGGGTGAAGGGGAGAGCAGAGTCTAAGATGACCCCAAGGTTTCTGGCCTCACAGGATGGTGGGGTAGGGGGGTCCAAAGAGAGTGGCCAGAGGGTAGGAGGAAATTAGGGTGCAGGTGACCGAATGAGAAGGCTCTCTGTCTTACTGACATTAACACAGAGATCGTTAGGTGCACACCATGCCTGAATATCAGACAGACAATCAGGAATGAGAGAGGAGGAAGAGTAGGTAGTAGAGGGAAGTTTAAAGGAAAGCTATGTGTCATCAGCATAGCACTGGAAATGAGGAGAGGAGGAGATAAGGTCTATCAGAGGGGAGAGATAGTTATTGAAGAGCCACGGTGATAGGATAGAGCCCAAGGGTCAGTGGTCAAAGTGTACGAAAAGAAGTAGTGAAACTATGTACCCTGCTGGCCTGTCCCCACTCCCCACAATCCCCATTGCCACACATCATGCAAACCCCTAAACAATTGTGTCTGATGTTTAAGGGCACTGAATTGCAAGTTTCAACTTCTTCCTGCACTTTTATTTTAAAACAAAACCATTTCAGAACGGTTTCTTTTTAAAATAAAATTATAGGAGCAGAAAATCGAAATTAAAAAAATGAGAAGAGCACCGCTACCCAACCACTCCCGCCCACTTCGACCACTGCCTGGGGTGTGCCCCAGGTAGAAACATTGGCTGTGGACGGCCCAGTTGCAACTGGGAAGGACAGTTAGCAAGGAAAGAGGTCAGTCAATCCAGTGCCCAGTCAGTGATCCCGAGGGCATCATAGAGTGGTTTTATGAGGATAGAATGATTGACCATGTCAAAGGCAGATGAGATGTCAAGGAGAATGAGAACAGTGGGAGAGTTAGAGTTGAGATTTATACATTTGAGCAGGATCTTAAGGGGACAGAAGTTGCCAATCATGCAAAAGAAAAGATACATCATCTAGCATTACATAGACAGAGCTTATTCAGAATGTACATTGTTCTCTTGGTGAACCTACCCCAGCATCTTCATAACAAAGTTCTCAAGCGGGTCCAATCATTATTGATATGATATGATAAGAAATTTGTAACACGCCTATACACAAGTGTTTCAAGGAGCGATGAGGCAGGGGGGGGCAAAGGGAACACAGACAACGATCATACTAGGCCAGGTGCCATTCAGATTGTGCAAGTGCATGGGCAGAGGGGGAAGGGAAAGTGCAAGGGGAACAGGAGAGGGGAAAGTGCAGTACAGGAGTAGTAGAATAACAGGATAAATAATAAGGGCCAGCTGGTGGCATGTGCAGGGTAAGTGAAGACAAGTGCTGGGGGGGGGCTGTAGGGATACAGAGACAGTCCCGCAGTGCAGTGGTTGCCAAAGGAGGCAGTGCAAGGGGAGAGTGGCTGGGCCAGGGACCGAGATCGGTGAGAGTGGCCCAATTGCAGATTCAGTGCAGTTTCAGTCAGGAATTTAGCAGGGAAGAGGGGGGGAGAAAGCAGAAGCAAAGAGGCAGGTCTTGAGGTGCTTCCGGAACCAGAGATGGTTTCCCTCAAGTTTCAGGGAGGCAGAAAGGCTGTTCCAGAGGGAGGCCCCTGCCACGGAGAGAGATCTACCCCCAACTCGTTGCTTGGAGAAGCGGCTGACCCTGATGGAGTTGGAGGCGGATGAGCGAAGAGCTCGAGAAGGAAGATATTTAGGAAGAGAGAGTTGAAGGTATTTTGGCCCAAAGCCCCAGAAGGTCTTGTGGACAATGCAGAGGGTTTTGAACTTAATCCTCGCGGTCACTGGGAGCCAGTGCAGAGATTTCAATCCTGGAGAGATACGGTCCCTGGGCTTGAGGCCAAGGACAAGTCTCGCAGTCCTGTTCTGGATGAGTTGCAGAGGCTGGAGAGTAGAGGCAGGAAGATTTAGATAGAGGCTGTTACATTAGTCCAGCTTAGAGAGAACCAGGGCTCTGGAGACAGTGAGCTTCTGGGGGAAGGAGAGGAAAGGAAGAATACCTCTGAGGAGGTGCAGCTGGTAGTGTGACTTCTTAGAGACATCAGATATGTGAGGAGAGAAGGAGAGTGTGGAGTCGAAGGTAGGAGCAGGAAGAGGGCCAAGAGAGGCCGGCCAGAGAGCTGCAGTGAAGGAGGGAGTGGGTGTGCCGATGAGTAGAATCTCAGTCTTACTGGCATTAAGACAGAGGTCATTGGCAGCACACCATTCCTGGATAGCAGACAGACAGTCAGAGATGAGGGAAGGAGAGGAGGAGGCCGAGGGTAGCCTGAAAGGTTGAGCTGGGTATCAACCGCATAGCACTGAAAGTTGGGGCAGAGAGCGGCGATGAGGTGGGCAAGGAGTGCCAGATATTGGTTGAACAGCCAGGGAGAGAGGTTAGCTCTCTGGGGGACACCACAGGTAGAGAAAAAGATGTCACAGAGGAAGGACCCCAGTTGGACCTGGGAGGGTCGATTGGAGAGGAAAGAGGTCAGCCACGCCAGAGCCTGACCAGTGATACCCAGGTTATCACGGAGATGGTTCAGCAGGATGGCATGGTTGACAGTATCAAAGGGAGAAGAGAGATCGAGCAAAATGAGAACACACGGAATGTTACAATCAAGGTTGGAGCAGGTCTTCACAGATGTTCAGGAGAGCAGTTTCCGTGCTTCTGGCAGCTCTGAAGCCAGACTGATGGTTGTGAAGACAACCAACAGATTCAGCATGGAGATTAAGCTGGGAGATGGCCAGTTTCTCCAGGAGCTTGCCCAGGAATGGAGTGATGGAGATTGGGCGATAGTTAGCCGGGTAGGAGAGGCCGGAAAAGGGTTTCTTAAGAAGAGGGTGCACAAGGGAGTGCTTAAGGGGGGATGGGAAGATTCCTGAGTCAAAGGAGTGATTGCAGAAGTCAGCCAGGGCAGGAGCTAGGGAGTCGATGTTTTCCTTGATAGTTTTGGATGAACAGGGGTGAACCTGTTTTGACAAGACTTTCATAGATCGGACTTGTCTGGAGATCTCGTCAGCAGAGAGAAGGGGAAAGGCAGAGAAGGAGGGAGGCGGGGTGGCTGCAGAAGGGCCAGCGGAAGAGCAGGGAATAGAGGGAGGGAGGTGCTAGGAGGAGAGTGAGGACAGGATGTCCTGAGTTTTTGAAATTAAGTGAGAAGCCAGTGCTGTGCAAAGGGCCTGGGAGAGGACAGGAGAGGTAGAGACTGCAGCAGGGTTGGCCAGTTCCTTGCTGATTTTAAAGAGTTCAGCCGAGTTGTTGGATGCCGCAGAGATGTGGGCTTGGATAAGGGCTCTCTTCTTGGTGCGAACGGAGAGCCGGTATTGCCTTTGGAGCAGGCGGCAGGCCAGTTTGTCAGAGGATGAACATGAAGCACGCCATTTCCTCTCTGATACCCTGCACTGGAGATAAAAGACAAGGTTAATTGAGAATTTTGATAACGACGTCTCTCCTGAGAGGATAAGTTAAAAGGAGTATATGTAGTTAATGACTGACAATTTAACAGAGTCCATGGGCAACTTGCCCGGAGTTTTATTGAAAGCCTCGAATTAGCCCTTTGCTTCAATATCTCAATTCTGTGAAAATAGTATATATATATACCATATGGATTAACTTGGTGACACATTTACACTACCAACAGACTGGTAGCAACACTTTAAAACTAAACACAAATCAGTTGACATAACAGCTTTTAAGGACAGCTTGCTAAGTTTTATTAGTCACCCACTTAGTATGAAAGTGAAGGATCAACCTGTCGATTATCTCTCCCTTTTATGAATCATGCCTCAGGTTGTATGTAATGCATCTTGACCCTGCGCTGTCTGCAGTGATTTTAAGGTTGAGTTCCATGTTTTGGTTTATGCTCAATAATATCACATTACAACCGACGTTTAAGCTGAAATTAAGCAACAAGGGAGCAAGGTTAAGTAAGAAAAAAAGCAAACGCTAATTGAGCGAGGGGGTGGTTGCTAACAGTCAGTCAATCCTTAATGAATTACACTAATCTGGAGAACGCAAAACAGCTCACAATACAGAAGTGTTGATTTGAAACAGAGTGTTGAACCTGTATGTGGGTGAGGGTTCAAAATGCACGAGACACATCCTTTATACATAGATTCCGGTGTTAAGTATGCTTTACCTGGGAGAACATTCTATCTTGACAATGAGAGGATGAATGAAAGAGGTTCCTGCAGATGGGGCCCGATATTATATGCCAGGTATGGGTCCTAATACAATCTTGCAGAACAACCCCATTGGTTTTTGTCGCAAATTCAGTGAAAACAGCATAGGCTTTGTCAGGGCTCATAGTTTCCCCAGGTTGTAATAATCCCTCCAATACCTATCCTCATTATTCTGTATCCCAATTGTCCAATGAGTCAGTTCATATGAAGATGATGGGTGCATGAGACCGATTTGTAAATGACCTCTTTTTCTTAAACGATGATAAAGATTAACAACTGAAAAACTATTTTAACAAGGACAATATTAATGACCAACTTACTTCTGGAACCTAAGTGTCCCCAATAAATTCCAGTACACTAGATCTTTAATATACAATTCCATCACCGAAAATGTTTAGTTGCAGAGGTTCAGCATTAAGCAGTGAAGACCTCTTGGAATGAAAGGGAGTGGATATCACTAATTTAATGAATATGTCCATTGCAAAGCCTATGGACAGATCACATCAGTTAGGTTCAGTGAAAAATGATCAGATTGGTGCCCACGTTAGCATTCCCCTTCAAGGACTTCACAATATGATCATTGTAAGACCACTTAATGGGAAACTGATGATGCTGTGCACAGTACTAACGAAGGTGCAGTCCTCCATCAAAGAAATAAGAGATGATGGTTGGTTGTGCTTATCTACGACCCTACAACCTAGACTGTGGATGGGACCTTGATAATAATACCTATACTGATATATTTTCATGGAATACTAGGGGCCAGATCACTAAAGCAACATTAAGAATATCTTCAATGATATGATATTGCTTGACTTCAGGAAGCATGTGGATCCTGATATAGAGAACGTTGTTTGTATTCATGAACTTCCCATCATAAAAGCAATGATTGTCATGACTATCATCTTTCAAAAAGATGTTGCGCCCTAATTCACCAAAAGAACAGGTCTCTGGACAAGAAACAACCCTCTCAAAGTTCCCGGAGCCCATGTATGACGCTCTTCTCAGGGCCCATGGGGAAGGATTTGGTGCAGGTTACTAGAGGACTGGCATTCTATGCATAGAAAGACATGCCCAGGCGAAATGGGACACTATTGAAGAAGTTACAGATTCCAAATAAAGGGTAACAATTCAAAGAGAATGCATTCCCCAGAAGCCCATGTGTTCTTGCATGACTCCAGAGATCTCAGGGGCCATCTTGCTGGCAAAGCTATATATGCCACGCCAAATGGAAGGGCTTTGTTCAGCGTACACAATCTGGTTGCTCTCAGTCACCTCGTTTCGAGAATCCTCTGTTAAGGGACCCTGCTCACTAAAAAGAATAACACGAGAAGAAAGGTTTAAACGGAAAGTAATTGTAAGTTATTTAGAGACTGCACTTGATCCTGTAAGCATTGCTCAGAAACTGCTGCTTCAACAATTGGGACGGAGCAACAGTACAAAAATGGCCTTTCTCTGTAGCATAGAGAGACACTAGTTCGTGAAGACAAATAACACAAAAAGCCTATTTACCTAAGAACTGCACTGGTATATTGGGTGCATCACCCACCTTCTGGGAAGCCACCAGCGGAATCTGTAAAGGGGAAAAAAACAGAGGAACCACAAAGAAAGAGTCACTGGCACAGACATTACGCTCAGTGAAGTAAACATAGAGGGCATTTCTCAATCAGCAAATCATGTCTTAGGTAGCTGTACTGCTATAGCCAAGCATTGAGTTTAACTAGTTGGGAAGATGACTACACCTATTCCTGGGCATCAGGTCATTTTTGGAATTTATACACAGGCGGATGGTCAGGGTCGACTACAGCAGCAAGAAGGGGAATGTTTTAATTCTGGTTACGGTGATGGAACAGCACACACCAGGTAGAGTGAGTTATTGACTACTAGAAAACTCAAATCGACATACAGGATCTGGCTGATATACATCTCAATCCTAACTTTGGGCTCTCCCAATTTTCATCATCAAGCAGTAGGTAATATAGCAGGGGTAGAGGGGGATATACTATTTATATGCTGGCTTCATGGGCTTTCAAGGTAAGATCAATTTATGTATTTATTTATTGAATTTGCATGGCACCTATTAAGCAAAACGTGTTGCCAGGTGCCAAACGACAAAGGGAAGGGGGACAGAGGAGAAAACAGCAATAATGGTCCTACTAGGCTTTGTGACATTCAGATTGTGCAAGATGTGCCAATGAATGTAACCAGTGAGGGTTTTTTAATGAATTAAATTTGTCTTAAGTAACATTGTTTTAAAACTCTAGGTTTTAATCAGAAAGGGAGGTGGTCCCTCTACAGCCAATCGTACAATAATTAGTCTGACTATATGAGACCACCATGGAGATAAATTGACTGAAAACCTAATTGGAAATATACTTGATATAGTTAGCAATTGTTGCAAAAACACCATACAGTACCTTTACTGCAGCATGAATCAGGACGGGACTGTGCAACTGTGACCACATCACTTTGACCCTCATCGAACTGCACTGGCTCCCTCAGCAAGGCTATATCATCTTCAAATCATGCTGCGTCATCTACAAGGCTGCTACCCTGAAGTCCCCAGGCTGCATTTCTAGACTTGAACTCTTTGGTGTCGGAAGTAAAAAGTAAAAACAGAAAACATGCTTTCTCTGTCTTTGCCCCAAGGCTCTTGAGCGTCCTCCCCATCAACATCAAATCCGACCCTTAGCTTCTACAGTGCAGGAAGGAGCTCCAGACCCTCCTCTTCAAGAAAGTGCTCCACCCTAACACCTTTGTCTGTGCACTATTTTTTCCCCAGCATACCCCATTCTAGGTGATCTGACCCCACTGTTTCATGCCATTTACCTGTAGATCCATTGCTGGCTGTCAGGGGTAAGACTGGCCTTGGGCCCAGTACTGTTGGGACTGTGGGGCCTGGGACCATGAAGAAACCCGGATCCAAAGGGTTTCCGTACTTTAAAGGGCTGTTGTGCCCTTTCTGCAGACAGATCCAGCGTTCAGCCCGCCGGAACTACAATTCCCAGCAGGCTTCGCGGGCCCGCGAGCCAATGGGGAGCCGCGCTGGGTGTGGCACGCGACGAATGCGCATGCGCAAGCCCCAAGGCACGGGGCTTGTGCTCGAGACGCCGAGGAGAGAGGACGTGAGCCCAGCAGCTCCCCGGAATCCATACGCGAGGGGCCAAGAGCCACAGGAACCACGATCCGGCCCCTCGCACACACAAGATAAGTGCCGCTCACCCCAGGGAGAGTCAGGGATCCAAGGGGAAGCGCAGGGGGCATATCCCGACCCCTTCCAGAGCCCCTGCGGATCACGCAAAAGCTAAGTGGGCGGATTCACGGGAAAGTCGTGTTTGTTAATGTGCATGGTTTCGAGTGCATTCATCTCTTGGGAAAAGCGCCGGAAGGGCGCGTGAGATTGAAGCACTAGCTTGGGGAACCCGGTCTGAGGAAAGACCGCGTTCTGACACCCGGTCTGAGGGAAGACCGTGTTTTTGGGCAAAAGATAAGCCACGTGCGGCAGCGCACCCTAAAATTCCTGGATTTTTTTAGTTCCAAAAGCTGAACGCGTGTTGAGAGAGTTTGCATGAAAGTGTGAGATCAGCAGAACGTTTGACAAACGCTAATGCTTGTCCTTTGTTTTCTTTTAGTTTGAACCCGATGCGAACATGAATCTTGGACTGCAAGGACGTGGCACAGGACTTGACAGTCTTGCAGGACTGGACGTTAAGGACTAAAGCAAAGCTAAGTGTGCTAGTACATGAGACTGTGTTCATGAAACTGTAAATGGGCTAATGTCAACAATTGTTTGTTGCTACCTTGGTATGTTGTTGTAAGGCTCGAAAGAGCACCTTCAGGTTGGTTCAAGGGGTCTGGTGAGGGTGGCAGCACCTTTACATGTAGAGGTGTTACGGCAGCTCCATCAGCCAGTTTGAGGAAAGTGTGCAAGCATCGTTTACCCTAAAATCCCCAGTCCTATCCATAACTTCTTCCCAACCCTCAATCCGGTAATCCTAAAATCCCTTTACCTATCCAACCATCGAGACCCTAACCCTCCTTCCCCGCTCTGGTTGAGGAGGCCTGTGTTAAGCTCTGTCTTGCAGGCACTGAAACCATTGAGGGGGTGGTTGGTACTGCGTCGCTCCTGCGCCTAGGACCTGAGCATCTCTGACACTGACAATTACCCTTCCTCCCTTGTTGTTAGAGCCCCAATTCCCTTGTTTCTCTGCTTCTAACTTTATAATTCGCCTTATGATTGTAAAGTGCTCTGTTGCCACACAAAGCTAGGTCTGTGGTCAATAAATAGCATAATAATAATAATAATAATAATAATAATAATAATAATAATAATAATAATAATAATAATAATAATAATAAAACGGATTATAATATTAATATTAATAATAATGTGTATTATTATTATTATTATTATTATTATTATTATTATTATTATTATTATTATTATTATTATTATTATTATGCTATTTATTGACCACAGACCTAGCTTTGTGTGGCAACAGAGCACTTTACAATCATAAGGTGAATTATAAAGTTAGAAGCAGAGAAACAAGGGAATTGACTATCTATTTGTTTTGGTGTAAGATGTTTATGTACTGGTAGAAATTAGGGATGAATATTAGGATGCAAGTGATCATTCTACCCTACCTCCAAAATGTCAAATGTAAAACTTTCTTTATCCATAATGACGTATCCAATAAACATTGCCCACCTTTTAAATAAGAATTAAATACAATGGACAGAATGCTACTGAAAGCTTGTATAATCACATAATCTCTGCAGCACAATCAATCTGCGTTGCTCAATCTACTGCTCTGATGACTTTAAAGGTGTTTTAGTTCCATTACAGTAAATTAACAAAGCGTAGGTCCTATTGTAACTCAAAATCAATGTGCTCCTCCTAGGAAAACAAACGTATTCTGTTGAATTGGCTAACAGAAGTAGAGCACTTAGAGTGAGTATGCATTCAATAAATACACATTCTCAAAGCTAATAATTATCGTAAAGCAAGATTGCAGACATTGGCTTCTTTATATGAGCAACGGAAGACCATGTTAGATGTTATATCACAAAATTACAATCATAAATTGTGGAAATTGGATGGTGACCCAAAGGTGACAATGTGCACTTGGCAAGCTAACCCTTTTTCCGAAGGCATTTGGAAAAACTATATTAAAGCCACTTATGGTTCAGGGTGGAAACATGCATCCAAATGTGTTCTTCCATCCGACCAAAGTTCATGATTTACTATAATTCTAAGTGATATTGTTGACATTATTAAGTAACCTACTGCCTTCAAGAGCACTAGGCCCAGATGAAATGTGTAACATCTTATTCCGGTCCGAGCCAATCTACACGTTGGACAAGAGGTATCTTGGTCCCCATATCCAAAAATGTAAACTGTAATGATCCCTGCAATTACAGAGGTGCACTTTTGGACTGAGAAGCTAACAATTTTCTGCAATTCTATTCTGAAAGCCAAATCTGTCGATAGGGGACACCAAGATACCTTTCTAGTTATGAGACAGGGTTCAGGAAAGTACAAACATGCGTGTGCATTATGTGATTGTAAACAAACCTTTACCTGACAGTAATGCAGACTTTCTTGTTAGCTGCTTTCATATACTTCTCTACCACTTTTGATAGAGTGGCTCATAGCAGGAAATGGTTCAAACTCCAAAGTTATGGAATCAACCCCTTTTGTTACATTGTATTCAACATTTGTACGACAATATCAATGTACACATATGGTTCAAGTTTGGCAGGCTGTTGACAGGAGATTTCTAGATACTATGGACTGAAGCAGGGTTATGTACTAGCCAAACCGACTTTATCTATCTGATATTTCTCGCCATTTGAAACGGAGGAGTTTTTCTCTGAAATTAGGAGGGGGCTAAATAATGTTTGGCGTATGCCAAAGATCGTTTTATAATGGATGGTACCTACATTGATCTTCCTCATTTGATCAACTGTCTACAAGACTTCAGTGAAGCAAATCATTTAGAAAATAATAGAATTATACCTAGGATCATGTGATATTTTTATAGAGCTAAGCATACTAGTTTATAGAGCTAAGCATACTAGTTTATAGAGCTAAGCATACTAGTTTATAGAGCTAAGCATACTAGTTTTCAATGGCTTTTAAAGAAACATATGCTTGAGAACATACACACATGAGATGCTCATCAACAATTAGTGAAACAAAAGGGTCCAAAATTCTTAATGTCATATGAATCTTTGAAAATAAAAATATACTGCACTCAGTTTTACTCTTACTGAAGTTTGTAAAAAGTAAAATTACTTCCAACAGTCCTGTATGGAGCAGAGACTTGGACGTTATCTGGAAGGGCTGGAAGGCAACGTATATAGGAAATTACTTGCTCTATGCAATTGACTCTTGTAGAATTTGGTTCTGTATTGGTTTGGCTATATGAGCACACACAGGAGAGTTGCGGAAGCTGTGAACTATACTAGTAATGTATAAACAATTTGGATGCTGAAGGGGTTCATCTTTATTGCATTAGTTCCCCCCTAATACATACCCTCATGACTCCACGCTCCATGACTTGAAATGCTGAACCAATAGGGAAGTGCACAGTGTCAACAGGGGCCCTACATAGGACATGGGGACCAGAGAACACATATAGGTGTAGTTGGATACCTATGTACATTTCATCTATGAGAATTTCACCTCAGACTTTGAAGTGACATCCATAGCAACTCAAGATTTGCTCTCTTCATCTATCACCCATCATTCAGTGCCTCTCTTTGGAATATATTCCCATCGTTTATAGTTTACCTTCCTCAATGTTATTTGTGATTTTGAGCAAATAACTTTTGTTGCACTCAATGCGTTTTAAAAAAACAATTAAATAAGTAAGTGGAGTCAAAAAGTATTGCATGATTGGAAAATGGCAGACATTAGTAGGTGCCAGGCAATTGTATTCATCACATGCATTTTCCTTAGCCTGTTGTAAAGAGTCTTGTAAGAATATACCCAAATAATTAAATTTTACCAAGTTGGAACAAATAGCTTGGATGGATGAGTGTGTACTTGGCGCCCTATATTTAAATCAATTGTCCTCCTATCTTCTACCCGAAGGAGAAATGACACAGTATAACTGAAATGTTGTGTTGTTGTAAATTAAGTATACAATGTGGCATAAAAAGCTAATGCCAATCATTAAGCATGCTTTACTGCTAAGTGGCTGTGATGAATGTTTCTACTGCTCTACATGATTACAGAGATGAAAAGTAGTTTGTAAACTCCAGCTCGTACCCACACTTCTAATAAAACATTAGTGATCTCAGTTATAAAGTTGAAACAGGCACAACATGAATGGTATACTTCCTTTGCCTCTTTATTTAAGCCTGTGCAGGCTATTCTCATTAAGAAGGGTATGAACTAGCAACGAAGCAACAATAGGAATGAGGTCCCAAAATAAAAGACATATTCAATCAAGGTTCTATAAAAATACAAGACTTTATTAAAACTAATAAAAATAACTATACCCTACTCCTACCTGCACAGGATATGTAAATTGAAATTTGGTGGTATTCAGACAATTGTCCTTGCAGTACTGTTAAAGTTTAGGTATATATGTTTTAATAAGACTCTGATTAGAGTCTTAATTGCAGCGACGGCTCCTAAAAAAAGGGTGGGAGAATAGGACTACTGGGTTGAAAGGATGCTAGCACAAAAAACCGGAGAATAAAAGCAATCCAAACGACAAGCAACGCACTGAACCTCTTTGCAAGGGAAAACACAGTGTATTACATGCAAAAAGGGCCTCAAATGGTCTCTTATAACAGAGCTGACACAGAGCTCATCTTACCCAAGACATTACATCTTTTAAAGTGAAAAAACTGCAAATGAACAATACTATTCATAATAATGAGTTCAGAACAATCCCACCACCCTCACTGGCCACCACCTATAGAACATGCTAATCCCCCTATAGTCCCTTGACCAACTGGCCACATGCATTCTACCCCCATTCTCTCGACATGTGGTCCCCTATATCGTCACTGTTGAACATAGATATATGATTGGTGGGTTCTTATGAATAGGTTTGCAAATTTGGGACCATCATGTGATGTGCACCCTTATTTTCCAAACGCGATCAAAGTAACTTGTCGAGGCCTACTCTGCCCTTGCTAAAACAATAGGCTTCCTCATTATCCCACACTCTATGGCTCACACAAGCTACACCCCGATCTTGTACTAAATGTATTGGCATCACCTCCACTCCTTCAATCCCAAATCACATTCCAGACATGGCTTCCCCTTATCTCCTCCCAACTCCAGGTGCCCAGGGATGACATGACCAAAGCACTGCTGAGTCTGAATTTCGAGGATTTGTTTGCTTAATTTGCATGTCTAGGTGTAATCCATATTGGATTTCTGCCACAGGGTGAGGGTAGTATTCGTCTCAATCTTTGCCTAGATCTTTGGTATCACAGATACTTGAGCCCTATTCTCCTGAATGTGCCCTTCAAAGGGTGCATCCCTTCCTGATCTTTTACCAACTAACATTCCATACCCATCACATGCAGGCCCCGCAGTTGGATAACATGGGTGCCTCTGAACTCGGCTACTCTCCTGGGAGAATGGGAAACAGAATTTGTTTTTGGAGCTGAGCTACCAGAACCGCTGCTCCATACCAAGGACTATGCATTCTTCTGTTCATCGTGCACTAGGCCTCAACACCAGAATTGGGTCATACTTCTGCCAAGTTCATACACTGACCTTGCTTCTACCAACCTTTCTTTCTGACTCCATCTTCCTCTAATTACAATCCTTCCCCTGCATCGTGCTATCCTACGTCACTATGCCTCGTTGTGCCTTGAAAAACTATATAAGTAGTCGCGTTACAAATGCCATATCATATCATATCATATCATATCATATCATATCATATCATATCACTACAATACATCATCTAAATACCCAGCCTATAGTCCTCATTATTATTTCTGTCTTGCAAGTATTATGTGTCAGACCTTACCAGGACAATGTATGTGCTGTCCACGGCACAACCTTCACTCTGTTGTCACGACATTGCTTTCTAATAGGCTTTCCTCAACCTGAACCGTTTTGCTTATTTGGGATGCTATACGTGCATCCCAACACCCCCCTTTAGTTTATACTCCATTAACTAAACCTTCTCCCCCTTCTTCCTTCTCTCTGTACTCATCATCCTTGAATACCCATCCTATACATATGTGACATAAACCCTCCGGTCATATTCTTCCAGGGTGACCAGTCATAAAACAGTCATGAAACAGCACCCACCATCTCCTGCTCAGTTGACCCAACACTCAATATAATTCTCTGGGTGTGGTGGGGGTGTCGCCACCATCCCCCAGAGTTCCAAAGGCAGCTCTATATTTACCATTCTTAGCTTTGCAACCCCATCACACCTATCCATCTGGGTGTACTTGTGTTTTGTGAGAGGCGGAGCTTTATCCTCCTTTATTGAGATCATGGTTTCAATATTCTGTATACTCCTCATGTAGCAACTCAGGATCATTTGACATGAACAAAAAATCACTAACAAAAATACTATCATGGAAACAGCATTTATATTGCTATTTCTAACCAACCATCATAGGGCCCATGAAAACATGATATCAAATCAGTCATTTGCGTTCATTCCAGCTTCTTTCTCCATAGCACTATTGCATGGGATAGCAATCTGTTGTCACCATCATTTGGTGATATGTATGTGCAGCAAGACATTAAGATTTTCTTTCAGGCACCTCTTTAGTAGCTGTGAGCAAGTCCAGAAACTATCAGTTCTGGAGAGTAGAGCTTAATGAATTGAATGAGGCTCTGCTCTGTCTGTCTGCTCTGTCTTCTTTGCCATCTGAAACATCTCCCATTTAGTTATCTGCAGCCATTATGGTTGACTGCAGTCTGGATACCTGGCACCAGAAGGGAGGCAAAAAAGTTTGTTTCTTGGTAAACAGCAGATATTGATCCGTAATTTCTTTTAATTTCCTACATGAGCCTTTGGACAGGTAATTAGATCTGACTGGCGTTTCATTTAGTTCAATCCATGTCAGTTTCAGCACATAATTTGCCACAGTTCTTATTGCCATGCGCCACTACATCTTCAGAAAACCCCAGTAAGCCCCCTTGCTGCACAGCTCACAACGCCTGCCACCCATCTATTATTGGAAAACAATGCTCCTTCCATCTTCAACAATGGCTGTACCTTGCACTGCACCTGTTGTTTATTCGTGGCACATTCTTCATTGTCACTATCCATGATTAATGCTTCGACGGTGTGGAAAAGGCACCGTATTGTGGACAGGGCACTGGTCTATGAGAGACAGCATTTTCTGGGGTATAAGCAACTCGGGTGTACTGGTCACACAAGGTATCAAGAGCACACATAGCAGCTCTCATTTGACCTCTCTCTACGAAATCAAGCATGATTATACCACATGTTGTCAGATTCAGGTTGGTGCACATCGGCCAGTGTCAAATATAAAACCCTTGTACTGATTGTACTGTATCTCCTCCTCAGTTTCCCTCCTAATACGTGTTATTCACAACTGTGTTTCATCATCAAAGCATTCAATAATCCCCTCTTTATATGTCCTGACCATATAAAATAATCGCATAGAAATAATATACAACCTGCAAGAAAAAAACAACATATACAAAATATGCAACAGAACATATATATTACACAACAGGGAAACAAAAGTCATCCATGCAAACAACTTCAAATTCATAATTATAGAAGGGGTACCAAAATGAGCACCATAAATGAGCTATCAAAAAGGAACCATGGTAGCTAATGCGCTTTAACATAAATGAGCAACTGTCTCAGAAATGTAAAGTGGTGCCCAATAATAAATCAATAGTGATCTTTCTTCACAAAACAAGTGATAGTGGGTCAGTAACTCAGTCAGTTCAAACTTTAATAAGGCAACAGGACTATAATGTAATATGTAATATGCAGCTTATTATGGGTCAATACTTGGGTCTGCTTTATGAGAAAATAGTGTGGTGTTGGGTGCCTTACGAACATCAGATAGGTGGACCCAATACCGCAACTCCTTCACCTTAATGGCAAAATGCGTGCTAAACACCACAGTGAAGTGTTCCTGAACCTCTGTTGGTTCCAGCAGCAGACGCAGTTGCGCACATAGATCTTGTCCCCTGGAAATAACTGTAGCTCGGAAAGAATTAAATTCATCAGTCGCCGATGTTACTGTTACATCTTTGCTTCTAGGAGCAATCTGTCGAGAGAGCACTTTGATGCATTTTGTCATTCAAGTACCTATGAAGTACCTATGAAATTCCTCCCCCAAAACTCCTTCTGCCCTGTGAGCATCTGATGCTTTGTATGAGGAAGTGTAAAGGCTCACTCCCGTCTTACATATGCATGCCCAAAAAATATAAGACACCCCAATGGGGAATGAGACTATGAGAACAGGTTGCAAGGTTTAGTTGCTTTACATAAAGTTGACATCCAGAGAACTCTGCTGCCTCGAAAGCGCACTGGCAAACATTACAATTATATGACAATATAAAGTAAAACAGTCTCATAGATGACGCAACTAACATAGGGTACTAGAGCAGCACAGGATTGGATAGATAATATAGATGCAAAGGTTCGAGGAGGCGCTGCTTCATCCGGATTGGTTGCCCAGTTGGCAGGAGGGTGAACATCACATGGTCTGGCTGCCAGCGTCCAGGAGAGGTGAGGGTTAGAGCATGGTGAGATATGGCGGACACTAACTAAGCTAGCATGAAAAACTACCACTAGACACACAATAAACAATAATCATTAGTATACCTTTAAGTAAATTGTACAAACCTATAAATTGCATGCATATAATCATAACATCATTCATTAGGACTTATATGGGGTACCGGGCTTAGGGCTCTTGGTTGGCGATATAACCTTGGTGTTTCTCCACGTGTGGAAAGCTTGCTTGTGACGGATTCCTACCTGCTTCCAACTTGCCTTATTTTACTTCGCCAGCACTGCGAGCTGCATTGAGTTCTTGCCGGACACTGCTGCCGCTTCCTGGAGGAGGCGGTGCTTGGGCAAGTCACGTGACTGATCACGTGAGAGTTTAGCGACTGTAAATTGAGCCGCAAACCACTGTTGCGGCGTAAGCCCTTAGGAGCAATGGCGAGGAGCCTCTGTTTGGCGGTAGGCGTAAAAATGAAGTCTGTGACTCCTGCAAACGCTCTGTTCCCTGTTCCTCTGGTGCCTGTTTCGACAGAAGGTATGCGTTGCAAAACAAGGACCCTGTCATACCCATCCATACGTTTGCAACAACGTCGGGAGAACGAGAGGATTGATCAACGCCATTTACCACTCCCTCTCCAGCTGCCCCGTCTGAATGAGACAAGTCAAGTAAGTCTAATTTACTCTGTAGATGAAGAGGATTTCGAAGAGGCTATTGATGTGCAATGCAACGCTGATGCATCTTCTTCGTGTGGGTTAGGCGTGGGAGAGGGTGTTTTTGACTTGAACACCCCTTGTCCAAATGGTCTTGCTGCTGAATTGACCCTATTATCACATGACAGCGACTTAGCAAAAGAGATAAAACTGCATATGAAGGCTGTGAAAGACTCTGGCCTGACCATTGCTCCTATTAGCCATACTGCTGTGTTTGCTGTGCCTAGGTTGGATGTTTTGGTATAGTGACCGAGAAATTGCAAGTATCTCTCTTTTGTCAGAGCACTGTGGAGCCTGTGCCTGTCTCAGCCGCGCTCTCCGAGCAATCTAACCACTACTCCGGTGAGTGTGGATTTGTAATGGCCTCTGCCCCCCTTTCTTCTTCGTTCTCTGATCCTCCAAACAGGCGGAATTCTATTGAAATTGTTAATAAACTTTTGGTTGATCTAGAACAAATCAACAGAGCTCGTGCTAGTTTTAAACAAAATTTGAATCGAACTGTTGACTCAACACAAGCTATAAATATAAGTATTGGTCAAAGCAGACTCATGGCTGAGTCTGATAGTAACTGTTTTTCTGGTTCCATCAAACAAAGAAGGATTGAAGTCAGTGGATCCCCAGAAATACATTGTTCACAACCGAGACCTAGGCCCTCATTACAAGTCAGGCGTTAAGGGTTTAACGGCGCTGTCGGCGCCGTTAAACCCTTAACGCCTGATTCACACTTTAACGCCTGCTTTTTGCAGGCGTTAAAGTCCAAGGCGCTAAGCGACCTTGGTACTAATTACGGCACCGTAATTTACGGTGCTGTAATTAGCGCCTTCCCCATCCCCATTATGCCCTATGGGGCAAAAATGGGAATGGGGAAGGGCAAATGGTGAATGGGGAATTACCGCCCCACTCACCTTGGAATGGGGCGGTAATTCCGCCATCCACCATGCCGGACTCCGGCATGGACCATGGTGCTAATAGCACCATGGTCCAGCGCCGGACTTGCAATGAGGGCCCTAGACCTTCCAATAGCAAGTCTGCTAATATTCCTGATTCCTCTCTCTACAAAGATCAGCCTCACCAATCTAATCGTGCAAGCAAAAATGGTAATATATCAACCTTTCCAACAAATAGTGAGAATGTTGAGAGTCAGACAACAGACTGCTCTTCTGATGATGAATCATCCGAATCTTCTATTATGGAACGTGCGTTTCCCAAGATTCGAAGAACGTACTATAAAACAGCAGCTCGAACTCCTTGTGAACCAGACTATGCACAGATGATGAAAAAACCTCCCAAGAACTTTTACCAATTCTGATGTTTTCCATGTCTATAACACTTTCACCGTTTGTGAAACTATATGAACAGGTTCAAGATGGTGTAAAAGATCTGACAATGTTAGTTCCGCTTTTGAATACAAAAATCTGTGCAATTGACCACGCAAGCGCTTCGGCTACTCAGTTGTTGGGTAAAATGTCAGACAAACTTGACAGCAGTTTAATAAATATGAATGACTGACGGTTAAAAGATGCAGATGACAAAAAATTACTTGCTGAAGTCGCTAAACAGGCTATAAGTATTCTACAACAACAGAGTCTGAAACCTGCCTCAATTCCCTGCGTTGAAGCACCATTTATAGGGCCATGTACTCCTCCGATGGACCGATTTAACATCCCTGAAGTAATTACTATCTCTCCACCAGTTCCCAGGGATTTATTAACCACAGATCTTACTCCTCTACCAACTGCTGGAAAAGTTTGTGTTGTTGAAGTTTCGGCTCTATCGAGTAAAACAAAGACCAATGGTATTCTCCCTAATGTTAAGACCTGTGTTGTGGAAAGTGTTGTACCAGTAAGTGATGTTGACTCTTTCTTTTCTGCTTTACAAAGTGTCAAGCAAAATGATAACGGTGCAAATCAAGCGATTCAGGAGCCTACAACCTCTAACGTAGTATTGGAGGTTGCTGAAACGGTCATTATCCAGGAGGCATTGGTTGATAATATATCCGCAGAGACTGTCGACATCACTGATGAACAAGAGGCTTTGTTTGCCATATTTAATACCAAGATTAAATTGGATGCTAAACATCAGAGTGTGAAAGTAGCTCAGCAAAAAAAATAAAAAAATGTAACCAAGAGGAAACCACGTGCTATGAATGGTTCTCGTAAGTTCTTGCGAAATTTAAAAGCCATCAGCTTTACTCTTAATCCTGCCACAAGTAACAAAGAACAAAAGGATAATTTGGTTGAATCAGCGAAGTCCGTATCTTGTGTTATCTCCGATCCAACTGCTAAATTCCCTGGTTCTGATCTTGAACTTTTAGATCTTTCAACACATGATTATAGTGAGGAATCTGAAATTGTGATAGATACTCAAATAAAAGGTTTAAATGACAATAAACAAGTTAACTTGGCTGGAACTTCTCTTCCTAACATCATTTTACCGGAACCTATGCAGATTTCAATACTGTGTCATTGTGCCCACGAACGAATCACAACCAGCTCGAAATTCTAAACCTGGAAGCCCGAGGGTTCTTACTCTGGGAGAAAGATGGAAAAATCTATCATTGTACGAACATGGCAAATTGAAGGATTCAACCTCCTTGGATGTGAATAATCGGATAGGGATTTCTCCAATTGACTCCGTTGAGCCTATGATCGTTAACAAACAAGAGAGTGGGCACAGGAACAAACATTTTATAAGAGCATTATCAAATGAGCGTGGCTTGAAACAAGCTTCTTCTTTGAAGAATCAATCAAAACTGCCAATCCCTAAAAAGCCGACTTTTAAATACCAACTGATTTTAGAACGTATAGTGTCCACTAATGATGGTCTCACACTAAATCGGAACAATGTCCTTCGTTTATTCCCTTATGTTCCTAATCTTCGCACAATTGAAACGGGGCTCATTGGAACTGTGGAATTCTACGAAGAACCACAAAATGTCACTGTGCGATTGCATATTAACTCAGGGATCATACGCAATATCCTTTTGGACTCTGCAGTTGTTCTTTTATCAATGGGTTTTGATATTCGAGAAGACCAAATTCCACAGGAAACCAATTTATCTGTTCAGAAAGATTGTATCCTTTCAAGGTCGATTCGATCTGTCTCCCCATTGCAATCTAAGCATGCAGTTGGGCTCCTTGGTGGACCTGGGATAACCCACCTTATGGAGACCCCAATTGACCCACTGAGGAGACGATGAACTGCCCTCTAAGCCAACAAACATTACTCAGATGAGTGAACAAATTCAAATAACCTTTTCATGTGACAGACCTGCTGCAAAAAACAAGAACGTTACGGATGCCGTTGGAGTCGGAACCACGCAGTCGAATGAATGGGATTGGGTTGCTAAATCCTTGGCTAACAACCAACGAAGCTAATGTTCAACGCCCGGAAATCCAACTTTTTGGACGCTAGCATCATGGAACTCCCGTGGGTTTAGCCACCTGTTTTCTTACTCCTGGCTTACGGGGTTGGACATTGTGCGCATCCAGGAGACGTGGTTATCAGAGCTTCCGATATGCGATGAGTTCGAAGTGGCCTTAAATCCTGCGATCCGGAATAAATTAGGCAGACCAATGGCTGGTCTATTAATTATGATAAGGAAAAGCTCTGGCTACCAAATCAAAGAGAGTAGAAACATAACACTGTACGTTCAATTTGTCTCCGATAGATTAGAGAACAAAGTAAAATGTTCTGAGGATATCATTTCGATCATTAATGTGTATTGGCAACATCAAGCGACTAGTGCAAACGTGTTTATTGATCAAATTTCAATCCTTCTTGATACCATCCATGAAAAGGAACTGTCACCCAAAATTATTTTGTGTGTTGATTTAAACATCGATTGCCTAAAAGCACAGATAAAGCCATCAGATGCGATTACTACTACTCAAAACGATGCCTTGTTGTGTATCGCAGAGATGTCTGCACGAGGAATGTCGATGCTTAACGGATGTACCATTGGAGACATCCCTGCGAAACCTACTTGGAAAAGGATGACTCAAAAATCTAATCTTGACTACTTTTATGTCTCTGATGACCTTCATGCTCGGGTGCTGTCACTTCAGGTGGTGGAAAAACAAATGAAAGGGATCATAATTTATTGAAATTAGTAATTGCTGCATCTGACAAGCCGATTGCCTATTGGGGACATGATATTTCTGTTGAATCCAATAGGATCCGTCTGCGTCTAGAAAACAAAGTGGTTAAGAACTTAAATCAAGCGTTCTTAAGGGTCCCGAACCAAATTGAATATCAGCATTTACTAAAACAATTCAAAGAGTCCAACAAAGGACCAAGAAGCCAAACGTTTCAAAGAACGCATGTCTTTGATTTGAACATCTTGAAACACAAACGCACTATGAGAATGGAGATTCGACAATGTTCTAGAGATTCGACCAGTACCTCCATCTTTCAAAGGAAAAAAATAAAGCAATCATATAAAAACTGGTTAAAACAGCATAGCGCGTCTCTGCTCCAACTTGATGCGGAAGACATGATGTCAAAACTGGCAAACAAAAATACCCGATACTTCTGGAACCTTATAAATAATCTTAGTGCTCCTCGAGCTGCCTTACAAGAAAATGTGGTATCAGAGGAAAGCTGGATTAATCATTACTCATTACTTTATAGTTCCAAGGGTAATACTAGAATATCACCGCTGCCTGAGCTTAATCAGTGGGACCTAATATTTGAGAAATCTGACATCTTGGAGACCATTACCAAACTAAGTTCATCTCGAGCCCCTGGGCCCGATGGCTTGACCAACTTCACCTTGAAACAAAATCCGATTGAATGGACAGATTTTTGCCACAATCTCTTTACCAAGATTGCCCTTACTGCCACAACACCAACTACTTGGAAAAGTGCTATAATTGTGCCAATTTTTAAAAAAGGTAATCGTTCGGATCCTAGCAATTATCGACCTATTGCTTTACTTGATGTTTTGGGAAAGATTTATGCAACCTTTTTACTGCGCGATCTACAGAAATGGTCATTATCTAGTAATCATACAGACATCCGACAAACTGGGTTCATTAAAGGTGTTGGCTGTAGCCTTAACCTTTTTCTAATTAATCTGTTGAAAATGAATAAACTGCAAGCTGGTGGAAAAATGTACATCGCATCCATCGATTTATCTCACGCTTTTGATAGTATTAATCATGAACTACTATGGGAAAAGATGACTGAATGGAACTGTCCTGCCAGCTTACTTCTCGCCATTAAAGATCTACATACCAATACAAACATACGTATTAGGTTGGATAAAACTGGTAGGCTGTCTGAGGCCATTCAGACATTTTGTGGGGTAAAACAGGGCTGCCGTTTAGCAGCAATCATTTTCATGCTCTTTTTGTCAGATGTGGATCAAACCCTGAAGGAAGTTGCCTCATTTCCTCCAAAAATCAATGGTTGTCATATTGGCCATATGATTTACGCAGACGATCTCATTTTGGTTGATTCAACGCTGATTGGCTTACAACGTAGTTTGAATGCCCTTCAAAAATACGTGAAAAATAATGACTTGGTTATCAACACTACCAAATCTGAGATTATAGTTTTGCAAAAGCTACAAGGGTCCCATGTACGAACCAGACAAAAATTTTGTTGGCACCTGGGTGACAAAATGTTGAATATCACCTCACAAATCAAATATTTGGGCACTGTGTTTAACTCGAACATAAACGATGCACCTTGGGATAATCACATTAAAATGAAATGCAAGAAACTGGCAATTCAAGCGGCTTGGCTCAATAAAAAATATGGTAAATTTTCGCTTCTACCGGTGTTATCGTTCTATAAACAGAAAGCTGTGCCCGCACTTCTGTATGGAACGGAGCGTGCCCTTGGGTGCTCTGCTGGTTTATGGAACCATTTGGAAAATATGTTTTGGTTACGTGTCTTATCTCTTCCATGGGGTACACCAACAGCATGCATCAGATATGAGCTCGGTCTAGTCTCACTCAACGCAAGAGTCTTTTGGTCCACGCTTAATTTGTATCGAAAAATAACACTATCTTCGCAAAACCCCCAATTTGAAATTTTGAACCCGGCGAACCAGACGACGACTGTGTCTGTTTTCTCTATGTGAGTAGAGCGTTCAAAGGAGATCCTGATGGAATTGGGCACCGACATTCACACACTGCAGACAAATCCTAATCATGTTAAGTTAAAGTTGTGGAGACAAAATTGGATTTTAACGAGTGAGCAAAGTCAAAAATATTGCATAATGAAAAATGTGCCTCCCCTGAAAAGAAGTGTTAACCAAATCCAAAATTATTTCGCAAAATTTCCAGATACACATTGAAGGAAAATCTACATGAAATTTCGTCTAAATGCCTTTCAGACGAGAGAACGCACTAGCTTATGGGTGAATGATGCTACCATACCGAAATCATGCAGATTGTGTAACGAATCGGAGGAAACACTTAGACATCTAATATTGACGTGCCCAGCCTTATCTGGTGAAAGATGTAACAATCTGGGGAAATTCAGCAGTGCACGTCCATCATTAAGCCTAGAAGATTGGTGGCAAGTACTTTTTGATGAAAGTGACAGAAGACTAACTATAGCCCTGACTTTTTTTTTAGAAGCCATTTTTTCTCGGAATGCCTTTTCTGTGATCTAAAATGGTGACAGACTGACTTAACTAATGAATGTTGCATTTAGAAAAATCGCCTTTTTAAAAAAAAAAGAAAAAAAAAAAACATTCTGGCCCTTGTTATCTGTCAAGATGGATTGTGTGATGTGTAATATGATGATGTGTTCTTCGTTTTTTTTTTAAAGGTTTGTAATAAACCAAATAAAAAAAAAATAAAAACAAAATATATAACCTTGGTTATGGGGCAGGCCTTTGCTCATCAGAGGTCTGGATTAGTAGGGGCCACTCTGGGGTGGGCTGCACAGGAGGGCCACACTTCTGGTACATAAAGGGAATACCTTACGGGGCACAGGTTATAGTTGCAGTAATTTTCCAACAGCGGGGGTAAGAGGGCACAGGCGGGTTTGCGGAGATGGATGAGTTACAAGATAGGATATCGGCCGGTCCACACACTGGACAGTGATCTCAGAGGAAGAGTGAGATGCTAGATTTGTATATTTGTTTCAATTATCGCAGGTGCATCCGTGAGAAAGGGCTTTCAGACAGAGTGAGAAAAGGTGGGGGCCATGAGCGCGGTGCACGTGGCGCTCAGAGGGGAGAGAAGCCTTCTCGTATTTTTGAAGTGAGGCCTAGTCCAAAGATGGAGTCGAGGGCACACAAAATGGAGTCCAAGTGTCCCCTGCAATAGCCCCATTTGGTGCTAATGTTAGCATACAGGCAATGGAGTCATCGCCCGCTATTGCACGAGCAAGTGGTCCACATTGTGCTGAAGGTGTGAAGGGGCCCAAACGACCCCTTACTCCCACACAGAAGTAAGAGGTGTGCATTCTTTTCCCCATCATTATCTTGTGTGGGGACAAGGGGTGGTCTATGCTGAGCTGCGTTCTCAGGATAAATAAAACCAGAGGGAGACATTGCAACCAGTTCCTCCTTAACGTTACACATAACTAAGGCAATTTGCTTTTTAAAAGGCTGTTCATTTTTACTACAATTCCGTTGGCTTGAGCGTGGTATATGTTAAATTCCTAATAAAGATGCTATCTCTTTAAATAAATAATTAATGAAGTGATTTCCATTATCAGATTTTAGGACCTCACACCCCCCCAATGAGGAAATACCTTGCGTACCAGAATTGTTGCTGCACATTTTGCATGTGGGTGTGCACAAGGGTCAGCCTCAACTCAATGGGAAAACTGACATACTACAACAAAGAGGTAACAGTAATTACTACACCTGTTAGACATTTCCGCATAGTCAATGTGAAGTTCCCAGAATGGCCTAGTGGGATAGGGCTATGTGCCATACAACATACTGAGAATCTGGCCATTATTGTAGGGATGGCACATTCTGAAGTTTGCCATATACGTGTTGAGAAATGACTGCTTTTTGGGAGCAAACCTGTCCTCCAAAATATCTGCAGCAATGTGCTGTTTCAAAACATGTGCCGGGTAGTGCAGCTGCTCAAAAGCAACTCTTAGAAACTCCCATGGCATTAGCACCTTCCTTGTAACATTTTGTCTCCAAATCAGGTCTATCAGGGACTACCTCTTCACCCACATGCCCTTTTCCTCTTGGGGTGCATGTCCCTAAAACCACATTATTTGTATAACTGGTACTGCAGTGTATGGAATAATTCATTGTAACTGCTGCTTTGTCACCACAGGATATATAGTGACACCTGGTCCCTGTGATACCCCACTTCTCTGGCGGCCTTGTCTGCTGCATCATTGCTGAGGGAAATAGGGTCTATAATTTGGGGGTGGGTGGTGCATTTCACCCCAGCTACAAAGGGGGGTGTAGTGAAGAAAAAAATCAATCTTTCGAATAAGGACGCATGCTGTAGAGGCATGCCATCGGAACTACAAAACCCCTTTCTTGTCCATCTAGAAAACCCTAAATGGACAGTTATGGTGATGTACGTTGAATCAGAATAAATGGTCATCAAGCATCCCTGAGAAATAATGTGTTGGTAATGTTTTCTTAACAACTTCATATTCCCCATCTGCAAGGTGCACTACCACCGCCCCACTGGCCAGTCTCCTGATCTATGGTTGATGAACCATCAATGAAAAGGGCCTCCTTCTCCTCTGCTTTGTCCTCCCATGCCCACACCAGATTTTATTCAGGGACCACCATAAGTGACACCATCAGACACCTCTTCTCCTTCCTCAACAGGTACAGCTTTGAAAGTGTTTGGTTAGTGTGGATTTTAATCATTCCAGTATTGCAAACACACCATGATCTACATATAATGTAACTTAGCACCCCATAGTGACGGTTGAGCTTTTCTCTCTAGCAAAAGCCACAGCAGCCAAAGTCTGTTGGTGGGAAATTGTTTCTGCATTCCTGAATCTACACTACTACTGTAATATGCTAAGGGCTTTTGTCCCAGCAATCCTTATTGAGCCAACACGGCAGTCATTACTTGTACATTAGACTGTGAGAATAAATAGCATTATTTTGTGTTATCATGGTTTGCCATTACTGAAGCATTACTTAGAGCATTTTTCAATTCTGTGACACATGTCAACATTTTGTTTGTCCATGTCAGTGACCCTTCCTTTTCTGTGCTTTTTGAGTCCCTGTAAGAGAGATTTTGTGTAACTAGAATGGTCAAAAATCCAAGCTGTACATTAGTTACACAAACCCAGAAATGGTTGCATCTCTTTAACTGTAGAGGGCTGTGTTGTATTCTGCACTGCAGCAGCTCTTTCCCAGATTACTCTTTCCCTGCTGATATTATTTGTCACAAATACACAACATCCTTCTGACAATATTGCATTTTCTCCTAGTCTACCATGTATTCACTGTTTGTAAGCAAAGCTAATAGTGTGTTAGAATCTGCTCTGCACACCTCGTCTGTGGTGCTACATACTAGAAGATCATGTACATCCTGAATGATTTTGCATGGTACATCTATGTTGCCCTAATCCATGTGTAGTACTCTGTTAAAAATGCACAGGGACTTGTTGTACCACTGTGGGTGTTTGGTGTGTTTGAACCACTGCCCACTGTAAATAAACACAGAAAGATAGTGAGAACCAGGGTGTGATGGCATAGAAAGAATGCATTTTTCAAATCAATAACAGTACAATGGATGGCCTCTTTTAGGATGTTACAAAGTAATGTGGCGGGATTTGATACACATATTAATTCTACCTGTAATTATATTACCTTGGACATTGTCTTGGGGCACTGCCGGTCTAAATAGAAATGCTGACAGAACTCTCCATGGCTTGCTTTGAATGCCAAACACCCAACTCAGCAACACTGTTACTCCATAAATAAACAAATGTTGGTGCATCGGTACAATCCTAGTAACGTAATCACTGAACAATGCTCTTGTTATTTCCAAGACCCTAACATAAGAAACTCCTCGTGTTGAACATACTATGCCCTCTATCTGAAAATGACATGGTCTTGTTCAATTTGCTCAACAGATCCTTTCCCATCAAGTTTACCAGTGTCGACTTCTAAAACAATAGTGGTGCTAAGACCTCATGGTTACCTACCTTGATGGCGAAATGTTCTGTGAATGAAACTGAATTTATTGCCCAGAGAATATCTGCATACCCATTACTTTATCTGATAAGAGGAAGTGCCCTTCCTTAATGCATGATTTTGTTGCACTTGTGTCAACCATAAAAAACAATGATTTGCGGCTAATCTCCACACCAACCAGAGGTTCCACTTTGTGGTCAGTGTTGACTGACAGGACTGGGCACATCAGGGTTCTCTGTGGGCTGACCTAATCGGGATAGGTGTTTGACCCTTGGAATACGAAAGGGTTACCGCCCACCACACTTGTCCCTGTGTATGATGTCACTCTGCCGTGAGGAAAAGCATGGTTGTCCCAAACTTGCGGGGCTTACTATTGTGGCTGTTGCTGCGCATACACAATCACAGTATTGGGTGTTGGAGGTTGCATCTGCTGTGGCATGGGTGCTTGAAATTGTTACTGGACTTTTGTATCTGCTGGGTTGCTTGTGTGGGCATTGCATTATATGGAACACTTGGAGCCATCGCCCGTACTGCTTCTAATATGTAACTGACACTGCCAGTCCACTAGGATATGCTCTGGGATTAGATGCATAAATGTGTCTGCTCCTACATTCTTGCGCAATGTAATCCATTTTCCTACATTACCAACACAGTCCTGACCCACCAACCCTCAGCCGCATCCCACCAATTAATCCTTCTCCACCTCCCCAGCCCCCTTGAAACCTTTCTGTTTCCAGTGGAAATCCTCCTGGATAACTTCCCTGGTAGTTATCTAGATCCCCTTGGTGTCCCTCTATGGTCTAATCTGGTGTCATTTTCACTTCTAGCAAAGCCATTTGCTGCTCCACCTGCTCTATGGGTGACCCCTTAATCACTGCTCCTTCTATGCTCAATGTTGCCAATTTCTCTTGAACTGACCTCGCCTCTGCTTTCTTTGCGTTATCCAGTACTTTCGTTTTCTTCTCCTGTCACATTGTACAGTGATGCACTATAATCAACTGAATGTCTTCCCATCCCTTGGCCTCAATCCCTACTACCTTATCCAAGTTCACCTTCACCTCCATGTGGTAAAATATGTCTATTGTCTCAGCCCTTCACAACTGCTGAATCTGCAATAAGTACTGTGCTGGATCGTTGTCTTCCTTCATAGTGCGCTTCATTATTGAGTGTATGTCAGGGTATGCTCTTCCTAATGGAGCCCACACTCTAGCTCGACAATCATGAAAGTGTGCCCCATCTTGATTGTCATTAACCACTCATACCCCTGGATATCCTGCCTTCTTCCAAATGTCATCTGCTTGGTGCACATTGCAGCAAACAAGCTGTTCCTATATCCTCCTGCCAATGTAATACCTGATTTCAGTTTCTTGAGCACATAAATGCACTTGGCCACTCCTGCAGCAGCTTAATCCAAATATTTTTTTAATCCATGTGTGGCCAGGGAACATAATGTGCTCTGAGAGGGCTATATATAACAATGGCAACTGTGTTCCCACCTGCTTCCCTGGTAACTTCTTCCACCCTCGCTTCCCTTTTACCTCTGGCATACGACCTGGTTGCACTCTTAATCTTAATCTTGGGCCCACAAAACTCTCTACTCTTGCATCCCTCTAAGCGGCACATCTTCTCCCTGTTCCTCATCTCTCCCCTACTCTTTCTCCTGCTCCACTGTTCCTGCATCACCTTGTGATCGAATGGATTTTCATGCCAGGCACAAGAAAGCCTCCAGCCACAACTCCAGGCACCCTCCTCTCCTCACCACCTCTCTTCTTAACTAGATAATAAAGAGACCCCCAATATCTCTGCCAATAACCAAGGGAGAAACAACACAATTTCAAGCCCCAAGAGACTGCCCGCACCCCCTACAATCACACCCACCCCCACCCCAGAACCGCAACAAGACCCCACACTATACAGAGCCCTAATCAATGCCAGGTCCCTGACCACTCATGCTTAAGCATTAATGACCTAATAATAACCTTGAACCTAGAACTACGGGCTATTACGGACACATGGCTTCACCAAGCCTCTGGCCCTGCAATGTCCTTAGTACTACACAAAGACTTCACTATCCTCAGATTTGAAAGAACAGACTATTGTGGGGCAGCGGTAGCTCTCATACATACGGACTCCCTCCAGATAAGATACTGCAGCTTCTCTACAGTTGGCCACTGCGAACAATTATTAGTTAAACTTGCCACCACACCTACAGATACCATCACCATACACATCCTTTACCACCAGCTAGCGTTTTCTCCTACCTTCGAGGAAAACCACATCCATACAATAGTTGAAAACATCAAACACACTTCTAGAGCAATACTACTAGGAAACCTCAACCTAAGCCTCCATGAACCATCAGACCATTCAGCAACAGGTCTTGCCAATGCCCTCTCATACCTAGGCTTCAAGCACTGCGTCACATCCCCCACACACATCAAAGGCAGAACCCTGGGCTGGATAGCCGATCTGAACAGTCAAATCACCATCACCTCAAACAATTCATGCCCTTGGTCAGACCATCACGTCATTGGGGGTCATTCCGAGTTTGGAGGTAGCCATGGTGCTATCAGCACCATGGCTGCCTCCAAACTTGAGTCCGGGTAGTCAGAATGGGGACATACCGGGACATTCCGACCTATGCGGACCCTGTAAGTCCCCATTTTGAATACCATTCCCCATTCCCATTCGAGCCTCCATAGGGCTCAAAGGGAATGGGGAAGGAGCTAATAACGGGCCCACAAATAGTGGGCCCGTTATTAGCTCCATGGTCCCTTAACGGGTTCCACTAAGGGTGGCTATTAAAACCAGCCGTCCCTAGTGGGACCCGCTAAGGGACCTCGGGATGCGGCAGTAGGGGGTTAACGGCACCGGCATCCTTACCGGTGCCGTTAACCCCCTAACGCCATACTCAGAATGACCCCCATTGCCTTTACCTTCCCTTCATTCAGGCAAGCCCCACCTACCCCACCACCACTGCCACCCACCTGGTCACGAAGCTCAAAATCATCTCCAAATAATCTATGTCCCCCTACCTCATGCCCCTAGCTCTGGAGAATCCAGCCTTAAACAACCCTAAAAATGTAACCGAGGTCTACACAAGCACCGTAACCAAAGCCATACACTTAGTAACCCCACTCCTTCCAGAAACACAAAACCTACATCCCACTGTAACCCCTGGTTCACCCCCAAGCTCCAAGAACTTCACTCTCAGAAAAGACAAGCATGAGCTCTCTGGAAACAGAACATTGCATAACACCCCAACCTATTATAACTGGAGGGTAAGCTCATGAACAAGTGGAAGGACTTGGGAGCTAATAATATTTGAAACAAGTGGGGAGGCGTCCTGCCACTTACTTTAGGTCCATTTACCTGTATGGTAAAGGCTGAATTTCTTTGCATGCTAATTATGACAGTGGTTATATTATTTAACTGACTGTCATAGGTTTTCTTAAAAGATGAGCAAGAAATAGACCCTTATGGAAATGCATCATAGCATACTTTTATTATTCTGCTAGTGCTAGTAGGTACACAACATATTTTATGCTTTTAAAGTTTTTACAAAAATAAGTGTAGAAAATGCTATTTCATAATATGCATCTTAAATCAGAATACATTCATTTTGTTTTACAAATGCATTGGAAAAAAGAAAGAGTGAGTGACAAACATGGTTGTGACAAACATTCAACAAATGCACTAAAAGAGTGTAACAAATGTGATATACAAAATCACCATTAATATTGTTTGTTCGTGTCTTGAATAAAGCATATAATCAAGACTGTATGGTGTTTGTAAGCTCTAGAGAAGACAGGGACCTAGTCGTTGGTCAACGTCAGGAATCAAATCAGGTTATGAGACGGGACTGTGGGAATGTAGCCCACAAAATTATGTAGCCCCGTGACGTTTCGGCAATAAGCCTTCTTCTTGGGCCTTGACTTGGTCTCCCCTGTGTGTGGAGAAAAGGAGGGAAAAAATAAAGAAGATTCTAAGTAAAATTCAAGGGCAGACTTACTACAGAGTACATCTAAAAAGAAAGCTGAGTCTGTAGGTAGTTTGACCTGCATGCTTTAAAAATTAATCAGGACCAATATAGGTACAACAGTGGAGTTGTCCTAGTGCTTGCTGGACACTTAGGTACTAACCTGAAAAAAGTATAGGGTTCTAAAGGTGGCTTCACGGAGATGGAGGCGGGGAATACTGTTAGGCTCTCCAACATCAGGTATCTGGTAATTCGAGAGTTGTGCGTGGATTGTTTGGTTACTACAGATACTGGAAAGGAGACAGGGAGACAGAAAAAGTGTCTCTCAGTCATATGTTGAGATTTAACATACTCTGGGTGCTCACAGAAAGGGGCAATCAAACTTTCAAGTTTACACATTTGTCTCTAAAATATCTGAGTAAAGTTGATACATTTGATGGACTTTTTTATTTGGTGTTACGCTAATATTTTCTGAAAAATTGTGAGGTACAGTTACACCAGCATCTACTGGACACTACTATAAAAGTCCCAACAAACCCACTTAGTTATCACTGATACATGCCCCATTACCCTTATTGTGGTTTGCTACAGTGGATTGTTCCATGTCAAGCCTTCTCAGCTTTTGTAAGAAGAGATGTGGCCTTCTGATATCACCTCTCAGAGTGTCTTATTGTGACTGAATGGCATATGTGAGTGTGGACTAGCCCGAGCATTTATGATTTTCGCATTTAATATGATGCAGTTAAATCAGACTTGCTAATCAGATGCCCCTTTCAGAATATGCCAAGCTATAAAGTGTAGGATGCCCCTTTCAAAATATTCCATGCTAAAAAGTGCAGTGCAAAATGGAACTCTGCTTAGCCTGTCTACAGATAGCCCTCCCCAGCTGCCTTGTAGTTTGGCAACATTACAATCACAAAGTAGCATGTGCATTTCTTCCAAAATTCGGATGAAACCCAGGTCCAACAATCTTCAAACATGGGTATCCCTGACCCTACTTCTAGGTGGCATAACAACATCTGCATATAGGACATTTTGAGATGGTGGTGTCTGGGCCAAAATCTATTGTCAGCTTGGTTACTAGTGACTTATTCACTGACAGGGTCGATCGTGAATCTGTGTCTACAAACTGTGTTTCAATCAAAACAACAATTTTTTCGAGAACAAAAAATTCCATTTTAAGCTTCCGGGGAAGGGTTGTCACCATCTACAGAAGACATAAAATCTAACCAGTGGATTAGCCCAAACAAGAGTATAGACAGTTTACACCAGGGTAGTAATTAATAGAGATTCTTTGATGCAGTGCATACAGGAGAGAGGACATACCTAAAGTAGCCATGAGAAGAATGCCAGTCCACAGCAAAGTCCCATCATTTCGGATTCTTCCATGGATCCCAAGCTTTCTGTGCCCCTCCTCCCCCCACACACACACAAAATGCAGACAAATCTCTCTAATGTAAAATACCAAGCAGAACACTCTGCACACTGGAGACATTATTGGGACAAATGCACAAGGCTAGAATGGAACCAATCTGCTGTTGCAGATTCTGAATTCGAGGAGAAAAAACAGGCATGCATTGTTTTTCAGAACATGCATTCTGAAAAACATAGATTTAATGCCATGTAATTATGGTTATATGGGAATGGGCGGTTTTCCTCCTACTATATAAGGGCCACAAGCATGCTCATTTTTCAGTTGTTACCCTCTAACTGGGAGCCACCAGCATAAGAAATGTTCAGCTTTTCCCCACTTCCTGATAATGTGTTGGGGTTTCCCTCCTATCTGAGAGCCACCGATGTGAAAGCACATGAGAGCTGACAACATCAGTATTTGTTATGTTCTTGCCACTTCCTAAGAGACGGGAGCATGACAACTGGCACATGTTTAGTGATTCACCAACCTGACACTAGACGAGCCCATGAGGTGAAATCTATGAAATTGTTTTTCTCTTGATAAGTCACCCTCCTACTTGAGAACCACGCACAAGACATTTTTTGGATGCATCCATCTACCCAACATGATCATTTTTCCTGATCTCTCATCTTCCTGAGAATTGAAAAGATGCAACTCTTTCAGATTCTACCCGCTACTTGAGAGCCAAACACATGAACATGTGTTTGCATTGTCCACCCTACCTGCTAGCTGCCAACATTTGAATATGTCATGTTCTCCCAGTGATATATGAGAGAAGAGTGACCCAAACACCGATTTTGCCAGGGGCATACTTGTAATGGTGAGTGCAATGTAGGCCATAAATTGAGTACAGAGAAAAGTCCAACAGCGGAACAAAAAGTGTTAACAACAGGTGCCTTTAAGCATATTGACTGTGGGGAGAGGAGATCATGGGGGACACCCAAAAAAACACAAAGGGGGACATCTTGATGAAAAGATATTCTTACCGTTGTTGTGTAGGCTTTATTAGGCTGTGTCAGATTTCGGTAGGGAGACAGTCAGTAAATGCACCAGCAAACACATGTACTATGGTGCTCCAAGTACTGGTTTGATATTGTGATGTCGTCACATAACTCCCTAGTCACGTGGAGAGGAACACGGGGGCGGCAGGAAGGGGAGGGACAGGAGATGACGTGGGGCAGGCACTTCGGGGTAACGAGTTAGATAATAAAGGATGTGTTGAAGAAGACTCCGCGTCCGTGCTTTATTTGGGATGTGATATCTCTACACATATCGACACTGGCGACGAGCGAATTCACGCAGCAGGATCACTTTCCCGGCGCTTTAGGCGCAACGGCAGTGTACGGCGGGTGGGAGTAGGTATACTCCCCGCTGACTGAAACTCCCCCCAGAAGTCCGAGCGGGGTGTTCGCAAGTACCCGTCAACGGCGACAAGCACATCCGCGGGTGGAGCGCGTCGGCTCCCTGCAATTGTCACGCACGTTATCGCAGGTGGAGCGCATCGGCTCCTTGCGATCACTCGCGTCCAGAGTGGCAAATTTGTCCGTGAGTGGAGCGCATCGGCTCCTCACGCAGAAGCGCGTGAGTGGAGCGTGTCGGCTCCTCACAGCGTTTCTCGTCAACGGCGTGCAAGGGATTCGCAGGTGGAGCGCATCGGCTCCCTGTGACGGCTCATTCTCTGGAAGGGGATTTGCCTGTGAGTGGAGCGCATCGGCTCCTCACGCAGAAGCGTGTGAGTGGAGCGTGTCGGCTCCTCACAGCGTTTTCCTGCCAAAAGGCAGTGGCACCAGTGGGTGGAGCGCATCGGCTCCCCACGCTCATAAAGGTACGCTCGCATCAAGCGGAACACACGCGAGTGGGGCACATCAGCTCCGCACAAAGACTTTCTCTTTTAAAAAAAAAAATAATAATAATAATTGTGGAAGCCACGCGGGTGGAGCACATCGGCTCCCCACACAAACACCTTCACGTCACACGGAACATCCACCATTTTCAAACCTCGAGAGAAAACGTAGCAGTTGTCATCCACTACATTCAGTAAGTGCACAATTTTATATCGCTTGTCATGCTTGATGACTCATCTGAGGAATCACTAACAGTTCAAGTAACTCCTGCTAGAGCAACACGCACAAGCATGACGGACGGCCTGATAACACAACTACCCCCCAATTTTGACCTAAGTGACACCAGCACACTGGGACCAAGGTGGAAAAAGTGGGTGAGGGACTTTGAAGTGTGTCTCAAGGCGGTAGGTCCTTTGGAGGATGAAAGGAAACACAGCTTACTCACCCATGCCATAGGATCAAATGTGAGAGACATTCTAGATGAAATTCCTGAAGATGACATAGACACCTACACCAAATTGAAGACAACCCTAACCAACTACTTCACGCCACACACAAACGTGGACTATGAGCGTCACATCTTTCACACCACTAAACAACTAAAGGGTGAAACAATGGATGCGTTTGTGATGAGATTAAGAATAAAGATGAAACACTGGGATTTTAACAACTACTCAAATGAAGAAGCACTTCGCTCACAGATAATTGTAGGGTGTGAAAGCGGTGATTTCAGAAAACGACTTCTACAAAAGGCTCGAAATCTGGAAGAGATTCTACGCCTGGCTCGATCCGAGGCGGCACTAACAGCACAGGTAGAAGGTCTTGATGGCATCACCATCATTCATGGGAAGCATGAGAATCTACATAAACTTGAGAGCACTATCAAAGGAAACACAGATCCATTTTGTTATCGTTGCAGACATGAATATCCTCATGAAGGCACATGCCCTGCTATGGGTCAAGTCTGTTCTGCCTGTGGGGGAGAAAATCATTACAAGGCTGTATGTTTCATATATTGTAGCAAAATGCGAGGAAGTGGAAGAAATAGACGCTCCACACCAGAAAGAGAACTGAGGCGTCTGAGTGCCAATCGTGACTCACGCTACCAGAATAACGCGGCACGCCGCCGACAACGAGAAGAACCGTCGGATCGAAAACAATCAAGGACCCCGGAGATATGTCAGGTGTCTGGTAGAACAATCGCATTCTGACAGCATCTCTAGCACCTCCTCAGAGGACAAACCCAAGAAGGAATGAAATCTACGAAGAGGAGAACCACGGATAAAAGGCTACTTATATGCACTTGGAAACCCCACTGCAAAAGAAAATAGCCCTACTCTCATCATCAATGTCAACCAAGTGGCTGCCGAATTTCTGGTGGATACCGGAGCCACGGTAAACGTGGTGAGTGAGGAAGTGTACAACAACATGCCAAACGCACCACGTTTGCAACCAGCTAGAGCACTCATTTTTCCGTATGGCTCCAAGATGCCGCTACCGTGTAAAGGCTTCTTCACGGCATCATGTCGATACAAAGATCACGTAAAGGAAATACCCATGCATGTTCTTGAAGCTGCCACCAACAGTGGATGCATTCTTAGTTACAAATCTGCGGTCGACATGGGTCTAATTCATGTCCTGTATAGACTCATGATGCATAAGCACCTGGACCCCACCGCCAACATTGACAAAATTTTCCCTGCATTGTTCAAAGGACTCGGAAAATTGAAGGACAGACAAATTGAACTACATATAGACAACAGCATTCCCCCTGTAGCGCAGCATTACCGCGGTATTCCCATCAATATACAAAAGCAAGTGGAAACCGAACTAATGAAACTCTTAGAGGCAGACATAATTGAACCTGCTGAAGGCCCCACGCCTTGGGTATCCCCCATAGTGCCAGTCCCAAAAAGAGACTCTGCTGACATTCGCATTTGTGTGGACATGTGAAGACCAAATGAAGCAATCCTGAGAGAACGTCATCAATCTCCTAGGATAACGGACATGGTGCATCTGCTCAATGGAGCCACAGTGTTTTCAAAACTGGACCTCAATAGAGGGTACCATCAATTAGAACTCCACAAAAGGTCCAGATACATCACCACTTTTGCTACTCACCTGGGCCTCTATAGATACAAGCGGCTCAGTTTTGGAGTTTCTTCAGCAGCAGAAATTTTTCAATCAGAAATTCATAACATAATAAAACACGTGCCAAATTGTTTGAACTATAGTGATGACATCTTAGTATTTGGACAAAATCAAGAGCAACACGATGACACCCTTATGCGTGTGTGCATGGCACTGGAGGAAGCACACCTCACCCTGAACAAGGACAAATGCAAATTTAGAAAACCAACCCTGCGATTTTTCGGCCACATCTTCTCTAAAAATGGAATGACACCGGATCCTGAGAAGGTCAGTGCACTCACCAGCACAACACCACCAACCTCCGTCACTGATCTGCGATCGTTTCTAGGGCTTGCAAGTTATTGCACAAGATACATTAAGGATTTTGCATCGGTCAGTGCACCCTTGAGAGCCCTCACCAAACTTAACGCTGATTTCCGATGGACGGATGAATGCCAACAAGCGTTCCAAGTCATCAAAGATCGCATTGCAGATGCCAAAAACATGGCATATTTTGACCCACGGAAGCACACAGAATTAATAGTAGATGCTAGTCCAGTTGGCCTAGGGGCCATTCTAACTCAACTTGATCGCAAAGATGACCGGTCCATACACATAGTATCCTATGCCAGTCGCAGCCTCTCAAAAACTGAACAAGCATACTCACAAGCTGAGAGGGAAGGTTTGGCTGTTGTGTGGTCATGCAAGCACTTTCATCTTTTCCTGTACGGGAAACCTTTCACAATAGTCACAGACCACCAGGCATTGCTATTCATCTATGGCAATGCCCAAGCCAAAATGCCTCCCAGAATAGCTCGATGGGCTCTAAGGCTACAAGACTATCAATTTGACATCATTCATCGACCCGGAAAAGAACAAAATCCAGCAGACTTCCTTTCGCGTCATCCCAGTCAAAATTGCAACCCCGATCCATCCATTGCAGATCAGTACATCATGTATGTGGTCCAAGAAAGCACACCACAAGGTTTGGACATGGAACAAATAGCCAGAGAAACCAACTCGGACCATGCGATGCAGGTCATCATGAGATGTCTTGAGACAGGTCACTGGAAACAGGCAAAGCCACTCAAAGAAGATGCAGAAGAGGAAACTAGACAAGACATCACCTGTCTACTCACAGTAAAGGAAGAGCTCGCTGAAACAGAAGGACTCTTACTGAAAGGGACAAAACTAGTGATTCCTCGTTCGTTGAGAAAAATGGTCCTTGAGCTTGCGCATGAAGGACACCGAGGAATAATGTCCACTAAAAGGATGCTGCGACAAAGAGTATGGTTCCCTCAAATGGACACACAAGTGGAGGAACTGCTCAAAAACTGTCCCACGTGTGTGGTTCTTAACCCTCAAACTAGACCTGAATCGCTCAGAATGACTGAATTGCCCAACGGAACCTGGGAAGAAATTGCAGTAGATCACTATGGTCCTTTGGAAGGGGGTGAATATATCCTTGTGACCATTGATGAGTGTTCAAGATTCCCAGATGTACAAATTGTACCGTCAACAGCAGCATATCACACCATCCCTGCATTGGATAGAATGTTTGCTACATATGGAATTCCAAAAGTAGTGAAGTCAGACAATGGACCCCCATTTACCGGACAAGACTTCAAAACCTTCGCAGAATATATGGGTTTCCATCACAGAAAAGTAACACCGTTGTGGCCTCAAGCGAACGGTACAGTTGAACGATTCATGGGAAGTGTTAAACGCACCATGCAGATTGCTCGCCTGACGGGAGAACCGGTGGAGAAATTGCTGTGTAAGCTAATGAGAGACTATCGCAATAACCCACACAGTACCACTGGCAAATCACCATCAGAAGTCATGTTTGGTAGAAATGTGCGAACTAGACTACCCCACATAGAACTAGAGGAAGAAAGGTACAAAGGTGACGCTGAAATGAGACAACAAGACGCATCTCAGAAGTTGAATATGAAAAACACAGCGGACAAGAAAAGGAGGGCCGAAGAGAATAATTTGGAGCCGGGAGACATCGTCGTTGCGAGACAGCCACAAAATCGCAAAAACATGGCAGCATTCAATGAAGAACCCCTCACCATCACACAGAGGAAAGGCTCTCTCATCACGGCTGAAGGAACTACGCACATGATGACAAGAAACAGCTCTCACTTCAAGAAAATGCCAGGGATCACACTCCTAGTCGAACATCACATGCCAAGAGACACTTTGGTGCGGGATGCACCTTATGAAGGAGACCAAGAAGATTCCGACACTGATGAGCCCCGTTGGCTACCTCAGGAATCGAGTGAAAGAAATAATTGGAGACCTCAGAGAACTCGAAGAAGACCACCGCGTCTCATTGAGGAGATGCCCTGATAACGAACTTAATGTTTAGTATCGGGGGGGGTGTGATGTCGTCACATAACTCCCTAGTCACGTGGAGAGGAACACGGGGGCGGCAGGAAGGGGAGGGACAGGAGATGACGTGGGGCAGGCACTTCGGGGTAACGAGTTAGATAATAAAGGATGTGTTGAAGAAGACTCCGCGTCTGTGCTTTATTTGGGATTTGATATCTCTACACATCTCGACAGATATGTAGTTAGAGGCACGTCTCCAGTGGAGCCCACACTGCCTAAAGATGAATCGCTGGAAAGGCAGGCGAGTCCCATGGGAGTTGCCAAAGGGAACAATTCCAAAGGGTGAAAAATCCTCAGGATGTCAAGTATATAGGCAGTAACAGATGAGGAAGAATACCAGTCGGCAAGTGTAGGATAGATAGACATTGAATATGTAAAGCTGCCAGGCACAGCAGGAACTCTTAAGACTTCAGCAAGGCAAGGACAACAGTATTTTCAGATTTTGGGATTGCTCCTTGAAGGGAAAATGATATCTTGCAGAGCTCAAGATTTCTATCTATGTCTTTATTTTATGTTGCAGGCAGTGAGAGAGTATCATTTGCCATGTGGAACAAGGTGGGAGAAGGAGTAAAGCAAGAGAATCCCCAGGGTGGACAAAGGACAGAGAGAATGAGAAGGATCCTACATGGTAGGGTGCCAGGAGGATAATGGGGAGAAAGGAATGTGCAGTTAGGTAGTAGGGTGCTAGCCAATGTACACATGTGAAATCCTTGCCATTATGTCCTCCTCTTGCTCTCATTTAGTGGGGGATGTTGTGGTGATGGGCAGGCATGTATGCAAAAATGGCATCATGGAGGTCAGACTCTTCCATCATCCCCTATATGACGACCAACATTTCAATCAAATTAATATTTTCCTTCATGGTGGAGCAGATGATTCTGCTGGCTGCTCAAATATGGTACAGGCAACCCTTCCACCACAACGGGTGGAAAGACAACTGAGTCAATACTGACCTGCTAGCTGAAAGGTGTGCTAATAACTGGAGCTAAGCTTATTTAGAATGTCAGCATACTCTAAGTCTGCTTGAGTCCCACTCAAGTGGGTGTTGAACAAACTTCATCTTCAGACGTGCTAGAAAATGCTTCCCTCACAACACTGGAAGATATTACCATAGCAACAGAGGTGGAAGGTGTGACCAGCTTTTAATACATTATGCATGCCACCACTATCTGTGATTACACGTTGCTGTTATGCTCAAAATATTCAACATGGTATGCTCAGTCTCCGCTTGCTGCTGCATTGAATTATAGCATAGGTTGCACACAACAAAGCACAAATTTGCCTGTAACATCAGCTTCATGAACATCCTCTTCCTCTGCCTCCTCTGTGTTCTCATGCTGTCTCTCTTCCTACTCCATCGCCCCCCCCAATCTACCTCTTTGCTCTAATCGGCCTCCTTCTGTCTTCTATCATCTGCCACGTCTTTACTCCACTACCTCATACACCATCTGCTGGACCTTTTCTGACTCTTCATGTTCTGTGTCCTGCTGCTGATCATTTCATGCCTTCCCAGTTTGCACGTCCTGCTGTCCATATGATGTCGTATCCTGTCACCCCCTGCTGCTCCTGAAATTCTGAATCGGATATGATATCCATTTCCAGATGACCTTTCACACCTGTCACCTCATGTTTCATCTCTTGTTGCTGAACTCTATCACCCAAAGACTACATGCTCCCAAAATTATGTCAATTTTCAAAACATGTTGTGGGGGTGTGGGACACTAACACACATTTTATTGTAATCCACAGATTCGCACAGTGGGTTTCAATTTTTCTCTTTTTTAGGGTGTGGAAAGGAGTTTAAAAAATAAAAACCCCCAGACCTGTTCCTCTCTCTAGCATTCGTGCACATCCCACTAGTACCAGGCAGAAAGCCCACCGAACTGGAAATACATTTCAGGACATTTAAGGATTCTTACTGGCTCATTTATACTTTTCCCAAACATTGAATATCTTGCGGGGGTTCTTGTGCCGTTTTAGGGTGTACTGACACCACATATTGACACTGCTGTTCGGATCCTCACGTGAGATCGATTGGGTAGGGGTATGTCCACATTGGATTTGGTTGCCAACTGTCCTCACCGAAATTAATATATAACATGGAGTTAAAGAGTTTAAAAAAAAAACTATAATCAGTTGATTTTCTTAATATTGTATACAATTAAGTACAAATGAATGCCTTGTAATGCCACAAAATTAATCTATCAAAGTAAACACGCGTTTGCAAGCGAAGATAGGCAGAAAAACGTAGAAAGTGTGGCAAATTATGAAAGGGTGTGCTTCGGTTGTGCATATTTAACGTGCCATTTTTAATTAAGATAATTTTTTTTTAATAGAAACGCTCTGGATGTTTCTTCTGCAGTCTCACCTTTGAAAGACTTAAGTAAACAAGGAAGAACACCGTATTACACTTTGAAGATATATCGCATTGCATATTCCGCTAAGGTATTCATTATTGGTGTGAAACTAAGTATGTGGAACATTTTGTACTCAACGTTGGCTGAAGTACTCAAAAAATCTCTGACGCATATTCCAAATCAGAGGTAATTTTATAATATAACCAGTTTAATGTACCATCCCTGATTATTCTGAAGCACCACTGACTGCTCTGTAGGTTATAATATAACGTTCTGCTCTTAGCCATGACCCTTAAAGTAGCTTGGGCATATGAGCGGAATTGAAAATATAGTTATTGCTCCCGGAAATTATACTCGGGGTGATTGGGTGCTGCTGTTCCAGCAGGTGCTTTACACAGCAACAGAATGACATTTGTGATATCCCATATATATTGTATAATGTAGAAAATGGCAAAGAATGTAAGCGTTACCCGTTTCTTAAGTTTGAAAATTGGTATTATACATAACATGTTTATTCAAAACGAGTGTTGGATTCGATAACGCCACAGGGTAATAATGGCAAAATGTAGCTTTTTTACCAGAATGTACACTTTTGTATGGTGATTGCTGCTGGAAAAGTGAGATAAATTGAATAAGCGTTCACAAATATATTTCTGAACCAAATGCAAGAGTAACAAAGAAAAACATTTTCTTTAATGAAGCTGGAAAGTGGTACAGTGAGTGAGTGATAAAGAGGGGGATAGGGAACGGTGGTAGCGTTTGGGACCAAAAGATAACTAGAAAGCGAGAAAGTGAATGAGCGAGCATGAGGGAGAGCATCAGCAAGAAACAATGAAAGTAGAAAGAGGAATCTAATATCGATTGGGAGTGCAGCCAAAGTTCAGAATAAGTTTAGGCCATTGTTTTTACTCTCTATCCAGCATCAGATCGAGAATTAACACTATTTTGAGAGGCCGTTTTTCTCTCTCTCTTATCAAAAAGAGTGTTTATAATTTTTACTTTATCAGTTAATAATAACTCATTCACTATCGTCGCCCTAATCATGTCACAAATCGACTATGCAAACAGCGTTTACCTCGGAATACCAGAATACCTCCTGAGGAAACTGCAACGGATCCAAAATGCAGCAGCAAGACTACTCCTCAAACTATCCAGAAGAGACCACATCACTCCAGCCCTAAAACACTACACTGGCTCCCAGTAAAACATTGCATCACCTTCAAAACAATGTGCATAACGCACAGGGCCATCAGCGGACAAAGAGCAGAATTCCTACAAAAGTTAATAACAGTCTACAAAACAACGAGACCCCTCCGATCAAGCCACGAAATCCGCCTGGAACTCAAACCATACCTTATGAAAAAACTTGGAGGCACCTCCTTCTACCACTTAGCCGCAAAAACCTGGAACAACATCCCAAAAGAAATAAGAAACACTGAAGATCACCTAAAATTCGGGAAATCACTAAAAACCTGGCTCTTCAACACCACAGACTAAATTTGGAAACCAAAACCGGAAAATGGATGACTAAAGGAAACCGGAAAGGACACGGACATCCCCGACCCGGGAGGGTAGCTCCCACGGCACCTGGACGGGTGACACCGGATAGACTGGAACACAGGCGGCACGCACGGAGACGGAGTCAACTACCCCAGACAATCCCACCAACACTTTCGCCCGCCCCGTAGTTATCAGCAGGTACCACAGTGGTGTGGAATTGTCGAGATACTGGAAATCACCACACTACCTGAGAGGTTGACATTGGCAGGTGCACTAGCCACAGGAGGATGAAGGGAGGATAAGGGGAGCTATGAGAGAGCATGTTAGAGGTGGGGGCCAGAGGAGTAAGGAACCTTGTATGCCAGTCGGACCCAGATCAGGGCAGAGCCGCATCAGGGGAGACTACGCAAGCTGAGCGCCTCAACTAGGATAGAGACACAAACTAACCAACCCTACTAACAATTTCCCTTTCTACATACACCTCTCAAACTCCAAACCAAACACAACCAAAACCTACAGCACAACAAACCGCACAAACTTCACTACATTGCAACAACAAAACAAAAACACACATAGTCTTGCACAACAGTACACGATGACTACTGGCCGCAAACACCCCAGGCCCAGCCGACGGACCCACCGGGCTGAGGCCACCAACAGCACATCACTGCTCTCTTGCACTTTTCCTGCTTCATCCCACTAACTCAACCTCCCCTCCTCTTTCAGAGCCGCCAGAGCACCAGGGGACCACTCCGGTGGTGATAGTGCGCGGTACAAATGTCCTTTAACATTAACATTAACATCCATGAACAGAAGTAATGGGATTCTCTCCTCTCCCAGTTTGGGGGCATCCAATTGCAAGCTAGTGACAGTGGAGATGATGTTATTAATGAAAACACACAACAAAGTGGGTCCAAGGACGCATCCTTGACTCACCCCCATGTTAATACTTATCAGGCCGTTACATCTCCAGCTCTGTTCCACCGGTGTTATGATTATACAGACCCAGGATCCCTTGAAGAAATTGGGGTGCATATCTAGGTCACAAAGTGTTTTCCATACCTTTGCCCTTTGTCCCATCAAATCTGCATTTAAAGTCAATGAAAGCAGTATAAAGTCTCATCTTTCTTAGAGTAACATATATTTGCGATAGCTTATAAAATCTGAAAGTTGGTCGACTGTACTTAGACTGGGCTGTAAGGCGGCCTAGAGGTGACTGATTATATAATTCTCTCACACCCATCTTTCTAGATGTGTTAACATTACCCTCACATACACTTTCCCGACAGCGTTGAGTAACCTCAATTTGATGGGTCTTCCTGCCCTCCTTTCTTGTATAATGGTATGATGGACCATCGTCTAGGAATCAGGACTAATGCCTGATTCCATTGTTTAGTTGAACTTTCTGTAACATATCGGCACCCACATTTCATGGGCATTCTTAAAGATGTCAACTGGTACTGAGTCGGGACCAGGGGAATTAGCCTGTTTCTTTTGCTCCAGAAAGTAATTGATTTCCTTCATAGTGAACTTCAGCACAGGTAGATCGCTAGGGAACGTTGGCCAATATACATCGCTCCCTGCCTCTCTAGATCCTTCTGGTACTGAATTAAGATTGGTGAAATGGTTAATCCATGACTTGCATGTTTTTTAGGATCTCCCAGTCCCTGATGCTTATTAGGGCAGAATCGATGCAAGATGTTTTATTTCCATTCACAAAGGTACATTTGGCAGGCTGTTTACTGTTGGTTCTGTCATTGCAGGCCCTGAGTTTAAGGTTGACAAGTACAAGAATGGTACTAACGGACAATTTGTGCGTTGTTTGAGGGAAATCAGCTACAAGTTTTGGAATATTGCAGGTAGTGTCTTCCTCCTTCAGGAGGTTATCTAATGGTTTTAAGGGCTCAAGTTGAATATTTAAGTCACCCACACGGCAGATGCACTTTTCTTTCTGATGACTCTTTCTAGCGAGCCTAACTCTGGACTTTAAAATGTTGATTGTATTCTTGTCCTTAATGGTGGTTGGGTGTGATGTTCCCTCTGAGTTTGCACATGTGCACCTGCCCAGCTTCCCTCTGGGTGTTGCTCATAAGAGTTCTAGGAGCACACGCAGTCTATTTCTACCTTTTCAACAATTAATAATGCACAAGCAACAGTAGTTTCCTGACATTTGCTTTATCTCTGGATGAAGCTAAATTATACTAACTAGTCTCAATGTTTTGGTCTAGCCAATTTACATTAGTATAATATTCAAGGGTAACCTTAAAAAACTATAACCCAGTATATATCCTCAAAAGGTTAAAAAAACAAAGATGAAAATCTGGTTCATGAACAGAAGATCTAACTAAGATATGTCTGTATACATTAACCATATAACTTCCCCACCCTACCTATTAATTCTATGAATGACTTTACCATACTTATACCTTATGACTCTAGCTTCCACCCCAATCCACATTTAGCTATTACTGGACAACCTTGAATGTGCCTACCTTAGTTCTGCAAAAGTGTCCCAAACTTGTACCTTCGTCCACATGTTTTATTCTTGTTGTAACATGAATAAAGTTCAAGCATCAGAATTTCTGTTAGTCATGATGCCTTACCAAAAGTGTCACCCACACTATGTAACCCAACTGTCAGCTCAAATATCGGCTACTGACAGTTAGTCATTAGGCCACTTGGATCAGTAATCTTAGCCAATGTTTCCTATCTGTTATACATTTGTTGTACAGGTGTTTTCAAGCAGTGAGGCCCTTCTTTGGCTCCCCTGGCACTTCCTTCCCAGGCCCCCACCAGCACTTGCCAATTCTTTGCTCTCTCACCCATTTCCCCCACCCTCCCCTATCTCCTGCACCTATACTCAATGCACTTGCACGTCTGAATGCCACAAGGCCTAGTAGGACCACAATTGTAGATTTACTTTTTTTTGCCAATGTCATGTCTCCTCTTGTTCCCTCCCCACTTCGCCGTGTGGTACCTGGAAACACTTTTCTGTTGTATAGGCACCTGACAAATGCTCAATAAATAAATAAATAAATACATCAATAAATACATAAATAAGTGAATGCATTATAAAACTCATATATCATTTCGATAGTTGTGGGTAGGAAGGTTGTAAGAGTAAATGTATGTGTAGAGGTGGGAACAGTGGGTGTTATACTGATGGTGTTTAGATGAGAATGGAAAGAGTGTGCATGATGAAAAATATTGAGTAAGAGTAAAATAAATGTTGAATTGAATATTGTAGGCTAATATACAGTGAAACTACATTGCTAATATAATAGAGGGATTCATAATGTAGTAACAACTGCTTTATTATGATAATAGAGAGATTATAATATAGTAATATACTTACTTTGTAGGATGTGAAGAGGAGTCTTCTTCTAGTTGGTGTCTTTAAAAATGTTCTTCTTTTCTGTAATTGTAAATGAAAGTTAGTGGGTAATTATGGTAATGGTGAACTACTTTTAGTAAGAGAGGTTGTTGTTTATGAAGGTAGGAGTTGTTGGGAAAAAGAGTTAATACAGTTGTGTCATGGATGATATACTAAAGTGTGTTAAGTATGTTCTTAGAAGAATTGGATTATGAGTTTGGGGGATTAGAAAGAATGTGAACATGCCTCTCTATCTTGTGGTATTCTGTGTCAGCCTAGGTGCACACATTGAAATGCGCCATTCAAATTCCATTCAGGTTTCTTTGCTCACTTACTGGGTTTTCATTCTGCATGCAGAAAATCATTGCAGCCTGAAAGACGGGCAAACGTGCCTCTGTGAGGAATGCTTAGCTAATGGAATTTACCAGCTCGAGCCTTGAGCAGGCAGACACAGAGAGACAAAGATGAAGGGTAGTTTATGTTCTTTCCTGGCTTCTGCTTTCTGAAGCTAATCACACAAATCATGTTTACAAAACATGATGCCCCATGATGTAACATGCACATTCTAGAGAGGGAAAGCTAATTGAACTACTGAGCCCTTATTGTCTAAGACAGACATTGATAATGAGCACACGGAATGTCTGCTTGTGATGAGAACGTGATGAACTTCCTTGCTCTCAGAACAATAAAATGTACAGAGATGTCACAGAGCGAGGTACCATGTGTTGCCATCTAAAATGCTCATGTTACGTGTGTCACAAACTATGCATTATTTCAGCAACCAAAGGCGATTTCAAGTGTTTTTAAGGCTGCCTGCCTTCTTTAACCTTTTACTTGATTTTGTTCTAGTAAATGATAAGTCAGACCGAAGAGGAAGAGAAGCAAAGCGAATAAAAAGATAATATATTGTTGACTTCAAAACAGTGTGCCCTTATTTTTAGTAAAATAGGAAAGTAGTGAGAGAGGTTAGGGCCAGTTCTTCTCTACTATCCCCTCACCTAGATAGGTGGTACACCAGCGGCCTACTAGGGACAGATCCACCAAAGGTATAGTGAGAAAACTTTGCATAGGGACATTTCATCATTTGTAGGGACTGAGTTTAAGATTTGTTACAGTATGTATGGGTAGAGACAGAATCCAGAAACCCGTGAACTTCTAGTTGCATTAAGCAGAACTGAAACACCCTGTCATTAATATCAGGATCATCAATGTCAGGGCTGTATACATTTGTCTTGTCATTGGGATATACCATGCACCACTACATAACAACCCTCATCATCAATCCTGGTGCCTAAAAGTGTATACTGATGAGATAGGTTTATAACGGTCAGTACCCCCATAGCGTTTGAAGAGTAGTTTGTTTAATAGCGTTGGGGACCTCATTCTGGTGCAAAGGCAGTGGTCTGTTTCTCCAGTGCATGTGTCTCTTGCAAAAATAAAGCATTTGCACCCTCCCAATTGGATAGAATTATGTGAGCCATAACTGGGTTCCCCAGTCCACAAACATTCCAACTAAAACTGGCACATGCTGGGTCATCCTAATGGGTGCTGTCATTGAGTCCAAGGAAAACAAACCCAACAAACATCTTTCTCTGCATCTGCCCTGTCTAACATCACAAAGTGCATTTTCAAATGTCCCAAACATAATGCAATGAACACATACAGTGATAAGTATGCAGAGAAAATAAGCACCACCAAATATTCATCCAAGAGTTATCGCAACCCAGAAGCAGTGCACCTCTCCCACCACCCCTAAGCGGGATCTTGAACTCAATGTAAGAAACAGCTTCCTCTGGCACCGTGAAAAAATATGACTTATTATTAAACTAAAATTTGAGTCACGCTTGACAAAGTATTGCATGGGGGATGTTTCGTTCAGGGAGCATTTTTATTAACTGCAACTCAACGTGCATCGCTCCTGCTGGAATGCTACAATAAAGTCTGGGTAAATATGACTCGATTGGGAGTCCAGATGCAATTCCTTCTTCTCTCTGGCTCAACAAAGTATTACGTCGCAGTAGTTCAGAATGCATGCAATGATAGGCCGGAAGTAGTCGCCAGGCCTAAGTATCATCATAAGAGCGCTGTGGGCAAGTCCACCATGAAATGCAGCGATAATGATGGGTTATCCAACAAGTTTCAGAGCAAATTCTCAACCACTACCTTCATGTTCCTGTGAAGTGTCTGTGACCCCTCTTCTTTCTGCAAGACCTGGTTATCGCATTTTGCCTTCACCAGCTTCATGTTTTTTCAATAGAGTAGCAACAGTGGATTGTAGGGCCCAGACATCATCCTCAGTTGAGCTGATACGACCCTCCACTGCCATAATTTGCACCATCTCTTGATCCAGCTGGATACAAAAGGGTAGCACCATTGGTATTAATTTCCTCCAGTTTTTCATTAACTTAAGCAAAGCCGCCAAGATTTGCTGCATATCAAGCGAGCGGCAGACACAGAGTGCACAATGGCTGTGATGTTGTTAGATGGTCTAAGGGTGGATTTTGTGAACCGACCCATGCGCCCACAGTTCTTGTTGCCAATGCCCTTCGCCATCCTGTGTCGCACCCAGTGATGGGGGCGCCTTCCCAACAATCCAGTGACAACAGCTGCAGGGCACATAGACGGGGTAAAGCAGCACAACCTCACAGCCCCATCCTCTGCAGATAATAAGCCCCAGTCATGACCGTGAGAGTACACACCAGGGGACTTCCTGTGTACCATCCGTATAGGTCGCCAATGGGTGAGGCAACACACAGCAGCCAAGGCCCACAAGTGATATCCCCAAGCCTGGTGCACAAGCAGAGGGTGCCAACCAGGGCCCAAGCCAAGTGATAGGAAAAAACAAAGCTGCTTAGCCAGCTGGAGCATAGACAACAGGATTGTCTGTATCAGCAGGCCCTGCACTTCATTGCCCCCACAGCAGCCCAGACATGAGAGCGGAGAGTTAGAGTTCACAGTGGGATGCAGGGCTCATCCGCTCAAATCACAGCCAGCAGATTAAACAATAATGGCAGGCCCACATTGCCGGCATCCACTGTGCAGGGCTATAGCAGGGGCAGGCCTCCACAGATCACAAGATACTGCAGTGTCCCAATGGACTCATTGCCTCAATATGACCAGCAACATCAAATGCTTCAGCGCCTCCCCAGTCCCATTGAGCCCTATGGGGCAAAAATGGGAATGGGAATGGGCCAATGTTCAATGGGGAATTACCGCCCCGCCAACCTTGGAATGGGGTGGTTATTCCCCATGGAATATTGGCGGACTCGTTACGATACCGGCACCAACCATGGTGCTAATAGGGCCATGGTTCAGCGCCAGTATCGTAATTAGGGCCCATGTGTTTTATAATCTTATGTATAAATATTTCGAACTATAATATTTTACAATGTATCTTGTATGAAATTGTATTTTCTCTGTTGTTTCTAATTTGTGCAGAATAAAAGCTATATTGATTGATTGATTTATTTGATTGATTGTTCACCTTCGTAGTCAATGAAAAAGCGTTGTTGTTTTTGTGAATACAGTTTACTTACCGTTTGATGGGGCATGTTTGTAGTTTGCACAGTGCCTCCCTCCCCACACCCATATTATCCCTCATTTTCCTCTCCTCTTTTAATGAAGAGCTTTGCATGTTCAGCCCGCTTCTCCTTCTTTGTGTTGGTCCTTTCCGTGTGCTGAATTCAAGGACGTGCTAAGCGCTCTTGTATGGTGCAAAGTGGGAGGGACCAGCACAAAGGACGATGTGTGAATTGGAAACTTTTGTCAAGTGCCGTGCAAAGTGTACTTTTTCGGAGCAAATTCAATTTGCACCGTGCTAAACATTTTGTAAATTAGGCCCATGATGTCCTATGAGTGTATCATTGCATCCCTTCCACAAGTAGAAGCTTGAGTGCACTTAAAGGTAGGTAAGTTCCGGGGAAGATGAAGTGGGATACAGAGGTAATGCTCAGATGACTTAGCAGTCATTTACATTACTACTAGTTGTGCTCTTTTTTGGTCACAGTAATATTGAACCTCTGTGCCCACCGTAAATGAGGAAGGTGACCTGAGCTTGCTTAGAAACTTGAAAAATGATGATGGTTAAGTGGAGGCTATACCACCAGTTAAGGAGGGGCGTGGTCAGAATAGGGGAAAAAGGTTCCTATGTGAGAGATGGCGCTTCAAAGGTAAGTATTGTTATGAGGAATAGTAGAACTTGGAGTAGTATAGTTGCAATTGTTTTTAGCACTATTAGTCAGTTTTCCTTTGACAGGCACATTCAGCTTTTGAATGTGAGGCTGTTGAATAAGAAACTAACTTTAGCAACATTTTCTTCTGCCCTGAAGTAGGACATAATCTATTCAGCTTTGCTTATTATATATAACAGGCAAGCTAGAACATAGTATGCATCTGATTCAACACTACTATTACGTTACTGGCAATACCTTTTCTAGGATGCACATTTGATACAAAACTGGCTATTAGAAGTACATTCATGCGTAACTTTAAGAATATATTTCTTTTAACAGAATTTAAAAATGAAATATATTTATATAATTCCAGGCCCAAGCATTTTTATATTCGACATACTCGCAGATTCGCAACGTCTGTACTAAGATACATGTTTTTGCCAAATGTTGCAAGGTGTGGGGCATTGGCCTGGAACGACAGCTATACTAGAGCTCCAAGTCTCTGCCAAATAGATATATGATCAGTGTACACTAAGCACTTGGATTCTACAACGAACAGTTTTCCCATGCGATGAAAAAATATCTAATGGATAATATTGATAACAACAGATGCAAATACACTTTACCCTAAAATGTTCAATGATGTGTCATACATGGATGAAGTCTTCTGAACAGAATGCTAACAAATTAAGAGAATAATGGCATTCTAAGCACATGGCAAACAATAATTCAATGCAAAAACTTTCAAATACGATAATGAAGAAAATGTTCTTAATTGCCATCAAATGTGCCCAGTGCAGCTTGTTCTGAACTCCATCTTCTGAACTCAATCTTCTAAAGCAATTCCAAAACCTATTCTCTGGATTTCAACCTCCAAGAACCGCTAATAACTTATAAGCAAGACTGGTTATCATATGAGAACCATATACACAAACAATGACAACTAAAATGAACGAAGTAACAATATGCATCACACATATATGTGATACATGTATTGTCCTGTAAAGCGAAGATTATACGTTAGTTGCTATTTGATTGCTTTGAAGTTTTCTTAATCTTGTTAATAGCATTTGCCACCCTAGTTGTGATTTTTGGCAAATATGGAGAGTAACAAAAAAAGGTAACACAAAGGTAAAACAATTTGTAAAAAATCACAATCCACAGAAATGTACATTTCCTTTCCAGCACGTCAATCCTGCTGTCTCCTGTCGTTTCCCATTCTCGCTAACCTCCACGATCCTAGAAAGATTGTCATACCTTTGCTTCCAGTAGCTGTTACTCATACGGTGTCATTGTCCAACGTGTTTTCTATGCACAGTGTTGAACATCACTCCTAATAAGTAAATACAATACTTCCTATTAGTTTCACATTAAAATAACGACCGCCACATACAAAGAAATTAAATAAATGGCAGAGAGCTTTGGGTCATTTATTCAGCATGTTTTCAGTGCCCAGCAAGTAAATCAGTATTCATATTTCAAAATGATTCATTTTTATTTGTTTTCATGATCTTCTTAAAACGTGTTGATTACTCTTTTGTTTAAATGTAATAACACATCATTCCTCACACATAAACAATGTATTACTTGGTAGTGTTTTGTTGTTATCATTTGGAATCAATGGGCAATGTTTCATTTTTTACAATATTTGTTTTGAGGAATTAATAATCCACTTTTGTTTCAACATTATATTTATTTTTGTTAGGAAAAACGTAATGAAACGACAGGCAGTATTACAGAAACTAGACAAACATTGCCCTACTGAAAAATACATCCTTTAATGCATTTTTATTCCAATGCAAAATGAATAGAGAAAACATTGTCCCATGTGAAAATACATACAAATAATGCGTTTTGCACTAGGGCAATGTTAACACTAGTAGTATCTGCATTTGCACCACTGCACATGGTCTGTAATAGCAAAATGATTCCAAACTGCCAACCAATTAGGGAGCTGACCATCTATGTGATATCACACCTGACGTCTACTGAGAAAATTACTGTAATCTATGTGTTTATACCTGTACTCCTTGTTTAATAACAATAATAATAATAATAATAATAATAATAATAATAATAATAATAATAATAATAATAATAATAACATGCTAGTGCTGGCTTCACATCATTAAGGCATTTCCATAATCAAGAACAAGAAAAAGCTGATTTTTTAATTTTAAAAAGAATTTTTTAAAAAAAGGAATTTGGAGCAAATGTATTTTATTGTGCATCCCGCTCTACCTGCCTGTTGGCTCAGTCACTCTGGGCAGAGAACACACTGGCCGAGGTGAGATGTGCATCAGGATGCCTTTTTCGTCGCAGGCCAGGCAGCAATTCAAAGATGGCCACCACCTTCCCTAATGATTAAGAGGCTTCCCTTTGACTTCAACAGCTGCCACCTGCCTGCCGATTGGCTACTGGCAGAACAAATCTGGCCTAATGTGGACCGGCAGGATTTAGCTGGCCCACACCTCAAAGGCCCACGTTCGAATGCCCTGCTAGCTGCCTGGTCGGGTCTGGGTCCTCCTCTACACCCCACATGAATGCATGGTGTCCGATGTGATCCGGCACTCTTTTAGAGCTCACTGAAAAAATTGTCAAACTTTCACTCCATGTGGGTTAGTCACTTCTACTAAAAAATGCTTCCTACACCTCTAACTGTCCCTTCCTCACTCCCTCTCACCTGGACTCTTAGTCTCATTACCTCTAGATGTGCCTAGTGGCTTCATTGTGTTTTCATATTGTCCTGCTAATTTCAAACTTAGCTGTGCTCAGTGGCTGCATTGGGTTTTCATATTGTCTTGCTAATATGAAACTTAGATGTGCCCAGTGGCTGCATTGTGTTTTCATTCTGTCCTGCTAATTTGAAGCTTAACTGTGCCTAGTGGCAGCATTGTGTTTTCATTCTGTCCTGCTAATTTAAAACGTAGCTGTTCCAGTGGCTGCAATGTGTTTTCAAACTTATCTGTGCCCAGTGGCTGCTTTGTGTTTTCATTCTGTCCTTCTGTTCCTGCCTTGTTCCGTCTCTTCTGTTTCCACCCCGCCTGTGTTCTCCCCCAGTGTCTCCACCCCTCCTCCGTTCCTCTCCCATTCCCCACCCACCCCCTCTCTCTCCTCTTCCCCCTCCTCCACATCACCTATGGTGCTCTCTGTTTCTCCTATTTTCTCCAACTCTTTATTGACTATCCTACCCTTTTCACTAAGTCTGGTAGGATTTCCTGGTCACCAACCCAGATATCTCTATCGCTGATACCTACACAGGCGCTTCCTCTAGACAGACCCTCACTGACATTGTCTTTGTCATTCCTTCACCAGACCTATGACTCTTCAGATGATCTCTGTGCTCTCTCCTTTCTCTTCCTCTCGCATTAATGGTGGCACATTGTGTGAGGCCCTCCAAGCTTCCTTCCACTCCTCTAAGGTCATCAATGAGCACCACACACCGTGGGTAATAATATGCAGTGCTCAGATACCTGAGGGTTTGTAGCGCTATATAAGTGCCACATTATTATTATTATTAATTATTATTATCATTAATGTTTACCTTAAACACTTGTGTATAGGCGCGTTATAAATGCCATATCATATCATATCATATCATTAATGGCACTGTCTTGTTCCAATGCCCTCATTCCAACCTCCTCTTTGATAGACACTTCCCGCACCTCATCAATTTCCTTTCCTCTCCCACTGTGCCTGCTCTCCCTTCTTCGGCTTCCTTGCCTCCACCCACTGCCACTTCTCTGGCACCCTCTTCCTCCTCCTCGTCCACCTTGCCCTCTCCTCCTACATCCTCTGCCATCTATCGGGCTCCTTCTACACCTCAGCAGGGAGTACCTCTGATTTGTACCCCTCCCCCGAAGTCTTTCAAGGATGGCAACCTTCTCCACCTTGCCACTCTGAACTCTCACTCAGCTGTCAAACACTCCTCTGACATCTGCCATTTCCTGGAAGAACTCAACCTTAATGTCCTTGGTCTTACTGAGACATGGTTCACAGCCAGCTCTGTCACAAGCTTTGACACTCCTTCCTGATGGCTACAAGTTCCTTTCCCGCCCAGAGCCAACCATTCCGGTGGGGGTGTAGCTTTGATCTTCCCACAGTGGATTCCTGTCTCTATCATTCCTATGCAGGCCTACTCCTCCTTTGAATGCCTGGTATGTAGGCTTTCTCTCTCGCCTGGCCAAACTCTCACAGTGGTTACTATCTACCAGCCACCTGGTCAGATCACATCCTTCCTCTCGAAGTGGGAGGACATCTCTTCCCCCCTTTTGGCCCCAGCCACTCAACTCCTCCTGCTTGGAGACTTTAACATCCACCTGGAGTCTTCCTGTCCCACCACGGGACTCTTTCTCAACCTTTGCGACTCTCTCTCTCTCTATTCTTCGCTCTGGCCTGCTTCACTCTGCAGGGTACACTCTTGATATTCTGATCTCCTCAGACCTCCCCTTTCTTCCCCTCAGGACAAGCCTACCCCCACACTGCCATCCACTTTCTCAGTCATTTGTCCATTGAAGCATGTGTCAGGTGAGGCTTTCGCTGCATCTTTCACTCCCCCTCCTGCCCCTCTGGCTGACTCACACCGTGACACAGTCCTTTCCATGCTCCACTCTACTATCTCTGATACACTCAACGTACTTGCCCCTGTCATGAGGATCCACATCAAGCCTGAAATCAACTGCAACTCCTGGTACGACTCAGACCTCGTCACCCTTAAATACAAGTGTAAGGTAGCTGAGAGGAAATGGTTGGCATCTTCTACATCGTCTGACAAACTGGCATGCCACCTGCTCTAAAGGCAATACTGACTCTCTGTGCACACTAAGAAGAGAGCTCACATCCAAGCCTGTGTTTCTGCGGTATCTAACAATTCAGCTGAACTCTTTAAAATCTCCAAGGAGCTGGCCAATCCTGCCACAGTCTTTACCTCTCCTGTCGCTTCCCAGGCTCTCTGTATGGCCTTGGCTGCTCACTTCATCTGTAAAACCCAGGACATCCTGTTCTCCCTCTCGGCTTCTCCAGCTCCTCTTTCCAGTCTCTCGGCTTCTCCTGCTTCTCCCTCCACTCTCTCTTCTTTCTCTGGACGCCCTGTGGCCACCCCGCTGCCTTCTCTGCCTTTGTTCCCTTCTACCCTGATGAGGTTTCTAGACAAGTCCAATCTATGAAAACCTCATCTAAACAGGTTCTTCCCTGATTCCATAACAATCAAGGACCACATTGACACCCTCTCTCAAGCCTTGGATGACTTCTGCAACCACGCTTTCACCTTTGGAACCTTCCCCTCCCATTGTCCCACTGAAGCACTCTCTTGTGCACCCTCTTCTTAAGAAACACTCAGCCGACCCCTTACTTCCGGCTAATTATCACCCAATCTCTATCACTCCTTTCCTGGGCAAACTCCTGGAAAAGCTAGCCATTTCCCAGCTTGAACTTCACCCCAAATTTTTGGTTGTCTCCATGACCATCAGAGCAGCCAGAAGCACAGAGATTGCTCTCCTGAACATCCACAAAGACCTTCTCTCTAACCTTGATTCTAATCTCCCCTCTGTCGTCATCTTACTTGATCACTCTTCTGCCTTTGTCATGGTCAACCACGCTATCCTGCTTAAACGGCTCTGTGATAACCTGGGTATCACTGATCAGTCTCTGCCTGGCAGACATCTTTCCTGCCTGACTGACCTTCCCAGTTTCAACTTGGGTCTTTAATCTCCTCTATATCTTTCTCCACCTGTGGTGTTCCCCAGGGGTCTAACCTTTCTCCCTGGTTGTTCAAACAATACCTGGCACATCCCGCTCACCGCATTGCTGCTCTCTGCCCCAACTTCCCGTTCTATGCAGATGATTCCCAGCTCGTTTTCAGGCTCCCCTCTGCCACCTCTTCTCCTTCTCTCATCCCGGATTGTCTGTCTGAAATCCAGGAGTGGTGTGTCATCAATGACCAGTGCCTGAATGCCAGTAAGATGGATATCGTCCTCATCGGCACACCTGCACACCTCTTTCCACCTGTGAGGGTAAGAACCTTGGGGGTATCTTCGACTCCACAATCTCCTTCTCTCCTCACATTTCCGATGGCTCTAAGAAGTCAAACTGCCAACTGCACCTCTTTAGAGCGATTCTTCCTTTCCGTTCCCTCCCCCAAAAGCTGTCTCCAGAGCTCTGGTTCTCTCTAAGCATCACTACTGTAACAGCCTCTTTTTAAATCTGCCCGCTTCTACTATCAGTCCTCTGGAACTCATCCAGAACAGTACTGCAAGACTTGTCCTTGACCTTAAGCCCTGGGATTGTATCTCTACAGCACTGAAATCTCTCCATTGGCTATCAGTAGCTGCAGGGATCAAGTTCAAGACCCTTTGCATTGTCTAAAAGGCCCTCTGGGACCTGTGACCAAAATATCTCCAGCTTTTTAGTAACTTCCTGTTTGGGGGGATTCTCAATATGTGCTAATCTCCCCTACCTTTTGAGACCCCCAGCAACTTTGCTGGATTTCTACGATTTGATGTTTTACCTGGGAAGAGTGTGAGCCCTTTTTTCCCCACTCTTTCATGTATTTTGATGTGTGTTTTTCTTTTGTGTTCTTTGGTTATGGAGTTTTGAAACAACTCCAAGGCATCATCTGTTTCTGTGTGTCACACGGCACCTTCAGTGCAGTGGCACAGGGGTGTCTTTCAAACTTCCCAAGGTTTAAATTCCTTCTCTGGGACTGACTACCGTCTCCCAGAGTATGTAAAGTTAAATTGGCTTTACTAGTCTTTTTAAATTTACTGACCCAGCACACACTATCTTCCTATAGAGTTCTGGAGGGGTTGCTTAGCTTCCCCTGGTGTTCCCCCAGCATGTTGCATCCGCCCCCTGGGTGGTGACGCCTTCCTGGGTGGAATTAAATACCCAAAACCCAGCGCACCCACGTGCGCACCCGCAAGTACTAAAAAGTACTGTTTATTGTGCAGGAGTGCTGCTGAAGCCCTTCTGGAAAGCCGTTGACTCCAGCACTACTGCCGCACGCTGCTTCCTTCCAATGCCGACAGCTCGGATACACTCTGACAGCACGTCTTAGAGTGCAACACCAACTTGCCTGACCTTGAGAGAGAAGGTGACCACAAAAGTGATGGGTGGAAGGTTTCAAATGAATGTAAACCACTGGCAATTGCTCTGGGCAACCTGCCACACCACCGTTTTTTAGCCCGTCTGCACCATTGCGAAAGGGGACTAGCCATGTGCAAATCAGTCAGCAGCTGCCGCCACTGAAGGTAGCAGCCCAGCCCGAACTGCTAGGCCAGGTCCCCTCTGCACAAAAAAACAAGCAACCCCAGACATGTTTCGGCCTTGTTGGACCTCCTCAGTGAGGTGCAGCCTGGTTCCCTGTGGCGCAGCGAGCAAGGGGCCCACGTCTGGGCATACACTCTCTCACAAGGAGAAACAAACTGACCACAAAAGTGATGGGTGGAAGGTTTCGAATGAATCTAAACCACTGGCAATTGCTCTGGGCAACCTTTCACACCACCGTTTTTTAGCCCGTCTGTGCCATTGCAAAAGGGGACTAGCCATGTGCAAATCAGTCAGCAGCTGCCGCCACTGAAGGTAGCAGCCCAGCCTGAACTGCTAGGCCAGGACCCCTCTGCACAGAAAACCAAGCAACCCCAGACATGCTTCGGCCTTGTTGGACCTCCTCAGTGAGGTGCAGCCTGGTTCCCTGTGGCGCAGCGAGCAAGGGGCCCACGTCTGGGCATACCCTCTCTCACAAGGAGAAACAAACTGACAACAAAAGTGATGGGTGGAAGGTTTCGAATGAATCTAAACCACTGGCAATTGCTCTGGGCAACCTTCCACACCACCGTTTTTTAGCCCGTCTGCGCCATTGCAAAAGGGGACTAGCCATGTGCAAATCAGTCAGCAGCTGCCGCCACCGAAGGTAGCAGCCCAGCCCGAACTGCTAGGCCAGGTCCCCTCTGCACCGAAAACCAAGCGTTCCCCTTCTGTAATGGCTTGGCAGGTGAAGAGCGATGGTCTGGAGGGTTGCCCAGAGCAATGCCAGTGGTTAAGATTTATTCTAAACCTTCCAGCCATCACCTCTTTGTTTTTGCTTTGTCACCCCGAGTGGGACGGGTATGCCCAGACGTGTGTCCCGTGCCTGCTGGGCCTAGAGACCCAAGCTACTCCTCACTGATGACGCCCAACAAGGCTGAAACATGTTTGGGGATGCTTGTGGTCTCGTGCAGAAGGGATGTGACCTAGCAGTTTGGACTAGACTGCCCCTTTTGGGGTGGGGCCAAGTCTGATTTGCAAATGGTCTTTCCCCTTCTGTAATGGCTTGGCAGGAGAAGAACGATGGTCTGGAGGGTTGCCCAGAACAATGCCAGTGGTTAAGATTTATTCTAAACCTTCCAGCCATCACCTCTTTGTTTTTGCTTTATCACCCCGAGTGGGACGGGTATGCCCAGACGTGGGTCCCGTGCCTGCAGGGCCTAGAGACCCAAGCTACTCCTCACTGATGACGCCCAACAAGGCTGAAACATGTTTGGGGATGCTTGTGGTCTCGTGCAGAAGGGATGTGACCTAGCAGTTCGGACTGGACTGCCCCTTTTGGGGTGGGGCCAAGTCTGATTTGCATATGGTCTTCCCCTTCTGTAATGGCTTGGCAGGCGAAGAACGATGGTCTGGAGGGTTGCCCAGAGCAATGCCAGTGGTTAAGATTTATTCTAAACCTTCCAGCCATCACCTCTTTGTTTTTGCTTTGTCACCCCGAGTGGGACGGGTATGCCCAGACGTGGGTCCCGTGTCTGCTGGGCCTAGAGACCCAAGCTACTCCTCACTGATGACGCCCAACAAGGCTGAAACCTGTTTGGGGATGCTTGTGGTCTCGTGCAGAAGGGATGTGACCTAGCAGTTCGGACTGGACTGCCCCTTTTGGGGTGGGGCCAAGTCTGATTTGCATATGGTCTTTCCCCTTCTGTAATGGCTTGGCAGGCGAAGAACGATGGTCTGGAGGGTTGCCCAGAGCAGTGCCAGTGGTTAAGAGTTATTCTAAACCTTCCAGCCATCACCTCTTTGTTTTTGCCTTGAGAGAGAAGGTGACTGGTATACATGCTGTGTTCACTTTGTGTTCACCTCGCTTGTATATATTGGACCATAAGGGAAGCACCCTAACTAAACATCTCTTCTATCTTTAGTTAAAGGTGTTCCCTCTGCACTTTGGCTCTGCCCCCTGGGTGGTGACGCCTTCCTGGGTGGAATTAAATACCCAGTACCCAGCGCACCCGCGCACGTACCCTCAAGTACTCTAAAGTACTGTTTACTGTGCAGGAGTGCTGCTGAAGCCCTTCTGGAACGCTGTTGACTCCAGCACTATTGCCGCACGCTGCTTACTTTCAATGCCGTCACCTTGGATACACTCTGACAGGACGCCTTAAAGTGCATCACCAACTTGCCTGGCCTTGAGAGAGAAGGTGACTGTTTACACGTGCTCTGTTCACTTTGTGTTCACCTCGCTTGTATATATTGGACCATAAGGGAAGCAGCCTAACTAAACATCTCTTCTATCTTTACTTAAAGGTGCTCCCTCTGCACGTTGGCTCTGCCCCCTGGGTGGTGACGCCTTCCTGGCTAGAATTAAATGCCCAGAACCCAGCCTCCCGCGCACGCACCCTCAAGTACTCAAAAGTACTGTTTACTGTTCACAGTGCACGGCGCGGGGCACGGGGCTCCTCGCCAATAGAAATTGCAAATTTTCCTTGCTGTAAAAAAGTTTTTGATTGGCCTGGCCTTTCATGAATGTGACAACCAACTACAGGTATTTGCTACTGCACTATTGTTAGAGGGTGACTGTGGGCACTTTGCCCTTGAACCCTGGAGATTGGGGAATAGCGTGCACAGTAAGGATCGCCCTTACAGGGTGACTGCAGGCTTTAGGCCTTTGAACCCTTGGGGGCTGATCACACGTGGACGTGAGCATATGTATTACTGACTACAGGATAGTCACTTCACTGTAAAGGGTGACTGGGAGTTTCTTGAAGTCCCCGATTTCACCTGGGTTTATTGTGTTTGAAAAATGAGATGTGCCGTTGAACGTCTTCTAAGCACCGAGATAACTGTTTTCATGTGTTGCCACAAATAGTGCTAAAAGGAGAATTGGAGATAAATAAGTTACTTATAACTTACACAGACTCATGTTATTGTAGCGATTATTGTATGTTGTGTTGTTGCTTTATTCTTGGTTGATTCCACAAAATCGAGTGTTGAAACCTTGGGGTGGCGCACTATTTCTAATAGTTGGCCTGGGACACTATGTGTTGACGGGCGGTACCTATACTCCATATAGTGCCAGCGGACACCTTCAATTGTGTTGGTCATTGCTGGCACTACGTTTTTGGATACTTCTTACCTGTAATCACATGAGAGCGGGGATGCTGGGACACTTATGATTCTAGCACCAAATGGTTTACCCTCTACATAGTGGTCGACCACCTTCCAAATCAGTGGCCAATCGCACACAATCTAAAAAATCAAATAAAGGCGCAAGTACTTCATTGTCTCCCATTGTGGAAACCGCAAACATGGAGCGATCACAAGGGGAGCGAAGTTTCGTCGCTAGCTCAAATACCGCCTCTGCAAATGACCTAATTTGCCATGAAGTGGGTTTTGCATATGCCCACGCTCAGGCTGAATTAAGACTGCCCGCTTTGCCTAATTTGACTGCTTCCCCTCCTACATTCGCTTGACTCTCACGTCCTCATCCCGAAAACATTTTTTGATAATGAGAATGAATGAGCCCCGTCCTACTGGGGAGAGTAACATATAGATGCATTGAATACTTCCCCCGCTGCCAACTCTATTCTAGCTCCGACAGTTCTTGCTGCCTTAGAAAGACTTGTACATCTTTCCGATGGCCCCTCGACTCCGGTAACTGTTTTCATTAGTAGAAGGGCGGATGTGCACTTACACTGCAAAGAAAGTGCACATTCGACATATCCAATATGTCGCCAAATCTCAAGGCTGACAAAAAACGACTTCTAACCACTGTACCTCCCAAACCCAATCCAACTGCATCTCTTTCTGAAAATATAGATCTGACTGCCCCGACCTCAGGAGCTGCTTCCTCGCCTACTGTAGGCGCTCCTGTCCCTCCTCTGGGCTTTGATTTACTATATCCATCGGATGATATGCAGACTTTAGAGGCTTCATATCCAGTATTGTCAGGGATATTAAATTTGTTAGACAGAGGACATGATTATACTCATTACGAACTGAGAGATTGTAAGTCTTCCTTGAATCAAATCCTCTTCAAAATAAAGAAACTAGAATGATTTATCTTTGCTGATTCCCTTTGATCTGAGGGTGCATCGCCCCTCCCGGGAAAGGGTGCATTGCTTGACCTTGGGAGGAGTGCATCTGTGGGCTCGGTGAGCACAGCCCCACAAACTGATAATATAGAACAGGAGAGGTGCCCATCGACCGCACGCACCCAGTACCAACAATTGCTTATTTATTTTCCCAATCATTTGCACAAATAGTTGCCGCCCCACCGGCTGCCCCTCAATACCAGATACTTACTCATGCCCAATTGTGCCAAAAGGTCATCAACAACACTGAAAAGATAGAACAACTAATTTTCTTCATCCAAAAGAATCCTATTGAGGTACCGACCGACTATGTAGAACCAGATGAAGATATCGAGGTGGGCGAAATCTGCCATCCCAATAGGCCGTCAGCCCTTACAAACCTCTTTTCAGAGTCCCAGAGTAGGATTGCTTCTCCAGAAGGCAAGAGTAAAGCCAAAAAGGGACACTCTGCCAATGCTGGCCAACTTTTTGCCTCCCGGAAGGAGAAGTGCCTCTTTTTCAGAGAACTAAAAAGAAGGGCAGACAAAAAACTTCCGGGTACCTGTAAAAACAGTGGGATCAAAACCAAATAAAAAAACTATAAATGAAAAAAACAAAGAAAATTCCTTAACTGAAACACCAGCGAACCTAGATCATGTAGAACAGTTGGGTGAAGAGCCTGAGCAAGGCTTCCCCATCGAGGAACTATCGACCGAGAGTAAAAAAGCATTGGAGCCAGTCCCTAAAGTTGAGGGTCCTGGCATTGCACGACCGAATAAGAAAGGGAAGAGTACACCGGCGCAGGCAAAAGGCATTGTAGCTCACCCGTCCGGTGTTCAGCTTTCCTCCTTTGACAAAACTCCAATCACTGTGCAAACTCATTTATCAGCATTTTATAAGCCTATGGCTACTAAAGTTGATCAAGTGGGGAAAGCGGTATGCAAACTCCCTAACTCCTACAAAGCCCTACAGACTTTGAATCCATCTGTGAACGACCAACTAATGGCTGCTCCCACCTAAATTTACCCCTTGGACAGACCTCTATCCCAAATTGTGAAAAGTATGAAAATCTCAAGGAATCACCGCACATGGCAGATCCTCTGGTTGTCGTCCCTTCACGAGAGCAATTACCCACCTCCAGATCCAGTGACACATTCGTAGTACCATCTTCTTCGATTTTGGGGTGGGAGTCTGACCCTGCCATATATGGCAACAAACGCCTGAATCGTTCTGCCTTGTTGAAGGCAGTTAGGCAAATTCCTGCATTACACACTTTGGATGACATAGAATGGATCACTCTTCCCCAAACTCACAATCATCGGATGGTGTGTAAAGTTCAAACTAACACCATTACTGACTTAGTATGGCAGTATAACCGCGAATTGCAAGTGATTGGACTTTCTCCGGTAATTTTCAAAATCTCTAGATGATGCAATCGCTTTTAATGAAACTCCCCTGGCCCAGCCCTCTGAAAATATATCATCAGTTTCTACTCCAAACACACAGAGAGTGCTTAAATCGGAAGTTATAGCCCAGTTGGCTGCCCAATGTCAGCAAGGATTGGTCATGGCTGACATCAGTGGCTTCCACATTGAATCCCGCCATGGACAACAAACCCGCCCAATAAATTAAACCACTTGTGCATTATTTCGTTTAATTCATGTGGATTTAAAAATTTGAACAAATGGTTCAATAAATCGAGCTATGTTGATAAATGTGACTTAATTTTCTGTCAAGAAACTATGGCTACACAAAAAATCATACTGCCAGGCTTCACTGTCCACCAAGTTTTTGCTGAACGTGGACAGGGAGGCCGCCCTCACGGTGGTGTAGCTATTTGTATAAATACAAAATTGCACATTATCACTCACGTAGCTCATGAACCAACTTCCTTTTTAGCTGTTTTAATTTCTTTTCCCGTGGCCTCCTCGAACCACTACCTGCTATAGTAAAAGTTGCAAATGCATTTGATGAACTCGATAGTCTTTTTGACAAAATTCTAACACAGTATCCAACATGTCGAATACTAATGGGCGGTGACTTTAATGCTGACTGCTTGAAGCTTCTCGCCCATACCACAGCATTTGATTCCCCTTCCACATCTGCTGGTAGAGGCAGTTTGTGGAATAAACATCTAGAATCATGGGATATATATTTGTTGCCTCTTCAGGTGCAGGGACCACGGTTTACATGGAAGAGGGGATTCCTAACATCGTGCATTGATCATTTTGCCATTTCGGCAAACCTTCAGGATCGGTGTAATTACATCGTGACATTAGATCCAGATCTTGGAAATCATATGATAATTCAGTTGAGTATTGACATCACCAGATCCTTCCTAAATCATGATCCAAATCAAGCCTTCCTGGAAGGAGATCGCCCAGGTCTCTCCATCAGATGGAACAACAGACTATGTGATAGAATCAATACTCGTATCCAGGGTTGGCTTGGGCGGCTCCAGGGCATAACTAAATTCAAACTACAAAATAAAATAGATCCAAGGAAATACTTGGAAATTATATCTAGTGCTATTATTACTATCCGTAATGAAAATAACAGCTCTCATTACGTAAACCCACAACTTGGTTGCCCTGAAATCCATCTTGCCAAACGTTTATAAAATGTTGAACTACGCAAACTTAAAAACACATCCTATTCATTAGAGGGTTACACGAGGCAGAAAAAAAAGATCTGCAATGCCTACCGTAATAAGAGCATGAATCTAAAACGCCATCTTTACAATCTGGCTAATCAAAAGATATTAATCTCACTCTGGCGAAATGATCGACGCACAACCTGGGCAAAGCTCAGGTCAGATTCATGCACTTTAAGCACTAATCAGGCTTCTACTATAGCCGCTGCCTCATGGGTCAAGTTCTACGAGAATAAATGTGCGCTTCCCTTGTCTTTTTACAACATAAATGCAAAAGAACCGACTATTCCCAAGCTACCGATACCTTTCTGGTCCCTGCAAGATATTGAATGCGCAATCCATGCGCTAAATTACTCCAAGGCAGCTGGCCCGGATGGTATTCCCCCCTGGGTCTTAAAATGCAATCCTCTGCTTTGGGCCACATTATTGAAATCTCAATTTGACAATATCCTAACAACTTTAGATATCCCTTCCTCCTGGCTAGGCTCAATAATTGTACCAATCCACAAAGAGGGTGCTAGGGACAACCCAGCAAACTATCGGCCCATCACCTTGATAGATGCTGCGGCCAAAGTGTTTGCAATTTTATCGCTCAGGGAACTCCACGCTCTCATGAAAAAACACAACATTCTCTCGCGCTTTCAAATTGGCTTCCGTGCCCAGATGGGGACAGCACTAAATGCAACGCTAATGGCACACTTGCTTGCAAAAACAAAGATTCCCGACTCTGGGCCCGTATACATGGCTTCAATAGATTTGACAGCCGCTTTTGACTGCGTGGTACGGGGAATGCTCTGGCAAAAAATGCGCACAATGGGTATTCTATCGCATATCATCTTTTTAATAGCAAAACTGCACGCAAACACTGTTTTCTATGTTAGAGTAAACCAGACAGGTGCAACCACCAATCCTATCCCTATTGAGGTGGGGGTCAAGCAGGGATGAGACCTGGCAGCCACATTGTTTAATTTCTACCTATGTGGCATTAATGACATCTGGGCACAACAAATTAGCTACCCAGCAAGACTAGGTCACCTAAGAATTCAGTGGCTTGCTTTTGCTGACGATATTGTGGTTTTCGACCGCACTCCCTTAGGCCTGCAAACAAAGTTGTCCCTATTTGCTGAATACTGCTCTTCCCACAATTTGTCATTTAATGCAGGAAAATCATACATACTCATATTTAAGAATCTTAAGAGACGTCTTTGCTCTTGGAAGTGGACCATTGGCAGCACACTCATTCCTAGGGCAACCACAGTTAGATGCCTAGGTTACATAATATCCGACTCCAATTCAAGTATAATGTGGAAGAATGTCCTAAATGAAAAGGCCAAAATTCTTAATACCCAAATGCGCATGGTATTCAATCAATTTTGCAAGTTTTCTTTGCTTCCTCTCTTTGAATTTTACACCCTCAACGTTGAGTCTATTATACTCTACACCCTTGATATGTGCTTGGCGGATAGAGATCAATTCCTTGATCAATTACAAGGACGCCTATGGAAGGGTGTGCTGCGCTTGGTCAATTCCCTGCCTAATGTGGTATTAAGACAGGAACTGGGCTTAACGTCCTTGTCTGCCTGCTACAACTGGGAAAAATGCTATTTGCCCCGAAAAACTCTTTGTATGAAGATTTGAGGGTAATGCTAAATGCTGCCAATCCTCCATCGGTTGGAATTTTTTATAGGAAAATGATTGCAATATTGGCTGATCTAGCACTAACCCCTGCTGAGCTACAAATCCCGGCAAGCGCATGTTAAACTCTGTTTATTTGCGTATGATTGGTGTAAAACAATAAATACTATTGAAAAATGTAAAAGTTACACAGAAGCGGCCACATTTTCCACAGGTTGCGTACCGCGCAAGCCTTATCTGTTGCAATTTCCATGCCCTAGAGCAAGAGACTTATATCTGAGGTTTAAATTATACCAACTGTTAACACTAGACAGAACAAAAAATTGGACAACGCACATTGAAGTTTTGTCTGGTGACGGTTGTAGATTTTGTAAAGAGCCTAATATGCAGGAATCCCTAAAGCACTTGATTATTGATTGCGTATATTTTGACACTGAACGCAAGGAAATATTTGGAATCGAGCTAGTGGGAGCCTTTGGCTCGCATGCATGTGGGGTAGTACCACCAAAGACATTTTACAGCTTACGAGATTTCTATCTATACTAAATATTGAATTGGAAAAAAAATATAAAAAAGAAACAAGTTGTATTCCTTTCAAAGATGCTGTTTGATCATTTCACCAACTTAGTGGGAACCTGCCCTTTTGTGTTTAACAAGCTGCGGGCCCACTCGCATGCAGGTGATATAAAGCTTACCAGCAGTTGAGTTATACTAGAGGCTTAAATCTAACAGCCCAAACATTCGACTAGCAAGTGGAGAAACTATGACATAAACAGAATCCTCCGATGCTAAGATGCTGTTGTTAAAATGCAAAATGTATCTGTATACATGTTGTTGTTAAATGGTAGCTTTCTCTAAATGCAGACAATTTATGTAAATGGAGGGAATTCCACACGAGAAAACCTTTTTAGCTGTTTTAGTTGATCATATAATTTTTTGGGGGGAAATTGTATATAAATTGTATGTAAAAATGATATGTGGAACATGAAATGCAAAAATGATATGTGGAACATGAAATGGAAATGAGGTTGTAAAAGTTTGTTAATCAAACTAGAAACAACTGTTTTGAATAAAAAAAAGAAAAAGAAAAATATTTTACCAGTCTCTTTAAATGTACTGACCCAACACACCCGATCTTACTATAGAGTGCTGGAGGGGTTGCCTAGCTTCCCCTGAGTCAAAACACACGTGTAACAGTAAAGTGTTACCCTTTCCTACTTTAAATGGCTGGTGGCAGTGGTTTAGATCAAACTACCATGATTTTTCCTGACCACTAACAACAGTAGCTAAAAATCGGGTCAGCCATGTTTTTCAATATTATGCCCAAGACCTATCTGTAAAAACAGACTCTGGTCATCTTTTTTCACCATTTCTTTTAGGAAAGGTCCTTCTTGTGTTTGTTTCTGCGTGCCAAACCAGGGTTGCTCCCTTTGTTTGTTGGCCTTTGGCAGGCTTCAGTGTTGAAGCCATCATCTGGCGTCTGAGTCTCTGGGGTGGACAGGATGTGAGGGAGGTGCCTGAAACTCCCTGTGCTTAGTCTCCTAGGAGACCTGAATGCACTCTGGCATGATTGGCCGGCTGGCTGTCCGGCAAGGACAGTCACCCTGCTGTGTGAGTGACAGCCAGGCTGGAATGAATGGGGGAAAACTGTTTAAAAGCAGGTCTCTGGGACTTGGAAAGGAGAGTCGGCCACTGGAATGAAAGAACCGAAAAGGAGAAGAAGGAAGAGGACTGCTGCAACTCCTGGATGACCGGTGAGTCACTGCTGCAGGTCCGAATTGCCTGAAACTCTGACGACAGAGAAGCCCTTCAAAGTTAACTTCTTTCCTTGAGTTTGGTGGGAACTAACTTGCAAGCCACCAGGACACCGTCCTATTCTGGTTGAATTTTCATCAGAGGTTTTGTTGAAACCCGGATAAATAGAGGGAAGGAAACCAGCTTGTTTACTTTAAGGCACTCACACCGTAAAAAGGACATCTGGCTACAGCTTTTGGCCTCTTCCCTGGGCAGTGCAGGAACCTCCCGACGTCCTCCTTCTTGTCCCCACAACTGAATCTCAGGAAAAACGAGATCTGCTCAAACTGCCAGGAACAACTACCTCAGCTACAGCTTTCTTCATTGACAAGGTACTGTGCAAACGCGGTCCGGAAATCTTTTCGGCCATAGAGAAAGTGTGTGAAACTTTCCACAACTACGAATGCTTGTCCTTCCCTTAACATTCGTCAAACTTTTCACCTAGCCAAATCCTTTAAAAATCTGTGGCAAAGACTTAACCGTTACTTACCAGAACTGTGCTATCCTATACGAAAGACTCTGAACCATTGACTTTGGCCCAGGCCTATTGAGAAGAATTGCTGGTTGTATTTAACTGAAACCCTTTGCTCTGCCTATGAATGTATTTGGGCTGTCTATTATTATAACCTTGTCTTTTCCCTCCTTTATTAAGTATCTGAAGTGCCATTTTGCTCCCACTTCATTTTTGAGCTAAACTAGTTCAATTACTTACCAGTTGTATTTTTGTGGTGTATTAGTGTTTGATATTGAGCTGCTTGTGCTAGTGTAATGTTTTATAAATGATTGAGTAAACAAATGTATATTCTTTTACTAAGAAACCTTGAGTAAGTGTATACTTGAACCACTGTATTGGTTGGTCCTTTGTGTAACTTGTTCTACTGCTCACTTAAACTCTTGAGATAAGCCTGGATGCTTGCTTTTTGCAAATAGAAGTAAACCTAATGTTGCTTCTATTAGGCCATCTGATAAACTATCTCTTCCTTTTCAAACTCTAATTTCCTTTAAAATGGCTCCGATAGGCAATAAGGACGCTGTGCCTCCTTCCTACTCTATTAATCATAGCCCCGATTTAGTCCCCTTCTGTGTACAAAGAAATGGCACTTGACCAATGGGAGATTTTGAAGGTTGTGTGAACATTGTAAATTTGACCGGAGAGAACAGGCCTCTGTATGTAGGGGGGCCTGTTTATTTCGTTTGTGGTAATTCAGCATTTCCCTGGTTGCCCAAGGATTGGCAGGGAACCTGTTATTTAGGAATCCTGTTACCGGGGGTATTCATAGCTAGTACTTTGGAGGTTTCTAAGGCTCGCCCACGGCGGGACGAGAACGGGGATACCCCTGGGCAAGTATTGGGAGATATAGCAAAATCAGTTGTGCCCTTTTGGGGACAGATAGCAAATTCTGAAAATATTAGGGGACTAGCAAGGGTACTGGAGAGAACCATCAACCGGACCATGGATATACTCTACAATATGACCTTAGAACAAAAAGCAATAAGATTGGTAGCACTCCAAAATCGGATGGCATTAGAGGTCATTCTGGCAGAACGTGGTGGAGTATGCAAATTAGTGGGGTCCGCTTGTTGTGTTTTCACACCAGATTCCTTGCCGACAATTTTCAAAGCAATACAGAACTTGCACATCCTTAGTTCTGAAGTGCATGTTCCTGTGGGAGATTGGAATATTAGCGCCTGGTTCTGGGATTCTCTACGATCCTGGGGTTGGAAGGTGCTTTCTGTTATCCTGGTTATTTTGGGAATCCTGCTATTTCTTTGTTGCTGTTTCCAATGTCTACCTAGTGTATGTGCAATGCTAGGGGGATGCTGTGCTCAGGCAGTGAGCGCAGTGGGGCACAAAATGTATGCCCCATACACAGCATCTAAAGAGTTTGTGTTACAAGAGGTTCTGATGAACGACCCAATGGCTATAGACATTACAGATAATGATTCAGGACGTATGGATGACAATGCATGGAGTTATTTACAAAGATATTAGAAATGATATTAGCACTTGGCATAGGCCAAAAGGAGGGTTTGTCGGAATTGAAACAATGTTATGCCTCCTATCGCAACAATTGTATGTGTATTGGCCTACGCCAAGTTGTCTAAACATCATATGCGAACAAACTCCACGACAAGGTCTTGACCTTAGAGAAAGTAATGTAAGTCGTCATCTTGGATTAAGCCGCCATTTTAGGTTCTCTTGTTATATGGAAGTCACCCTGAAAATCAAAATGGAGGCCGAATTACATTCTGAGTAAAATTCTGGCCGTTGTGACCTCCGTACACATGAATAATTAATATGCCTGCAGGCCACCTGTCGGGGTTGCGAACTGAGACCTTGTCCTACTTTTGACCTATGTGTAAAAGTACAACTATATCAGCGAAACTAATCAAAATGCATCTATTATAGGATTGACCTAGCAAGGAACCCATAGGCCAACTCCTAGAATGGTTAACCCGCGAGAGGGTTGGCCAAGGGCTGGATAAAGCGTATAAAAGCCCTAAATAGTCCAATGTACGGTCTCTCTAACTAATGCATCGAACCTTCGTTGAAGTTCGTTACGTTACTCTGAGAGCCGAATAGCTATCCATTTGTCAATTGACTTTGGTAACTGTTGTAGCTTTTGAATAAAGCACTTGTATGTTCTTTGTAACCTGTGTTGGTGTGTTTCTTTTGGGCTTCCCGGCCTCATATTATTTTTATGTTTTCACACAGCCATCGCTACCACTTTACTGTGTAGTACAGGCTTGTAGCAAAGGTGAAATTGTGCTTACACTTGTAGTCCTAATTGCCTGTAGTGTTCTCAAAGGGTACTGCAGGTGATTCTGCCTAACACTTCCTACTCAAGCTCTTCTTTCCTCCACCTCCAACTCCTTGAGGATCAGTCGATTTTCCAAGCAACGAGTTGTGGCAGATCTCTCTTTTTGGCTGGCGCCTCCTTCTGGAACATTCTCCCTGCCTCTCTGAAACTTGAGCCGAACCATCTCCGGTTCCGGGAGCAGCTCAAGACTTTCCTCTTTGCTTCTGCCTTCTCTCTTCCTCTTCCCAGCTGATCTCCTGTCTGATACTGTACTGGATACCTGGCCACCATGTGAACCGCGGGCCCAGGTCCCTGTCCTCCCAGTTGCACACCTGCACTGCCTCCTGACAAACCTGCACTTGGGACTTCCTCTGCAACCCTACAGTTCCCCTACCTGCACTTATCTAACACTTGTGGTCTGCACTTAACCCCTACACTGCTACCTGCTGGCCACACTTATCATTTTTTCGATGTTTTGATCCCATGTCTTGCACTTGCTCCTCTTACCTTTCTCCTGGCACTTTTCCCCTTCCTTCTCCCCTGCACTTACGTGATCACAACGTCACTTGGCCTAGTAAGATCGCTGTCTTGTCCTCCGTTTGTACCCCTCCCTTTTGTCCCGTCGCTCCTTGTAACATTTGTGTATAGGCACGCTATAAATGTCATATCATATCAAGAAAATCATTCAAAAAAGCATACTACAATAGAAATCGATTAATGACTTTTAAAAATAACAAGGGCTGTTCTGAGATAGACCTATGAAATTATTTGATGCTTCTGCACCCACTTAGTGATAGTAAGTAGCCATATGCAATGCACAAATTGATCATTGTATCTGGAGGCATTTCAGGAGGAAAGATTAACAAGCTGAGTCCTAACCCCATGCATGTGGCCAGCGTGAACTTTCAAAATGTGAAACGCTGCAGGTTTATTTGAGCTGTTCGTTCTTCCCAGGCCAATACATTGAGTTACATTACATTATTACTAATACTAGGCAGGAATTCGAGGTGATGTGATACATAGATACCTAATAATATGTTTCTAATCATCCGGTTACCTACAGAGACTGCACACAGGGTCACATGTTCACCTGTGTGCAGTCGAGGACATAGCACAGCAACAAGCAAACGTGCCACAGCGCTCAAACCTATGTTCATATATGAATACCAGTTGCTCTCTCAATACCCAGCTAGCCATTACCAGGCTGCACCCGTACTTCAGGGGCGGAAAGGTAATCGAGCAAGTCAGGGCAGGCAGCCCTTCCACTTGCTTTGGTTAACCTTCCTCTTGGTGGGTGGCAGAAGGACCATATTCAACAGAAAGGTGACACAGAGGACGTGCATCCCTTTTGAGAAGCGTATGTGCTCTGGGCAATGTTAGCCACACAACCATAAAATCCCAACCTATGCCTACTATTTTTTGGGTCCAAACGGCATGCACCAGGAGATTTGCAGGAGTAATTTTGATTCATTTAATTGGCTCTTGAGGTGAAATTGACTTGTTTGGTCGACTTTTTCACAATTCAAGCATTTAGTCTATGTTGTGTATGGATTCCACAGGAAGCCATTGGCGTCTATACTTCTTTCTAAGTGCTGTAGCCTGCTACCGAGATGTCACAGCAGAGGAAAAGGGAGCATGCATCGCATTAGAGGGCCGCAACGTTTCCTTTGTCAGAAATGGTAGTTTTCAATTTGAATGGTAATGGTTGGGTCAGGGGAGAGGGAACCTGGTATTTGTTACCTTGTAGATCGCTCCCTCATGTGTCCCTACAACACCTGAAATGCTGGGCAATGGGGAAAGCACGTGGGTGGAACAGGGACAGGGAGTCGTTTCGCTACTGGCTGTACTGGCCTCAGAGTAATAGCATAGTCAACCTGAGCGTCGCTGTTTTTGTCCTTCATTCGAAGCCACCCGGTGTAATATACCTCGTAGTTGAAAGCTACTCATCTAGAATTCCACTTGCATTCTTCTGCCACCTGTTCAAAGACTATTTTCAAACAATCAAGCATAACAGCATGCAGATGACTTCTTGTAATAACCAAATTCAAGCACTAAAAGCCCACCAGGTTGACATTATTGTGAATGCTTATTTAAGTTTCATTCATGGATGTTTGCCATATAAATTCACTTAGGACTTTGCAAGTGAATGGATGATGATGTTTAATGGGAATGTCCCATGTCTAACCAACAGCATGGCAGGTTTCCTGACAATATTCTTTCTGTGTGAACCTTCGTGATTGATGCAGATCTGTACTTGCATAATGAGAGCTGTGGGAGATGAGAGGGCGTGTACACATGTGTTAAGCATCTTTCCTTTTGACATGAGTGGACAGATACACACAGGTGGGCCGTAACAGCCACGGTGCTTAGACTACATCCTGCCTTGTATTTCATTCATAAGATTCTACACTGCACTTTGTTAACGGTAAACTATTCTGCATCATTATCTCCTACTTAGGTTGATGGAAACATTTTGTTCTCTGGTTCAACATGACAATGAATACATTATAAATTATACATTCAAATTAGCGCAGTAATTAAACATGAATATTACACTCTGCCACAAACAAATGCAACGGTTACAGGAGTTGCACAGCTATTTGTACAGTTCCTTCACTAGACATTAATTACACATTTATTTAAGCAATTAGGCATGAAAGGGGCATTATGTCAAAGATGTAATTTACAACCTGCTTGTAATTTGGCAACTGCGCAATAAGAAAAGCGTGCAAAGCTGGGCCGGGATTCGTATTTTGGAACGTTTTATTGAGAGTGCTGATAATAAACGTCGACAAGATTCACACAGAGATCTGTAGCTCACCAGACTAGAAAAGCATTGGGTAGCCGCTCAAAATATCGCAGGAATAAATGCCGTTTTTGAAACATGTTTACCTCTATTTGAAACAATATTTTTTTTTGTACGTCCTCACCTTAAAAGCATCATCACTTAAAACGAATATTTTCTGAGTCTAGAATTAGAATTGTAAATTAACCCCATCTTGGAATAGATCGGGAGAGCTTTTAAACAATTATTTTCTGTCAAGGTTTCTCCTTTTTCTGAGGTCATCATACTAGATTTTGGCTAAATACCATGAATCATAGATTTTAATTATATTTTGCGAAAGTATCGTTTAACGTAATGTTACATGATATAGTCAGCAAAATGGTTGCATATCATTTCCACAAATTAAATTACTTTGTGGTAATTTACTTCGTGGAAATTGCTTCGACAGTTTACATCGAAATCAATTATGTATGCGGGTCCACGCAACCTCCTTCCCCCTTCACTACAACCCTTACCCCTGCCCACCAGCCTTTCAAACCCATAACCCACAAATAAATATATTTCGATGTAAACTGTCGAAGTAATTTCCACAAAATAAATTGCCAAAGTAATTACCAAGTAATTTACTTCTTGGAAACAACGTGAGACCAAGCAAAATGCATGTTACACCATGTGAACTGCATGGTTAGTTTGCAGTTCCCTTCAATCATGCGTGATAAAGTAGTGATGGGATATACGAGCAAGATTCCCACAAGTCCATCATCACTTTTGAAACGAGATACATGATTGCTGGGGTCAGACCTCCCGCTACACAGGTGCAGGGTGAGCATATCACGTGCTAGGATCTGTGCGATCCATCACTCGATATGCATGTGTTATACGTGCGACCCTTTTTCATGAGAGGAAATGTAAACAAAAATAGTAGGTACTTTCTTGTCCATAGTTCAGGCAGTCATTTCCATTCTGTCTCAAAAGATCCCTTTCTGCTGTGTTTACTCCTGCAGCTGACCTGTGCAAGGGCAAGCCAGGCATTAGGGAACCAGCCCGAGAGAGCAGGCATTCCTGACCATATCCCTTTCTGAGGAGGTGAGGCACACCGTGAGTTCCAACGCATGTAGACTTTGGCCGAGCTTGGTCCAAAATTGTAAGTGCAAATGTATTTTCACATACAGGGTCGAATTTCCAAAGAATAAACGCTAAGATTGTGTTTAGCTGCTTCACAGAAAAAAACAGCGTGCAGAAACCTGCAGCTCAAAGTAAATCTTTTAGTGGCAAACACGACCCCAGCACATAACAAGATTGCACAGTCAAAGAAGTTTGTACTGCAATCATTGGGCACACCAATGTTAAAAAAAGTAATCTAGAACTACTTACAGTTAATCACCATTACCCCGACCCATCTTCGTCACAGTGCCTCCACCTATCAACACCCACCATTCGTCTTCCTAGTAACACCTTAAATCAGCGGCCCTCAAATGTAAATTAAACCTACACCGACTCTACTGTGTCTCAGTACCTGCACTAATCTGTGCACCCACGAATGTTCATGAAGCTCACATCCACTCTTCTTCAACACAGTACATCCACCAATCTGCACCCTCTAAAGACATATTACGCCAACACCCACCATTCCTCGTTCCAGAAACTCCCCAAATCTACACCCCTCAAATGTACACTAAGCCTACAGTCTACCTCTTCCCAGTATCAACACTTATCTGCATACCCCCACATTTTCATAAAGCCCACAGCCACTTTTCTTTGTCACAGTACCTCCCAATCTAGACACCCTAAATGCAGATTACACCAGCATCTACCATTATTCGTCCCAGTATGTCCCCAAATGTTCCCCTTCAAATGTTCTCTAAGCCTACATCCACTCTATCCTGTCCCAGTACCAGCACTCATCTGCACATCCCCAAATCCACACCAAAACCTACTCGTCACAGTAATTTTCTTTAGGTGTCACAGTAACTGTCAGTACTGAGAGCAATACCCTTTGTACAAAGCTTGGCTCTGATGTTCTCGAGGAAAACGCAGGCAACCTTTGTAGGTATCCCAAAACCCTACTGCATTTCATAAGACTGCTATCTCGCCAACTGTTGAATGCAGGTCTCATTGTGTTCCCTTACACTCTGGAACCCAAACCTCTTTTCTTGCAAATCGAATACAACAGTAGCTGGTTGCTGAGCACACATAACTACGATCTGCCCTAGCAACACTACAATAGTGGCCCAGTCCCATGTGCTACAGTATTGGATGGCAGAACCACCACACAGACCCTAGAAGGTGACGAGCATGCTGTTCAGCTTTCTCACTTGGATTGATGCGTCATTGCTACGATGTCAGTAAGTGAAAGAATACTTGGAAGCTATGTTTCTTGTAGTACCATGTGCTAACTTTACATTAAGTACACCTTTTCTCATACCCCGATCGTCTAGCCTGGGTCCCCCATGATGTTCTCTATCTGAAAATGAAGCACGTACATCATGATGAGGTACATGTGCTGGTGTCACCATGACCATCAGTTGCTGCATGTGACCATGTCACGGAATCCTCCACAACCCATTCACAAATAGAATTGATGGATTGATGGTCTGTGGTGGTACACTTGCATTATTTGCCATTCAGGTGAAATGGACACGCTGTGAGGAGAAGGAGAGCCCATTGACCCACAGCAGATATACTTGAAGTTTGAACTCCCACACAGCTTAGAAGACTCATCGCGTGTTGAAGGCCATTGCCATCATACACATGGGCAAGCACATGGAGTAGGGACACCAAATACCACTTGTCAGCATTCATTTACACTTAGCACAACATTCTACTATACAGGTAAGTCAAAGTGCTGAGGTGAAGCAACTGTATCCCCAATGCTCCTCTACCCTTGCTATGAAGAACACCTTGCAAAACACATCCACAAGTGTGCTCATGTCCTTTGCATACGGTGAACATTGTACAAAATAGAAAATGTTTCTTTGTTTAATTAGATGTGAACAGAAACAATTGTATAAGTAATACTCAACTGAAAACAAATTGCAAAATAAGGAACAAGAAAATATTTGTATTCTCTTTATTCTAATTTAAGTTACATATTGTCCATACATTTCTGTCTTCCCTGTTGTATGTACACATTCTATTTTCTGGAAGACTTGGCAAAGCGTTAGGTCAACAAAGACAGTTTTCCGGACTTCCAGTTTATGTTCTTCTTTTCTTATTTTTCTTGCCTTTTAATTTTTTTTGTTTTTTCAGGCTACTGTCCCCTGCTTTATGTTATCTAATGCATTGGTTGTTGTAAATGATTTAATTTGTACATAACACAATATGAACATTAAAATTCATTTTTTGAACTATTTGAATCATTAATTACATTTAGTTTGTCATCTGTTCTATTTCTGTTGCCAGGTCAAATACATAGAGCGGGATAGAATTAAATTTGACTTTAAAGGAATTTTAAGAAAAACACAAAGGTATAAACATGTCCTCATCCTCTTCAACTAATCCAGAACAGGACTGTGCGACTTTTCCTTGGCATTAAGCCCAGCAACCACATTTCTCCAGCCCTAAAATCTCTCCACTAGCTCCTGGTGGTTGCAAGGCTCAAGTTCAAGACCCTTTCCATCATCCACAATGCTTTCAGGGGTCCTGGACCCTGTTACATCCAACTTTCTCTCCCCAAATTAGACTATTACAATGTTTTATTTGCCGCCACGTCCACCAAAAATCAGAATCGACTTGAAGTGATTCAAAATAATGCCCTTAGGGCTGCCCTTAGCATTCCCAAAAGAGAGCACATTGCCAGTGCCAGACAAAAAGCATATTGGCTGCCAGTCAAAGAAAGAATTCTCTTTAAGATTCTTTCATAACACAAAGATTTCTTTCACTCACAGCCCCCCTTATCTGACAGAAATAATCACCAGAGCAACCTCAGCAAGACCCAAAGGATCACACCTCTCCAACCAGTTTAAAGGCCCCACATTCAAAGGGCCAAAGCAGGAGGTGCTTGCTTCATGTTCCTTGCTCCTAAGTATTGGAATGCCATCCCCACAACCCTTCAAACCTAGACATCCTATCTAGCATTCTGCAAATTGCTCAAAACTGAATTCTTCAACTATCTCACTCAATACTCTCTGCTTAGCGCCCCCTGTACTCTGTGCCCTCACCTCAGGAACTGGATGCTGCGAATGTTGTTTTGTGTCTTTTAGTTTAGTCACTCACCCTCTTCCATTAGGAGGTTTCCTTCCCTCTCTAGCTCCCAGTTTATTACCTCAATCTTACTTATTGTACTTCTGCACTTCTCGCCGTTCATGGTCATTTACTTACTGTTTTATATCATTGTTTTTCTAACCTGTCTGGCAAAGGGTTTAATGTCACCAAGAACTACAGACAGGTGCTGTTGTCATTGTTCTGTGTTACTAAGTAAGCACTGCTGTAACAGCGCCACAATGTACCTGGGCCGCTTTGTGCTCTTTATAAATTCAAATAAATAAATAATTACCTCCCTGCTAGAATTCTTTGGTCCTCCACCTCCAATTCTCTTCAGACTAGATTTTTCTGCAAGCAGAGTTTGGGGGTATATCTCTTTCCTGGACAGTGGCCTCCCTCTGGAACAGGCTCCCTGCCCCTCTGAATCTTAAACCATATCTCCTTAAGTTCCGGAAGGTCCTCAAGACCTTTGTCTTCTCCGCCTCCTTCCATCTCCCCCTTCCCTGCTAGCTCTCACTGCCACTGCAACTGGTTGTCTGTGCCCCTTATGAGTCTCCCTCATGGGGTCAGGCCAGCTTTGACCAGTATTCCCCTGCACCACTCCCTATCAGCACTTGCCCTCTGGCACCCTTCCCTGACCAGCCTACGGAGGTTGTCCACCCCAAACCCTCTGACTATTGATCTCTTCCCCGGATTCCCCTGGCACTTGTCCTCTTGGGCTCCCTTTAGCACTTGGGCCCTGCCCCCACCCAACACTTCTCCCCATTCCCTCCACCATGCACTTCTCCCCATTACGCCCTCCTTATCCCACCCCTTCCCTGTCCCCTCCCCCTGCACTTCTTGATACTGCACTTATACGATCCCAATGTCACAAGGCCTAGTAGGACCGTTTCTCTATTCCCCACGGTTCCCTTCCCTCTTTGTCGTGTGGTACCCAGAAACACTTTCTGTTTTATAGGCGCCATACAAATGTTCAATAGATAAAAATTCAAATTAAAATAAATCTGCCAATGGCAGTAGGGCACTTGGGTAAATGTATGTCTTGACTACAATATAATCAAGGATCCATCTACAATGGCACATCAGATCAATACTCAGTAATCAATGGTGCATTATAACTTTGACGAGGATCGGAAGCGGCCTCTAGATGAATTTGCGAGGTGCGGCTTGATCCCTGGTTCCTGTTCTTGCGTGATCACGTTCAGAGGTGCATTCCTCTAACGACTCCAGACAGAGTCGTACTGCCCGAGGAAGGAAGGTGTGATCTCGGGCAGTGCGGGTGGAGTGCGAGTTTTGAATTTTTGAATTCGGGACTCCGGGAGAGCAGAGACCAGGTGGGGGATGTCTTGTGCATTGGAGTGGATTGGTATACTATGCAGAGTAAGGTGAAGAATTGCTTCCGGGTTCTGTTGGCTACCCTGGCTTAGGACTGTTTACAGACCCGGAGCAGCCTGAAAGCCTGGAAGTCGGCCTGACCGGGAGCAGCACCTTGGGCACTATTCTGCAACTGAGTCTCCTCTCCCCCGTTCCCCCCTTGCCCCCACTCCTCCCTTCCTTCCTCTTTAATATATCCACTAATGATGACCAGTGGCGAGAGGTGGGTGTGGGTGACATCATTCGAGGGGTGTGAGTGGGTGCCATAGGCGGGGTAATGAGACGGCCAGAACTGCTTACCTCTCTCTGCCCTGTCCCCCCTGTGGCTACAGGGTCAGTACTGGCAGATTGCTGGTGACCCTGCTGGAATACAGGAGGATTGTGAGAACTTTTTAGACAGGATAGAATAGAAATCTCAAATTAAATAAATCTGGGGTATTTTGATACGCTGGATAACATTTACCAAAAGATTGAGTCAGAGCACCTGCGGAGATAGTAGGTGTTACGATAACATCAGGAGACTGCGGACATAGTGCATTTGATCCTGTTGTGGGACTGAAGTAGGTCCTGGTAAATTGAGCCTTGTGGACAGAATCCAGTAAGTTAAGATCTACAGACTGCTGAGGGCTAATTGCCTAGGATACATAAATGGCCTACCGCAAGAGGATCACGGACTGGTCAGTCCAAATACAATCAGGAAAAGGGTGGATTCAGACCAAATACAATCTAAGAAGAACCAAGGAGACGGCAAAAACAAGAGTCTAGCCAACAAGGAGGGTGATATGGAAAAGCCAAAGTCTAAAAATACCATTCCAGCAAACCAAGGTGTGATTACTGGATTTTTTTCCACAAAATCCGCCCCTTGACAAAATTCCACTTCTATAGAGGAAACAACTACACCAGACAACTGCGAAAACGGCCCATTGAGTTCATCAAATTTTGAAGACATTGATAACAACTCGCTATTAGAACTATGCTTAATATCCAAAGAAGCGTGACACCCCACCCTGAGGTAATGCCAAGAAATAACAGTGGAACACAGGCAGATAGACTGATGACCACACCCCCGGGGACATGACATCTACCATTGGAGGGGGACTAGGTAGATTATCAATCTCACCTAATCTAGCAATGGTCTCAATGGAGGATGTTCCAGATGTTGAAATAGATTGTTTGGATAATCCATACCGAGGGGCTGCAGAGATAGCCAAGATCCAGTCATCAGTAGCATCTCTACAATTTGCGCTCAATATTCAGCTGAAGATGCCGGGGCGAATACTGGCACTAACTACTAATACTAATGCACTAACTATGGAAAATAATGGGAGGGTGAAAACTGCTGAAGAAGCAGAAACTAATCTCTCCGAAGCCATTCACATTGCAAAGGAAATCGAAGAGCAGCAAAATCTGGAGACTGACCAGAATTCGGGTAGTCCTGATCCATTCTTCTCAAGAAAACAGCAAAGAATAGCAAGAAGGGCTGGAAAGAGTAAAATAGCCAGTACTATGATTTCCCCGACAATGGAACAGGGCCCTGCTGGGTTGCCCACCAAGAAGTTCAGGAAAAGAGCAGCAAGAGCCAAGAAAAGGAAGGCAGCTAGTGAGGTTTACCTCACTAGCTGGCTGCTACCTGGACAAGTCATTGAAAACGAGTTGGAAGAGGCGATAGATATTTTGGAAGTGGAGGTTGTGTGTGACAGGGATGTTACTATTACGGACAAGGTCTTAAGCCAACTTATTCTGTTGGAAAAATCAGAAACTACATCAACTGCCATCATGGAAAACAAAGGGGAGGCGATAGGAAGTCGTATATGTCTGATCAAGAATCTCTATCAGAGCAGAGACAACAAATGGCTATCGTGTTCTGAATTTTTGACAAGACTATATTCAGTGCCACCATTGCGGGTCTTTAAATCTGACGACTTTCAATTTGTGGAACCATTTAAGGGCCCAAACCCTAAATTATCTGCATTACATTGTAAGTTCCTATCCACAGCCAAATTGTTAAGAAGCTACAAAGAGGAACTGAAAGCAGTGAATGTCGAAGTAGATGCCGATTTAAATGAAATAGACCTGAGCTGCCCGATTGGAGAGGCAGACATCCCTCTGGTAGTAGTAGATTGCTGAAGCTCACCAAAGGGAAAGAAGGTTGAGGCATCAGATGTCCAACAAGTATTAAAATGGTTGGTGGATACGTTTCCCGAGATTCTAGCAAAACAATGAGATTTCTCCATACTATCTTGGAACTGTCAGAGCTTCGCACATTTCCTATCATCGGAGGGCTCAACGAAATTGCTTGACAAACATTGCTGTTTCTACCTACAAGAGACATGCGCTATGGACCCTCTTATATTAGATGGCTATGTGATATACCATTCTGCAGCTAAAAGAGGAGATCAAGGCAGGCCACATGGAGGATTTAATACAGGGGTGGCTAATACTTTGAGCTCAAGGCAGATCAACTGTAAGCTTGAAAGCAATATGATTGCAGTTGAAGTGATCTCTGACAATAAGGGTCTCAAGGGATCATTACTACTTGTGAGCCGATATAATCCACCTGGTGTGGTGCTAAGCGAGCAATTGCAAGACTCTCTCCATGACCTATTGTTGAATTGGTTGTGCATATCTGATGATACAGGGATTATAGTTGTTGGTGACTTTAACTGCCATTTGACAGGGCACCGGGGTAAATCACAGAATCCTAAATTAAAAGTGAAGGGAGCCATGGAACACACTAAAAAAGACCTTAAAGGTGGAGAATGTGAATATCTGTTTGAGTCCTAGGATATGGAAATGTTAAATGGTAGAACAACTAGTTATCATCCTGGGCATCATACATGGTCCAATGGTAGCTCTCATAGTATGTTGGATTATATATGTGTGTGTTCTAAGATCCAACTACAGGTGGAGGACATGATAGTTATTCCCAATGAATGGAGTGACCATGCTGCCCTGAAATGTGAGATCAATATTCCTAGAGAGGAGCCCTTGTCCAGCAATATGGGTATTGTGAAAATTAATAAAGCGGGTACTACGATTTCCTGGTTGGATAAAAATATAAGGCACGCCATTGAAGCCCTGGAGGTGGTTGGATCCAATCAGCTCCCTAACGTTAACGAGATGACAATTGACTCTATGGAGGACTGGATCTATGCCTTTGCAGGAAAGCATGCAGCGGCACCTATGGGGGCTATGATAGGACTCGAGGGGAAACAACTTCCGTATGATAAGACGATCAGAGATGTAAAAAGGAATCTCAGAGCTGATCTTCGCAAGGCCAAGAATGCAATGGCCCCTCGGGAGGTACACTATGCAAATGTTAGGGAAATCGAAAACAGATATAGATCAGCCATTAAGGCGAAAAGAAGGGCCGATAAGGTTCTTTCTTGGCAAAGATTGGTGAAGACCATATGTGAAGGAAAGACCCGTAACATCTGGTCCCTTTTGGGTGATGCTCAAGGTATCAAGAAAGGGGCACTAGCAAATCCCATTGAAGCTAGGGTGTGGACAAAATTCCTGGAAAATCGGAGTGCCCAGTCAGAGGATGAGAAATCAACAGCATTGGGTAGTTCCCCACCTGAGGCACCCATTGTTATATCACACAAACTCATATTGAGTAAGATCAGAGAGATAAAATGTTCACGAGCACCGAGCCCTTATGGATTGGCCAACATTGTTATGCTGGGCATATTATTCGAGAAGATTCTAAAAACAGGTAAAATACCCCATTCATGGAAAACAGCGATATTAATCCCTGTGTTTAAAAAGGGAAATAGACTTGACCCAAGCAACTATAGGTTGCTTTCAATGTTACATGCCACGGGGAAGATATTTGCCTCACTTTTATTAAAAGAGCTACAGCTATGGGCAGAGGGCTCTGGCATACTGTCTAAATTTCAAAGTGAGTTTAGACAGGGATACTGCACCTCCCATAACATCATAGTTATGGACCTGCTACGATCTAGAGTGAAGAAAGGGGGGCTGCCCCCCTTTATGCCTTATATATAGACTTCACAGAGGCTTTCGATTAAATCCCTAGAAGTCTCCTGTGCCGGAAACTGAAACTAATGGGCTACCCTGACGGTCTGTTATATTATCTCAGACTATTACATCAAGACAATTCAGTAAAATTGAAGCTAGACCAAGAAGGCCACACTACGGCTAAAGTTTCCCAAAATAGGGGAGTAAAACAAGGCTGTGTCACAGCGCCTCTAATTTACAACTTATATGTTTACGATATCCCAGAAGCAATATCTGCTGTAAATAACTGCCCCCCCCTAAAGTTGGTGAAGCCTTGTCCTGTATTAGCGTAAGCGGACGTGTTGGTGATATTTGACTACACCATTAGTGGGATACATAGATCGGCGACAGCCCTCTGGGAGTGTGCAGATGAGAATGGCCTTAGTATTAACCTGGGAAAAACAAAGGTCATGAGATATACAAATAAGAAGGTATCTCGTGTGCAGCTTATGGTAGTCACAGTGAGCATCTCCTACGTTCCCCAATATCAATACCTGGGCATCGACTTTGAAGTTACTGGCAATTTTTGTGGCTTGTAAACAAATCCGCATCATTACAGCAGCTCAACTGACTGCCCTTTTCCATAGGTTTTCTGACAAGCAGGGCAGTTTTACTCTATGGGGCACTCGCCAACTATACGTAAAGCCTTCTCTCCAGCCATAATATATGGGCTGGAAGCCCTTCTTGAGATTGTCTTAAAGTGGATTCAGGTGATTGAAGGGAGATTCTGGTGTCGTATTCTTGGCCTAGCCCCTAGTATTCCAATGGCCATAATTAGGTTAGAGCTTGGGCTGATATCTTTAAAGGCCACAGTGTTGAAGAAGCGGGCCTCATATCTAAAAATGACTCGAGATACATATGGCAATCTAGGGATGGGTGTTATTCAGAAGAGGCACATATGGCATTGGGTAAACAAATAGACCTCTGGGATTGGTTAGAGAACTATGACCATCTAGGGAGTTTAAAAAGTTATCAATGTGTGCAGTACAGATTGTATGAGTTTAAGAAACCGCAGAGATACTTGAACATTTGCCCATCAGCAAGACTTAGACAGTTTATTTTATTGCTCAGATTGGAGCAATTACCCACTATTATGATCACGGGAGAAAGGATAAGATTGCTGTTGAATTTCGAACATGCCGCCTGTGTAAAGCAAAGGAGATCAGCTGGAGACAGCAAAGCGCCTTCTGACTGAATGCCCAAAAATGGCTAGCACATTTAATCGTCTCCTTGGTAGATACGTCCATGATAACAAGCACATCAAGGATGACCTCTTTTGGCACCATTGTATTAACTCTAATAGTATGCACCTGTTGACAGCTTTATATAACAGCTGGATGAGAGTTGAAGTTAGCTTGGGCATAACACTTTAAGATGCTAATTAAGAACTTATATTGTATTGAAAATTGAAAGCTGGACATATGATTTTATGTTTATGGAATGTATGTTTTTTTATGACATGTTTTTGTATATTTGTATTTGTATCATGTATTTTTATTTAATTATCTCAAAAGTTTGTGTAAAGTTTATAATCTAAAGTATGTCACAATAAATATTATTATTACTATTCAAACAACATTTGTACCTTTACTCACATACCACTTTCCTGACATCAGACCCAATGATAAGGTGTAGTTGCTGAATTAGGTAGTGAGCAATTAAAGCAATGTACAAGTGGTGGAAGTACCAATTCAAGGGGAATGGTAGGAGGCAGGATGCACAGCAAGCACAATGTTCCTGTCAAGTCACTGAGAATATTACTTGTACAACTGATGAGCAAAGTGGATGTGCATGCACAATTATACCATTATCATTACATATCACATGCCATAGCTATACTCTGTGTAACACTGTGATGAATTAGATTCTGCTCTGTAGGAGTACAAGGATGACTAGGGGTAAAATGGCCCACTCGGCACCCACACTTCTACACACCAAAAAACAATGCAATTATAAAGGTAAAACAGGGACAGTTAAGAGATGTACCTCGTTCACCTTTTATGGTAACATCGGCAGAGAGAAGGCTATGCTCTTAAGAGGGGTGTGAAGGTGAACCAGCAGTGGCCCAAACAGCACATTAGCACAGTAGCACAGTGCAAAATAAAGGGAATGTCAAACCAAGGTTCTATAAAAGAGGGAACAAGAAGATGTGACATGCTGGAGCTAGTAGCATTCTGAGTGTAGTCCCAGGGCTGGTAGGTCAATCAATTGTCACAAAAAGGACATTGCAAAAGCAGGAGCGATTATGACCTAACCAGTCTCGAGGGTCCAAGTGGACTGGGGCAGCAGTTCAGAATCAACAGTGCCTGCATTCAGTCCTGGTGGGCTGGCATAATCAGACCTGATGTTGAACATAGATGCAAGCTGATTAAGGTCAGTTTGGGCATGTTGGATAGTGTGCGCACAAGCAGCAAGTGGGTGTCAAGTGGGGGAAAATGCGGGTGCTCTCTAGAGTTGAAGGTCGGCTCTCAAGGATGCTGGTTGGGGTGGTCCCAGGAATGCTTTGCAGTTGCCCAGGCTGAATCAGGCTTTAACGATGAGTAATGCTCCAGAGTTTCGAGTCTGCGGGCGATGGCTGTTGAGGCGCCAATCTTGGGTTTGTCAAGTTGTGATCAATGAGGCAGCAGTTCAAGGACAAGCTTGGTCAAGTCGTGGTTGTATCTCATGGTTAGAGTCAGCATGTGACTCTCCAGGGATTCGGTTTGGGTCCCGACTTTGAGTAGTCACTTTGCACCTAGCTAGTGATGAGATTTAGCTAGATTATGCTGTGTTGAGCTGGTTTAATTTTCAAGAAACTTCGAGGTGGTGGAGGAGCACAGCAACCAGTGCTGAAAACCTCCTCTTATTCCAGGTGCAATGAATATGGAGCAACCAGTCTGGTGTGGTAGAATACTTGCGCATTTTTTGCTACTATTTGTTAGGTAAGATTTCCACAGAGCTGGTAAATCTTCCTTTCCTGGTTCAACCCCAGAACTTTTTTGCTTTTCTAGTGGGATATTTTTCATTAATACTTCAGTGAGTGGGGACCTTTTTCCACACTCTCCTAATCTTTAACTCTTTTTATGGGTGTCATTTTTAAGACTCTCCATAGTGTCTTTTTAAAGTGATCCTGTTTAACAACTTATTGGCAATAAGTGCCTGTTGCTGCTGGGTTGCCCAAGGGCTCCCCATTTAACTTTCTTGTGCTAACCTCGAGTGAACTACAGTTCCCAAGGGTAGAAAGGATCTTTGGATTCCTTTTATACTTTCTTAGGTGAAACCAGCACACCCCACCTTAAGTGGAGTGCTGGGGAGATACAATGTATCCCCTTTCACATTAAAACTGTAACAATTATGTTACAGTGACAAACTTACCTTTAATGGCTGGTGGCAGTGATACCTTTTACTAATTTGGTGCACCTTAACATGGGCGGTGATCACAGCTGCAGTAAAGGCCCCTAAGGGTGCTCATTTTACCAAAATGGCCCCTGTCTTCTTTTTCTGCAATTTTCGTGTCTCTTGTCATTTCTTGTTCCTTCCCCTGATATCCAGGGTGGGAAATTCCTTTGTGTGTGTTTTGTCTTCGGCGGGAGTCCCATGGACAACCCGCCCAGGCTCCAGTCAGTCTGTAAGCACAGGAAGTGTGGGAGGATTCCAACATTTCCCCATCCTTTGTCTTACGCCTTGCTTCAACTGGGACAAATCCCAGTGGGGGGCTGGCTGTCAACCAGACGCCCCTTTCTTGTAAAATGCAGGGAGAGAATGCAGAGGTTGTGCTGTAGTTCCTGACAAATACTGGAAACATGGAAGCTGAAGTTATTTCAACCACTGAAACAGAAAACCGAAGAGGATGACAAAGGAAAAGTGGCAGAGATGATTTCGAGCGGCAGGAGAGCCTGCTGTGTAACCCAAGCCTGCTGAAGCCCTTCCTTCTGATCGACCTGGGGTCTCCGAAAACAACGACCTGAACCCAGAGCCTGGTGAGACCCACTAGACTCAAGAAGACCTGCATTTTGAGCCATCCCATGTGTTGCTGCAACCTTGCGTTCTTGCAATACAATAATACCCTGGGACCTCCTGCCACCGTGCGGTGCATGGTCTTCTGAATTTCGAATCTCGCTGAAACTTCGTGGGCATCTTGGTGTATCTCCAGAGACACGAATCAAGTCTATAAAGTCCTGCCACAACCATGCTGGACCTTTAAAACAATGAGAATTCAACCATGATTTTCTGTCTTCTTCTGTGATCCTTGAAAAGGTGCCAAAACCGCAGAACCACATTCAACCATGAGAGAAATCTTGCCTAGAGCCTTCTTCATCAATCCCTGCTGCAAAGTCCCTTCTGAGGTCTTGTGTTCAGTCTCCAGGACAAGCAATCCACTGCATTCCCCGAAGTTCTCCTGCTGCAATCTCTTCTTCATTGCTGGGGTACTATGTTGGCTTGGGTTTATACTTGCCTTAAGCCTTTTGGGATGTCTCTGTAGTCCTGGGGTGTTTTCTGTTATTGGGAAGTACCTCATCCAGTGCACCCAATCCCACAGCTGCCACCAGTGTTAGGACAGTTTTTCTGAAGTGCTACCAACTTCTTCAAAACCAAGACTCCACTCTTAGTATAAGACTGTACCATCTGAGTACATGGTAGCATAGACAGAGCAGCCAGGCTTATCGTAGGAGGGAGAGATGGAAGTAGATACAGTACAAGTGAAATTGTAATACAAATGATCCAAAGAAATACTGAAACACTATGTTTTGTAAAAATAAAGGATTTATTTTAATACAGGTAGGCCCAGATAAATCTAGGGGTTAAGTAAGTACTAACACATAATGTGAAATCACAATATAAAACAAAACACTATACTTGAAAGCACACAGATCAAAGTATAAACCTTATTTGGAACACCTAACAGTAGTTCTAGGGAAGACACAACCTAGTTATACACATTTAGTATAAGTCAAGCCTATTCTTTGGGAGTAAAAGACCAATGGTTACTTTCAGATTACACTCAGTAATACAAGGGCAGTAGGCCCTTCCAGTTGTACAATGACTCTTGGAACAAATCACATAAATCGTCAACTGGACAGTATACTTTTGGTGAATAGTGGAAAATATATCCTAGGTGCAGTAAAAAACGAATTCTAACACTTTTGGCATGCTCTGGGATAAAGGTGGATTGCATTACATTGATTATTGATATACTTTGTGTCCAAAGGAAACCATCCAGTAGGTTTGGTTTAGCCAAGGTAAAGTGTACTTATTGCATTTAACACAAGAACCAACACCATGGCCTGCTTTAGGCCTGAGGACTTCTCTCATGCTGCAATGGAAAATGTGGTCACAATGTGTATAGAGAAGGGCCTCAATTGTGAAGGAAGGAAGCTTGACTTACTACAAAAGTTATGGGACCATATGCATGGTTTCAGTGAACCTGTGTCCACTTCTAACAATATTGCTGGGAGTGAGGATGATAAGGGTTCAGACAGCTGTCCAAACTACTCAGAGGAGGTATATGAGGGTTCTGATGAGGAGGATGTTAGTTCACCTCCCTCTCCTTCTCCTTCTCCTGTCTCTACCTTACTGCCTACCATGTGCTCTGAGATATCTAAGGAACTGGATACAAGGAAATACCTGTGGAAAAACAATTTGGAAATGTGGGAATATGGGAAAGAGTATGACATGGCTGTAGAAGACTTGCAATACCCCAATACCCTGGGACCTCCTGCCACTGTGCGGTGCATGGTATTCCGAATTCCAAATCTCGCTGAAACTTCGTGGGCATCTTGGTGTTTCTCCAGAGACACCAATCGAGTCTGAAAAGTCCCCTCACAATAGTGCTGGACCTTTAAAACTATGAGAATTCCACCACCATTTTCTATCTTATTCTCTGCTCCTTGAAAAGGCGCCAAAAGCGCAGAACCACATTCAGCCGTGAGAGAAATCTTTCCTAGAGCCTTCTTCTTCTATCCCTGATGCAAAGTCCCTTCTGAGATCTTGTGTTCAGTCTCCAGGACAAGGAATCCACTGACCGGGTATTTGGATGCAGTCCCTGAAGTTCTCCTGCTGCAATCTCTTCTTCATTGAGGAGGTACTGTGTTGGCTTGGGTTTATACTTACTTTAAGCCTTTTGGGATTTCTGTGTAGTCCTGGGGTGTTTTGTGTGATTAGGAGGTCCCTCATTCAGTGCACCCAATCCCACTGCTGCCACCAGTTTTAGGACAGTTTTTCTGAAGTGCTACCAACTTCTTCAAAACCATTCAACTGAGGCAGTACAAGACTCCACTCTTAGTATAAGACTGTACCACCTGAGTACATGGTAGCGTAGACAGAGCAGCCAGGCTTATTTTAGGAGGGAGAGAGGGCAGTAGATACAGTACAAGTGAAATTGTAATACAAATGATCCAAAGAAACACTGACTCACTATGTATTGTAAAAATAAAGGATTTATTTACATAAAGGTAGGCCCAGTAAAATCTAGGGGTTAATTAAGTACTAACACATTATATGAAATCACAAAATAAAACACAACACTATACTTGAAAGCACACAGACCAAAGTATAAAACTTATTTGGAACACCTAACAGTAGTTCTAGGGAAGTCACAACCTTGTTATATACATTTAGTATAAGTCAAGCCTATTCTTTGGGGGTAAAAGACCAATGGTTACTTTCAGATTACACTCAGTAATACAAGGGCAGTAGGCCCTTCCACTTGTACAGTAACTCTTGGAACAAATCACATACATAGTGAACTGGACAGTATACTTTTGGTGAATAGTGAAAAACTTATCTTTCTCCAACTCCAAGCCCAAAGTGTAGCATGTATCTGTGGCCTGCTGCATCAGTATCCTGATTTTCAGTGCCTTCCCTACCCATGGCATAAAGCAGGTCCATAACCCACAGATCCCTATGTGACAGCAGCAGTGAGAGAAAAGCCTCTGCCATGGAGGGGTGGCATTTAAGATAAGCTCCCTTTACCCAAACAATGATGATCATGAGTACCCAATGATGTTGGCTGGTTAATCTCTAAAATAAAGCTGTGCCTGAGTTTAGGCATAATGCATGGCATTAGTTATGATCACGGCCACACTATATCAATGGATGTCACACATGTGTCAGCTCCTGTGAGTCAGCTCTGCTGTGGAATGTGATGTGTATTCTGGTCAGCTGGTAGCCTGCCAAATGGCAGGACAGGAACATGGATGGCCAGGCCTCCTCTTCGATCTCTTTGTGAGGGCATGCAACACCTGCCCGAGACAGCCGCACAGCAGGCAGCTGTCCTGGGATTGGGCATCAAAGGAACACACCCATTAAAAAGGAGTAGCCTCATACCATGTGTGCTGCATCTCTAATGGACCTTGTTCTCTGTGAGAAGGGAAGGGGTGGGGTTATGTGAAGGGATGAGACAGGGGGTTCTCATCAGCACATTACCCTTTCTGAGACTGAACTACCTGTGCAACTTTATTATTCAATACAGATTAAAAAAAAGCCAGGGTTTTGCACCCTTTCCAGGTGGCAGTTCCGGACAGTCATGTCATCCAGGGAAACACACTGTGGTTGTACTGTCAAACAAAGCTGTCTCCCTTGGGACACCACTTTCCTCTGGATATCAACTCAATGTATTGGCCAATGCTTACGTAAGGTGCCAAAGTATGGTCATCCCACCTTTGACTTTATCTCTGCATCTGAGGAGGCAGCATATATAAATTCAAACAGTACAAGTTGAATTCTACAGGACGTGTATACACACAGGATCATGAGGGACCAAAATGACAAACATTGTGGAATATGTATAAGCAGTGCATTTTCCCTACATGTAATGACCATGCAAGTCAATGCATGAGAGGACAATGCCTCTTATGAAAAAAATCACAACCTACTCTTTGTGGTTGTGTATAATGTGCATGGTGGAACTGATGTAGATGGAAAAGTCATAAAGTTAAAAACTGACATTGCTACAACAAACACATCAGTGTCTCAAGTGTCTCCATGAATATGAAGAGGATGGAAATACTGACTGCCTTGAATTAACAGTACACTCTCATGGTTTGCATGCAGTGTGTGTAATGCACTCAACTAAACCCAAAAGGTCTAATCTGTCTTTGCAACTATTTGCATATTTCAAGTTAACAGGACTACACCCCATCACAATAAAATGTGCAGGATATATTTGATTGGGGGTGAACAAGGGAAGATGAGCTGGCATGAGGATTGTGCACAAGGGACCATACACCAGTAAAGTTGATTGTACATCTGATGTTTGTGGAGTTTTGATAAGACTGGAAAAAGATCCAGCTTTTGGGGGGCTGTTTTCCAATTGGTTTTAATATAGAGTATCATGGAACATGTGTAAAAAGGTGGCCCCACATTCTAATCTCAAAAAAGAAGATGCTGGTACACTTTGAAGGAGATTGGGGAATGAGATCATCGCCGGGGGGCATGTAAAGTGACCCTTGTGGGATTATGAGCTGGATGTGTTGGTATGGCAGTTGGGCATGGTTACTCTGTAAACTGCAGGATAGTTTTGAATAATACAGCAGCTTTCATGGCCAGAAGGGAGAAAGGTAATTTTTTGGTGTGAGTAGATTGTTTAGTGTCTTACATTAACATTCAACTGATGGTGGCATTGATGAGGGAATGCCACTACAGCAAACCTTTGTCAGTGTGTGACATCAAGTCTGTATTCAGACATTTGTCAGTGGACCCAGTTGATTATTGAATATTGTGGATTTAGCACTAGGTCCTTTAAATGTTACTCAATGTATACTGTGAACTTTTTGAGCATGTCACCTACTTATTGTTGTGATCACCTCAGAAAACCTTCAAAGGGATATACATCCTCCACATGGCAACTCTTAACGCCCGCTTAGCCAACAAACACTCTACTGACATCTGTCTCATTCTTGAAGACATTGACCTTGACATTCTTGCTCTTACTGAGACATGGTTGAATGGCAGCTCAGTCACTGCTTTTGACTCCCTCCTACTGCTGTTCCCTCTTCTCCCCCCTTGGCTACCTTGCCCTCTCCTCTGCAAGGCGTACCTCTGACCTATACCTCTCCACAGAAGGCCTTTAAGGCTGGCAACCTTCATCATCTTGCCACTCTCAACTCTCGCTCTGCTGTCACACTCCTCTGACATCTGCCACCTCTTGGAAGAACTTGACCTTGATACCCTCGGTCTTACCGAGACATGGTTCATGGGCAGCTATGTCACTAGCTTTGACGCTCTCCTCCCTGATGGCTACAAGATCCTCTCTGTGCCCAGATCCACCTGGCCCAGAGGGGGTGTAGCCCTGATCTTTCCTAAGTGGATTCCTCCCTCTATCTTTGCCATGCAGAGTTACTCCTCTTTCGAATGCCTTGTCTGCAGGCTCTCTCTCTCTCCTAGCCACTATCTTACTGTTGCTACTCTCCTACTCCCTCCTGGCCTCAACCACTCAACACCTCCTCCTTGGTGACAACAATATCCATGTCGATTCTCCTGTCAAGGGTTGTGACCCATGTTGAATCCTTAGACTGGGTAGATGTGGGGATGAGCTGTCGCCGCCCATTATTCTATCCCAGAACAAACTAAATCAATAGACTGGGTGGATGTGGGGATGAGCTATCGCCGCCCACATTCATGCCAGAATCCAGGAGAACTGCGCAGTTGGCACAAGACCACTCCAAAGATAAAACCTTCTTGTGGGGGGTTCCACATCACCACTCTACTGTAAGAATGCCATCAAAACAATGTTAATCAAGGGTCCTATACTATCAAGCAAAAGACCACTCTATTGAAATGCAGTAATTCAAGACAGATCCCAAAAATGGATGCAATACCGGCACTTACCACTATCAGAAAGCCGGCGTTTTAAAACCACCAGACTTTTGTGTAAAACTGAACAGAGGAACCCAAACCAGGCCAAGGAAAGACTTGCTAAGAGGTGGATACAATGTAAAACTATATTCTGAAATGACTTGAAGGAAGTTATTATTTAATGTATATGTAAAAATTGGAAGTTGATTTACACTGGGAACTAAAGTGACATTTAGCTGAATTCTGCCTGACAACTACCCCCGACAGGAGAAACCTGCTCAGCCACTCTTCCCAGGCCTAGCTGCATCCTGCTGCCCCCACCAAAAGGAGATGACAACTCTCTGATTAGATTAGGGGAGGGGCACCTGCAGGAGGTTGAACAAAGCCTTGTCCTGGACTCAGGCAAATGTTATATTGAGGGGGCCGTAAAGTGGCTTCCTCTTGGGAGAAGTGGGAGGAGAAGTGCCTCTGGGAGCCACCCGAGCTGGAGGCAGGGACAGCCAAAAGCTTCCCCCATGTGCTTTGCAACCTAAACCACACCCATCTGGGCCAGAGCATAATTTTTAAAAAAGATGGATAATTCATAGTATTGACTTGTCAGAATTATATAAGTAATATCATTATTCTGGTGATTTTTCTGTGCACGTTTAAGAGGTGTTAGGACCCTGTGGTGTATTCTGGGGGGTTGCTAGCGGAAAATAGGGTCTTACTCCAAATGTCTGCATGTTAAAAATCTGACACTTCATCAATTAATGTCCATACTCCTTGCGCACATGTGTGTAATTTTTGGTAAATATCCGATATTGGTAAACCAGTCAAAAAGCGCAAAATGTTGTCATTTTTGAATGCAAGCCCCCAGGAAGATCAGAGGCGGCAAGCATGGACCATAAGGAATATATAATGTGTACATGTAATTTCAACAAATTGTGTATCTGGGAAATATGTATTTGAATCAAATATAGATTTGTGGGCAAATTGACCAGGGGAGGATCCTCTGACCCATAAACAGACCTCATCATGATGACAATCCATTTCCTTCCCCCAATCATGGGGGAGGGGAGAATTGGGCCAATGACAAGTAGAGAGGGGCAGGCTCAGTTATGCCACGCACACACCCACTTCCAAAACATATAAAAAGAGACTGCTGGGACAGGTAGAGGATTTCATTTTCCATTTCTGCGGAGCATTTTGATGGCCAACATCCCATCCAGACAGAGACCAGAACCAGAGACCCATAGACTACAGAACTTTGAACCTAGAAGGCCCACTGCAAGCAAAAGTATTCTCAGCAGGCCTTCAGAATCCAGCAAACCTAACCAAACTATTCAACAGCCAGGCGAGCTGTTTGAATTCTTTGCCAAGAACTTTTGCTGGAACCGCAGACCAGACCCAGATCGCTGTGAGCAGAACCGGTGCCTGATTGACCCGCCGAGCAGAGAGAACCGCCGCTGGACGTGTTGACCAGATCCGTGACGAGGCCTATTTCAAATTTATATTGTGAGTACCTAGCAGAACTGTGCAGAACCAATCTCTTAGTTAAAATAATCTAATTCAAACTATTTTAGCCTATTAGAACTGCCTCCTAGAATCATGTCATTCTGTCATCTTTAAAACTGAAAACTGTCACCTGTCATTTTGAACTTTTAAATTTCAAATCCGAAAAACTACCTTCACAAAATCGTCCGTATCTCTGGAACCAAGATTTAACTTTCCTCTGAAAGCTTAGAATCTAAGCTTTCCAACAAGCCTAGAACCGACTTCCTGCTTCTTATACTTTTACCGCAATTGCGATTTACGCACTCGCAAAATTTACCGCGATTTGCGATTTGGCCTGATTTTGTCATCTGTAAAAAGATAGCCGCTTTTGCCTGAAATGCTAAAATTCGTTTGCAACCTAATAACCATCCCTGAACCATTGTTAGGGCTGACCTGAACTGATTTAAAGTGTCTACCACTCACCCTGAACCTCCCATAGGCAATTAAAAGCAATTTTAACATTTTTCACTTCCTTGCCACCACATTACAAAGCACTCTTGTCCGTGTTTTAAAAAGCATACCTGTTGTCTAAGCTTGCTGGGGGGGAACTGAATTCCGTATTGTATTTGATTGTATTCCTGAAGACTGTGTGTGTTACTTGCATCTCCTTGCATTGCATATAGGGGGGGGGTGAATTGCCACCAGGGGAAAAGTGAACATATTATCTCTTGTGAAACCATATCAGTTTATTTTCTGTACTGCATTTATTCCACCTTGCATTTCCTTGAAACCATAAAGCATTTCAGCTACCTCATCCTCTATACTGCTTCTAAGTAACCAAATCAGTTTACCAGTAGAACATTATCCATTGTTGATCACTGTCATATTTTAAGTGTGATATCCAATATTAATTCATTATAAAAGTGTGATAGATATATATATATTGTTATATTTCTCAAATAAACCTTTTAAATTTGCAAAACAGACCTACTTCTTGGCTCAGTGGGGTCAGGGGGATTCTAAGAGAGGGGTGTTATATAAGGGTTGTCATCCAGTATACATGAACTGGACCTAAAAATATATCAATAAGGGTTTCCCTCAGCATCCCAGACTAGGCATTGACTTAGCTGTAGTGTTGAAGTGAAGCCGCTTAACACTCCCTGTTCATCGTCTGTGCTCTTTCGTGACCTCTGCAATTCCCTCTCCCTTTCTATCCTCCTTTCTGGGCCGAACCACTCTGCAGAACACACACTTGATGTCTTGATCTCCTCTGGCTTCCCCCTCTCCATCCCTCTGACCATTCCACTCTCCTGGAGCAATCAATCCCTCCTCTCCTCTCATCTCTCACTCTCTTCCCCCCACCCGAACACTGCTACCTACCTACTCAGGCATCTGTCCCATGAAGCGTGTGTCAGTTGAAGCTTTCGCTGCCACCTTCTCTCCCTCTCTGGCTGACTTTCATCCTGACACAGCCCTGTCTATGCTCTACTCCTCTATCTCTGTGGCTCTTGATGCTCTTGCCCCTGTCATGAGGATCCCCTTGAAGCCAAAAGCCAAATGTAATTCTTGGTGTGACTCTGCTCTTGCTACACTCAAACGTAAGTTAAGGGGGCTTAGAGGAAATGGGGGGCCTCTTGTTCATCCTCTGAAAAACTGGCCTGTCGCCTGCTCCAAAGGCAATACTGACTCTCTGTCCACACTAAGAAGAGAGGCCAGATCCAAGCTTGTGTCTCTGTAGCAGCTAACAGCTCGGCTGAACTCTTTAAAATCTGCAAGTAGCTGGCCAACCGTGCTGCAGTCTCTACGTCTCCTGTCGCTTCCCAGGCCCTTTGCATGGCCCTTGCCTCCCACTTCATCTCTAAAACTCAGGTTATCCTGTCCACCCTCTAATCCCCTCCTGCCTCCCCCCTTCTGTGGAATCTGGTTATCCTACAGCCACCACCCTAACTTCTTTCTCATAGTTTCCAATTTTCTCCCCCGACAAGGTCTCTAGACAAGTCCGATCTATGAAAGCCTTGTCAAAACAGGTTTTTCCTTGCTCTTCCAAATCTATCAAGGACCATATTGACACCCTTGCTCCTGCCCTGGCTGATTTCTGCAACCTCTCCTTTGCTTCTGGAGCCTTCCCCTCCCCCTGAAGCACTCTCTTGTGCACCCTCTTCTCAAAAATCCCTTCTTGCCCAACTAACTATCACCCAATCTCCATCACCCCCTTTCTGGGCAAACTCCTTGAAAAGCTGGCCATTGCACAGCTTAAACTTTACTCTGATTCTGTTGGTTGTCTCCACAACCATCAATCTGGCTTCAGAGCTGCCAGAAGCATGGAAACTGCTCGCCTGAACATCTGTGAAGATCTGCTCTCCAATTTTGACTCTAATATCCCCTCTGTTCTCATCCTACTTGATCTCTCTTCTGCCTTTGACTCCGTCAACCATACCATCCTGCTCAACCATCTCTGTGACAACCTGGGTACCACTGATCAGGCTCCGGCCTGGCTGACCTCTTTCCTCTCTAACCAACCCCCCCAGGTTCAACTTGGGTCCTTCCTTTCATCTATCTCCCTGTCTACCAGTGGTGTTCCCCAGGGTACTAACCTCTCACCCTGTTTTTTTTAACCAATACCTGGCAACTCTTGCTCATCGCATCACCATTGTCTACTCCCACTTTCAGTGCTATGCTGACAACACTCGACTCATTTTCAGGCTTCCCTTGGTCACCTCCTCTCCTTCTCTCATCTCTGATTGCCTATCTGTCATTTAGGATTGGTGTGTTGCCAATGATCTCTTCCTGAATGCCAGCAAGGCAGAGATCCTCCTCATCGGCACACCCTCACCATCCATTCCTCTCACTCTCTGGCCGGCCTCCCTTGGCCCTCCTCCTACCACTACCTGTGAGGCTAAGAACCTCGGGGTCATCTTTGATTCCACGCTTTCCTTCTCTGCCCACATCTCTGACGTCTCTAAAAAGTCAAACTTCCTACTGCACTTCTTCAGAGTTATTCTGCCTTTCCTCTCCTTTCACCCGAATCTCACTGTCTCTCAAGCCCTGGTTCTCTCTAGGTTGGACTAGTGTAACAGTATCTTTCTAAAACCTATCTGCTTCTATTCTCCGCCCTTTTCAACATATCCAGAACAGGACTGCAAGACTTGTCCTAGGCCTCAAACCCTGGTATCCTATCTCTCCAGCCCTGAAATCTCTCCACTGGCTACCAGTGGGTGCAATGCTTAAATTCAAAATTCTTTGCATTGTCCACAAGGCTTTCTGGGGCCTCGGACTAAAATACCTTCAGCTGTCCCTTCATAAAAACCTTCCCTCTCGAGATCTTCTCTCCTCTACCTTTAACTCCCTTAGGGTCAATCGTTTCTCAAAGAAGCAAGCTGGGGGTAGATATTTGTCCTCAGCTGGGGCCTCCCTCTGGAACAGTCTCCCTGCCACTCTGAAACTTGAGGAAAACCATCTCTGGTTCTGGATGCTCCTCAAGACCTTTCTCTTTGCTTCTGCCTTCGCCTCTTGTTTCCCCCGCTGTTCAGCACTGTGGCCTGTATCAGTAACCATACACCCCCCTTTTCTTTTCTCTCTGTATTTACCAGACTCACCCTGTCTGTTGCCATTAACCAAGCACCTGCCACCTTCTGGCTGCACTACTACTGTTTGTTGCTTGTTACTATTTATGTATTTATTATTTATCTGCATTTCTTTGCTCTGCACTTTCCACTTATACCACCTTCCATGCACTTTTCTTCTTTTTCCCTCTCCCATCCACTTGCACATTTTCAATGTCAATGGGATTAGTAAGATCATTGTTTTTGTTCTCCTTTGTTACCCTCCCTTGCTGTGTCACGCTCTGAAACACTTGTGTATGAGCGTGATATAAATAAACTATCAATTAAATTAAATTCTCCCTGACAGCTTCAAGATCATTTCCAAGCCTCAACCTCACTGCACTGGTGGGGGGGGGGGGGGGTTGCCTTAATCTTCCCTGAGCAGATTCCTGCTTCCGTCTTACCTACTCAGCTATACTCTTCCTTTGAAAGCCTGGTTTGCAAGTTGGTCATCTGTCCCATATCCACTCTGACCATCACACTGTTCTTCTCTGAATGGGTTGACTTCTGCTCTTCCTTACTTTCATCCCCATCCAACCTTCTCCTACTGGGTGACCTCAACATCTAATTGGGCTCCCCTGGCTCTGCATCCATTCTCTGCACTGACCTCTAAACCTCACCTTCCCTCTTCAGTCTCCCTTCTGGGCCAACCCACTGCAGACAGAGCGTTGGCGTCCTGCAAGGAAGAGGCGTGCGGGGCACCTCGGTGACGATAGTTCTGGACCGCAAAGAGATGAGGAAGAACTGTGGCCCAGCGTCGAGTCGTCGGCGTCTCTGCGGTCTTTGGGTGGCGGGAAACCCACCGGTGGATACTCCTCGGCGCGTCGACGGTCAGGCCTTCTCCCACAGGAGACGGCACGGCGATGCAGACGAGAGCGTCCGTTGATCAAGTGAAAGTTCTTAGGCAAACGGGAGCACGGCGGCTCCGGTCGGCGACGGCGGTCGTCGACAGTGGCGGACAACAGTCCGGGCGCTTCGCTTTGGGATTCCTCAGCAGTCCCCGTATCGGGTCGGCAGCCTGTCGTAGGTCTGTCTACCAGGGAGCGTTGGCAAAGGTCAGCTGTGCACGATGGTCCCTCGTAGCTCGGGAAGAGGGCGCCTTACCAGGTCCTCTCTGGGTCAGTCCTTGGAGACACAGCAGCCTTTAGATCGTGAAGGAGAGCCACGGCAATCCTTCTCTTCCAGCAGGGCCTCAAGGTCAAGCGTCAGTTACTCCAGTTACTCGTTGTAGTGGACTTCAGCTTCTGAACAATTTCCAGTGGTGAGAGGTCCCCAGATATACTATTCGGTCTCTCATCCACACTGCTGGCACACACTCAGCAGCCAATCGTACAGAAGGGCATTCATGCAGTCGGTCAGCCAATCAGGCACGCAGGGCATTCAGGCCATTCTTCTCCCGCTCAGACACTCACAACAAGGAATGTGGATTGAGACAAGTACTCAGCCATTCAACTCTACATACTGCATTCAGTCCAGTTTCGGGCAGGGCTGTCTCAGTCTTTGTCTCTCATGGCAGAAACCAGACAGCCACAACACGGAGTGCATATTGGTCACACTCCCCATTCACCCAGGTCCCACCCACAGGAGGTACCCACAACATACAGTCAGCGGGAAGGCTCCAGTAAGTCTAGCTGGGCCTTCACAACAACACCATATACGGAACTTCCACCCAACAGCCAGTCAGGGGGAAGGGACAGAGTCAGGGCTTCCCGGGACTTCGGGAAAACAAGGTATCAGGGGATAGAAAGCAAGAGGCCACCGGGGCCATCTTGTTTCCTATCAGGAATCAACTGATTCCAATGGCAGGGCCGGGGTACCCCAAAATGGCGGATACCCAGCGCACCTGTCAAATTCAGCATGTAGCTGCCACCAGCCCATACCCGGCTCTGTGGGCCACCCACGGGTGCCCAAAAACATACACTAGGGGCTCAGGGTTGTACCCCTACCCATGGGTGCCATAAGGGTATCCCATGGGTCTGTTCACCAAACCAAAAGAGAGAGCTGCACCGCCAGGAGTCCCGCATGGACTTCTGCGCGGAAAACACGACAGAACACACGATAAGAACAGAAAAAGGACAAGGATACGGAGGCCCTGTCCCTCCGATGCATTTCCAGCATCACAGTCGCCCCCCCCAGACTGAGGTTAGGGTGCCTAATCTCCCACGGGATAGACACCCTCATCCAGACGGTCAACATACCTTCTGGAAAGGCCATCTGCATTATCGTGACTCTTCCCTGGTCTGTGCTCTATGGTGAAGTCTAGCCCTTGCAGGCTAATGGACCACCTGAGCAGTTTCGGATTTTCACCCTTCATCTGCATAAGCCATTTCAGGGGCTTATGATCTGTTTGGACCTTGAAGGTGGACCCCGTAAGGTAGGGCCTAAAACGCCTAAGGCTCCAAACTATACTAAAACATTCCTTTTCAACAGTAGCCCACCTAAGTTCTCTACCCTTGAGTTGTCTACTGATGAATATGATAGGATGTTCTCTCCCTTTGTCATCTAACTGGGACAAGACAGCTCCAATTCCGGTGTCGCAGGCATCCGTCTGGACGATAAAGGGTCGGCTGTAGTCAGGTGCACACAACACGGGTGCCCTACACAGACTTTCTTTCAAGCCATCAAAGGCCCTCTGACAGTCTTCAGTCCAATTAACCTTCCTAGGCTGTTTGGGTGAAGTCAGAGCTGTCAGTGGTGCGGCTATGGTCCCATAGTCCGCCATGAAATTGCGATAGTACCCAGTGAGGCCCAAAAAGGCTCTCACCTGGGTTTGAGTAGTGGGAGTCTCCCAGTTCTGTACGTCCTGTACCTTACTGGAAAGAGGCTGGATTTGACCCCCTCCTACCTCATGACCAAGATAGGTAACTTTCCCCTGAGCTATCTGGCACTTGGTAGCCTTGATAGTGAGGTTAGCCCTTTTCAAGGCCTGCAACACTTTATCCAGGTGTGTCAAATGCGCTTCCCAGGTGGAACTGTAGACGGCAATGTCGTCTAGATAGGCCACACAAAAGGCCTCCAGCCCACTGAGCGCATGATTGACCAACCTCTGGAAAGTGGCAGGGGCATTCTTCAACCCAAAAGGCATGACCCTAAACTGGTAGAGTCCCTCTGGTGTGGAGAATGCCGTCTTTTCCTTGGCATGGTCCGTCAGAGCTATTTGCCAATAGCCTGAGGTGAGGTCAAAGGTGCTCACAAATTTGGCAGCACCTATGGTGTCCACGAGCTCATCAGCCCTGGGCAATGGGTGCGCGTCAGTTTTGGTGACGGCATTAACTCCTCGGTAGTCCACACAGAACCACCAATCTTTGGTACCCGCCTGGGAACTTGCCTTGGGGACAAGGACCACTGGACTGGACCAGGGACTGGTTGAGGGTTCAATTACACCCAGATCCAACATCTTGGCGACCTCAGCCTGGATGTGGTTCTTAACGGTATCTGACATACGGTAGCACCTGCTCTTGACAGGCACGCTGTCACCAGTGTCAATTTCATGCCTACACCACGGTGTAAGGCCCGGTGTCAGCGAAAACAGAGAGGCATACTGCTGGAGCAAAGCCCGGCAGGCCCTCTGCTGCTCTGTTGTCAAATCGGGAGAGAGCTGTACTCCCTCCACTGAGCCATCCTGAGGGTTGCTATGCAGCAAATCAGGAAGGGGCTCACTCTCATCCTCTTCTTGCCCTGAAGCTAGCAAGAGACTTCTGCTCGCCGGTGGAAAGGCTTGAGCCTGTTGACATGGAATACCTGAGGGGCTACCCCGGAGGCACCCAGGTCAACCAGATAATTGACTTCGCCCATCTTGGAGATTATCCTGAAGGGTCCAGTCCATTTGTCTGCCAACGCTCTAGGCTTGGTAGGCTCCATCACGAGGACTTCCTGTCCCGGAGTCCAATCGACCTGCGAAGCTTTAAGGTCATGCCAATACTTATTCAATTCTTGGCTGGCCTTGAGATTTGCTGTTGCCTGACCCATCATCTGTGTCATCCTCCGTCGGAGGCCTAACACATAGTCCCCCACTTGCTTGGCGGGACCTGGAGGGGTGGCCTCCAAGCCTTCTCGGATCAAGGCGAGGGGCCCCCTCACGGGATGTCCAAAGAGTAACTCAAAGGGGCTGAAACCAACACCCTCTTGAGGTACCTCTCTGTAAGCAAACAGCAGGCATGGCAGGAGGAGATCCCATTTCCTCCGTAGGGGCTCTTCCAAAGCACCTAGCATGCCCTTGAGAGTTTTGTTAAATCTCTCAACCAGACCATTGGTCTGGGGGTGGTAAGAGGTGGAGAACTTGTAGGTTACCCCGCACTCTTTCCACATGGTCTTCATGTAACTCGACATGAAGTTGGATCCTCGGTCGGAGACAACTTCCTTGGGGAATCCAACACGGGTAAAAATGCCCAGGAGAGCCCGGGCCACCACCTTGGCAGTAATAGTCCGAAGGGGTATAGCCTCAGGGTACCTGGTGGCATGATCAACCAAGACCAGGATGAACCGATGTCCACCTGAAGTGGGAGGGTCCAGGGGACCGACAATGTCGATGCCCACCCTCTCAAACGGTGTGCCGACCACTGGCAATGGCTGCAGTGGGGCAATGACCCTGCCTCCAGTCTTGCCAGATAACTGACAAGTGGGGCAGGTCCGGCAGTGGGACTCCACTTCCACTCCCATCCGAGGCCAGTAGAAGTGGGCAGAGAGCCTCTGCTTAGTCTTCTTGGTACCAAGATGACCAGCCAAGGGCACCTCATGCGCCAACTGCAGTAGGAAGGGCCTGTAAACCTGGGGTACCACCAACCTCTTGAGGGCACCAGGTTCAGGCTTAGTGGGCTCACTAACAAGGAGCTCACCCTCCCAATAAATCTTGAATGTCCTAGGCACTTCACCTTGTGCCTGGGACAGGGCCTGCGTCCGCAGACCCTCGAGAGAGGGACACTCTCTCTGCCCTTTACAGAAGTCCGCCCGGGAGGGTCCCCCTTCAGCTAACAAGCATTGAAGGTCGGGATGATCCTCCGGGTTGAGAACCTCTCCCACAGGAGAGTCTTCTGTCTCTTCTCCCACAGGAGTTGAGTCCGGGTTTTCCACTGGACCCAGCCCGTCCGGAGCATGGATCCCAATGGGTGCTGTCGGAACAGCAGGAAGAGAAGGTGTTCCTCCCACAGAGGTGGCCTTCTTGGTCTTCCTTCTTCGTGCCTTAGGCCTCGCCTTTGGCTCGGGTACCTGACTCACAGCCAGACCCGGTGTCACCTGTGACCTAGTGACCGCAGCAGCAGTCATGGGAAGACCATCCGAGATCAACCCCAACTCTACTAGATCATTACCTAACAGAATGTTAGCAGGGACATTGTCCTGAACCAGGACAGGAAGCTTTGCTGTCTTGTCTCCAATCATGAGTGTGACTAAGGCTACAGGCGATAATTTGGGAGGCCCACCAGCTAACCTGGTGGTTCTCAGAGGAGCACTTACATAGTCCTCTGGCTTGAGCAGGGTCCTGTCCACCACTGTCATGCTTGCCCCAGTGTCTCTCAAACCAGTAGAAGGCTGGCCATTCACGAGGACACTTCTCAAAAACCTACGGGTGTTCTGCGGGATAGTCGCCAGTACTTCTGCGTACTGGTCCCAGGCCCCAGGGGACACTAAGGAAATCTCTACTGGAGCACCAAATGTGATTCCGGTAGAGGAGGGGAGGACGGTGGCCTCCACCTCAGACACGGGGTAAGGGTAGGTCAGGCTGACAGCCTGTACTCCAAGTGCCTTACCTTTACACTTGGAGTCACCCCTTCGGTGATCCAGAGCCCCACAATCCCAACAAGTGCTAGGAGTGCGAGGTACGGTACTGGAACCACTGGGAGCCTGCTTTGCAGCAGGTGGACCACTACTCTTATTCCCACCCACAGAGGACTTATCCCCACTAGATTTTTGGTTCTTAGGAGAGGAAGGTTTTGTTTTATTCGACTGTGACTGCTTGGGGGACTCCTCAGCTTTCTGAGAGGCCCCCTTCTCTTTATCCTTGTCCTTCCCACTGGAGTCCTTAGGGGACACCCGGTGGGAGACCCACTTGTCAGCCAACCTAGCCAGTTTAAAGGGGTCCAAAATGTTCTGGTCAGCAACATACTGACGCAGCTCTGGCGAACAGGCTTCAGAAAAATGCTCAAAAAACAACAGGTGGGATAATTCAGCAAAAGTTTTCACCTTGTACCCATCAATCCACCCCATCATGTTCATGTGCGCAGCACTCACCCAGTCAACCCAAGACACATTCTCTCGTTTCTTAAAATCCCTGAACCTTTTAAGATATTGGGTAGGTGTCTTGCCAAACTTGGCAATTAAAGCAGACTTCATACACTCATACTGACCCCTTTCTTCCACACTCAGTTTCAGAATACAGTCATATCCAGTTTGAGGCACTCTGCTTAACAAACACTTAGCCCAATCTCTTTTATCCACATCATGAATTGCACAAGCCATTTCAAACGCTTCAATCCATTGGAGGATATCTGAACCCTCCAAAAACACACCAACCAAATCTTTCATAAACTTGGTGGCTGGGGACCTGCCACTCTCAATTGGTTTAGCTGAAGTCTCCACTCGAGCTTTCTCTAACGGGATTCTCTGACATTCAGTGTCCTTATCTTTGAGCGCAAGATCCCTATTCTTGAGTTCCACTTGCTGTGCCAGCTCCTCTTTCTTAAGCTCAGCTTCTATTTCCAACTTGCGATATTCAAAGGCCAATTTCATCCTTAATAACTCAAGTTCCATGGAATTGCTGGGGTTCGGAACAGAGGCAGCAGGAATGGCGGCATTCCCAGAAACAGATTCAGCGACAACCCCAGGGGCAGAGTCCTCACTGGTTGCATCCCCCCCTTCATCAAGAGTTTCACCATCAGTCTGGTAGTCCACCAGGGCAGCTATCAGCTCAGCCCTAGACTTATCCACAAAGTCTAACTCCCTGGCTTCACAAGCACTCTGGAGAGCCTCTAAGCTCATCCGAGTCAATTTACCATTCGCAATGGTCTCCATCGCTTGTAATGCAGTTATTTGGAACACACCTAAACCTTAATTCAATAAAGTGCAGATATTTTGTAAGTGGCACGGTTATACACTGATTCTTAAAACCATAAGCATCCCACCGCTGCCACCAAGCTTGTCAGGACGAGGTGGGGGGGTCTGTACTTCCGCTCTCTATATGGCAGAGGAAAGGCACAGAGGACCCCAGCCAAGATTCTCTGATATGGTAACGTTGGACGAGCAATCAAGGCCTAGCTTCTCAGGAGGTGATGCAGGCTGGTTCTTAAGTACAGTGTATCCCCAAGCCCCCACAAAGGAATGTCCACACACTGTATTACTGAAAACACAGTCTTTATATAATTAATATTCAAAGGTTATGTACACTTATCACAATAATGCACTTTGTGCTCCGGAAAATCAACAATGGTAAATATCTACAATTCTAAAGTGGTACCACTAATATTCGATTAGAGTGCATTCAACAAGGCTGTGAAAATGCCACACGGATCAATAGCAATGAAACCAGCAATAGAGAGAAGAGAGAAAGCAGACGGATGAAACAATAGGCAGACGGGTCTGTTCACCAAACCAAAAGAGAGAGCTGCACCGCCAGGAGTCCCGCATGGACTTCTGCGCGGAAAACACGACAGAACACACGATAAGAACAGAAAAAGGACAAGGATACGGAGGCCCTGTCCCTCCGATGCATTTCCAGCATCACACCCACTCAGCTGGACACACTGTGGATGCCCTCATACACTCTTACCAATCTCTCTCCCCTCCACTAGTCACCCATCTCTCCTGGTCTGACCATTCTCTCCTCTCCTCCCACTTGAGTCCTCTTGGCCCCCTGAACCATCACACGGCCCCCTCCGAAAGTCCCACCAACCTTGTTCGCTAAAACATCCACCCGATGAAACGAGTGTCTGCGGCTGCCTTTGCTTCCACTTTCATTTCCCCTCACCCCCACCTCTGACTCTAACTCTGACTCTGCCCTCAGCAACCTCCACCTTTCCATCACCAACACTCTTGACATTCTTGCCCCAATCATGAGGATCTGCTTGAAACCTGCTAAGTGTAACACCTGGTATAATACTGACCTTGCAGCCCTGAACTGCAGGGCACCAGAACGGAAGTGTCAAACTTTAGGCTCATACTCTGGCAAACAGGCCTGCCGCCTGCTCCACTCCATCCATGCCAAGAAAAGAGCCCACATTCAGGCACGGGTTTCAGGTGCATCCATTAACACGGCTGCCCTTTTCAAGTCCTTCAGAGAATTAACCAACCCCTCCTCAGTCTCCTCCTCCCCTTTTCCCTCCAGGGCCCTCTACAATGCACTGGCTTCCCACTTTGCCTCAAAAACCCAGGACATCCTTACCACCCTTGCTACACACCACCATAACCCGTCCCACACCCCCTCACCTGCATCCCCCATCCCCCCTCCTCCATCCTCATTCCCTTGCTTCATCCCTGTCACCCCAGAAGAGGTTACCAGAGTTGTCTACTCCATGAAGGCCACTTCTAAGCAGGTTCCCCCTTGCTCATCCAGAACCATTAATGATAACATTGGCTCTCTTGACCCTGCTCTCGTTGATTTCTGCAATCACTCTTTTGTCACAGGATCTTTCCCCTCCTCCCTTACACACTCCATTGTGCACCCACTCCTGAAAAAACCTTCCAGTATTACGCATACGACATGCAGCTCTTTTTTAAACTCACTGCTGACCCTCTTGCACCCTCCATCATCCCTGACTGCCTATCTGCCATCCAGTCCTGGTGCACCACCAGCAATCTCAGCCTCAACGCCTATAAAATTGAGATCCTTCCCATCGGGACCCCTGCTCCCTCCTTCCTCCTTCACTCTGGGTTTCCTCTTTGGGCTCTCCCCCTGCACCCTGTTCTCAAGCCAGAAATCTTGGAGTCATCTCGACTCCCTTTACTCACTTTCCCCCAGAGTCTCAATGTGACCCAAGCCTCCTCCTGAATCTACCATCTTCCACTCTGCGACCACTCCAGCTAATCCAGAATAAGGCAGCAAGACTTATCATTGGCCTTAATGTCAGGGACTGCATCTCTCCTGCACTAAAAAGTAATCACTGGCTCTTGGTTGCTGCACGGATTAAATAAAAATCCCTCTGCATCATCCACAAGGCAGACTGGGTCCGGGGACCACGCTATCTTCAACTTTATCTTACTAAATGCTCTCCCTCTAGACCACTACGCTCCTCTGGCTCCAACTCTCTGTGTGTCAAGCAGTTTGCTAAACAGAGGGTAGGTGGTTGTTCACTTTCCTTTGCTGGAACAGACTCCCCCTCCCTCTGCGCCTAGAGCAGGATCTTCTTAAATTCCGTTAAGTTCCTTAAGAAGCTCCTCTTTACCTCCTCCTTCCCTTATTCTCTCCCCTGCTAATCCCATAGTTGCTGTTATTGGTCTCCTTGGCCCTTATGTATCCCCAGGGCACTGAACTCCTGCACCCAATCGGCCAGCTCCTGTCTATCCCCTGCACTTGCACTTAGTCCGTCTGCCCTGGAGGCCTGCACTAACACCCTTGCTGCTCCAGGCTGTGTAGAACTCAACATTCCTAGCACTTCATCTGTGGCTCACCCATAAGCTCAAACTCCTCAGCACTTACCCCCTGCACTCTTCCCTACTGCTTTGCATGCGCTGAATACTCACAAGGAACAGTAGGTTTGCCCTCTTTTCCTTTTCCCCCCACTGCTCTTAAATGTTTTGTGTTTTATGTATTTTAATGTATTTCCAACTCCTGCTCCCTCCCTTGCCCTGTGGGTGCTTTGAAACAGTATTGTCTTATTGTATAAGCGCCTAACAAGCAAACAATACATAAATAAATACATACATAAATAAATATTTCAAGCCACGGTGTCTGGGATTTACATTGCTTTCTATTTGGTGGCAGAGCATGTGAAGGGGATTGGTGGGGACATTCTAAGGGATTGCTGTTTTGATGGAGGAGTTGGGGACTATTTTGGCATCATATAAAAATATGTTTGGCCAGTGTCAGTGCTCACCTACCTGGCAAATTATCTATTATCAGAGTGTACACCATCAAGGCTTTCAGCAGGGAAGGTGCAGAACTTGTTCAGCATGCTGGATGTATTGGAAACTGCAGGGAAGATTGAATTGAGAGAGGTTCAGCTATAGATTAGACTTTTTATGTTTTCCTGCAAGGGGTTTACTATAATATATTATAAAGGGTCCCTGGCTATGTCTTGATATGCCGAGGCGAGTAACTAGTAATAATGAAAACAATCAGGATGGGAGATCAAGACAGCAAGTTTCTGGATTAATGTATTTAATCTCAAAATAGTAACATACTGATAAGTATTTACTTTTTCACAAAACAACAGTAAACGGACAGGTTTTTCACTTTACAAATGGGGGTACTGCTACGTACCAACCTCTTCAATGAAGAGGGTATTTTCCTCGCATTAGTGCACATTCTCTAGCAAACAATTAGACATTTCAATACAAAAACGAGTAAGTGCTGGCCAGGACTATTAGTGGTCCATGTTTTTTTTTTTTTAAACATAACACACAACAACATGTGAAAACAGAAAAAGTGTAACAATGCGTTGTGTCACAAATCGACACTGTAGTGTTTCGGCCAACTGTAGCGGTTGATTGAAGCTAGTTGTTGGGGTGGCCTTCTTCAGGATGGGGGCGAAGGGTAACTCTGTTCGTGTGGTATCTGTCAGAGTGTAATAAAGATGTGAAAGGCTGTTATGAAGGTGTTTGATCTCTGTAACATGGTATTTATACTTTATAATACTTGTTAGTGGCTAGTTGGTGCCAAAAATACACTGGAAATGTGTATTAATGTAGAGCTTACCATCAAAGAGCGATGCAGCGGTAAAGCTTCTACAAAGAGTCCCGCAGATTTTCATGGTGGAGACTGATGGGACGGTGTTACGAATTCACTGCTTTGGAGATTCAAGAGTGTACAATCACTCTGGAAGTCCTGGACACAATCTGTTGGCCAGGGTGTGTGGCGCCCGCAAGTGGTGTATTGAAACCACAGGTCTAGGAAAAGAAAACGGAAGACTGTCATATGATCCGTCAATGTAAATTAAAAAGGCGTGATGGCGAGTGTTGAAGCATGCCTAGTGATGCTATAGTAATTGGTGTCGGGTGGTGGCATGCCGTGGGTGATAAAGTAGCATTCGAATTTGTAGAGTCATCACTGTGGACTAAATGCCACATAGGAGGGTAAACATGCAGGGGATCAGATACGAACGTCGGTAGTGTGCGCATGCCGCGGGTGATAAAGTGGCATACAAATGCGTAGAGTCATCACTGTGGACTAAATGCCACATAGGAGGGTAAACGTGCAGGGGATCAGATACGAACCTTTGTAGTGTGAGCATGGCAAAAGGATAGTGCCTAAATCCATGTGTCCACCCGAGTGGTTATGGGGGCGTCACCAGATCTGTACGATGTATTTTACTTGTCTTTGCTGCAAGCGTCTGAATCTCACTGCGTGAACGGCAGTGTATACTGTGCGTTACCCGGGAGATAAGGCCAAAGACAGTATCGGAACCCCGGCCATCGTCCATCGCTGCCAATCCTGGTGTGCCAGATGGGCCAATAGGGAGGGGGGGTGCGTGTGACGAGGCGCCCAGTCAAAATGAAAGTGAAACTGGTTGGCTGCGGCTGCATACTGCTAGGTACCTGGACCAATGATGAATGGACTCAAACTGGTGACAGTTATTGATTGGTCACATCCTAAGTCTGGTAGAAAAAAGTGCGGTAGTGTTGGCAAACATGGGAAAACAGGCCCCTGATGCCTGACGATGGTGTGTGATGCATGATGGGGATTGTGGTCCTGCACGGAATTAGAGTGCTCTGGAGGCAGGAGCGAGGAGTGCCCATAAGTGAGCCCTATCTCTGAGTTAGGCAGTGTGCACATGTGTGGGTATGGAATAATATGGCTTGGTTTGCAGGGTACAACTGGTGACTGGTTCCGACATTTCATTAATATAATACGTGCAAGTTTCATCAAAAAAGTATTTTGTTACACAACTGCGTTATTGGTGCCACAGTAAGGATCACATCCATGTGAAATAAATTCAACGGAGTAAAACACAAAATACATTTGGTCAATTTCCCAATGTCCTCTGCCCCCATCCTGAAGACGGCCACCCCAACAACTAGCTTCAATCAACCGCTACAGTTGGTCGAAACACTACAGTGTCGATTTGTGACACAACGCCTTGTTCCAATTTTTCTGCTTTCACATGTTGTTGTGTGTTATGTTTAAAAAAATAAAGAAAAATAAAAAAAACATGGACCACTAATAGTCCTGGCCAGCACTTACTCTATTGATTGAAATGTCTAATTGTTTGCTAGAGAATGAGCACTAATGCGAGGAAAATACCCTCAACATTGAAGAGTTTGGTACGTAGCAGTACCCCCCATTTGTAAATTGAAAGACCTGTCAGTTTATTGTTGCTTTGTAAAAAACTAAATACTTATCAGTATGTTACTAGTTTGAGATTAAATAGATTAATCCAGAAACTTGCTGTCTTGAACACCCATCCTGATTTTTTTCATTATTACTAGGTGTTTACCATGGTGCACACAATTGCCAGGAATATTTCAAGAACCTCTCACCCTGGCTCTTCAGCCACTACTTGGCACCTCTGGCCACTACCTGGCACCTCTGGCCCACCACATCTCTACCTTCTGTTTTAATATTCAGTGTTATGCAGATAACACTCAGCTTTCCTTCAGGCTCCCCTCATCCTCCTCTGCTCTCTCCCTCATACCTGACTGTCTATCCGCGAATCATGAATGGTGTGCCTCCAACAATCTCTGCCTCAATGCCATTAAGACTGATATCCTTCTCATTGGAACCCCTGCTCCTGCTTTCCCTCTTTCACTCTGTATGCCCACTGTGGGCCCTCTAACCACACCTTCCTGTGAGGCGATGAACCTTGGAGTCATCTTCAACTCCACCCTCTCCTCCTCTCCTCACTTCTCTGACATCTCTAAGATGTCACACTACCAGCTGCACCTCCTCAGAGGTATTGTTTCTTTTCTCACTTTCCCCTAGAAGCTCACTGTCTCCAGAGCCCTGGCTCTCTCTAGGCTGGACTACTGCAACAGTCTCTTTCTAAATCTGCCTGCCTCTACTCTTCGCCCTTTTCTCCTTATCCAAAACCTGTAATTAGCCTCGAACACAGGGATCATTTCTCTCCAACCCTGAAATCTCTCAGGTGGCTCTCGGTGGCTGCAAGGATCATGTTCAAGACCCCCAGCATCGTCCACAAGGCTCTCTGGGACGGGGACTACACTACATTCAACTCTCCCTTCATACACATCTTCCTTCTCGAGCCCTCTGCTCATCCACCCCCAACTCTCTGATGGTCAGACGCTTCTCCAGGCAGAGAGTGGGGGGTGGATCTCTGTCCTCAGTTGGGGCCTCCCTCTGGAACAGCCTCCCTACCTCTCTCAAACTTGAGCAGGACCACCTGTTTCCTGAAGCAACTCAAGAACTTTATCTTTGCTTCTTCTTTCTCTCTCTCTCTCTCCCCTGTTGTGCTAACTGGATACCTGGCCATCCACTGAACCTCATGGGCACCAGGCTCCTGCATGACCAGTAGCCCCTTGCGCTGCCTACGGACCTCCCCTACCTACTTAGGGACTGTATCTGCAATCCTACAGTTCCCTGCCTCCATGCACTTACTTGAGCCACCACCCTGGCCGCACTTAACGTGTTTTATCCACTGCAATCACCCCCCCGGCACTTCTCTTCCCTCCCCCTCACACTTGCATGATCTGAATGGCACAAGGCCTTGTAAGATTGTTGGTTTTGACCTCCCTTTGTCTACCCTTTCCTGTCTTGCCGCACCATGAACCACTTGTGTGCAGGAGCGTTATAAATGACATATTATATCATATCATATCAATGTGGGAGGCAAGTTTGCCACCTCATAGGGTGCATGTATTGTGAGGCGTACAGGAGTATTCAAAGGAGTGTTAGAGGTTTTAGCAGGGCTCCCACAGGGTGTCCATGTGGCTGCAAGAGGTCCCCAAGATATTTGAGGAACATATATTTAGTGGTTTGTTTGGTGCAGCAGGTTCGGTGAATAACAGAAGTGTTGGTTTTGTGAAATGAAGTGTCTAGATCATTTGAGGACTGAGGGACATTGAATTTCTTTTGTGGATTTAGTTACACTTGTGGAGGCATTGTCCTTATGATGGCCTCAGTGAGCAGACTGGGAGATCTACTTCCATGTGGACAAGTAAGGGGTGGTGAAAATGGCACTTTCAACAGGACAATGGTGTATGTAGACTTTGAAGGATTTTTGTTCTGAAGTGCTTCAGGAAGAATATTGTGTTCATCGTAAAGCACCTGTATTACTTAAAACACCAATCTATTTAGCTGCCGTCGACCTATCTATGGCATTTGATTTAATGGATAGGGACACATTATGGGGCAAATTAAAAGAGCTTGGAATACCGGGTAATATTCTATCACTCCTGATCCACCTACAGAAGGATTCACAAGTACAAGTCTGCTTAAATATGGATGGTTTACTATCATGCCCGATTAAAATAGCTAATGGTTTGAGACAGGGTGCATATTTTCCTCCACCCTTTTCATTCTCAATGTATATGATGCAAGGAAATGCTTGGATGAGGCCTCTTTCATACCACCGGGAATAGAAGGGAATATGGTTGCCTGGTGTGTGTATGCAGACGACTTTCTCCTTATTGACCAGTCACCAAAGGGTCTTCAGCGCATGATCACGGTCTTTAGTCTTTTTACCGAAGTAAATAATTTACGTATTAATGCTAACAAAACAACTATCATGAAGCTAACGAATCGCAAAGCACAGAAGGGATACACATTGTTTATTAACAAGGGAAAATTGGAAATAAAAAACGCGATGAAATATCTGGGTTTTCCTATCTTTGACAAGTTTAAGAAATATAAATATTATGACCATTTATAACAAAAAGTAAGTCTACAAATTGTTCAAATGAGAAAGGAAGATCATAAGTTTGGTAAATTTTCGATAATCCCGCTATTGCGATATTACATCTCAAAAATGATTCCAAAATCATTCATGGTTTAGAAACTTTTCCAGAGGGTATAATCTCGGAACCCCAAAATTTGAGGCTACGGTATGGAAGACCATAATGTATTGCCTGCCAAAATCGGTACCTATTGAGGCAATACGATATGAGCTGGGTCTGTTCTCAATGGGTTTCTGGGTTCTTTGGTGTTAACTATCAGTCTACATAAGGCTGATGTTAGACACAGGGGATAGCTTATGTAGAATACTAGGAGCGGGCCTCAAACAAGGGACTTCTGAGATTGAAACCTTGCTAAAGCTACAGACAATTTGTTTGATAACACTGCAAAATCTGGGTCTTTCAGTTAATGTTCTTATAGATAACTGACTCTGTGTAAAGAAGCTACTCCAATTTGCAGATTGGGCGGCCACTATGGATAGAATGGTTTCCACTAAGTTGTTCGCTCAACTGGTTACACATCAGAAGCATTTGGGCCAAACAGAAACATATTTAACCATATTTCTAAACAAGAGATGGAGGAACGGGTTTATAAGAATCCTCTTCAATGTGTGGCCACGGGAGAAATTCTGGAAATAAGAGCAACTAGAATATTACCAGAAAAGATGAGCATTGCATTCCCATGTAGATTCTGCAAACATTCAACAGAAAGGGAAACGCTAAGACATCTCCTTTCGGATTGTAAGGTTCCACTTTCTGAACGCATAAAGGTCTTTATATAGTTCATCCATAAATTAGAATGGGTTGATTCTGATCGATTGTGGTGGGACATGATGCATGGTACATGGGGTGTCCCTTAAAATTGCTGTGGTACGTTTTTTGTCTTCAACATGCAGTATTTTAACAATGGATTTAGCAAAAGCTATTACCCCTGAGGACAATTTGATTGAGGAAAAATCCTTTGAGTGCTAAATCCTGAATTGTTATCTTAAATTCAAATGTGCCATGTTAAAATACTGAGTAAATTGCATGAGTCCTGGTAGACCTAGTTGGCAGGGAAAGCGTCATCTTAGTGAAAAATGGCCATGTACTAAAATATGGTTAGGCGCCAAATTAGAAAGAAATATCAATGTTGACTGATGATGCCCTATACAAGTGATGTCCAACAAGATGTCCTTATTTAGATATGCTGGGAACTATGCTACTCTATGGTTTGAGGAAAATAATTTTCCGACACTATTCATCATTAATGAGGGAATGCTTTGTCTGATAGGGTATTTTCTTTCATTGTTTTCCAGTTTTTAGTATATGGGAAATTGTTTATCGTATTTGTATATGATCCATTGTAGTGGCAACAATGAATGGCTGATTAGGATGGTGTGTTCTAACAATGTAAAGAAAATCCTTCTTGTCCACTTTTCTGTTACTGGGCAAGCATTTACTACTCAGATGAATTACCTGTAAAACAATAATTTCTTACAAGGTTTCTTAATATGTGTCATTTTAATGTTTTTAAGTTTGTATGTGATTTTCTTTTTTGTAAAGGTTTTTTTACAAACCATAGACTAATAAAATAAAAGAATTAAAACAGTAAAGCACCTGGCCTGAAAACCTAACTGTGACACTGATGGCTTGTCTCTTTTTCAGTGGCAGAGGTTTGGTGGGTTGCTATGAGAGGTGGACACCGAAGTCTGCAGCCCACTTACAATGCTACATTAATATATTTAGAGTGATGTTTAGCAATATCTTAGGCCGGTTGTCATGCCGAATGAAGGGAAATGGATGATGTCATTGTATACATGCTGAGACTGATGGACCTGGATTAGTCCAGGATGACAATGGAACCTAGCATGGATCGTGCTGTTGGGGAATTGTTTCTGGTGTTTCCAGATGAATGGGGGAAAATAGGCAGAAGCACGTTGTGGGGCTGGGATAGAGAAAGGGGTCAGTGGGGTCGGGAAGGAAGTCCTTTACACCTGTACTACTGGGCAGGATCTTGAAGATGCTATGGAGAGTGTTTTTGTCATGGTTGGAGGTGGTGTTTAAATGCAGTGTTACATTTATGTTATTCATAATATCAGAGATATTTTAATCAAAAGATATGGCTGTGGTGCTGTGTGAGGATGTGTGGCAATCCAACAAAGTGCTGCACATTTTGGTGGGACGGTTCAAGAGGGACCAGTAAACAATAGGGTAGTGGGTTACAAATATTTGTTGGGGCACACAGTGGTGACCAGTAGTGATGGTGCAGGAAGGGAGGTATATTTGACGGGCAGTATTGGTGTATGTTTTAATGCTTCATGAAAGTGAAGAGATGACTTCAAGTCATGTTTTGAGGGTTTTCACCAATGCATTGGTGTAAGTCTGGGAAACAGTTTGGTTATGGGACTCCTTTCAAGATAGATGCAGCATTGAAAGTGTAGTGACTGTGGATGGGGAAGCAGGTTTTGTACATATTGGCGTCCTGATAGGCGTCCGGATAGTCAGATATGTATACAGGGTAAGTGCAACATCAGGGTTCATTAGATTGGAAGGAGTGCTTTGGGGTGTGGAGGGCAGGGTGTTGGTTAGTTATGTATTGTTTGTCATTTCAAAGGCATTGAATGATGCATTGGGGATCCTCCGGTGTGTGTTTGTGGTCACTCTTTTGTGTAATGTGCATGAATGCAAGACAGGGAGGAGAAGAGTGTTTAGAACACAGATGGGTTGTTGATATGAATATGTGCAGGAGAGGTGTTGCAGTTTTGGGTGATTAGCGTGAGAACAACTCCTTTAAGTGTTTAGATGAATGATAGAAGACCTTGATGTGCCACCAACAAGACCTATGAACAGGTATGATTGATTAGTTAAAGAGCCTGGGGTGGTCTTGATTATGAGTTTGAATGGGGACCTGTCAATATTGCATCACTATTGGCCATTTACCTGGCTACTGTTCACTGAACTCTTACCAGGAAGGACATGTAGGGTGGCCATGAAAGAGGAAGCAGTGTGGAGAAGTAGGAACACATAGAACAAGGTTATTTTGAAATATATCAAGGGATGTGCTGTGCATGAGGTGCACCACTGAGAAAATATGAGGTACATTGTTTAATCCAGGATGGAGTTCGTTTGGACTAAGGGTATTTTTGACGTGCAGATGAAAGTTGAGCAGGTGGTATTGTCCTTGAAAGTTGTAAGGTCGGTGCAGCAGTAATAGCTCCTTGGCACATTTTAGTACTGGGTGAATGGGAGTACCACTTGTAGGAATTGTTGGGTGAAGGTTAGGGTTTGGAATGTTGTAAAAGAGGGGAGTAGGCTTTTAAGAGAATGATGCAACAGACTGGTGAGGTGATAGAGCGATTGTTATGGACATAGTGGGAGGAAGACGAGGAGGGAATAGTGAATGGAAGTGAGTGAACATGTGAGAGAGTTCCTGGGCAACAGCTTTACAGTGTTCATTTAGTAATGTCCATGTTACTTCTTTGTTAGTCTGTGAGGTTAGCAGGTGTTGTACACTTTAGACTGTGACCTTAAAACTTCAATGTTTAATGAGTCTGGACGTGATTTCAGTGTAGATGGGGTGGCAGATTACATTTTCTGTTACAGAACACACACTGTTTGGCAATCCAAGACAGGAATTAACTGGGAAATAAGAGTTGCCAGATTTCATCATCATTGAAAGTCATCAAGGATGTGAGTTTGGTGTTTTTGTTCCACCCAGAATGTAATTTATGTGAAGTAGTTTTGCACTATCTGAAGGCATGTGCCCTGTCCCCTCACCCTTTGGACTGCTAAGGGAATGGGTGGTGCCTGTGGCTTAGGGTCTGACTTGTGTGCCTGTGGTAGAATACGTTGTATGCTGTAGTGTCGAGCTGTAAAGTGGTTTCTGATCATTACCCAGCTTTCCTTGGGTGGTATTTGTGTATCTTTCTGGTGCTTCTGCGCCAGTGCTTCTGGGACTAGCCAGTCTTCGCCTTAGTCGCTCCTCTTAGTCTTACTTGTGTGCATGTGATGGAACGCTTTGTTTGTATGCTGTAGTATGAAGCTGTGAAGTGGTGCCTGATCGGAAACTTACCATCTGTGTCTCTAGACCCTTTACTTCCCGTGTGCCTCAGCAGAGAGAGAAAGCACTCTCACTTTCTTTAGGTTGCACATACTCTTGTTACAGTAGTCCGGTTAACTACATTACCCAGCATTCCTATGTGGATCTTTCTAGCACTTCTGCGTCGGTGCTCCTGGGACTAGCCGGTCTTCGCTGGTCCGCACCCGGTCACAATGGCAAGCTGCCTCTCCTGAGGGCTCTTCTTCTGAGTAAGTATCCCCGGTCTTGAGTAATACTGTGTACTTTTTCCTAGACCCTTTGCCTTTTTGTTTCCTCGACCCACACGATGGGCACTTAGAGAACATTAACTTACCAGGTGCTGTGCATAATAGTTGTCAACTTGCTATTGCAGACAAATCTCAAAATGAGACTTGACCCTTTACCTGCCGTACTGTCAGACTCAGTCTTGCCTTATTTAGCTACCTCTAGTAAGGATGCGTTACCTGTCTTTCTCACAAGTAAAGGCAGCTGACTGTTACATGACGTTAACTCACAACAGGCACCCCCAAGTCTCGAAGACTTCTTCCCTCATTACCCACATAACCTATCTTCCTTTCCACAGTTCCTCCATTCAAATTCCGGGGGATGGTGACACGAGACGCTTAGACTCCATTAATACTAGTCATCAAAGCAGACACACTAGGCTGCCTACTGACTCAGCGGTCTCTCTTATAAATAGCGTAACCAAAACTGGAAAAATACCACTGCATGATGAAGTCACAACCAATACCATTCTGAAATGTGCCTTACTGAATACTCGCTCCCTCATTAAACATGCACATAATGTTCACGACTACATTGTCGACCACGAACTAGACCTTTTACTTCTTAAAGAATCTTGGACAACAGATTCCACAGTCCCTTATTTTCCCCTGCTACACCAGACGGATACAACATCTACTGTGAGAATAGCTCTATAGGACAGGGTGGTGGTGTTGCAATCATTACAAAATAAAACTGGGACTGTTTCAAGTAACCAGCTCCTGTACAGACTGTGCAATTCTTCATGTAAAATTGACTCCTACTAACCAAACTTGTATGAACTTCATATTAGTATAGCACCCTCCAACTAATATGCCTAACTTCAACCAAGATATTGGGCCTCATTCCGAGTCCGGTGGTAACTCTGCCGGTGCTACCAGTGGTTTGCCGCCAGATTTGGAATGAATTACCAGTGCCTGACTTCCTGGTGCCACTGGGCTATTCCAAGTCCGGCGGCCGGGAAGTCAGGCACCGGCAATTTCGTTACTCCCCATTCCCATAGAGTCCTATAGGACTCTATGGGAATGGGGACACAGGAGCACTGGTACCGTTAAGAAAAGTGTTGTGCTCCCATTACAAGTCTGCCTACCGTGGCACCTGCCCCCGGCAGGGTCACACCTTTCAGGCACAGCGGTTCTGGCACACAGACTTGTAGTTTGCCAGTCCAGAAACAACAGTGCCGGTAGGCTTACCGGCACCATTGTTTCCAGACCGGCAAACGTATAATGAGGCCCATCGTTAAATTCTTACATAACTTACAGGGCAGGAACTGTGCAACGCTACTGGCTGGTATGGTAAGGTATGGTATTGTTTATTTATAAAGCGCCTATACACAGGCAAGTGTTTCAAAGCTCTCAAGGAGGGTGGGACCATGGGAAAAAAACAACAGTTGTTCAAAGCCCTTGATTTTCTGAGACGATAATAGTCGGCACAGGCTTAGTAAGTGCATAAAATACATTTAACAGGTTGGTACAGCAAATAGACCTGATGGCGATTCTGCAGTTTTACCAGTGAAATTAAGGGTTGAAGACAAGGGAGAACAGACAGACGATCTTCAGGCAAGGTATGTCCGGATCATGCAAGTGCACACGGTCACAGGGAGGGGAGGGCCAAGTATATCTGGTCGGTGGAGACTGGCATAAGTGCAGAAGGAGCCACTCTCTTGGGTTAGTCCTGAACTGCAGTGAGTGTGGATGGGTGTAGGGAAATGAGGCAAGTGCAAAAGAGGACTGGCGGGGGTGCCGAGGGACCTGTGAGACTCTGAAGTACACCAGGTGGCCAGTCGGCAAGCTGCAATGAAGAGGAGGGAGAGAGGGAAAGAGCAGAGAGCTAGGTTAGCAGGGTAGAGAGAGAGAAGGAAGAGGAGAAGAAGAAGGTCTTGAGGAGTCTCCCTCCAAATCTCTGCTTCGAGAACCGGCTCACTTGCAGATTTTAATCGCTGGTGCAAAAATTACAACGATAAAGATGCCATTGCTCTCAAAACAGCACTAAACAATGCAGAATACCATGTATTTAATGACGCACCCACCCATGATAAAGGCAACACCCTATACTGGGTTGTGGCTAAAAATCTCTGTACACAGATCAAAAGTACCCAACCTTGCATTTGGTCTGATCACTACTCGATTACATTTCAAACCTAATTCCAACATCCTAAATGAGGTTCAAACCAGAACTGTAAAAAGATTACGGTGGAAAACATAAAAGAATGTCTGAACCTGATAATGAACAACTCCATACTAGATACAGTGGCCCCAATTCGAACTAAGTTAGCTAGGGTGAATGCTAGCAATCAAAACTGGTACACTGAAGAACGAAGCATAATGAAAAGACTTGAGCGACAGGCAGAGATAGTATGGCTAAAATTCCCCTCTGAATCTACAAAAGCTAGTTGGAAAGCTTGAGACAAAGTTTATAGAAATGGCATCCATGACGCAAAGAAAAATGTCTTTAATAGACAGATAGAGGAGTCTAAAAACAACACAAAGGATTTAACACCTTGGAGAAAGCAGGTACCTCCTCCGCTCCAGTAACACCTACGGGCCAAGACTGTTATAACATAAAAAAGGCTTTTGAAACTAAAATTGGAAAGGCTTGTGACAAGATTAAGCAAGTATTTAATACAAACCTTTCAGTTATTGCTTCTCCATGTAATCATACCTGGACGAGACTCCTGTCACATTTGACTTTACCCCCGTTAATATCGTAGACATGATAAATACACTCTGCTCTCTTTGCCCCTCTCAATGTCTAAAAAATGTGATATGTCTGAATATCATTCTACAACACAAAGTAATGTTTGCCCCATTATGTGTCAGGTTTGTGAACTCCTCATTACTATGTAAACAAGTCCCTGATTTAATCGAAAATGTCACTGTCGCATCTTTACTTAAAAAACATGGCCTTGCCCCTAACGGACCAAACAACCTATGCCCTATCACAAACTGTAAATTCCTTTTGAAGATTCTGGACAAAAGTGCCACAATGCAACTTCAATCTTTTGTTGAATGTAACAATAGTCTTCATTTCAGACAGTCAGGATTTCGCCCCTGCTTCAGCACAGAGACTGCGCTTTTAGACCTACAATCACACATGCTCAACATCTCATACAAAGGAAATGTCGGCCTATTAGTCCTTTTGGATTTATCTGCCAAATTTGACATTTTAGATCATGATGGATTACATCATACTCTCAGCAGCACTGGTCAATGCAATAATAACGCTGTCAAGTGGGTTCAATCCTTCCTTTCGCGTAGGACATCTGAACAGCGCTAGCTCACTTTCAATGCCCATAGTGTGTGCAGCCCAACAGGGAGCATGCATTTCCTCACTACTTTTCAATTTGTATATCAAAACACTGTTTGATCGCTTGCCTGATCTCAACGTGTTTTTTAAAAACTACGCTGACAACACACAGTTGGTATTGGAACTGTCAGGAGACTATGACTTCGACTCCTGCTCTCTCCAAACCATCTATAATCACATTGAAACATGGATGACCCGGCATTGGATGTGCCTTAACAGCAATAAAACCGAGCTGCTTACCTTTGGTACTGCTCATGCCTGCTTCAATCCAAATTCCAGACAAGTTACACAAAGGACCAACTAATACAGTGATTCAAGTAAACGCTTACTCAAGGTTTCTTGGTAAAAGAATATACATTTATTTACTAAGTAATTTAGAAAACATTACTCTAGCATATGCAGTTCAATATCACACACTAATACACCACAAAAATCCAACCGGTATGTAACTGGACAGGTTTAGCTCAAAAATAAAGTAGGAGCAAAATGGCACTTCAGATACTTAATAAAGGAGGGACAATGCAAGGTTATAAGAACAGACAGCCCAAATACATTCATAGGCAGGGCAAAGGGTTTCAGTTAAATACAACCAGCAATTCTTCTCAATAGGCCTGGGCCAAAGTCAATGGTTCAGAGTCTTCTGTATAGGATAGCACAGTTCTGGTAGATAACAGTTAAGTCTTTGCCACAGAGTTTAGAAGAATTTGGCTAGGCAAAACGTTTGACGAATGTTTAGGGAAGGACAAGCCTTCTTAGTTGAGGAAAGTTTCCGGCACTTTCTCGATGGCTGAAAATATTTCCAGACCGCTTGTGCACAGTACCTTGTCAATGAAGAAAGCTGTAGCTAAGTCAGTTGTTCCTGGCAGTTCGAGCAGATCTCGCTGTTCCTGAGTTTCAGTCATGGGGACAAGAAGGAGGACGTTGGGAGGTTCCTGCACTGCCCAGGGAAGAGGACAAAAGCTGTAGCAAGAAATCGGTTTAGAATGTGAGTGCCGTAAAGTCCACGAGCTGGTTTCCTTCCCTCTGGCTATCTGGTTTTCAACAGCACCCTGATACAAATTCGACCAGAATAGGATGGTGTCCAGGTGGCTTGCGAGTTGGTTGAACCCACAAAACTCAAGGGAAGAAGTTAACTTTGAAGGGCTTCTCTGTCGTCAGAGTTTCAGGCAATTCTGACCTGCAGCAGGGCTTCACCGGTCGTCCAGGAGTTGCAGCAGTCCTCTTCCTTCCTCTCCTCTTCGGTTCTTTCGCTCCAGTAGTCGACTCTGCTTTCCAAGTCCCAGAGAACTGCTTTCAAACAGTTTTCCCCCATTCATTCCAGCCTGGCTGTCACTCACACCAGAGTGCATTCAGGTCTCCTAGGAGACTAACCACAGGGGGTTTCGGGCACCTCCCTCACATCCTGTCCACCCCAGACACCCTGGCGTCAGAGGAGGGCTTCAGCACTGAAGCTCGCCAAAGGCCAATGAACAAAGGGAGCAAACCTGGTTTGGCGCGCAGAGACAATGACAAGAAGGACCTTTCCTAAAAGAAATGGCAAAAAAAGTTGGCGGGAGTCTGTTTTTACAGATAGGTCCTGGGAGCAATATTGAAAAACATGGTTGCCCCGATTTTTAGGTACCGTTGTTAGTGGTCAGGAAAAATCATGGAAGTTGATCTAAACCACTGCCACCAGCCATTTAAAGTAGGAAAGGGTTACATTTTACTGTTACATTAGTGTTTTGACTCAGGGGAAGCTAAGCAACCCCTCCAGCACTCTATAGGAAGATAGTGTGTGCTGGGTCAGTAAATTTAAAAAGACTAGTAAAGCCAATTTAACTTTACATACTCTGGGAGACGGTAGTCAGTCCCAGAGAAGGTATTTAAACCTTGGGGAGTCTGAAAGACACCTCTGTGCCACTGCACTGAAGGTGTTGTGTGACACACAGAAAAAGATGATGCCACTGGAGTTGTTTAAAACTCCATAACCAAAGAGCACAAAAGTAAAACACACACAAAATACATGGAAGACTGGGAAAAAAAGGCTCACACTCTTCCCAGGTAAACCATATTAAATCCTAGGAATCCAGCAAAGTTGCTGGGGGTCTCAAAAGGTAAGGGAAATTAGCACATTTTGAGAAATCTCCCTAACAAACGTTCCTCTCTGAACCAAACTGTGCCCTAGTTGCCCATGTGACCATTTTCTCCAGGTTGGATTATGGTAATGCCATTTTAATAGGGGCCCATCAAAGAAACACACATGCTTTGCATGTGATACAGAATGATGCAGTGAGGATTGTTAAGTGGAAAACTAGAAGAGAGCATCTCTCATAGAGCCGACCAGAACTTCACTGGTTACACATTGATGCATGACTAAAATTCAAAGTGGAAACGCTAGTGCACAAGTCATTGTATGGCAACGCCCCCATTACATTAAAAACCTTGTGACCATGTACGAACCTATAAGAACTTTGTGCTCTTCTACTTTAGCCATGGTTAGGATACCAGTCTACAAACTTGTCAATAGCCTGGGAAAACCTTTTCCTGTCCGAGCTTCTAAGATTTGGAATTCTCTTCCTGTCGACCTAAGACTTCAAAAAGATCTAAAGTGCTTTCGACAACAATTGAAAACTTTATTATTTCACTGAGCATCCTCCCCACATTGCCTAACCAACTGCACGCCAAATGTCCTGTCTACACTATGGGCCTCATTACACGGATGGCGGTAGGGATTAACCGGTACCGGTAAAATACCGGTACCGGTAAATCCCTACCGCCTTACTACGAGGTCCCTTTGCGGGTTGGGGGATTTAACGCCTGCTTTTTGCAGGCGTTAAAATCCAACCCGCTAAGGGACCTCGGAGCTAATTACGGCACTGCAAAATTGCGGTGCCGTAATTAGCGCCTTCCCCATTCCCATAGAGCCCTATGGGGCAGAAATGGGAATGGGGAAGGGCAATGGCGGAAGGGGGATTTACCGCCCCTCCAACCTTGGAATGGGGCGGTAAATCCCCTTTCCGCCAAGGCGGTGCCGGTATTTTACCGGCATGAGCCATGGCGCTAATAGCGCCATGGCTCACCGCCTACCGTGTAATGAGGCCCTATGTCCAGTGTTTATGTTATGGTGCCCCGATAACTGCAGGTTTTTTGCATCTTATAAATAAATACATTTTATAGGGTGCAAAACCTCTTGCACCTCTACTGGTATGCCATAACATGGACAATATTATGCAGGAGAACAACATACCACTATAAGTTTGCATAAAACAGGTGGTGCATAAAGCACCATTCCAACTGAGTGGTCAAGGGACTGGAGGCATGACTTGCGCACTCCTAAAATGCACTCCACTATGCCCCTAGTGATGGTATAAGCTGCATTGTAGCGGGGCACAGCTTGGTTTTCAGGATTCCTGATTGGCATCATCATTAATGGTGAGAGTGGATAGGCACTGTCCCCTGCAAAGGACAACATTGTACTTTTATTTGGTTGACTGTGATTTGATGGGTGTATGTGTAAGTTGTGACCAAGTGTGTGTTTTTATGTGCATGATGGCTGATACTGATCAATGGAATGGCGTAATATGTAGCTGTCATGTGAACATCCTGGGTAGTTGGCATTCACGTGCAAGATGTGTCCCTTGGCATCACAGATGACCCCCATATTGATAGAATGCCATAGTTTTCTGTTCCCATATATTTTGCTCTGTCTCTCGTAGAGATGGTAGGGCAACATGGGTGCAGTTGATTGCTCCAAGTACTTGTGGAAAGTCGCCCACTGCATCAAATTCCTGAGCCACTCTTTGCCTTGCCTGCAGAGTGTGTGGCACATCTATATGACTATCCACACATGCTATCATGCAGCGCAAGACCTGGTGGAGGACCATGGCTGTGGTGTGCAAGAAGTAGCCAGTGGCCAGGACATAAAGGGCAGATAGCACTTTCACCAGGGTTGATAGTGCCTGCGAGTACATGGTGGGTGATGCCAGGCTATTTTCCAACTCCCTGACCAAACCAAGGATGACATTTGGGGGGAACTGGTATGTGCCATACACTTCCTCATCTGTCATCTCGCCTTCATCCTTTTCCTCGTCCTCCTCCTTCCATGTAGGAGTATAAGTGATAGCAGTGAGGGATTGGGAATGATTTCAATATTTCGCTAGTTTTGCATTGTGCTTTGTATACTATGTATTGCATGGTACAGTTCTACTTTGCACACAGTAACAGGTGGTAATCAAATCTAGTTATTTTGAAGTTAGCGCAAAACGCTATTGATTCTGTGAATATGGTTATGTGTGCACTTGATGGGGGTTGTTTATACATATGCACAGTGCCTCCCTCCCAACGCCAATGTTATTCTTCATTTTCCTGTTTTAATGAGGAGGTTTGCATATTCTGTGCCCTTCTGGTTCTTTGCGCTGACCTTTCCATCACCCTTATATTACAATTGTGCAATGCACTTGGGCACGGCCCAGAGTGGCAAAGACCAACCCAAAGTCCAACCTGTGAATAGGTAAAAATAGGTTTGCATGTTGCAAGTTCAGTTTTTTGGCACAAGGTCACTTTGCATTGTAGATAACGTTTTGTAAATTACGCCCACAGTTTCCTTTCTGCTAACCAGCTTTCACTCAAACTGCATGCATTTGTCCATTTCTTTAGATCATCGGGTCACACAAATCAGACGTGTTTATTGAATGTTTGATTGATGGTGTGTAATATGTAGTATTTTGTGTGTGCTGATTGGATCTTGTGTGGGGCGAAAGGTGTGTTGTTCTGTGATAAAAGCCTATTCTCGAAGGAAGACGTACAAGAGGGGTAAAAAGTCTTCCATGTATGAGCTATTGCAAGCATGTACCAAGAGTCAGCTTAGAAGTGTTTCTACCAAATAACCATAACGAAGTAGATATTATACCTCAATTTGATTAAGCAATATGGGCTGAATATGGATTATGTTATAATCTCTAGAGGGGCATCGGAACAGCAACTATACACACAATCACAATGCAGTAATGAATCAAGGGGTTGTCCAAGGCAAGTCTACACAAAAGTAACGTATGTATGTATTATTTTTGTATATATATATATTTAGGATATTTATTGAGTGCAGGCCTATCTTTGATAACCAGCAGAGTGCTGCTTTACAATGATGGATTTTTTGGAATACCCTATCTTTACTCAATACACACATAATATACTAACAATAGAAACTAACCAACCCGGTAAAGGAAAATACAAGATAAACAAGCTGAATAGCTGCCATGTACTGACTAGGTACTGGATATTGTACTGCAGCATGATATTAAAAATGCACGGAAGAAAGTAAGACTAAAACGTTTTTAGAATGTTGCTGTGGCCAATATATCAACAGGTTAACTCAGCAGCGTACAGATCCCATTTCAAGACCTGGTGGCGACCATGCCTTATATGGCTTGGGCTCACTCCAAGTCCATATATTCTTACCTTGTCTTTAGGTGTTGATGCAGGACTGAGTTGGTCACATCCTTGAGTTTGCTCGACAATGTCTGATTACTGTTATGGTTCATTGAGTCAATGAACTAACTCAACAGTACTTTGGGAACTGTGGCAGTATCGTTCAGAAAGGAGGCCCAACAATATCGGTCAGTGGCAGAATTTTGCAATTCTGGAATTGTCCTGTTGCAGAAGGCTTGTCGTGAGCCTCTATGGAGCCGATTACAGCACTGATATTTCTGGAGCCGTTGGCAAAGATATTCCTATTGTTTGGTACAATGGTGCACAATGCCCCTAATGACACAAATTTCATTTTTCTGCACGAAAACACATTTGATAGATTTTTTTAAAAAATGAGGATCAATGATTTAATGTCGGCTCAGAGTATCTTTTCTTCTGCAGAGTAATGCCAGCCTCCAAACATAGAGCATCTGACATTTGGGTGTGGAGGTCTCTTCCTTATTGCCACAAAAAATGGAAATCTCTCCTGCAGAAGTCTGTGACTCTAACAGGCACACTGTTTCATTTTTGAAGTCATGGTGATGTCATGGTGTCCAGGGTCTCTGGCCTTCAGAAACTTCTAAGCACCCACTTTCCCCATCAGGTGACCACTATGTTCCCCACTGACCATGGATGGTTACTGTTCCTCCTTTCACACCCTGCCTCTGTTAGAATGGAAGGAGTTTTGCATTCCCTAACAGTTATCAATAGAGTGGTACTTACCACCTCTAATTTCATATTAGTCATAGTAGTGGAGCATGGGAAAATAGCCCGTGTTGTGTCTCGTGTCTATTGCGCATGTTTTGCTGCTGGTGCAGTTGCTGCCTTTCCATTGCCTATAATACCAGGGGTTATAAAATAGCTGAAATAATACTCTTTGCCCCTGAGCTTCCAGTCAGCCTTTGATCCACCCATTTCACCCCTCCACAAGAGCAATGGACACTGTCTGGAAATGATATCCATTATCGTAAACTTCCTGTAATCTAGGCTCCCAGTTCTGTGTCTGGGACATCCTAGCTCTTGGACATCCTACCATTCAGAAGTTTAAAAAATCTGAAAAATGCATGTCTGTTGTATTAACTATAAAGTCTAAATGAGGATTCTGTTTTCAGAGCCATCGTCTCTTTCATCTCAAAGCCAGTCTGTGAGGGGAAGGTTTATTTTAAACATGTTTGTTAAAAATAACGTAGCTATGCGTTTCTTGTTTATCAAACGATAATAATCTCTTCTAGCCATAAGTTACTTTACAATTAAGTGCACCTAACATCCAATTCATATGTTGTTAGTGTAATGCCACAAGTTGTAATATAGCATTGAAATAACAATGATGTTTCAACATGTGGATGTAATACTTGCATTAAATAGGTGTTGGGCCTTGTAGACTTTCCTGATTGACGTTATACATTTCGTGGCCTATATCTTTTGTACTGATAAGGTCAGAGGTTCCAATATATATTTGTTTAATATTATCACATCTTACTAATGTTGCGTTAACACCCGATCCAGTGGGCCATTTGCACCCCGGATTACCAAAGCAGCAAACTTGAGGGCTAAAAGAAAAAGGTTTATCCTTCCTACAACGAGAAACTTCACCAACATGGCTGCCATGGAAAAGAAAGGCGGGGCTATATTTGTTTAATATGATGAAATCTTACTAATGTTGCGTTAACACCTGATTTGGCAAACCAGATCGGGTGTTAAGGCCATTGGCCATCCAGATTACCAAAGCGGCAAACCAGGGGGCTAAAAAAAGGTTTATCCTTCCTACAACTGGACGCATGCTTCATCCCGTTATAGGAAGGAAAAACTTATACCAACATGGCCAACATGGAAAGGGAAATTGGGCTCCAAAAGGAGCCCCTCTTCCCTTTCCATGGTGGTTGATGTGAGCAGAGAGGAAAGATGAAGGTGTGGCTGCAGCAGTGAGTGCCGTCACATCTGCAATAAGGTAAGTTTGGCATCTGGGGGGATAAAACATTTTTAAAAAGGGGACGTGGTGGGGGGGAAGATGGCGGCGGGGGGAGCCAGCCATCAGGTAGCTTGGAATGCGGGCTTACACCGGAAGTTCAAGCCTGTTTTTCTAGCCACCTGATTGGCTGGATCCCCCGTGCAGGGTGCTAATGACTTTAATGTCATAAAGAGAAATTGCATGCCATAGTGTTATACAGTTTCTCATGCCCACATGCCCACATGTCCACGTTTTCAGACGGCAAGAACCTTTGTTACTGTAAGGTTGCCATTTTGCTTGCCAACATCTGGTGTGTCATTGGAATTTGGGCAGCAGAATTATGTATGTATCCACTTCATGGATCTCAGTAATTAAGTTATTCATTAATTAGGCGTGCCTATGGTTGAAACAATGGTGAGTGAAGACCCAGAGCACAACTGGAGCCTCAGTCTACCTCAAATCTCAATCAATGGTCATGGCACATGACTCATGTAAAGAAAATAAGGACACTGTTCTTCATTACTGCCAATCTTTAGGAATGAGTGTATTCTGTGATCAAACTGTGCCTGTTGGTGGTTTCCTTGCAGTATCCCTCAAACCTTATTTTTTCTTTCCCAGAAATCTTCTTTGGGGTCCACCGGAATGGTTGACACTCTGTTCAACCCATTGTAATCTCCTTGTCCCTTGTCTGGGTTCACAGACTAATCAAATGACCCCATTTTATCAGGATTCCCCACTACGAAATTTTCATTCAAAGGGGATATGCATTCATGTTAGGCACCTCAATGTTTTGAGATTGAGTTGATGTTAATGTTGTTGCTGGAAAAGGTGTAACGTTCTCAGGCAGGCAGATGTTGATTATGATTTGTTTTAATAATATGCCCAGAGATTCTGTCCATCAATGATTTGCCTGTAAAATTAAAATGTTTGGAATGTGTCATGGGTTCTAACTGCTTTCCTTTTTATATGTAGAATCCAATATGTTCTTTAATATCTACGTACCTCACATTATAGAACATAGATGTTGATGTCTGATGTGCACTTAGGCTGCTTTTATTCTAACACTTATTTGTATATTTCAGCTGGTTGACCTGCTCCGAATGTGAGAATGTGTTGATTGCTGACTTCCTTAGGTGGAACACTCTGAAACGGGAAGACTTACATCATCATCATTTCACGCCTTGAAACACTTGTGTGTTACAAATGCCATATCATATCATATCATATCCAGCCAGTATTCTCACTCCCCCACACCAATGTAAACACTTTCTTCAACAATAGGCCAAATGGGTGACTAACTTCAGCAAACAAATTTACTGTAGATTTCAGTAGATTCTTCAAATGAGTGTGCTTCCTTGCTATGCTCTGTATGAGATGCCCTATGTACTTTACCACCAGCTCTCTGGACTTTCATTTCCCTGCCTACATGGTAAACCTGTTGGATTTTAACCTGTCCAGTACCGTATGCAAACTGTCATCATGTATTTCTCTCTTTTAATAAACCGGAATGTCATCTTGTATACACGAGTACTAGTAATACCTTTAAGGACATGATTCGTCACCATTTGAAAAATGTACACAGCAGATGCCTGTCCAAAGGGCATTCTGCAATAGCGATAGATTCTAAAGGTTGTGATGAAGTGTATGTGCCTCAAATCTACCGTTATCTGTTCCTGATAGTACGCTGCTGACATGTCTAGAGTGTTGAATAGGTGTTGCCATGAATGCAAATAAGTATTTTGGTGAGGACAGGCATGGGCCGTTGGCCAATCAAAATGTTATTGTTCAGGTATCTGAGATCAACACATACTCTAGTCTTGCTGTTTTCTTTCTAGGTTACCATGATGATACATATCCATTCTGCTGTTCTGTTGGTTTGATAATGTCTTCTGCTGCAAGACGTTATCACACTCTCTCTGCATTCATCCTCATAGACAGAAGGATATTTCTAGCCTTGATGGTGATGGGAAAATACCCAGATTTGAGCATTATTTAAAAATCGCCTGTTAGGCAGAATTGCAGGCAGTACTCTCTGGGAACAGACAATTAGGACCACACACAATTAGGACTACAGGTGTAAGCAAAAACCAACCTTTGGTATAAGTCTGTCCACACAATATTGGTAGTGAGCTGAGCAGTCAGGCTTATCTCAAGAGTGAATGTGAGCAGTAGAGGAAGGTACACAGAAGTATCACAATCACAGGAGTTCAAGTAGACACTTACACTCAAGGTTTCTTGGTAAAACATACTTAAACATTTATTTACACAGTCATTTGGAAACACCAACATACTACAGCACAACACTCTAAGTTGTAGGGATAGTTGGAGCACCCCTGAAAAAGGAGCCAAAAGGCACTTCAGTACTTTTAAATAGGAATAAAAAGGCAGAGATTTGTACGAGTGGTTAGAAAACACTTCATTCAGGTAATGCAAAGGTTCAATGTACCAGGAAGGTCAGTTAAATACAATAGGCCAGGCCACAGTCAATAGTCTAGTATTCTTGGATAGGACAGCATAGTTATGGAACAGATGGAAAAGTCTTTGTAAATGGTTTTAGAAAGCAATTGATATACTGGGTCACAAGCTGATTAGGCCTGCAAGTTGGTTAAGTTCCACAAACTTTCACCGCGAGAGTTAGGATCTCTCAACTAGATGGCACAGTACTTTAAAGTGAAGCAAAAAGATATAGCTGAAGACGTTGGTTTCAGGCAGTTCATGTCGATCTCTCTGCTCCTGAGCCTCAGTCGTGGGGACAAGAAGGAGGACATCGAGGGACTCCGGCACTGCATGGGATCGTCATCAGAGCAAACAAAATGGCGTTACTTCAGCTCAAGTAGCTGTGGCTTCCAAACACAAACTGAGGTCCTTCGCCCTGCTTAACCTTAACCAGCTCTGAGAATGGTATCCAGGCGTTTGCTGAGTTGATGGTCCCAGCAACTGAAAGGGAGAAGCCGTCCTTGAAGGAGATTCTCTTTCAAATGGAGATCTGGCGATTCGGAGGTGCAGCATGGCTTCACTGGGCAAACCAATGGTTCAGTGGTTGCAGCAGCCGTCCTCTTCCAGCTCGTCTTCAGTTCTTTCATTCCAGTGGTCGACTCTGCCTTCCAGTCCTGGAGACTCGCCTTTTAAACAGTTTTCTCCCAATCATTCCATCCTAGCTGTCACTCACCCAGCAGGATGGCTGTCCTTGCCGGTCAGTCAGCCAGCCCAAAATGCCAGAGTACATTTGGGTCTCCTAGGAGACCAAGCACAGGGAGTTTCGGGCACCTCCCTCACTTCCTGCCCACCCCAGACACTCAGACGCCATGGGCAGTCTTCAGTCCTGAAGCTCACCAAAGGCTCATGAACAAAGGGACTAAACCTGGTTTGGCGCGCAGAGTTAAATACCAGAAGGACCTTTCCACAAAGAAACTGCGAAAAAGATGACTGGAGTCTGTTTTTACAGAGGGATCTTGGGCACCATATTGAAAAACATGGCAGCCCTGATTTTTAGCTACTGGTGTTTGTGGTCAGGAAAAACCATGGTAGTTTGTTATAAAACAACTGCCACCAGCCATTTCAATAGGAAAGGTTAGCTTTTGACAGCTACAAGAGTGTTTAAGCATAGGGGATACTAAGTAACCCCTCCAGTTCTCTATAGAAAGATAGTGTGTACTGGGTCTATGGCCCTCATTCCGAGGTGGTGGTAGTCATGGCGCTATTTGCACCATGACTGCCACCAATAACGGGTCCGGCACCGGTATAGTTCAATGGGGACTTACCGGTGTAGTCCGACCTTTGCGGGACCAGTAAGTCCCCATTGAAAATGCTGTTCCCCATTCCCATTTGAGCCCCCAGAGGGGTCAATGTGAATGGGGAGGGCGCTAATAACGGTCTCGCGACTCATGAGCTTGTTATTAGCTCCCTGGTCCCTTAACGGGTCCCATCCAGAACGGCTGGTCAGACCAGCCATTCCTGTGGGACCCGCTAAGGGACCTTGTAGTTGGGTGGTAAGGGATTACCGCACCGGTCTCCTTACTGGTGCCCGGTATCCCTTACCACCCATCTTGGAATGACCCCCTATGAAAAGACTAGTAAAGTCAATTTAACTTTACATTCTCTGGGGAACAGTAGTTCATCCCAGAGATGGTATTTAAACCTTGAGAAGTCCAAAGGACACCCCTGTGTCACTGCACTAAATATGCTGTGTGACACAACAATAAAAAGATGATGCCTATGGAGATATCTAAAACTCCATAATCAAAGAAAATAAACACAAAAACAACAGAATTAAAAGTTCAAAGTCCCAAAGGTCAGCAAAAGAGCTGGGGTCTCTAAGGTAGAGAGGAATTAGCACCTCCATGAAAACTCCTCCTAACACTCAGCCCCCCCCCAGACTAAGGGACAGGAGGATCTAATCCTCACCAGGATGGATATCCTGTTGCAAGTCAGTTAAAAGGCCTGCTGAGTACACCAGCACCCTTTTGTAACTCTTGCTGTGACACTTCTTATCAGGTGTTTTCATTTGCAAGCTATATGACTTTCAAACCTGTTTTGGTACATCTTTCTTCGTTAAGGTACAGGGGATTTGATCTAACAGTCCCTCAGAAATTGTAACAACCTCTGAACCTATAATAGGCTTTTTCAAGGGGTCCTTAGAAAGGGATCCCTTAGATCTAGAGGGGCCTCCATGGTTCCTCACCACCTCCCTCACAAGAGCAGGTTGGGTCTCAGGTATCTTGGGTGGAGGGGGGGGCTGTGGTCAAGCAAGGTGCATGCTTCCACTTCCTCTGAGATCTTAGTTTACCTGCTTTAGAAGTTTCCCTCTTAAAACTAGGATTTATACTGGAGTCTTCAGTAGAGGATCCAACAGTCTTAAGGTGTTTAGCCTTAGACATATTGTTCCTGGTTTTCTTCCAGCTTTGAGAATTACCAGTTCTCACAGGCCTAGAGAGGGTTTCAATCTGTCTATCCACCTCTTCCTCAGAACTAGGGGGATCAAAGACTTTACACTTGGAGCTTGGTTGGGGCTCCCATGTCCCTACTATTCAAGCCTCAGATATGCCTTGGTTAGCGGTCACCTTACTAACATAAGGGCTTACAGTGGTGTTCTCTGTAGAGGGTCCCACAGGCTCAGAGTGGTCTCTTAAGGTTGCCTCTCTAGCCAATTTGGTTTGTTTCTGTTTCTTCTCACTGGGAGGCCTGGGGGTACTGGACACTAATCCTAGAGGTTCTAAATCATTCACCAACAGGACTCTCCCAGGCACTTTGTTCTGGACACTGACAGGAATCCTCACTGTCATATTATTACACTGAATGAGAGCTGGTAAAATTGGAACCAACTGGATAGGGCCTCTGGAAAACCTAGTGGGGCCTTTGCGCGCCTTAGCAACATCCTCAGGCTTGAAAAAGCTTTCATCCACAACTGTTCTGCTGGCCCCATTGTCTCTCCTGGCAGTGGTGTCCTGGCCATTTACAAGAACACTGTCCATATAATATCCTTTGGAGTTTTCTGGAATTGAGTCATACATATCCATATTCTGTTTCTTACCCAGACCCATGGACTCTAAGGATACAGTATCCTGAAACCCAAGGGTTCTTCAGACAATAAGTGAAAGTGGGCACTGGCCATATGTACTTCTTCCTCTGGGGAGAAGGCTAAGGAGGCAATGCTGACCCCTGCAGGTTTACCCTTGCATCTGGGATCTCCTTTTAGATATTCTACAGACCCACAGACATAGCATTTAGCAAATGCCCTCTGGAATGGTGGTTTCTGCTGACCTTCCTCTGGTTGGGACCCAGAGAATTCACTAGACCTACCATGTTTCTCATGGGATCTACCCTTATGTTGTTTGGAGCCTCTTCTGGTGGGTTGGATTTAGAAATATCTTTATCCTCACTTTGGTGCTGCTTCCCTTCATCTTTTTTTGTGAGTGGACCCAGAAACCTTATGAATGGCCCTGTTGGCTACCCATGAGTCAGATGCCCTAGCTAACTTTTTGGGATCCTTTAGAGACAGCCAAATACTATCTCAGCTCTGGAGAGCAGGCATCAAAAATAGTTTCCAATAAAAACAGATGTCTCATTCCTTCAAAAATGTTAACTCTGTTACCCTTTACCCAACCATTTAAGTTGCACAAACATGCACACACCCAGGTAGCCCAATGGGTACCATCATGCTATTTGAGGGTCCTAAACCTCTTAAGGTACTGGGATATACTTTTTCCAAATCTAGCTATTAAAGCTAGCTTAACATTTTCATGCTCCAATCTCTCAAGTTCCCCCACCTCCATTACAGCATCAATTGCAACCTGGGGAAGCCTATTCAAAAGCCACACAATCAACTGATTTCCTGTGAAACCCTGAATCCCATAGTTATACTCAAAAGCAGCCAACCAATCCAAAATATCAAGTTTCAACTCATACATACTCACATCCTGAGACTCCTCTGACTCATCTGCCTCTTCAATAATATTAGAGTTAGACTCTACATCATCATTTTCCTCATCAACATTATCCACATGTGGTGAGGCATCAGGGGTTACAGCCCAATTTCTCAATCATTGGTGTTCCAATGATCTTTCAATCAATTCATTTTTCTTTCCTTTAACAGCCAGGTTCCTAACCTTACACATATCTTTCAGTTGATCTACTGTAAGAATGACTAGGCCCTCCTTTTTGTAGTTATCCATATTAGGCATTTAAAAACAAGTGATTCTCTAGTGGAGCTAAGCCTTGTGAAGGTTATTTTGAACAAAGGTAAGAGTAGTACACTCAAAGTAACAACTGTACTTTATCCTCAACACTGTACACCAGTGTTAGGCAGAATTGCAGGCAGTAACCTCTGGGAACACCACACACAATTAGGACTACAGGTGTAAGCAAAAACCAACCCTTGGTATAAGTCTGTACCACACACTTTTGGTAGCGAGCTGAGCAGTCAGGCTTATCTCAAGACGGAATGTTAGCAGTAGAGGAAGGTACACAGAAGTATCGCAATCACAGTGGTTCAAGTATACACTTGCACTCAAGGTTTCTTGGTAAAAAATACTTAACATTTATTTACATAGTCATTCGGAAAACATTCACTAGTAGAAATCAACTCAATATTAAACACCAATATATACAGCACAAAACTCTATGAGGCCGATTCATGGAATTAATGTGCGCCGAAAATTTCAGCGCAAGTGCCAGTGCGAAAATCGCAGCGAACCCGCACACAGCGATTCATGGAAGTCTGTGCGTGTGGAAATCCATGGATGTGTGCCAAAATCCTGTTCGGCGCACATTGGCGCACACGCCTTCAAACAGCGTGCGCTAAGCGCACAGCGAAAGCGCACATAGCGTGGCGCACACAACAAAAGTAGGCGTAACACGGGGCGTGACACGCGGAATGGGGAACAATGTGTGAAAATGTGGGCATCACGGGGGAAGTACAGGAGGGAAGTGCACGGAACGCCCACACGCTCGCCTACAACAAGTATTCATGGAATCAAACGGGGCTAACGCGTGCGCCAAAAAAGATGCGCTAATCCGGAAACACGTACGCCAGCAGGAAGCAGGCATACGTGGACCGTGCAGCATAAAAGTGCGCGCAAACAACAAACAAGCACAGACGCCAGGATGAATATACCGTTCCTAGCAGCATTGGTCGTGGGATACCGCAGGAGGAGGAGGATAGTCAGGCCCAGAATTTTCACACCCAGAACCAGCCTTTTTGGGATGTCTGATGACCAGGTGTATGGGAGGTACAGGTTTCCACCTCACATAATACTCGTCCTGGTGAATGAGTGGGAGGATGACCTCACATCACCCACCCTGTGCTCCCAAGCACTCAGCCCCCTGGAGAAGGTCCTCAATGTACTGCACTTCTTGGCCACTGGATCATTTCAGCGGACAAGTGCCATAGTGGGGGGGTGTCACAGGCCACACAGTCATGCTGCCTGCACCAGGTGTTGGGCATTATGACTGCACGCCCATCAGTCCACAGGCACATATACCTGCCCAGAATACCTGCCGAAAGGCAGGCTGTCGTCCAGGATTTTTACGGGGTGGCACACTTCCCCAAAGTGCTAGGTGCCATTGACTGCACCCATGTTGCTCTACGTCCTCCCAGGGCATCTGAGCACATCTATAGAAACTGCAAGCACTGGCATTCCATCAACGTCCAGGTAGTATGTGATGCCAAGGGAATCATCACCTCAGTATATGCCAACTATCCAGGGTCCACCCACGACAGTTTCATTTACAGAATGTCAACCCTAAACTGGGACCTAGAAGCTGGGCGGCATGGCGATACATGGCGGCTTGGTGAGTATAAATGCCACAGCACATTCATGCATGTCAGATACTGAGTAATGTCACAACCCCACTAATGATACCCATCACCACCTCCCCAGGGGATAGTGCCTACCCTCTGAGCACCCACATGATGACGCCAATTCGGAACCCAACCAGGCCACCTGAGGTAAGATACAACACAGCCCATATTGCAACCCGGGGCACAGTGGAGCGCACATTCGGAGTGCTCAAGTCACACTTTCGCTCCCTTGACCGTTCTGGTGGGCAGCTGTTATACGCTCCCCGAGTAGTGTGCAGGATCAAAGTGGCAGCATGTGTCCTGCACAACGTTGCAACACGCCGGGGCCTGCCGGTGGACATGGTGGTGCCCCCACATCTCCAACCACATGCACACCCGCTGCGCATGGGAGAGGAAAGGGCACGGGGTGAGGCAGCCCGTACGCAGCTGGTGGCTAAATACTTCACATAAAACACACCCCTGTGGAGTGCACACAGCTCTGGCACATGCCAGCTGACAATCAATGATGATGACATAAGGGACAGTCAACTGTCACAACCATACCAGCCTGAGATTGGTCACCTGGAAGTGTTACATTGTGTGCATCCCTACCTACACAAACACCACCAATGCTGTGTCATCAAAAGACACTTCCATGCTGCTAAATTCATGACCCCCTTGCAAAATACAACATGACAACAGTGCCATGTCACCCAACACCTCCCCAGCTCCGCCACCCAACACACCATGGCATGTCATGCTATGTGAAAGCAAACAAAGCAATCCCCAAAACCTGACACAAGTGTCACAAAGTACACTGTCCCTAATGGAAACTGGCCACACACAATATGCTCCCAGTAATGTAGAACTAACAACACACATGACCAAATACTTTCCAACAATACAATGCTGCAACACAACCTCAAACATAGGAAAAACATGACAGTACTAAGTTAAAGTAGTCGTAGTCTTACAACCTGAATATGCCACCACATCTACCCCTTCCAACTGTAGTGTTGCAGCCTTTCAAATTTGTCAGTGTACTGCATAGAACATGAACTCCATCTCCAAAGTAGATGGCCTTGTGAAGACATGAGGAATGAACCTGCAAATTTGGAGGGAGACATGGAAGCACAAGCACATATCAATACACCATGCAGTGTACAATACAACAACAATATCCACTAGGAATGTATACACAGTGTTGACTACAGACTGCCCACACAGCTCATGGGAGTCCAACTTCACTGTGTAATTCACTGTCACTTGGGCACACCCTTTGCAAGCCCATGGAAACGGGAAGCAGGAGGGGTGTGTTTCTCACGAACCCAAGCATCTAACCCAAACTCAATACAAGCCTGCATGTGCCCAGCTGGAATACAGTGGATGCCCACGGGAGACACACAAGGCAACCCACTGTAAAAAAAAAAAAAATAAATAAAAAAATAAAAAATGGCCATGTGGGGGCCCGGTGGGGGGGGGGGGCACCCAGGAGGTCTGAGGACAGGGTGCGCACCAACAGCCACCTGTGTGGAAGTTGGGAAAAATAACACCTCCATGGCCTCATGGCCTGCACGGCTACGCTATTGTGGGAGAATTGCTGCTGTCGCAATCAACAGCTGTGCGCCTCACAAATCCAAGGGCACTTATGCGGTCCGCGATGGTCTGCCAGTGTGCCCTACGTTGACCAGGTGTGGTCTTGCACCCTGGAGTCACCAACATTTCGCAGCTATGTGCTGACACATAGGTCACAAGTGCATAAAGTTCCGGGTCATTAAAGCTAGGCTTCCTTGACGTGCCGGAGTGTGTAGCCATGTCTGGGGTCTCAGCCTGTTGTGCCAGAGCACCCTTCTTCCTCTTTTTTGAAGGTGGAGCAGAACCAGAGTGGCTAACGCCGCTCTGGTCAGTAGGGGCAGAAGCACCGGTGGACTGGGTAGTAGGAGTGTGGGAATGCACAATGTCCATAGGTCTTAGTGCAGGCATTGGTTGCAAGGTGTTGTTGGCAGGGGGACCGTCAGTTTGATGGACCTTGACCAACACTGTCCTGGCTGGGAGAGTCAGAGCTGGGGCGGATGGAGCTGCAACTGCCCCTGCAGCCTCCCCACCCTGCCTACTTGGGGCAGCAGATGACATAGCTGCCCCAGATCCATGTGGCTTGGTGACAACAACTTCCACTGCCACACATGGCCTAGACTTGCTGACCTGGAAGTCAGCCTGGGAGTCATCCTGTGCCAGGTCAGGTGCCACAATGGGCTGGTCCAACAAGGGCTGAGCTGGGATGGTCTCAGCCACGTTTCCCTCAACCATGGGGGGGGCATGGGTGTCCCTGATAGGTCCTCCACACATGGGGGTATAGGGGCACCCTGCAAATCCCGGCCACCTTTGCCTCCCTTACCGCTTTGTCGCCTCCCAACCATGACACTGATGTTGTTGTGCGTATGGGAGGAGCAGTAAACTATTGTCCTGGGCAATTGGGGGTCAAAGGGGTAGGGTACTAGATGGAATTCATACCGTAGTGCTCTAACAAGGCTGTCTGTGACCCCTGGGGGAAGATGACGGGTCACGCAATGCACAGGCAGCCCAAAAACAAAAACTAACATGCACGCAACCCCTGATAGACCACGTGTGTGGAAAAATGAACCCGCACTACGCTGTGGCACCCAGAAACACAAAAATAAGCGTACGCGTAATACACGCAGCCTACAGTGACCTCTGAAGGGGTACGCGACACACGGGGCAAGCACAGTTGGTAAATACATGCACGTGGCATGTTGGCATGGTTGTGGTGTCACACATGGATGGTGGTTCCTGCTGCATGTATCTGCACTGTGTACATGTGCATGTGTGTGTATTTGACAAGTGTGCAACTGTGATGCAACTTGGATGCATGTGACACTGACATGTAGAAGGCTGAATGCAAGATGTGACATGGATGGCAATCTCATCACTGTGACAGTTGGTGGACATGTACACATGCATGTAAGTGTGGTGGCATGTGTGCATGTGTTGTGCACTCCCCGTGTTTCATGTGACGTCAGGCTCACCTTCGGATGCTAATGCTGTCGTATGTGTATGGATGGTGCTGGCTGGTGCGATATGGCTTTGGAAATGCTCATGTGTGTGAGTTGAAATGACATGTGTGTTGGGGATTGTGATGCCATGTCTGAAGTTTGACACTGCCACCCATGTGCAACTGTCATGTGTGTATCAGTCCATTGTACAGTGCCATGATGCCTGGGTTCTTTCTCGCACTGTCTGCAGCATCAACTGATGAAGAGGGCGGAGAGGGTGCTGTGGAGCACAGCGGCAGGGATCGCAACGCCAGCAGGAGACGCAAGGCCCGGCTCCCCTCCAAAGTTGTCATCTCATCAGGGAGTGAGGAGTCCGGTGCCGCGTCCCAGGCCACAGCTGCCGAGGGTAGGTCCAAGAGGCGGAGGTCGGAGTTGGACTCCTCGGCAGCAGAAGGGGCAGCTGAGAACCCACAGGGTCCGACGGAGGAAGATGGCACAGAGTCATCCAGGTCGGTGGGGGGTTTGGTGGAGGAGGAGGCCATGGAAGGGACAGGCACGGGGTCTGGAGGTGGGGATTCCACTGGTGCTAGTGGTGCAGTGCAGGGTCTGGGACAGGAGGCAGCACAGGCCGCCGCGGAGGAGCCTGTGTGTAATCCAGTCCACGATCCTATGACTGCATCATCTTGCACCAGCAGGGATGCCTACGTCCAGACCCCTTTTCAGTGAGGGGATGTGCTTACAACAACTGGTCTTCCTCTCCCTGCGGATGTGGCTATTCGGGACCAGGTTGAGCCTATCCTGAGTGGGATGGCGTTGCGTCAACGGGGCATGCGAGGTGACCTGCAGTGTTTTCGTGAGGACAGTGCACGTCATCTGGAATGTCTCATTGGCCGTGTTGACCTACTGGGACAGGCCACCAGGGCCGGATTCCTCCGTTTGCTGGACCTTGTTCTGACCCCCTCCTCACCTGAAACCCCTATGCGCTAGTCGTCCTCCATGTCATCTTCCCACCCATGTATCACCTGGGTACCCTGTGGAGCTGCCTCTGACCCTGCGGCCAGACTGGTGGACGAAAGATCCCTGCCACAGTCGGGAGTCGGACGTCCAGCAGGGGTGGCCACCTCGACAACTGCACCCCAGCCAGAGGAGGACGTGCAGGCAGCAAGAACCAGGGCACAGGCACAGGCACAGCAGCAGCAGCAACAAGGTGGGAGCCATGATGGCTCGGGGCCTTCAACATCGGAGGGGCAGACATCGACCAGTGGGCAGGAGGACTCAGGACTGGAAGTGTCTTCCGTGTGGCAGCGGTTAGGCCATGCTATAGATGCGGAGCGGCAGCGGGCAGAAGAGGCAAGGCTCATGATGGTCAGGGCAGAGAACTCCATGCGTAGGGCTCTGAGGCGGGCTGAGTGCCTCGAGGCAATTCGCAGGGATCTGGAGGTCCAGATGTCATCGTCCCTGCGAACCCTCGGGGCCATGGAAGAGGACCGACCTCCAGGACATCGAGCAGGAGTTCGATGATGCCCTGGCCCGGGAAATCGGGTAGTGAGCCGTCAGACTAGCCCGCTGCCATTGTAAATAGTTTTTAGAGTTAGGTTTCCTTTTTGTTTTCCTTTTATTTGTGGTGAATGGACAATGCCACACAAATTTGTATATATTCGTATTTTTAGGTAGTTTGTTAGATAGGTTTCATTTGTTTGGTTGGGCTCATGGACCCTTTTCATACTCCAACAATGGATTTATTTGAAATATTTTTTGGGAGTTTGCACATGGATTAATGTTTTTTTTTTCCACATTGGATTGTAAATAGTTGGACTATGGATTAATTTGAATTTTTTTTTTTTCATCACGGACATGAAGCAATGGATTTTCTTTTCCTTTCCTCTGGATTTGGTTGGTGGAGGGAGAGTTTGGACTGTTTTTCTTGCAAATTTGTTTGGATTGGTTATGATTTTCATTCACTCATCTTTTGCACAATTTTCATTTCATTTTTGCTATTTTGGTATGCTTTCTTTTCATTGATTTATTTATGTACATAATACATTTTCAAATTTTAGTTCCATGTGTGGGATTCCCTCATTGGGTTGATGCATGTGAAAATGTGGGTTTACACAATCAATGCCAACCAGTGTATGTGTGTGACATACATGTGTTGATGTACATAGTTGACTTTTGGTTTGTGTCTTGAGATAGGCATGTCGGTGTGGGGTGGATTGGGAAATCATTGCGTATCAAGAATGGGGTGGCGTGAAGTGTTTTTTTTGGTGTAGAAGTGGACCATGATTGTTCATCATTATTTTGTGTAGGGGGGGGACATGGGTGAGGGCCTGCTGGCAGATTTCCCTGACTGCTGGGGGGTGGGGGTGCTGGGGGACATGGGTGGGGGCCTGTTGGCAGGTGCCCCTGACTGCTGGGGTGTGGGGGTGCAGAGAGACATGGGTGGGGGCCTGCTGGCAGGTGCCCCTCACTGCTAGGGGGTGCAGAGGGACATGGGTGGGGGCCTGCTGGCATGTGCCCCGCACTGCTGGGGGGCGGGGGTGCAGGGGGACATGGGTGGGGGCCTGCTGGCAGGTGCCCCTGACTGCTGGGGGGTGGGGTTGCAAGGGGACATGGGTGGGGGCCTGCTGGCAGGTGCCCCTGATTAATGGGGGGTGGGGGTGCAGGGGGACATGGGTGGGGACCTACTGGCAGGTGCCCCTGACTGCTGGGGGGTGGGGGTGCAGGGGGACATGGGTGGGGCCTGCTGGCAGGTGCCCCTGACTGCTGGGGGTGGGGGTGCAGGGGGACATGGGTGGGGCGTGCTGGCAAATGCCCCTGACTGCTGGGGGGTGGGGGTGCAGGGGGACATGGGTGGGGGCTTGCTGGCTGGCAGGTGCCCCTGACTGCTGGGGGTGGGGGTGCAGGGGGACATGGGTGGGGGTCTGCTGGCTAGTGCCCTCACTGCTAGGGGTGCAGAGGGACATGGGTGGGGGCCTGCTGGCATGTGCCCCGCACTGCTGGGGGGCGGGGGTGCAGGGGGACATGGGTGGGGGCCTGCTGGCAGGTGCCCCTGACTGCTGGGGGGTGGGGTTGCAGGGGGACATGGGTGGGGGCCTGCTGGCAGGTGCCCCTGATTAATGGGGGGTGGGGGTGCAGGGGGACATGGGTGGGAACCTACTGGCAGGTGCCCCTGACTGCTGGGGGGTGGGGGTGCAGGGGGACATGGGTGGGGCCTGCTGGCAGGTGCCCCTGACTGCTGGGGGGTGGGGGTGCAGGGGGACATGGGTGGGGCCTGCTGGCAAGTGCCCCTGACTGCTGGGGGGTGGGAGTGCAGGGGGACATTGGTCGGGGCTTGCTTGCTCGCAGGTGCCCCTGACTGCTGGGGGTGGGGGTGCAGGGGGACATGGGTGGGGGTCTGCTGGCAGGTGTCCTGCACTGCTGGGGGGAGGGGGTGCAGGGGGACATGTGTGGGACATGAGTGGGGGCCTGCTGGCAGGTGCCCATGACTGCTGGGGGTTGGGGGTGCAAGGGAACATGAGTTGGTGATCAGTGGTGCAAGCTGACATGTGGCTTGGCTGGGGGGCATGCCCATGGTGGATGGGCGGCCTGCCGGACATGAACAGGGGTGCGGGGTAGTCCCCTGTGGTGTGGGATGCCTGCATGGGCTGTGGAGGGTGTAGAGGGAACACCTGGGAGGACACACACTGCCAATTCACATGTAGGACTCCCTGCGCACCCCCGAAATACACATACCCCACTTGCACAGGGCCTATCGCGTGTGAAACTTCCCGCGCACCACTGAAATACATGTACCCCACTCGCACAGGGCCTATCGCGTGTGAGACTTCCTGCGCACCCCCGAAATACACGTACCCTGCTCAAATCGCATGTGAAACTTCCCACACACCCCTGAAATACACTTACCCCACTCGCACAGGGCGTATCGCGTGTGAGACTTCCCGTGCACCCCCGAAATACACGTACCCTGCTCAAATCGCGTGTGAGACTTCCCGCACACCCCCGAAATACACGTACCCTGCTCAAATCACGTGTGAGACTTAACTCGAACCCCAGTTATACACGTACCCAGTTCAAATCGTGTGTGAGACTTCCTGAAATACACGTACCCCACTCGCACAGGGCCTATCGCGTGTGAAACTTCCCGCGCACCCCTGAAATACACGTACGCAGGGTGATTTGCCATGACATATGCCACTGGAGTCCTTCCAGTACTTGCCTGAACATATTCGAAAATTTGGACTGGGAGATGCTATGCAGTGTGCCCATGGTGTACTGGAATATGCCCATTGCAAAGACATGCAGAACCGACACCAGCTTGACCAACACTGGTATGGCTGTCCTGATGTTGATCCTGCTTTTGATGTCTTCCTGGATCAGGGTGATCCGCTCAGCAATTGTCTCCATTTTGTGCTGGTACAGAAGAGTATATGGCTGTCTGTGAGGGTCCATGGTGAGGCGCAGATCTAGTTATAGGCTCCAGACTTGCATGGCCTCTTCTGCTCGCCATTCTCCCCCTCTCCTTTGCTTCATGTTCCCTCTGTTGGGCCTCCATCCCCTGCAGCTCAATGTTGAGCTGGAACAGCTTTATATCTATGCACACAGAGAGCAGTGGCAGCATGGTACTGTTGGGATGTGTATTTGTGGAAGGTGTGGGTATCCGGAGTCACCTGCAAGCAGCAAGGACCTAGGTGCCATTAACGTATGGCCCTTTTGTTCTCTTCATGTGTGCACTGGGTGCATCTGGGTGTATTTGGTGCACCTGTCACCTCATTTCCATCACCTGTTTGCATTTACCACCCACTTTCAGGTGAAGGTGTCTCTGCTGTGGTTTTACTGGCAAATCTAGGCAGTCTTAACACTATTTTCTCAACTTGTGATTAGCTGGTAATACCGTTTCACCATGATAAGCTTTCTACAGCATCACTTTACATTGACTTGACAGTCACATTTGTCCTTTGTTATGTTGCCTACTGTCATCTACATCCTTTTGGCCTGACTCTGGGGACACCGCTAGACATACATTGGACCCTTTGAGGGGGCCACCCCCCAGTTAGCCAACCATAGGTGGCTTAGCATTTGTCATGTTACATTGTGGTTCCTGAAGTCAAGTGTGTGGCTCTCTGTCAATTGTGGCCTGTGCGGGCAGATCCTGCATGTATAGGGCCTTGACAGGGAATGCACTCTTCTTGTGTGGTAACCCACCCCCTCAAAGTGCTTGTCAATTGTGTTGCAATGTTGATGTTATGGAACTGGACTCACCCAATATCCATCTCTGTTGGCCCCTGTGCCCATCCATGTATCCCATGAGTGTGCTGTTCCTCAGGGCCATGGCATCATGAATGGGACCTGGGAAGTGGGTACAGCAGTTTGTGATGGGAAGGGCTGGATCAAAAGTGACCTGAACATTGAGGGAGTGGTAGTGCTTCTGATGGCTGTAGACCCCCTCCAATGTCTGAGCTGCCACCATCTCCACATGGGTACAATCCAGCGCTGTTACAACATTGGGCATGTATGCAAGGGGTATAATTGTGCTTTTAGGGCATTTACCTGTGTCACAGTGGTGGGCAGGGTGATATGCCATGACACATGGTGCAGGTGTGCTTCCAGCATCTCCCGGAACAGATTAAAAAATGTGGGCTGGGAGATGCTATGCTGTGTGCCCACGGTGTCATGAAATGTGCACATTGCCAAGTAGTGCAGAACCAACACCAGCTTCGCCAGCGGTTGTATGGCTGTCTTGATGTTGATCCTGCTTCTTATGTCCTTCTGATCAGGGCCAGCAGCTCAGCAATTGTCTCCCCATTGTGCAAATACAGGTTGAGTATCTGGGTGTCTGTGAGGGTCCATGGTGAGGCCCTGGCCCAGTGTATAGGCTCTTGCCTTGCATGGCATCATCTCCTTTACATACTCCTCCTCCTCTTCCTCTCCTCTGTTTGATGGTGCCTGTGTTTGTCCTCCAGCCCCTTCAGCTCAATGTTGAGCTCGAGAAGCAGCTGCATATTGTAAAGGACCACTCCCCGGCTTACACGTGCAATACCAATAAATGAGACACACCCCAACGGGAAATGAGACTAAGAGAACAGGCTGCAAGAGTTAGGTTTTGTTCATATATATAAAATTGGCATCCAGAGAACTCTGCTGCCTGAGAGCGCTTTGGCAAACAATGCAGTTACATGGAAATATAAAGTAAAACATCATCATAGATGACGCAACTAACATAGGGTACTACAATGTTGCAGGATTGGCTGAAAGGTGAAGGCGCATATGTCGGTGTAGGTGCTGCTTCTTCCGGATTGGTTGCCCAGTTGACGGGAGGGTGAACATCACGTGGTCCGACTGCCAGCATCCAGGAGGGGTGAGGGTCAGGTGGCGGTGTGGTAAGGCAAGCTCTAACTATGCTAACGCGGGGTACTATCACCAGACATGAACAAAATAATAGTCACTACAGTTCCTTTGAGCATATCATCATAGATCTATAAATCATGCACATATAATCACAGCATTATTCATTGGGATTTGGGTGCAGTACCGGGCTTAGGGTCCTGGTCAGTAAGATAACAATGGCTGTGGGGTGGGTCCAGATGCATCAAAGAGACCATAAGACATTCTGACATTTGTTAGTGCTAGGGTGCAATATACTGCGACAGAGGCTTGAGGTTAATTGGGGGCACACTGGGGTGGGATTCACAGTAGGATCACGCGTCTGGTACATCAAGAGAATACCTTGCAGGTGTTAGGCGGAAACCTGTGCAGTTCCCTCTGGGACCACTGCAAAAGATTTAGGACTACAGGTGTTTGGCAGTAAACCCACTTGGTAGCAGTCTGTACCACACAGATTCACTTGGTAGCTGTGGCTGAGCAGTCAGACTTCCCTCAAGAAGAGTTAGGCAGTATGCGGAGTATACAACATAGGGCAATTCTACACAGTAAGACAAGCAAACATGCAACAAGGCTTCGGCGTAAAGATATAAAGGTATTTATTTATAACGACACATCTATAGAAAACACTCTGGCACTAATACGGTAAAACAATTTCAATCGCAATTACTATCAGAAAAAGATCAATCCCCCTAACAATAGTTTGACAAGTCTAGGTTCAACGGCATCACTTATTTGCAGACAGAGGTGTATGCTTTAACCTAGATGGCACTCTAGTATTCGTTAGGACGGGAGAGAAAAGGCGGGTTAAGAAATCAACTCAATACCAATACTGGTAAGAACAAAGAGGCAAGGCAAGAAGACAAGAACCACCGTAGATTGTAATAGTTCAGAGGCCAGGCCCACTCGGAGAGAGGCAAGGCGATATGTCCCAAAAAGTATCTTAGTGGAAATGCGCTTCGAGTCTTTGTAGCAAATTGTTATCGGCAGATTGGATCAGTTCAGAACAAAATGTAAAAGAAGATTGGAGGCGACCCTATGGAGAGGTGAGGATTAAGACACCCCACTCTATCCGGCAACAAGGGAAGCCAGGCGGACACAGTACCTTGTTTGTGGAGAGACAGCTCTGATGGGGGCAGTTGTTCCTGGTGGTGGATGCACTTCCGGTCTTTGCCAAGAGAAGAGATGATCTCGTCGTCGAAGGAAAGTTGAAGATCGTTGCACCACCAGGGAAGAGACCAGCCGCGGAGTGCTCCGTCACAATGCACCACCTTTTGGTCGCGGTACAGGGTTAGTGGCTATCCGGTTGCCGAGGTGCTCTGCACGGGCAATTCGACCACTGCGTCCGGGAGCGAAGAAAAAGCAAAGGGGACTGGTTGTTCCCACCAGTCAGGGGAAGAGACTCTCCGGCAGGGAGATCTCCTCTGTCGTCGGGAAGTGGTGAGTCGGTTCAGCAGGGCTCCACCGGAGGTGTTGTCGTTGCAGGTCGGCTCAGCTTTACCCTCGTCGGATTCTTAGGTCCTGTGGCGACTTCTGAAGATCCAGTCCCAAAAGCCCTGCTTTTATGCAGAAAACCCCCATTCATTCAGCCTAGCTGTCACTCAAAACACGCTAAGTGGTGAGCGGGGAGGCTCATCACTTGGGCCAGTCACACCAGAGTGCGACCGGAGTTGGCAAGGCAACTCAGTCCAGGGTGCCTAAACCCCCTCCCACACCCTCTGTGGTAACCCAGACAGAATGGCACCACTTTGGAGGGTCTCTGTACAGAAGCCCGCCAAAAGTGGAACAAAGGGCTCAACCTTTGGTTTAGGAGTCACAGAGACGAACACAGACGCCATTTTAAAAACCGAGTTCTGGCAGAAAATACCATCCGATAGACTTATTTAAGATAAGTAAACCGGTGGTGTGTTAGGGATTACGGGAAAAAGGTATTAATCTCCAACAATGGGAAGAATCCCATAGGGTTATATTCGGGGTCGAATATAACAAGTAGTTTCCACTGCCACCAGCCAAAACTCGACGAGGGGGGACGGGACAGTGCCCCCTCGAATAACAGACCCAGGAGTAATCGAATTACCCCTACTAGTACGGCCACAATAGGATGGTTTGTACTAGTTCTGTTAGTAAATTTAGGTCTAGTAAAGCCAATGGTGACTTTACATGCCCGGGGAGACAGTAGTCAGTCCCCGGGTATGTAGTCTATGATGGAGGTCCCATAGAACACATTGACATTCAAAGGAATTACACACATTCATGTCCAAGAATGGGAGAAAAAGAGTCTCACTCTTGGCAGGATGGAAAAAAACAAACTCCAGAAATCCAGCAAAGCTGCTGGGGGACTCACTAGGTTAGGAAATTCAGCCTAAACAGAGAATTCTCCCTAGCAGCAGGGACACAGGGTTGTGGTGGCAGTAATTTTCCAACAGCGGGGGTAAGAGGGCACATGCGGGTTTGTGGAGATAGATGAGCCACAGGGCATGGTTTGAACCGGTTCACACATGGGGCTATGATCTCAGAGGAAGAGTGAGATGTTACATTGGTGTAATTGTTGCAATTATCTCCGGCCCAGCCGTGAGAACGAGCTGCAGAGCTATCGAGCACAGTGAGAAAAGGCAGGGGCCGTGAGCAAAGTGCGTGCGGTGCTGCGGAGGGGAGAGGAGAGAAGCCTTTTTGTATTTTCCTAGTGAGGCCTAGTCCAAAGATGGAGTAGAGGGTACACAAAATGGATGCCAAGTGTCTCTCACAATAACCTCGCCTCTGCCACTGCTATGAAACTGCTAGTGTGCATGCGAGCGAATGGAAGCATCCCCCATTATTGTATGAGCAAGTGCTTCACATCGTGTTGAATGCATGAGGGGGGCCTAAACGACCCTTCACTCCCACACAATATCTATGCGCACCGAGACCAGTGGCAACATGGTGCTGTTGGGATGTGTGTTTGGGGAAGGTGTGGGTATCCGGAGTCACCGGCAAAGGCATTGTTCATTGGTGTCATTCATCTATGGCCATTTTGTTCCCTTCATGTGTTCACTGGGTGCATCTGGGTGCATTGGGAGCACCAGGGTGTAAATGGTGCATCTGCGGCCTTATTTCAATCATCTGTTTGCATTTACCTCCCGCTTTCAGGTGAAGGTATCTCTGCAGTGGTTTTGCCGGTATTACTGGTAAATCAACGTAGTGTTACTGCTATTTTCTCAACCTGTGAATAGCCAGTAATACCAATTTGCCGGTAATACCATTGCTACAAATACTGTTGCTGGTAATACCGTTGCGGTAATATAGTTGGCAGATGTCCCGCCGACTGTATTACGACAACGTTATTACCGGCGGCAGTAGTTGCAGCGACTCATGATTTGTTGGTTCCGGTCAAAGTGGCAGTAATCCCGCTGACACTTTCAATGTGTACCGCCTGATTTGTAATTACCCCTTTCCTCATTGAATTTGTGTTTTGTATGTTCATGTAAATATTTCTCTTAGGCAATTAGTGGGTGTCCAATTGTTTTAAAGATCAAAAGAGTCCATGTCTCCTCCGTCGAGGTCTTTCACTGTCAAGGTGGGTATTTACTCTGTAACTTTCATGAATGGTATTTACTAAAATGTCCTTTGTCCATTTGTTTGAGTGCATGGAGGAGAAGTGATTACTTATTTTCTGCAGTAGTCCTTTATTTTCCACTGTATTCATGTAGTTGTTCCATTATTCTTTCCATTCAACCAAGGGAATGGTAGGGTTACCACCTGGGGTTGGCAAGAAAGCTTTCTGGGAGATGGACATTGAGGGACTGAATACTGGCCCCTATGACACAAACTTTCCATGTTTAAGTTTAGGTTTATTGTTTGTCTCTAAAGAATATCGACAGAATGTCCTTTGACTGCTTCTTCGTTGTACTTTTTCTTACATGGGTTATCCTCTCACTTCTCTGATTGGTTGCCTCAGTGGTATTGTCAATGCTGCCACTCTTTGCTGTGGTCTATGCAATGTTGCCAATGCTGGGATTCATCGCCTTGGTTGTTGGGCAATGTGTAGTTATCCTCGAGAGTGTAACACGGTTATTTCGTCTAACTAAAGAGCTTGCTTTGGTTACTCATCACACCCTGTATGATCATTAGCACTGCCTGCTCTGATTCCTGCCTATTACTCGACCCCTCCACAGGGCTAGACAGGTTGCACATCAGGTGAATTGTAATCCAGTCGGTGGCCCGGGAAGCAGAGCAGGTTTGCAGGAGCTGCTGCCTGATTCAAAGAAGAAACGGCAAGGCCTCAGCTTCTTGGAAAATGATTATTCTACTTCTCAACAAATGTGAGAATCAAATTTGAGGCCACTGAACGTGGAAGGTCTTTAATGAGAATGGTATGATATGATGTGGCATTTAGAACGTGCCTGTACACAAGTCTTTAAAGGCGACAAGACAAGAAGGGGGAAACTAGGGAGGACATAATAACGATCTTACTAGTCCTTTTGTCATTCAGATAGTGCAAGTGTGGGGAAGAAGGAAGGGGAGTAGTGCCAGGGGGAGTGGCATGGGGAAGTGCAGTTAACTCACACGTGCAGCCAGAGGGTGGCTCATAAGTGCAGAGGGAAGTGGCTGTAGGGTTCCAGATAGAGACCCTTAAGTGCTGGGAAGCACAGAGGTACATGTGAATGGCAAGACTCGGCACAGCCCTCAGTCAGCTCTGGTGCACACTGAGGGTTCAAGTCGAGTGATTGCATGGATGAACGGCATCCCCACACTCTTTTCAAAGGATGGACGCCATCGGCTAGGGTATTTTAGAGTCCTTGTGTGAAATAAGAGACTTTGGGCCACATTACAACTGTGGTGGTCCGGAAAAAAGTGTGCCAGAAGTACTGTGCCGGCACCCTTTCCGGACCACCACAGTTGAAGTCTGGGGGCAGGCTCTGACCTGCCGGGCACAACGGCACCCACCCACAGAGATTTCACAGAAGCACCAGTACCATTAGCAACAGTTCCTGGTGCTGCCGTCCCCCCACTCTCATGGAGTCCTATGGTGCTCCATGGGAATGGGGAATAACTTTTTCTGGCGCCTGACTTGTAATGTCCCAATGACACCGGGAAGTCAGGTGCCAGTAACATGTTCCGAGTACGGTGGCAACTCGCCGGTAGCACCATCAAGTTAGCGCTGGACTCGTAATAAGGCAATTTGACGGCATTTTTCTAAATTATGATTTTAATTGTAACCTGGGGATTTGAACCAAAGTCGTCCGGTACGGCATTTCACCACTACACCATATAAAAAACCATGTGTAAAATAACAAACAACTAAAGGTGAACTGTCACATTTCAGGACTGCACTCTCCAGGGAATACATGCCATTGATTCTTGGGGTTTCAATCATACGCTTTTGTTTACATTTTCAATCCCTGTGATTTGCATATGTCTCCTTGATATGACAATTTCTGGTAATGTCACGTCCCATTGCATATGTTAATGAGTCGTGCACACCTCTTTTTTAGGACTTGACCTCTGACTATGCAGAGTGACCTGGAAATCACTATGTTGATGCATGTCAATCATTCTCCTGGCATCTTATTTGTGAATCAGGCAGTAATTTGGTAGCAATACGAGAACTGCCTGACCAATAAATCTAATGATTTATTGTAATCATAATTAGTGTGCGCATTTTATGATTCATGCTGAATTCCTCCCGTTTCTAAAAACTATAATAACAGGTTCTATTACTACCCATTTTGTGGTACTCCATGAATTCCTCTCAAAGGCTAAGTGTGCCTTCTGCGGGATTCAAACTTGATGAGTGCAGGCTGCCCCCATATAAAATATGAACACTTTATCCGTGAGCTATCCACGAAGACAGACATCATTTCCTTTATAAAGTATCTGTCTTCTATTTAATCGATGGAGACTCATAAAAAGAAATAGATGAAAAGTGACTAACGTGTTACTTTTTGCTTCATCATTAATTCTAAAAGTCATGAGACTTAATTTCCAGAAGACCTTTTATGACATGCGATTTGAGTCAGGCTTTTTTAGTCTAGCTTACATTTAAATGTCAAGATTACCAATGAAGCATTCTGGTTTAACCTGACTGAGCAAATTACCCAAAAAATAAACCTTTTTGGCAAATTGCAATTTACCGGTAAACATAAGACTATGGTGAAAAGAAATACACATCAATTCATTCAGTAATTGAACAGCATCATCATTTTAACAAATTCCCTCTCTGTTATTTAAGCAACTATTCTGTTCATTCTACGAGAAAGTGTTTATTGTTCAAAATTCTTGGTACAGCGCTTGCTAGTCATTGATTACAACTTGTTTTTTTTTTTTTTTTAAATATTTTTATTCAAAGTTTTTTTTTTTTAAAACCAAACATACATTTCAACTGTTGCAATATACAAAAAGCATCACGTGTCATTTCGTGTCCATTAGAACTCCCCAACTCACCCCCCCCCTTCAACTAGAGCCAAATCTTCCGTGTCAGTTGCTGGAGCATTATCGGGCAGAGCAGTGTCTAAAGGGACATTGCCCAAATCTTCTGTTTCGTCGTTACTCCGGCAGGAATTAGCTATGGAGGACACCAATTGCCGCCAGGCCAGCAGGGGCCCCACTTCCTCTTCGCCCCCCCTTGTGACCGCCTCAAACCAGACAACAGATTCGGCTTCCGCCCATTTTAAGAGGTCTGCCCACCACAGTTCCACCCTGGGTCGATGGGCCGCCTTCCAGCCCATTGCGATCCTGCGCTTGGCCAAAACATAGGCCAAGTCCTTCATTTTACTTATGTGTTTGGAGTGCCTGGGTCTGGGAAAGAGCCCTAGCATGCATGACCAAGCCGATTCTACATCCAGCACCACTCCCCCGCCAGCCAGCCTCGTTTTGACCTCGTTCCAGAACTTGAGCACTTCCGGGCAGGCCCAGAACATATGCAGCAATCCCGCGTCCACCTCCCCACACCTAGGGCATTGCTGCGTGGCTGGGCCCCCAAACCTTGCAATCTTCCCCGGGGTCAGGTAGGCCCTGTGGGTAACATACAGCTGAAGCTGTTGAAATCTAGCATTGCGTGACACCTTTTTATGGTATCTCTGTGCCCATTCCCATTGTCCATCCAGCATAGGTCCTCCCACTTCCTCCTCCCATTCCTGTCTTAGTCGGGGCAACTCCATCCCCGCCCTCCCTCGTAAGAGTTCATATATTCTCGAGATTTCGTGCCCACCCTCTGACACATCATACATGGTTTCTAGGGAGGTCTCAGGGTCCTTCGCAAGCTCTGTCTCGGGCCATCTTTCTCTAGTCTTATTAATAAGCCTGGCATAAGTAATATATTGGCCTTCATGCACCCCCACCTCCTCCTGCAATCTCTGGAAGTCCAGTGCCTCATCACCCTGCCATATATCCCCGAGGGTGACCAGGCCCACCTGCTCCCAGTATCTTCGGATTGATTCGAATAGCTGAGGGTCGTCCCCGCACAGGGCCACCAGCAGGGCCTGCCGGGAGTATGGCTCTCGATCACCCATCGTCTTCCAAGTCCTTTGCCAGATCTCCCAGCCCAGTCTCAACAGCCGTCCCCTGCCCACCATTTGATCCCTGCGCAACCACACCATCTCCTGCAGGAAGTACGGGGCCGAATATCCATGCCGAAGTCGAACCTCTGCCGAGTCTTCCACTGAAAGCCACCTAGCCACATACAACAGCTGCCCCGCAAGGTAGTAGAGCTCAAAATTTGGCAGGCCTATGCCACCTTTGTCGTACGGGTTCTGGAGCTTCCACAGGGCCACCCTATTCCTGGAGCTTCCCCATAGAAAGCCCCTGCACATGCTATGTAGTTTAACAAATAGGATTCTTGGTATCAGAAACGGGATGTTCACAAAAAAGTGCAAAAGTCTAGGCAGGACCACCATCTTGAGCAAGGCCGCTCTCCCCATCATGGTCAGGGGCAATTTGGCCCAAAAAACCATGCTGTTTTTAATCCCTTCCAGCGCTCTTTCCGTATTGTGTTTGTGTTCTGCCTCTATTTTATGGTAGATGTTTAATCCCAGGTACCTGAACGTTTCTGTCTGCCATGGAATCGGTAGGACAGGCAACCTCTGCGGCGGGACGTTCCTGTATCTGCCCAGAGGAAAGAGGCTGGACTTTCCGAGATTCACCGATATGCCAGAAATGGTGGCATATCACTCCATTACCTCTAACACATACTGCAGGTTTTCCTCTGGATAACGCAGGTAGAGCAACATGTCATCCGCATATAGTGATATCAGGTGCGTGCCGCTATTCGTACCTATGCCCACCTCCCCGTATTGGTGACGCAGACACACCGCCAACGGTTCTAATGCTAGTATGTATAGCATAGGCGACCAAGGGCACCCCTGTCTGGTCCCTCTACTAAGTTGCCAGGCGTCAGAGATTATGGCCCCAGTTCTAACTCTCGCCAGCGGGGCGCTATTGAGCAGCTGGACCCACCTGAGGTATCCCGGTCCCATTCCGAATCCCTTCAAGACCGCTTTCAGCCAGGGCCATCTCACCGAGTCAAAGGCCTTGACTGCGTCTAGTGACACTATGGTTAGCTCACCCGATTCCCTTTCAGTCTGATCAATAACATGGTGTAGCCTTCTGTGGTTATCTGTAATGTTTCAACCCGGGACGTAACCTGTCTGGTCTGGGTGTATCAGCTTCCCAATCACCCTCTTCAACCTGTTGGCCAGCACCGCCATGAGTATTTTGCTGTCCTGGTTGAGCATGGACAGTGGTCTATAAGACCCGCACTCGTCGGCTGGCTTCCCTGGTTTCAGGAGTGGGATGATCACAGCCTCGCGGAGGGACGACGGGAGTTCGCCCTGCTCGTAGGCCTCATTAAAAGTAGCTAGCAGTGGTTGGATCAGTGGACCTGCTTATATGTTTTGTAGAACTCGCCAGGCAATCCGTCTGTGCCAGGCGCCTTACATGTGGGCAGATTCTGGATCACTACCTCCAGCTCATCAGAGGTGATAGGTGCGTCTAACTCTGCACGCTCTAGGTCATCCAGGGTGGGCAACTCTATGTCCTCCAATGTATCCCGTATAACTTGTCCCATGTCCTCCCCAGTGTCCTCGTACAGGTGCCTATAGAACTTATGGAACCGCCTGTTTACCTCCACTTGGGTGTTACACATACAATCTCCATCGCCCTTGACCTCACTGATCACCGAGCGGGGAGTCTCACACTTATATAGCCAGGCCAGCAGTTTGCCTGGCTTGTCGCCACCTGCATGTATCCTCTCCGTGTATCTCCTGTGATTAAGTCTGCACAGCCTGTCCCAAAGTTCACTGCAGGTAGTCTGCAAGTCTTTTATCCTAGTTCTGTTGCCATGAGCGGTGTTTTCACACTGCGTAAGGTCTTCTAGCTCCCTTTCCGCTGCTTGGAGTTCCTTTTCTACACCCCCCTGGAGCCCTTTAGTCTTAGAAATGGCCACCCCGCGCACCACCACCTTAAACGCTTCCCACAGAGTGCCCATTGAGCGTACGCTGCCCGTATTTATATCAAAGTATTCCTCAATGGAATCCCGTAGGCCTTCCCGGAACCCCTCATCCTGCAGCGCCTCGGTCCTAAGCCTCCATGTCGGAATCTGCGGTCTTGCGGTCTTGGGGGCTGGTGTTTCCATTCCACTATCAAGGGCGAGTGATCAGATACTACTCGAGCCCTATATTCCGCCCCCACTATGTCCCCCAATATCTCGGCCGTCGCAAATATGTAGTCAAGCCTGGTACGCAAGTTATGTGGCGCTGCGTAGTGTGAGTATTGCCTATCCTCCGGGTGCATTCTCCTCCATACATCCACTAGGTTTAGGTCCCTCAATAATGTTCCTAGCGCTCTGGCCGCCGGCGACATTTTTCCCGCCCTGTCCATTGATCTGTCCATCCTAGGATTCAGGGTGCAATTGAAGTCCCCCCCCACACTACCGTACTCCCTGCCAGGGACCCCAGTGTACCATAAAGAGTCCTAAAGTAAGCTGCCGTATCGTTGTTGGGGGCATACACGTTTACAATGTGCACTTCCCTGTTCTCCAAGAGGCCCGTCACCACCACCATCCTGCCCTCAGAGTCTGCCGTGTGGCTAAGCACTCGGAACGGCACGTGCGGCGCCACCCACATGATGGCCCCTCTAGCATATGCAGAGTACGCAGCCCCCACCACCGTACCCTTCCATTTCTTCTTAACCATCTCCTGCTTCTCGCTAGTAAGGTGTGTCTCCTGCAGCAGGGCTATATCCATGCGCATTCTCTTTAAATACAGCATTACTTTATTCCGTTTCAGGTAGCTGTTGAGGCCCCGTACGTTCCAGGTCACAACTTTGAGATTACCCGACACCATCCGTTCTGGCCGTTCCCATCCCAACCCTACTCCCGATGCTCCCGTTACTGATTAGTTTTCCGGCTCTTTCCCAATAAGTTACAAACAGAATCCCCTTATCCCATCCTCCCCATCCACCCCACAGCACACAACTCCCACCCTCCCCCCTTCCTACCAACCCCCAACAGTTGCCCAGCTCCATCCCTGGATCTCAGGCCTACCCACTTCTGGACCTGTCCCGTATCTGAGGACCCGGACCCTGTAGGGCGTCACCGATCTAACGGTGACCTAACTAAACAAACTACTATTGGGGTCGGAGAGCGCTCCACAGGAGCTCTACCATCTGTGTCAGGAGAGGCGCGCCCGACGGGACCCGCCGGCAAATACCTTGGCTTCCGTCCCACCAGCTCAACCACATCCTATATTCCAGTCCCAATGTCATAACTATGGCACTTAGGGTGCTCTCGTCACATATTACTTATCCTCAGCCTCTTCCGTCTGGGCCTCCGGTTCTTGAGGTTGGCCCTGCAAGTCCAGCCAGTCCATCGCCTCAGTAGGAGTCTCGAAGAACAAGGATTTGTTCTTGTAAAATACCTTCAGCCTGGCGGGGTAAAGCAGCATGTAGCGGAGGCCTGCTTCCCTGAGCCTCCTCTTTACCGCTCCGAAGTTCATTCGATTCCGCTGCACCAGGAGCGTATAATCTGGGTACGCCGTTATATTCGCCGACCCCCTTTCAATCGTTCCTCCTTTCCGAAAAAATTCAAGAATCCTCTCGCGGTCACGATAATTCAAGATCTTCGCGGTCAGCGGCCATGGGGGGGCCCCCGGGGCCGGCCTCCTGGTCAGGGCCCTGTGCGCCCTTTCTACCGCAAACCCCTGGGTCAGCAACCCGCCAGTTATTTCCTGCAAGAGCATTGTTTCGACGTATTCCGTGGGATTCGGGCCCTCAATTCCTTCTGGGACACCCACTATACGGATGTTGCTGCATCTGGCGCGCCCTTCCGCCTGCTCTGCTCTATCCTCCAAGTTGCCAACTCGCTGAACCAGGGCATGCAGCTCCTTAGCATGTGAAGCGCACGCCTCCACATTCGGGATCAACTCCTTTTCCAGTGCCCCCGTGCGCTCTGCGATCGTACGCACATCTTGTCGCAGCAGGTTCACCTCTTCCTGGACCGCTCCGATCTTGAGGTCCAGGCCCACCTGCAGCTCCTTCATGGCCAGGCCCAGCTTCGTTTCCCAGGCCACCTTCAAATCAGCAATTGCTGCCAGCACCTCCTGGATTGTGCCCGGTGGGTCCCCCGCGACCGCTGGGGCGCTCGGGGGAGACTTGGTGTAGGCTTCCATCGTGGGCTGCTTGGCCCGGGGTCTCACCGCCTTGGCAGACATCTTGTCACAACAGTTGGGCGCGGTCTCACCGTGCTGTCCCTCACTGGAGTCTGTCTTGTCCACAGCCCCCACAGTGTTCGCTCCCGCTCCGCTCTTCGAACACGCTTCAGGCGACAAGCGGAAAGTTCGTTATTGGGATCTCAATAGTTTCAGGCCCAAGACCACCGCTCGCGTCGTCTTCTTTGTGCTGGCCGCCATTTTGTCTACATCTTCGGTCCTGGACCCGCTGCACTGCGGCGAGGATAACTTGAGCCCGGAGCACTCCCCACGCACCAAACTTTCAGCAAATGTCGCCACAACATTCATACACGGGTGTGTGAGTTTGCAGCGCCGGCTGGTCACCGCGTGCGCCCCTTCTTCCCAGGATCGATGCAGGATCTGCGGAGCTCCGTGAAGACACGACCTCCTACCTGGCCATCCAAGCCACACCCCGTCATTAATTACAACTTGTTATTCTTCTCTACTAGGCTTTCCTAGTCTTCTGCTCTACTGCCCTCAGTTTAAAACATATTACATTTTTGATACGGGGTTAAAGAAGCACACATCTTTATTTTTTAATGTTAGGAAAGAGATGTTTGATTCTTTGGATACATGTAATAATATTAAAAATAAAAGGACCTTTTTATGGGTATTGCGCATCAGAGATCTGGAGCTAGGCCACCCTGAGTTAAAATAATATTATCCTATTTTTATGTATGATATGATATGATATGGCATTTATAACACGCCCATACACAAGTGTTCCAGGGGGCGACGAGGCAAGGGAGGGCAAATAGTGGGAAACAGACAACGATCCTACTAGGCCAGGTGTCATTCAGATTGCACAAGTGCATGGGTAGGGAGAAAGGGCAAGTGCCTGGGGGAAGGGAGAGGGGGAAAGTGCAGTGCAAGGGATAGAAGAATAAATAAGATAATAAAAGCGGCCAGATGGTGGCAAGTGCAGGGTAAGAGCAGAATAAGTGCTGGTACTGTAGGGATACAGAAAACAGTCCACAGGTGCGAGGGTTTGCCAGGGGGGGCAGGGCAAGTGTGCAAAAAGCGGGGCTTGACCTGGAACCAAGATCAGAAAGGGTGGCCAGGTAACCAGTGCAGTTTCAGCAAGGAATATCAGCAGGGGAGAGAGGCAGAGAAAGCAGAAGCAAAGAGGAAGGTTTTGAGGTGTTTCCGGAACCGGAGATGGTTCTCCTCAAGTTTCAGGGAAGCAGGAAGGCTGTTCCAGAGGGAGGTTCCTGCTGAAGAGAGAGCTCGACCACCCACTCGTTGCTTGGAGAAGCAACTGACCCTGAGGGAGTTGGAGGCAGATGAGCAAAGAGCCAGAGAAGGAAGGTATTTAGGAAGAGAGAGTTGAAGGTATTCCGGCCCCAGGCCCCAGAAGGCCTGTGGACAATGCAGAGGGTTTTGAACTTAATTCTTACAGCCACTGGGAGACAGTGCAGAGATTTCGGTCGTGGAGAGATACGATCCCTGGGCTTGAGGCCAAGGACAAGTCTCGCAGTCCTGTTTTGGATAAGTTGCAGAGGGCGGAGAGTAGAGGCAGGCAGTTTAAGGGACTGTTGCAATAGTCCAGCTTAGAGAGAACCAGGGTTCTGGAGACGGTGAGCTTCTGGTGTAGGTCCTCTGGACCGATTCTACCTTCTTCTTAGTGAAATAACAAGTTTTATTCATACCCTCCTAGCAGGTGTACCCATGTTCCACACAGTAATTCCTACTTCAGTCCTAGTTTGAAGTGTATTTAATTAACTCAACCAATGCTTCCTTGTAGCCAATATTGCTAGTCTTTCCTGTACGAGCTGGTGTGAGCAAATTGTCTTTGTTTCTTTGTAAGCTTGGTTCTGTTGAGATGGCATACATACATCAACTTCCGTGGGAAATTAAGTTTCAGTGATTATCGTGAGATATTTGCCACAATGTGACAGACAACATCATTGCGGACACCTTTGAAGAGACATGCATTGTTTCCTGTCACACGGATTACTACAAAGCACTGTTTCATGTCACAGGCATGACATCAAAAGTGTGTGCCGCTAATGTTAGCTAGAATGCTGATATTTCAGAAAGTTTAGGAACAATGAAGTGTTGAAATTTACATTGAACTGTAGCAGAACTATGGCGCGAGAGCCATATGGCATGGGTAAACATGGCATAACGCTTAAAAAAAACCATTAGAAAAATGAAATGCTATACTTTTTACATTGTCTACACCATGAAAACAACCCACATTCTACATATGGCAGGGGTAAGCATTGCAAACCGCTTACAAAAAATGGAAAAATATATATTTTATACTTTTTACATTGCTTATACCATGGAATCTGCCCACATGCCACAGGTCCGGTTTGTAGCATGTTGGGAATTATGCTGAACCTTTCAAACACGCACACACACACACTCAGACACACACGCACACACACATACCCACATATGGCAGGGGTAAGCATTGCAAACCACTTAAAAAATAAGACTGTTATCTTCGGCTGTTTATCTTTTGTACATTTTACATTGTTTACACCATGGCACCTACCCACTTGTCAAATTTCAGGATGTAGCATGTTGGGAAGTATGCACATACACAAATTTCCACATATGGCAGGGGTAAGCCTTGTAGACCGCTTACAAAAAACAATAGAAAAATGCATATCTTATAATTTTTACATTGTCTACACCACGGAACCACATGCCAAATTACGGGTTGGCAACATGTCGAAAAGTATGCAGAACATTTCGAACTGACACAAACATATCCAATTATGGTAGGGGTAAGCATTGTAGACCACTTCTGTTTTCTACTGTTTACATTGTTTACACCATGCAACTTAACTACATGCTACAATTCAGGTTTGTAGCATGTTGGAAAGTATGCTGAACATTTCAAACAGACACACACACACATATCCATATATGGCAGGGGTAAGCATTGCAGACTGTTTCTTTTTTATACTTTGAACATTGTCTACACCATACAACATGCCCACATGCCCAATTTCATGTCTGTAGCATATTGGGAAGTATGCTGTACATTTCAAACACACACACACACACATTTAGCGGCCCTGTAGTTATGGTTAAGTTGCTCAACCCTTAGGAAGAGCACTTTTAGTGTGGCTTGTAACTTTCACCCTCCCGCCCCCCCCCGGACAAATCCTCACAAAACTTTGCAAAAAAAGTATATGGCCCCGTCAGAATGATCCTGTGAGGTTTGGTGAGGTTTCATCAAGGGGGAGCAAGGTTATAGGGGGGTCCCAAAATGTGTTATTTTTCCCATAGACGCAATGGAAAAAATGTTTTTGATCATGTCTGCAGCCCAAACCGCTGGATGGATTTTCACCAAATTTATGGCAGGAGTGGTGGCTTGGTCCCAAACATGAGCTTTTGTAAATCTGGTGAAATCCGTTCAGTAGTTTTTTTAAAACAAACAAAAAAAAGGTCTAAAAGATTAGTGATATCTGGTTTTTGTCCGTGGACTCACTTCCCTGTTCAGTCTGCAGATGGGCCTCCGACTGGTCCGGAAGGCGACATGAGGTCTGTGGACATCAGACGTGCCAGCTGATTGCATGGTGAAAAGTGTGTGGTGCCTCATATTGCCTGTAAACGCCTGCCATGTTGGATTCGGGGACAGCGGCCATTATCGTAAACATCCCAGTGAAAACATATTAAAAAACACAACATTGAACTTGTTAAACTAATGAAACCATCTCTGGGCAGGTGAGGGGTGATGAGGATGGGATGGGATATGGGCCTCATTATGACCCAGGCGGTAGAGTGTTAACAGAGCCGGTAGAACTGCCGGCACCGTTAAGCCTGTACCCCCTCATTACGAGGTCTGCTTGCGGGTCCAGCTAAGGACGTCTGGTAAAACTGAACATCTGCATGCATTAAAATTCATAGATCTTCCTCACTTTTCCATTCAGATATTTTGTCATCAGTACAACAATTTTGGGATCATTGTGGTTATGATTTGTTTCCATTAAATATTCAACTGTACTCTCCTTTATACATCTCCTGACGTTGTATCCATAGATTCATGTGTAGTTTTTGCCCATTGTCCCCTACATAGTGACACCCCCTTACTCCATCAGGGGCATTTCATGCACAAATCAAGCACACATCATTGCTGAATACAAATGTAAAACGCCCCACAATTGTATTGTTCTAGCCCGTGAGAAATAGTGATTGTTTATAAACAGTAAATATGTGTGTGGCACAGTTTAATTTCATTTGCTTTGCGTGTGTAGTTTGCTTCTTATCATTATTTGTTTTCAAAAAAATGTTTGGCTCCCAGAGCATAAAGTGTGAGGAAGGTTACATTACTTCAATTCAAACAATATAAACTGGATAAAAGAGGGATGAAAAGTACACACATGTTCAACACACCATAGGTGCATAGTGATATTTCCACCCAAAAATATATTGTGTTATACAATTATACTAAAGTAATATGAGAAGATAAGGAACACCAAATTAAAGATAACAAGTGGGAGCAACTTTCAGGCAGGGTATTCACTATGCAACTTCATATTGTCAACTTCCAGAGGTCTCATTTACAAAAAACATAAATACACTGAGTCCTTTGCCCACACTTTTGTTTGGCAGGTAGTGTGACATTGTGATGCTGGAAATGCATCAGAGGGACAGGGCCTCCGTATCCTTGTCCTTTACTGCCTTTTTATCGTGTGTTCTGTCATATTTTCCGCGCAGGAGTTCATGTAGGACTCCTGGCGGTGCAGCTCTCTCTCTTTTGGTTTGTTGAACAGACCCGGATACCCAGGGCCTGCCATTGGAATCAGTTGATTCCTGATGGAAAACAAGATGGCCCCTGTGGCCTCTTGCTTTCTATTACCTATTACCTTGTTTTCCCAAAGTCCTGGGAAGCCCTGGCTCTGTCCCTTCCCCCTGACTGGCTGTTGGGTGGAAGTTCCATATATGGTGTTGTTGTGAAGTCCAGTCCAGACTGACTGGAGCCTTCCCAGTGACTGTATGTTGTGGGTACGCCCTGTGGGTGGGACCTGGGTGAATCTAGTGTGTGACCAATATGCACTTCTTGTTGTGGCTGTCTGGTTTCTGGTATGAGAGACAAAGACTGAGACAGCCCTGCCCGAAACTGGCCTGAATGCAGTGTGTAGTGTTGAATGGCTGGGTACTTGTCCCAATCCACATTCCTTGTTGTAAGTGTCTGAGAGGGAGGAGGATGGCCTGAATGCACTGTGTGCCTGATTGGCTGACTGACTGCATGAATGCCCTTCTGTATGATTGGCTGCTGAGAGTGACCCAGCAGTGTGGATGGAAATTGTTCAGAAGCTGTGTCTACACTTTAAGAGGAACTGGAATTGCTGATCCTCAACTCCCAGCTTGAAGAAGAAGACTTGCTGTTGCATTTGCTTTGACCTGATCCGAAGGCTGCCAAACTCATCAAGGATTGATCCGAGAGAGGACCTGGTAAGGTGCCCGCTTCCCGTGCTCCGAGGGACCATCAAGCACCACTAACCTTTGCCGAACCTCCCTGGAAGTCAGACCCTCGAAAGGCTGCCGACCCGAGACGGGACCACTGGGGAGAACGAAGCAAAGCACCCGGACTTCGCCGCTGTCGATGTCTATTGCCGTCGACCAGGGTACGCAGGTTTGTGTAACCGCTGGAGGCCTGTTGAAGTTGTGTTGCCCAGCGTGGGGACCACTTGACGCCGTGCCGCTGACAACCGCAGCCGCCCGCTCCTTTACCTAAGACCATTTGAATCCAAGGACTCCCTTGTCCGCGACGTCGACTGCTTTGTCCTGCCGGAGAAAGTCGAGGACGACCAACGCGCCGAGGAGAATCCGCTGGTGGGTTTCCCGCCACCTGAAGGCCACAAAGACTTCAACGACTCGACGCCCTTGCTGGGCCACAGTTCTTCTGAAACTCTTTGCGGTCCTGAACAATTCATCGCCGAGGTGCCCCGCACACCTCATCCTCGCAGGACGTCGCTGACGAGCACCTCCTGGATCGACATCAGGGTCTCGGCACCCTTGAACTTCTCATCCCCGCCGTCGACGACAAGTCCACCATCTTCGACACCTCTCGACGATCCGTGGCTCCTGCTTTAAAGGGAGAACCTCAAGAAGGATCCTTTTTACGCGTCTTCAAGGAACTCTACTCCACCAGGTACATTGGGGGGATAAAACATTAATAGGAGGAAATAAGACTAGTGAACAATACATGGACTGGGCTTGCGTTATATATCTTTATTTTACAGGTTGCCGAGGTGGGGGGATCTCCACACAGAACTCTGCCTAGTGGTAGGGGCCAGTAGTCTGCCTATTGTTTCAACCATCTTGCCTTCTTTCCTATCTCTATTTCTGGTGTCCTTGTTATTGATCAGTGTGACATTTTAACCGTACAGTTGATGCATTTTAATGAGATTTGATAACATTGGTGGTACCACTTTAGAATTGTATATATTTATCATTGTTGATTTCCGAGTACAAAGTGCGTTATTGTGATCGTGTACATACCTTTGAATATTAATTATATAAAGACAGTGTTTTCAGTAATACAGTGTGTGGACATTCCTTTGTGGGGTTTCGGGGACTACACTGTACTTAAGAACCAGCCTGCATCACCTCCTGAGAAGCTAGGCCTTGATTGCTCGACTACGTTACCAATAATAGAGAATCTTGGCTGGGGTCCTCTGTGCCTCCCCTCTACCATATAGAGAGAGGAAGTACAGACACCCCCCTCCAGTCTTTATAGACATGAATTAGAAAAAGGAATAGTTAGCGACACAGTGCACATTTGTTGCAGCACAAGGTCACCATTTTGCACGTTAGTACGCACAATATTAGCACTATTGCATGGTGTCTATGGACATGCGTTAATATCATTATGGGAGTGCTGATGGTGGTTTTATAAAAAGTATCTGTGGAAACGGAGTGGCTTGTGTGAATTTTCAAAGTATTGTGTAATCTCAAACATGGTACTCAGGCAATGCAACGTTGCCCATTTGTTGATCGGTTGTCTGATGGCAAGCATGTGACATGAGAAGTGGTAGAAGTTGGAAGCGGAGGAGGATTAGAAGCTGCATTGTGGTCATTGGTGCTGGTTAATGGGCCTGTGCCACAAATAGTGGCTGGTCCGGAGAGGTGGAGGGGAGGCTGTTGTGTTGCGGGCAATTGCAGGAGAAGGGGCAGGACAGTAGGCAGGGCCAGGGTCATCAACATAGGCCTAAATCAGAGAGACAAGCAAGAATGGGCCTCTGGTGGAGTCTTACATAAAGTCAGGGCCTCTTGTAACACGCCCACAGAGGTAGAGCCAATTGAATAGCTTGAGGGTAAGTTGCTCATGTTCGAGGCGGGGTTGGCTGTAGTAAGCAAAATGGACAAGGACCATGGGACAGCTCCTGTCTGGGTGGGTCTGTTAAGGAAGAAGTGATCTCCACCCAGAAGGGGGAAGATTCCAAAGAGGAGAGGGAGATATATAAGGAAGATCATCAATGGGAGGATCAATATATAAACGTGCCGCATCAGGTGTTGGACCTGGGAGGAACTTGAGGAGGGGAACAAGGTATTGAAGGAGAAACATCTTCCTTTGCCTGGCATTACGGATGAGCCAAGGCAGGGGCAGGAGGAGTCCCAAGGAACACGTACTCCTAGGCCATGGTACTCAGTGTTGCGTTACCACTAGAGAAGATGATCATAGGGAGAGTGAGGTCTTCTACATGGTGGATGGCTGTGGAAAGGAGGTGAAAAGGGAGCAGAAAGGCAAGGGAAACTGCTGTACCCTGGGGATGAAGGCTATGATAATTGATGTGTGTCAGTGAATACAGAAATGAACTATCATATATTACATGAATACACCTGTGAATAAACAGCTTGCAAATGAAGAAAATATATCTATGCCTGGAACTGATGCTCAAAATTTGACCTGACGGGTGCAACTGCATCCACCCGCCGAGTTTTCACTGAAGCACCGGCACCGATAGCAACGATGCCGGTGCTTCCATCTCCCTACTCCCATGGAGTTGAAGTGGGAGAATGGAAGAACAGGCTCCCGCCCTTCCCCTCTCGCGCTTGGCCTAGAGGATCACGGCCTAGACACCCGCCACGAGAGTTTGCCTACCTACCAGACGACCAAATACCCTGGTACAGGAACATACGGATGTGCCCACCTACCTGCCCAGCAGCCCGCCCTGCCCATGCCGACACCTGCGGCATGGATCAACTCGACTAAACCTACACGTCGTTAGAGATGCCATGACGACCTAGCCAACAGTCAGCACACCTGTGCAAACATGCACACCGGACACTCCCACACCAATCCACACGAAGAACATACTCAGTGCTATGACGTAGGCGACAGACATACCCACGGACGTGCATCTTTATTATTTTCACATAGGTTCTCAACATGCAGAAACGCAAGACGCATAATGAACTTATCTAAAAAGGCTTGCTCACGCTTCTTCTAAGAACCATGTACCATAATGAAGAATATAACAGAGACACGATACTGAGGATAGAGCAATATGATACCGTAACCTAAAGCGCTCTGCATCAAACGGTTCCACCTATGCACCAGGCCCAAGTAGGCCTCAAGCAAAATCTTCCATGAACATTGAATGAGCAAGAGCTCGGTTGCTGACCCTGCAGAATGAGCCCGGCGAAAGCACACCGCCAAGGGCACGATGTTGCAATCATGCACGCCGCAAGCCGACGCCAAGGTCGCACCTGCAAGATAAACCAGGCACAGTGTGAAAAACAATATTAATTGCGCTGAATTTTGCCTCAAACACGGTCCCACCTCACGTGACAAAGCCAAACCTGACAGGATGCCAAGCCCAGGAGGAAGGAGACGCCTGAATCCCACGTTTCAAGACACAGGCAGATACAATTAAAAGACTCATTGGACATCTGCAGCAGTGGGAGTAGTCGACCTCCCAACATATGAATAAATCATCACAATGTTTACACCTACCCATAGTAAAACATTGTTGCAAATGACAGGTGCACCGCAAGCTGGGAACAGCGATAGTCCCAGACTGGGAGGCTCGCGAGCGGACCAATCAGAACATGGGGCTTTTATCACTGAAGCCATTAACATTGACCAATCCTCAAGAGGTCTTCATGTAACAATTTTCATGTATCAAATTGAAGGGACAGCCCAAGTATATCACCTGACTAACCCTCAACCACTAACACCGTTCTCTATTTGTATGCTATACTAACCCTACCACTCGAGTAACCAATCCAGAGTGGAAATAGGTTTTTTGCTAAACTTTCTAAGGTGACGCAAGTAGCGCGTCATACTAAGGTAAAAAGGGCCTGCGAGCCCCACGATTGTGTGTGTGTCAGGACGGACGCGTACGATCCTTGACCCATCCCTGCCGTTTTGTCTAATAAACAGCAGAGTCACCTTGCTTCTTGCGTGTGTCTCATACTCTATCTCTTTTGGGATATACGGGAGGAGTTGGGGCCTCCCTGCCCGGAGGTCTACGGACGGCCCGGCTGACCCCGGCAGAATTTCCCCCCGACAAGTTGGAGGCACTGCTGAGATCTGTTTAAGATCTGCTTTTATTATTTTTATTTTTCCAGGTACTCCCGTTGTGAGGAGGCCCGGCGGCGCGGCCCCCTCTGCCGTTGCCCCCTTCTGAGGACTACAGGACCATCGCGGAACTGCGAGAAGACCGGACAGCGCAATCCGGATATTGGCCTTCGGGAGCCGGTTGAGAAGTATCCCGCCCGCGGTTGGCGAGTGTCCAGACGTGGTCCAGACGAGGGGAGGTGGCGAGCCGCTTGGAGGGGTGCACGCAGTCGAGCGGCCCCACATCAAGAGAACTTGGTGAGCATGCCATGCACAACAAGCAATGTGAAATTGTGAGGGAGGGGGGAGGAATTAAATACGGGAGGTGGGAGGTGTTGCACAGGTGCACAGCGAAGGTTTGACAATTTAGTATTGGCAATGAAATGAATGGTAGCCGAACGAGTGCGAGAGCAGTCGGCTACGTTACGCGAGAGAGGGGAGTGGAGCACGAAAACATCACGTGCGGCCGCTCCTAGACACTGATTGGCCTAGGTCGCGACTAAGTGTAAGGGTGTGTGTGTGTGTGTGGTTTCCTACGATTTGGCATTTATTGATCAATGAGTAGATGAGGATCCCTATTGTTCGAGCAAGAAACTCGATAGGTAGATGACCTTTCCCTGTAGGCGGTAGTTAGTTAGTTGCCCAATACGGAAGATAATTGGCTGGTTAAGCCCTCCTGTCGAGGGGCGTATCACACGCGAGGCGACGCAGCGTGCGCAGTCCGATTATATTATCGATTACCTTGTTCCAGGAGTGACAGGAAGACAGCTGTGAGGTTAACGGGGGTAGATTGCAAGTGTTTTGGACTTAAAGAATATATGAAGAACTTACCAGTAGTTCGAAGAGATCAGTGTCGTCACCAGTAGAACTTTCATAGGATATCCCGAGCACAAGGCATCTTTCTTTCTGAGAGTGGTGGGGAAGAGAACTGTGGTAAGGGAGTGGAAACGGAGATAAACGGTAATGAGTTGATCGGGGAAAGGCGAAACGGGGGACGTGGCTGCGCACGGAGAACGCCGGCCACGGCAAGTGTAGAAGAAGGAGGAGGAGCAAATGAAAATAGGACGACTGTATAAGAACGTCACAAGGGGTACGCAGCCGCAGGAGGCTACGTGCGCCTCGGCCGCATGGGGCCGTAAGGGTGTTGCGTGAAGGAAGAAAGAAAGAAGAAAATATACAAATGTAAATACTATATTTTAATAATTTTCCTTAGCGGACTATCGCAAGTCTGTGTATTGTAAGTGTTAGTAAGATAATAGCTACCAAATAGGGGAAGGATAACAAGTGAAGCCTACTATGTCATACGGGACAGGATCGGGAGGGTGGGGGAACACCCTCACTACCCCACTACAACACATATGTACAACACTGTCACCCCATAGGGAGAAACTGATCAAGTATAGCATAGAATGGACACAGGGGACGGACAACAAAATGATAACACCATGGCCGCCTAATGGTAGCTTCGACCCATATACCCAACATTCACTATTAAACCATCTGCATAATACATACAAAGGGAAGAAGTTGACACACCACGTGGAGGTGTTTAACTTATGGAGGATGTTCCAAGGGTCCCGACCAGGACCAAATGGAATGTTCACTGTGGGGGAAATACCGGAAGAAAAAGCGATTAAGGAGGAAGGAGAGAATGGGAAAAAGGGGAGTGAAGACCCAAAGAACACGGGGAACGGACAAGAGGGGGGAGAAAAGAATAATAACTCAAAAGAAAATGAAATAAAAAAGGAACAGAGCAACAATATACCCCTAGCAAAGGTAGTGAAAACAGAGGGAGGGGGGTTGTACCCTTTAAGAGAATTAGGAGAAATAGAAAGAGGACAGTTAAGGGCGGCTGAGGGGTACTCGAACCCGGCATACAGCCCGCCACCATATGTGGCTCATAGGAAGATGCCAGCAGGGGAGGGGAGGACTGGAGAAGAACAAACTGTGGAAATAGGACATGATGAGTGGGTAGCTGCGCAGATACTATTAAAATTACGAGGTTCATTAACAGGAGAAGAGAAGGAGGTAGTAAGGAAAATAGACGAGGATAATACCAGGGAGAGTGGAATGAGAGGGGAAGAGCTGTTACGACAAAAGGAAGAGATTTTGGAGGAACGACTAGCAGAGTTAAGGGATGAGCAGAATGAACTGATCAAACAGCTTGAGAGGGAGGAAAGAGAGAGCGCAAGGGAAAGGAAAGAAGGTAAGAATGAATTGGAAAAAATAAGGGGAAGAACTGAGGAGCAAAGGAGAGAAGCTGAAAGGGTAAAAGCAGCAGCAGAAAGGGTATCAAGAGCAGTGCTACGAGAGAGGAAAAAGGAAGAGGAAGAGAAAGAAAAAGAAATGGCAATGTGGAAGAAGAGATTACTATCAGAAACGACTAGGAAATACGAAGAAGGGAGGGTGACAGAGAGTATATTAGAAAGGGAGAGGGTGAGATGGGAAAGGAAGAAAGAGGATGAAAGGATATTGGAGAAGGTGAGTAGTGAAGTAATGGAGGAATTAAAAAGGAAAAGGAAGGAAATTGGTAGAGAGATGGAGGAGAGAAATGAAGGGGAAAGAGAATATAGGAGAAGGGAGTGAAGTAAGGGGGTATGTACATAGAGACACAGAAGTAGCAACAACATCAGCGCAAAGGGGAGCGGTTGGTAAAGGAGAAAAGGGAGAACTGGACCTAATAGACTTAAAAACAGTAACTATCAAGGGGAAAAAGACAGAGTGGGGGCTGCCGTTTACGAATGACTTTTGTAGTGAGGAAGAAGAAGGAATGGAGAAGGAAGGAAGAAACAGTGAAAGGGAAAGCCTAGATAAACTATACACCACCCGGACCAATACAGACTCACCATGTTTCTGTAGGAGAAAGGATGAACTGGAGAGAAGTGAGGAGGAAGAGCAAGGAATAGCGGAAAGACAGACACATGAAGCAACACCGTCACCATCACACCCTCTCCCATCCCACCCTACATGCTCAACCACCTCACGCTCATTACGTACAATCAAACTCGCGCCCTTCACAAACAAACTGACACCCTATGCAGGTAGGCTTAGAGACCTCCCTAGACGTAGGCAGGAAGGACGAATACACACGCCCACATTAAATACAGGAAATGATGGAAGAAGGGGAAAAGATGGAGAAGAAAGAGTTACGAGCAGGGGAAATACGGACGAAATTGACGATGTAGGAGAGAGGGAAAAAGAGGAGGGGTGTGAGGACTCAATTTTATGGAACCCAAGGGGTAAGACGAGACACAACTTAATGCCACTTCTGGAGAGGGGAGGGGTTAGACCACAGTACGTCCCTTGGAAGCATACAGACAAAGAAAATATAAAGTGCAGGCTCCCATCATTAAGTGGAGGTGCGGGTAAATGGATATATGAAATGGAAAAACACACCGCAGGACAGAAATTGGCAGTGGGAGATGTAAGGGGCCTTCTAATATCGATATTAGGGGATGCACCGGATGACATTTGGAAGAGAGCGGGATTCACTGGGGTAACAATAGCAAACACATCGCACGATGGGGCACCATTCGCAAACTGCAGACATGCACTATGGCAGGCACTGAGGGTACAGTACCCAGACACATCAGACATAGGAGCAATTACCTCACGCAAGATGCGTGAGAACTAAGATCCTGTTGATTATATCCAAGAAACCCAAGGGAAGTGGCGCATGGAAACTAGAGAACAATGTGACAAAACACCAGCAATATTCTATCATATACTAGTACAAAGGCTCCCAGAAGGAGTTCCGAAACAACTGAAGAAAGTAGTGGGAATGGAAGCAAAAGCATGGCCAGAAATACAATTGACAATAGTGCATCATTGCAGGACATGGCAAGGAAAAATGAAACAAAAGGAGGAGGACAGGAAAACGGAAGAGGCTAAACTAGTACAGAAAAAACTTACTAAATACACAATGGAAGGGGCACTAATAACTACACCTACAACAATGACCCAAAGCCCCACACAAGTAGTGGCTGCACAAGATCCCTCCCAAATACCACCCTCACAGACTATAACACAACAGGTGCCGCCACTCCAACCATACATGATCAACATGGGAGGAGGATACTCAATGCCAGGAGCTGGGTATTATAATTACAACAGGGGAAGAGGAGGAATTATGAGAGGGAGAGGATACGGATATAACACACAACATCAGGTGGGAGGACTTAGAAATTCCTACCCCACCGGGCAACCCGTATACCAGGACAACACAGGAAGCTTTCCATGGCAGAGTAGGGAACCACCGGTGTGTTGGAGTTGTGGATTAGTAGGGCACATGTCACGCACGTGTAGGTTAAGACCAGGAACACCATCATGGAGCGAACAGGGACAACCAAGGCCCACACAGGAACAGCAGGGCATACAGCAACAACAGACGTTGCAACAGGGAAATGAACAGCAACAACTAATAACACAACAACAGCTACAGACATATTCACTGCCACAACAACAGGTAGCGATAACACAACAACCCCAAGCACAACAAACACAACTGGGTAGGGTGACGGTCCTGGGACACAACCCTTACACAGGAAATGGTCAATCGTTGTACCCTCAATAGGACAGCCCACAGACGGCCTTGGTGTGTCCCATCCTGTCGGTAACATCTAATAGTGCGGAGGAACCACGCATAGAGGTAACGATAGGTGACAAAAAATTATCATTCCTTGTTGACACCGGGGCGACCCGGTCTTGCATAAGGGAAGGTAAATTTAAGATGTCGGGCGAAGCCATGAACACCCAAGGATTCTCTGGGGCTAGAGGGTTGGTTCCCTTTACTGATAACATTCCCTTATCTATAGGAGATTATGACATGTCAGTCCCACTTTTATATTATAGTGCCTCACCAGTAAATATACTGGGGAGAGACATCATGAACAGGTTAAATATGACGATCTCCTTTACGGAGGACGGCATAATTTGCTCTACTCCAGGAATTAACATGCTCACAGCACGACAGATTATGCAAGCATACTGCGGACAGACAGCGATTAGGGCTGAGCCAGTAGATGGCGAACTATTCCAGTACGAGACAGACATGGCATTTGCATGGATGCCAGGGATAGAGGGAAAGATCTGGAGGAGGCCAGCAGCCTATTTGTTCAGACCAGAAACACCAGTCAATGAACCAGAAGGAAAGGTGGTTCCAGTGGACATTGAGAGCATTATAGCAACAGCTGATTACATTGCGGTACATTCCCAAGACAGAGAAGGAAGAGCATGGAGGGCAAGGATAGCACTAGCAGAAGGATGTAGACTCACCCAGGTGTCAGATGAGGAGCTGTTTTCAGAAGAAAAGGAGGAAGGTGAAATGGTGTTTATGATGAGTGTGGAAATATGGCTAAGAGTGGCGTACAAACAAGTGGCACAGAAAATTGCAATGGCACTTGAGGCACCCACATCCACCCCAGTTCCCTTCTTTGAGGAGGATATGACAAAAGTACCCACATCATTATGGACTACTAGCCCTTATGACGTGGGGTGCATAAAAAGTATAGGGGGAGTAAGGATAAAATTGAAAAAAGGTGCAATACTCCCCAGAGTGAAACAGTACCCACTATCCAAAGAAGCAGATGAGGGCATATATGAAACCATAACGGCCCTTATAGATAATGGCATATTGGTCCCCTCAGAATCACCATGTAACACGGCTGTATACCCAGTGCGCAAGGCTAGAGGGGGGTCTTGGCGCTTCATACAGGATCTCAGGCCCTTGAACAACATAGTAGAAGCAGAATACCCCATAGCTGCAAAACAGGCCACAATATTGTGTGGCATTCCAGCAGAAGCATCACGATTTACAGTGATCAACCTTAAAAATGTTTTTTTCTCAATACCATTGCACCCAGACTCACAAGATCTGGCAAGCTTCACTTACAGAAACACAAAGTGGAAACAAACCAGATGCCACAAGGGTACTGCGAATCACCCTCAACCTTCAACAGAGTTATACAGATGGATTTGGGTAACATTGAAGTGGAAAGCACAGTGTTGCAGTATGTCGACGACTCAATAATTTGCAGTACAAACGAAAGAACATGCAGAGAGGACTCATTAAAGATGCTGACAATATTTGCTGAAAAAGGTTACAAGGTAGACATGGAAAAGTTACAGTACTGTCAAGAACAGGTACTTTACATTGGTCAGCTCATATCCCAAAATGGAAGAAAGATTGCACCACAAAGAGCACAGGCCATTTCAAAAACGCCAGTGCCACAAACAGTGAGGGAACTGCAGCAGTTCCTGGGTCTGTGCAACTACTGTAGAGCATGGGTATTTGATTACAGCTCATACATAGGACCCCTGCTTGAGGCGTTAAAGGAAGCTAATAAAGGGGAGAAAAAGTTGGGGTGGACAATGGAAATGAAAGAGGCTTTTGATGAACTGAAAGATGCGATATCAATTGCTCCGGTACTGGCAACCCCAGACTATGAGCGACAATTCTTTATATTTTCACATTGCGACTCAGCAGTAATGAAAGCAGTGTTGGCTCAAAAAACAAGCATGGGCTACAAACCAGTAGCATTTTACAGCGGCCACTTAGATCCTGTGATGTTAGGTCATTTCCCTTGCGAACAAGGTCTCGCCGCAGCTGCTTTTGCGGTAGAGAAAGCATCAGCAATCACCATGGGGTGCCCAACTACACTGTTTGTGGAACATGCACTATTTGCAATATTGAATAAACCTAAGTCCACCCTAACCACGCAAAGGGCATCAGGTTATGAGATCATCTTATCCAGAGCTGAACTATCAATTGTTAGATGTAGCACGGTCAACCCTGCAAGGTTCCTAGCAGAAGTAATTGAGGAAGGAGATTATGCACACGATTGTACGCAAATAACTGAAATGTACTCATGTACTAGAAAGATTGAAGAGAACGCACTAGAGGGAGGTGAGCTCCTGTTCATTGATGGGTCATCAACTATCGACCAAAGGGATGGTATACGGAGGACTGGGGCAGCAGTGGTAAAAATGATGGAGGTACCGGTATGTGTGGCAATGAAATGTGTACAACTACCACAGCATTATTCCGCTCAAGCACCAGAATTAATTTGACTAATCTTGGCGTTGAAGGAAAGCTTTGACAAACGAGTGACCATATATTCCGACAGCGCATATGTTACGTCCACTATCCACTCAGGGATGTCGAAATGGAGAAGAAGGGGGTTTAGGAGAGCTGATGGCACTCCAGTGCAACATGCCCTCCTATTGGCTGAACTAATTGAAGCAATAAATGACCCCCAAGAATTAGCTTTGGTCAAATGCATTGCACACACCAATGGTGAAGACCACATTTCAAAAGGGAATGCAGCAGCAGATGCACATGCGAAGTATGCTGCATATTTTGGTGAGATATGGAACCCCCCAGAGTCAAAGAGAGGGAGAGGGAGGGGAATGCCTAAGGAGATGTTGATAAGAGAAGGGTACACCCATCTCCCAGCCACAAAGATAATGGAGCTAAAAGCGGCTGCACCAATGGCAGAAAAAGAAATATGTGTAAAAGGAGGATGCACAATGTCACCAACTGACGCACTATGGCGCCAGGGTGACACTGGAAAGATTGTAATACCACTGGCACTATTGAACACCGCCCTGAGCCAACTACACCACCCAGCCCACACAGGCAAGGAAGTAATTGCAGCACGAATTAGGTAAGACTGGTTCTGCCCCGAGTTAAATTCCCATGTGTCAAATTTTATCAGCAATTGTCTCACATGTCAACAGTTTACGGCCGGTCACACTCTGAAGGTGATAAGAGGTACTATACCCCGGCCAGAGGGACCCTTCCGACATCTCCATATTGACTATGTTGATATGATCAACGTATGTCAAGGAAATAGGTATATGATTGTAGTAGTATGCCCATTCTTGAGGTGGATTGAAGCAGGGCCCTGTTCACACCCAGATGCATTCAGAGCAGCTAAATTCCTAGTGAGGGAGGTCTTCCCCAGGTGGGGAGTGTGCGAGGTACTGTGGTCAGATAATGGCCCACATTTCGCAAACGAAATGTTCCAGCACATCACATCCTTGCTGAACATCAAGCATAAATTTGCATGTGCATACCACCCACAGGCCAATGGTTTATGTGAACACCTGAATGGCCTATTAAAGGAGGCAATTGCAAAAATACAGCAAACAACAAAGAAGAGCTGGTTGTATTGCCTTCCACTAGCCCTATTTGAGCTAAGGAATAGACCAGGTTCCGACCACCACCTCACCCCTCACGAGGTGGTTGCCGGACGTCAAATGCGCCTTCCCCTAACGCCAACATCAAGAGCATTTACCGATCACGAGAATACTGCAAATATCCTTGGTGATGAAATGTACCAATATGTGTCTTCTTTGATTACTAGTGTAGTGTTTGTGTCTCAACAGCTCGAGCGCACACGGGGCGGGTCTAACAGCGATCAACAAGAAGACGCAGATAAAGAATTGGAAAAGGAAAGACTGTGCAAAGTTGCTAAAGGTGACCACGTACTACTTCGCAATTTCAACAGAAAGTGGAACAGCCCACGCTTCACTGGCCCCCATCTGGTAGAGGAGGTATCAACGAGAGCAGTAAAGCTACAGGACAAACGTGCCTGGAACCACCTACACGACGTAAAGATCTACAAACTCCAGACCCGCCCCAGCGCCACCGACAGGGCCATTGGAAGAACAACAACAGCGTCACCAACGGAGGAAGAGACTTCTACCACAACTAACGGCCTACGTGTCCCCATACCCTGCCACCCCTCAGATTCCCCAGAGACAACTACTAGAAAAGAAAGGGGTGATCCCCATACCGCCCACCCCATGGTTACACGATTAAAGAGTAAAGAGACTTCTGCCAGTTGAGCCCCAAACCCTCTGCCCATTGACCCCCTACCCACTGTAGTAATAACTGAACTGAAGGACATTGTCTTGCACATATACACATGTAAACACCTGAATGTTCTCTTTCTTTTCTCTCGCACATGCAGGTACTGCGTATTATTGTATTACTAAGAAAGTAGATAACTAACCAATTCACTGCCCAGGAGTAGATGGTACCCTCAGACGATAATTACCTGGAAGAATTGTCACACCAATTTGTATATGAAATAAAAAGGCCAACGTACCTGAAAAGAAGGAGGGTACGTGTCTACTACACAGCATTCATCTTGGCCATAGAACATTCAATGCCCCACCTCCAACCATACTTGCCTCCCCTAAGAGATAGATCGCTTAGATTGGCGTGGGAACAGCTCTTCGCCTGGGCACTGAATAACTACTTGATAGGGAGAGCTTAAAAACGACAACTAGCACTAATAACAAGCATATTAAGAATTTTCAGGCGGGCAACTGTAACGTCGCAAGAATAAGCTGCCGGACTGCAGCAAGGTAAGAGCAAAATGCCGGTGAAATTAGCATATGTAATAAAATTGATAGGGATTTTAATGATCACCGGATTCTTGGCTGCCTCTGTATGGCAGTACAGCTATGCTATCAATATTATTGCTGTACCCAAACCTAATACACCCCCACCCCCAGCTGCAACAGGTGTTACGTCAGATGGTACTAGTAAAATCCCACACAAGGAAAATAGAGTTAAACGCAGCACATACTCAGATAATAAAAGTATTGACAACTACATACAAGATTCAGCACACATCTCAAACAACATATGGTACCAACACATGACCCACATAGGTAAGCAGACAACAGAAGACAGCTGCTACGTTTGCTCATTAATCCCATACGCCATGAGCGCTTCCCGAACATTTGTTGCCACGGAGATAGATGAAAAAATAGCACGATGCATAATATACCTGGCACTGTTCCAGACAAAAGGAAGATTTCAAGGGACAGTGGTGCAACTGGTGTGGAAAACACGAGATACATATCCATATGAAAACAACTTCCTCAAGACTTATTTGAGTTACCACAAGAGCAGTTTACATGCTGAAGGATTCAGATACGTAACAAGTGGTCCTGAAAAAGGAGAAACAAAGAAAGTAACACTACAGTACCTACCATGTGATTGGTACGCCACTGAAGACCCTGGTAAATACGGATGTTGGGAAAGACCACTGGTGATAATAACAGGGAAGGTGTACATGAACAACAAATGGGACATAGGAGTGGTTGGCAGCAACATGGTAACAAGAGAAAATATTTCAACTATTGATGGACACAACCATAGATGTTGGACGACTTGGGTCAAGTACGTACCCATGCTCACGTGGATGGGGATGGATGAAGACCCAATAACAATACTGCCGCTAACTGCGCCTAAGGTATGCTACCAACATAAAGGGGAGGTGGACGTAGGATACAACACCAACTGTGAAAGCGTGATGGAGTTACCTGAGGGGGGAGCAGGAACAGCAGTAGTAATGGACCATTACTGGGCCTGTGGAAAAAAGACATACCACACTTTACCCCCTCTGTGGAATGGTATATGCACAATGGTGCACGTTAATGTACCATCACTAGTGGTACCCCAGAAACATGTCAATGTGGCGAACTTCCCCAAAATGGATGAAGGGAACGAGAGGAAGAAGAGATCTGTACAATCTCAGAAGGGGCCAGAGAGCAAAACCGACGGCAATGATACTGTCCTGAATAGAAAGAAAAGACAAGGAGAACCTCTGACAGGAAATTACCTATGGGGAAGGTCGGAAACAGCACTCACTTCAATTCCACCAGAACACAGACTATTCAGCAGAGCAGCAATGTTCTTCTCCTCAATAATACATCCAGGACTACAGGCTTACGCAAACACAAAATGGCTCCAGATAACTCGATGGGAAGTAATGATGACTATTAATTCTACGGTAAATGGATTCAACGCAATAAAAGAGGAACTGTGAGCTGTGAGGATGGTAGCACTTCAGAACAGATATGTACTGGACCTCCTCACAGCAATGGAATGGAGGAGTTTGCGCTAAGATAGGACAATCATGCTGCACATTCATCCCTGCCAACGATGCTGACAATGGTACACTGACAGAAGCAGTTTTACAATTGGACCAGATGCACTCAAAAATGATGGATGAAAGTAAAGGTGTGAAAAAAGATGAGAGCTGGTTTTCAATATTATGGTCATGGATGCATCTTGGCTGTCAGATGGACTGAAGATTATAGTTGGATGTACTATTTTGGCTGGAGCTACACTGATCATAATAGAATTTTGGAAGGCCCGGAAGGCACGCACCACAGACGAGATGATCGAAATGGTTGGTATGCACCTCTTGATGCCAACAGATGACGGCCAACACACAGGCACAATCATAAAAGAGAGAGAGAAGTTGTGCAACCAGATCATCACCAACCACCTGGACCCACCATCTGTGAAGCTCGAAAACCCAAGAAACCCAAGGAGCTACATAGGGAAATGGGTATACTGCACTCCTGGAGGAACCTGTGCATATATGTATTGGTCATTTGAAGACCATGTTAACCACTATGGACATTTGGGAGGAATAACTAAAATATGGAGAGTAAGAGGAGATAAAGAAAAGGATATGTTTGTGGTCGACAAGTCGACCAGAGGGGGGACTGAAGTGGGAGAATGGAAGAACAGGCTCCCGCCCTTCCCCTCTCGCGCTTGGCCTAGAGGATCACGGCCTAGACACCCGCCACGAGAGGAGTTTGCCTACCTACCAGACGACCAAATACCCTGGTACAGGAACATACGGATGTGCCCACCTACCTGCCCAGCAGTCCGCCCTGCCCATGCCGACACCTGCGGCATGGATCAACTCGACTAAACCTACACGTCGTTAGAGATGCCATGACGACCTAGCCAACGGTCAGCACACCTGTGCAAACATGCACACCGGACACTCCCACACCAATCCACACGAAGAGCATACTCAGTGCTATGACGTAGGCGACAGACATACACACAGACGTGCATCTTTATTATTTTCACATAGGTTCTCAACATGCAGAAACGCAAGACGCATAATGAACTTATCTAAAAAGGCTTGCTCACGCTTCTTCTAAGAACCATGTACCATAATGAAGAATATAACGGAGACACGATACTGAGGATAGAGCAATATGATACCGTAACCTAAAGCGCTCTGCATCAAACTGTTCCACCTATGCACCAGGCCCAAGTAGGCCGCAAGCAAAAGCTTCCATGAACATTGAATGAGCAAGAGCTCGGTTGCTGACCCTGCAGAATGAGCCCGGCGAAAGCACACCGCCAAGGGCACGATGTTGCAATCTCGCACGCCGCAAGCCGACGCCAAGGTCGCACCTGCAAGATAAACCAAGCACACAGTGGGAAAAACATTATTAATTGCGCTGAATTTTGCCTCAAACACGGTCCCACCTCACGTGACAAAGCCAAACCTGACAGGATGCCAAGCCCAGGAGGAAGGAGACGCCTGAATCCCACGTTTCAAGACACAGGCAGATACAATTAAAAGACTCATTGGACATCTGCAGCAGTGGGAGTAGTCGACCTCCCAACATATGAATAAATCCTCACATTGGTTACACCTACCCATAGTAAAACATTGTTGCAAATGACAGGTGCACCACGAGCTAGGAACAGCGATAGTCCCAGACTGGGAGGCTCGCAAGCGGACCAATCAGAACATGGGGCTCTTATCACGTCTTCATGTAACAATTTTCATGTATCAAATTGAAGGGACAGCCCAAGTATATCACCTGACTAACCCTCAACCACTAACACCGTTCTCTATATGTATGCTATACTAACCCTACCACTCGAGTAACCAATCCAGAGTGGAAATAGGTTTTTTGCTAAACTTTCTAAGGTGACGCAAGTAGCGCGTCATACTAAGGTAAACAGGGCCTGCGAGCCCCACGATTGTGTGTGTGTCAGGACGGACGCGTACGATCCTTGACCCATCCCTGCCGTTTTGTCTAATAAACAGCAGAGTCACCTTGCTTCTTGCGTGTGTCTCATACTCTATCTCTTTTGGGATATACGGGAGGAGTTGGGGCCTCCCTGCCCGGAGGTCTACGGACGGCCCGGCCGACCCCGGCAGAATTTCCCCCCGACAGAGTTCTATGGGGGTCCATGGGAATAGAGAACAACATTTTCCAGCGCCTGATTTCCCCTTCTGCCGGGACTTGTAATGTCACAGCGGCACCGGGAATTCAGGCAACTGTAAAGTGTTACGAGTACGGCAGCAACTTGCAGGTAGCACCACCAGGTTACCGCCAAACTCATAATGAGGCAATTTGACTGTCTTCTTCTCAATTACGATTTTAATTGCGACCTCCGGATTTGAACCAAGTTCGTCAGGTAGGGCATTTCACCATTACACCATATAACCATGTGTGAAATAAAAAACAACTAAAGGTAAAATGTCACATTTCGGGATTGCACTCTCCAGGGAAAACATTGGAATTGATTCATGGGGTTTCAAACATGCATGCCTTTTAACATTTTTAAACCCTGTGAGAAGAAAATATCCTGTTTTCATTTTGCGTGTATGTTGTGTTTATAAAAGTCAAATTCAAATGTGTCCTGTGCAATGTATATGGTTATGCAAAGCCAAGTGAATGATATTTGCATTTGTCACCTTGGTATGATCATTTCTGGTGATGTCACGTCCCCTTTCATATGTTAATGAGCTCCAACCTTTTTTTTTACTTGACCTCTGACTACTCAGAGTGACGTGTTTAGTGACCTGAACAGCACTACTTTCGCACATGTCAGACATACTCCTGGCATTTACTTTTTGTATCAGGCAGTAGGTTGTAGCAATACGTGAACCGCCTGACCAATACATGTAATGATGTATTGTAATCATAATTTGTGTTCTCTTATAATACTCATGCTGAATTCCTCCCGTTTCTAAGCACTGTAATAACAGGTTCTATTACTAACCCATTTCATGGTACTCAATGTATTGATCTCAAAGTCTAAGTGTGACTTGCGCAGGATTCAACGTTGCTAAGTGCAGGCTGCCCCCATATAAAAGGTGAGCACTTTACTCGTGAGCTATCCACGAAGACAGACATCATTTACTTCATACCGTATCTGTTTTCTATTTAATCTGAAAAGGATGGAGACTCATAAAAAGCAATACATGAAACACGACTGACTTGTTACTTTTTGCTTCATCAGTAATCCTAAAAGTCATCAGATTTAATTTCCAGAAGACCTTTTATGACATGCGATTTGAGTCATCCTTTACTTGTCTATCTTACATTTAAATGTCACGATTAGCAATTAGGCCTTCTAGTTTAACCTGACCGAGCAAATTACCCAGAAAATAAAACCTTTTTGGCAAATTACAATTAACCAGTACATATCAGGCTATATCAAAAGGCTATATGTTAATTTATTAATTCAACAGTATCAGCATTTGATCAAATTAGCTCTCTAGTAATATTATTTAAGCAACTATTCCTTTGAAAAATAATTAATTATTCCGTGAGAAAGTGTTTATTTTTCAAACCTCTTGGTACAGCAGTAGCTAGGCATTCATTACAACTTGTGATTCTTCTCTTCTAGACGTTCCTAGTCTTCTGCTATTGTGCCCCCATTTTAAAACATATTTCGAAGCACACATCTTTATTTTGTAATGATAGGAAAGGTATGTTAGATTGTTTAGATAATTGTAATATTAAATACAAAAAAGGGACCTTTTTATGGGTATTGCGCATCAGCGATCTGGAGCAGGAATACCCTGAGCTAAAATAACATTATCCTATTTTTATGTAGGTCCTTTGGACCGATTCTGCCATCTTCGTAGTGCTATAACAAGTCTTATTCATACCCTGGTAGCAGGTGTACTCATGATTCACACATTAATTCCTACTTAAGTCCTAGTTTGAAGTTTAATTAATGAACTAAACCAATGCTTCTTTGTAAATAATATTGTTAGTCTTTCCTGTAGGAGCTAGTCTGAACACATTGGCCCTCATTCTGACTCAGGCGTTAAGGGGTTTACGGCGCCGTAAACGGCGCCGACCCTTAACGCCTGATTACAAGGTTCCCTTTGCGGGATGGCTTTTAACGGCTGCTTTTTTGCAGCCGTTAAAATCCATGCCGCAAAGGGACCTTGGCGATGATTACGGCACCGTAATTTACGGTGCCGTAATTATCGCCTTTCCCTATTCCCATTATGCCCTATGGGGCGAAAATGGGAATGGGGAAGTGTAAAATGGGAAATGGGGATTTACCGCCCCACTCACCTTGGAATGGGGCGGTAAATCCGCAAACCACCATGGCGCAAACATAGTTTACGCCATGGCGGTAAGGGTACGACCCAGGCGGTAACTTACCGCCTGGGTCGTAATGAGGGCCATTGTCTTTGTTCCTAACTCTGGAGCGAGCCACATAAAGCTGACCATGAGAAAAGCATGAATCCCGTAAATCGATTCCAGCTACTTTGAGTTGTAGTGTTGAGATTGCACAACATTATTGGTGTCCTGAGGCAGCAGCAACCTCAACATTAGTACCGTACAACTAGGGCTATAGCATGTAAGCTTAGTTATCTTGAGAAGGCACACAGATATCAACTTCCGCGGGAAATTAAGTTTCTGTAATCATCATGATAGATTTGCCATGATGGGAAAGACAACATCATTGCGGACACCATTGAGGAGACATGCACAGTTTCCTGTCACCTGTATTACTACAAAGGCACTGTTTTGTATCACCTGAATGGCTTTAAAAGTGAGAGCTGCTAATTTCTGCTAGAATGCTCACAGTGTGGACATTTTAGGAACAATGAATTGGCAGGGGTAAGCATTACAGACCGCTTAAAAAAACTATTTGAAAAATGAAATGTTATACATTCTACATTGTCTACACCATGAACACAACCCACATTCCAAATTTCAGGTTTGTAGCATGTTGAGAAGTATGCTGAACATTTCGAACAGACACACCACACAAATCCACATACGCAAGGGGTAAGCATTGCAGATCGCTTTAAAAAAATATAAAAATATATCTCTTCTATACTTTTTCATTATCTACAACATGGAACCTACCAACATGCTAAATGTCAGGTTTGTAGCATGCTGGGAAGTATGCTGAACATTTCAAACAGACACGTACGTATTTCTAAATATGCCATGGGTAAACATTTCAAACCATCTACAAAAAAATAGAAAAATGCATATCTTAAACTTTTTAAATTGTCTACACCACGGAACCACACGCCAAATTTCAGGTGTGTATCATGTTGGGAATAACGCAAAACATTTTGAACGGACACACATAAATCCACATATGGCAGGGGTAAGCATTGCAGACCGCTTATCTTTTATTCTTTATACATTGTCTACACCATGGAACCTACCCACATGCAACATTTCAGGTTTGTAGTATGTTGGGAAGTATGCTGAATATTTCGACCAGACCCACAAACATTTTCCCTATACATATATATATATACTACATGGACGCGGTAGCGTCAATGTAGTTATGGTTAAGTTGATGTTTTCATAGGAAGAACATTTTTTGGGCGGCTTATAGCTTCTCTCCCTCTGGACCAATCCTCACCAACCTTTGCAAAAAAAGTATATGGCCCACTATTGCAAAGTTTGGAGAGGTTTGGTCCAGGGAGGGCAAAGTTATAGGGGGGTCCCAAAACTTGTGTTTTTTCCCATAGACATAATGGGAAAAAACTTTGCGCATGCCTACAGCCCAAACCGCTGGACGGATTTACACCAAATTTGCGGCAGGAGTGGGGGCTTGGTCCCGAAAGCGTGCTTTTGCAAATTTGGTGTAAATCCGTCCAGTAGTTTTTTTTTAAATGACCAAAACATAAGGCAAAATAATTAGTGATATCTCCGTTCGCGCCGCGGACGGACTTCCCGGTTCGCTGCACGGACAACGCCCCAATTGGCCGAGTGGCTTGTGTGATGTCCGCGGACATACGACATGTTCGCTGATAGGACGGCGTGGGGCATGGAGCGCGTCAGATTTTATGTGGCGCCCGCCATCTTGCATTCACCGTTGACCGCGGACAGTGCGGTGAAACTTGGATTAAAAATTGTATTTAGTGGAGTGTGTTGGTGTGTAAGAGTGTTTGGGGAGGGTGAGGGAGAATGAGATAGGTTCAATGTTCTGTTTTGTATGTGCTAGCGCTTTTGTTGTGTTTGATTTGTCTGCGGACAACACGGCTGTTCTGAAATTTTGTAAATAAACTAAATGGTGGGGTGTTCTGAGGAATGAGTATGTGTCCGTTTTGTTCGCAAGCAAACTAAAATTGAGCTAAGAACACTCGCGGTGTCCTTAAATGTTCGTACATAAAAAAAATGGGGGTGTCCTGAGGACGCTGTCCGTATTATACTCTGGCAAGTTGAATGTGTTCTAAGAACACTTGCGGTGTCCCAAAATGTTTGCAATTAAACAAAATGGGGGTGTTCTGAGAACGTTGTTCGTATTGTTCGTTGTCAGGTTGAAAGAGTTCTAAGAACCCTCCTTATGTCCGCTGATAGTACAATTTCCTATGGGCCTTACCCGACTTTTTGTCCACTAAAGAAACGATAAATCAGGCTGCTGTGCGCCGACATTATGTTAATATCCTATCACTTGCGCCATCGACCTGGCTGGCCTGCTTTTGCGACACTAAATCTTATGTCCCGTCCATAAGCCTGACATTATCAAAGCATTCATATTCCCATCCTCTCTCCGTGACATTACAGGGTGCGTAGCCAAATTCGCTCAGTCGTCTCCAGTCCTACGCGACTTTACACAGAACCCGGAAAACAACACACATCATCTCACAACACAGCGCGCCACAATTCAGAATATGAAACTGTAGGCCTCATTACAACCCAGGCGTTAAGGGTTTAACGGCGCCATCAGCGCCGTTAACGTCAGCGCCGTTAACCCTTAACGCCTGATTACCATTTTAACGCCTGCTTTTAGCAGGCGTTAAAATGCAAGGCGCTAACCCGCCTTGGTGCTAATTACGGGACCGTAATTTACGGTGCCGTAATCAGCGCCTTGCCCACTCCCATTATGCCCTATGGGGCAAAAATGGGAATGGGGAAGGGTAACTGGGGAATGGGGATTTACCGCCCCACTCACCTTGGAATGGGGCGGTAAATCCACCATCCACCATGGTATAAACATTTACACCATGGTGGTAAAGTAGGGAACTTACCGCCTGGGTTGTAATGAGGCCCTGTGATTTAAAAGCAAACAGCAAGATTGTACAGTTCGTAAAGTACATTTATTTGACATCAAATGTTTAGAGAATATTCAGCGATTTGCATTTGTCTTTTTTGTCGATCCGCAAAAAGTTCATCTTGAGCCAGGCGCTGTTCCTTTTGTGGTACAGAGGGTGTTAGATCAGCTTACAACACAGTGCGCCACAATTCAGAATATGAAACTGTGGTGTAAAAGTAAATAGCAAGATTGTAAATTTGGTAAAGTACATTTATTTCACATCAAATGTTTAGAGAATATTAAGCGATTTGCATTTGTCTTTGCTGTCGATCAGCAAAAGTTCATCTTGAGCCACGCGCTGTTCCTTTGAGGTACACAGGCTGTTGGTTTATGATAAAAGAAGCAAATGGTCGCACTGATAATCGGAAGGCTGCTCCAACAATGAGGCATTAGACCACCATAATGGTTGGTATGTTACATTGACAATATGGAAGGATGTACCTGTTTTAAAAAACATACATTAGTCTCACCAGCCGATCTTCATTAAAAATATAGTGATGTCATAAATGACATTTGTGATGTCCTGGGTGTTAGTGTTAGCAGTGCACAGTGGCGCAAGTTGTGGTTGCTTATCTTACCATAACTGCCGAATTTCAGGGGTTTTTCGGTTTTACTTTGAACCATACCGTCCCTTTAACAAAGTTTTTCACTGAATATATATATATATATCACTGACAAAACTTTGTTAAAGGGATCTTATGGTTAAATTGCACTAATAAAAACCTATGAAATTCCACTAAAAAGTTTTATTAAAGGGACGTTATGGTTACAAGTAAAACCGAAAAACCTCAGAAATTTGGCAGTTATGGTAAGCAAAGCAACCATAACTTGCGCCACCACTGTGTCCTGCTAGGACTAACACTCAGGTCATCAAAGATGACATCACAAATGTGCCCCTCTACAGAGCCCCTCTTCCCTTTCCATGGCAGCCTGCAGAAGGCGAAGAGAGAACCCTATTACCAAATTACCACAAGCACAATTTGTTTTCCCTTTCAAACATATGACACTTTTGAATAACTTTACCACACAGCCGGTACCAGGTGGACATGGCCACTTTAACCCCATTAGTCATTCCTTGTGGTCATGGCCAGTAGCCAGATTGTCCAGGTCATGACCTTATGCCGTGACCCGGACAATCTGGCCACTTCCCAAGGACACAGGCTATACCTCAGCCACCAAAAGTATACCACCATGTTTTGTACCTACATCATGACACTTGTCAAAAAATAAAACACTGGCACATTTGCAAAACCATGATTTAAGGTAATTGCCAATGCTCCTTGGATGAGCTTGCTGGAAATCTGCCCATGTTTTATTTTTTCAAAAGTGTCCAAATGTATGTATGACAAAACCCATTCAGACTTTACACAAACATTCAAGGTTGGGTCTATAATCTTTCTGGAAACTTTTTTCCACATTCATCAATCAGCAACAAAGTTTTAAGCTATTTAAAAATGTTGAGACCCTCTTTAATTTAACCCTTCTTGACAAAATCCCACCAAACTTTACAAAAACATTTGTATCTAGATCTAAAATGTTTTTGCAAACCTTTTTGTAGATTCGTAAAATGGCACCACATTTACAAGCCTGTACAATATTTTGGGACCCCCCTCTAATTTTGCCCCCTTTTATCAGAATCACACACAACTTTGCAAAAGCATTCAGAATCAGGTCTAGAAGAGAGTTCCAATTCATGCAGTTTCATTGGGTGTCGCCAAAGTTATAAGCCATCCAGAAATTGCTTTTCACCAACCCTGTAATGCAGAAATAGGCATAGATTTCCCCAAACATCTGAAGTGTTCGGAAACATCACAGGACCGTACCCGAACATCCGGACTGTTTGCAGACTTTGCGGGGGAAAAAACACTGTTTTTTGGCTTCTTATGGCCATATCCCATCCCATCCTCATCACCCCTCACCTCCACAGAGATTGTTTGGCAAGTTTGACAAGTGCAATGTTATGTTTTTTTATATGTTTTTACTGCGATGTCCATGGACAACGGCCGCTGTCTGCAAATCCAGCATGGCAGGCTTTTCCAAAAATCTGACACACTTCACGCGTTTCACCATCCAATAAGTGGGCGCCTACAATACTGAACAGGGAAGTGGGTCGTCGGACCGAACCCATATATCACTAATTATGTTTACCTGCTTTTAGCCTGTTTTAAAGAAAACTACTGGACAGATTTACACCAAATTTACAAAAGCATGCTTTCGGGACCAAGCTGAGCTCCTGCTGCACATTTTGTGAAAATACATCCAGCGGTTAAGGCTGTAGGAGTGAGCAAAATTGTTTTGCCATCCATTGCGTCTATCGAAGAAAAAAAATGGTGGGACCACCATATAACTTTGCCTTCCCTTGGCAAAACCTCACCAAACTTACCATATACTTTTTATGCATAATTTGGTAAGGATTTGTCCAGGGGGAGCGAAGTAAAAGGCTGCCCAAAAAGTGCTCTTCCTAGGAGTTGAGCAACTTAACCAATAACTACACGGCCACTACCGCAGGCCGTGTAATAGATAGTGAAATGTTATATATTTAATGCATGGACCATGGAACGATGCAGGGCTGAGTATGCCATAGTGGGACTACTACTTTCAAATCTCAGCCTAACTGCTTTTTGTGTATAGTTAAAAGTGTGATTGCAAAGATTGCTATATTGCACAGGAAGGATTATACAGCCAAACAAAAAAAATCTCAAAATAGTATAATGAGATAAGGAGCTGTAGTGCATGAACCTTTCAATGCTTTATGTACAAATTTGCTTGGCATCATTAGCAAAAATGTCCTACTGCAAAAAAAAAACAAAAAAAAAAACATATTCTTTCAGTGCATGTTTGCACTAGTAGAAAGTTTCTGTAATGAGGCCCTTCTTAATAAATCTATCAGTGTGGTCTTAGCCCCTACTAAGAAGGCAGTGCATCAGAATACTTTCCCTGTTGGTGGCTGACCTGCTGAATGGCCTCTGCAGTCTCACAGCTTGGCAAACTGTAACACTCCTCCATCAAGGAAAGTTGGGAGATTCCCTTGAATTGAAAATGGGGTCTATATAATGCAAGTGGATGCTATTATCATCTGTACATACCCTGTTGTGGTCCACCAAACCAATATAAAAAGACCAGGCTTTAGGGGCACTAAAAGGGACCATGATACATATATCACTCCTTTAAACATTTGCATCATGTTATGATTAGCAACCATTCCGAAACACCTCGTGGGATGTTTCAGTAACTGAATTTAGCTCATCCTTTTAGTTTGTGAAATGGCGTTAGGAAGCAGGCGCATCTTCTAAACTGCTAATAGTGGGCAAGTACTTCAAAGCTTGATCCGATGAATTATAATCTTTAAGGAGACTGGCACAAAGAACTATGGGATGGCTAGTTGGAGAAGCAAAACTGGTAGGCTGGAAGCGGTGAAGCAGGTCTGACCTTGTAGATTCATTCAAATTGAAGGCAGGTATATGTCAGGCTGCCTCCTTGGTGATGGTAAGTTCATCTACATATCAGGATTGTGCTTCTAGAATGCCAATATTGAGGGGGTATAGTCAATCATATTTTCAACCTTTGACTTTTTGAAACTGGTTTGGCAAGAGTAGGGTCAAATACCATATTGAGATTGTGCGTTATCACAATTAACGAGGAACGGGCAGAATTTTACATGCGATAAGGGTACTCACAGACATTTATGGAGCTGTGAGGATTGAGATTTTAGGTTGCTCATCACAGTAGGTCCAGCCATGCGTCATTGTTTGGTTTGTGGGGCTCTAGCTTTGTCAGTCAGGTATCAGTAAAGGTCCTTGGGAAAGTGAAAGGTGGAGTCAGGTCTAGATTTTTTTACCCCCCACCCACCATCTCTATGGGTGGAAAGAATGTGAGTCTGCTATTTGGACTAATCACCTATGAAGCTGAAGTACATGTTTAGCAGCCCTGTTTGTTTGTTGAAAATATGTGTGCATTTAAATGTATAGATCTTCCTCACTTTCCCATTCAGAAATTTCCCTTCAGGACAACAATTTTGGGATCATTGTGGATATGATTTGGATCCATTAAATATTCAACTCTACTCTCCTTTACACATCTCCTGATGTTGTATCCATAGAGATTCATGTTTAGTTGTTGGCTATTTCCCCCTACATAAAAGTACCCTCCTTACTCCATCAGGGGTTTCATGCACAAATCAAATACACAGCATTGTTGAATCCACATGTAAAACGCCCCACAATGCTATTGTTCTGGCCCGTGACAAATATTGATTGCATACAAATTGTAAATATGTGACCAGGCTATGATCTCAGTGACTGGCTAGCGATCATTGACTCACTGGCTAGCGATCATTGACTCTTGGCAAGAACAAGACAGTGTTCTGGATGCATACTTATAATTCAGGTCAGAAGTGATTTTTCCTGGCTGAGTTGTAGTGTACAACATAACATGTTTACTATTTCGAGGAACTATGTGCATTAATGCCTATTGACTTGGACAAGTTTTATCAAACACATATTGAGATGCTTATTCACATATGTGAGTTCAGACCTATTGGCTTTTTCATGTATTCATTGCAAACACAAGTAACATACACAAAACTGTTGAAACCTTTTCAAATGCATTTGATGCTGATTTTGAAATGTGGAAACAGCCAGATAATTATTTGGTCCAGGCTAACTAAATAGAGAATGAAGACCTACAAAGGGGTTCACTTCTGACTTGTATGGCTTAAATATCATTCCATGAAGACATTGCTTAATTATCAATACACAAAACATACCAAGGTTACTCGTTAAAACTCATATGTTATTTTCTTAAAAGGATTAAGTCTGCACTGTAAGATAACCACATGTACATTCAATCACAAATTAGTAAAATTATTCTGATTTTATCTCCTCTCCGTCTCCTTGTCTTTCTGCGGCTAGGGCTGAATTGATGGACGCAACCTTCACTAATTTATTCAGAACGAACTTTGCTTCATCTCTCAACCTTCTCTTTGCTATCTCTTTTTCCCTCTATTTGATCCTTCTACAATGATGTACTACTATGCTCTGAATCTCCAGCAAGCCTTTGGCTTCTATCCCAGCTATTTTATCCAAGGACTTCTGTACCTCTTTCGGGAGCCCCTGCTTAAGTATACAGTAGAATAGGGCGGTGGATTGGTCCCACGCCGTGCCCGTTTCTGATCTCCATAAATCCTGCACCCATAGTGCATTGCATTACTAAATCTAAGTCTGGGGTGTCTGGGAAGGTTCTACGCAATGCATCCCACACTTACGCCCTCACATTGTTGAATGATAACCCATCATGGCGGTCACAGTTTATTGTTATTCCCGGGAAGCGAGCCTTCACCCACACTCCGTCTGCTTGATCTCCAACTGCGGACACTAATCAACTTTTTGCATCCCCTATAGCCAAGGGCACCCATGCTGTGTTCTTTTCAAATGTGTGTATCCACTTCCCCACCCCAGCCGAAAGTGGAGGGAGTAGTTTCAACAAATTATTTTTGTCCATCTGTGCCCATGCTATGTAGTGGGGCCTCCCCACTCCCTTATGTATCAGAGGCATCTGTAGCTTTGCCTTACTTCCTTTCTTGCTTACCGTTACCTTCTCTGCATTTCTTAATGGCATGTTTCCTACTCTTTGCCTTAGTCTTCCTTGCCATCTTGGGAGCCACTCCCCACCTTCTGGGTCCTCCCATAATGGTAGCGAATATCCTGCTGCTGCTATCCCTTCTTTGTACTCAACCAGATCACTCTATACTTAATCTATCTCACACTCTATTCTCAAAGGACCCTCCTTCTGGCCAAATATGGGACAAGCCATTGTTCATGGTATTTCTGTATTTTTTTCACTGTACAAAGGGAGGTATTAACAAATATGTGCTAACAGTATACTCCCACCCATGATGTCTTATTCCATTTTTTTTTGTGTGTTTCACTCTTGTACTGGTTATCTGACACAATGTAACCAAGAAAAATCCTTTTCCAGTACTCTCTTCAATACCGTTTGACCCATACCAAGTTAAATGTCAATAACCTTTTTTACTTACACCTTATTTCAGGAACCATAAAAGACTTTTCATCAATGCTTTTTTTATAGATTAACATAAACACACAATTACTTTGTTGACAGATGAACATAATACACTTCAACATATTGAACATGTAACATGTACTACCTTTTAATCTGAATCACCCCTGTATTTTGTTGTAATCTCGTATTCCTTATTCTTATTTTCTCATTCACTCCCCACCTTAGAGCCCCTTTATGTTACCTCTTTAAAGAATTCTGCTCACACGGAAAAAGAATATTCTAAATTACTAATCCGAGCCTACTAAATATATGAGACTCATACGTTTTTTTTCTTTTATCTCCACTTATATCTTGCACTGGTTGAGACAATGCTACACGGCGCTGCCTTCTACCCCCTTCGGAGCTAGGATCCCGTATTCCTTTTTATCTCTTCGTCCACAAAAACCTAATGGCCATATAAAGGATAGATAAAAAAAAAGCCTTACCGTTTCACTCACACAGTCCCTAATACCCAAATTTCAATTCCCCCTATTCTCTTGCCCTTAGCTTTCCACCAACTATTTCACAATTGTGCCTTTTATTTTGAGAATCTCTCAACCGGTACTCACGTGTCTGGGGTGGTCCGCTAGCCAACGTTCATGGTCTATCCACAATCGGGCCGCACCCCAACCAAGCTGTGACCCACCTCGGCGAGCACTTGGGTATTTGCAAACATGACAGGGACCCAGGGAATCTTTCTGTTTGTGAGCACACTGGTCGACCGCAGAGGCAATGGTTTTTCTGGGGGCGTCCCAGATCTCGCCGCATGGCACGGGGGCCTATCTCGGCACACACTTCTCGATCATGTCGGGGTCACCAAATGTAAAGGCTCACTCCCAACTTACCAATGCAACGTATAAAATGTAACACATCCCAATAGGGAATGAGACTAGGAGAACAGGTTGCAAGATGTATATGTCTTTATATGACAGTGGCATCCAGAGAACTGTGAGAGAACGGATCTCAACGACCGGTGGGGGGTGTCTGTACTCCCACTCCCTATATGGTGGAGGAGAGGCACAGGAGACCCCAGCCAAGATTCTCTATTCGGTAGCAATGGTCGAGCAATCAAGGCCTAGCTTCTCAGGAGGTGATGCAGGCTGGTTCTTAAGTACAGTGTATCCCCAAGCCCCCACAAAGGAATATCCACACTCTGTATTGGTTAGAACACAGTCTTTATATAATCAAAAGTTAAGGTTATGTACATTCATCATGATAACTCACTTTGTACTCCGGCAATATCTACAATGACAAATATTTACAATCCTAAAGTGGTACCACCCTAGATCTCATTGAAGTGCATGACCAATACAGTACAATGACACACAGACCAATAGAGTGAAACCAGCAATAGAGAGAGGAGAGAAAATAAGATGGTTGAGCAATAGGCAGGATACTGGCCCCTACCACTGGGCACAGTTCTGTGTGGAGATCCCCCCACCTGGGCAACCTGTAAAGAAAGATATAGCACAAGCCCAGACCATATATTGCTCTGTAAGTCTTATTCTCTCCTATAATGTTTTTACCCCCCCAATGTACCTGGTGGAGTCGAGTTCCTCGAAGAGGCGTCGACAAACGTCGAGGGACTCGCTGTTAGGCGACGGGGAATCGACGGCCCTTCTTGAATGCCTTCCCTTTCAAGCGGGAGGCACGGGGCGTCGAACGTCCGTCGACGAACGAGGTAGAACGATGTCGAAGAGGCGGCAGCTTCGTCCGAGCGGTGCTCGTCGGCGTCGGGGCATCGGCGTCCTGCAAGGCGGAGGTGTGCGGGGCACCTCGATGACAATAGTTCTGGACCGCAAAGATTGTAGAGACGGGAGCCCGGCAAGGGCGTCGAGTCGTCCGAGTCTTTGAGGTCGTCGGGTGGCGGGAAACCCACCGGCAGGTTTCTCATCGGCGCGTTGGTCGTCCTCGACTTTCTCAGGCAGGATAAGCGGTCGACGCAGCGGTCGAGAGAGTCCTTCGATTGAATGTTCTTAGGCAAAGGAGCGGACGGCTCCGGTCGTCGGCGGCACGGCGTCAAGTGGTTCCCACGGCTGGGCAACACAACTTCGCGATGTGGCCCAGAATTTATTACCCAGAACCCCAGACAAAGTGAACATTGTGTTTTTTCCCCACCAAATATCACACTTTGTCGGATTGTGGCTAATAAAAACTGGGGAAATTTGCGCAAGGCAGACCTCTGTGGATTCCCAGGGGTGTCATCTTTTGGGAAATGCATGGGGTTCCCTGTTTTCCTTGCTGGCTTCGACACCTTAGGCCAAAATCTGTAGGTTGCCCACATGAACAAAATGGTCAGTGGCAAAATGCTTTGAGTTACCAGTGGGTTACCCTTTCCTTTTGCGCCCCTGGTAGGTGCACCCACACATGTGAGGTACCGTTTTCATCGGGACACGTGTGGGGATACGGGAAGGTAGGTCATGTGTTGTTGGCGGTGTGTTTCGGTGGGTGGCCAGAGCGAAATGTCTGAGAATTATCTTCATTTCCAGGCAATTTCAGAGACATTTCCCTGTGTTCACTCATGGAAACACGTCGCCAACAACAGATGTCATACCTTCTCGCGTTCCCACAGGTGTCCCGACGAAAAAGTTAGCACACATGTTTCAGTGCACCTACTGGGGGCGCAAAAGGAAAAGGGTAACCCGCTGGTAACCCCAAGCCTTTCGCCACAGCACAATTTGTTCATGTGGGCAACCTACAGATTTGGGCCTAGGTTGTCGAAGCCAGCAAGGAAAACAGGGAATCCCATGCATTTCCCAAAAGAGGACACCCGTGGGAATGCACATAGGTCTGACTTGCGCGAATCGGCTGTTAGGCAGAATCCTGTGCAGTTCCCTTGGGGAACACTGCAAAATGATTAAGACGACAGGAGTAAGCAGTAAACCCAATTGGTAGCAGTCTGCACCACCCAGATTTACCTGATAGCTGTGACTGAGCAGTCAGACCTCTCTCAAGATGAGTAGGGCAGTATACAGAACATACACAATAGGGCCAAAAACACAGTGGGGCAAACAAACACTGACCAGAGCTTGGTATCAAAAGTATATAGTTATTTATTTAAAAAACACTTTAGGAAATACACTAAGCACTATAGATCAAAGCAAGTTCAAACACAATCAGTAAAAAAGTATACACACCTCCCTTAATAATTATTATTCAAGTCTAGGTCAAAACACCACTATTTGTAAAACGGATGCGAGCGCTTAACTTAGATGGCACTCCAATAATTAAGTTAGAGGGAGAGAAAAAGACAGGTCATGAAAATCAAACAGTTCCCAACACTTTTCTAAGACCAGAGCAAGTTAGTGAACGTAGAGTCTACTGTAGAGTCAAAGTTCATAGGCCAGGGCCACTTTAAATGGAGCAAGGCGAAATGTGCCCAAGATCACACAGTTTAAAAATGCACTCAAGTCTTTGCAAAAATGTTCAAGAGGGGTTGGTTTGATGCGAAAGATCTGCGGGTCAACCCAGTTGGAAAGCCAAGGATTTAAGGGTCACCTTTAGCGATCCGTAGAAAGGGAGGCCAGGTAGAACACAGTTCCTTTAAAAGTGAGGAAGCTCCAGCTGTGGCAGTTGTTTCTGGTACCGGGTGCAGTTTGTGGTTTCGACCAGGGAAGGAGACGATCTCATTGAGGAGGAAACTTGGAGTCGTTGCACTGGCCAGAATGAAACCAGCCGCGGAGTTTGTTCGGTTAAAAGGTGCGTTCCTTTTATTCGAGGTCCTGCTGGACTGAAGCTTGGCTATCCGGCCGCTGGGTTCTTGGCACTGGCGATTCGACCAAGGGAAGTCCTGGAAGGCAAAGGGCGAACTGGTTGTTCCCAAAAGCTCAGAGGGAGAAGACCCTTCCAGCAGAAGATCTTCTCTTGTCGTCGGGGAAGTGGTGAGGTTGTTGCAGCAGGGCTCCACCGGTGGTGTTGTCGTTGCAGATGGCTCAGCTTCTCCCCTCTTCAGATTTCTCAGGTCCAGAGGCGACTTTTGTAGTTCCAGTCCCAAAAGCCCTACTTTTATGCAGAAAAACCCCCATTCAACAGCCTAGCTGTCACTCATACATGATAAATGGTGAGCCGGTCGGCTCGCCACTGGGACATTCAGAACAGAGTGCGACTTGGGTTGCTAAGGCAACGCAGTCCAGGGTGCCAATTCCCCCACCCACACATCCTGTGAATCCCAGACAGAGTGGCACGAGTTGGAGGGCTTCTGTGGAGAAGCCCGCTGTGATGCTGGAAATGCATGGGAGGAACAGGGCCTCCGTATCCTTGTCCTTTACTGCTTTTTGTCGTGTGTTCTGTCGTGTTTTCCGCGCAGGAGTTCATGGGGGACTTCTGGCGGTGCAGCTCTCTCTCTTTTGGTTTGGTGAACGGACCCATGGGATACCCTTATGGCACCCATGGGTGGGGGGTACACCCCTGTGCACCTACTGTATGTTTTTGGGCACCTGTGGGTGGCCCGCAGAGCAGGGTATGGGCTGGTGGCAGCTCCATGCTGAATTTGACAGGTGCGCGGAGTATCCTCCATTTTGGGATACCCCGGCCCTGTCATTGGGATCAGTTGATTCCTGATGGAAAACAAGATGGCCCCTATGGCCTCATGCTTTCTATTACCTATTACCTTGTTTTCCCAAAGTCCTGGTAAGCCCTGACTCTGTCCCTTCCCCCTGACCGGCTGTTGGGTGGAAGTGCCATATATGGTGTTGTTGTGAAGGCCCGGCCAGACTAGCTGGAGCCTTCCCAGTGATGTATGTTGTGGGTACCTCCTGTGGGTGGGACCCGGGTGAATAGAGTGTGTGAAGAATATGCATTCTGTGTTGTGGATGTCTAGTATCGGGTGGTTGACACAATGACTGAGACAGCCCTGCCCAAAACCGGTATGAATGCAGTTGGGAGTGTTGAATGGCTCGGTACTTGTCCCAATACACATAACTTGTTGTGAGTGTCTGGAGAGAAGTGAATGGCCTGAATACCTTGTGTGCCTGATTGGCTGCCTGCCTGCATGAATGCCGTTAGTCGTGATTGGATGCTTGAGTGTGACCCAGAGGAATGAATGGGAGATCAACAGTATATCTGGGGACCTCTCACTGCTAGGAATCGTGTTCAGAAGCTGAAGTCCACTACTACGAGTAACTGGAGTAACTGAAGCTTGACCTTGAAGCCCCACTGGACGAGAAGAAGTGCTGTTGCTCTCCTTCACAATCTGAAAGTGCTGTTTCTCCAAGGACTGACCCCGAGAGGACCTGGTAAGGCGCCCTCTTCCCGAGCTACGAGGGATCATCGTGCACAGCTGATCTTTGCCAAGGCTCCCTGGTAGACAGACCTTCGACAGGCTGCCGACACAAGATGGGACTGCCGCGGAATCTCAAAGAGAAGCACCCGGACTTTTGTCCGCCACTGTCGATGACCGCCGTCGCCGACTGGAGCCGCTGTGCTCCCGTTTGCCTAAGAACTTAATTTGATCAACGGACGCTCTCATCTGCATCGTCACCCGCTTTATCCCGCTGGAGAAGACCTGACGGTCGACGCACCGAGGAGCATCCACTGGTGGGTTTCCCGCCACCTAAGGACCACAGAGACGCCGACGACTCGATGCCCTTCATTATCTCTTTGTGGTCCAGAACTATCGTCACCGAGGTGCCCCGCACGCCTCTTCCTTGCAGGACGCCAACGCTCTGTCGTCGACGAGCACTGCTAGGAACGAAGCTGCCACTTCACTGCCGTAGTTCAACCTCTTCTCCGTCGGACGTTCGACAACCCGTGACTCCTGCCTTAAAGGGAGGGCACTCAAGGAGGGCGGTTGATTCCCTGACACCGAACGCCAAGTTCCTCGACGCCTCTCGACGATCCGTGGCTCCTGCTTTAAAGGGAGTCACTCAAGAAGGATCGGTCGACGCATCTTCGGAGAACTCTACTCCACCAGGTACATTGGGGCGGCAAAACCTTAATAGGAGGACGTAAGACTATTGAACAATATATGGACTGGGCTTGTGCTATATATCTTTATTTTACAGGTTGCCCATGTGGGGGGATCTCCACACAGAACTGTTTCTAGGTAACGGGGCCAGCATTCTGCCTATTGTTTCAACCATTTTACATTCCTTCCTATCGCTGGTTTCCTCATTATTGATCTGTGTGACATTTTAACCGTACAGTTGATGCACTTTAATGAGATTCGATAACATTGGTGGTAACACTTTAGAATTGTATATATTTATCATTGTTGACTTCCGCGTACAAAGTGTGTTATTGTGATCGTGTACATGCCTTTGAATATTAATTATATAAAGACTGTGTTTTCAGTAATACAGTGTGTGGACATTCCTTTGTGGGGGTTCGGGGACTACACTGTACTTAAGAACCAGCCTGCATCACCTCCTGAGAAGCTAGGCCTTGATTACTCGTCCATTGCTACCTTATAGAGAATCTTGGCTGGGGTCCTCTGTGCCTCTCCTCTACCATATAGAGAGCAGAAGTACAGACACCCCCTACCAGTCTTTACACCCGCCAAAAAGTGGAACAAAGGGCCCGACCTTGGTTGGAGTTACAGAGACGGACACATACGCCATTTTGTAAAAGAGTTCTGGCGAAAAGACCCAACCAGTGATTTTATATTAATTAAATACACCGGCGGCATCTTTACAATGCACCAAAAAGTGGTGCGTTTAAAATGAATGGGAAAATCCCATAGGAAATATTCTGGTGGAATATTTCGTGTGGTAACCACTGCCACCAGCCAGAAACTCAACAAGGTGGGACTGGACAGTGCCCCCTTGGAAACAGACCAGGGGCATTCTAATTAACCCCATCCAGTACTTCCACAATATGATTGTTTGTACTGTTTCTGTTCACAATTTTGGACTAATAAAGCCAATGGTGACTTTACATGCCCTGGGAGACAGTAGCCAGTTCCAGGGCATGGAGTCTATGTTTGGGGGTCACTATGACACCCCTGTGTTACTGCACTGAGGGTGCTGTGTAACACATTTACCAAAACAGATGATACCCTATGGAGTAAAAGACCCCATAGCCCATAAGCACATACCAAGGCGAAGACATACCTCAAATCATGCCTAAGAGTGGGAAGGAAAGCGTCTCACTCTTAGCAGGAGAAAAAAATAAACCCCAAAAATCCAGCAAAGCTGCTGGGGGAATCACTAGGTTTGGGAAATTAGTCTTATAAGAGAATTCTCCCAAACAGCGGCCCAGAAGTTATTGCCCAGAACCCCAGACAAAGTGAACATTTTGTTTTTTCCCCACCAAATATCACACTTTGTCGGGGATTGTGGCTAATGAAAACTGGGGCAATTTGCACAAGGCAGACCTCTGTGGATTCCCACAGGTGTTCTCCTTTGGGAAATGCATGGGGTTCCCTGTTTTCCTTGCTGGCTTCGACACCCTAGGCAAAAATATGTAGGTTGCCCACATGAACAAAATGGTCAGTAGCGAAAGGCTTGGGGTTACCAGTGGGTAAGCCTTTTCCTTTTGCGCCCCCGGTAGTTGCACCTACACATGTGAGGTACCGTTATCATTGGGACACGTGTGGGGACACGGGAAGGTAGGCCATGTGTTGTTGGCGGTGTGTTTCGATGGGTGCGCCGAGGGAAATGTGCGGGAAAATGCGTTTTATTGCCGACATTTCGGAATTTGCGGGGGTGTCTGGGTAATATATTCTGGTCCGATTTGCGCAAATCATATCTCTGCTGATTCCCACGGGTGTCTTCTTTTCGGAAATGCATGGGGTTCCCTGTTTTCCTTGGTGACTTGGACACCCGAGGCCCATATCTGTATGTTGTGTTTGTCTGGAGAAAGTGTCAAATTCAGGTGTCGAAACAGACTTGGGGTTACCTGTGTTTTAGGCTTTCCCCTGGGCGAACAGGTAGTTGCACCCACATATGTGAGGTACGGTTTTCATTGTGACACCTGTGGGAACGGGGGACAGTAGGCCATGTGTTGTGTGCAGTGTGTTTCGATAGCTGCGCCGAGTGAATTGTGCGGAAAATGCTTTTTTTTTTCCTACATTTCAGCCTTTGCGGGGTTTACTGGGTAATAAATTATGGGCCGATTCGCAAAAATCATAACCTCTGCGGATTCCCACAGGTGTCCTCTTTTCGGAAATGCATGGGTTTCTCTGTTTTCCTTGCTGGCTTGGACACCGGAGGCCCATATCTGTATGTTGTGTTCGTCTGGAGAAAGTGTCAAATTTAGGTGTCGAAACAGACTTGGGGTACCTGTGTTTTAGGCTTTCCCCTTGGCGCCCAGGTAGGTGCACCCACACATGTGAGGTACCGTTTTCATCGGGACACCTGTGGGAACCCGGGATGGTAGGCCATGTGTTGTGTGTAGTGTGTTTCGATGGCTGCGCCGAGTGAATTGTGCGGAAAATGCGTTTTTTTCCACACATTTCGGCCTTTGCAGGGGTTACTGGGCAATAAATTATGGCCCGATTTGCACACATCATAACCTCTGCGGATTCCCACGGGTGTCCTCTTTTCGGAAATGCAAGGGGTTCCCTGTTTTCCTTGGTGGCTTGGACACCGGAGGCCCATATCTGTATGTTGTGCTTGAATTGTGCAGAAAAAGTGTTTTTTTACCACATTTTGGACATTGTGGGGGTGTCTGGGTAAACAATTCTGGGCCGATTTGCGCAAATCATACCTCTGCGGATTCCCACAGGTGTCCTCTTTTCAGAAATGCATGGGGCTCCCTGTTTTCCTTGGTGGCTTGGAAACCCGAGGCCCATATCTGTATGTTGTGCTTGTCTGGAGAAAGTGTCAAATTTAGGTGTCGAAACAGACTTGGGGTTACCTGTGTTTTAGGCTTTCCACTTGGCACCCAGGTAGGTGCACCCACACATGTGAGGTACCGTTTTCATCGGGACACCTGTGGGAACCCGGGACGGTAGGCCATGTGTTGTTGGCGGTGTGTTTTTATGGGTGCGCCGGGAAAATGTGCAGAAAATGCGTTTTCTTTCCCACATTTCGAATTTGCGGGGCTGTCTGGGTAGTAGATTCCTGGCAGATTTGAGCAAATCATACCTCTGCGGATTCCCACGGGTGTCCTCTTTTCGGAAATGCATGGGATTCCCTGTTTTCCTTGGTGGCTTGGACACCCGAGGCCCATATCTGTATGTTGTGCTTGTCTGGAGAATGTGTCAAATTCAGGTGTCGAAACAGACTTGGGGTTACCTGTGTTTTAGGCTTTCCCCTTGGCGCCCAGGTAGGTGCACCCGCACATGTGAGGTACTGTTTTCATTGTGACACCTGTGGGAACGGGGGACAGTAGGCCATGTGTTGTTGGCGGCGTGTTTCGATGGCTGCGCCAAGTGAATTGTGCGGAAAATGCGTTTTTTTCCACACATTTCGGCCTTTGCGGGGGTTACTGGGTAATATATTATGGGCCGATTTGCACAAATCATAACCTCTGCGGATTCCCACGGGTGTCCTCTTTTCGGAAATGCATGGGGCTCCTTGTTTTCCTTGGTGGCTTGGAAACCCGAGTCCCATATCTGTATGTTGTGCTTGTCTGGAGAAAGTGTCAAATTTAGGTGTCGAAACAGACTTGGGGTTACCTGTGTTTTAGGCTTTCCCCTTGGCGCCCAGGTAGGTGCACCCACACATGTGAGGTACCGTTTTCATTGTGACACCTGTGGGAACGGGGGACAGTAGGCCATGTGTTGTGTGCAGTGTGTTTCGATGGCTGCGCCAAGTGAATTGTGCGGAAAATGCGTTTTTTTCCACACATTTCGGCCTTTGCGGGGGTTACTGGGTAATATATTATGGGCCGATTTGCACAAATCATAACCTCTGCGGATTCCCACGGGTGTCCTCTTTTCGGAAATGCATGGGGCTCCTTGTTTTCCTTGGTGGCTTGGAAACCCGAGTCCCATATCTGTATGTTGTGCTTGTCTGGAGAAAGTGTCAAATTTAGGTGTCGAAACAGACTTGGGGTTACCTGTGTTTTAGGCTTTCCCCTTGGCGCCCAGGTAGGTGCACCCACACATGTGAGGTACCGTTTTCATCGGGACACCTGTGGGAACCCGGGATGGTAGGCCATCTGTTGTTGGCGGTGTGTTTTTATGGGTGCGCTGGGTAAAATGTGCAGAAAATGCGTTTTCTTTCCCACATTTCCTAATTTGCGGGGGTGTCTGGGTAGTACATTCTGGGCCGATTTGAGCAAATCATACCTCTGCGGATTCCCACGGGTGTTCTATTTTCGGAAATGCATGGGATTCCCTGTTTTCCTTGGTGGCTTGGACACCCGAGGCCCATATCTGTATGTTGTGCTTGTCTGGAGAAAGTGTCAAATTCAGGTGTCGAAACAGACTTGGGGTACCTGTGTTTTAGGCTTTTCCCTTGGCGCCCAGGTAGGTGCATGTTAGGGAGAATTCTCTGTTTAGGCTGAATTTCCTAACCTAGTGAGTCGCCCAGCAGCTTTGCTGGATTTTTGGAGTTTGTTTCTCTCCATCCTGCCAAGAGTGAGACTCTTTTCTCCCACTCTTGGACATGAATGTGGTTGATTCCTGTGAATGTCAATGTGTTCTATGGGCTATGGGGTCTTTTACCCCATAGGGTCTCATGTGTTTTGCTATGTGTGTTACACCACACCCTCCGTGCCGTAACTCAGGGGCGTCCTAGAGGATCCCCACCATAGACTCCATACCCCGGGACTGACTACTGTCTCCCAGGGCATGTAAAGTCACCATTGGCTTTACTAGACCTAAATTTACTAACAGAACTAGTACAAACCATCCTATTGTGGACGCACTAGTAGGAGTATTTCGATTAATCCTGGGTCTGTTATTCGAGGGGGCACTGTCCCATCCCCCCTCGTCGAGTTTTGGCTGGTGGCAGTGGAAACTACTTGTTATATTCGACCCCGAATATAACTCTATGGGATTCTTCCCATTGTTGGAGGCTAATACTTTTTACCGTTAGTCTCTAACATACCGCCGGTTTATTTGTATTAAATAAATCTACCGGTCGGTATTTTCTGCCAGAACTCGGTTTTTAAAATGGCGTCTGTGTTCACCTCTGTAACTCCGAACCAAAGGTTGAGCCCTTTATTCTACTTTTGGCGGGCTTCTACACAGAAGCCCTCCAAAGTGGTGCCATTCTGTCTGTTTACCACAGGGAGTGTGGGATGGGGTTTAGGCACCCTGGACTGAGTTGCCTTGCCAACTCAAGTCGCACTCTGGTGTGATTGGCCCAAGTGGTGAGCCACCCCGCTCACCACTTAGCGTGTTTTGATTGACAGCTAGGCTGAATGAATGGGGGTTTTCTGCATAAAAGCAGGTCTTTTGGGACTGGATCTTCAGAAGTCGCCACATGACCTAAGAATCTGACGAGGGTAAAGCTGAGCCAACCTGCAATGACAACACCTCCGGTGGAGCCCTGCTGAACCGACTCACCACTTCCCCATGACAGAGGAGGTCTCCAGGCTGGAGAGTCTTCTTCCCCTGACTGGTGGGAACAACCAGTCCCTTTGCTTTTTCTTCGCTTCCAGGGCGCAGTGGTCGAATTGCCAGTGCTGAGCACCCTGGCAACCGGATAGCCACTAGCCCATACCGCGACCATTGGTGGTGCCTTGTGACAGAGCACTCCGCGGCTGGTCTCTTCCCTGGTGGTGCAACGATCTTCAACTTTCCTTCGTCGACGAGATCCTCTCATCTCTTGGCAAAGCCCTGACTTGCATCCACCACCAGGACCAACTGCCCCCGCCGGAGCTGTCTCTCCACATACAAGGTACCGTGTCCGCCTGGCTTCCCTGTTGACGGTTAGCGTGAGGTGTATTAATCCTTGCCTACCCATCGGGTCGCCTCCAGACCTTCTTAACTGTTTGTTCTAAACTGGTCCAACCTTTCTGTGACAATTTGCTACAAAGACTTGAAGTGCATTTATACTGTGATACTTTTTTGGGACATATCGCCTTGCCTCTCTCCGAGTGGGCCTGGCCTCTGAACTTTGTGATCCACAATAGACCCTGCCTTACTTGCCTTGTATTTGCTTCGTAAAAGAGTTGGTACCGAGTTGGTTTCATACCCTGGCTTTTCTCTCCCGTTCTAACGAATATTAGAGTGCCATCTAGGTTAAAGCATTCACCTCTATCTGCAAATAAGTTGTGCCGTTGAACCTAGACTTGTCGAACGTTTGTTAGAGGAGTGATATACGTATAGTAATTGTAATTGAAGTTGTTTGCCATATTAGTGCCAGTGTGTTTTTCATAGATGTATTTTTATAAATAAATAACTATATATCTTTACACCCAAGCTCTGTTCCGTGTCTGCTTGTTCTACTGTGTAAATTGCCCTATTTTGTATACTCCACATACCACCTAACTCTTCTTGAGGGAAGTCTGACTGCTCAGCCACAGCTACCAAGGGAATCTGTGTGGTACAGACTGCTACCAAGTGGGTTTACTGCCAAACACCTGTAGGCCTAAATCTTTTGCAGTGGTCCAAGAGGGAACTGCACAGGTTTCCGCTTAACAGTGCACCCACACATGTGAGGTACCATTTTCATAGGGACACCTGTGGGAACCCGGGACGGTAGGCCATGTGTTGTTGGCGTTGTGTTTTCATGGGTGCGCCGGGTAAATGTGCAGAAAATGTGTTTTGTTTCCCACATTTCCTAATTTGCGGGGGTGTCTGGGTAGTACATTCTGGGTCGATTTGAGAAAATTATACCTCTGCGGATTCCCACGGGTGTCCTCTTTTCGGAAATGCATGGGATTCCCTGTTTTCCTTGGTGGCTTGGACACCCGAGGCCCATATCTGTAGGTTGTGCTTGTCTGGAGAAAGTGTCAAATTCAGGTGTCGAAACAGACTTGGGGTTGCCTGTGTTTTAGGCTTTCCCATTGGCGCCCAGGTAGGTGCACCCACACATGTGAGGTACCGTTTTCATTGTGACACTTGTGGGAACGGCGGACAGTAGGCCATGTGTTGTTCGTGGCGTGTTTCGCTGGGTGCGCCGAGTGAATTGTGCGGAAAATGCGTTTTCTTTCCCACATTTCGGACTTTGCGTGGGTTCCTGGGTAATAAATTCAGGGCCGATTTGCGCAAATCATACCTCTGCGGATTCCCACGGGTGTCCTCTTTACGGAAATGCATGGGGTTCCCTGTTTTCCTTGGTGGCTTGGATACCAGAGGCCCATATCTGTATGTCGTGCTTGAATTGTGCTGAAAAAGCATTTTTTTGCCACATTTTGGACAATGCGGGGGTGTCTGGGTAAACAATTCTGGGCCGATTTGCGCAAATCATACCTCTTCAGATTCCCACAGGTGTCCTCTTTTCGGAAATGCATGGGGCTCCCTGTTTTCCTTGGTGGCTTTGAAACCCGAGGCCCATATCTGTATGTTGTGCTAGTCTAAAGAAATTGTCAATTTCAGGTGTCATAACAGACTTGTGGTTACCTGTGTTTTAGGCTTTCCACTTGGCGCCCAGGTAGGTGCACCCACACATGTAAGGTACCGTTTTCATTGTGACACCTGTGGGAACTGGGGACAGCAGGCCATGTGTTGTTGGCGGTGTGTTTCGATGGCTGCGCCGAGTGAATTGTGCGAAAAATGTGTTTTTTTCCCCACATTTCAGACTTTGCAGGGGTGTCTCGGTAATAAATTCTGGCCCGGTTAGTGCAAATCATACCTCTGCGGATTCCCACGTGTGTCCTCTTTTTGGAAATGCATGGGGTTCCCTGTTTTCCTTGGTGGCTTGGACACCGGAGGCCCATATCTGTATGTCGTGCTTGAATTGTGCTGAAAAAGCATTTTTTTCCCACATTTTGGACATTGCGGGGGTGTCTGGGTAAACAATTCTGGGCCGATTTGCGCAAAATATACCTCTTCAGATTCCCACAGGTGTCCTCTTTTCGGAAATGCATGGGGCTCCCTATTTTCCTTGGTGGCTTTGAAACCCGAGGCCCATATCTGTATGTTGTGCTTGTCTGGAGAAAGTGTCAAATTTAGGTGTCGAAACAGTCCTGTGGTTACCTGTGTTTTAGGCTTTCCCCTTGGCGCCCAGGTAGGGGCACCCACACATGTGAGGTACCGTTTTCATCAGGACACCTATGGGAACGCTGGACGGTAGGCCATGTGTTGTTGGCAGCGTGTTTCGATGGGTGCGCCGAGTGAAATGTGCAGAAAATGCGTTTATTTCCCCACATTTTGGACTTTTCAGGGGTGTCTGTTTAATAAAATCTGTGCCGATTTGCACAAATCATACCTCTGCAGATTCCCAAGGGTGTCCTCTTTTCGGAAATGCATGGGGTTCCCTGTTTTCATTGGTGTCTTGGACACCCGAGGCCCATATCTGTATGTTGTGCTTGTATGGAGAAAGTGTCAAATTCAGGTGTCGAAACACGCTTGGAGTTACCTGTGTTTTAGGCTTTCCCCTTGGCACCCAGGTAGGGGCACCCACACATGTGAGGTACCGTTTTCATCGCGACACCTGTGGGAATGGCGGACAGTAGGCCATGTGTTGTTGGCGGTGTGTTTCGATGGCTGCGCCGAGTGAATTGTGCGAAAAATGTGTTTTTTCCCCCACATTTCAGACTTTGCAGGGGTGTCTCGGTAATAAATTCTGGCCCGGTTAGTGCAAATCATACCTCTGCGGATTCCCACGTGTGTCCTCTTTTTGGAAATGCATGGGGTTCCCTGTTTTCCTTGGTGGCTTGGACACCGGAGGCCCATATCTGTATGTCGTGCTTGAATTGTGCTGAAAAAGCATTTTTTTCCCACATTTTGGATATTGCGGGGGTGTCTGGGTAAACAATTCTGGGCCGATTTGCGCAAATCATACCTCTTCAGATTCCCACAGGTGTCCTCTTTTCGGAAATGCATGGGGCTCCCTGTTTTCCTTGGTGGCTTTGAAACCCGAGGCCCATATCTGTATGTTGTGCTTGTCTGGAGAAAGTGTCAAATTTAGGTGTCGAAACAGTCCTGGGGTTACCTGTGTTTTAGGCTTTCCCCTTGGCGCCCAGGTAGGGGCACCCACAGATGTGAGGTACCGTTTTCATCGGGACACCTATGGGAACGCGGGACGGTAGGCCATGTGTTGTTGGCAGCGTGTTTCGATGGGTGCGCCGAGTGAAATGTGCAGAAAATGCGTTTATTTCCCCACATTTTGGACTTTTCAGGGGTGTCTGTTTAATAAAATCTGTGCCGATTTGCACAAATCATACCTCTGCAGATTCCCAAGGGTGTCCTCTTTTCGGAAATGCATGGGGTTCCCTGTTTTCATTGGTGTCTTGGACACCCGAGGCCCATATCTGTATGTTGTGCTTGTTTGGAGAAAGTGTCAAATTCAGGTGTCTAAACACGCTTGGAGTTACCTGTGTTTTAGGATTTCCCCTTGGCGCCCAGGTAGGGGCACCCACACATGTGAGGTACCGTTTTCATCGTGACACCTGTGGGAATGGCGGACAGTAGGCCATGTGTTGTTGGCGGTGTGTTTCGATTGCTGCGCCGAGTGAATTGTGCAGAAAATGCATTTTTTCCCCACATTTCGGACTTTGCAGGGGTTACTGGGTAATACATTCTGGGCCGATTGCGCATATCATAACCTCTGCGGATTCCCACGGGTGTCTTCTTTTCGGAAATGCATGGGGTTCCCTGTTTTCCTTAGTGGCTTGGACAACGGAGGCCCATATCTGTATGTTGTGCTTGAATTGTGCGGAAAATGCTTTTTTTTCCCACATTTCGGAATTTGCGGGGGTGTCTGGGTAATAAATTCTTGGCCGATTTGAGCAAATCATACCTCTGCAGATTCCCACAGTTGTCCTCTTTTAGGAAATGCATGGGGTTCCCTGTTTTCCTTGGTGGCTTGGACACCCGAGGCCTATATCTGTATGTTGCGCTTGTCTGGAGAAAGTGTCAAATTCAGGTGTCGAAACAGAATTGGGGTTACCTTTGTTTTAGGCGTTCCCCTTGGCGCCCAGGTAGGTGCACCCACACATGTGAGGTACCCTTTTGATCGGGGCACCTGTGGGAACCCGGGATGGAAGGCCATGTGTTGTTGGTGGTGTGTTTTTATGAGTGCGCCGAGTAGAATGTGCAAAAAATGCGTTTTGTTTCCCACATTTCGGATTTTGCAGGAGTGTCTGGGTAATACATTCTGGGCCGATTTGCGCAAATCATAGCTCTGCGGATTCAAACGGGTGTCCGCTTTTTGGAAATGCATGGGATTCCCTGTTTTCCTTGGTGGCTTGAACACCCGAGGCCCATATCTGTATGTTGTGCTTGTCTGGAGAAAGTGTCAAATTCAGGTGTCGAAACAGAATTGGGGTTACCTGTGTTTTACGCTTTCCCCTTGGCGCCCAGGTAGATGCACCCATACGTGTGAGGTACGGTTTTCATGGGAACACCTGTGGGAACGCAGGACGGTAGGCCATGTGTTGTTGGCGGCGTGTTTCGATGGGTGCACCGAGTGAAATTTGCGGAAAATGCGTTTTTTCCCCACATTTCGGACTTTGCGGGGGTGTCTGGGTAATAAATTCTGGGCCAATTTGCGCAAATCATTCCTCTGCGGATTCTCTCGGGTGTCTTCTTTTCGGAAATGCATGGGATTCCCTGTTTTCCTTGGTGGCTTGGAACCCCTAGGCCCATATCTGTATGTTGTGCTTGTCTGAAGAAAGTGTCAAATTCAGGTGTCGAAACAGACTTGGGGTTACCTGTGTTTTATTCTTTCCACTTGGCACCCAGGTAGGTGCACCCACACATGTGAGGTAACATTTTCATCGGGACACCTGTGGGAACGCGGACCGGTAGGCCATTTGTTGTTCACTGCATGTTTCGATGGGTACGCCGAGTGAAATGTGCGAAAAATATGTTTTTTTCCCCACATTTCGGAATTTGCGGGTGTGTCTCGGTAATAAATTCTGGCCCGATTTGCGCAAATCATACCTCTGCGGATTCCCACGGGTGTCCTCTTTTCGGAAATGCTTGGGGCTCCCTGTTTTCCTTGGTGGATTGGACACCTAAGGCCCATATCTGTATGTTGTGCTTGTCTGGAGAAAGTGTCAAATTCAGGTGTCGAAACAGAATTGGGGTTACCTTTGTTTTAGGCGTTCCCCTTGGCGCCCAGGTAGGTGCACCCACACATGTGAGGTACCCTTTTGATCGGGACACCTGTGGGAACCCGGGATGGAAGGCCATGTGTTTTTGGTGGTGTGTTTTTATGAGTGCGCCGAGTAGAATGTGCAGAAAATGCGTTTTGTTTCCCACATTTCGGATTTTGCAGGAGTGTCTGGGTAATACATTCTGGGCCGATTTGCGCAAATCATAGCTCTGCGGATTCCAACGGGTGTCCGCTTTTTGGAAATGCATGGGATTCCCTGTTTTCCTTGGTGGCTTGAACACCCGAGGCCCATATCTGTATGTTGTGCTTGTCTGGAGAAAGTGTCAAATTCAGGTGTCGAAACAGAATTGGGAATACCTGTGTTTTACGCTTTCCCCTTGGCGCCCAGGTAGATGCACCCATACGTGTGAGGTACGGTTTTCATCGGAACACCTGTGGGAACGCAGGACGGTAGGCCATGTGTTGTTGGCGGCGTGTTTCGATGGGTGCACCGAGTGAAATTTGCGGAAAATGCGTTTTTTCCCCACATTTCGGACTTTGCGGGGGTGTCTGGGTAATAAATTCTGGGCCAATTTGCGCAAATCATTCCTCTGTGGATTCTCTCGGGTGTCTTCTTTTCGGAAATGCATGGGATTCCCTGTTTTCCTTGGTGGCTTGGAAACCCTAGGCCCATATCTGTATGTTGTGCTTGTCTGAAGAAAGTGTCAAATTCAGGTGTCGAAACAGACTTGGGGTTACCTGTGTTTTATTCTTTCCACTTGGCGCCCAGGTAGGTGCACCCACACATGTGAGGTAAAATTTTCATCGGGACACCTGTGGGAACGCGGACCGGTAGGCCATTTGTTGTTCACTGCATGTTTCGATGGGTACGCCGAGTGAAATGTGCGAAAAATATGTTTTTTTCCCCACATTTCGGAATTTGCGGGTGTGTCTCGGTAATAAATTCTGGCCCGATTTGCGCAAATCATACCTCTGCGGATTCCCACGGGTGTCCTCTTTTCGGAAATGCTTGGGGCTCCCTGTTTTCCTTGGTGGATTGGACACCTAAGGCCCATATCTGTATGTTGTGCTTGTCTGGAGAAAGTGTCAAATGTAGGTGTCGAAACTGACTTGGGGTTACCTGTGTTTTAGGCTTTCCCCTTGGCGCCCAGGTAGGTGCACCCACACATGTGAGGTACCAATTTCATCGGGACACCTGTGGGAACGCAGGACGGTAGGCCATGTGTTGTTGGCAGCGTGTTTCGTGTTTCGATGGGTGCGCAGAGTGAAATGTGCGGAAAATACGTTTTTTTCCCCACATTTCGGAATTTGCAGGGGTGTCTGGGTAATAAATTCTGGGCCGATTTGCGCAAATCATTCCTCTGCGGATTCTCTCGGGTGTCTTCTTTTCGGAAATGCATGGGATTCCCTGTTTTCCTTGGTGGCTTGGAAACCCGATGCCCATATCTGTATGTTGTGCCTGTCTGGAAAAAGTGTCAAATTCAGGTGTCGAAACCGGCTTGGGCTTACCTGTGTTTTACGCTTTCCCCTTGGCGCCCAGGTAGATGCACCCACACGTGTGAGGTACGGTTTTCATCGGAACACCTGTGGGAACGCAGGACGGTAGGCCATGTGTTGTTGGCGGCGTGTTTTGATGGGTGCACCGAGTGAAATTTGCGGAAAATGTGTTTTTTCCCCACATTTCGGACTTTGCAGGGGTGTCTGGGTAATAAATTCTGGGCCGATTTGCGCAAATCATTCCTCTGCGGATTCTCTCGGGTGTCTTCTTTTCGGAAATGCATGGGATTCCCTGTTTTCCTTGGTGGCTTGGAAACCCGATGCCCATATCTGTATGTTGTGCCTGTCTGGAAAAAGTGTCAAATTCAGGTGTCAAAACTGGCTTGGGGTTACCTGTGTTTTGGGCATTCCCCTTGGTGTCCAGATAGGTGCACCCACACATGTGAGGTACCGTTTCATCGGAACACCTGTGGGAACCCGGGATGGTAGGCCATGTGTTGTTGGCGGTATGTTTTTATGGGTGCGCCGGGTAAAATGTGCAGAAAATGCGTTTTCTTTCCCACATTTCCTAATTTGCGGGGTTGTCTGGGTAGTACATTCTGGGCCGATTTGAGCAAATCATACCTCTGCGGATTCCCACGGGTGTCCTCTTTTCGGAAATGCATGGGATTCCCTGTTTTCCTTGGTGGCTTGGACACCCGAGGCCCATATCTGTATGTTGTGCTTGTCTGGAGAAAGTGTCAAATTCAGGTGTCGAAACAGACTTAGGGTTACCTGTGTTTTAGGCTTTCCCCTTGGCGCCCAGGTAGGTGCATGTTAGGGAGAATTCTCTGTTTAAGCTGAATTTCTAACCTAGCGAGTCCCCCAGCAGCTTTGCTGGATTTCTGGAGTTTGTTTTTCTCCATCCTGCCAAGAGTGAGACTCTTTTCTCCCACTCTTGGACATGAATGTGGTTGATTCCTGTGAATGTCAATGTGTTCTATGGGCTATGGGGTCTTTTACCCCATAGGGTCTCATGTGTTTTGCTATGTGTGTTACACCGCACCCTCCGTGCCGTACCACTGGGGCGTCCCAGAGGATCCCCACCATAGACTCCATACCCCTGGACTGACTGCTGTCTCCCAGGGCATGTAAAGTCACCATTGGCTTTACTAGACCTAAATTTACTAACAGAACTAGTACAAACCATCCTATTGTGGACGTACTAGTAGGAGTATTTCGATTACCCCTGGGTCTGTTATTCGAGGGGGCACTGTCCCGTCCCCCCTCGTCGAGTTTTGGCTGGTGGCAGTGGAAACTACTTGTTATATTCGACCCCGAATAGACCCCGAATATAACTCTATGGGATTCTTCCCATTGTTGGAGGCTAATACTTTTTACCGTTAGTCTCTAACATACCGCCGGTTTATTTGTCTTAAATAAATCTACCGGTTGGTATTTTCTGCCAGAACTCGGTTTTTAAAATGGCCTCTGTGTTCACCTCTGTAACTCCGAACCAAAGGTTGAGCCCTTTGTTCTACTTTTGGCGGGCTTCTACACAGAAGCCCTCCAAAGTGGTGCCATTCTGTCTGGGTATCACAGGGAGTGTGGGAGGGGGTTTAGGCACCCTGGACTGAGTTGCCTTGCCAACTCAAGTCGCACTCTGGTGTGATTGGCCCAAGTGGTGAGCCACCCCGCTCACCACTTAGCGTGTTTTGATTGACAGCTAGGCTGAATGAATGGGGGTTTTCTGCATAAAAGCAGAGCTTTTGGGACTGTATCTTCAGAAGTCGCCACATGACCTAAGAATCCGACGAGGGTAAAGCTGAGCCGACCTGCAACGACGACACCTCCGGTGGAGCCCTTCTAAACCGACTCACCACTTCCCCATGACAGAGGAGATCTCCCGGCTGGAGAGTCTTCTTCCCCTGACTGGTGGGAACAACCAGTCCCTTTGCTTTTTCTGTGCTTCCAGGGCGTAGTGGTCGAATTGCCCGTGCTGAGCACTCCGGCAACCGGATAGCCACTAGCCCATACCGCGACCAAAAGGTGGTGCCTTGTGACAGAGCACTCCGCGGCTGGTCTTTTCCCTGGTGGTGCAACAATCTTCAACTTTCCTTCGACGACGAGATCATCTCATCTCTTGGCAAAGCCCCACCACCAGGAACAACTGTAACGCTCACCTGATTCCCGTAGAGGCGCCGGTCTTGACTGGGCGTATACCGTATCTTCAAAGGTGATGTGTAACACACGGCTGGCTCTTTGGGCTGGACCTCTGTGCACTGTATGTCTGACTCGAAGGGTAAGATGTCTGCAGATAGAAAATATGGGATTAATGAACTGGGTTATTGAATGTCTCTCTCTTCTTCCCTTTCTCTTCTCCTGTAGAACCCCGAAGGTTAACGCTCTCACCTTAGGTAAGTGAACGCCGTGCTCTTCATCTGCCTCGGGGCAGGGTGTTGTAACCAGTTTCTTCACTGGATAAGGGGAGCAGGCCTCTTGACTTCAGAGGACTGCTGTCCGTCGTTTACTGTACGAACGGTAAGTTTCGAGTAATTCTAATGTCTTTAAAGTCTTTAGTAATGATGTCTCTTATTTTGCAGGGTTCCGCCGATGGTGGATGACGGGCTGAAGTGAGTTGAAGATGGAGCCCGTGTGATGAATAGAAGCACCTGGAAGCACGTAAGTAAGCGCTTGTTGCCTGCTTCACGATGCGCTCTAACTGTCGTTTTATTTTGCAGGTACAAGTTCGGAGCGGCTGCAGGGTGCCGGAATACCCACTGGGTTAGATGTGGAAAGGAGTAATGGCACGTGAGTATTAAAGTTCCCCAATGTCTTTAAACGCACCTTGCTTTGTCTTTCAGATGTCGGAATGCAGCGCGAGGCGTTGGTGACAGCTGATGGAACAGGTAAGTGAAGAGCTGTCACTGAAGACCGTAATGCTAACCTGTTCTTTCTTGTCTTTATAGGTGTTGCTGAAGACTGGATTCAGGATGGTAAGCCTTTTCCCTTAGGCCCAGGATCAGATGCAGAAGACACGATGAGCGTTCTGCTGCAGAGGATGCAGAATAACGCAAAGCAAGATTCATCCATCGGGTGTGGTTTAAATAACCTCCTGTAGTGCTTAGGTGTCTCCTTACACAGCCACACCTAGGTAAGAAAAGAGTTCCTGCTTTCCAGAAGAGTTCCAGTGTTCTGAACCTAGGGAGTGGCTCCTGCCCCACCCAACAGGAAAAGTAGTTCCAAACAGAAGAGGATCAGAGGCTCAACTGGCAGGCAAGTAAGCAGCATGGTCTGCTGCAGGTAAGTCCACCCAAGCATTATGAGCCCGGCGCTTCCAGCGCTGGGACTGGGCATATTTATGAGCCTGGTGCCACTGGCGCCAGGACTGGGTCCAAAAGGTCCCAATTGGGACTGGTTGGCACTCGGAACCTGGGTTATGGATCTGCTTCCAAGGGAGTTGGGAAAACCCTGACCTTTTGGAAGCAGAGATCATGACAGTACCCCCCCTCAAGGCCCCTCCCAAACCGGGCTTCTCCGGGGGTTTTGGCTTGTCAGGAAATGTTCGGTGAAATCTTTTGATTTGGCGAGGAGCATGGACATATTCAGCAGGTTCCCAGGATCTCTCTTGGGGGCCGTAGCCTTTCCAGTCAATTAGGTAAAATAGTTTAGATTTGGAGATCTTGGAGTCAAGAATGCTTTTGACTTCAAACTCGAGTTCTCCATCAACTAGGATAGGTTTTGGAGATTTAGTTAGTCGGGTTTGACGTTGCAAGTATTTTAATAGAGAGACGTGGAAGACCGGATGTATCTTCATGTGCGGGGGCAAGTCCAACTTGACCGCTACTGGGTTTACTATGGTAGTGATGGAATAGGGACCAAGGTATCTTGGGTTGAATGTGCGTGGCCCTTTTAGAGGTAGATATTTGGTGGATAACCAGACTTGATCCCCTACTTGATATTGAGGGGCTTCCTTCCGATGTTGATCTGCTCCTTTCTTGTATTGTTCTTTAGCCCTTTGAAGGTGAGAAACAGCTTCCTTAAAGGCTTGGGTGATTGTACAATGCAGGTAGTCTACTGCTGGTGTTTCAAGATCTTGGAGGGGATCCAACTCCGAGGTTCGAGGGTGACTGCCGTACAAAAGAAAAAACGGGGTTTTCCCAGTTCCCGAATGGACAGAGTTATTGTAGGCATATTCGGCTATCCAAAGGATGTCTTTCCAAGTTTTTTCGGTTTGTTGCAGCATGCAGCGTAAATACTGTTCCAGAGTTTGATTGGTCCTCTCGGTTTGTCCGTCGGTTTGAGGGTGGTGACTGGTCGATAGTCTCACATCAATTTGAGCCGACGGACAGCAACTTCGCCAAAAATGAGAAATAAATTGACTACCTCGATCCGAAATTAGAACCGAAGGAAAACCGTGCAGTCGGACGATGTTTTCGAGAAATTCTCGGGGCAGAGTTGCTGCTGTTGGCAAGCCTTTGAGCGGAATGAAATGCGCCATCTTGGAGAATAAGTCCACGATTACTAGAATCGTATTGTATCCAGGGCATGGAGGTAGATCGGTGATGAAGTCCATAGAAAGCGTATGCCAAGGGCGAGGTGGGATGTCAATAGGGCGTAAGAGGCCTGCTGGTCTTTCCTTTTGACTCTTCTTTTGGGCGCATACTCCATAGGACATTATAAAGTCTCTGATATCGTTTTTCCAAGACGGCCACCAGAAGTAGCGCTTGATCTTTTCTGAGGTCTTGGCTATACCGGGATGTCCTTCCATTAAAGAATCGTGATAACAAGAGATTACTTTTTTCTGTAAATCTGTGCTGGGTAGGTATAATCGTTTTTGGAAATACAATAAGTTGTCCTTTACTGTAAAGTCCTTTCCCTGCAGATGCCAATTCTGTATGTCTGCTGGAGTTACAAGTTGCCTGGCTTTATCCTTAACTTCCTCTATGGATTGTGTGGCGATTACACCCAGAATTCTTTGTTCGGGAATGATTGGTACAGGTTTAGGGTTGATCAAGTGTTCTTCCACTCCCATCCGAGAAAGGGCATCAGCTTTACAGTTTTTTGTACCAGGTCGATAGGTAATTATGAAGTCAAACTCGGCAAAGAATAATGCCCAACAGAGTTGTCTAGAGGATTGGGCTTTTGCGGTTTTCAAATATTGCAGGTTTCGGTGATCCGTAATCACAGTAACGGTGTGTCGGGCCACCAGCAGATAATGCCGCCAAGCCTTAAAGGCAGACTTGATAGCCAGAAGTTCCTTGTCAGTAATCGTGTAATTGATTTCAGGAGGCGAGAATTTGCGGGACCAAAATGCCACGGGATGCAACTGATTGGTTACCGGGTCCTTTTGTGATAGAACTGCCCCCATGGCAAGGCTCGAAGCATCAGTTTCCACGATGTAGGGGAGTTCGGGGCGAGGGTGTTTTAAGATTGGTGCAGAGATAAATTTAGTCTTCAAATCCTGGAAAGCTTGTTCCGCCTCGGTAGACCATTCAAAACGTTTGTTTTTCTTTAACAAGGCAGTGATGGGCTGGACTATTCAAGAGAATTCGGGGATAAACCTGCGGTAAAAGTTAGCGAAGCCTAACATGCTTTGCACACCTTTTACGGAGGATGGCGATGGCCATTTGAGAACTGCATCAACCTTCTTTGAATCCATACGCCCTCCGCCAGGTGATAATATGAATCCCAAGAATTCAACTTCAGTCACGTTGAAAACACATTTTTCCAATTTAGCGAAAAGTTTGTGTTGACGCAATCTTTCGAGGACCATTTTCACGTGTTTCCGATGTTCAGATTCCGATGAAGAATAAACGAGGATGTCGTCAATGTAAACAACAACACACACATCTATGAGCACTCTGAGGACATCGTTCATAAAATATTGAAAGGCGGCCGGGGCATTGCAAAGTCCGAAGGGCATGACCTGATATTCGAATAGCCCATACTTGGTGCGGAAGGCCGTCTTCCATTCATCGCCCTCTTTTACTCGTACCAAGTGGTAAGCTCCTCTCAGATCCAGCTTTGTATATATGCATGCTTTTCTGACTTTGTCCAGGAGTTCAGGGATCAAAGGTAACGGATATCTATTCTTAACGGTGATCTGGTTCAGGGAGCGATAATCTATACAAGTTCTAAGGTCTCCTTCCTTTTTTGGAACGAAGAACAAAGCTGAAGAAGCAGGGGACTTGGAAGGACGAATAAACCCATTTGCCAGGTATTGATCCAGGTATTGTCGAAGGTGAAGGTTCTCAGGCTCGGTGAGGGCATAAATTCTACTAGAAGGAGGAGTAGATCCAGGTATCAGGTCTATCTGGCAATCATAAGACCTATGAGGAGGTAGAGAGTTAGCCTGATCCTTCCGGAAAACATCTTGGTATTCTAGGTATTCGGGAGGTAACTGGGGAGTCTCTGAAGAAATTGCTGCCAGTGCAACACCAGGTGGAGGGTGACAAGTAGAGACACATTCTGGAAACTGGACCGTTCTTGCTCGCCAATCGATCAGAGGATTGTGTTTCTCTAACCAAGGTATTCCTAGAATAATCTGAAACTGAGGGGCCTTGATCACATCGAACACAATCTTCTCATGGTGTCCATCTTGACTTACTAGCGTCACTTCTTGAGTGGTATGCATTACTGGCCCGGAGACTATCTCCGTACCATCCACCGTAGTAATGACGTCCTTTACAGCCTTGGGACAAAGAGTTAGATTCATTCTCAAAACCATTTCATGATCCACATAATTGCCAATGGCACCGCTGTCGACGTAAGCTTCAATTGCATGTAATCGATCCGGATTATCAGGGCTAATGAGGACCATAGGTATCACGAAATGCGAGGTCACGGAACTGGTTTTCACGCTCGGCAAGAGGACCTCTATTCTTGTCGGGCGAGGTCGTTTCCCTGCTCAGAGTTTGTAACTTTGGTAACTGCAGCGCCGACTGCCGTCTTGGCAGGTTTCACCGGACAGTCTCGAAGAAAGTGCCCTGAGTTTCCGCAATAGAGGCATAATTGCAACTGTTTTCTCCTTTCCCGCTCCTTTTGTGTTAGAGGACCTTTCAGACCCCCTATTTGCATGGGTTCCCCGGAGTCTACTCCTTTGGAAGGAGTTGGCGGTTTGGAAAATACTCGAGCCTCAAACTTGGAACGATCGGCCTTCCTGTTCTGCAGTCTGTGATCTATTTGAACGACTAAGTCTATATAGTCCGAACAATCTTGTGGGGGATTCACTACTTGGGCTAACACATCTTTGAGCTCTCCACGTAGACCTCTATAAAACAGCGTAATCCTTTTGTCCTCAGGCCATTGAGTTTCCACTATCAGTCTGTTGAAAGACGCAATATAAGCCAAAAGGTCTTGATTACCTTGTCGCAACGAAAGAAGCTCATTGTCCAAGGCCTGCCCCTGTGAATGTCTTGCGAACAGTTTTTCCATACTGAGCTGAAAAGCTTGAAAATCATGGAGGACCGGATCATCTTGATTTACTAGAGGGATCGACCAGTCTGCCGCATTGCCACTAAGGTACGAGAGCATGAAAGCTACTTTAGCTTGATCAGTTGAAAAGGCTGCTGGCCGGCATAAGAAATGCAACCGGCACTGATTGATAAATACTGCAAACCTCTTTGGGTCACCAGAAAATCGTTCGGGCGGAGCCAGAGGTACATTCCCAGGTAGGTTGATCTGCACTGGATTCATAGAGGATGTAGAAGGAAGATTTCCCCCAGATGCGGGTAACGGGGTCTGTCCGGCTTGTGACTGTAGCAATTGTCTAGCGAGATCATCTGTTCGCTCCTTGGAAATAATCAGTTCCCTTCTTAGAGCGTTCATTTCCTGACGGGCTGCATGCACTTCTGCCCTTAGTTCCCCAAGTAACTGGGCTAGTTGGTCGGTATCCGAGGTTTCCATAGCGCCTGGACGGGAGTTTTGTGGTAGGCTTTGCGTTCTGTAACGCTCACCTGATTCCCATAGAGGCGCCGGTCTTGACTGGGCGTATACGGTATCTTCAAAGGTGATGTGTAACACACGGCTGGCTCTTTGGGCTGGACCTCTGTGCACTGTATGTCTGACTCCAAGGGTAAGATGTCTGCAGATAGAAAATATGGGATTAATGAACTGGGTAAAATGTCTCTCTCTTCTTCCCTTTCTCTTCTCCTGTAGAACCCCGAAGGTTAACGCTCTCACCTTAGGTAAGTGAACGTCGTGCTCTCCATCTGCCTCGGGGCAGGGTGCTGTAACCAGTTTCTTCACTGGATAAGGGTAGCAGGCCTCTTGACTTCAGAGGACTGCTGTCTGTCGTTTACTGCACGAACAGTAAGTTTCGAGTAATTCTAATGTCTTTAAAGTCTTTAGTAATGATGTCTCTTATTTTGCAGGGTTCCGGCGATGGTGGATGACGGGCTGAAGTGAGTTGAAGATGGAGCCCGTGTGATGAATAGAAGCGCCTGGAAGCACGTAAGTAAGCGCTTGTTGCCTGCTTCACGATGCGCTCTGTCGTTTTATTTTGCAGGTACAAGTTCGGAGCGGCTGCAGGGTGCCGGAATACCCACTGGGTTAGATGTGGAAAGGAGTAATGGCACGTGAGTATTAAAGTTCCCCAATGTCTTTAAACGCACCTTGCTGTGACTTTCAGATGTCGGAATGCAGCGCGAGGCGTTGGTGACAGCCGATGGACCAGGTAAGTGAAGAGCTGTCACTGAAGACCGTAATGCTAACCTGTTCTTTCTTGTCTTTATAGGTGTTGCTGAAGACTGGATTCAGGATGGTAAGCCTTTTCCCTTAGGCCCAGGATCAGATGCAGAAGACACGATGAGCGTTCTGCTGCAGAGGATGCAGAATAACGCAAAGCAAGATTCATCCATCGGGTGTGGTTTAAATAGCCTCCTGTAGTGCTTAGGTGTCTCCTTCCACAGCCACGCCTAGGTAAGAAAAGAGTTCCTGCTTTCCAGAAGAGTTCCAGTGTTCTGAACTTAGGGAGTGGCTCCTGCCCCACCCAACAGGAAAAGTAGTTCCATCCAAGCATTATGAGCCCGGCGCTTCCAGCGCTGGGACTGGGCATATTTATGAGCCTGGTGCCACTGGCACCAGGACTGGGTCCAAAAGGTCCCAATTGGGACTGATTGGCACTCGGAACCTGGGTTATGGATCTGCTTCCAAGGGAGTTGGGAAAACCCTGACCTTTTGGAAGCAGAGATCATGACAACAACTGCCCCCGCCGGAGCTGTCTCTCCACATACAAGGTACCGTGTTCGCCTGGCTTCCCTGGTGACGGTTAGCGTGAGGTGTATTAATCCTTGCCTACCCATCGGGTCGCCTCCAGACCTTCTTAACTGTTTGTTCTAAACTGGTCCAACCTTTCTGTGACAATTTGCTACAAAGACTTGAAGTGCATTTATACTGTGATACTTTTTTGGGACATATCGCCTTGCCTCTCCCCGAGTGGGCCTGGCCTCTGAACTTTGTGATCCACAGTAGACCCTGCCTTACTTGCCATGCATTTGCTTCGTAAAAGAGTTGGTATCGAGTTGGTTTCATACCCTGCCTTTTCTCTCCCTTTCTAACGAATATTAGAGTGCCATCTAGGTTAAAGCATTCACCTCTGTCTGCAAATAAGTGGTGCCGTTGAACCTAGACTTGTCGAACTATTGTTAGAGGAGTGATATACGTATAGTAATTGTAATTGAAGTTGTTTGCCGTATTAGTGCCAGTGTGTTTTTCATAGATGTGTTTTTATAAATAAATAACTATATATCTTTACACCCAAGCTCTGTTCTGTGTCTGCTTGTTCTACTGTGTAAGTTGCCCTATTTTGCATACTCCACATACTGCCTAACTCTTCTTGAGGGAAGTCTGACTGCTCAGCCACAGCTACCAAGTGAATCTGTGTGGTACAGACTACTACCAAGTGGGTTTACTGCCAAACACCTGTAGGCCTAAATCTTTTGCAGTGGTCCCAGAGGGAACTGCACAGGTTTCCGCTTAACAGTGCACCCACACATGTGAGGTACCGTTTTCATAGGGACACCTGTGGGAACCCGGGACGGTAGGCCATGTGTTGTTGGCGGTGTGTTTTTATGGGTGCGCCGGGTAAAATGTGCAAAAAATGTGTTTTCTTTCCCACATTTCCTAATTTGCGGGGGTGTCTGGGTAGTACATTCTTGGCCGATTTGAGCAAATCATACCTCTGCGGATTCCCACGGGTGTCCTCTTTTCGGAAATGCATGGGGTTCCCTGTTTTCCTTGGTGGCTTGGACAGCGGAGGCCCATACCTGTATGTTGTGCTAGTCTGGAGAAAGTGTAAAATTCAGGTGTCGTATGAGACTTGGGGTTACCTGTGTTTTAGGCTTTCCACTTGGCGCCCAGGTAGGTGCATCCACACATGTGAGGTACCGTTTTCATTGTGACACCTGTGGGAACTGGGGACAGTAGGCCATGTGTTGTTGGCGGTGTGTTTCGATGGCTGCGCCGAGTGAATTGTGCGATAAATGTGTTTTTTTCCCCACATTTCGGACTTTGTGGGGGTGTCTCGGTAATAAATTCTGGCCGGATTTGCGCAAATCATACCTCTGCGGATTCCCAACTGTGTCCTCTTTTAGGAAATGCATGGGGTTCCATGTTTTCCTTGGTGGCTTGGACACTGGAGGCCCATATCTGTATGTCGTGCTTGAATTGTTTTTTTCCCACATTTTGGACATTGCGGGGGTGTCTGGGTAAACAATTCTGGGCCGATTTGCGCAATCATACCTCTGTGGATTCCCACAGGTGTCCTCTTTTTGGAAATGCATGGGTCTCCCTGTTTTCCTTGGTGGCTTTGAAACCCGAGGCCCATATCTGTATGTTGTGCTTGTCTGGAGAATGTGTCAAATTAAGGTGTCGAAACAGTCTTGGGGTTACCTGTGTTTTAGGCTTTCCCCTTGGCGCCCAGGTAGGTGCACCCACACATGTGAGGTACCGTTTTCATCGGGAAACCTGTGGGAACGTGGGACGGTAGGCCATGTGTTGTTGGTTGCGTGTTTCGATGGGTGCACCGAGTGAAATTTGCGGAAAATGCGTTTTTTTCCCCACATTTCGGAATTTGCGGGGATGTCTGGGTAATAAATTCTGGGCCCATTTGAGCAAATCATACCTCTGCAGATTCCCAAGGGTGTCCTCTTTTCGGAAATGCACGGGGTTCCCTGTTTTCATTGGTGTCTTGGACACCCGAAGCCCATATCTGTATGTTGTGCTTGTCTGGAGAAAGTGTCAAATTCAGGTGTCAAAACACGCTTAGGGTTACCTGTGTTTTAGGCTTTCCCCTTGGCGCCCAGGTAGGTGCACCCACCCATGTGAGGTACCGTTTTCATCGGGACACCTGTGGGAACGCGGGACGGTAGGCCATGTGTTGTTGGCAGCGTGTTTCGATGGGTGCGCCGAGTGAAATGTGCGGAAAATACGTTTTTTTCCCCACATTTCGGAATTTGCAGGGGTGTCTGGGTAATAAATTCTGGGCCGATTTGAGCAAATCATACCTCTGCAGATTCCCACGCATGTCCTATTTCGGAAAATGCATGGGGTTCCCTGTTTTCCTTGTTGGCTTGGATACCCGAGGCCAATATCTGTATGTTGTGCTTGTCTGGAGAAAGAGTCAAATTTAGGTGTCGAAACTGACTTGGGGTTACCTGTGTTTTAGGCTTTCCCCTTAGCGCCCATGTAAGTGCACCCACACATGTGAGGTAGTGTTTTCATCGGGTCACCTGTGGGAACGTGGGACAGTAGGCCATGTGTTGTTGGCGGCATGTTTCAATGGGTGTGTCGAGTGAAATGTGTAGAAAATGCATTTTTTCCCACATTTCGGACTTTGCGGGGGTGTCTGGGTAATACATTCTGGCCCGATTTGCACAAGTCATACCTCTGCGGATTCCCACGTGTGTCCTCTTTTTGGAAATGCATGGGGTTCCCTGTTTTCCTTGGTGGCTTGGACCTCCGAGGTCCATATCTGTATGTTGTGCTTGTCTGGAGAAATTGTCAAATTCAGGTGTCAAAACAGACTTGGGGTTACCTGTGTTTTAGGGTTTCCCCTTGGCGCCCAGGTAGATGCACCCACACGTGTGAGGTACCGTTTTCATCAGAACACCTGTGGGAACGCGGGACGGTAGGCCATGTGTTGTTGGCGGCGTGTATCGATTGGTGTCCCGAGTGAAATTTGCAGAATATGCGTTTTTTCCCCACATTTTGGATTTTGCGGGGGTGTCTGGGTAATAAATTCTGGGCCAATTTGCGCAAATCATACCTCTGCGGATTCCCTCAGGTGTCCTCTTTTAGGAAATGCATGGGATTCCCTGTTTTCCTTGGTGGCTTGGAAACCCTAGGCCCATATTTGTATGTTGTGCTTGTCTGGAGAAAGTGTCAAATTCAGGTGTCGAAACAGACTTGGGGTTACCTGTGTTTTATTCTTTTCCCTTGCCGCCCAGGTAGGTGTACCCACACATGTGAGCTACCATTTTCATCGGGACACCTGTGGGAACGTGGAACGGTAGGCCATGTGTTGTTCACTGCATGTTTCGATAGAGACGCCGAGTGAAATGTGCGAAAAATGAGTTTTTTTCCCCACATTTCGGACTTTTCAGGGGTGTCTGTTTAATAAAATCTGTGCCGATTTGCACAAATCATACCTCTGCAGATTCCCAAGGGTGTCCTCTTTTCGGAAATGCATGGGGTTCCCTGTTTTCCTTGGTGGCTTGGATACCCGAGGCCAATCTCTGTATGTTGTGCTTGTCTGGAGAAATAGTCAAATTTAGGTGTCGAAACTGACTTGGGGTTACCTGTGTTTTAGGCTTTCCCCTTGGCGCCCATGTAGGTGCACCCACACATGTGAGGTAGCGTTTTCATCGGGTCACCTGTGGGAACGCGGGACAGGAGGCCATGCGTTGTTGGCGGCATGTTTCAATGGGTGTGCCGAGTGAAATGTGTAGAAAATGCATTTTTTCCCACATTTCGGACTTTGCCGGGGTGTCTGGGTAATACATTCTGGCCCTATTTGCACAAGTCATACATCTGCGGATTCCCACGTGTGTCCTCTTTTCGGAAATGCATGGGGTTCCCTGTTTTCCTTGGTGGCTTGGACATCCGAGGTCCATATCTGTATGTTCTGCTTGTCTGGAGAAATTGTCAAATTCAGGTGTCGAAACAGACCTGGGGTTACCTGTGTTTTAGGATTTCCCCTTGGGGCCCAGGTAGATGCACCCACACGTGTGAGGTACCGTTTTCATCAGAACACCTGTGGGAACACGGGACGGTAGGCCATGTGTTGTTGGCGGCGTGTATCGATTGGTGCCCCGAGTGAAATTTGCGGAATATGCGTTTTTTCCCCACATTTCGGAATTTGCGGGGGTGTCTGGGTAATAAACTCTGGGCCAATTTGCGCAAATCATACCTCTGCGGATTCCCTCGGGTGTCCTCTTTTAGGAAATGCATGGGATTCCCTGTTTTCCTTGGTGGCTTGGAAACCCTAGGCCCATATCTGTATGTTGTGCTTGTCTGGAGAAAGTGTCAAATTCAGGTGTCGAAACAGACTTGGGGTTACCGGTGTTTTAGGCTTTCCCCTTGGCGCCCAGGTAGGTGCACCCACACATGTGAGGTACTGTTTTCATTGTGACACCTGTGGGAACGGGGGACAGTAGGCCGTGTGTTGTTGGCGGCGAGTTTCAATGGGTGCGCAGAGTGAATTGTGCGGAAAATGTGTTTTCTTTCCCACATTTCGGACTTTGCAGGGGTTACTGGGTAATAAATTCTGGGCCGATTTGAGCAAATCGTACCTCTGCAGATTCCCACGGGTGTCCTATTTTGGGAAATGCATGTGGTTCCCTGTTTTCCTTGGTGTCTTGGATACCCGAGGCCCATATCTGTATGTTGTGCTTGTCTGGATAAAGTGTCAAATTCAGGTGTCGAAAACGGTTTGGGGTTACCTGTGTTTTAGGCTTTCCCCTTGGCGCCCAGGTAGGTGCACCTACACATGTGAGATACCGTTTTCATTGGAACACCTTTGGGAATGCAGGACGGTAGGCCATGTGTTGTTGGCTCTGTGTTTCGATGGGTGCACCGAGTGAAATGTGCGGAAAATGTGTTTATTTCCCACATTTTGGACTTTGCGGGTATGTCTGGTTAAAAAATTCTGGCCCGATTTAGGCAAATCATACCTCTGCATATTCCCAAGTGTGTCCTCTTTTCGGAAATGCTTTGGGCTCCCTGTTTTGCTTGGTGGCTTGGACATCCGAGTCCCATATCTGTATGTTGAGCTTGTCTGGAGAAAGTGTCAAATTCAGGTGTCGAAACAGACTTGGGGTTACCTGTGTTTTAGGCTTTCCCCTTGGCGCCCAGGTAGGTGCACCTACACATGTGAGGTACCCTTTGTGACACCTGTGGGAACGCGGCACAGTAGGCCATGTGTTGTTGGCAGCGTGTTTCAATGGAGTGCCGAGTGAAATCTGCGGAAAATGCTTTTTTTCCCACATTTCGGACTTTGCGGGGGTGTCTGGGTAATTAATTCTGGCCCGATTTGCACAAGTCATACCTCTGCAGATTCCCACGTGTGTCCTCTTTTCAGAAATGCATGGGGTTCCCTGTTTTCCTTGGTGGCTTGGACATCCGAGTCCCATATCTGTATGTTGTGCTTGTCTGGAGAAAGTGTCAAATTCAGGTGTCGAAACATACTTGGGGTTACCAGTGTTTTAGGCTTTCCCCTTGGCGCCCAGGTAGGTGCACCCACACATGTGAGGTACTGTTTTCATTGTGACACCTGTGGTAACGGGGGACAGTAGGCCATGTGTTGTTGGTGGCGAGTTCCGAAGGGTGCGCAGAGTGAATTGTGCAAAAAATATGTTTTCTTTCCCACATTTCGGACTTTGCAGGGGTTACTGGGTAATAAATTCTGGTCCGATTTGCATAAATCATACCTCTGCCGATTCCCACGGGTGTCCTCTTTTCGGAAATGCATGAGGTTCCCTGTTTTCCTTGGTGGCTTGGACACCCGAGGCCCATATCTGTATGTTGTGCTTGTCTGGAGAAAGTGTCAAATTCAGGTGTCGAAACAGACTTGGGGTTACCTGTGTTTTAGGCTTTCCCCTTGGCGCCCAGGTAGATGCACCCACACATGTGAGGTAACTTTTTCATCGGGACACCTTTGGGAACGCGGGACGGTAATCCATGTATTGTTGGCAGTGTGTTTCGATGGGTGCACCGAGTGAAATGTGCGGAAAATGTGTTTATTTCCCCACATTTTGGACTTTGCGGGGGTGTCTGGTTAAAAAATTCTGGCCAGATTTGGGTAAATCATACCTCTGCAGATTCTCACGGGTGTCCTCTTATCGGAAATGCATAGGGTTCCCTGTTTTCCTTGGTGGCTTGGACACCGGAGGCCAATATCTGTATGTTGTGCTTGTCTGGAGAAAGTGTCAAATTCAGGTGCCGAAACAGACTTGGGGTTACCTGTGTTTTAGGCTTTCCCCTTGGCGCCCAGGTAGGTGCACCCACACATGTGAGGTACCATTTTCATTGTGACACCTGTGGGAACGCGGGACAGTAGGCCATGTGTTGTTGGCAGCGTGTTTCAATGGGGTGCCGAGTGAAATCTGCGGAAGATGCATTTTTTCCCACATTTCGGAATTTGCGGGGGTGTCTGGGTAATAAATTCTGGCCCGATTTGCAAAAGTCATACCTCTGCGGATTCCCACGTGTGTCTTCTTTTCAGAAATGTATGGGGTTCCCTGTTTTCCTTGGTGGCTTGGACACCTGAGGCCCATATCTGTATGTTGTGCTTGTCTGGAGAAAGTGTCAAATTCAGGTGTCGTAACAGACTTGGGGTTACCTGTGTTTTAGGATTTCCCCTTGGCACCCAGGTAGGTGCACCCACACATGTGAGGTACCATTTTCATTGTGACACCTGTGGGAACGGGGGACAGTAGGCCATGTGTTGTTGGCAATGTGTTTCCATGGCTGCGCTGAGTGAATTGTGCGGAAAAGGCATTTTTTTCCCCACATTTCGGACTTTGCGGCGGTTACTGGGTAATAAATTATGGGCCGATTTGCGCAAATCATAACCTCTGTGGATTCCCACGGGTGTCCTCTTTTCGGAAATGCATGGAGTTCCATGTTTTCCTTGGTGGCTTGGACACCGGAGGGCCATATCTGCATGTTGTGCTTGATTTGTGCGGAAAATGCATTTTTTTTCCCACATTTCAGACATTGCGGGAGTGTCTGGATAAACAATTCTGGGCCAATTTGCGCAAATCATACCTCTGCAGATTCCCACGGGTGTCCTCTATTCGGAAATGCTTGGGCCTCACTGTTTTCCTGGGTGGCTTGGACACCCAAGGCCCATATCTGTATGTTGTGCTTGTCTGGAGAAAGAGTCAAATTTAGGTGTCGAAACTGACTTGGGGTTACCTGTGTTTTAGGCTTTCCCCTTAGTGCCCAGATAGGTGCACCCACACATGTGAGGTACCAATTTCATCGGGACACATGTGGGAACACGGGACGGTAGGCCATGTGTTGTTGGCAGCGTGTTTCGATTTGTGCGCTGAGTGAAATGTGCGGAAAATACGTTTTTTTCCCCACATTTCGGAATTTGCAGGGGTGTCTGGGTAATAAATTCTGGGCCGATTTGAGCAAATCATACCTCTGCATATTCCAACGGGTGTCCTATTTCAGGAAATGCATGGGGTTCCCTGTTTTCCTTGGTGTCTTGGATACCCGAGGCCCATATCTGTATGTTGTGCTTGTCTGGAGAAAGTGTCAAATTCAGGTGTCGAAACCGGCTTGGGGTTACCTGTGTTTTGGGCTTTCCCCTTGGCGCCCAGGTAGGTGCACACACACATGTGAGGTACCGTTTTCATTGGAACACCTGTGGGAATGCGGGACAGTAGAACATGTTTTGTTGGCACCGTGTTTCGATGGGTGCACCGAGTGAAATGTGCGGAAAATTTGTTTATTTCTCCACATTTTGGACTTTGCGGGGGTTTCTGGTTAAAAAATTCTGGCCCGATTTGGGCAAATCATACCTCTGCAGATTCTCACGGGTGTCCTCTTTTCGGAAATGCATGGGGTTCCCTGTTTTCCTTGGTGGCTTGGACACCGGAGGCCAATTTCTGTATGTTGTGCTTGTCTGGAGAAAGTGTCAAATTCAGGTGTCGAAACAGACTTGGGGTTACCTGTGTTTTAGGCTTTCCCCTTGGCACCCAGGCAGGTGCACCCACACATGTGAGGTACCATTTTCATTGTGACACCTGTGGGAATGCGGGACAGTAGGCCATGTGTTGTTGGCAGCGTGTTTCAATGGGGTGCCGAGTGAAATCTGCGGAAAATGCATTTTTTCCCACATTTCGGACTTTGCGGGGGTGTCTGGGTAATAAATTCTGGCCCGATTTGCACAAGTCATATCTCTGCAGATTCCCACGTGTGTCCTCTTTTCGGAAATGCATGGGGTTCCCTCTTTTCCTTGGTGACTTGGACACCCGCGGTCCATATCTCTATGTTGTGCTTGTCTGGAGAAATTGTCAAATTCAGGTGTCGAAACAGACTTGGGGTTACCTGTGTTTTAGGCTTTCCCCTTGGCGCCCAGGTAGGTGCACCCACACATGTGAGGTACCATTTTCATCGTGACACCTGTGGGAACGGGGAACAATAGGCCATGTGTTGTTGGCCTTGTTTTTCAATGGGTGCGCTGAGTGAAATTTGCGAGAAATGCAGTTTTTTTCCCACATTTCAGAATTTGCAGGGGTGTCTGGGTAATAAATTCTTGGTCGATTTGCGCAAATCTTACCTCTGCTGATTCCAACTGGTGTCCTCTTTTCGGAAATGCATGAGGTTCCCTGTTTTCCTTGGTGGCTTGGACACCCAAGGCCCATATCTGTATGTTGTGCTTGTCTGGAGAAAGTGTCAAATTCAGGTGTCGTAACAGACTTGGGGTTACCTGTGTTTTAGGCTTTCCCCTTGGCGCCCAGGTAGGTGCACCCACACATGTGAGGTACCGTTTTCATCGGGAAACCTGTGGGAACGTGGGACGGTAGGCCATGTGTTGTTGGTTGCGTGTTTCGATGGGTGCACCGAGTGAAATTTGCGGAAAATGCGTTTTTTTCCCCACATTTCGGAATTTGCGGGGATGTCTGGGTAATAAATTCTGGGCCCATTTGAGCAAATCATACCTCTGCAGATTCCCAAGGGTGTCCTCTTTTCGGAAATGCACGGGGTTCCCTGTTTTCATTGGTGTCTTGGACACCCGAAGCCCATATCTGTATGTTGTGCTTGTCTGGAGAAAGTGTCAAATTCAGGTGTCAAAACACGCTTAGGGTTACCTGTGTTTTAGGCTTTCCCCTTGGCGCCCAGGTAGGTGCACCCACCCATGTGAGGTACCGTTTTCATCGGGACACCTGTGGGAACGCGGGACGGTAGGCCATGTGTTGTTGGCAGCGTGTTTCGATGGGTGCGCCGAGTGAAATGTGCGGAAAATACGTTTTTTTCCCCACATTTCGGAATTTGCAGGGGTGTCTGGGTAATAAATTCTGGGCCGATTTGAGCAAATCATACCTCTGCAGATTCCCACGCATGTCCTATTTCGGAAAATGCATGGGGTTCCCTGTTTTCCTTGTTGGCTTGGATACCCGAGGCCAATATCTGTATGTTGTGCTTGTCTGGAGAAAGAGTCAAATTTAGGTGTCGAAACTGACTTGGGGTTACCTGTGTTTTAGGCTTTCCCCTTAGCGCCCATGTAAGTGCACCCACACATGTGAGGTAGTGTTTTCATCGGGTCACCTGTGGGAACGTGGGACAGTAGGCCATGTGTTGTTGGCGGCATGTTTCAATGGGTGTGTCGAGTGAAATGTGTAGAAAATGCATTTTTTCCCACATTTCGGACTTTGCGGGGGTGTCTGGGTAATACATTCTGGCCCGATTTGCACAAGTCATACCTCTGCGGATTCCCACGTGTGTCCTCTTTTTGGAAATGCATGGGGTTCCCTGTTTTCCTTGGTGGCTTGGACCTCCGAGGTCCATATCTGTATGTTGTGCTTGTCTGGAGAAATTGTCAAATTCAGGTGTCAAAACAGACTTGGGGTTACCTGTGTTTTAGGGTTTCCCCTTGGCGCCCAGGTAGATGCACCCACACGTGTGAGGTACCGTTTTCATCAGAACACCTGTGGGAACGCGGGACGGTAGGCCATGTGTTGTTGGCGGCGTGTATCGATTGGTGTCCCGAGTGAAATTTGCAGAATATGCGTTTTTTCCCCACATTTTGGATTTTGCGGGGGTGTCTGGGTAATAAATTCTGGGCCAATTTGCGCAAATCATACCTCTGCGGATTCCCTCAGGTGTCCTCTTTTAGGAAATGCATGGGATTCCCTGTTTTCCTTGGTGGCTTGGAAACCCTAGGCCCATATTTGTATGTTGTGCTTGTCTGGAGAAAGTGTCAAATTCAGGTGTCGAAACAGACTTGGGGTTACCTGTGTTTTATTCTTTTCCCTTGCCGCCCAGGTAGGTGTACCCACACATGTGAGCTACCATTTTCATCGGGACACCTGTGGGAACGTGGAACGGTAGGCCATGTGTTGTTCACTGCATGTTTCGATAGAGACGCCGAGTGAAATGTGCGAAAAATGAGTTTTTTTCCCCACATTTCGGACTTTTCAGGGGTGTCTGTTTAATAAAATCTGTGCCGATTTGCACAAATCATACCTCTGCAGATTCCCAAGGGTGTCCTCTTTTCGGAAATGCATGGGGTTCCCTGTTTTCCTTGGTGGCTTGGATACCCGAGGCCAATCTCTGTATGTTGTGCTTGTCTGGAGAAATAGTCAAATTTAGGTGTCGAAACTGACTTGGGGTTACCTGTGTTTTAGGCTTTCCCCTTGGCGCCCATGTAGGTGCACCCACACATGTGAGGTAGCGTTTTCATCGGGTCACCTGTGGGAACGCGGGACAGGAGGCCATGCGTTGTTGGCGGCATGTTTCAATGGGTGTGCCGAGTGAAATGTGTAGAAAATGCATTTTTTCCCACATTTCGGACTTTGCCGGGGTGTCTGGGTAATACATTCTGGCCCTATTTGCACAAGTCATACATCTGCGGATTCCCACGTGTGTCCTCTTTTCGGAAATGCATGGGGTTCCCTGTTTTCCTTGGTGGCTTGGACATCCGAGGTCCATATCTGTATGTTCTGCTTGTCTGGAGAAATTGTCAAATTCAGGTGTCGAAACAGACCTGGGGTTACCTGTGTTTTAGGATTTCCCCTTGGGGCCCAGGTAGATGCACCCACACGTGTGAGGTACCGTTTTCATCAGAACACCTGTGGGAACACGGGACGGTAGGCCATGTGTTGTTGGCGGCGTGTATCGATTGGTGCCCCGAGTGAAATTTGCGGAATATGCGTTTTTTCCCCACATTTCGGAATTTGCGGGGGTGTCTGGGTAATAAACTCTGGGCCAATTTGCGCAAATCATACCTCTGCGGATTCCCTCGGGTGTCCTCTTTTAGGAAATGCATGGGATTCCCTGTTTTCCTTGGTGGCTTGGAAACCCTAGGCCCATATCTGTATGTTGTGCTTGTCTGGAGAAAGTGTCAAATTCAGGTGTCGAAACAGACTTGGGGTTACCGGTGTTTTAGGCTTTCCCCTTGGCGCCCAGGTAGGTGCACCCACACATGTGAGGTACTGTTTTCATTGTGACACCTGTGGGAACGGGGGACAGTAGGCCGTGTGTTGTTGGCGGCGAGTTTCAATGGGTGCGCAGAGTGAATTGTGCGGAAAATGTGTTTTCTTTCCCACATTTCGGACTTTGCAGGGGTTACTGGGTAATAAATTCTGGGCCGATTTGAGCAAATCGTACCTCTGCAGATTCCCACGGGTGTCCTATTTTGGGAAATGCATGTGGTTCCCTGTTTTCCTTGGTGTCTTGGATACCCGAGGCCCATATCTGTATGTTGTGCTTGTCTGGATAAAGTGTCAAATTCAGGTGTCGAAAACGGTTTGGGGTTACCTGTGTTTTAGGCTTTCCCCTTGGCGCCCAGGTAGGTGCACCTACACATGTGAGATACCGTTTTCATTGGAACACCTTTGGGAATGCAGGACGGTAGGCCATGTGTTGTTGGCTCTGTGTTTCGATGGGTGCACCGAGTGAAATGTGCGGAAAATGTGTTTATTTCCCACATTTTGGACTTTGCGGGTATGTCTGGTTAAAAAATTCTGGCCCGATTTAGGCAAATCATACCTCTGCATATTCCCAAGTGTGTCCTCTTTTCGGAAATGCTTTGGGCTCCCTGTTTTGCTTGGTGGCTTGGACATCCGAGTCCCATATCTGTATGTTGAGCTTGTCTGGAGAAAGTGTCAAATTCAGGTGTCGAAACAGACTTGGGGTTACCTGTGTTTTAGGCTTTCCCCTTGGCGCCCAGGTAGGTGCACCTACACATGTGAGGTACCCTTTGTGACACCTGTGGGAACGCGGCACAGTAGGCCATGTGTTGTTGGCAGCGTGTTTCAATGGAGTGCCGAGTGAAATCTGCGGAAAATGCTTTTTTTCCCACATTTCGGACTTTGCGGGGGTGTCTGGGTAATTAATTCTGGCCCGATTTGCACAAGTCATACCTCTGCAGATTCCCACGTGTGTCCTCTTTTCAGAAATGCATGGGGTTCCCTGTTTTCCTTGGTGGCTTGGACATCCGAGTCCCATATCTGTATGTTGTGCTTGTCTGGAGAAAGTGTCAAATTCAGGTGTCGAAACATACTTGGGGTTACCAGTGTTTTAGGCTTTCCCCTTGGCGCCCAGGTAGGTGCACCCACACATGTGAGGTACTGTTTTCATTGTGACACCTGTGGTAACGGGGGACAGTAGGCCATGTGTTGTTGGTGGCGAGTTCCGAAGGGTGCGCAGAGTGAATTGTGCAAAAAATACGTTTTCTTTCCCACATTTCGGACTTTGCAGGGGTTACTGGGTAATAAATTCTGGTCCGATTTGCATAAATCATACCTCTGCCGATTCCCACGGGTGTCCTCTTTTCGGAAATGCATGAGGTTCCCTGTTTTCCTTGGTGGCTTGGACACCCGAGGCCCATATCTGTATGTTGTGCTTGTCTGGAGAAAGTGTCAAATTCAGGTGTCGAAACAGACTTGGGGTTACCTGTGTTTTAGGCTTTCCCCTTGGCGCCCAGGTAGATGCACCCACACATGTGAGGTAACTTTTTCATCGGGACACCTTTGGGAACGCGGGACGGTAATCCATGTATTGTTGGCAGTGTGTTTCGATGGGTGCACCGAGTGAAATGTGCGGAAAATGTGTTTATTTCCCCACATTTTGGACTTTGCGGGGGTGTCTGGTTAAAAAATTCTGGCCAGATTTGGGTAAATCATACCTCTGCAGATTCTCACGGGTGTCCTCTTATCGGAAATGCATAGGGTTCCCTGTTTTCCTTGGTGGCTTGGACACCGGAGGCCAATATCTGTATGTTGTGCTTGTCTGGAGAAAGTGTCAAATTCAGGTGCCGAAACAGACTTGGGGTTACCTGTGTTTTAGGCTTTCCCCTTGGCGCCCAGGTAGGTGCACCCACACATGTGAGGTACCATTTTCATTGTGACACCTGTGGGAACGCGGGACAGTAGGCCATGTGTTGTTGGCAGCGTGTTTCAATGGGGTGCCGAGTGAAATCTGCGGAAGATGCATTTTTTCCCACATTTCGGAATTTGCGGGGGTGTCTGGGTAATAAATTCTGGCCCGATTTGCAAAAGTCATACCTCTGCGGATTCCCACGTGTGTCTTCTTTTCAGAAATGTATGGGGTTCCCTGTTTTCCTTGGTGGCTTGGACACCTGAGGCCCATATCTGTATGTTGTGCTTGTCTGGAGAAAGTGTCAAATTCAGGTGTCGTAACAGACTTGGGGTTACCTGTGTTTTAGGATTTCCCCTTGGCACCCAGGTAGGTGCACCCACACATGTGAGGTACCATTTTCATTGTGACACCTGTGGGAACGGGGGACAGTAGGCCATGTGTTGTTGGCAATGTGTTTCCATGGCTGCGCTGAGTGAATTGTGCGGAAAAGGCATTTTTTTCCCCACATTTCGGACTTTGCGGCGGTTACTGGGTAATAAATTATGGGCCGATTTGCGCAAATCATAACCTCTGTGGATTCCCACGGGTGTCCTCTTTTCGGAAATGCATGGAGTTCCATGTTTTCCTTGGTGGCTTGGACACCGGAGGGCCATATCTGCATGTTGTGCTTGATTTGTGCGGAAAATGCATTTTTTTTCCCACATTTCAGACATTGCGGGAGTGTCTGGATAAACAATTCTGGGCCAATTTGCGCAAATCATACCTCTGCAGATTCCCACGGGTGTCCTCTATTCGGAAATGCTTGGGCCTCACTGTTTTCCTGGGTGGCTTGGACACCCAAGGCCCATATCTGTATGTTGTGCTTGTCTGGAGAAAGAGTCAAATTTAGGTGTCGAAACTGACTTGGGGTTACCTGTGTTTTAGGCTTTCCCCTTAGTGCCCAGATAGGTGCACCCACACATGTGAGGTACCAATTTCATCGGGACACATGTGGGAACACGGGACGGTAGGCCATGTGTTGTTGGCAGCGTGTTTCGATTTGTGCGCTGAGTGAAATGTGCGGAAAATACGTTTTTTTCCCCACATTTCGGAATTTGCAGGGGTGTCTGGGTAATAAATTCTGGGCCGATTTGAGCAAATCATACCTCTGCATATTCCAACGGGTGTCCTATTTCAGGAAATGCATGGGGTTCCCTGTTTTCCTTGGTGTCTTGGATACCCGAGGCCCATATCTGTATGTTGTGCTTGTCTGGAGAAAGTGTCAAATTCAGGTGTCGAAACCGGCTTGGGGTTACCTGTGTTTTGGGCTTTCCCCTTGGCGCCCAGGTAGGTGCACACACACATGTGAGGTACCGTTTTCATTGGAACACCTGTGGGAATGCGGGACAGTAGAACATGTTTTGTTGGCACCGTGTTTCGATGGGTGCACCGAGTGAAATGTGCGGAAAATTTGTTTATTTCTCCACATTTTGGACTTTGCGGGGGTTTCTGGTTAAAAAATTCTGGCCCGATTTGGGCAAATCATACCTCTGCAGATTCTCACGGGTGTCCTCTTTTCGGAAATGCATGGGGTTCCCTGTTTTCCTTGGTGGCTTGGACACCGGAGGCCAATTTCTGTATGTTGTGCTTGTCTGGAGAAAGTGTCAAATTCAGGTGTCGAAACAGACTTGGGGTTACCTGTGTTTTAGGCTTTCCCCTTGGCACCCAGGCAGGTGCACCCACACATGTGAGGTACCATTTTCATTGTGACACCTGTGGGAATGCGGGACAGTAGGCCATGTGTTGTTGGCAGCGTGTTTCAATGGGGTGCCGAGTGAAATCTGCGGAAAATGCATTTTTTCCCACATTTCGGACTTTGCGGGGGTGTCTGGGTAATAAATTCTGGCCCGATTTGCACAAGTCATATCTCTGCAGATTCCCACGTGTGTCCTCTTTTCGGAAATGCATGGGGTTCCCTCTTTTCCTTGGTGACTTGGACACCCGCGGTCCATATCTCTATGTTGTGCTTGTCTGGAGAAATTGTCAAATTCAGGTGTCGAAACAGACTTGGGGTTACCTGTGTTTTAGGCTTTCCCCTTGGCGCCCAGGTAGGTGCACCCACACATGTGAGGTACCATTTTCATCGTGACACCTGTGGGAACGGGGAACAATAGGCCATGTGTTGTTGGCCTTGTTTTTCAATGGGTGCGCTGAGTGAAATTTGCGAGAAATGCAGTTTTTTTCCCACATTTCAGAATTTGCAGGGGTGTCTGGGTAATAAATTCTTGGTCGATTTGCGCAAATCTTACCTCTGCTGATTCCAACTGGTGTCCTCTTTTCGGAAATGCATGAGGTTCCCTGTTTTCCTTGGTGGCTTGGACACCCAAGGCCCATATCTGTATGTTGTGCTTGTCTGGAGAAAGTGTCAAATTCAGGTGTCGAAACAGACTTGGGGTTACCTGTGTTTTAGGCTTTCCCCTTGGCGCCCAGGTGGGTGCACCCACACATGTGAGGTACCGTTTTCATCGGGAAACCTGTCGAAACACGGGACGGTAGGCCATGTGTTGTTGGCAGCGTGTTTCGGTAGCTGCGCCGAGTGAAATGTGCTGAAAATGCATTTTTTTACCACATTTCGGAATTTGCGGGGGTTGTCTGGGTAATACATTCTGGGCCGATTTGTGCAAATCATACCTCTCCGGATTCCCACGGGTGTCCTCTTTTCGGAAATGCATAAGGTTCTCTGTTTTCCTTGGTGGCTTCGACACCCGAGGCCCATATCTTTATGTTGTGCTTTTCTGGAGAAAGTGTCAAATTCAGGTGTCGAAACAGACTTGGCTTTCCACTTGGCGCCCAGGTAGGTGCACCCACACATGTGAGGTACCATTTTCATCGGGACACCTGTGGGAATGCAGGAAGGTATAACATTTACTGTGTTTGTATGGTTTTCATAACGTTTTGACAGATTTGCTGGTGCCCTTTGTCACACAACCCTTTCATTTCCCAAATGTGACCTACATTTAGTCGCTGCTTTAGGCACCATACACTTTGGTAACCTGCACAATTCACCTACCCTTGGAAAGGTCTGCCTGAGCTCTTTCAAAAAATGGATGCTTTCCATTCTCACCACATTGGTTTTCCCGATTTACACATGCTAAGTGCGTCTGTTCAGGCCGTGAGCATAAACCTCCTGTGTACCAGGGCTCAGAGTTTGGCTTGTGGTATTGCTTGTTTTGTAGAACACTACAAAAAATGTGTGCTTTCCTAACTGCAAGAGTCAGTGGAATGTAGCGGAGTATTGCTTTTCTCAAAATTCATAGAATCTATTGCCGTACCAAGCCAACCATGTCCAACACATACCTTTTTTTTCGGTCAATTTCCCGCTTTTCCCCCGATCTATGGCATTTTCCCCTACCTAGTTTTTGCCTGACCTACACAAATCACCCCTTCATAAACCTGGAATTTTGTCTACTTTTTAGAAATATATGCCTTTCAGTCCTCCAATTCTGCTTTCCTACCCTTTTCTTTCATTCCGTCCATGCATGTCCAATTGGCAAAAATGGCCAAAATCGCCTAAAACAGTTGATAACCACATTAAAATATTTTATTTTCGTTTCCACTCAACCTGTTCTTGAAAACCAGAAAATTGGGGAATTCAGCACAGCAAACCATTTGTTCCTAGCTCTTACAAGGAAAAAAAACACAGGCTTCTTTTTGCATAATTTTATTGGCAATTTTTGAAAAAAAACCAACATTTTCACCCTTTTTGCTTATTTTCTCTCACCCCCCTACAGCAACCTATGATTCCTAGATGGCGTTACGACCGCCTATATGTGGGAAAAAAGGAGCCAAATTTGGCTGAGATATCTCATGTAACAAAAAAGATACAAGGCATTGTATGGCCATATACCAAGATCACCAAAAAGGCCTTTGCACTGGGGGGAAATACCCATGGCAGTTAAAGGGTTAATACACCTTTGAGTAAATCTTTGCAAACCTATAAATCACATTCAAAGATTATATCGTCTTTCATTGGGACTTTTTACGAGATACAAGGCTCAGGGTTCTTGTCCCCTGTGATAACCTGGGTGACTGGGTGGTTCCTGACACATCAAGGCGAGTGGGGAGTAGAATGACATATGTTAGTTTTAGGACACAATCTGCGACAGAGGTCTGAATTTAGTTGCGGCACTCTGGGGTGGGCTGCACAGTAGGGTCACACTTCTCGTAGATAAAGAGAATACCTTAGGAGTGCAAGGGGATACATTAGCAGTAATTTTCCAACAGCGGGGGCAAGGGAGTAGGAGCATGTTTGTGGAGATGGATGGGTTACAAGTCATGATTCAAGCCGGTTCATACACAAGACAGTGATCACAGAGAAAGAGTGAGATGATACAATTTACAATTTGTTTCAATTATTTCCAGTGCATCCATGAGAAAGGGATTTGTATAGCTTTCATACAGCGAGAGAAAAGGTGGGGGCCATGAGCACGCTGTGCGTGGCGCTGCAGAGGGGAGAGAAGCCTTTTCATAGTATCGGAGTGAGACTTAGTCCAAAGATGGCGCCGAGGGCAAACAAAATTGAAGCAAGTGTATCCCGCAATAGCCCCAGGGCAATGGAGGTGTCCCCTGCTAATGCGTGAGCAAGTGGTTCATTTTGTGCTGAATGTATGAGGGGAACACAAACGACCCCCCACTCCCACACACACCCAGTCAGATAAATGTTATCTAGGGATACCTGAATCATCCAAACAGTTAACATACAACAGCCCTATGTTAAAAAAAAAAAATAGTAAAAAAAACAAGGCTTCTCCTTGTCAATACAATACATACATGACAACATATATTAGATACAAATACAAATAGGTCAAATGTAATTTATCAATGGGCAGATGGTCAACAACCAGAAGACACAGATCAAAAAAGGGTCTAGTACACATGTCTTTAGGAAAACCCACATGAATCTACTTCAGATACATCCAAACAGTTAATTTCAACAATTCAAGATAAAGGTAAACGTATCCAAAAGTACACCCTTGCCTTATCCTACCAGTTTATAGTCTTGAAAAATGTGTAAAATTTCTTTAAAGTATGTACGTGGGGCAGCGGATTAATTTGTACAGGGATATTCACGTCAATTAGAAACCACACATTTACCACATGTGTGCACATTACATCATGACTTCTGACATCAGTATGCTCACGACGTCATTGTGCTGATTTGCGTGACATCATGACCCATGACATCATGACATCATGACAGTATGGGGACATTGCTTTCAATTGTTCAGAGAATCAACAGCAAGAACGTTTTTAATCTTAGAGTCATATCAGTAAGTATAGCTGAGTTAAGAAAGAGGCTATGGTAATAGATACATGATATGCTACCAACAAATAATGTTTAGCTTTCACCTGCAGCTATGCAATGCTTCCTTCAGTTGCGTACATTGCAGAAAGGTATGGGCTGGGACATGGAATCACAGGAAGATTCTCCACATACAAGAGTGGCAGAAATGCGTGTGAGCGTTTGAACACTTCAGTGGAGGCATCTTTCTCTGAGAGAGCTTAATGCCACTAGTGAGTGGGAAACCTCATGGAAAAGATTGTGAACTTTAGCAGATGGCACTGGCACAGCTCTAGCAGAGGGCTGAGGGACTTTACACAGGGGCCGAACCCTGTAAAAGAGCCAGAGAACTTTAAAGGATGGTTGCAATCTGTGAGGGAGCCAGGTCAGGTACTGGATTGCTGAGTCATGTGGGAGAGCCTGCAAATCTTTTACCACTGATGCTTGCAATAATGACAGTAGTCAGACCCGAACACATTTCTGGCACATTAGAAAATGGCATCTGTAATTCACAAACTAGTCAGGGTCTCTAAATAACCAGTACAACTATTGGTTTCGTGGTCAAATGTTTAATTAAAAAACCCTGTTCTAATTGTTGGTGTCTGGCTTTTATCAGGTAACATATCATCATCATAATCATCTGTGGTGGTGTGTTGAATAAGGATCAATGTTGTTCCAAAGTTTTCCACAATCAAGTGACTACTAATTTTCATAACTGCCAATTATTCAACATGCAGCACTGTGCAAATCTTCCTGCAGCCAGAGATAATAGTCCTGGCAGCACTAAAAACTCTCTTAGGCTGTACCCTATCCATGTGCAGCTGTACCCTATCCATGTGCAGCACAATAACACTCACACATGATGCTGACCAGAGTGTCCACTGCCGGCTCACGTACTGCTCTGACTCATCATCTCTGCCATGGGAAAAAGATCCAGCAGATGCACATCAAGCAGCTGTGCACCTTATGTTCCTCTGTTTGTTCCTATTGATTTCCCACCACTGTACGAGGTGACACTGTCAATAAGTAGAGTGTCCCACAGAACATCCTCCCATGTGTCTGAGCCTGCACTGCTCTCACATCTTTCGACAGTTTGCAGTGATATACTGCCTGATGTGGTTTTCAATCCTGTGCTTGACATTTCATGTGCATTTTGTAATCCTTGACCTTATTGATGGCCTTCCTGCTGCCCCTGATCCTTCTCCAATTTACATTGCAAGGACTGCAGAAAATCATTGTGGACACATTTCAATAATATTTCCTCACATGTGGTTGACAGCACGTGGTTGACAACAGGTCACTCTGATGGTACATGTCTCATGCAATCACTCCAAGAGGTAGAGCCTGACTGGTGTATCATCCGTCCACCAAATAGATACCACCAAAGGCATGTAAGTGTGACTCTCCTACATGCTACATTCAGTGAGTCCCTCCTCCTTCTGCTCATTTCACAGTTGTTACCTGATTGCACATTTACATCCATTCACTTTAACACATGGAAACTGCCAGATATATGTCCTGTGTCCCGAATCTCTGCTGTTTCCTTCCCTGTCAATCATGCAAATGTGACTCTCCAACATGCTTCCCTTTTGTTTGCCTCTGTAAAAACCGTTGATGGACTATGTGACAATTTTTTGGAACTTCCTCTGACAGGTAGTGATGGAGCAGAATGTCTGTTTATTAACTTATATGTTCGCCTGAGTAGATGGAATGGGGCCAAGTTATTTAACATCTTAAACACCTGGATAGATGGTTGGGGGAACATTCTGGTGGCAGGAGCTCTTAATTTGCAGTTAGAGCCATTGGAAGGTATGGAGGGTTTGAGTGAGGAAGAAGATGGTCTATGGGGTAAAAGCAAATTGAGTGCCCTTAAACCTAAGAGGATAGGTACGTTGCCAGAAGAGGTAGCCTGTTTGTCCCTGGCAATGAACATGAGGGCATGTAATGGACAATTCTTGGATGATCTGCATGCTAAACGTACATTTCAGTCTGGTTCCAGGTCAAGCTTAGTAAATTGCATATTCATCAATTTAGAAGCCTTGACTCTAGTCAAGGATTTTAGTGTATTATCCTGCACAGAGAGATGCCATTATCAGGCATATGTGGGAGTTGGCCATGGGTCCACAAATCAATAAAATGCAAACATATATATAAACGGCCATGCAAGGAGGGTAATTAAGTGGCCCACCTTAGATACTGAGGCCCTTCTACCGTGTATTTATAGTGAAAGTTTGCCCGCATTAGAGGTTTTCTCATCTGTATTGATGGGAGAAGCTTTACACATACTGTAGGCTTTTGAAAACATAATAATAAACACGGGGGATCACTTTTCTGTTCCTACTCCATTGTGAAGAAAAAGGTAGTCAGGCCCTCTGCATGGTACGATACGGAGTGTTGTAGAGCAAAGGGAGCGGTAATATCTTGTTCTAAAAATGCCCAGGTCAGAGGCACCCAGCCCCTTTATGAAGCAACGGCTGTTTACAAAAGTTTGATAAAGTCAAAAAAGCAGGCCCACACACAAGGCATGTAGGAGAAGTTGATTGATGCAATTAAATGTAGCGACTCAAGGAGTTTCTGGGAATTGATGGGCAAAGGGAATCCACCAGAGCTTGGTCACTTGGAGGGCTGTAGCTCAGAGTCTTTGTGGTGTGAACTATTTAAGATTTTCTAGCAGGAAACGAGGGCATTAGCAACTTTGGAAGATAGGGAGACATCCATGATGAAGAACGAAGAATACTCCACTGGTAATTATGGAGATTGAGGTAGCCCAAGCTCTGTTTAATCAGAAAGTAGGCAAAGCCCTGGTTCCAATAGAGTAGCAGTAGACTTCTTTCAGAGCAAGTCTGTCATTTAGGCACCTTATCTCATAAAAGTGTTCAATGTAGCACTAAAAATGAACAGGGTGCCCAACACTGGGACAAGGGCCAAAATAGTACCCATACTTAAAAAAGGTTCTAGGGATGAACCATGCAACTATTGCCCCATTTTCCTGCTTGATGTGGGCAGGAACATCTTTGCGAGGTCCCTATTGAGTCACTTGGATTCTTGGTTGGAGGGAAATAATATTATTCATCAGTTGTAGACTAGTTTCCAGTGTTCCATCAGTACAGTGGATCAATGTCTGTGCCTCAAAATGTTGTTTGATAAATATGTCACTTTGAGGAAAATGTATATTCATGCAGCATTCATTGATTTGCGTACGTTGTTCGATAGGGTCCCCAGTTCTAGATTGTGGGCTGAGTTTGTGGAACTTAATATCTCGGGGGCTTTACTGAGTTGTATGCAAATGCAGTATGACACATATAAAGCAGTGGTACGATGGAACTTAGATGGGTTTACCACAAAGGCTATAGATGTACAGATGGGCATACGGCAGGGGTGCATCTTGGCTCCAAAACCTTTTTGCTTGTTCATTGATTGGATTATTCGTGAGCTGCTCAATATCCTAACAGATACATCCAACTTTGCCAGTGTTTGCACACATAAGGAAAAGAGCTTGACAGATTTGGACAGACTCATTGCTTGGATCTGCCCAGTCTTATGGATGGCAACACTAATCTCTTATTAGAAAGGGTTATAAGACCAAGGCTAAATTGAAGTTCTGAGCATGGTCAATAGTTCATCCTTACTTATATTGGGTGGTTAATTTTAGTCCTTAGGGCAGAATGCCTAGATTACATGCCTACCACCAATAATCACTGCTATTTTCTCTAGACTAGTATATATCATACATATTACCTAGTCATCTGCACACATACTTACGCTGCTCTTTCTCAGAGGAGATCCCTTTAACTAAACTCCCTCTCCCACTTGAAATGACTGAGTGTGTCACATTGCATTACATAAGCAAAACCAATCGTAAATTTGACTCTCATTAAAGAAATAATGTACCTCCACTTCAGTTTATCCTCCCATTTCTCTATGCCCGCATCCCTACATCCCTACATGTCCTAGCTATGCCCCCAGCAACAGCCTCTTGTCTCTTTGACAGCTCTGTAAGACTAAAAGGCATCTCCAACCTTGTATCCTACTTAAAGCCATCTGGGTGAACGTTGGGTGATCCTTTCAAAAAGTTCATTCAATGACGAACTTGGATGAATTTTTTCATCCAATTTTCAACATGTTTAAAGGAGCTCGTGGAACATCTCCCTGATGTTTACCATTCTTTGACTTCAGCACAGAAATTGCACTTTCGCAAGTTGAGTTCAAATCTGCAGTTCCACTGATCACACAATTGTGTTGTTAACTAGCAGTTGTTATGAGCAAAATGCATACCCTTTCCCTTTGGGACTCACAATTCCCAGAATGCAAAATTAAATCCAGGACTATACTAATGTCTCCAGAATGGAATGGATGTTGTTGGCATGTTTAGAACAAACACGCCTCAAAAAACACTGACTGAATATTAACCATTGCACCCTGTCCTAACTCATGATTACACTGCAACCTGCACGTGCATCTACTTTCATAGACATAAAACGTTCTCCATTTATTATTCCTACCTTTGACCTATTTCCCAGTCCAGCCAACATATACTAAATTCACTGTCATTCCAACCCACCTTCCCCACCTGGCCTCTCCATGGCATATGGTCCAAAACAAACATCCTAACATTCAACATGTATTGCTACCTTTCCATAGATCAGAAAATGAACGTGCAAACATGTTAGCTAGATAAGTCACTTTAATATATACACTATCAAAGCTTTTTTTCTCCACAGGTTCAAAACGGAAAATAACTTTAAAGCAATCCAGTAGCATCGCTCCAGCCTTTCAATTTCGTGTGTGTCAATCCAGCACCATCAGGCTCGCCCTGTGACACCACAAGCTGATGACACGACACAGAGCATAGGCATGTGGAAATTAAGGCATGCAGAACGAGGTGCTAGGGGAACCTCTCCTGTGTATACAACACATCAAGAGAAATCACTGGGTGTCTTTATAGTTAAATACTTTAAAAGTATTCAAAAATGCAAAACAGGTTCTTTCCAATGCAGCCTATGCATCATCTGTAATGTAAGCCCCAGAGTAACAATGAGTGTTTTGGGGCTCACAACCCCTGCTGTTTCACTGGCATCCGAGGGGCATTCCACACAGAAAACACTTCATGGTTGCAGCCACAATCAAACCATCACTCCGCAACCTGTATTCTTGCTGACACCAGGTGAGACACACCTATTGTTTTGCCTCAGTTCCACATTTATCTTGAAGCCATTGCTGGGATTTAATTTGGCCCATAGAGGACCTCTGAACAGGTCCTGAATGTTGTTGCCTTAGCAGAGAGAGCCAAGAAACCTGATGGATCTGCGCATGGTGACACTTTTGAAGAAGCACCAGCTAGATTGAAAATCAGGTTTTTGGGAAATCGCTAACATAGAAAAGTCTATCCCAGACCGCAATCACTGTGAGAATCGATAGACGGTTTTGTCATCGCCCTAATGGGACTTCTAATCAAATATGTCTCTAGTGACATGGCCGACCCGCGCAAGAGATGTAAGCTCATCGTGCACTGTAGCGATCCCAAACCCAAAACTCAGGAGCATTGTGAATGAGCAGAGACCCCTACCACTAAGGCTATCACCTTTACCAAAATGGCACAACACTCTCTTCTATGATCTATCAAATATGTGAAGCAAACGCATATAAAAGAAGTGTGTGCGTGCAGTAAAACAAAGACTTAAGAGAGCAAGGTTTATCACGGACAGAAGAACTACTGCAAAAAAAAACAATCCAAACGTCTTTCAGACTAAGGACAGAGGGAACAGTCAGCTGAGTGCGTTCCATGTGGCGGCTGCAAGCACATTGCCAGTGACAGATCATGACCATCCACAGGAAAAGAAGGTCTAGGTTGCCACAAGGTAGGCCACTTTGCAGATATATGCAATGCCAGGAAACAGCAATATGTAGCAGCCGCAGAAGACACAGATGATGATGAAGCGAGTGAATATCTAAATCAATCAGTACTTGCATCCAGTCGATTGTGCATCGGGGATGACAACATTCCCATAAAACTCTTCTATGACCTCAAGATATGCAACAAAGTTAGAACAGTTTTGCAGATTCACGGTCATATTACATCATTATGCTACATGATAAATATTCTAAATGTTTCCCACACCGTTAAAACAGCCTCCCTGAACCAGGCATAGTGATGGGGCATATGGTGGACACAGAATAGACCTGCAGCAATACAGATGGAGCACAGTATACTTCAAAGACTGGTAAGCTATGTTGAAGCTAAATGTGTCAACAAATGGACCTGCTGTTATCAGGAGAGAATGATTGTCAAGTGATTGAAACTGGATCCTTCTTCCACAGTGTTCTATGTCCAGCATGCAACTGTTCTGGACCTACTGAATCACCAACAGAACATTTTTGAATTCTCAGGCAGTATGTTCACAAGATCATCCTGTGACCAGACATCGTTACATTAAAGCAGAAAGTACTACTGGGTTCCTTGATGGCGTGGAATGACCTCAAGCAACTACTTGATGACGTACTGATGCAAGATATCATAGAACCAGCAGAGGCCACAGAAAGGTTAAGCCCTATTGGTCCCTCGAAGAAGCAAAGTAGCCCAAAACTGCATTTGTGTGTGAACCTCCACAGTCTCATCACAAATACCATCACAGACTCATACCTGTTGCCAAATATCACAGATCTGTGACTTCTGGAACAGGATGCTAAAATATTCACCACATTTTACTGGAAGAGTGCATACCATCAAGTGAGCCTACAATAAGTATTGAAGGCATACATATGGCCTCATTACACGGTAGGCGGAGAACCATGGCGCTATTAGCGCCATGGTTTATGCCGGTAAAATACCAGCACCGCCTTGGTGGAAAGGGGAATGGGGAAGGCGCTAATTACGGTACCGCAAATTGCAAATCCACTGGTCCCTTTGCGGGTTGGTTTTTAACGCCTGCAAAAAGCAGGCGTTAAATTCCCCGACCCGCAAAGGGACCTCGTAGTAAGGTGGTAAGGATTTACCGGTACCGGTAAAATACCGGTACCGGTAAACCCTTACCGCCTACCATGTAATGAGGCCCTTAGGGCCTCAATACACGGTAGGCGGTAAACCATGGCGCTATTAGAGCCATGGTTCATGCCGGTAAAATACTTGCACCGACTTGGTGGAAAGGAGAATTACCACCCTATTCCAAGGTTGGCGGGGCGGTAATTCCCCCTTCCACCATTGCCCTTCCCCATTCCCATTTTTGCCCCATAGGGCTCTATGGGAATGGGGAAGGCGCTTATTACGGTACCGCAAATTGCGGTACCGTAATTAGATCCACTGGTCCCTTTGCGGGTTGGTTTTTAACGCTTGCAAAAATACATCAGGATACCTTTTGGCCTTTTCTCTGAAGCAGCTGTGTCCCAAAGAATCATAATGATCATGCTAAAGGACATACCCAACGTTATTGTCTTTCAGGGCAATGCACTTAGCTATGGTAAAACTAATGACTGATTTTGCTACATTAAGCAAAGTCCTAAGGAAACCTGATGATAGCAGCCTGACTCTCAGGAGAGAGAGAAATGCACCAACCTCCTAAATATTAGTACCACCTACCTTTCTACGCCACCAAACATCTCCTAACCATGCTTGTCTTCTCTAAATGGACTACTGTGCCAGCACTCTCTTTGGTCTCCCCAACTTTGCCTTGTGTCCTTTCAGAAATATTGTCAACTTCACCACCAGGACTTTCCTTAAACTCCTGCACTTAACAACTATTTCCTCTTACTGTAACCAGGCTGGATGACTGCAAAACAGGGCCAGATTGAAATGTCTTCTCCTAATTCACCAATATATCCAGGGTAAGGCATCAACTAATCTATCCTCCTCTATTTAAGTCCACAAGCCTTCATGTAATCTCTGCTCTGCCTCAGCGACTACTCTTGTGCCATCTCGCCTTCTCACTCCTTCCGCTCTTTCTCTATTCTTGCTCCACTTGTATGGAATTCTCTTCCCCCAGACATCCAAGATATATTCCGAACTGATTTGTGCAAAGCCAAATTTAAGGCCTACCTCCTCACCTTCAGGTTATGCTCTTAAACTTCCTTTCGCATTCATTCATGCTAAAATGTTTCCCTTGCCTTTCACCTGCCTCTGTCCCTTACATTATCTGCCTTAACTCTAAGGCTTAGCTGCTGTATCACCTAGCTGCACGTGAAAATCCCTAATGCTGATTGTCCTAATCTATTTAAATCCACCCATGATTTGCCCCTCTGGCCTGTTCCAGTTACTCCCCACCACAACTGGGTTAGAATGTCACTCAACTCAACCAGTTGTAAGTAGCTCACTGCTTTCTGTTAAATCTGACATCTTATCTATTGCACATTATTTGGTGATCAAAAGAGCACTGTTCTTCCCTGTAAATAGATAAATAAATGCAAATTTGAACAGCCACAAAACGAGTACCTGGGTTACCCTATTTCTGTGACAGGGGTCCACCACAAAATGTTTCTTGTGGAAGCTAAGCAAAAGCTCCATGTCCCACTTACAAAGGAGGAGTTATGTTTCTTCATGGGGACTGTCAGAATATTCTGTCAAATTTGTTTAAGGCTTCTCAATCAAGACCAAATCAATCCGAGCCCAATTCAAGAGTGGTCAAAGAAATGGCAAACAGCCTTCAACACTATTGACCACTATATTCACTACTGTGATTATCAGCTTGTTCCTTTATGATAGTACTGTTATTATTAGCTTGTTCCCTTAGGATAGTACTGTGATGATCAGCTTGTTCCTTTAGGATAGTACTGTGATTACTAGCCGGCGCCGCACCCTCGGAGATAGCACAAACTGACCTGATTCACATCTAGAAAGCACCACAATAGAGTACTACTGTGATTATTAGCTTTCCTCTTTTGGGAGAGCACTGTGATTATTTGATTGTGCACTATAAAATAGTACTGTGATTATTAGCTTGCTCCTTTAGGATAGTACCATGTTTATCAGCTTGTTCCTTTAAGATGGTGCGGTGAGTCTTAGCCTGAGTCGCTCGGACTGCAAACACATCTAGAAACCACCACAGTAGAACAATATTGTGATTACAAACAAGCGCCTCTCTAGAACAGTACCAGGATTAATAGCTTGTGCCTCTCTGGGATAGTTCAGTAATCAACGTCCTCCTCAGCACCCATACAGATTTGTGGATATTAGTTTGAATCACATCTAGGAAACACCACAATAAGAACAGAACTGGGATTACTAGCCCGCGCCTCTCAAGGATAACACAGGGATTATTAAGCTGTCCCACACTGGGATAGTACCGTGACTATCAGCTTGGAGCACACCGTGAATACTGGCCTGCATCATACCATTAGAGAACTGTCAAGAAGGCCTTTAAATCACTTCTAGAGGCTGCTACAGTGTGATGGCGATGTAAGTCGTAACCCTGCCGTGCTGACACAACTGTGATCATAGGCCCTGACATTCAGAGATGGTGCTGTGAACAGTAACCTGCACCACACCAGAGAGATTTGTTTGCTGCTGTAAGCCTCTTCCTGGGAGAGCCACATCAGGGACAGCCACTGAAATACCCTAGCGATATAACCCTAGTAAACCTCCCCAACCGGTCAGCCTAAACTCAAAACAGTGACTAAACTACCCTAGCAATATCACCTGACTAGACCACCAATCAGACAGACACAAGCTTGCATCAGAAAATCCCCACACCCAGGCCAACATCACTAGACATCCGGAACAAAAGCACAAAGGTCCACTGTGCAACAAAGAACCAAACAAAAACCAACATTTTTTTTTAAAAATAAATACATTAAAAAAAACTCAAAACTCAAAATGCCACGAAAAAGGATTGGACCAAAGGAAATACAAAGTCCGGAAAGAACAAACTCAACTGAACACTGCTAAAGACTCACAACTGCAGAACACACTCCACAGACAAAAAAGGTTACAGAACCAGCACTGAGAGAAGAGAGAAATCCCATTATCTAACACCATGCCCCGCAAATTACCACTCACTGGAACGTACCAACCAATGGACAAATCAAGAACAACCATCAACCACACAACCACACATAGAGATAAAAAGAACATAATCAATACCCTAACCCCCTTACATCACCAAAACAAGAGGACCCTTCTCTCGACAGCTACAAAATTTAGAAGAGGAACCAGATGAAAACTAAAACCCAAGAATGAACTTAAAAGAGCTTTTTGATGACACAGACACAACTGCACCAACACCTCAACTAGAGATTGACTTCAAAGGAAACCTTAACACCAGTCAGAAGACAATGCTGACAATAAAACACAAACCAAACCATACATTTAAAATCCACTGCAACTTAATAAACGCACGATTCATGTCAAAACCCTCAAAAGAGATCTTCAACTTTCTCTGCGACAAGGGCATTGACATCCTATTCATCATAGAAATAAGGCTGGATGACAACTACAAAATCACACTCCAAAGCTGACTCCCCACCTACTTCAAATGCCGTCAGTTAAACAGGAAAAATGAAAAAGGAGGAGGCCTCACAATAGCATGCAAAGAACACCTGAAAGTAAAAACAGATGAACCACTTAACATCAAGAACTTCGAATCCATGGTCATACACCTATCAGCGAATATAAAAACAAACATTAAATTCATACTGGTTTACAGACCACCAACATATGATGCAACCTTTGTTGACAACTTCATAGAAGCCATCACCAACATAGCCATCGAACATCTAATAATCCTTAGAGAATTCAACATTTGGTCTGAAGAAAAACAGGCCAACTCTTCAAAGGGGCAACACCCTCGTCAGGACACATGCTTGAAGAAATCTTTGCTGTGAAAAGTCTAATCACCATGGCACCCCTGATACAAATTGTTTGGCGCGACCATCTCATCATTCCATTCGTGATCACACTACCAACCCAAGTCAGCATCCAGCCCCTCAAGAGCCCAACCACCACAAAAAGAAATTGGAAAACTGTTAAAGCAAGCAACCTAATTGAACAACTAGAGATGAACAAACCTTCAGCAGCAGAGCTGGAGAAGGCAGACCTAGACGGAAAAGTGGAGCTACTCCACAAATGGATCACTGATAAAATCGAAAAGATCTCCCCAGAAAAACCATGCACCCCTCAAGAAAAAGAGCAATGGCAAAATGGTTCACCCCACTATTAAGCACCATGAAGAAGAAGAACAAGAAGCTAGAATTGCAATGGAGGAAAGAATACGACCAAGATAAGAAAACACTGTTCCAGAGACAAATTTGATCATATAAGAAGGAAATTCAAAAGACAAAGAGATTGGCATTATGGTGACAGAATCACCAATGCCACCAACACACAAAAACAAATGTTCAACATCATAAACAAAATGAGAAACCCATCAGGTTGCGACAATACTCCAATACCCTCAAAGAAACTATGCAACAGCTTGGCATACCATTTAAAAAACAAAATCAATGACACCCGACAAAATATACAAAGTCAACCAACCAACCTTAACACTCAAACGACCAGGCCCCACGAAGAGCCAAAGCACAAACTCCAAAACATCCTGGAAATATCAAAGGGACATTTGCCAAGCTAGTAAAACACATCAAGAAAGCAGGATCACCCATGGATCACTGCCTACCTTACATCTACAAATCAATCCTCGCACAAGGAACGCCATCATAATATTTTAGAAACCTCCTAAATCTGTCACTCACAACAGGGACTGTACCACAATCCTTCCAATCAGCATATTTTAAGCCACTCTTAAAAAACACAACTGACGATTGTTAAAGACCTCTCGAACTACAGACCGATTTCAAACATCCCCTACAAAACTCCTAGAAACATATGTATTCAAATTTACCCAAGACCATGTAGAAAAACACCACCTGCTCAACCAAGCCCAAGTCAGCTTCAGACCCGCATGAGGAACAGAATCGGCACTACTATCCATCTGGCACGACCATAAAACAAAGACTCCAACAGACCATTGGCTCTGATTCTGCTCGACCTCTCCGCAGACTTCGACACAGTAAACCATGACGCCCTAATCAAAAAATTGCAAAATATAGGTTTAATGGACACGCCACTACTCTGTATTAAATCATTCCTAGCAGACAGAACAGAAACTGCATGGATAAAACCCTTCAAATCCACCACTCGATGAGTTAAGGACTGTGGTGTACACAAGGATCCTCACTATCAGCACTATACTTCAACATCTATCAGACTCCAGTAATCAGGATTTTCAAAAAATACAACATTACATGCTACAACTACGCAGATGACGCTCAAATCATCTACAAAATCAAAGATGCTCAAGACGATCACTCAAACCTAGTAGAATATCTTAATGAAATATTCGACTGGATGAACGCCAACAAAATGAAAATCAACCCAGGAAAGACAGAAATCATGATTACATCCGAAAAACCAAGAGAACAACACCTACATACCCTGGCCGGCAGACATGAGAACTGCACCCTCACCATCTAAAGTACTAAAAAGCCTGGGTGTCCTTATGGACAACATTCTAACCTTCCAACCACAAGTAAATGCAATAATTAATAAATGCTTCTTCCTCCTTCACACAACAAGAGGAGTACTACCTTTCTTCTCCTTCATCCACAAAACACTGACAATTATTGCACTCATCATTTCAAGAATCGACTACGCAATCAGCCTCTAACTCGGTATGCCGGAATACCTCCTGAAGAAACTGCAACGTATCCAAAATGCGGCAGCCTGACTCCTCCTCAAAATATCCAGAAGGGACCACATCACTCCAGCACTAAAAATACTACATTGGCTCCCAATCAAACATTGTATCACACTCGAAACAATGTACATAACTGACAGGGCAATCAGCGGACAGGGAGCAGAATTCCTACAAAAGAAAATAACAATCTACAAGCCAAAAAGAATCGTCAGATAAAGCAATGAAATCCGCCTGTAACCAAAACCATGTGTCAAGAAAAAACAAGGGGGTCCTCTTTCTCCCACCTAGCCACAAACCTTGAACAACATCCCGAAAGAAATAAGAAACACGAAGGACCACCTAAAATTTAGAAAACTTCTAAAAACATTGCTCTTCAGCATCTCTGAACCAAATTGAAACAACTAAAACAATCACACATGAAACACAAACGACAGATTGACAGAACATATGATGTCACAAACAACACCAAAAACTGAGTAAGGGAAACTCCTACAAGAACAAAAGAGACTACGCTACGTGGAATAGAACACTAGTGACAACACCATGAGGATAGATGTTAGCATGCACGCCCAACACTCCCAACAACCTTGCCCACTTAGAAAGGATGTAGGATACGGGCATAGCTCGTAAGTAATCAACACAAAGATTAGTTTACAGCAAAGACAAATTGGGAGAAAAGGGCTGGCCGAATCCAAAGATGGGAGCAAAAAAGTAGCTACTTTAGCATAATGACAGAGATGAAACAGCCTTAACAGGCTGAAACTTAATCACTGAAAGGAAACAACCTCCTTTATTGACAAAGGAGATGCAACAGGAATATGCATTTCTCCTAAACAACAAGGATACCAACCAACCCCCCAAAACTACTAAAAACCTCACCACTCCTCACACACCTCTCACACTCTTACCAAACACAATCACACCTCTTAAAAACACAGGAACCCGCACACAATTCACCACACCGCAACAACAACCACACCACACAATCCCCCATACTACAACACACAACGGACTCAGAACCAGATAACACACCACTATGCTTGGTGAATGGTGTTACCTGAACTGAAGCTGCCAACAGTACTTCACAGCTCCCTTGCTCTTCTCCAGACTATGTCCTACTAATATGCCTAACCCAACCCTTCTTTTGTTTCAGATCCGCCAGAGCGCCAGAGGACCACTCTGGTGGTGATAGGGCATGGAACAAATATCCAACATTCTCTGTGCTCTCATGCTTTGTCCTTTTTGTACCATTGAAAACCACTTTCATTGTGACAGACCATAATGCATACTGCCTAGGTGCAATCATAGCGCAGAAGGAGAAAGAAGGATGTTCGACTGTTGTGTTTGCATCTGGAGTGCTCACAGAACAAGAGCGGAACTATATGGTGATAAATAAATAGATGCTTGCATGCACCTGGTGAACCAAGCATTTCAGGAACTACATATGTGGTCATCAAATAACCCTTTGCACAGTTAGCAAACCTCTACTCCACGTTTGAACACCTAGTGGCACCAACAAGGTCACTTCATCTTTTGCACGGTTAGCTGCAAAAGTACATGAATTCATGGTCATGGTGGAATACGTTCCGGGTTGACAATACACTCAAACCAATTGCCTGTTGAGACTTCTCCTACTGCACAAAAGCAACAATGAATTGAAGACAATTGACTGTGTGGTTGCCTCTGTACAAGATGCTGAGGAAAACACAACATCGAGTATTACAGCTCAGGAATAGGAAATACGCCTGCAACAAGACCAGACAGTAGAACTTATACCCACATACACCAAAATAGATTTGTTATATAAGACAAATCTACCAATTGCTTTTGTCCATCAGCAAGGTTGCACCGAAAATCACAGCAGAAGATGGCTTGCTCCGAAAGGCAACATGCTGAAACCACCCACAACACTCATCTATGTTATAAATGTCCTCACCACACAAAATGCACGTAAGCGGTGCACTATGAAACACAGATTGCCAGAAAAGTACTGGTGGCCTGGGATGGACAGTGACATGGAGAGACATGTGAATAACTGGGTGCCATGTAAAAATGTTGACAAAGGCCTAATTACTCACATACAACCTATGAGGTCAGTAGAATGGACAGGAGTGCTATGGCAGAACATGAGGATTGGTTTTGTTGGTCCCTCGGATGTCGAGCCCACTTAATAAAAATATGTACTGGTCCTAGTTGATTATACATCAACATGCATTGAAGCATATTGTATGCCCACTATATCCCCAGCAACAACTATAGGAATATTTGCCACATTCTTCCACAGATAAGGTTGTCCTGGCACACCAGTGTCAGACAACAGTATCGAGTTTCTATTGAAAGACATTTTTCAAAAGGACTGACAGACAACATCTTTGTGAAACTATATGCCATCCCAGGGGCAATGGGCAGGTTTAGAGTGTGGATACAATGATAACAGAAGTAGTCCAACAATCCAGAGCAAACTGCTCAGACTGCTACGAAGAAGTACACAAGATGGTCTCTGAACACATGCCTAAAGGATGTTATTACTGCCTAGACTGTGCCAATCAGGTTTACATATGCAATTTTTTGTCTTACTTACAGACTAGCGTGTCTAAGTCAAAATAATGGTCAATGGATCTGCCAAAACTGGCCAAAACAGAAATGTCTGCATTTTTGTCAGACGGCTTACATTGTCAATTTGATCTCAGCTAATCCCAATAACTTTTCTCCAGGACCATCTTTGGCTGAGTGAATGCAAATATTGTTTCACTTAAGACTTTTGTGCTACTGACAATACTTGATAGCACAGTTATTCCTACTGAGATAAAAGGCATCAACTCAATTTGAACTAACAGGAATGGCTGCTCTAATGATGATGATTTGCACGAATAGGGCATTTTGGAATTAAACTAGGAGCGTGAATAACCTGACAAATCGCAATCAGCAAAATATTCTCTCCATATACATGGTTCGAGAGGGTTGTGAGGTAGACAGCAGTACAGCCTTCTAAGCAAATACGATTCCAAGGAAAACATACAGCGGGTCATTTTCATGAGGGCTTTAATGAAAATGGAAGGCGTAAAAGCCTTGATTTAGACTTTATTCCTTTCACTCACACCACGCCGCATCTTTTATCATTGAATGGCGGAGAGGAGGGATGGAACGCACCTTGTATTTCCGCTGATCCCTTCCTCTCCACCAGACAAACACTGTGAGCATTTGTGCAAGAATCGATTTTCATGTGGCGCAAATGCTGCGGTTCCCTGTGGGGTCTGCCAGCTTTATGCACCAGCAAAAAGCAGGCGAAACCCAGATGTATCCATAATAAATACTACCTGCCATGCGCACATGGCAGGCAGCATTTGCTCAATGTACCTGGTGGAGTTCAAAAGTGCTGGCCAAAAGGTGGTGTACACACTTGTATGCCAACTTTTGACTTGCATTTTTCCACTCCGCCATGCAAGTGACCAAAATTGAGTGACGGGTACCCACCTATGTTTATGCCTATATGTAACGGGTCCCCGCCAGTGAATTAAGGGTATTTCGTAAATGAGCACTACAAGGATATAATCTCCTAGTAGCTAAGAGATAGGGTAGACATCATTTGCTACTTGCTGAATCGCACTAAGGATTTGGCAGTACGTGAGGCCGTCAAACTGATAGCTTTGGTGGCCTCAGGTACTGCCGAAACCTTAATGCTTATTTACTTAATGAGTGTGTGAGCAAAGACATCTCCAGTGCAACAGAAAATAGTAGAAAGTGACTTCCTAGAATAGTCGTTTCCTTTTTTTTAATTATCAAATTGAGTGCTTCAGAAATGTGTATATTTTTTGGTTAAGACAAGCCTTTGGTTGAGTACTGAATTTAATCTGGTTTAGATAATTGTATCACAATGAAAATCAAATCTCTCACTTTTTTATGTATCCAAATTAAATGCAAGTGCATGTGAAATGACAGAAACAGGATCAAATTGAAACAACTCACACTAATGGCTCATCTGGGAAGCTATGCATTCCAGCACCAACTGCATCATAACTGGAATCAATTTGGACGGGCTTGTCATCAAGTCATATCTGCATTAATAGTTATTAAAGTTTTGATGTTATTCGTCATTTTTCATGAAGCATCCTAGCACAGACTCCAGAGGAGACCAAGGGACCTACTTCTATTTAACAGTATCGCAATAATTGATGATCCTCACCATTCATTTTCCTTAGTGTCTGTTTTTTGCTCCACGTATCATTACATGACAAATTTAACCAATCGGTCCATATGCAATTCGTGTGTTCGTTTAACTGTATTTTGGTCAAAGACCATAAAAGATATTACACAATCAAATCATAATCTCATTCAGTACATTGTTAAAATAATTACAAATATACCCTTCACTAAATTGCCACAAATACAGTTATTAAAATAAATGCCAGATGTGACAAAAAAAGTAGGTCCACTTAAAATATAGGTTGCGGGGGGTTAGGAAAAATGGTAAGTGTGTGCACCTCTCTTTGTTGTCTAGGGTGGCTGTTCAGTATGTGTTAGCCGGCAGCAATGACCTAACTATAATTGACATTCCCCTAATCAATCAAGATAAATATGCGCTTGGTTTGTTGGTTAGGTGTGGCACTGCGCCATGACCAAGGAATATTCAACACAGCGTAGCACTGCCATCCGAGATCCAGAGCATTCTGCCCATCACTCCTAACCAGGAGAATTGTCCACATGGGAATAGTGTGTTACAGGCAACAGCCCCCTGATCCACACCAATTTCAGGACAGTATTAAACATGTACCAGAAATACTTCAGCAGGTCAGGCTGACATTTTGCACAATGGTCAAACCAAAGAAATCCATTTTCGGGTCTCAGTTTTATATCATCCAGGTTTAACAATGCACAATTCTACCAACTCACAATCACCTGTGAATCTGTACAGGGTGGAGTACATTTTGTGTTTCTAATGTTGATGACTCAGATCAAATAGCCTTGAAAAAGCCTGCATTAGGGTGAGACATAAACACGTGCCACAATCTGGTTAATGTTGGCACCAAACAGAAAGACTTAAACTTTAACACACAATACTTAAAGATTTATTAGAATGCTGATACTGACATTATTAGAATGATGATTCTGGCTCTCAATACAACCTTGAATAAATATTTGTATATGCTTTCTGCTGACTTAATATTCCTTGGCCATGGCACAGTGCCACACCTAACTAACAAACCAAGCACTTTTAAAATATAGTTCTTGTTAAAATATCGAACTCAGAGGTGTGAGAAATGAATAACCCCAAATCTCACCCCCTCATTTGTGCCATTTATGAGATACAACTTAATCTTGCCCTCCATGCCCTCGCCATACAGTTTACAATGGAGTGCACTTCCAGATCGTATTCACACACAGTGCCAGCATTTGCTTTGTACTTCTAACAGCTCTACACAAAAACAGAGTCTCAGGTACTTTTTCCTAATAACATGATAAAGGGGGCAGAATAAAAGAAAATGTATGTCATTCTCAGTTTCCGTTTTAGGTGAAGGGCGTTTATTGGAATCATCATGGTACCACTTGTGCATTAAATCAGGCAAATGTAGCATACCCAGGAAGAGCTTAAGGTGCAAGGCACTAAAAAATTGTAGTGATGTCAATTTCATATGAATTGTTTTTTATTGTGACACGGTCCTTGAGAACTGTAGCACACATACTAAATAATAACCACCTAGAATAGAAAACACTGTATAAACACATTCAGGTAGAAAGAAGAAAGAATATGCAAAGATATAATAGATGCAGCACTCTGGGAAATAGGATAGAAGGGGAAAAAGAAATTAAAAGATCAGAGTGTACAAAAGGGATATGTTCTTGAGATTGCAAAATGGATTGCAAGGACCTATTCAGTCTCTAGAGCCCATAGATCGACCAGGGGGGCTGATACTAGTCAATAATACCTTTGCATAGGTCTTGGTGGATCAAAGGCATCGAAGCAGGTTTCTGTGCATCTCTTACTGTGTCAGCTCGGGTCACAGATGTGGTAGCTGTGAGGGTCCAGCGGCAAGCTAGTGTCGTGTCGGGGTCAAACGGAAGTGAGCTGTGGTCTCAAAGCATCTACTTGATCTCTGTGGATCGGGCAGTTAACAGATTGGGTTTGGCAGTCAAGGAACAATGGCAATCGAGCTGGTATGAAGATGCGCAGGCAAGTCAGTTTGGAGATTGCTGTTTGGGAAACACCTTGGTCAGGTCAATCAACTCACTGGAGCCGTGAAGAAGACAGTGGCATTTCAGACAGTAGCTCAAGCAATGCAAGTCTCCCGTACTCTGTGGTTCAAGCCAAGGCAACGATGTGCTTCAGCTGACATGGTGAGGTCGATGAACAATGGATGTCAAATGGTACCGTAGAGGGGTCCTTCTGGATGACACTGCAACAAGCGTGCTTGAATCACATCTCGGAATGGGTAGTCGTTGATAACACGACCCTTGGTTGGCCTGGCTTCCAGGTTATGTGACTCCCATTCTAGGGTCTCAAGTGCCAATGCAACTCCTCTTCTCGGGATCTCAAACATGAGGTTCCCTGACCCCTCTAATCTCAACCTCCTTCCCTTCTACCTAAGAATAAAGAAATGCTGCACCCTGGTGTGAGGGCTGGCTCTCTGTGAATGGGTGTGACCGTTGTTTTCTGTTCCCAGGTTAGCTAACTATGGATTGGCTGTCCCTGGGGCAAGGGTGTTATCTGCCCTTCCAAAGAAAAGAGAAGCAATCCTCCAAGCCATGTCCTGCCAATGGGCAGATGTGGCCATTGTATGGGAGTAATACACATAATCCTTCAACAGCTGAACTTGGCCCACAGGGCTGACACATATGCAATATCAATTTAATGTGGCTTGGATGATTCTGAGAGAGGCTTGCCACCATACCCTAACTAGAGTATGGTCTATGTTTACAGTTTAGCAAGCCAGGACAGGATATTCAGACAACACATTATGCGTTTGGCATGGACTTTATAAAAGGGGGATTTGATTAGCAAATTCCCCTATCAGAGATGGAATTACTTGCATCATTTTATTATTTACACTTGCCAGATGGAAATTCATTATAGAACAGTCTTGGAATATCGTGGCTATGAAGCTTCACAGATCATTCATTTTTAAGACATTACGTAGAGAATGTATCGCTCGGACTCTCTGACTTGTGGTGCCCATTTGTTAATAATCTTTATATACAATGCATAAAGATTTGAATGTTATGCTTTGAGCCACAGGTAGCCAGGAACGCTGTTTCAAAGTAGATTAAATCATTGTGAAGAAGAAGTGCCAAACTTCATCCGCACTCCAGCCACTCCCTTCGAAGTGCCAGGAACGTTCATGCCAAAATATGTGACGTATGGTGAACAGTTAAACCAGCAGAGAGCCACAGTTGGGCTCTGCCCAGTGCCTATCGGAATAACAGAACCTATTGAAGTACCGACACCTAAGCAAACCTGGGCAGTAAGGTACCCACTGAGAAATCCATATCTACAGACACGACAAAAGGACGTTTGTCAGAAGGGAATACCCAAAGAAACCAAGAAGATACTAAAAGAAGACTGGTGACATCATGAGAAATCGTACTGACGCTCATATAGAATATATAATGACCTACGAATGCTGATAAAGAGACGAAATACCATGGATAAGTGACGGTTGAGCCTAAGGAGAAACAGTTGATTTTGAGATGAAGAAACTTATGCCATGTGTCCGATGAAGACATTAAGTCAGTTAAACGTGTATATACGCAAGAAACCGCAAGAAGCAAAGAAATCGTGCAGCTTGCTTACGCTTAGTAGTGAAATAGATTGCGGCAAGCGGCAACTATAGATATATCTACCTCAAAAGCACTTTATAGATGAGTGAAAATCCACTACGCGATTTGAGCAGAATTGAATAGAGGTTACTAAAGGTCTCAAGAGGAGAGGGCGTCAGCAAACACATCAAGAATTAAAGATGGAGAGAAACCCAGTTGAAGGTAACCATGCAAAGAAGCCAAGGTCGTACCAGGCTGGAATAGGCTGGCAATGCATACAATTAAAGAGAAGAATAACAAGAGTCTCTTGTCCAGCAAGGCCGAGTTAAGCCGCAGATGGTATACGACTGACAGAAGTAAATCAAATACACAGAATTGCATGAAGAAGAGGCCGATTTCACAGTGTCCTAGTCACGTGGCAAGGCAGGCAGAAAGGGATGATACTTTCACACCTATGCATGGAGCCTTAAGGTACCCATACTCCTTAACTTTCTCACATCAAGAAGCAGACTCAAGGCCAAACTACAAAGCAATAATTGACAGACGGCCCATGAGGTGATGAATGGTTGTAACATAAATTGAAGGGAAGCTGGGGTGCAGGCTTACTCCCTGCACCTGGCTAATTATTCTGCATGCTGCAAAGCGCAAGAGTAAAAATATGTGTGGGATCAATGCCAACCCAATCATAGTGGCCCATGTAATCTAGGGTCCTATAAAGAGTAGAGCCAATGGGACGTTGTACTTTTAGTGACATTTACAGTGGCCAGTTTGAAGGAAGGGCTTAGTTGCCCCACCTGACATTATTATCCAATCCCCTCTCCCCGTTACCATATACAGTTATAGTACATATGTTAAAGTTACCTTCCTATAACCAATCAAGTTGCATGTTAGGTTTTTAAGATTACACGTCAAAGATGATGAGTTTTTGGTATAAATGTTGTAGTTTTTCTGAAATTAATTGGAGTTTAAGCGAGAAGGCAGATCGAACGGTTGCTGATGTTCATTGAACGACCCGTTTTTTGTACTTGTCATTAAACGGACTCCCTTTGCCAAACTATTGAGTTGTCATTATTTTTTGATGCAAGAGTACGAATCTGCATCCCCATCTATCTCGAGGGTGCTGCTACTCATCTTAAAGGGCTGTTTGGTGACCCCAGTCTCATGGGCTGGCTGGGGTCCATCCAGCTCAATTATCCCATGGTAAATGGGCCCCATATGCTACTGCATGCAAGACAAGGGCCTTAGCCTATCGTAGGTCTTAGTTATGTCAGTCTAAGCCCACACGATTTCACCAGGAGGTTTGCTAATTAAGTTGCAATACCTGGCTCCACACAAAATGGCTTTCAATATTCCTCCTTTCCTCTATGCCTCTCTTCCTTAAACCTAGCCTCCACCTCATTGATGTTTTGCCATATGAATCAGTCCATTTCTGAATGGGTGGACCTATTTTAGAATGGAGGATTTGCTCTGGCATTTCCTCTGTACACACACACAGAATATTTTTTACCAGTGCACACCCTGTCTTAACTTTATAATGATATTGAGCTGGACATTCTCCTTAATGGAAGTCATTTGGTTATAGTGATATTGGGCATATTTAAGACATACTGACATTGCAAGGGTGCACATATAATCATTCTCTTTCTGGTCTCCATCTTGCTCCTTTTGACAAGCCCCTGACATATGACTGTGCCATGGTAAGGGTTTGAAAAATATTGCTAATAGATACATTAATTAACATATGAACAGATATGAGCAGGAAATTGATTATCTTGCATGTGGACTTTCATCTTCGGTCCCGTATTGACTTTACCACGCTTGTAGGAACTTTGGACTCGTTCATGCAGTCACAATGGAATCTGGATCATAGGTTGTTGACCAGCCGGCAGCTGGGCCTAGAACGGCAGCCTAGATTCAGCGGGCCTAACCATTTTGAACAAAAAAGGACAACAAATCTAAATCAGTCGTGCTCTGCAGACATGATGTTACCAGATTACATCACTGCCAGAAGTGTAAGTAGAACTATCTAGGGATGAAATGATCCATTGTTTTGGTGTGAGGTGAGTTACATATATTCCGGAAGGACTAGCAGTTGTTACTTGATATTTCTCAGGTGACTAGTGCTCCACAAAGATAAGGGGTCTGGAGACCTGGTCAGATCAGAATGGTAGCAACTCATTAGGTGTAGGAAGTTGTTTTCTTCACTTGTATTCCAATTAATTACTCTGCTTACCATCAAAATATTATGTATTAGCCTTGTTTTTCTGACACTCTTCCATGGTGGCGTAAGTCAGGGGATCCTCCCCACACCACCATGTGCCCATCATTGTGAGTGGGCAGTGTCACCTACTCAAGACTATGCCATTCTTTATATCAAAAGCCATGCACAGTGCTTCGTCACACCTCCCATATCCCATTCTCAATGGGCTTTGTCATGTCACCATGTATTTCCAGGGGCTCTTTTTGGGGGCTAGAACTAGAATTTTGGTAAATGCCTGAGATTAATCTTCTGAGGAGGTGGCCCCCTTGAGCCAGGTTATAAAATGTTTTGGGATTGTGAGAGTGTCCCCTTTAATCTCCTTGTGCAATGCCATTGTCAGCGTTGGTAGTAGAGTAGCATGTTATGCTCTCTTAGAGTGTAATATTTGTTTTCATTTCTCAAATGATCAAAAATAAATAAATGGGTTGCCCGTTTTGTACACCCATTTAAATACCACCTCTCATAGCCATTGACGAAGAAATCAGAAGTGAAGTGATCATTCTTGTGTATTGTCTTAAATGGAGGGGGAGGAGGCCAGTCTCACTTTTGTTGCCATTCTTACATTGTGTCCATTTTGTTGTTATTCCTTTATAACTTAATTAATGTGTGTTCTTAATTAGCCACAGTTGCACCTAGTTGAATATTAGTGTTATCATGTGTTCAATGAAGGCCCAATAATTCTTGAGGTTGACCTGATTCCAAGCAACATGAATTCTTAATTGGGCCGCCACATAATAATGATAGTCATCATGGCATACAGCAGATCTGCTGATCCTCATGACCTCCCCCACATATAAACATGTAATGGTATCTGCCTGAAAGAGGACAGAATCTTTTTGGGTTCTCTAATTGTTGGCCCTATAAAATGCTCTTTAAGCATCCAGAGCGGTGGAAGGTCTGGCCCATAGGCTCTATTGCCTTCTTGGTCATCACAAAGTGCAAGACTCAGTATATGTTATCAAATGTGTTCCTCTAGGAGGCAAACCCTGACTGAAATGTTACAATAACCTTCCAATGATCTTTCAAGTCTATTTCTCAGAATAATTTAATATATATACATATATATTCAGTAAAAAAACTTTGTTAAAGGGATGTTATGGTTAAGTTGCGCTACTAAAAACCTATGAAATTGAGTGAAAAAACGTTGTTACCGGGACGTTATGGTTCCAAGTAAAACCAAAAACCCCTTGAAATTCGCCAATAATGGTAAGCTAAGCAACCATAACTCGCGCCACCACTGAACACTGCTAAGACTAACAACCAGGACATCACCCCCACACTCCCATTTCCATACCAGGTAACAACAAAAGACCTGGATGTGGCGCGTGCCATCCACAGACTAACGTGGTGTCTGCGGACCTGCTTGCAGAGGACAGCCCTTCTACCCTGTCCACATCCATGTTCTTAACACTCCCTCATTGGCTGCTTTAAAGAGTCACACATTCATCTGCCAATCAAATCTAAAACCTCTACACCTAACCCTGTTATCTCTCTTCAACACATCATATGTACACTTGAACACTCAGGGCCCAATTTTCAACTGGGAAACCAACCTAGCAACCACATTCCTTACCTGACTCTTTGGACTGGTATTCTTGTGGCAGTTTTATATGTGCGCTAAAGTTGCACACATATGCAGTACCATTTTGGTGCTGTTATTCTGGAGGAGTGCCACAAGAATTAAGCCTTGGGTGCAGAGATGTCTCTATTAGGATACGTTTAAAAATTTAAATGCATCCTATTAGAGACATCTCTACACCCAATGCAAAGTTGAAGCTGCATATTTCGGTGTATATGAAAGTTTTCATATACACCCGTGTGGTGCATATTAACACTTTCATATACACCAAAGTAAGCAGCTTCTACTTTGTATTTTGCAACATTGAAGCCGCTTACTTTGGTGTATATAAAAGTGTTCATATGCACCACACGGGTGTATATGAACACTTTCATATACACCAAAGTAAGCAGCTTCAATGTTGTATTTTACAATGTTGAAGCTGCTAACTTTGATGTATATGAAAATGTTCTCTGCAGCATTTTTGTACAATAATGAATAAGTCGTTATTTTACAAAAATGCTGCTGAGATTTCAGGATTGCGCCCGTTATGGCTAAAACAGGTGCAATCCTAAAGGTGCACTGTCGAAGATGCCCAGGCCCACTTGAGCATACTGGTGGAGCCTGGGTGTCCTGATTTGGCGCAGTGAATTGTGCTCTTTAGCAGGTTCACTGCACCAAGTTAAGAATCGTGCCCTCAGAGTACATATCTCCTGTTAATGAAATACATCGGCATCAAAAACTACTGTGCAACTGCCCAAGATTTCTATTTACAGATTCAACAAGATCTGCATCTAGGAAAACATAGTATAGGTATGCTTATATTTAAATAAATGTTTTCTTGAACTCTTTTACTATATATATATATATATATATATATATATATATATATATATATATATATATATTACATGGCCACGGTAGTGGCCATGTAGTTATGGTTAAGTTGCTGTTTCCATAGGAAGAGCACTTTTTGGGCGGCCTATAACTTCGCTCTCCCTGGACGGATCCTCACCAAACTTTGCAAAAAAGTAGTTGGGTCACTCTGAATTTTTTTGCAAAGTTTGGTGAGGATTCGTACAGGGGGGGAAAAGTTATAGGGGGGGACCCAAAACTTTTTTTTTCCCATAGACTGAATCGGAAAAAACTTTGCGCACAGTTACAGCCCGAACCGCTGGACGGATTTACACCAAATTTGAGGCAGGAGCGGCGGCCTGGTCCCAAAAGCGTGCTTTTGTAAATTTGGTGTAAATCTGTCCAGTAGTTTTTTCAAAAATTACCAAAATGTAAGGCAAAAAAATTAGTGATATCTGTGTTCGCTTCGCGGACGGACTTCCCTGTTCGCTCCGCGGACAGCACCCAGATTGGCCCATGGCCTTGCGTCATGTTCGCGGACATGCGACGAGTTTGCTGATTGGACGGCAAGGGGCGTGGAGCGTGTCAGATTTTCTGTGGCGCCCGCCATCTTGTATTCGCAGTCGACCGCGTACAGCGCAGTGAAACGTGGATAAAAAATTGGATTTAGTGCTGTGTGTTGGTGTGTAAGAGTGTTTGGGGAGGGTGGGGGAGTATGAGATAGGTTCAATGTTTTGTTTTTTTATGTGCTAGACGTTTTGTTGCGTTCGATTTGTCCGCGGAGAACACGGCTGTTCTGACATTTTGTAAATAAACTAAATGTTGGGGTGTTTAGAGGATGGAGTATGTGTCATTTTTGTTCGCAAGGAAGGTAAAAATGAGCTATGAACACTCGCGGTGTACTTAATTGTTCGTAAATACACAAACTGGGGGTGTCCTCAGGACGCTGTCCGTATTGTAATCTGTCTAGTTGAATGTGTTCTAAGAACATTCGCAGTGTCCCGAAATGGTTGCAATTACACAAAATGGGGGTGTTCTGAGAACGTTGTTTGTATTGTTCGTTGTCAGGGTGAAAGTGTTTTAAGAGCACTCCTTTTGTCCACTAATAGTACAATTTCCTAGGGGCGTCAACCGACTTTTTGTCCACTAAAGAAACGATAAATCCGGCTGGTGTGCGCCGACATTATGTGATAATCCTATGACTGGCGCTATTGACCTGGCTGATTTGCTTTTGCGACACTAAATCATATCTCCCGCCACTAAGCCTGATATTATCAAAGCATTCATATTCCCCGCCTCTCTCCGTGATGTTACAGGGTGCGTAATCAAACGCGCCCAGTCGTCTCCAGTACTACGCGACTTTACACAGAACCCGGAAGACAACACACATTATGTCACAACACAGCGCGCCACAATTCGGAATATGAAACTGTGATTTAAAAGCAAACAGCAAGATTGTAAATGTTGTAAAGTATATTTATTTGACATCAAATGTTTAGAGAATATTCAGCAATTTGCAATTGTCTTTGTTGTCGATCCGCAACAGTTCATGTTGAGACACGCGATGTTCCTTTGCGGTACAGAGAGTGTTAGATCAGCTTACAACTCAGTGCGCCACAATTCGGAATATGAAACTGTGGTTTAAAAGTAAACAGCAGGATTGTACATTTGGTAAAGTACATTTACCACAAGTACATTGAAATGTTTAGTGAATATTCAGCGATTTGATATTGTCTCTGCTGTTGATCAGCAAAAGTTTATTTGGAGCCACGCGTTGTTCCTTTGCGGTAGATAGGCTGTTGGTTTATGATAAAAGCAGTAAATGGTCGCTCTGATAATCGGAAGGTAGCTCCAACAACGAGCCATTAGACCACCCTATTGGTTGGTATGTTGTTTGTAGCCGCTAGTACTGCGTAAGGGCATCCTTGGCGATTGTCCCATAAAATGGTGAGGGTCATGAAGTTGCATATTTGGACCTGCACCTGGCAGTTGAAGACCCCATCCGCTGGAGTCTGTAAATCGTGACATAGGCAAAATGGAGCCACATACCTGTTTTAAAAAACATAAATTAGTATCACCAGCCGATCTTCATTAAAAATCATCATTTTATTTATTAGGGCGTGAAAATATTTGCTTTCGAAGATAGTGCAACAGAGTATGTTAATAATAAAATAATAATATTTTCCCATTCATATAGCGCTAAGAACCGTGAGGTATCTAAGCGGTGCTTATTATTAACCACGGTGTGTGGTGCTCATTTATCGACAACGGAAGGATGAAAGGCTGAGTTTGGCCTTGCCGGGATTCAAACTTGCGTTAGCAAGCTGTGCACGGATGTCAAAGCGAGCGCTGTACTCGCTGTGCCACTTGACAGGCTACAGTGAAGTGGCACAGCGTGTAGAGCGCTTGACCGCCTATATACCGGTTAAATTATTTCTATTAACCCACCCTGTGTCGTCTGCCTTTTTCAGAGCCCTCTAAATGACAGGGGATCAATTCGGCGGTGATAGTGCGCGGTAGAAAACATTATGCCACTTTCAACGAACAAGTTCAACTTGAGCGGTCTTTAATGCTACGCTATTGTAATTATATTTGGTATAACGTAATCTAAAGGGTAACTTACAGTACAATTGCAATTTCCATTGTCTACGAGTGGTGCAGTCCCAAAATACGACTCCGCGTGTGCCAACAATCTTTCGCATAGTGATATAATATATAAAAGTGGTTTCGTTTCAGAAATTTCATCTTTATCTTCTCTTACGTTTTAGCAACACTCCTTCAAGAGAAGTCTTTCATCACAATCTCTGTCTGTCAAGGTCAAAACACAATACAACCTTATAGTCCGCTTCGTGAGCCTCTCCGTGGCCCGAGAAAAAAATGGAAGCAGCTGACCTTCACTGTGAACGAGCATAAATTCTTACTTTGCAACATTCTGTGTAAAGCCATCTGTAGAAGTTGTGGAAGCAGCTGACCTTCACTGTGAACGAGCATAAATGCTTACTTTGGAACATTCTGTGTAAAGCCATCTGTAGAAGTTGGTTTTTGCATGCCATGTTTGTATATTGTTTGCGTGATATTAAAAAAAAGTTTGTTTAAAGGACGTTATGGTTCTAAGTACAGCCGAAAGACCCCTGAAAATCGCAAGTTATGGTAAGCTTTGAAAAATAACTGGCGCCACCACCGTGCACTGCTAAGACTAACACCCAGGACATTAAAGATGACATCGCAAATGTCATTGATGAAATCACTGATGACATCACGTGTGTATGTACTTTTCATGGAATTTGTGTACTAGGGATTTTTATTATAATGTTGTGAAAAAAGTGTCAAGGATATTGCAATAAATATCATACCGTTATTAGTGCTTTGAACGATGCATTGATATAAATAGCATTGTATTATGGGATTCTATCTAGTATACTGAGCTACTAATGGAGAAACATAGCATTGTGTGCAGAGTACAAGATGAAAGTATAATATGTTTAATGTTAATATGTTGAATAATGAAATAATAATTGTCCTGAAATGTTTGAAAATTCACAAAATGGGGTTGTTCTGAGGACGTTATTCGTATTGTGTGATTGCTTAGCTGTATGCAATGAGGGAATGGCACAGAGAGTAAAGTGGACGCCGTCCACGGATACCGCGGCTGTTCGTGGACAGGGCGTGCTACATCCGGGTTTTTCCAGGAAATCCAACATGGAAAGAAGACTGTACGGATCAGCCAATCAGATTTCGAGGTTGTGGATTTGTGTTGAAAGAGACTGTGTGTGGTGAAGATGGCAGAAGTGGAGAAAGTCAGGGTGTTGGTGCTCGGAGATATGTTTGTGCATGGTTTACAGCAGTACGCTGAATGCAGGCATGTTGCAAAGAACTTTGATGTGAAAGGAGTGGAGGTCGTGTGGAGCAGTGTGCCTGATTGCAATGTACAGGGAATTGTACAAGTTTGTGAGGATATGGCCACGATGAACAGTCCGCATGTGGTAGTTTTGCACTATGGTGCTTTCCATTTGGGCAACGTCAGTGCCCCTACTTTGTTGGCCGATTTGGAACGCTTGGTTCAAGCAGTAATGCAGATCCTTCCAAATGCAAAAGTAATTTTTTCTGGATTACTACCTAGGGCAATATGGGACAATAGTTCAGTTTTTTGTCCTCAGCTAAATATTGCTAGGTGTGTCATCAACCGAGGCATGTGTGCCTTCATGCTTACAGCTGGTATATTCTTTTGTAACAATGAGAATATTGAAGCCAGTAATGCTGTTAATTTTAAAAAAGATGGCATTTCTTTATCTTTTACGGGAAATGCCTTTCTATTTTGGAATGTAAGGGTTGCTTTGGAGAAGGTTATGTGAAGATTTTAGGAGTAAAGTAAGAAAAAAAAACAAGAAATAAAATACAAAATAACAGGTGTCTGTCAAGCATCTGTAAAAAAAAAAAAAAACGGCTCTTTTCAGAGCCAACTTCAAAGGGGAAATGGGGCACACTATTTAAATTTACATTCACCACGCTCAGATTTTCGATGTGTCCGCGGACATGGCGGTAGTCTGCGGACATGAAAATCACTACGAGGGGGTTAGTATGTTCTATGTTACATGTATATGAAGTCAAGGATATTATGGTTAATTTGTGCACTAAAAACCTATGAAATTCAGTGAAAAAACTTTGTTAAAGGGACGTTATGGTTAACTTGCGCTACTAAAAACCTATGAAATTCAGTGAAAAAACCTTGTTAAAGGGACGTTATGGCTCAAAGTAAAACCGAAAATCCCTGAAATTCGGCAGTTATAGTAACATAAGCAACCATAACTCGCGCCACCGTGCACTGCTAACACTAACACCCAGGACATCAAAGATGACATCACAAATGTCATTGATGACATCACTGATGACATCACATGGCTGGCTCTCCCTTTTTATCCTTTACTGACATATCGAAGCCACATAGTTTTCTTCAGTAACAGTCAGGAAGTAAAAATTGAAAAGGTACTATATTTGTAGACTTAGGGTCCAGTCACATCATATGAAACATATACATAGCGGAAGATACAGGCTTGAAAGAGAGCAATCCTTTCTGTGCATGAAGATAATCATTATGGTTATCAGCACTTTCTCATAGATTTACTTTTATTACTCTACCTTCCATCGATATGCTCATATTTGTATACATTATACTCACTCTCCATAGAGTGAATGGGAAAACATTTTTGCTTGCGCCTACAGTCCAAACCGCTGGACGGATTTCCACCAAATTTGGACCAGGAGCAGCGGCTTGGTCCCGAAAGCGTGCTTTTGCAAATTCGGTGAAAATCCATCCAGTAGTTTTTTTTAAAATGACCAAAAAGTAGGTAAAAAAAAATTAGTGATATCTGTGTTGGGTTTGCGGACACACTTCCCTGTTCGCTCCGCGGAAAGTGTCCTGATTGGCCAATCGTCTTGCGTGATGATTGCGGACATGCAAAGTGTTCGCTGATTGGACGGCGTGTAGCATGAAGCGCGTCAGATTTTTCAGTAGCGCCCGCCAACTTGGATTCGCGGACGTCCCCGGACAGCGCGGTGAAACTTTGTTCAAAATGTGTATTTTGTAGAGTGTGTTGGTGTGTAGGAGTGTTTGGGGAGGGTGGGAGTGTATGAGATAGGATGAAAGTTGTGTTTTTTATGTGTTAGACGTTCTTTTTGTGTTCGATTTGTTGGCGGCCATCATGGGTGCTCTGAAATGTTCTAAATAAACTGACTAGGGGGTGTTCTAAGGAGTCAATATGTGTCCGTTTTGTTCGCAAGCAAAGTGAAACTGTTCTAAGAACACTTGCGGTGTCCGGGGAGTGTTCGTAGGGGGTGTCCTGAGGACGCTGTCCGTATTGTTCTCTGTCAAGTTGAATGTGTTCTAAGAACACGCGCGGTGTCCTGAAATGTTCGCAAATAAACACAATGGGGGTGTTCTGAAGACGCTTCTAAGAACACTCGGGGTGTCCGTGGAGTGTTCGTAGGGGGTGTCCTGAGGACGCTGTCCGTATTGTTCGTTGTTAAGTTGAAAGTGTTCTAAGAACTATCGCGTTGTTCTGAAATGTTCGTAGGGGGTGTCCTGAAAACAGTGTCCGTATTGTTCGCTGGCAAGTTCAAAGTGTTCTAAGAACACTCACATTGTTTGCGGACATTAAAAGTTTCCCATAGATCATAGTTGAAATGTTTGACTCTATGGATGTGATATGCTGCGGTGGTTGTTGCCAGGGCATAGAGTCTTGGGTGCATGGCCATTTGGCCATGCACCCAAGACTCTATGCCCTGGCAACAACCACCGCAGCATATCACATTCATATTTGCTTATAACTTTGGGTGAAAAACAAATGTATAAGGAACAAAGGTATTAGATACTATGGATGTGATATGCTGATATGGTTGTCCTTATTATTGTATACTTACTGTTTGGTCTAGTAATGGGAGTCCATGTTTTTCTTCTTCATTTCTGAGATAAAAGAAAATAGCATGTTAGTATTAGTATTTTGTAATGACTTATTACATTGTATAAGCAATATACTTTTATTTTTTTTCGCCCCTCATATTTAGTAGAGTACAAATCAGAGTACTGTGCAATTTGCTCAGTTTCTGTATTTGTTGCTAAAATCATTGGGTCTGTGGGAGAAAAAAAAATCCATGTTGGATTTAAAAAAAACCCTTTTTCTGTTATGCTACAGTTTATTTGTTTGTTTGTTTTCAGTGTTCACTTGTTGTTTTTGGCTAATGCTTTATACTTTGCTTTGTTGTATTTTTTTTGGAGCAGTAACAGATTCTTCATTTGTTTTGATATTATACAATTTTGGAGCAGTTAGATACCAATTGGCGTATTCTAACTGTCTATTTTTTTAATATATTTTAGTGGTTTTGATTTATCTATTTGGATATTGTTACATTTTGGGACAGTTCGGTACCAATTGGCGTATTCTAACTGTGTATTTTTTGGCCTAATTTAGTGGTATTCATTTATCTGATTAGTTGTTGTAGAATCTTTGAGCTGTTAGATAGCTTTTGGAGTATTCTAACAGTTTATATTATTTTAACACAAATTTATAATTTTGTGACAGTTAGATACCAATTGGCGTATTCTAACTGTGTATTTTTGGTCTAATTTAGTGGTATTCATTTATCTGATTAGTTGTTGTAGAATCTTTGAGCAGTTAGATAGCTTTTGGAGTATTCTAACAGTTTATATTTTTTTAACACAAATTTACTTAAAGGTTTAAATAGAGTTTATTTATCAAATTTTGGCTTTAAGAACATCAAATAAGCGTTTGTAAGATTTGCTGGTAATCTCTGCTTTAGAGTAATGGTACTATCATTACATTCAAACCATCCACATTTCTTTTTTATATATGCAGTGTAGTGCCCTGAATTGGTTGTGGCTCCTGCGTGGTAGATTATACCTATTGTTGTGAAGGTTTTCTTACCAAGTGATATTTGACCATGTGTGAATCCAGCCAGCTAACAGTTGTTTTTGGTACCATCTGCATTGTAACGTAGAAGCATTAGTATTACGTATTTACTATGTGTTTGTATTACTAACGTGGAGCGATTATCTGAATTGCAGGTAGAGCATAATCTACCATGGTTTGCATTTTGTACAAGTTGCTGAAATGGAATGTATTCACAATTTGGTATTGATATATAAATGAAGCGTTCATTGGGGATTTCTTCTTGTGTCACATTGTTGCAGAGAGTGCATGTATGTTTCCACATGTATGAAATCTGAAAGATTTAATTTATAGGTATGTTTATGTTTTCCAGTACTTGTAGTAAGTACATTAGAAATTCTTGTGGATCTTCTGTGAGTTTATAGTGAATTTCACCATTCCAGCACAGTAGTCCAATTGTCGTCTTATTCCAAAAACACTATCAGGGTAATTCATAGAATTTCGCAGAAAAGTGTCGCAAGCGGCTGGCGCAGAGTGTCCGCGTGCGATTGACTGCGCCAGGCACGTGCGATAAAACCGATTTCCGCGCACAGCGTATTCATGGATTTCATGCTCCCAAACCAGCCGTGGCGCAGAGTATCGCAGCGACCCTGCAGCAGCGCCAGTAACGCCCCCAAGAACGCCCTCGCGCAAGGAAAAGCCAGCAAAATCGCTAAATCATCGCAAAGGGCTGCGCTAACTCTGGACCAGTTTACAGGGCAGCCAAACAAGGAACGCAAAGCGGGTAACGTGCATATCAGGGGTACACGTGAAGTCATACACGCGATTAGCCAGGGTACGTGTATTACAGGGGTACGCGGGAAGTTTAACACGCGATTGGCCAGGGTACGTGCATTACAGGGGTACGCGGGAAGTTTAACACGCGATTAGCCAGGGTAAGTGTATTACAGGGGTACACGTGAAGTCATACACGCGATTAGCCAGGGTACGTGTATTACATGGGTACGCGGGAAGTTTAACACGCGATTGGCCAGGGTACGTGTATTACAGGGGTACGCGGGAAGTTTAACACGCGATTAGCCAGGGTAAGTGTATTACAGGGGTACGCGGGAAGTTCAACACGCAATTAGCCAGGGTACGTGTATTACAGGGGTACGCGGGAAGTTTAACACGCGATTGGCCAGGGTACGTGTATTACAGGGGTACGCGGGAAGTTTAACACGCGATTGGCCAGGGTACGTGTATTACAGGGGTACGCGGGAAGTTATACACGCGATTAGCCAGGGTACGTGTATTACAGGGGTACGCGGGAAGTTTAACACGCGATTAGCCAGGGTAAGTGTATTACAGGGGTACACGTGAAGTCATACACGCGATTAGCCAGGGTACGTGTATTACATGGGTACGCGGGAAGTTTAACACGCGATTGGCCAGGGTACGTGTATTACAGGGGTACGCGGGAAGTTTAACACGCGATTAGCCAGGGTAAGTGTATTACAGGGGTACGCGGGAAGTTCAACACGCAATTAGCCAGGGTACGTGTATTACAGGGGTACGCGGGAAGTTTAACACGCGATTAGCCAGGGTAAGTGTATTACAGGGGTACGCGGGAAGTTCAACACGCAATTAGCCAGGGTACGTGTATTACAGGGGTACGCGGGAAGTTTAACACGCGATTGGCCAGGGTACGTGTATTACAGGGGTACGCGGGAAGTTTAACACGCGATTGGCCAGGGTACGTGTATTACAGGGGTACGCGGGAAGTTATACACGCGATTAGCCAGGGTACGTGTATTACAGGGGTACGCGGGAAGTTTAACACGCGATTGGCCAGGGTACGTGTATTACAGGGGTACGCGGGAAGTTATACACGCGATTAGCCAGGGTACGTGTATTACAGGGGTACGCGGGAAGTTTAACACGCGATTAGGCTGGGTGGGTCCTCACAGGTGTTCCCTGTACACCCTCCACGGCCCCTGCAGGCAGCCTACAAAACAGGGGACTACCCTGCACACCTGCTCATGTCCCCCTGCACCCCCACCCCCCCAGCAGTGCAGGGGCAGCCTCCACCAGGCCCCCACTCATGTCTCCCACCACCCCCACCCTCCCGCCACCAGGGGCAGCCTCCACCAGGCCCCCACCCATGTCTCCCACCACCCCGCCACCAGGGGCACTCTCCACCAAGCCCCCACCCATGTCTCCCACCACCCCCACCAGTGCAGGGGCACCCTCCACCAGGCCCCCACCCATGTCTCCCAACACCCCCACCCACCAGCACTGTGGGGCACGTGGCCAGCAGGCAGTCAGGCAGCAGCAGATGGCAGGTGGGAGCGTGCTCAGGGCTCTGGGGGGGCAGTAATTTCGCCTCCTGGCCAGGAGCGTGGTCTCTCGTGTGTGAACGCGTGGACAGCCTGATAGGTAGTGAAATCCCACACGTCAGCAAAGGCCCTTAGCGCGTAAACCCGTCAACAGCATATGCGCGCCTATAGTCACCTGCACGTGCAGGAAATTGTTGCGTGACACGTCCCAGTGTCAAAGCGTGTGATTGGTGAAAATGGATGTACACGTAGAAGTGACAAAGCGTGTGATTGGTGAAAATGGATCTACACGCAGGAGTGACAAAGCGTGTGATTGGTGAACGTACACGCCGCGTAAGTGACGCTGTACGTGTGGGCCTGTATATAAGGTACATGTAGAACACCATTTCCTTGTACGTGCTTTTCGTGGAGAGCGAGTGGGTGAAATCTGTACTTCTTGTCGTTTCACACGCGATTTACTTCACGGCGTTTCCAGTTCGTATTCCCTGTTACCTCTGACAGCTTTTTCTCTTTTTTCTCTATTACTGGTTTACCTGGGCCTGTTCCCTCAAACAGTGTCCCCTTCTACTGTTGTCCTGTCTTCTCAGACAGCGTACACATCTTCTTTTGGCGGGGGTTTAGCCAGCCAAACGCGCTCATTCTTCACGCTCTTTTACCTGGCAGACGGTGAGTCACGCACGTATCCAACTTCTGTGCTTGCCCCGTGTGTTGCCTACCCCTTCAGAGGTCATTCTAGGCTGCGTGTGACACGCATACGTTCATTCTTGTGTTACTGGGTGCCACAGCGTAGTGCAGGTTTTTCTTTCTGCACACGTGGTCTAGGAGGGGTTGCGTGCACGTCATCTCCCTTTTTTGGGCCTCCTGTGCGTTGCGTGACCCGTCATCTTTCCCCAGGGGTTACAATCAGCCGTGCTAGAGCACTAGGGTACAATTACCATCTGGTACCCAACCCCTTTGACCCCCAATTGCCCAGGACAATTGTCTACAGCCACTCCCATACGCACATTAATATCAGTGCCATGGCTGGGAGGCGAGGATTCCGTAAGGGTGGCAAAGGTGGAAGAGCCACAAGTGGTGGCCGTGGTGGATCCGGTAGGGGACGTGGTCGTAACTTGCAGGGTGAGCCTGTCCCCCCATGTGTGGAGGACCAGTCAAGGGCACCCATCATCCCCCCCCCCTCCCCCCCCTCCCCCCCTCCCGTTGAGGCTGAAGTGGCTGACACCATCCATGCTCAGCCCTTGTTGGACCAGCCCATTGTGGCACCAGACCTGGCTGACTCCATGGCTGACTTCCAGGTCAGCAGGGCTACGACACGTGCGCTGGTGCACGTTGATGCCATCATGCCACGTGGATCTGGGGCAGCAAGGTCATCTGCTGCACCAAGGAGGCAGGGCGGAGTGGCTGCAGGGGCAGCTGCGGCTCCATCCACCCCAGCCCTCACACACCCAGCCAGGACAGTGTCGGTCCTAGTCCATGCTGCTGACATTCCCCCTGACACCATCACACTAGAGCCAATGCCTGCACCAACTCCCATGCTGAGTGTGCAATCCCACACTCCTGATACAGAGTCCACCAGGGCTCCTGCCCCTAGTGTCCAGAGCGGCGCAGGACACTCAGGATCACCACCACCTTCCAAGCGGAAGAGGAAGAGTGCTCGTCCGGCACAGGCTGATGCCCCAGACACGGCTACACAGTCCGGCCCGTCCAGGAAGCCCAGCTTCACGGATGACGAACTGAATGCACTTGTCGAGTATGTGTCCGGACATGACAACGAGATGGTCATTGTTGCAGGATCCAAGACCACACCTGCACAACGCCAGGCACACTGGCAGACCGTTGCGGACATCGTAAGTGCCCTTGGAATCGTGAGGCGCACAGCCAATGATTGCTATAAGCGCTGGAATGACCTAAAGCGCAGGGCAAAGAGTAAGCTGGCCTCAAGTCATGCCGCAACTCTAGTGACTGGAGGTGGGTCTCCAGTAGTAGACATGGAACTCACTCCACATGAGTCAGTCGCTGGGACCTACGTCACGGAGGAACAGATCCAAGGCGTGGGAGATCTGGCTGATTACGAGGCATTGTCCGGTGAGTGCACATGCATGTGTGTGTCATACATGTGCATGGTGTGTGTGTGAGGGCTTCTGTTTGGGTGGCAGGAGAGAGTGTGTGCGCCTCAGTCGTATGGGTCAGCCATGTGCTTCATGCAATACTTCCTGCGCAGCTGCATTTGGCCATAGCAGTATCCCTTCTGCCAACAGTAGACATCTAGCACAACTGCACGCCAGTTGCCCTTGAAGTGTCACCTTGACACAACAGATTTGCTTATTTTTGACTGTTCATTCAGTCAGTTTGTTTGCATTCCACCACTTTCACTAGGCATGTCGCTGTCCACTAGTCACATGTCTGACATGGGTATGGTAAAGGGGAGTGACTTTGTTACCTGGATATCATTTGTACACACATGTCCCTGTGCAATTTGACCATTACAGACTGGCAGCTCCAGGTGAAAAATCTGACCTGTTAGAATCAGAAAAGCTATTACATGCGGGAACTGGACTGAATGAATAGGTGCTGCCCTCCTCTCCATCTTCACTCAATAGCAATGGTACATGCCATCTGTGTGATGGCATGTGTGTTTCACCTGCCAATCACAGGCCAATGTGTGATGCCACTGCCAGGCAGCATGCAGAAAATTTGTTCATCTTCCATCTTGGTGTCATCAGTGTGTGCCGTTTGCCTGCACTTCATACGCAGTGTGGGTGCATGCATGGGAGGGTTTTAGTCATGTGGGACATGTCAATCAAGTACTGGTTCTCTTGCTTCTCAGCCCTCAATGTGTGCCATGGTGCTAATGCCTGTTTCCATTACTTTGTTTTCATGTCTTTGCAGGGGAAGACGCACCTGATACTGCTGGGGTTGTGGAGATGGTGCAGACCCAGGAGGTGTCCCAGGGCCGACCAACCACCAGTGAGGGACGTGGTGTGGTGGTGGGGGAGAACCCACAAGTGCTGCAGGTCGTGCTCTCAAGGGGTGTCTCTGGCTGCACCTCCCCCGAGCTGTACTCAGGTGTTGATTCGGATGAGACCTACGTGCCGTCGCAGGTGAGTGTTCCAGGGAGGGATTCTGTTCTGTCTCACCCACCTGCACCAGGGTCAGTACCCTCCATGGGGATGTCAGTGTTGGCAGCTACGCCTTCGGTGGTTACGGATGCAGGGTCACACTCCGCAACATCTGATCCTGTTCCTGGGCCAGCAGATCAGAGGGGGAATGCAGTCCTGCAGCCTCAGGCAGTGCCGGCACAGCAAGGCGCAGTTCGCCTTGCCCCAGACAGGTGTGGTGCCCGCCGACGTGGTGGCCGTACGCCACCTGGCAATACCGCATGGGAGCAATCCATTTACGGTATGGCTACCCAACAGGCTGCATCATCCGAGATGATGGCTCAGGCCATGGATAGGGTGGCCACTTCCATTGTCCCCCCAGAAAGGCTGATGGAGCGACTAGAGCAGGCAACTGACTCCATCTGCCAGTCACACAGGGAGGACATGTTGGGGTCCAACAGGGACAGGCGGGCGGCACTGGCGACTCTGCAGGAGGCCATCTCCATTGAGTCCCAGGGCCACAGGGAAGCCCTGAGGCAGGAGCTCCTACACCTCAGGACGACTCTTGTTGAGCTTGAGGCTTCAACACACCAAAGGACAGAACAGCAGCTGGAGCGTCTCACCCGTACGCTCTCAGCTGAGATGCAGGCAACGAGGGCGGAGGTCCGGGCATCCCGTGAGTTGTTGCATGGGGACCTCCGCACACTCATCCTCCAGAACCAGACCTACCACACCCGCATGCTTGCAGCCATGGAGGAGCAGACTAGGGCCTTGCGTGGGCTGCCTCCCATAGTGCAACCACCTCCGGATGCAGCTGCACAGGGTGATAATAGCGACAGCAGTGACACTCCCACAATAGGGTAGCCGTGTGGGCCATGAGCCCATGGAGGTGTTTTATTTTCCCAGGACCACGCAGGTGGGTTCTGGTGTGCATCCTGTCCTCGGACCTCCTGGGTGGCCTCCCCAACCCCCCCGGGCCCATCAATGGCCATTTTTGATTGTTTCTTATTTTTATTTTGATTTTGATTTCTTTTATTCCCAATTTTTTTGGGAGGATCTGTTGGCTCCGATCTGTTGGCTCCGATCTGTTGGCTCCGATCTGTTGGCTCCGATCTGTTGGCTCCGATCTGTTGGCTCCGATCTGTTGGCTCCGATCTGTTGGCTCCGATCTGTTGGCTTCCGTGGTTCCTGTGGGCATACGCTGCATTGTGGCTGGGCACATGCAGGCTTGTAATGTATTTGGTTCAGATGCTTGGGTTTGAGTCACACACACCCCTCCTGCTTCCCGTTTCCATGGGCTTGCAAAGGGTGTGCCCAAGTGACAGTGAATTACACAGTGACGTTGGACTCCCATGAGCTGTGTGGCCAGTCTGTAGTCAATACTGTGTATACATTCCTAGTGCATATTGCTGTTGTGTTGTACACTGCATGTTGCATTGATGTGTAACTCTTCTTCTGTGTCTACCTCCCAATTTGCAGGTCCCTTCCTCAAGTCCACACAAGGACCTCTAGTCTGGCGATGGGGACCATGTTGGCAGCAGTGCACCTACAACTCTACATGGCGCCAACACTGCACAGTTGGTAGTGGTGGGAGTGCAGGCATTTCCAGGTGGTGAGACTACTAATATGTTACATTTTTGATGTCATGTTAATGGTACTACGTGCTCAAGTATGTTGTTGGTCCGGCATTGCTGTGAGCATTTCAGGTGTTGCAGGTTTCTAATAGTGCCACTGTACATAGTGAGAGTGATGTCATGTTGTGGGGATTACTTTGTTTACCTGCAATTAGCATGACATGGCACGGTGTGTCGTGTGGCAGTGCTGGGGTTGGGTTGGCTGACATGGCACTGTCCTCTTGTTGCATTTTGCAAGTGGGTATTCATTTTAGCTGCTTCAATGTGTAACTTCACAAAACTGCATTGGTGGTGTCTGTGTGGGTAGGGATGCACACATTGTGACACTTCCAGGTGAACAATCTCAGGCTGACATGGAATTCCCGGTTCATTCTCCACACATTCAGGATCAGTGTCAGGTTGAGTCATCATTGATTGTCAGATGGAATGTGCCAGGGCAGTGTGCACTCCACAGGGGTGTGATTTCTATGTGAAGTAATTAGCCACTAGCTGTGTACGGGCTGCCTCCCCCCGTGCCCTTTCCCCTCCCATGCGCAGCGGCTGTGCATGTGGTTGGGGATGTGGGGCCACCACCATGTCCACGGCCAGGCCCCGGCGTGTTGCAACGTTGTGCAGGACACATGCTGCCACTATGATCCTGCACACTACTGGGGAAGCGTATAACAGCTGCCCGCCAGAACGGTCAAGGGAGCGAAAGCGTGACTTCAGCACTCCGAATGTGCGCTCCACTATGCCCCTGGTTGTAATGTGGGCTGTGTTAAATCTTACCTGGGGTGGCGTGGTGGGGTTCCGAATTGGCGTCATCATGTGGGGGCTGAGAGGGTAGGCACTGTCCCCTGTGGAGGTGGGGATTGGTATCATTGGTGAGGTTGTGACCTTGCTCAGTATCCAACATGCATGCATGTGCAGTGGCATACATACTCACCAAGCAGCCATGTATCGCCATGCCGCCCAGCTTCTAGGTCCCGGCTTAGGGTGGACATTCGGTAAATGAAGCTGTCGTGGGTGGAGCCGGGATAGTTGGCATATACTGAGGTGATGATTCCCTTGGCATTACATGCTACCTGCACGTTGATGGAATGCCAGTGCTTGCGGTTCCTATAGATGTGCTCAGATGCCCTGGGGGGACGTAGAGCCACATGGGTGCAGTCGATGGCACCTAGCACTTTGGGGAATCGTGCCACTGCGTAAAAATCCAGGGCGGCAGCATGCCTTTCTGCAGGTGTTCTGGGCAGGTATATGTGCCTGCGGACTGATGGGCGTGCAGTCATGATGTTCAAGACCTGGTGTAGGCAGCGTGACTGGGTGGCCTGTGACACCCCACCCACTATGGCACTTGTCCGCTGAAATGATCCAGTGGCTAAGAAGTGCAGTACATTGAGGACCTTCTCCAGGGGGCTGAGTGCTTGGGAGCACAGGGTGGGTGATGTGAGGTCATCCTCCCACTCAGTCACCAGGTCCAGTATGATGTGTGGTGGAAACCTGTACCTCCCATACACCTGGTCATCAGGCATCCCGAAAAGGCTGGTTCTGGGTGTGAATATTCTGGCCCTGACTATCCTCCTCCTCCTCCTTTGGTAGCCCACTGCCACTGCTGCTAGGAACGGTATGTTCATCCTGGCGTCTGAGCTTGTTATTGTTAAAGTCCGCAATTTATGCTTAGCGCGTGTTCTAGGCGAGCGTGTGACCCGCGCAGCCCTGGAATCCTGTTCCCAGTCCAATAGCGTGTGGAAATTCACACGCACCACGGGATACAGCGTGTGACCCGCGCAGCCCTGGAATCCTGTTCCCAGTCCAATAGCGTGTGGAAATTCACACGCACCACGGGATACAGCGTGTGACCCGCGCAGCCCTGGAATCCTGTTCCCAGTCCAATAGCGTGTGGAAATTCACACGCACCACAGGATACAGCGTGTGACCCGCGCAGCCCTGGAATCCTGTTCCCAGTCCAATAGCGTGTGGAAATTCACACGCACCACGGGATACAGGTTCGCTGACGTACTTGCGTGTGTAAGTGGCCGCGCACCCATTAAATACATGTACATAGGCCAATCGCGTGTACGCGCACTTTTGTCCAATTACACGCGATGACACTCTGACGTGCAGTATCTCCACGTGTGCCCCGTCATCACGTCCTGAGTGGGGAACACCCGTGCGGGTCACGTCACAGACGCGCTTACGCGCTGAGGGACTCTGGTCCAATAGAATCGCGTATGCGTGCTGACGCGCTTACGCGCTAAGGGCCTTTCCTCGGATTTCACGCTGACGTGCAGGATTTTCACGTGCCAAATCACTCCGTATCAAGCTGGCCACGCGAAAACACACGGAAGCCCACGCTCCTGCCCAGAAGGCCGAGTTACTGCCCCCCAGTGCCCCGAGCAGCCTCCCACGTGCCATCTGCTGCTGCCTGCCTGCCTGCTGCCACCGTGCCCTGCCATTTGGTGCCTGCACATCAGCCATCTGCAGGGGTCCAGTTGCTGTGTCCACCCCTGCTGGAACTGAAGACTCCCGACTGGTATTACATCGCTCCACAGCCCAGCCCCAGGACCCAGTTGCCCACCCACACCTGCCTCTGGGGTTGCCATGTCGGGCACTTCCACATCTGGCACCAGTGGCAACCCCAGGCCAGAGGGGCAGAGGGGCACCAGCTTCACTGTCACCGAAGTTGGTGTCCTGGTGGAGCATGTCCTGGGGCAGTATGATGCCCTCTTTGGATCGTCCCGCGCCAGCAAGGAAGGACGGCAGAGGATCTGGGCCGACTGTGTGGTTGCCATCAATGTGGAGGGGGTGGCAACCCGCGACGTCCTGAAGATCAAGAAGCGCTGGGAGGACTTGAGGTCCAGGACCCTTGTGAAGGCCCGGCGCCTCGTGGAGGGGGGCCGGGGCCGCATGAGTACCATCCAGATGAGGGTCCTGGAACGCGTACGCCCAGCGCTCCACGCCCAGATCCTTGAGAGGGAGGCCCGTCTGGAGTTGAGCGGTAAGTGTCCATGCATTACTGTGTGAGACAGGGCATGTTGCGGTGTGCTGGTTCTATGATACTTGCCTGTATGTGTGCCATAGCCCATGTATGCATGTATGTGTGCAGGGACATCATGGTAATGCATGTGCGACCAGTGATGTGTGATGCACATGGTTGTTGCATGTGTTGATATGCCGCATGGGGAGCCCTAATCAGATTATGAACATGAGAGCATGCCAGTCTCTGTACCTGAACATGGGTGGGGGTGAGGGATGGGTGCTGATGCCAGGTACATATATGGTAGCCATGTCTGTGTGCCTGACCTGCGTGTCTGTGACTTGTGCATGCCATGGATGCATGACACATGTGTGTGACAATGCAGAGATTCAGTAAAGCAGCAAAATTACCCTTGTATCCGCTGTGTTTGGTGTGTTTGGGGCCAGATGGATGTGACTGAGGTGATGTGTGTGCATGTGATGGGCATGAGGCATGATGCATGTGAGTTACATATCATTGAATGTTTCAAGAGTCCATTGGACATGCATGGAAATGTCCATGGCATGCACCATGCCTGTTACTGTGTGTGTTTTGCCTGGACTGGCCCATGTGTTGTGGAGGGACATGATGGAAGTGTACTTTGACAGTGGTGCTCATCTGCTATTGCTTCCTGTCTAGGGGACCATTGTACAGTGCCCTGATGCTTGTGTTCTTTGTCTCCCTCTACGCAGCGGCTAGTGAAGAAGAGGGCGGAGACGGCGCTGTGGAGCAAGGCGGCGGGGATGCCCCCACGGCTGCAGCGGAAGGGGTGGGTGAGCCCCCACAGGGGCCTGCTACGGTGGGAGACGGTGAGGAGCCATCCAGGTTGGTGGTTTGCACAGAGGAGGAGGAGGCCGCCACTGGGGCACACATGGGGCCTGGTGGGGGCATCCCTGCTGGTGCAAGTGGTGCAGTCCAGGGCCAGGGGCAGGAGGCAGCACAGGTCACCGTGGAGGGGCCTGTGCATGTCGCTGTCCCTGACCCTGTGAGTGCACCACCATGCACCAGCAGGGATGCCCCGTCCCAGGCCTGTCCGCAGGTAGAGGGGATGTCCATGTCACCTGACTCCCCTCCACCTGCGGACGTGGGAACCCCTGGCCGTGCGGAGAAGGTCCTGATTGGGGTCGCGTTGCGCACGGCTGCGATTCGTGATGCCGTGCGTGCTTCCCGGGAGGAGCACGCACGTCATCACGAAGTGCACCGTGCCGACGTGGCCCAATTGGGATCGGCCATGTTCGGGGGTTTCCTGCATGTGTTGGCCAATGTGGCGGCCCTCTCCTCCTCTGTGCAGGCTATCCACCAGTCGTTCTCCTTGCCGTCTTCCAGCCCAGATGCCACCAGGGCCCCCTGTGGACCTGCCCCGACCAATGCAGCCAGCTCGGTGGGGATCCCACCCCTGCCACAGTCGGGAGTCAGAGATCCAGCAGGGGTGGACACCAGAGCAACTGGACCCCAGCAGATGGAGGATGTGACGGCATCATCGGGCAGGGCACGTGCACGACGGCGTCGGTGGTTTCCATCAGCCTGGATGCCGTCGTGCTGGCACAGGCAGTTGCGTCGGAGGCAGCAGCAGGCTCAACGTGGGAGGCATCATGGCTCGGGGCCATCAACATCAGGGGTGCAGGCATCGGCCGGAGGGCAGGAGAACCCTGGAATGGGAGTGGCTTCCGTGTGGGAGAGGTTGTGCCAGCGGATAGGTGCGGAGCGGCAGCGGGCAGAGGAGGAACGGCTCACGATGGTCAGGGCGGAGGACTCCATGCGGAGGGCGCTGAGGCGGGCTGAGTGCCTCGAGGGTCTTCGCAGGGAGTTTGAGCTTGACACTGCGTTATCCCTGCGGGACCTCGGGGCCAGGGAACATGCCCGCCTCCAAGCCATTGACCAGGAGTTCGAGGATGCCCTGGCCCATGACGACAACCAGTGAGCCGTCCGAATAGCCCGCTGCCTTTGTATATAGTTGTATAGTTAGGGTTAGGTTTCCTTTGTTTTTTTGAATTTTTTTTGGGTTGCGATTGGACAATGCACCACTTTTTTGTATATAGTTCCCTTTTTAGTTAGTAGTCAGTTAGGTTTAATTTGGTAGGGCTCATGGACCCAGGATTATCTTCTTGATTGGCTTATTTTAATTTTTCATAATTTTTTCTTGGACATTCATCTTGTTTTGTTTGATTTGCTTTGTGTTTTTTCTTATTTGCTGTTCAATACATATTATTTTTTTAATCTTCAATGTGTCGTATCATCTCATTGCTTTCAGGCATGTCATGTTGGGTGTTTTGTCATTCACTTGCAGCCATTGTGTGTGACAGACATGTGTTAAATTGCATTATTTACATTGGGGGTGTAACATGTAATTGGCTTTGATATGTGGGTGGGTGTGATAGTTGGTTGGGCCTTTTGGCAGGGGAGGATGGGCATTACGGACATGATTGGGGAATGTTGGGACCCAGGTGCAGGGGGGCATGGATTGGACATGGGTGGGGGCCTGCTGGCAGGTGCCCCACAGTGCTGGGGGGTGGGGGTGGTGAGAGACATGAGTTGGACATGGGTGGGGGCCTGCTGGCAGGTGCCCCACAGTGCTGGGGGGTGGGGGGGTGGGAGACATGGGTGGGGGCCTGCTAGCAGGTGCCCCACAGTGCTGGGGGGTGGGGGGGTGGGGAACATGGGTGGGGGCCTGCTGGCAGGTGCCCCTGCACTGCTGGGGGGTGGGGGTGGTGGGAGACATGGGTGGGGCCTGGTGGAGGGTGCCCCTGCACTGCTGGGGGGTGGGAGGGTGGCAGACATGGGTGGGGGCCTGGTGGAGGGTGCCCCTGCACTGCTGTGGGGTGGGAGACATGGGTGGGGGCCTGGTGGAGGGTGCCCCTGCACTGCTGGGGGGTGGGGGGGTGGGGAACATGAGTTGGACATGGGTGGGGGCCTGCTGGCAGGTGCCCCACAGTGCTGGGGGGTGGGGGGGTGGGAGACATGGGTGGGGGCCTGCTAGCAGGTGCCCCACAGTGCTGGGGGGTGGGGGGGTGGGGAACATGGGTGGGGGCCTGCTGGCAGGTGCCCCTGCACTGCTGGGGGGTGGGGGTGGTGGGAGACATGGGTGGGGCCTGGTGGAGGGTGCCCCTGCACTGCTGGGGGGTGGGAGGGTGGCAGACATGGATGGGGGCCTGGTGGAGGGTGCCCCTGCACTGCTGTGGGGTGGGAGACATGGGTGGGGGCCTGGTGGAGGGTGCCCCTGCACTGCTGGGGGGTGGGGGGGTGGGGAACATGAGTTGGACATGGGTGGGGGCCTGCTGGCAGGTGCCCCACAGTGCTGGGGGGTGGGGGGGTGGGAGACATGGGTGGGGGCCTGCTAGCAGGTGCCCCACAGTGCTGGGGGGTGGGGGGGTGGGGAACATGGGTGGGGGCCTGCTGGCAGGTGCCCCTGCACTGCTGGGGGGTGGGGGTGGTGGGAGACATGGGTGGGGCCTGGTGGAGGGTGCCCCTGCACTGCTGGGGGGTGGGAGGGTGGCAGACATGGGTGGGGGCCTGGTGGAGGGTGCCCCTGCACTGCTGTGGGGTGGGAGACATGGGTGGGGGCCTGGTGGAGGGTGCCCCTGCACTGCTGGGGGGTGGGGGGGTGGGGAACATGAGTTGGACATGGGTGGGGGCCTGCTGGCAGGTGCCCCACAGTGCTGGGGGGTGGGGGGGTGGGAGACATGGGTGGGGGCCTGCTAGCAGGTGCCCCACAGTGCTGGGGGGTGGGGGGGTGGGGAACATGGGTGGGGGCCTGCTGGCAGGTGCCCCTGCACTGCTGGGGGGTGGGGGTGGTGGGAGACATGGGTGGGGCCTGGTGGAGGGTGCCCCTGCACTGCTGGGGGGTGGGAGGGTGGCAGACATGGGTGGGGGCCTGGTGGAGGGTGCCCCTGCACTGCTGTGGGGTGGGAGACATGGGTGGGGGCCTGGTGGAGGGTGCCCCTGCACTGCTGGGGGGTGGGGGGGTGGGGAACATGAGTTGGACATGGGTGGGGGCCTGCTGGCAGGTGCCCCACAGTGCTGGGGGGTGGGGGGGTGGGAGACATGGGTGGGGGCCTGCTAGCAGGTGCCCCACAGTGCTGGGGGGTGGGGGGGTGGGGAACATGGGTGGGGGCCTGCTGGCAGGTGCCCCTGCACTGCTGGGGGGTGGGGGTGGTGGGAGACATGGGTGGGGCCTGGTGGAGGGTGCCCCTGCACTGCTGGGGGGTGGGAGGGTGGCAGACATGGGTGGGGGCCTGGTGGAGGGTGCCCCTGCACTGCTGTGGGGTGGGAGACATGGGTGGGGGCCTGGTGGAGGGTGCCCCTGCACTGCTGGGGGGTGGGGGGGTGGGGAACATGAGTTGGACATGGGTGGGGGCCTGCTGGCAGGTGCCCCACAGTGCTGGGGGGTGGGGGGGTGGGAGACATGGGTGGGGGCCTGCTAGCAGGTGCCCCACAGTGCTGGGGGGTGGGGGGGTGGGGAACATGGGTGGGGGCCTGCTGGCAGGTGCCCCTGCACTGCTGGGGGGTGGGGGTGGTGGGAGACATGGGTGGGGCCTGGTGGAGGGTGCCCCTGCACTGCTGGGGGGTGGGAGGGTGGCAGACATGGGTGGGGGCCTGGTGGAGGGTGCCCCTGCACTGCTGGGGGGTGGGGGGGTGGGGAACATGAGTTGGACATGGGTGGGGGCCTGCTGGCAGGTGCCCCACAGTGCTGAGGGGTGAGGGGGGGTGGGAGACATGGGTGGGAGCCTGGTGGAGGGTGCCCCTGCACTGCTGGGGGGTTGGGGGGTGGGAGACATGGGTGGGGGCCTGCTGGCAGGTGCCCCACAGTGCTGGGGGGTGGGGGGGTGAGGAACATGAGTTGGACATGGGTGGGGGCCTGGTGGTGGGTGCCCCTGCACTGCTGGGGGGTGGGGGGGTGGGAGACATGGGTGGGGGCCTGCTGGCAGGTGCCCCACAGTGCTGGGGGGTGGGAGGGGTGGGGAACATGAGTTGGACATGGGTGGGGGCCTGGTGGTGGGTGCCCCTGCACTGCTGGGGGGTGGGGGGGTGGGAAACATGGGTGGGGGCCTGCTGGCAGGTGCCTCAGAGTGCTGGGGGGTCGGGGGGTGGGAGACATGGGTGGGGGCCTGCTGGCAGGTGCCCCACAGTGCTGGGGGGTGGGGGGGTGAGGAACATGAGTTGGACATGGGTGGGGGCCTGGTGGTGGGTGCCCCTGCACTGCTGGGGGGTGGGGGGGTGGGAGACATGGGTGGGGGCCTGCTGGCAGGTGCCCCACAGTGCTGGGGGGTGGGAGGGGTGGGGAACATGAGTTGGACATGGGTGGGGGCCTGGTGGTGGGTGCCCCTGCACTGCTGGGGGGTGGGGGGTGGGAGACATGGGTGGGGGCCTGCTGGCAGGTGCCCCACAGTGCTGGGGGGTTGGGGGGGTGGGGAACATGAGTTGGACATGGGTGGGAGCCTGCTGGCAGGTGCCCCACAGTGCTGGGGGGTGGGGGGGTGGGAGACATGGGTGGGGGCCTGCTAGCAGGTGCCCCACAGTGCTGGGGGGTGGGGGGGTGGGGAACATGGGTGGGGGCCTGCTGGCAGGTGCCCCTGCACTGCTGGGGGGTGGGGGTGGTGGGAGACATGGGTGGGGCCTGGTGGAGGGTGCCCCTGCACTGCTGGGGGGTGGGAGGGTGGCAGACATGGGTGGGGGCCTGGTGGAGGGTGCCCCTGCACTGCTGTGGGGTGGGAGACATGGGTGGGGGCCTGGTGGAGGGTGCCCCTGCACTGCTGGGGGGTGGGGGGGTGGGGAACATGAGTTGGACATGGGTGGGGGCCTGCTGGCAGGTGCCCCACAGTGCTGGGGGGTGGGGGTGGTGGGAGACATGAGTGGGGCCCTGGTGGAGGGTGACCCTGGTGGCTGGGGTTTGGGGGTGGTGGGAGACATGAGTTGGACATGGGTGGGGGCCTGCTGGCAGGTGCCCCACAGTGCTGGGGGGTGGGGGTGGTGGGAGACATGAGTGGGGCCCTGGTGGAGGGTGACCCTGGTGGCTGGGGTTTGGGGGTGGTGGGAGACATGAGTTGGACATGGGTGGGGGCCTGCTGGCAGGTGCCCCACAGTGCTGGGGGGTGGGGGTGGTGGGAGACATGAGTGGGGCCCTGGTGGAGGGTGACCCTGGTGGCTGGGGTTTGGGGGTGATGGGAGACATGAGTTGGACATGGGTGGGGGCCTGCTGGCAGGTGCCCCACAGTGCTGGGGGGTGGGGGTGCAAGGGGACATGTGTTGGTGTTCATTAGTTCAAGGAGACATGTGCCTTTGCTGGGGGGCATGCCCATGTTGGGTGGGCTGCCTGCGGGACATGACCAGGGATGCAGGGTAGTCCCCTGTGGTGTGGGCTGCCTGCAGGGGCCGTGGAGGGTGTACAGGGTACATCTGGGAGGAGCCACACTGTCAAATCACATGTGGAACTTCCCGCGCACCCCTGAAATACACGCGCCCAGGCTATTCGCGTGTGGAACTTCCCGCGCACCCCTCAAATTCACGCGCCCAGGCTGTTCGCGTGTGGAACTTCCCGCGCACCCCTGAAATACACGCGCCCAGGCTATTCGCGTGTGGAACTTCCCGCGAACCCCTGTAATACACGTAGCCCGCTCCCCCAGGCCCGATCGCGTGAGGAACTTCCCGCGCACCCCTCAAATTCACGCGCCCAGGCTATTCGCGTGTGGAACTTCCCGCGCACCCCTGAAATACACGCGCCCAGGCTATTCGCGTGTGGAACTTCCCGCGAACCCCTGAAATACACGCGCCCAGGCTATTCGCGTGTGGAACTTCCCGCGAAGCCCTGAAATACACGCGCCCAGGCTATTCGCGTGTGGAACTTCCCGCGCACCCCTCAAATTCACGCGCCCAGGCTGTTCGCGTGTGGAACTTCCCGCGCACCCCTGAAATACACGCGCCCAGGCTATTCGCGTGTGGAACTTCCCGCGAACCCCTGTAATACACGTAGCCCGCTCCCCCAGGCCCGATCGCGTGAGGAACTTCCCGCGCACCCCTCAAATTCACGCGCCCAGGCTATTCGCGTGTGGAACTTCCCGCGCACCCCTGAAATACACGCGCCCAGGCTATTCGCGTGTGGAACTTCCCGCGAACCCCTGAAATACACGCGCCCAGGCTATTCGCGTGTGGAACTTCCCGCGAACCCCTGAAATACACGCGCCCAGGCTATTCGCGTGTGGAACTTCCCGCGCACCCCTCAAATTCACGCGCCCAGGCTGTTCGCGTGTGGAACTTCCCGCGCACCCCTGAAATACACGCGCCCAGGCTATTCGCGTGTGGAACTTCCCGCGAACCCCTGTAATACACGTAGCCCGCTCCCCCAGGCCCGATCGCGTGAGGAACTTCCCGCGCACCCCTCAAATTCACGCGCCCAGGCTATTCGCGTGTGAAACTTCACGCGAACCCCTGAAATATACGTAGCACGCTCCCCCAGGCCCGATCGCGTGTGGAACTTCACGCGAACCCCTGTAATACACGAAGCCCGCTCCCCCAGGCCCGATCGCGTGAGGAACTTCACGCGAACCCCTGTTATACACGTAGCCCGCTCCCCCAGGCCCGATCGCGTGAGGAACTTCACGCGAACCCCTGTAATACACGAAGCCCGCTCCCCCAGGCCCGATCGCGTGTGGAACTTCACGCGAACCACTGTAATACACGTAGCCCGCTCCCCCAGGCCCGATCGCGTGAATAACTTCACGCGAACCCCTGTGATGCACGTACCCTGCAAATCGCGTGTGACACTTCCCGCGCACCCCGGTATACATGCACACGTATTTTTTGTCAGCGGGTGTCCGTGTTTGTGGGTACCCCTTTGCACGTCATTTTTCCTGGAGGGCCACAGTGTGGGACATTCATCATGGCAGTATATAGGTGCTATTTGTTGGCGCACCTTTTGGCGCACATTTCTTACAGCCGCAGAGACGCTACCGCCTCCTTTCTTGTGGCGGTCGTGTTTGTGCCTGTGCGCTGGTTTGAGCGTGCGCTTTTTTCCCCTATTCTATTCCATGAATACGTGTTGTAGGCGAGCGTGTGGGCGTTCCGCGCACTTGTGCCCTGTACTTCCCCCGTGACGCCCACGTTTTGGCAAGTTGTTCCCCATTCCGAGTGTTACGCCCGTGTTCCGCCTACTTTTATTGCGTGCGCCGCGCTATGTGCGATTTTCGCTGTGGCCTGTGCGATTTTCGCTGTGACCTGGCGCACGCTGTTAGATGGCCTGTGCGCTAACGTGCGCCGCGCACTTTTTATCGCACATCCGCTGGTTTTCTCGCGCACGGCCTTCCATGAATCGACGTGCGCTGCTTTTCGTGCGATTTTCGCACGTTCACTGCGATTTTCGCTATTCCACTGCGATTCGCACGTTTATGCCCACTTGCGCCGCGCTAATTATTCCATGAATCGGCCTGTCAATGTGTTGTCAGGATTGTTTGCTGCATTTCTGTGAAGTACTAACATTTGCATACACAATGGCTCTGTACTGTGTAAGTAAATGTTGTCAACAATTGGTGGTAATTGAAATAGAATATTCATTGCTACATTTGCATAGCAACTTACACCAACTATATTTGAGAATTTAAATGGTCCAGGTAGTTCTGTATCTAACTGCTTTTTTTTGGAGTTTGTCTTCCTTCTTTAAAGAAGTACCTGGTTTACTTTCTCTAATTGATTCTTTTTTGTTTGTGGTACTTGATGAAGTATTAGTTTCTTTTACTCTCTTTGGAGGATTTGCAGTGACGTCCTGTTGCATTTCTGTTCGATTTAGTTTTCTTTTACAACGTTTTAGTTTTTGTGGAACAGAATATGTGTTTAGATGGGGAGTGTATAGTGAGCGAAGTCTATTATATTCTAAAATGCAAGGAATATCAGTGTTTACTTTACTTGCATCAAAGTTGATTAGAAATAGACCTTCAAGTGTACGTAAGCGTAATAGTGCTACATAGCTCATGCCTTCTTTAAAGACTGTGTTACCAATATCTATCATTGCTTTGTCTAGGGTAAGACCTTGTGATTTATGAATCGTGACTGCGTATGCAAGAGTTAGAGAAAATTGTTCTCTGCGTACATACATATCTTTGAAGCGAAGGAATCTAGCTGTTGAGCGTCCTATCCGTTTTACTTCTGAAAGTTTGTCAAAGAGTATATTGACAAACTGAATTTTGTTGTCACGTGGGTATGTTTGAAAGCCAACAACTGTACCCAGTGCTCCATTAACTAGTCCTTGGTCCACGTCAAGGTTACGTTTAAGCATTACTCTGCAATTTAAGGATAATTTTAACATCTTTTCTAAGCCTGCTGTGTTTGAGATTGATTTTTCTAAATGATTTAGTCTTGTTGTGGCTTGGTCACACATGGGTAGTGTCATACCATGTACATCTAGTTTGTCTGTGGCGCTAATTTCCATTATTGGTTGCATTTCTTTACTTAGCATGATTTCATTGAATTTGAGACAGCTTGCAAGAGTTGGCATTAAGGCCATACAATTGACATTTTTGTGGGCTAATTGTTCCATAACAGCTGTAGCACATGCATTATCGCCATAAAGTGCATTAATGTGCCGGGTTTTCAATGTTGCTTCTGCTTCTTTAGAAAGTATACCAACTCTCAAACTTTTTAAAATGTTGGCATAAGTTAGATCTGCAGATTGGCGCATGTTTTCTGTTAATTCTCTGTATTGGAAATGTTGCCAAAGGTTGACATTTCCAATGCTGCCAACAGTTTTATGGCAGAGTGTGTGCCCTAATGTTTTAAAAATAGGTTCACCTTTTACTGGTGTTAATTGAAGCAGATCTCCAAAAACAATAATGTGTTTTCCTGCAAAGAGCTCTTCATAGTCTGTTTTGAGTACTTCTTGTAATCTGAGGTGAATCAAAGCTAACATCAGGTTGGAGACCATGCTCAATTCATCTATTAGTAGCATTTTCATTTGTTTCAATACTCTGCATAATTCCATTGCAGCTTCTGCAGAAAGTTTGTAATAGTCTAATTTGTTCTGGTGTTCCACTGGAAATAGTAGTAATCGGTGTAATGTAACACCACCTATGTTGTAGGCAGCTAAACCTGTGGGGGCAGTGACAACAGCTGACAGTTTGTTGTTTGTCAATTGTTGAAGGAACTTACTAATGATTTTGATTCGGAATGTTTTGCCAGAACCAGCTTCACCACTGACGTACAATAGTATAGGTTTATAATTATGACAGGAACATTCTTTATTTTCATGTTTTACACCATGTGCAATTTGTTTTGTTACTTCTTGAAAAATGCTACTTTGCTCATTGTTTAGTTTTGATTGTAGTATAGTTAAGTCTTCCTTATCTTCATACTGACACATGGTGTTTTCTACTTCTATCATAGCTAATTCTGCCTCATTTGTTACTAGTGGTTCTCCCAGTGTTTCTTGGCTTCCTGTTACAGAAGGTTGACTACTGTCAGGAGTATCCTTATCTAGTTGGGCTTGGAATTCTTCTTCTGCTGTTCATTGTGCAACATTGTTTTGTACTGTGTAAAGTTTACATCAGTTATAGTGCTTTAATTTGCTTTGAAAGCATCCTCATATGAGTCATAGTTATCTAGTAGATATCATCAGTGATATCATCAATGACATTTGTGATGTCATCTTTGATATCCTGGGTGTTAGTCTTAGCAGTGCACGGTGGTGGCGCGAGTTATGGTTGCTTAGCTTACCATAACTGGCGAATTTCAAGGGTTTTTCGGTTTTACTTGGAACCATAACGTCCCTTTAACAAAGTTTTTTCACTGAATTTCATAGGTTTTTAGTAGCGCAACTTAACCATAACGTCCCTTTAACAAAGTTTTTTTCACTGAATATATATACCAGAAATTGTTCATAACCTACCTGATTATCTTCATGCACAGAAATGATTGTTCTGCTTCAAACCTACTACTTCCCTATGAATAACTATCACATGATGTGACTGCACCCTAAAGAAAGTAATGTGAATACAAATATGAGCATATCCATAAAAAGTACAGTAATAAAAAAAACAGCAGAACAATAAGAAAGTGTTGACAACTTCACTGATGATCTTCATATACAGAAAACATTGGTATCTTTCAAGTGTGTATTCTCCCTATGTATATGTTTCATATGCCATGAGTGAACAACACATTAATGACTGTAACAACATATTTGAAGTATAAGTCTACAAATATAGTACTTTTTGATTTCTTTGTTTGTAAGTATTACTGGCTAAGATATATCACTAAAGGAAAAAACAGGGAGCCAGACAGTGATGTCATCAATGACATTTGTGATGTCATCTTTGATGTCCTAGGTGTTAGTCTTAACAGTGCACGGTGGTGGCGCGAGTTATGGTTGCTTAGCTTACCATAACTGGTGAATTTCAGAGGGTTTTCGGTTTTACTTGGAACCATAACATCCCTTTAACAACGTTTTTTTACTGAATTTCATAGGTCTTTAGTAGCGCAACTTAACCATAATGTCCCTTTAACAAAGTTTTTTACTGAATTTCATAGGTTTTTAGTAATGCAACTTAACCATAATGTCCTTTTATCAAAGTTTTTTTTTTTACTGAATATACATATACATACTATGAATTTGATAGATGTTTACTAGGATTTCCTTACTTTATATACGTATAACATGCTGAACCCCCTGCTAGTGATTTTGATGTCCGCGGACTGTGCATATGTCGGCGGACGGATGCGGACAACATCAACAGTACCCAAAAACTCAGGGGGATCTTAGATTGTTCTATCATGCCATATTAACACTGAACAAGTTCAAAAAGCAGCACATAAACACATTATTTGTAACAATAAATAAAAAGTGCAGCCTATATATGTAACACATCAATCGTCCATTTAAATACCATGTGAACTAAAATGGAATATACCAAAACAAAAAAGATATGCTTCCAGCATAATTACCTCACAGAAACTGCACAGCTAGGAGCAACAGCAGACCTACACAACAGTAAGAACACAATTTACCAGAAACTAGTAAGTACACTTCATTTTTGTCTTATATATTTCTAAACTTTCTATATTTGGTACACCAAAATTAATATTTTGTTTTTTTACACAGAAATGTCCAGTACTTTGGGATGGATTGAAGAACATTTTCCACGTGAGAAAATGTCTGACGACAGTGATACTAACGGTAGACACTTCTCTATATAAGAACATTAATAATCATTACTTTATGTGTATTTAACATATACATTTTTTTTTAACAGACCATACAAACATTGAAAATAATACAGCAAAAGAGACATTAGAAAATACTCTACAGCGCATGGAACAAAAAATGGATATGCTTATGGAACATTTCAATCTTTTGAAACATTTTGTACAGGACCACATAAAAGAAAAAATTAAATATCATTGTCCCACATTCACCTGTTCCCCCTCTCCATGTCCCAGTCAACTATCCCCAAACCCTCACCACCAAGAAAAACGTTATGATGAGACTTCATCCCCTCACATCGATCCTCTCCAAACCCTTAATTCCCCTGTATTTGTGTCAGTTTCTGCTTCCCCCTTTCTTTCATAAATGTAATATTTGTATATAATAATGAAATATTATATGTGTTGTTACTTCATTCCTTTGTGTCTATTTGTTTTTTAAAGGCATTTGGGGTGTCCGCAGACAGAGTGGTGTCCGGACTGTGAACAATTAACCAAACTGGGGGTGGCATGGGGATACTATGCCTGTCCGTACTGTCCACAAGCAAGATGGAACTGTCCTTAGAACATACTCGGTGCCCGGAGTGTCCATAATTAACCAAAATGGAGGTGTTCTAAGGACACTATACCTGTCCATACTGTCCACAAGCAAGATGAAACTGTTCCTAGAATATTCTTGGTGTCCGGGATGTCAATAATTATGAAAATGGAGGTGTCCTAAGGACACCATACCTGTCCGTACTCGCCGTTGAATATCTACGCACATGCACACCACACCCACAAGTCCTATGAACGTCATGCCTGTCCGTAACTGTCTGTCTCACGTGTGTCACACTTTTAATTAGTTTGAGGTCCTGAACACTGTCCATAGAACACCCACGCACATGCGCAGGACTGGTCCTACACATGTGGTGTCCTGTGGACACCCGTCCCATTCGCGGACCTGTTCGCGACGTCATCATGTGACCGCACCCACGCTTGGCATGTGTCCTGATTTACAGACACTGCCCGGGTCCCCAAACATTAAAAAGTACTTTTTTAGGCAATCCAAAGTATTTTACAGTAAAAATCCACCATTGCACATGTCCCAAACTGGCTTTCTAAATACCTTTTGGAACTTTTTGAGCCTTTTTTGGGTGTTTGATCTGTCAGCAGACAGTGCGCTGTCCCTGGAGCACGTACCTGCACCCCTTTAAAAGGCCATACCCCAGAGCTCATCTTCATTCTTTCTTTCTACTATTGAAGAGTGATCTGCTTTTGCTGCCTTTGCTGTTGCTGTTGCATCATCAAACCTGATTGCTTCCATGGCTGCTGTTCTTCCAGCTGGTGCTGCTTTTGTATTTTTTTTCTTAGTTTACTCCTAAAATTTTCACATAACCTTCTCCAAAGCAACCCTTACATTCCAGAACAGCATGGCTTTTCCCATAAAAGATAAAGAAATGCCATCTTCTTTCAAATAAACAGCATGACTGTAATCAATATTCTCATTATTACAGAAGAACATACCAGCTCTAAGCATGAAAGCACACCTGCCTTGGTTGATTGCACACCTAGCAAGGTTTTGCTGAGGACAAAAAACAGAAGTATTGTCCCATATTGCCCTAGGTACTAATCCAGAAAAAATAAGTTTGGCATTTGGAAGGATGTCCATTACTGCTTGAACCAAGTGTTCTAAATCTGCCAACAAAGTAGGGGCACTGACATAGCCCAAATGGAAAGCACCACAGTGCAAAACTATTACATGGGGACTGTTCATCCTGCCAATATCTTCACAAACTTGTACAATTCCCTATACACTGCAATCAGGCACAGTGTTCCACACCACCTCCACTCCTTTAACATCAAAATTGTTTGCCACATGCCTGCATTGAGCATAATGCTGTAAACCATGCACAAACGTATCTCCAAGCACCAACACCCTGACTTTCTCCACCTCTGCCATCTTCACTACACACATCTTCTTTCAACACAAATCCACAACCTCAACACCTGATTGGCTAATCCCTACAGTACCCTTTCCATGCTGGATTTGCAGGAACACCCTGGATGTGGCACGACCTGTGCGCCAACAGCCGCGGTGTCCGCGGACTGCGTAACTCTTGGACAGCCCTTCTACCCTTTCCACTTCACTCTCTGTGCCATTCCCTCATTGGCTACATCTAAGCAGTCACACAACCATCCACCAATCACATACAAGACCTCTACATCTAACTCCATCATCAGAGTTCAGCACTTCAAATGTACTGTTGATCACTCTGAGTACACGTCTCACATCATTGGAAAGCACCTACTACAAAAACTACTGTACAAGTCTCCAAGATTTCTACTTGCAGCTCCATGCATATCCACATGCATGAATACAAACTACAGGTATGCATATTGTATGCACAATACATATACAACTCTTATAAATGCATATAAACAAAGTAACTGCCACTTAACCTGTATAAACTATAAAATGAACTTACTATTATTTTTCAAATCTGCTATAATCAACTGTCACTTTCAAACCTGTCTGCTATCTAAATTCTTGTTTTACACACACAACTATCTAAAAAATTATAATATTAAAATATGGGAGAAATAACAGTATAATTGTAGAAAAACACTTAGTAGTGTATTATAAAATTACACACAACCAGGATAAGTTCATGCATCTTTATACACTCACACAGATAGACACTATCATTGAAAAGCTCACAGCTGAAATAACACCATTCCCTGTAAATCACATCCTTCTGCTTTATTACCTACACCATCACATACACATACATTCTATGCTTTTCTATACAGTTTCTGAAATTTACCTTACAAAAATTGCAAAACAAGTACCTGATTATTTCTTCTATCTCCTAACATGCAATAACACAGCCCTAATAAACCATGTGAGTTTCATATACTTAGTATTCTACTCATTTGCAAAGCATCTTGAACTAACATATTGTGAATAAAATATAAAGGCTGCACATAGTCAAAGGAAACTGCATGCACACACTATCTTCAGTTATCAAACAAGAATACTACTACAAAAACATAAAAATCAACGTATAAATTAAAATTAGTTCTATAAACACACATTACTAACTTCTTTCTTTTACAATTGCAGTGAAGACCACTCTCCTGAATAGCAGCAGCATCTGAAGTGCAAACAACAACTCAGAAGACACCTGCTCATTCCAAACAAAAAAAAAGTAAGTGCAATACTACCATAATATTCTTACTGTTACTGAAACAAACTGTGGGTTTGATTCATGGAATTTGTGTGCCAAAAAACAGAGATGTGTGCACAATTTTGCCCATGAATTCCCATTTGTTAAACAGGGATTCGCAGGCACAATGGCACATAAATACCCATTCAGATAACACAAATGCAAAAAAACTCAGCCCCTAGAATGTTAGTATTGCAGAACAAAGAACTGTTTTAATTCTATACCATTAGACTTACTATTAGTGCTTCTCCTCACCACTAGCTTACTTTCTACTGTCATCTGAACCCCAGGATACTAACACACAAATACAAGAATAGCCTTTCCAACTAGTCTTAGCTGTCCAATGCACAATGACACACCACCATATACATCCTTACAATACTCAGACAATCATGCACACAGAACACATACATTGCAGAACAGCCCAACCCATACCTTCTTTGTTTTCAACAGACCCCAAAGAATGCCTACCAGAAAGCAAGTCCGTAGAAAGCAACGAAGAAGTAGAGCAAATGAAAATAAAAGTGTCCAAAATAAACATCCATCTCTAGCCGAATTTGTACAAAAAGTTCAAACAAAAGATTTAGTAGAGTCATTAAGCGAAACAAAACAAGCTTCCAGTACAAAACCTTTCCCTCCTCTTTCAAAATGTAAAACGAAACAGAAAGTGATTAACAAGAATTCAGCTACCACTACTGCTAGCACTGCTCCTATAAATCTTGATGAAGTGGCAAGTAACCATACCAAAAAAAGAAGTATTTTAGAAAAAATGTTCCAGCACAGAGTCCTTCAGAATCTTATAAAAACAGGAGAGAAATAATGCACAACCCTTAAAACCTACCGTAGAAAATTAATCTTAGAAGCTCTCAAAGACAGCACAATCCTTCTCAAAAAGAAGTTATTTATTTTAGTGTTAAACAGAATGAAACCACTAACAAAACTATCTACTAAATTAGAAAAAAGACTTCTCAATAAACAGAATGTCAACAAAAATAACTTCTTAAATATCTGTGGAGGTGAATGGAGTCACACCACGAGCACAGAACCATATAAGCAAACAAACACAATTGCCATACATAGCAAGGGATGAGGGTATGAAAAATGTAATATTACCATAATACAACAAGAAATACTGCTTACAAAAATATCCCCAGAAAATTCAGTATCACTTCTCCATTCGACTGAACCAGAATGTCCAATATACAAATGGCTGTGCAGGTCAATGTGTAACATTTCCAAAAAAACTTTCAAATCTTTATGCCAGTTCCTCAATCAGTATGTGAAAGGCAAACACAAAATCAAAATGAAACTACTACAAAATATAAATATCTGTCCAGTGCGCAAATACACAGGACTACAAAGACATTCATTAGCCTGCATTTCAGGACCTATTTGCAAAAGCACCTTCCATCATATCAATATGATATCAACACATCATTCAACTATAAGAAATCTAGTCTATAAACTGTACTATGCTAAACGTACTGCTTTAGCACTAGCCAATTTAAATAACAATCTTCTACATATTACAGCCAAAGACCTACTCGAAGAAATAGAGCATATCCAGAGAAAATATTTTGGAAGTGAAAGCCAATAACAAAATGCAATAACTTTACAACAGACTAGCAACAATTGTACAGATGGCAACCTTCTACTACAAACATACAAAAAAGAAATACTAAAATGTCAAAATACATCCGCTGAAGTACCAAACCATGTGTGTGTGTGTGTTGCCGCAGACATTTTTATAAAAGTAACACAAAAACTATAGACATAACATACAAAATAGAAGACAAACTACCTTATAGCAGAAAACAAATATGAAAAAACTGACCCCTTAACACTTTGGACTTACTGCACTACAAAACTTGACAACAACCTCCTTCACGTGCTATCACAAATAACTTATTATTCCCACTACCAAAACCCCTTCAACAACTCAATTTATATGAGAGCATCATAATTGAAACAGTACACCCATGTCAAGCAATAATATGCCTTCAACAAAAAACAGCAAAATTACCTCCATCTGAATTAGTGAACGGCATTTGTGGCAAAGTAGTTTGTTTACCATCAGATCTGAAAGAAAATGTGCACACTCTGGGAGTGCAACATCCAATAGTCCAACAGAGCAATATTTAAATGTCTTAGTATATGGCGTACCTACAAAAGACAAATAAATGTGCCAACAACTCGTAGACTTACATAAAGTTAGACAAGCCTTGCAATATCTAAAAGACAATGATGAATACTACAAAGAAATTAATATTGAAGAAAACCCCGGCAATAATTCAAGAGTCACCAGAAACTGGTCATTTTGAACTTCTAGATCCTGCTACAGTACCCATTATTTTAGACCATTAAACAATTCATCCATTACACTCTAAAGACACCATAGATGATGCACTAGAAATGTACCAATTGCGAAAAACCAATCGATCACCAATCAGCATATGGGAGAAAAGTATAGAAGCACATGTTTTTCCTCTACTCTTTCCTATTGGGAAAGGAGGAAGGTACGATGATAGACCAATTCAGATAACAGCATCAGAATACCGCTCGTTACGAATGTATTCTGGAGATCCCAGATTTAGACACAATGTAGAATACATATTCCACCTACTCGTTGAAAGTCAACTAGCAACTCTATGCTACGGAATTGCACACACATTGAAATTAGGTACCCACTTTAAAAATATGTCAGCTACGCAATTACTACAAAAAGTGCAAGAGAAAGTTGAGGTTTTACACTCAAGCATTACAGATCTGTTAGCAGACATGTGTGGCACTAAAGAGTACTGGTTCTGACGTCGCAGAGATGTACATTGCATGATAAGAAACCTTGTCCCACCCACTTGGTTTGTTACATTAAGTTGTGCAGAATATGCATGGGAAGATTTGCATGATTTCCTACGCATATCAAACAAAAACAAAACAAACATAGATATTCTAACACCTGGAGAACTTTGCTCTCTAGATCCTGTTAATGTTTCAAGATATTTCCATCATCGCTTCATTGCTATGACCCTCTTTATTTGTAATCAAACAGTTCCTCCCCTCAGAGAAGTGCAACACTTCTTTTGGAGAAAAGAATACCAAGCCAGAGGAGCACCACATATTCACATGCTTTTATGGATTAATGGATTAAGGATGCCCCTAAATTTGGTCAAGAGAGTGATGCCTCTGTTTTACAGTTTATCGAAGAATATGTCACTTGTGAAATTCCATCAGAAGCAACAAATAGTGATCTTCATGCATACATTGTGAAATTTCAAAGACACAAATGTGTGAAATATTGTTGTCACAAATACAAAAACAAAGGGAAATACTACATCAAATGCTGCTTTGGTTTCCCTAGGCCAGTTACAGAAACAGGTAAAGTGAATAACTTCATGTCTTCAGTTAGACATAGTGTTAAAGGTAAATCACCTAAGAACACATATTACATAATAAGAACAGAAGAAGCAAAATATATCAACGATTACAATGCATTCATTGCCCTTTTATGGAATGTAAACATAGTTGTGCAGTATATTGCAGACAATTCCACTGCAGTTGCATGATATGTTACAGCCTACTTAACAAAAGCAGAAAAAACAGAGCTTCAAGACCTCTGGGATGACCTATAATCGGACAAAACACTCTCAGAAATTGCACAGCTTAGGCATACAAATGCTCTCTCATAGAGAATGTGGCTGCTATGAAGCTGCAGATCATTTAACTGGTACTGCTTTGTATGGAAATTCTGAAAATATAGTATAGCTAAGTCTTGGTCCTGCTAAATCTAGAAAAAGAGTTCTCAAATCATACGACGACATAGAAACAATAGAAAAAAATGATCCTAACAGCCAAAACATTTTGAAAAATAATTTACTGGACGCATACTACCCAAACAGAAGTACCACTTTGGAAACCATGTATCTATACCACATAGCCCAAAACTTCACATACAAAAATAATATAAAACCCGATGAAAATACAGATACAGAGTGACAAATTGTGAAGGCAGCTTAGTGAAAATTACCATACAAAGCTTAATTAATCATATCAAATTGTCATTAAAAACTCCTCAACATAAAGAACTATATGACATGTCCATGCTACAACTTTTTAAACCATGGAGAAAAGAAGACGTGTTACTAGATACCTATGACTCTTATAATGACGCTTTCAAAGCAAATGAAAGCACTATAACGATGTAAACTTTACACAGTACAAAAAAATGTGCACAATGAACAGCAACACGAAGAACTCCAGGCCCAACTAGATAAGGACACTCCCGACAGTAGTCAACCTTCTGTAACTGGAAGCCAAGAATCACTGGGACAGCCACTAATAGCAAATGAGGCAGAATTAGCTATGACAGAAGTAGAAAACACAATGTCTCACTATGAAGAAGATACAGAAGAATTAACTGTACTGCAAACAAAATTGAACAATGAGTAGCTTAGCATTTTCAGAAGTAACAAAAGAAATTGCACATGGTGTACAACATGAAAATAAAGAATGCACCTGCCAAAATTACAAACCTTTACTACTATATGTCAGGGGTCAAGCTGGTTCAGGCAAAACATTCTTAATCAAAATCATCAGCAAGTTCCTTCAACAATTGAGAAACAACAAACTGTCAGCTGTTAACCCACAGGTGTATCGGCCTACAACATAGGCGGTGTCACTTTACACCGATTAATACTCCTTCCAGTAGAACACCAAAACAAATTAGAATATTACAAACTTTCTACAGAAGCTGCAATGGAATTACGCAGAATGTTAAAACAAATGAAAATGCTACTAATAGATGAAGTGAGCATGGTCTCCAACCTGATGTTGGCTTTGATTCAACTCAGATTACAAGAAGTACTCAAAACAAACTATGAAGAGCTCTTTGGAGGAAAACACATTATTGTTTTCGGAGATCTTCTTCAATTGACACCAGTGAAAGGTGAACCTATCTTCAAAACCTTAGGACACAAACTCTGCCATAAAACTGGTGGCAGCATAGCAAATGTTAACCTTTGGCAACATATCCAATACAGAGAATTAACAGAAAACATGTGGCAGTATGCAGACCTCACCTATGCCAACATTTGAAAAAGTATTAGAGTTGGTGTACTATCTCAAGAAGCTCAAACAATATTAAAAACCCGGCACATCCATGCACTTTATGGCCATAACTCATGTGCTACTGATGTCATGGAACAATTAGCACACAAAAATGTCAATTGTATGTCCTTGATGCCAACTCTTGCAAGCTGTTCCAAATTCAATGAAACAATGTTGAAAAAAGAAATGCAAACAGTAATTGAAATTTGCTCCACAGACAAACTGCATGTACATGGTATGACACTACCCATGTGTCAACAAGCCACAACAAGACAACTCTATCTCCAAAACAGCTGGTTTGGAGAAAATATTAAAATTATCTTTAAACTGTAGAGTAATGCTTAAACGTAACCTTGACGTGAAGCAAGGGCTAGTTAATGGAGCACTTGGTACAGTTGTTGGCTTTCAAACATACCCACGTGACAACAACATTCAGTTTGTCAATATTCTCTTTGACAAACTATCACAAGTAAAAAGGATAGGATGCTCACCAGCTCAATTCCTTCTTTTCAAAGACATGTATCTACACAGAGAACACTTTTCTCTAACTCTAGCATACACAGTTACCATTCACAAATCACAAAGGGGGTAATTCATAGAATTTAGCGGACAAGTGGCGCACGCGGCTGGCGCACAGTGTGCGCGTGCGAGTCCCTGCGCCAGCCGCGTGCGCTAAAATCCATTTCCGTGCACAGCGTATTCATGGCTTCCAGCTACCAAAACCAGCCGTGGCGCACAGTGGCGCAGCGACCCTGCAGCAGCGCCAGTTACGCCCCCAAGAACGCCTCTCGCGCAGGGAAAAGCCATCAAAATCCCCAATCCAGCGCAAAGGGATGCACTAACCCTGTACCAGCACGGCAAGCGGGCTACATGTATCACTGGGGTGCGCGGGAAGTACCTCACGTCATTTCAGCTGAGTACGTGTATTTCAGGGGTGCGCTGGAAGTTCCACACGCGAATGTCCTGGCTACGTGTATCTTGGGGTGCGTGGGAAGTTTCACACGCGATATCAGCAGGGTACGTGTATATCAGGGGTGCGCGGGAAGTTCCACACGCGAATGTCCTGGCTACATGTATTTCGGGGTGCGCGGGAAGTTTCACATGCGACATCAGCAGGGTACGTGTATTCCAGGGGTGCTCGGGAAGTATCACACGCAATTCCATCAGGGTACGTGTATTCCAGGGGTGCGCGGGAAGTGTCACACGCAAAAACAGCAGAGTACGTGTATTCCAGGGGTGCACGGGAAGTATCACACGCAAAATCAGCAGGGTACGTGTATTTCAGGGGTGTGCGGAAAGTATCACACGTGATTCCATCAGGGTACGTGTATTACAGGGGTGCGCGGGGAGCACCACACGTGAATTGCACGTGTGGGTCCTCCCAGGTGTTCCCTCTACACCCTCCACGGCCCCTGCAGGTGGCCCACACCACAGGGGCCTACCCTGCACATGTCCTGCAGGCACCCCATCCACCATGGCCATGCCCCCCAGCCAACCCAAATGTCACCTTGCACTACTGCCCACCAACGCATGTCCCCCTGCACCCCCAGCCACCAGGGGCAGCCTCCAGCAGGCCCCCACCCATGTCTCCCACCACCCCCACCCCCAGCAGTGCAGGGGCAGCCTCCACCAGGCCCCCACTCATGTCTCCCACCACCCCCACTCCCCAGCCACCAGGGGCAGCCTCCACCAGGCCCCCACTCATGTCCCCTATCACCCCCCACCCCCCAGCAGTGCAGGGGCAGCCTCCACCAGGCCCCCACCCATGACTTCCACCACCCCCACCCCCCAGCCACCAGGGGCAGTCTCCACCAGGCCCCCATCCATGTCCCCTATCACCCCCACCCCCCAGCAGTGCAGGGGCAGCTTCCACCAGGCCCCCACTCATGTCCCCTATCACCCCCACCCCCAGCCACCAGGGGCAGCCTCCACCAGGCCCCCACCCATGTCTACCACCACCCCCACCACCAGCAGTGTAGGGGCAGCCTCCACCAGGCCCCCACTAATGTCCCTTATCATCCCCACCCCCCAGCCACCAGCGGCAGCCTCCAGCAGGCCCCCACCCTTGTCTCCCACCACCCCCACCCCCCAGCAGTGCAGGGGCAGCCTCCACCAGGCCCCCACTCATGTCTCCCACCACCCCCACCCCCCAGCCACCAGGGCAGCCTCAACCAGGCCCCCAATCATGTCCCCTATCACCCCCACCCCCCAGCAGTGCAGGGGCAGCCTACACCAGGCCCCCACTCATGTCTCCCACCACCCCCACCCCCCAGCCACCAGTGGCAGCCTCCACCAGGCCCCCACTCATGTCCCCTATCACCCCCACCCCCCAGCAGTGCAGGGGCAGCCTCCACCAGGCCCCCACACATGTCCTCCATCACCCCTACCCCCCAGCCACCAGGGGCAGCCTCCACCAGGCCCCCACCTATGTCTCCCACCACCCCCACCCCCCAACCACCAGAGGCAGCCTCCACCAGGCCCCCACCCATGTCTCCCACCACCCCCTCCCCCCAGCAGTGCAGGGGCTGCCTCCACCAGGCCCCCATCCATGTCTCCCACCACCCCCACCCCCCAGCAGTGCAGGGGTAGCCTCCACCAGGCCCCCAATCATGTCTCCCACCACCCCCACCCCCCAGCCACCAGGGGCAGCCTCCACCAGGACCCCACTCATGTCCCCTATCACCCCACCCCCCAGCAGTGCAGGGGCAGACTCCACCAGGCCCCCACCCATGTCTCCCACCTCCCAGCAGTGCAGGGACAGCCTCCACCAGGCCCCCACCAATGTCTCCCACCACCCCACCCCCCAGCCACCAGGGGCAGCCTCCACCAGGCCCCCACTCATGTCCCCTATCACCCCCACCCCCCAGCAGTGCAGGGGCAGCCTCCACCAGGCACCCACCCATGTCTCCCACCACCCCCACCCCCCAGCCACCAGGGGCAGCCTCCACCAGGCCCCCACTCATGTCCCCTATCACCCCCACCCCCAGCAGTGCAGGGGCAGCCTCCACCAGGCCCCCACTCATGTCCCCTATCACCCCCACCCCCCAGCCACCAGGGGAAGCCTCCACCAGGCCCCCACCCATGTCTCCCACCACCCCCACCCCCCGGCAGTGCAGGGGCAGTCTCCACCAGGCCCCCACTCATGTCCCCTATCATCCCCACCCCCAGCAGTGCAGGGGCAGCCTCCACCAGGCCCCCACTCATGTCCCCTGTCACCCCCACCCCCCAGCCACCAGGGGCAGCCTCCACCAGGCCCCCACCCATGTCTCCCACCACCCCCACCCCCCGGCAGTGCAGGGGCAGCCTCCACCAGGCCCCCACCCATGTCTCCCACCACCCCCACCCCCCACCACTGTGGGGCACCTGCCAGCAGGCCCCCACTCATGTCCAACTCATGTTCCCCTGCACCCCCACCCCCCAGCACTGTGGGGCACCTGCCAGCAGGCCCGCACTCATGTCCAACTCATGTTCCCCTGCACCCCCACCCCCCAGCACTGTGGGGCACCTGCCAGCAGGCCCCCACTCATGTCCAACTCATGTTCCCCTGCACCCCCACCCCCCAGCACTTTGGGGCACCTGCCAGCAGGCCCCAACTCATGTTCCCCAGCCAACATGTCATCACAATCTAGATCCCTGGTCCCTATGGTCAGCCTCCAAATGCAAAACACCCACCTGAGTATTGCATCCACCCACTTAGAAATGGCAATAACATGATAGAACACCAATTGCAAGTTTGGAAACGAACACATGTCCCTCACATACACCCAATGGGTGTCAGTGAATCTCAAAACCCATATCATGACATGCATGAAACCAATGAGATGATACTACACATTGAAGTTTGATCAAAAAATATGTATTAAAGGAAACATAAATTGAATCAAAAATAAACAAACAGAAATGGGAATGTAAAAAAATGAAAAGAACCATGTCCGTGAAAAAAAGCAAAACCAAAAATCATAATCCAAAGGAATGGTGTCCAAAGTCACAGTCCACAAAAGAAAATCCAATGGAAAATTATAATTGAAAGCCATTGCTCCATGGGTAAATTGTAAAAGAAAAAGAAAATCCAACAGTGAACTATGTACAGATGAACAAGCCAGGGTCCATTATCCCAACAAAAGAAATGAAACCTATCTAACAACACTAACTAATAAAAAAAACTATATACACAAATGTGGCCCATTGTCCAAAAGGTCCAAAAAAAATTCAAAAACAAAGGAAACCTAACACTAACTACATAACTATGTAAAAGGGCAGCGGGCTAGTCTGACGGCTCACTTTTGGATGTCCCGGGCTAGGGCATCATCAAACTCCTGCTCAATGTCCCGGAGGCGGTCCTCCTCCATGGCCCCGAGGGTCCGCAGGGCCGTCGACGTGTCCACCTCCAACCCCCTGCGGATTGCCTCGAGGCACTCGACCCGCCTCAGGGCCCTCCGCATGGAGTTCTCCGCCCTGACCATCGTGAGCCGTGCCTCTTCCGCCCGCTGCCGCTCCGCATCTATGGCGTGGCCCAACCGCTGCCACACGGAAGACACTTTCTGTCCTGGGTCCTCCTGCCCTCCGGCCGATGCCTGCCCCTCCGATGTTGAAGGCCCCGAGCCTTCATAGCTCCCACCACGTTGCTGCTGTGCCTCTGCCCGTGCACTGCCTCCTGCTGCCTGCACATCCTCCGCTGGCTGGGATGCAGTCGTTGATGTGGCCACCCCTGCTGGACGTCCGACTCCCGACTGTGGCAGGGGTGCCTCCTCCACCAGCCTGGCCGCACCGTCAGAGGCAGCTCCACAGGGCACCCAGGTGACTGATGGGTGGGAAGATGGCACAGAGGACGACTGGCGCATATGGGGTTCAGTTGAGGAGGGGGTCGCAGCAAGCCCCATCAAACGAAGGAATCCGGCCTGGGTGACCTGTCCCAGTAGGCAGACGCGGTCAATGAGCCATTCGAGATGACGTGCAGTCTCCTCATGAAAAGACTGCAGGTCACCTCGCATGGCCCGTTGACGCAACGCCACACCAGTCAGGACAGGCTCAACCCGGACCCGGATAGCCATGTCTGCAGGCAGAGGAAGGCCAGTTGTCGTGAGCTCATCCCCTGCCTGAAAACGGGTCTGGACGTAGGCATCCCTGCTGGTGCAAGATGATGCAGGGACAGGATCAGGGACAGGATTGCACACAGGCACCTCCGCGGCGACCTGTGCTGCCTCCTGTCCCTGGTTCTGATGTGCACCACTAGCACCAGTGGGATCCCCATCTCCAGACCCCATCTCTGTTGCTTGCACGGCCTCCTCCTCCACCAAATCCCCCACCAACCTGGATGACTCCGTGCCATCTCCCCCCGTTGGGCCCTGTGGGGTCCCAGCTGCCCCTTCTGCTGCCGAGGAGTCCAACTCCAACCTCCGCCTCTTGGACCTCCCCCCGGCAGCTGTGGCCTGGGACGCAGCACCAGGACTCCTCGCTCCCCGACGAGATCACAACATGGGAGGGGAGCCGGGCCTTGCATCTCCGGCTGGTGGTGGGATCCCCGCCGCTGTGCTCCACAGCACCTTCTCCGCACTCTTCATCAGTTGACGCTGCAGACAGGGAGAAATAAAACACAGGCATCAGGGCACTGTACAATGGACACATACACACATGATAGTTGTACATGAGTGGCATTGGCAAACCTCAGACATGCCATCACAATCCCCAACACACATGTCATTTCAACTCGCACACATGAGCCATACCACAGCCATATCGCAACTGTCAGCACCATCCATACACATACAACAGCATGAGCAGCCAAAGCTGAGCCAGACATCACATGCAACACAGGAAGTGCACTACACATGTACACACACCACCACACTTGCATGCATGTGTACACCTCTGCCAAGTGTCGCAGTGTTCAGATGGGCATACATGTCACATCTGCCAATCAGGCTTCCACATCCCGCTGTCACATGCATCCATGTTGCATCACTGTTGCACCCTTGTCAAATACACACAAATGCACATGTACACAGTGCTGATACATGCAGCTGAAAACAACATACATGCGTGACATCACGAACATGTCTACTTACATACACATTCATCCAAACATGTGTATCCACACAACTGCATTTGGCATGCAAGCCTACACACACAAGCACCATCCATGCCTCACACATTACAGCCCTTGCATGTGTTAGCCTCACGGCCCTGTACACCCCCACCCATACTCGACCCCATACAAACAGATGTGCAACCTGCACACTACTGAAACATCACCACACGCACAGCTCACAATCATGATGCATGTACACTTACCGCTCCACTCCAGACGGGTCTGCCTCTCAAGGACCTGGACGTGGAGCGCTGGGGATATGCGTTCCACTACCCTCATCTGATCTTCCGACAAGTGGCCCCGGCGCCCCTTAGCATCCGCTGCCTTCAAGAGGCGCCGGGCCTTGTTCAGGGTCCTGGACCGGAAGTCCGACCAGCGCTTCTTGACATGTTGTAAGTCGCAGACTGCCACCCCCTCCGCGTTGATGGCAGTCACAATGTCAGTCCAGATCTGAGTCCGTCCTTTCTTGTCGGCACGGGAACTTCCGAAGAGGGCATCATACTGCCCCAGGACTTGCTCCACCAGGACACCAACTTCCCTGGCACTGAAGCTGGTGCCCCTCTGCCTCTCTGGCCGGGGGTTGTCAATGGTGCCAGATGTTGCAGTGCCTGACATGACAACCCCAGAGGCAGGAGTGGGTGGGCAACTGGGTCTTGGGGCTGGGCTGTGGAGCGATGGAATCCCAGTCGGGAGTCTTCGGTTCCAGCAGGGGTGGTCACACCAACAGCACCCCTGGCTGATGTGCAGGTAGCAAATGGCAGGGCACGTGGGCAACAGGCAGTCAGGCAGCAGCAGATGGCAGGTGGGAGCGTGCTCGGGGCTCTGGGGGGCAGTAATTCGGCCTTCTGGGCAGGAGTGTGGTCTTCCGTGTGCTTACGCGTGGCCAGCTTGATATGGAGTGATTTGGCACGTGAAAATTCTGCACGTCAGCGTGTAATTCGAGGAAAGGCCCTTAGCGCGTAAGTGCATCTGCACTCATACGCAATTTCATTGGACAGAAGGCCCCTCAAGCGCAAGCGCCCCTGTGACGTGACGCGCAGGGGCGTGCATGAGCATTTCAGCGCGCGTGAAAAACTGCACGTCCGCGTGTAATCCGAGGAAAGGGCCCATGCGCGTAAGTGACGTGACGCACGTGGGTGTTTCCCTCAGCACGGGTTAAAGGTGAGCGGGCCCAGCAGTTCGCTGTACGTGCCTTTCGTGGAGACCGACGTGTGTTGCTGCTTCCTGTTGTTTCGCGCGCCATCACAACTTCACAGCTATCAAGGACGTATCTCTTCTTTTGGCGGGGGTATTGGCTACGCGTGTTTTTCTGCATCGTGCTAGTCAGACGGTGAGTCACACACGCTCTTTTTCCCACTGCGGGTGCCCCTGTGTATCGCACCCATTTTCGATGTCATAGAAGCCTGCGTGTCCCGCGCGTATGCGTTATTCGTGTTACTGGGTGCCACCGCGTACTGTGGGAGGTTGAATCCACGCACGTAGGCTGCAGGGTTGCGTGCACGGTTTTACTGCAGTTTTGGGGTGCCTGAGCGTTGTGTGACCCGTCACTACATCACTGGGGTCACATAGAGCCTTGCAGGTGCAGGGGGGATGTTAACATCTTGCTTCCCACCCCCTTCACCCCAATTGCCCAGGTCAATTGTGGTGTACACCTCCCATTGGCACTACTCCATCTGTGCCGGCACTACTACATCTGTGCCATGGTTAGGAGGCCACGAAAGGTGAGGGGCGCCTCAGCTGGGCGTCCTCCTCGTGGCTGGCGTGGTCGGGGATGTGGCCGTGGTGACCAGGGAGTAGGGGGACTCCAGGGTGTCCAGGGCGGCCACAGAGGGGGAAGAGGCAGGGGTGCGCCACTTGAGCACAATGTTGTGCCATGTGTCGGTGCAGTCATGCCACCACCCCCTGTGGTTCCGGGGGATGCAGGTTCTGCATCTGGCACTGGCACCCGTGTGACCTGGCAGTCCGTTCCATCGACTGCCACGGGCCCAAGGGTAGTGGTAGCTGCAGGTGCAGCTTTGGACACCGCCACCCAGGCTCAGGGTCATTGACTGCAACGGTCCTGGTTGACAGACTCACAACCGGGGTGTTGTTGGGTGCATCTGCCCCTGCACTTGCCAACACCCGGCTGTTCGGGGCAGCAGATGACATAACTGCCCCAGGAACACATGTCTTTGTCTGAGCAGCCCTTATGGGTTCCCTCCTGGCCTGTTGGAAATCTACCGAGGGCTCCTCAATTGCCAACGCAGCCTGTGCTGGCAGACCCTGAGCCTGGGTAGCGGTGTCCACAGCTGCACCTGCAGCTACCGCTACTCTTGGGCCCGTGGCAGATGGAACGGACTGCCGGGTCACACGGGCGCCAGTGCCAGATGCAGGACCCTAGAGTCCCCCTACTCCCTGGTCACCACAGCCACGTCCCCGACCACGCCCGCCACGAGGAGTACGCCCAGCTGGGGCGCCCCTCACCTTTGGTGTCCTCCCAACCATGGCACAGATGTAGTAGTGCCGGCACAGATGGAGTAGTGCCAATGGGAGGTGTACATCACAATTGACCTGGGCAATTGGGGTGAAGGAGGTGGGAGCAAAATGCTAACAGCCCCCCTGCACCTGCAAGGCTTTATGTGACCCCGGTGATGTAGTGATGGGTCATGCAACACTCAGGCACCCCAAAACTGCAGTAAAACCGTGCACGCAACCCTGCAGCCTGTGTGCGTGGAATCAACCTCCTGCAGTACGCGGTGGCACCCAGTAACACGAATAACGCGTATGCGTGGGACACGCTGGCTACTATGACCTCGAAAATGGGTGCGTTACACAGGGGCTCCCGCAGTGGGAAAAATAGCATGTGCGACTCAGCGTCTGACTAGCACGATGCAGAAAAACACGCGTAGCCAATACCCCCACCAAAAGAAGAGATACGTCCTTGATAGCTGTGAAGTTGTGATGGCGTGTGAAGTTGTGATGGAAACAGCAACACATGTCGGTCTCCACGAAAGGCACGTACAGCGAACTGCTGCCCCCGCTCACCTTTAACCCGTGCTGAGGGAAAAGCCCGCGCGTCACGTCACTTACACGCATGGGCCCTTTCCTCGGATTACACGCATTCCCATGCGGACATGCAGTTTTTCACGCGTGCTGAAACGCCCATGCACGCCTGCGCGCGTCACATCACAGAGGCGCTTGCGCTTGAAGGGCCTTCTGTCCAATGAAATCGCGTATGCGTGCAGGGCCTTTCCTCGAATTACACGCTGATGTGCCGAATTTTCACATGCCAAATCACTCTGTATCAAGGTGGCCACGCGTAAGCACACGGAAGACCACGCTCCTGCCCAAAAGGCCGAATTACTGCCCCCAGAGCCCCAAGCAGCCTCCCACAAGCCTCCCACAAGCCATCTGCTGCTGTCTGCCTGCCTGCTGCCATTGTGCCCTGCCATTTGGTGCCTTCACATCAGTCATCTGCAGGGGTCCAGTTGCTGTGTCCACCCCTGCTGGAACAGAAGACTCCCGACTGGGATACCATCGCTCCACAGCCCAGCCCCAGGACCCAGTTGCCCACCTGCCTCGGGGGTCGCCATGTCGGGGCAAACACCATCCAAGACCACTGGCGACCCCCAGCCAGAGGGGCAGAGGGCCACCAGCTTCAGTCAGAAGGAAGTTGGTGTCCTGGTGGAGCATGTCCTGGGGCATTATGATGCCCTCTTCGGATCATCACGCGCCGACAAGGATGGACGGGACAGGTTCTGGACGGACATCGTGACTGCCATCAACACAGCGGGGGTGGCAGTCCGACTATTACATCATGTCAAGAAGAGCTGGAAGGCCTTCAGGTCCAGGACCCTCAACAAGGCCCGGCGCCTCTTGAAGGCAGCGGATGCTAAGGGGCGCTGGGGCCACTTGTCGGAAGATCAGATGAGGGCCCTGGAACGCATACCCCGAGCGCTCCACATCCAGGTCCTTGAGAGGCAGACCCGTCTGGAGTCGAGCGGTAAGTGGCCAGGCATTGCTGTGTGAGACAGGGCATGTTGCAGTGTGCTGGTTGTCTGATACTTGCCTGTATGTGTGACATAGGCCATGTACGCGTGAGTGTGTGCAGGGACATCATGGTCATGCATGTGAGACCAGTAATGTGTGAAGCACACGGTTGGTGTATGTGTTCAAATGCTACATGGGGAGCCCTATGCGGAATGGACACATGAGAGCATGCCAGTCTCTGTTCCTGGACATGGGTGGGGGTGAGGGATGGGTGATGATGCAATGTACATGTATGGTTTCCATGTCTGTGTGTCTGACCTGCGTGTCTGTGACTTGTGAATGTCTGTGTCAATGTTCAGATCCACTGATGCAGCCTAGCTATCCTTGCATCCACTGTGTCTGGGGTGTACGAGTCCAGATGGATGAAAGTACGGTGAAGTGTGTGAATGTGATAGGCATGACCCATGATGCATGTGAGTTCAAAAACAACAATGTATGTTTCAAGAGTCCCTTGGACATGTTTGCTTATGTCCATAGCATGCGCCATGCCTGTTACTGCATGTTTTTTGCCTGCTCTGACCCATGTGTTGTGGAGGGACATGATGGAAGTGATCTTTGACAGTGCCACTCATCTGCAATTGCTTCCTGTCTAGGGGACCATTGTACAGTACCCTGATGCTTGTGTTCTATGTCTCCCACTACACAGCGCAAAGTGAAGAAGAGGGCGGAGACGGCGCTGTGGAGCAAAGCGGCGGGGATGCCCCCACGGCTGCAGTGGAAGGGGTGGGTGAGCCCCCACAGGGGCTTGCAACGGCGGAAGATGGTGTGGAGCCATCCAGGTTGGTGGTTTCCACAGAGGAGGAGGAGGCCGCTACTGAGCCACACATGGGGCCTGGTGGGGGCATCCCTGCTGGTGCAAGTGGTGCAGTCCAGGGGCAGGGGCAGGAGGCAGCACAGGTCGCCATGGAGGTGCCTGTGCATGTCACTGTCCCTGACACTGTGACTGCACAACCATGCCTCATCCCAGGCCCGTCCGCAGGTAGGGGGATGTCCATATCATCTGACTCCCCTCCACCTGCGGACGAGGGGACCCCTGGCCATATGGAGAAGGTCTTGATTGGTGTTGTGTTGCACACGGGTGTCATTCGTGATGAGGTGCGTGCTTCCCGGGGGGAGCATGCACGTCATCACGAAGAGCACCGTGCCAACGTGGCCCAGTTGGGAGCGGCCATGCTCGCGGGTTTCGTACATGTGTCGGGCACTCTGGCGACCCTCTCCTCCTCTATGGATGCTATGCGCCAGTCGTTCTCCATGCTGTCTTCTGGCCCAGATGCCACCAGGGCCCCGTGTGGACCTGCCCCGCCCAATGCAGCCAACTCGGTGGGGATCCCATCCCTGCCACAGTCGGAGTCGGAGGTCCAGCAGGGGTGGACACACCAGCAACTGGACCCCAGCAGATGGAGGATGTGACAGCATCATCGGGCAGGGCACCTGCACGACGGCGTCGGTGGATTCCATCAGCCTGGATGCCGTCGTGCTGGCACAGGCAGTTGCGTCGGAGGCAGCGGCAGGCTCGACCTGGGAGGCATCATGGCTCGGGGCCATCAACATCAGGGGTGCAGGCATCGGCCGGAGGGCAGGAGAACCCTGGAATGGGAGTGGCTTCCGTGTGGGCCAGCAGAAAGGTGCGGAGCAGCAGCAGGCAGAGGAGGAACGGCTCACAATGGTCAGGGCAGAGAACTCCATGCGGAGGGTGCTGAGGCGGGCTGAGTGCCTCGAGGGTCTTCGCAGGGACACTGCTTTATCCCTGCGAGACCTCGGGGCCAGGGAACATGCCCGCCTCCAAGCCATTGAACAGGAGTTTGATGATGCCCTGGCCCATGACAACATCCAGTGAGCCGATGGACTAGCCCGCTGCCCTTGTAAATAGTTATGTAGTTAGTGTTAGGTTTCCTTTGCTTTTTTCTTGATTTTGGACCTTTTGGACAATAGCCAACATGTTTGTATATAGTTTTTTTATTACGTAGTATTTTTATTTCTTCAGTTGGGATCATGGACCCTGGATTGTTTATCAGTATATAGTTGACTGTTGGATTATGTTTTTTTTTTTGATTTACCCATGGAGCAATGGTTTTGGTTTTGTTTTTCCCTTGGATGTACTTTTTTGAACTGTGACTTTGGACACGTTTCCTTTGGATTATGATTTGTGGTTTTCCATCATTTTACGGACATGCTGCTTTTTTGTTTTTAATTCCCATTGTCGTTTGTTTATTTCTAATCCCATTTATGTTGCTTTTAATACATTTTTTTCATCAAACTTCAATGTGTAGTATCATATCATTGGTTTCATGCATGTCATGATATGGGTTTTGACATTCACTTACACCCATTGTGTGTATGTGAGGGGCATGTGTTCATTTACATACTTGCCATTGGGGTTGTATCATGTAATTGGCGATTCTGAGTGGGTGGATGCAATACTTGGGTGGGTGTTTGGCATGTGGATGCTGCCCATAAGGGCCAGGGATCTAGATTGTGATGACGTGTTGGCTGGGGGACATGTGTCAGGGCCTCGCAATGCTGGGGGTGGGGGTGCAGGGAGACATGTGTGGGGGCCGGGTGGAGGGTGCCCCTGACTGCTGGGGGGTGGGGGTGCTGGGAGACAAGTGTGGGGGTCTGGTGGAGGGTGCCCCTGACTGGTGGGGGGTGGGGGTGCTGGGAGACATGTGTGGGGGCCTTGTGGAGGGTGCCCTGCACTGCTAGGGGGTGGGGGTGCTGGGAGACATGAGTGTGGGCCTGGTGCAGGGTGCCCCTGGATGCTGGGGGGTGGGGGTGCTGGGAGACTGTGTGTGGGCCTGGTGGTGGGTGCCCATGACTGCTGGGGGTTGGGGGTGCAGGGGGACATGAGTGGGACATAAGTGGGGGTCTGCTGGCAGGTGCTCCACAGTGCTGGGGGGTGGGGGTGCTGGGAGACATGTGTGGGGGCCTGGTGGAGGGTGCCCTGCACTGCTGGGGCGTGGGGGTGCAGGGGGACATGAGTGGGACATGAGGGGGGCCTGCTGGAAGGTGCCCCACAGTTGTGGGGGGTGGGGGTGCAGGGGGACATGAGTTGAACATGAGTGGGGGCCTGGTGGAGGGTGCCCTGCACTGCTGGGGGGTGGGGGTGCTGGGAGACATGTGTGGGGGCCTGGTGAAGGGTGCCCTGCACTGCTGGGGGGTGGGGGTGCTGGGAGACATGTGTGGGGGCCTGGTGGAGGGTGCCCTGCACTGCTGGGGGGTGGGGGAACTGGGAGACATGTGTGGGGGCCTGGTGGAGGGCGCCCCTGACTGGTGGGGGGTGGGGGTGCTGGGAGACATGTGTGGGGGCCTAGTGGAGGGTGCCCCTGACTGGTGGGGGTGCTGGGAGACATGTGTGGGGTCCTGGTGGAGGGTGCCCTGCACTGCTGGGGGTGCTGGGAAACATGTGTGGGGGCTTGGTGGAGGGTGCCCATGACTGCTGGGGGGTGGGGGTGCAGGGGGACATGAGTGGGACATGAGTGGGGGCATGCTGGCAGGTGCCCCACAGTGCTGAGGGGTGGGGGTGCTGGGAGACATGTGTGGGGGCCTGGTGGAGGGTGCTCCTGACTGGTGGGGGTGCAGGGAGACAGGAGTGGGGTCCTGGTGGAGGGTGCCCTGCACTGCTGGGGGGTGGGGTGCTGGGAGACATGAGTGTGGGCCTGGTGGAGGGTGCCCCTGGATGCTGGGGGGTGGGGGTGGTGGGAAACATGTGTGGGGGCCTTGTGGAGGGTGCCCATGACTGCTGGGGGGTAGGGGTGCAGGGGGACATGAGTGGGACATGAGTGGGGGCCTGCTGGCAGGTGCCCCACAGTGCTGGGGGGTGGGGGTGCAGGGGAACATGAGTGGGACATGAGTGGGGGCCTGGTGGAGGGTGCTGCTGGATGCTGGGGGGTGGGGGTGCTGGGAGACATGTATGGGGGCATGGTGGAGGGTGCCCTGCACTGCTGGGGAGTGGGGGTGCTGGGAGACATGCGTTGTTGATCAGTAGTGCAAGGTGACATGTGGCTTGGCTGGGGGGCATGCCCATGGTGGATGGGCTGCCTGCGGGACATGAGCAGGGGTGCAGGGTAGACCCCTGTGGTGTGGGCTGCCTGCAGGGGCCGTGGAGGTTGTAGAGCGAACACCTGGGAGGACCCACACGGCCAATTCACGTGTTGTACTCCCCGGAACCCCTGAAATACACGTACCCTGCTGAAATCGCGTGTAAGACTTCCCGCGCACCCCGAAATACACGTACCCAGGACATTCGCGTGTGGAACTTCCCGTGCACCCCTGAAATACACGTACCCTGCTGAATTTGCTTGTGAAACTTCCCGCACACCCCAGGAATACACATACCCAGGACATTCACGTGTGGAACTTCCCGTGCACCCCTGAAATACACGTACCCTGCTGAATTTGCGTGTGAAACTTCCCGCACACCCTGAAATACACGTACCCAGGACATTCGCGTCTGGAACTTCCCGCGCACCCCTGAAATACACGTACCCTGATGGAATCGCGTGTGAAACTTCCTGCGCACCCCTGAAATACACGTACCCTGCTGAATGTGCGTGTGAAACTTCCCGCGCACCCCTGAAATACACGTACCCAGGACATTCGCGTGTGGAACTTCCCGCGCACCCCTGAAATACACGTACCCTGCTGAATTCGCTTGTGAAACTTCCCGCACACCCCAGGAATACACATACCCAGCTGAAATCACGTGTGCAACTTCCCGTGCACCCAGTAATACACATACCCCGCTCGCACAGGGCCAATCGCGTGTGGAATTTCCCGTGCACCCCAGTAATACACGTACCCCGCTCGCACAGGGCCAATCGCGTGTGGAACTTCCCACGCACCCCAGTAATACACATACCCCGCTCGCACAGGGCCAATCGCGTGTGAAACTTCCCGCGCACCCCAGTAATACATGTACCCAGCTGAAATCGCGTGTGAAACTTCCCGCGCATCCCAGTAATACACGTACCCAGCTGAAATCGCGTGCGCCGCTTGTGCGCTGAATTCTATGAATTACCCCCTAAATCTTTACCAAGCCCCTATTTGACAAATTGGACAGACTAGGTGTCACCTACACAAATTATGCAGACGACACCCAGATCCTCATTCCCCTTTCGGGCAATTTCGACATAGATACGGCCTTGGTAATTAAAATATACCTCATCATTCAGGCATGGATGGCCACACATGGACTATGCCTGAATGATGATAAAACTGAAATCCTACTCCTCAGATCCACTGCCAACTTAAAACAACTTAGCCCCGACTACACAGCATTTAACATTGATAGCAACATAATCACAGTTTCCTAATCTCTGAAAACACTAGGCTTCCACCTTGACTCAGCCCTAACACTAAATAAACAAGTTAACTCCCTAGCATCCTCCACAGCCTACACCTGCAAGCTCATTAGGGCAAGCAGAGCCTTCCTCAACCAGGCCAGCTGTATTATCATTGCCAACGCCTTAATACTTTCTAAACTTGACTATTGCAATGCTCTGTATTTGGGAGCTAACAAATACATCATTGACAAACTCCAAACATTACAAAACAACGCCCTTAGAACTGCCCTCAACTTACCTTCTAAAGAACACATTTCTAACACTAGAAGAAAACACAGATGGCTCAAAATCTGCGACGGAATTTCACTTAAGACAGCTTCACTCACCTTCAAATGTCTTAATAATGCAGCCCCCCTTACCTTGTAGCAAGAATTGTGAGAAAAACTTCCATTCGCCGTACCAGAACCGCCAACCCCTACTGCCTTCAGATACATACTGGAATGCCCTCCCACTTGACATCAGTATAGACCAGTCCTACTACAGCTTTAGACGGAATATACTCTCATGACTACATTCCAATGACCCCCAAGATTAACCATGGACCAATCCATACCTGACTGTACATATGTATATTCTTTAACTGACTCATTGTGATGTCAAGTATATGATTATACTTGACTTTGAAATGTACTGATGTAATGTATGTGTTTATACTGTGAAAAAAGGTGGATCAGTAGAAGCACTCCCTAATATTGTATATTTAGAAATTAATTTAATCAATGGTGTAAAGTAATGTCAATACTTTTTTGAGGTGCGGGGGAGGAAACGTGAACCTGGCACAGGATCACTGCAACAGTATATGTAGAGGAGAAAACAGGATCCAAAGGTAGGAACCCTCCCGTCCCCTGCACTCGATCATAAATCCATCAAAGGATGGTTCAACAACTTTCAATAGTGTTAGTAATAGTTAAACAATAGTTTTCAGATTAGGTAAATAATAAAGGTAAGCATTCATTGATTTCATAAAGGCACCAAAAGGTGGTTTTAATTATAGTCACAATTAGTTAACCATAAAGCCTTAGAGTAAAAGAAGCCAAAATGACTGTCTACAAAATACCATGAAAACAATAAGCAATGATAGTCCATGTATACAATTTGTGGCTGACGCGTTTCGGGATACACATCCCTTCTTCTTGACCCTAGTAGATTTGGACTGTGGAACCTAAATAAACATAAAGAGCTGTTTCAATAGACAACATATTCATATGTTAGATATTAAACAAAGTGATTATTATTAATCTCACATAGACATTACATGTATAGGTCTATCCTATTGGGTGCAGTTCAAAGACATCTGTAAAGGATATTCATCCGAGTCATCCCAGCTAGGGGGGGTCCCACCTGTGGCCAGTGCACCAGAGAGTGCACATTAATTACATCAGAAGTAATCAAACAGAGTTGCTATTGGTTGCCTATCCGTGACAACGGCCTCCATTGCATATATCAAGGCCATTCAAATAATGGCATGCCTATCAGTTACATCAGTCTCCATTAAATACATCCAAGCAATTCAAATGATGGCATACCTTAAGTTTAATCAAGGTGGAGTATATGTTTTCACTAAGAGCATGGTAAACCCGTATGTTCCAATTCTTCCCGCCGGTCAGTGAAGGAAAATGCTCTTTTCAAAAGTGCATAGTGCCTAAGGGTCAAACAAAAATAAAGCGATTCTAAAGATTGAATACTAACTTCCCACATAAGAGGTAATAAAAATGGTGTAACCTTTTTGAGCCACATTCTAAAAGCAATAGCCTTGCAAAAAGCTAAAGGTGCGTGTGTCCCACGTTACTTGTACATCAACACAATTGTGTGGTTTCTATATAGTTAGCGCTAAAAAGCAGGGCCAAATGTAAAGCCGTGGCTTACCTCTAAAGTTGCAAGATATGACGGGAGAAAACGAGTGTGTTCTCTGCTAGCACGGTGATCTTAAAGTATCCCAAAAAGAAATTTGCAAACCAAACTGTAATGTTCTGTATGGAGAAATAAGGAGACAAGAGAGCTCAATCAGCTCCACAAAGCGGAACTACGGGATCTGTGTCTGCACTAAGTTGGCCCCCTGTGAAAACATATTATATTTACCTCTGCAATGGAATCCAAAGGGATACACGGACACGTGTAGAAAGACAGCCGCATTTACGGATGAACGCTTCCCGAATGCGAGCGCCTCCGAGCAAAAGGATGCGTCACCGTGCAGGCAGAGGTGGGTCTACTGGTTTCCCTGACAACCCTCGACACAAACAGTAGCCCATCTAAGCGTGTGCATGGTAAACATAGAAGACGTCCTAAGTGAGCACACAATGCACAGCGTGGCTCTTAAACTGGTGCATATGGGAGCGCCATTTTAAAATGTCCATTATAATGTGGAAAAAGTGACTGCTGCACCATATAGACAATGTCTGTTCATCAATGTAAAACAATATAAAGGCACGTAAAACACAATGCCGTGTAAAATAAAAATAATAAGTCCTTCATGTTGGTCAAGACCAAAACCAAGTAAGTTATATGAATTGACTATGGTAAATGAGAATGCGCGCTAAGCACTGTGGCCACAGTAGGGATCCCTCAGATGGAACAACAACATTTTAATTTCTATAACATAATTCAGGTTGAATGTGTATGTCTGAAAAACGAACTGGCATCCAAGTGGAAAACACCCCAAATAAAAGGACAAGGAAGAATGATCATACTCCCCATTATCTGCCAATATGCTATAGATGGAACCCACAACGTACTGCAGAGCTTGAGCTTATGAACAGTGGGCCGGTCAACATGTCCCGGACTAATTAGACCTTAACAATTATTCCACTGTGGATAACAAATAATGGCGTTTGTTATGTCTATTCAGGTAGAATTCTTTAACCTTTAAACCAGTTCAATCAATTAACTAGAGAAAGAATTCAGGAGAATTGTGGAGAAAGAAAATCTAATGAAAGGTTTTAAATAGGGGGTGAACTGATTGAAATGTCCTCAACCCCAAGTACTTTAAACCAGAGGGGACAAATGAAAAAAGGAAATAAAAAAGGGGGTATCTTTTTACACTACATAGTGGTGACACCATTATTCTACAAAAGAACAAGGGGTCTGGTCTAAGTTCAGATAAAGCACCTCAGGGAAAACTCCTCATTGAGCCCTCGTGGGTTAAGAGTGTCTAGCTGGTGTATCCAAAATTTCTCCCTGCGGGAGAGGATGGATTGGTAGTCTCCCCCTCTATGTGGCTTCTTGACGACCTCCAAAACTTGAAACTTAATATGGGCCACCGTATGGTGATTTCGTGTTCTTGCACCTGATGTTGGATTTGTGCTCTGATACTCCTTCCTTCACCGCTCATGTGGTCTGGCCCACGTATAGTTTACCACAGGGGCATTTAATTGAATAGATAACACCTGTCGACACGCAGGTCGCGTAGTCCCGGAGTTTGAATTTCTTGCCCGTAAGGGGATGTGATATATTTTCACCTTTAATTACATTGTTACAATGGGAACATCCCAGACATGGGAATGTGCCCTTCTTTTTTGTTTGTAGAAACGTCTGTTATTTATTTATTTTTATTTATATATTTGTATAGCGCTGCAGCCCGCAGGCATCAGAGCGCTTCACAAAAAGACAGACTAGAGTATAGAAACGGGACTGGCCAAAGGCCACATGTAACAGACATATGGAACAGAGTTGGACTAGCTGGCTAACGGAAGTAGGGATCATATTTAAAGAGAAGTGTCTGTTTATCTTTAGGTGGCTTCTCGGCTCGCACAAGTTTATCCCTCCAGTTCTGGCCTCTTTTGAAGGCCATCATTGGGTATTTGGGAAATAGTCTTTCAAGCAATGGATCATTATGGAGAATGCTCCAATGCTTCTTGATTGCTCTCCCTACTTGAAAACTTTGCCGGGAGTACTTTGAGATGTAAAGTAATGGAGTCTCCTTATTTTTGATTTTAAACGTGAGAAGTTGTTCCTTGCTAACCTTAGAGGATCTCTCCTTATCTTCTTCCAAGACGGGTTGTGGGTAGCCCCTCTTTTCAAATTTATCCAACAACTTGGTGCATTCAACGTCAAGTCCTTCTGGATCAGAGACAATCCTTTTCAACCTTAGGATTTTGGCTGTAGGGCTAACTACTTAGCATTGACTTTGGATGGAAACTCGAGAAGTGCAATAGGTTGTTCACATCTGTCGGTTTGTGGTAGACGTCAGTTGCAATTCGATTATTCTTGATCGCCAGGCTGACATCCAGAAAATGTAGGGATGGTGTGCCTACCTCCATCGTGAATTTGATGCTTTGATGTACTGAGTTTAAGAAGTTGAAGAAAGCTGTAAGTTCATCCTTAGTGCTTAGAATCTGTACATAAAGGTATTAGCATATACAGGGGCCATTGCTGACCCCATAGATGTTCCCGTAACTTGAAGGTAAAAATTCCCTTGGAATCTAAAGTAATTGTTATTCAGTATTAAGCTAAGGAGTTTCACAATCAGCTCCGGGTCACCCCTCGTTGCCTGTGAGTTTAACAGTAGCGATTCTACTGCTTGAATGCCCTCCACATGTGGGATGGAAGTGTACAAACTGCACACATCCATACTGAACAATATGCAATCTGGGCTGAGTGCTCTGACTTCTTTGATACAGTTTAGGAAGTCTGTCGGGTCTTAAAGGTACGTGGGGATGTTCTGAATGAGTGGTTGAAGTAACCGGTCAATATAAATGGATAGTGGATCGAAAATGCTGTCCGTTCCAGCCACAATCAGTCTTAATGGAGGATCATTTTGATGTTTGTGAATTTTTGGTAATCCGTAGAACACCGGCGTGATTGGATGCTGGTTAATCAGAAATTCACTTGTTTTACAGCTAATCCATTTATTGTCCAAGGCTTCCTCGATGATCTCTTCAATCAGCGATCTGATTCTCATGATTGGATCGCCATTCAGTTTAGTATAGGTACTTCATTAAGTAGTGACAGGCACTTTCTTGTATAGTCATCCGTGTCCATGACAACAATAGCTCTGCCTTTATCGGCTGGTTTTATGGTTAGGGATTCATCTTTAGTCAATGCTTCCACAATCTAATTGGCACTTCTTTACATTGATAGGAGTAGAAATTTGATAATTAATCCGTTTCAAGTCCGTAATGACTTTCTTCTCAAAGAGGTTAAGGATGGAGTTCTGTATGTGTGGATCAAAGTTACTTTTCAGACGTATTTCCAATGTTTCACCCTCGGATTGACGATTTTCCAGATTCTCATCGGACTCAAAAAAGATTTTGAGTCTAAGTTTTCTTAATAGCCTATGGAGGCAAATGTTTTCCTCAAACAAGGTGGTGTTTATACTGTGCCCTGTAACTAAGTTTGTAAGCAATTTTGTTTTCCTGCTCTCTGTAGCGCCCTGTTACCTTTGGGTTTGACGTGCCATATAAAACCAATAAACAAACAAACAGACAAACAAACAAACAAACAAACAAACAAACAAACAAACAAACAAACCCTATGACCTTATTACCACAAGCACATTTGTCTTCCCTTTCAAATCTATCCCAATTTCGAATAACTTCACCACAAAGCCAGTCCCAGGTGGACATGACCACTTTAACCCCATATGTTGTCCCTCGTGGTCATGGCCAGTAGCCAGATTGTCCAGATCATGACCTTATTACATAACCTGGGCAATCTGGCCATTCTCCATGGCCACAGGCTACACCTCAGTCACCAAAGATATATCACTATTTTTTGTACATACATTATGACACTTGTCAAAAAATTAAACACAGGCACATTTGCAAAACCATGCTTTCAGGTCCTTGCCAATGCTCCTTACACAGTTTGCTGGAAACCGACCCATGTTTTATTTTTTCAAAAATGTCAAATGTATGCACATACAATCGTCATATAACCTAGCCCCCACTTGACAAAATCCATTCAGACTTTACACAAACATTTATATATGGATCTATAATCTTTTTGCAAACCTTTGTATAGATTTGTCAAATGGCACCACATTTAAAAGCGTTTACAATATCTTGGGAGCCCCCCTCTAATTCTGCTCCCTCTTGACAAAATCCTACCAAACTTCTCAAACACATTTATATCTAGATCTATTATCAGTTTGCCAAATTAAGTGTAGATTTAACAAATGGCACCTCATTTAGAAGCCTTTACATTATTTTGGAACCCCCTCTAATTTTGCCCCCTCTTGACAAAATCCCACCCAACTTCACAAAAACATTTATATCTATATGTATTATCATTTTTGCCAAATTAAGTTTATATTCATCAAATGGCACCTCATTTATAAGCCTTTACATAATGTTGGTACCCCCCTCTAGTTTTGCCCCTTCTTAACAGAATCCCACCAAACTTTGCAAATTCATTCGGAATCAGGTCAGGAATATAATTGAAACATATCATGCATTTTCATTAAGTAGCGCCAAAGTTATAAGCCATCCAAAAACTGGCCCCAAACATCTGAAGTGTCCCCGAACTTCTCAGGACTGTTTGCGAACATCCAAACTGTTCGTGGACTTTCGCGGCTAAAATTACCAATTTCTTTTGCTTTCTTGCTTCTTGCAGCCATATTCCATCCCATCCTCATCACCCCTCACCTCCCCAGAGATTATTTGATAAGTTTGACAAGTGAAATGTTGTGTTTTTTAATCTGTTTTTACTGCGATGTCCGCGGACACCAGCCGATGTCCGCGAATCCAATATGGCAGGCATTTCCAAAAATCTGACACACTTCACGCTTCACATTAACCAAACAGCGAACACGTTGTGTGTCCATGGACATGATCAAATCTATTAGCCAATCGGTGTCCTGTCCGCGGAGCGAACAGGGAAGTGTGTCCGCGTAGCGGACATAGATATCACTAATGTTTTTCCCTTATGTTTTAGTCATTTAAAAAAAAACTACTGGACAGATTTACACCAAATTAACAAAAGCATGCTTTCGGGACCAAGCCGCCACTCCTGCTGCAAATTTGGTGAACATCCGTCCAGCGGTTTGAGTTATAGGAGTGAGCAAAGTTTTTTCCCATTATGTCAATGGGAAAAAAAAAATGTGGGCCACCCCTATAACTTTGCCCCCACTGGACCAAACCTCACCAAACTTTGCAAAAAGATTCAGAGTGGGTCATATTTTTTTTTGCAAAGTTTGGTGTGGATTCGTCCAGGGGGAGCAAGGTTATAAGCCACCCAAAAAGTGCTCTTCCTATGGGATTAGGCCATGTAATAACACATTGTACTTGGAATACTTATTCAAGAATTGCAAATATATACACTCTATGTGGTATGATGCAATACTTAAATCCATTCATAGATGCAGAGTATTAAATAGGCAGGTTGATTCTTAAGTTAGGTGTAACAGCATAGAAAAGGAAAGAAATGCAGGTTTGGTATGCAAAGTGGCAGAATGCCTTCTTTACACCAGACAAGTAATTCTGAGTGAGGACCTCGCCACCTGGGCAACTGTAAGGGAAACGTTAAGGAGCAATTTATTTTGTATTTTACAGCCCAGTCCATTAATGCTCAATAAACTTGTCCTTTCTTTTAAAAGTTTCTACTAGTCCAAAGTACCTGCGAAGCCACTGGAGAACAGGACGAAGACAAATCTAGGACCCCTGGACAACACCTGGGGCTAGAAAATGCTCTTCCTCATTACAGTACCTTACCGTGGCAGAATTTCTCAGCTTTATAGATAGATAGACCCCCTTTGGAAGAAGGAGGCACATGGATGCTGAGTGCAAGAATAAAAAGGAACCAAAGACTTTCTGAAATGCAGAAGTTTGGCTCTTCAAAGTGCTCTCCTTTAGTCGATGATTTCTCAGACTGTAGAAATCCTGTGAAGATGAAATTTGCCGTGGGATCCTTAAAGGCTTGACAGATAGAAGTAAGACTACTGGGATCCTTTGTTGATTTATGGTGGCGACGGGTGTATAGGTCACTATTGGTGTCAGGTTTCGTAATATTGTGGCTTTCTGACTTTCGGTTGTTCGGGGCTGCAATCGCAGCATGCATGGCTGGACAGCTTCTGGAAACATGGACTTGACAACAGGAGTGGACCTCAGACACAAACGAAGTTTGGACCCTCAGGACATGTTTATTAGTTTCTGGTGGCGGCAAACCCACCGGCGGACCTTCCACTGCACCCAACGACTCTAGGTTCTTGCCAGCAGGAAACAGTGATTAGTGGTGACGGCAAGGATGTTCTTTCAAATGTTCTCAGGCAGTTTGGAACTTTTGCAGCTCCAGGTTTCCAGCAGCACTATGGTAGTGTAGCCCCTCTTCTGGGCAGTAGACTGCAATGATTCCAGAAGCCATTAAATGCACCTTGTGACACCAGGCACACCAATGGACTTCTCTGGCTTGAGATGTTTGGTACGCCTCTTGTGGATCTTGAAGACCCCTTCTCCGGATGTCAGGCAAACAGGTCTAGCTTACAGGATACTTCCATGAAGAGCAGCAGCTTTGTACAATGGCCCCTCGTAGCTGGGGCAGAGAACCCCTTCATAGGTCCTCTCTGGATCAGTCCTTGGGAAACACGACAGCTTTCAGATTACATTGAAGAAATGCAGCAGCAGACTTCTCTTCCAGCTTTGCTTCAAAGAACAGCTTCTTGCTTTAGCTTTGACTTCAGCTTCTGAACAAATTGGTAAGTGAGAGGTCTCCAGATATACACATCTGTCCCTCATTCTCTGTGGCTGACCCAGGCTCAGGCAGTCAATCACACAGAAGGGCAGTCAGGCCATTCACTCCACTGAAGCACCCATGACTAAGCAAACACACACACACACAGAAACCAGATACCTACAACAGAAAATGTGAGTTGACTCTCAACTCCATTCACACAGGTCCCAACCATAGGGTGTACCCACAACACACAAAACATAGGAAGACTCCAGCCAGTCTGACAGGAGGCAGCCTCAGAGCCATATATGGTTTTTCCACCCAACAGCCAGTCAAGGGGAAAGGAAACATATATGTTTTTTTTTCGCAAAAGCCATTCAGGAGAAAGGGACAGAGTCAGGGCTTTCCAGGACATTGACAAACAAGGTAAAAGACAATTGAAACAAAGAGGCCACAGTGGCCATCTTGCCTTTGTGTAGGAATCCATTGATTCTTAGGGCAGGGACTGGGTATCCCAAAAATGGAGGACACTCCGAGCCACTGTCAAGACAGCATGTAGCTGCCACCAGCCTATACACTGCTCTGTGGCCAACACACATGTGCCCAAAAGCACACATACAGGGTACAAGGGCATACCACCACCCACGGGTGCCCTGAGGGTATCCCATGGGTGTTTTTCACCAAAATATAAAATGAAGAGCTGCACTGCCAGAGGTCCAGGCTGGACCTCAGTGGCAGAAACCATAAGGAAAATACACACAGAGAAGTGTTAGGACACGGACTGGAGGCCCTGTCCCTCTATCAGGCATTTCCATCATCACAACAAGCATTGACCAAACCAACTGTTTTGCTTCTGAATAGGTACTGCTTTCCGATGCCCAGGTAATCACACACTTTCGAGCAGCTGCCATTGTATTGACAGCTAGCAAGATTATGGTACTCTTTGCTTTGAAAATACTTGTTAAAATGTTGTATCTAATCTTTTGGTAAAAGGAGTTTTCTTTCTTGGGCTACCTTAAATGTGTTGAAGAAGAGATTTAGGCTGGTGAAGTACTGGAGACAGCCCACCTTGTCCAGATTAGTAAATTGAGTACCTAGCATGGAAAATGATTAATGAGCAAAGTAGTAAAAACCGACTTGAGCTGCAGTTAACCATGATAGGTAAATCCCAGTCCCTGCCTGTTTTTCATTAGACGGTGCACCGGGATGTTCAAGGGACAATTCCAGAAAATTCGTCCCTCTGACTGAATTGTTTTTCGATGGAACCATATTTAAAGATTTCAATTTCTTCTGAAACGTGACCTTTTCGAGTCATAGCAGGGAACCCTGCATCACAAGGGAACCTTCTCCATATTCCATGCCATTCTTCCCGAGTTTGATTACAACTTACGACTTTGATTACAACCGAACACCATTAAGGAAGTTGCAAAAATATGCATTCCCGGTGCACTATCTACAAGGGTTAAATTATATTCACTACATTTAACACAGTCTGAACCAGAAGTACGGAACGTGGCAAACGCGGTGAATGCTGGGTATAATTTAATAATTCAGGTGAAGGCAAAGAATGTTCCGTTTACAAAAACGTGGCATTGCAAAATGCATAAGAAGTCATGTGTGGCGAGCACTAACACCTCAAATGTGCCCACTGTACAGAATAAGGCAATTGTTGTGAAACAGACAGTGCATCAGAACACTTGTGATCAGAGAAGCATAACAGTAGCTATGTCAAGCATGGAATCTGACATTGCGAGATGCTTGTTGAAAACTTGAATAAGACAGAAGGTCAGATTTGGCTTTCAGTAACAGCTCACGTGTTGATGTGAACGTTTTGCTGATGCACACGACTCTAAATCATATTGTGCAGAGAATAAAAAAACGAATGCAAACAATTGCATCTAGCTGACAGAAGGGCATAGGGTATATTCTATTGTGAACGAAGAAGTTGGGAAGGACTAATAAAGGTCATAGGGGAATGCAGATGCACTGCTCTCTATTCATCAACAGGGAACACTTGGAGATGGAAGGTGAAAGGTCAAGGAGTTATTAAAAGAGAGCTTAAATCAACAATTACAAAAATAACATATTGAGAAAACCATATTCACTCAACTTGATTCATAATTTAAACCTATGGAGAATTTAAAGAACTGCAGTGCTGTGAAAAACCCATATTGTAATATGTCTCAGCGTGAAACAAAACCATTGATAAAACAAAGGTACTATACAGGATTCTGTATAGTGCCTATAGCACTACACATATTCTCAAATGTAGTTCTGAAATATAGTGCCTTAGCACTATATAGGATTCTCAAATATAGGTGTAGCCTCCATATTTGTTTACCCTACACTTAAACCTACTGCACTGTGAAACTTAGGCCTTTCTCCCACTATACAGATTCCCAAATCTAGGTGTAGCCTCCATCTTTGTTTACCGTATGCTTAAACCTACCACACTGTGGAACACAGGCCTTTCTCCCACTGTGCCGGATTCTCAAATCTAGGTGTAGCCTCTATCTTTGTTTACCATATGATTAAACCTATCGCATTGTAATACCTAGACCTCGCTCCCTCTATACAGGACTCTCAAAAGCGAGGTGTAACCTCAATCTTCATTTACCCTTATGCTTAAACCACTGCACTTGTGGATACCTTCCACATTATGAAACCTAGGCCCATTCGTATAGGACTCCCAATTCTAGACCTGGAGAAATATTGCCCAGCCAAGCAATCACGCAGCCTATGGTATGTATATCTCACACCACTAGTGTGGACACAGGCTGCAGGCACGTCCAAGCATCCATGCATGATAGATTACCGCTACAGCCAAGCACATCCGGTCTAGTTTCACACATAGAAGTCCATACTGAAACACCTGATTTACCGCAACACCTATGCCACTAGCATACAGCGACCACTGCCCAAAAGGAACCCGATATAGCTGGCATCACTTGGACTCTCTCAACAATAGCAATCTATCTCTAACCCTCAACAGCACCCACCCATGTGCCTGACCTCTCTCGGGCTGCTTATTTGTGCCTTGCCAGTCACGCAAATCTTAGAATGGCAACATGCACACAAGCATCTCCTAAACTAAACTCCAGAGAATTTCCAACCACGGTCACCAAGGGAGTTCCAACCAAGGAAAAAGCGCATTGAGGCCACGCAAGTAGGGAAAGAGCGCTATACAAATAACCAGATACAATACAAGGACAAAGTACAACTGAAATAAAATTAGAAGTATACATACTGTTCTGGCTAACACCCATGTCACAGGTAAAAACTTGAACGTCTTGACATTAATTCATATACAGATGCAGAAAACATGGCATTCTAAAGAAGACCAAGGGCCATATTACAGAAACGTTGCACCAGTGCAAGTGCAAAGCTGCACAGTATAAGAAATAGGGTAAAAGGTGCCCTATTTCTAAAAACACTGGATAATATTATATTAAAACTTATTTGCACCGTACCAATTGCAGTTTGGCATGTTACAAGCACTATGGCAAAAATTGCGCTGGTGCAAAAATGCATCACAAATATATATTTTTGTACTAGGGCAATGTTTGTCCAAGTGGTCATATCATGCTAAACTGCACTTGCCGAGCTGCAATGGTTTTCTAATATGGCCCAGTGTTTTTATAAATAGGGCACACTTTTCACTACTGCTAATACGGTACAACTTTGCACTTGCACTGGAGCAACGTTTCTGTGAACTGGCCCCAGGTAACTCTTCTTGAGTTTTCTGTCTTCTGTTAAGTGGTGGCATGTCTCTGCCAACACACGGGCACATGTTTTAGGCAAAGTGATGCAGAGACTGCCTTCTGAGGCTGGTAAATTGAGTATTGTGTTGACATCAAATGATTGATTTAAAGTGTTGGTGCATGACGTCACCTTTACATGTAATATGATTACTGTCGTATGTTCACAAGTTTCTTATGTTTGCCTGTCGTGTGCCTTCTACAGTACTTGTTTGAATGCCAGCCCGATGATCTAGTATGCGAGGGGAGCCAGGATTCCCGAGGCAGGAGATGGTCCATAGTGTATGTTTATTTTTAATGTGACAGTTTAACTATGTTTTGAAAGTAGACATATTTACACTGCTCCGGGTTTCTTCATATTATCGTATGCCGTTTTTTACGTTAAGCAGACTGATATATTTTGGGTGACATTAGCTTTTTGAACATCATCGTCCATTCGCTTTGCACCGTTGCAAGAGCAAGGTTTGCATGGCACATACACTAATATTTCCAAATGTTTTAAAACATAGGACAAACTTTGCCCTAGTGCCAATACCTTGCAAACTTTGCCCTTGCATTGGTGCAAAGTTTCTGTAATCTGGCACCATTTTGCAAGTCTTGCATGTGTTGCAATTTTAACTATATTTGTTTGCATTGTAATCAATCACTCGTTTTAATGACTTGTAGCATGAAGTGTACTTGATGATTCAATAAACTGGAGTTAGTATAAGATACTAAACTCAATTTAAATAACCTGATTGTCAATTATTAACTGCAGATGTCACATTGAAGCTAATTCAACCCCCATTGCACAAACCATGACATCAATGAGATCCACAGCTATAGAAGTTCATCTGTCCCTGTTCTGAAGGTTCTGCAATAATGATGATTGGAATATTTGCGTTAATGTGGTGATGCTTTGTCAGTGTTTCATGTGCTTTATCAGGTGATAATTTATCTGCACTTCTTTGAAGCTTACTTCAAGGAACGTTCACTACAGTTTTACAAAATGTACCTTTTTATGAAATTGAAAATGTGATAATTTCCAATTTTTTTTCTACAGTAAATATTACCTTTAGGTTTCAGCATATATGGAAAGTATTAATCATGACATAGGTGAACATTGTTTAACGTTAAAAAAAAGAAATTGGATGTTGCAGGGTATTGTGTGCCGCAGAGCAATGTGACTCCCTAAGGGGCAATGATCCCATCTAAACTTCACAGTCTTGGAACATTCAGATAAGCAGTGCAATTTTGAGGAAGTGAGGAAGTGCTGGAAGGGGAAACGAAAATAAAAAATAGATAAAGGCCCACAAGACTAGCAAAACTTATAGTCAGAAAGGAGCTGTCTCTTGGGTGCAAAAAGGTACATAAGGGAATAACAAGTCAAAACATTTTTGATTAGAAAAGTTTTAAGTCTTATTTGAAGTCCAGTTGATGTTTTGCTGCCCTGGTTGCACTTGTTTCGTTTACACGGATCAACCAGCCCTAAGCAGAGCTCTGCCACCAATCCTTTTTTCTGGAGCAGAGAATGGAGAATAATAGAGAAGTGAATTCTCTTTGGACAGTACTTCTAGTATTATGTAGGACCGGATTCTGCAACGGGACATGTGGCAAGACTCCCTCTTTTTACTTTGTTTTTCTGCTTTTGCGAGAGAATCCAAAAACCCTCTGCTTATTTAGCGATCACCTGCATCAATCGCAATATGTGGAAAATAATAGACTTATCTAAGAGTACATATTTTGACGTCATCTATGTGGCTACTTGGTGTATGTGCATACATGAGTATTTGTTTCACCCTTTGGAATTTTAAATTAAGTTATTTGTTTTCTTCTAGTAGCTGCCCAGTGAAAACATAAGGCAAAAGACATTTCCAGACCAAGAAAAACAAAAGATTGCGTATTTGTTGCTAGCTTTCAAATTAATTTTCCAAAATTCGTAATGAAGAATCATTTATTAAGGGTTGGATTCACAAAGAAATTCACTTTTTGGTGTGAATTAAGCCTGTGGTAGGATCCACATGGTGTAATTGATGCCAGAAAATGGTCTTGACTAAGTTGCGAAGTGGACCTATATGACCTTGTGCTTATGTAAATAAAACAGGTCAAAGTTTTATTTGTTTAAGAAAGCCTACCTATGCTTGGAAAAAGTTAAAAAAATATCTATGATCATTTACTGATCGAGTCTCAGTGGAAGTAACATTTCAACATAAAAAAAACAAACACGTTTTCTCTCAGAAATGTTTGTTTCTCATACTGATGTCCATGTATTCCATCAACATCAATCTTGCCAATCCCCATATTGTAAGTTCATACTTCTCATTCCACATTTAGGAAATTAATCGTTAACTATAAATGCAATGGCCAGGATGTGCCGGCACCAAGCATACAACACAATGTCCATGAATCTTGCAATAGTGCAGCTCCAGGCATGACCTTACGGGGACAAGGGAAATGTGGTCCATGCGACAGCTCCAGTTGCACCCATTTGCACCCTGGGTAGAGTCCCCGGGGTGACTGACATTCATACAACCCTCATACAGGCATTGTCCCAGGAAGAAGAAAGGAAAATGAGTGGGCACCACTAAGTAAAAAATCTTCTTATGTTGATTCCAAAGTAATAACAATCCGTTATGTTCAAAAAGTAATTTGAAAGGAGCTGGCTGTGATAATTCTGGAGACACCCTGACTCAAAATACATGTAGAGCTGAAGATCAAGTAACAATACTGGATCACACAGCCGCTCTCCGTTGGACCCAACCTGGGCAAACAATTGTCTAAAATTAAAGTAAATTTTATAATGTATCCGACGTGGTGCATGTATTCAAAAAAAGGGGAGAGAGAGTCTGTTGCAGCTTTAAACAAATGATTTATCAAAACAAAAAGAAAGAAAAAGAAATATAATGAGTCAAGCGTGCAGTTTCTCATCACGAGACTAAGAGAAGTTTATGTGGCATCCATTACCTGTATGGCTAGAATGGAAGGCGTTCATAGCGAGTACCAAAAAAAAGTACCAATGCCGTTGATCCTACTCCTGTAATGTAGGATGGAAGCATAATTACTAAAGGATTACGTGTGTAAAACAGTAATCATACAGATAATCCAAAGCGGATCAAACACTTACCAGGAGCAGTTGGTATCGCCAGTAATCTGCTGTACACGGTCGAGCAGAGTCTACGACTAGCGTGTACAGCCATTGCTGAGGCAACGGTTCTTTTTATGTGACACGTGACTGCCTGGCGGTGGCCACAAAGAATGGTGTAAATTGGGTGAATAACAGCTCTCAAATAAGAGGCAGATAATTGTTAGGTATGCTGTGATGATGAGGCACATTCTGATATGCCTAAAATCAAAAAACGGGAAACATAAAATAATAGAAACAGAAAAAATACTGTATTAACCATGGCGAAGCCGGCGGTCATGAGAACTCGAGTAAAATGGGTAAATCAGTATTCTAACCTATGAACCAGGCAATTGTGAGGTCAGCTGGGATGATTAGGCACACACAGATGTGCCTAAAAACAAAAAACAAAAAGCACAAATTGATAAAATAGAAAAAATACTATGTTGATGAAACCATGGAAACCTTACCTAAAGGACACTATGCAATAACCCAGTAAAGGGTAAGTATCTTGAATGTAATGTGGTACCCCAGTCACCAAGGTGCCACCTACTAGTGGCACCTTGGGTCCCAGATAAAACGTCCAGGAAGTGCGACGGGGTTGAAACCATGGAAACCTTATTAATAGGACACAATGCAAAAGCCCAATAAAGGGTGAAACACAAGGGAACCACAAGCAGGACAGTATATCAAGAATAATATAGCGAAGCAGCCCAGTCGTCAATAGATGTCACCAACTGGTGTCACCTTGGGTCCCAGACTGGACGTCCAGGAAGTGCGACAGAGTTGTCACATGATTCTACTAGAATGCTCCAAAAACATAACCATAGGAACCATTCAAAGAATTCGATCATCAGGCAGTGATGGAGAAAACTATGCAGAATATACATACAAAGTGCAATAAATGGTAAGAAACCACACATCTCAAATGTAGTAATGATAGTTGATTTCCTCATTAAGGCCATTTGGGGCTAAGCTGCCAAGTTTGTCAATCCAGAAAGTCTCCCTGCGATTAAGTAGCAGGCTTAAATCTTTGTGAGGATTCTTTTTGATCAGAACCTCCAGGATCAAGAACCTAATCTGTGTAAGGTTGTGGTTGTTTTCGACCCAATGACGGGCTACAGCTGAATTGAGATTAGTATTGCGAATACAGGATCAGTGTTCATTTTACCTTGTTTTAGCCGCTCTGGTTGACTGACCAACATAGTATTTGCCACATGGGCACTTGATGCCATATATAAAGTTTACACTGTTGCAAGTTCCATATGTTTTTTTTTTTTTTATTTAAATTTGGCTTTTATTGTTTTTAACAATGAATATGAACATACAGGTGGATATACATTGTGCATAGCAAACTACTTCAGTAGAAACTCCATGTCCATCTTAACAACAGTTATCAACGTTAACGTTCCATATTCCAGGAGAAGGCAGAAAAAAGAAAGAAAAAGAGAATATAGAAGAGAAAAGAAAAACCCCCCTCCCCTCCCCCCTTCCCACCCCTCTCCCTATCCCCATGTCTCATGTCCGCTTCCTTCAGGGCATTGGCATTCTAAGTCGTAGTGGGCTACGTGACGCGCTTCTTGGAGGATCCAACGATCATTGTTCTCCTGTGTGGTCTATGACACGCAAGGGTTGTCAGCATGGGGTCTTTCCGCTTTCAGTGTTTGGTAGCATGGATCGGGAGGAGTTTCCCTGCTAAGTTGAGTTTTCCATGGTCGGGCTCGAGATGTATTTAGTTATGAAATCGAACCAGAGTTCTTCCTGTCGCACAGCCCTGTTATGTAATATTGCTGTTATTTTCTCCATAGTGTAAATGTTTTTAGCGATCTGTATCCAGTCCCTCTTATTGGGTAGGCGGGGAGCTTTCCATTTTATCACAAGGGCAGCTCTTGCCGCAAGCAAGAGGGGGGATATCAGACCTTTCACTCTTGTCATTTCGTCATCTTCTTCTTCGAGGCTAAACAGGATCAGGAGGGGCGACAGTTCTCTATCTATGCCTTCCAGCTGTTTGATCCATCCCAGGACCTCCTGCCAGTAGATGCGGACCTTGGGGTAGGCCCACCACATGTGCCAATAATCGGCGTTCATCCCACATTGTCGCCAGCATCGCGGGCTGGAGGTCTGGAACATTTTGGACAGTCTTTGTGGGTCGTATTGCCATCTATGTAGTAATTTTATGGCGTGCAGTTTATATTGGGCCGCAATTGATATTTTGGATGGTGTTTCACATATTTTATTCCAGGCTTGCTGGTCGAACTCTCTAGCAAAGTCTCGTTCCCATTTTGCTTTTAGACGATGGTTGGGTGCATTGTCTTTGGTAATTAGGGCTCTGTACATCCTCGCTATGAGGCATTTGGAGGTAGTAGTTGTGTCTAGGATCGCCTCAAAGGGTGTTAGTTCTCTCTGCGTGGTTTCCTTCCATTCTTTTCTGGATATGACGCCTTTCAGACGTAGATACAGGAAAACTGGTATCGGGCGGATTTGGAGGGCCTCCTCGAGTTCCGTTATCGAAATGAATTTCCCCTTTCTCCACAGCTGTCCGACCCTCTCAAGGCCGGCATCAAACCAAGATTGGTATCTGGCATGTTCCGGGATTTCCTCTCTGATTCCAGGGGACCAAAGATGGCTTAGTGGCGAAGGCCACGTGGTAACTCCTGACATTGCTCTTCCCTTCCTCCATATGTTCCACAACGTGCTCAGTATTGGGTGGTTGCGCAGTTTCCTCGATAGCTTCGATCTGGGGACCCATAACCACTCTGCCAGAGTCACGTTGTATAGAACGTTGTTGTCTAGGTGGACCCATTGGAGGTCTTTCCTTTCTCGGAGATGTGGGATTAAGATCCTGAGCTGTGTGGCCTGATAATAGCGTTCTATGTCCGGTAAGCCAACCCCGCCTAGCTCTTTTGGTAGTATTAGGACCTCATAGGAGATTCTGGGTTTCTTTCCGTTCCACAAGAAGTGTAGGATGGCTTTTCTGACTTGCTTGAAAAAGTGATCCGGAATTGTGATAGGCAGGACCTGAAAGGGGTAGAGAAACCGTGGGAGGGACACCATTTTGATCGCATTCAGGCGTCCCATCCAGGATATCGTTAGCGATTTCCATTTCTTAAGATCGGCCTTGAGAGCCTCGAGGAGGTGAGGAAAGTTGGCTTCGTAGAGGCCGTCGAGGTGTCGTGTCAAGTTGATTCCCAAGTATCTTAATGTCGGGCCTCCGACGATCAGCCCGAGTTGCGCCAGGGTGTTCCGGTGTTCCGCCGATGGTTCATGGAGTGGAAAAAGAGTAGATTTGGATTTGTTGATTTTAAATCCTGAGAGCGCGCCGTACTCCTCTATTAGCTGGATCGCTCTCGGAACGGAAGACGTTGGGTTCGACAGGTGGAGCAGAATGTCGTCCGCATATAAGGCTAGTCTATATTCTTTACCATTCACCCGGATTCCCTCCACTGTGGGGTCAGCTCGTAGCATCACGGCGAGAGGTTCCAAGGACAGTGCGAACAGTATCGCCGATAGGGGGCAACCTTGTCTTGTACCCCTGTTGAGGGGGAACCATCGGGAAAATTGGGCGTTCGCCGAGACCGATGCTCTTGAAGACTTATAGATTGCCTTAATTCCTCGTCGGAGTGTGGGGCCTATGCCTATCTTTTGCAATGTGGCCTCGAGGAAGTGCCAGTCTACTCTATCGAATGCCTTCTCGGCATCAATTGAGAGCAGCGTTGGATTGTTCTGTGACGTTTGGGCCTCATGGATTAAGTGTAGGGTTTTCCGGGTGGAGTCTGCTCCTTGTCTGCCTAAAATGAAGCCTACCTGGTCATTGTGGATTATTGCCGGCATGTATGATTCCAGTCTTGCAGCCAGGATTCTCGTGTAGATTTTGGCGTCAATGTTTAATAGGGATATAGGGCGGTAGGAGGCGCACAGTTTCGGGTCCTTACCCTCCTTGGGGATGACTGTTATCAGCGCCTCGGAGAAGGAGTCGGGTGCCTCTCCGGAGTTTAGGATGTTGTTGAATAGGAGAACCATGAATGGGAGAAGGGCATCTTTAAAAGTTTTATAGAACCCTGCCGTGTATCCATCGTTTCCGGGGGCTTTCCCTGTTGGGAGCCTTTTGATAGCTTCTTCAATTTCCTCTCCTGTTATGGGGGCTTCCAGTGTGAGTGCACTATCCGTTGGGAGGGTGGGCAAGGGTGCTCGCTCTAGGTATTCATTTATGGCTTCCGTGTGCAAGGGGGGGCGCGCTGAATATAATTTTTCGTAAAATTCGGCAAAAGCTTCCGGGACATTGGGAGAAGTTGGCTCGTCAGAGTTCTTTTCTGTTTGAATCGTGGGGACCCACCTCTCTTGGCGTTGGCCTCGTAGTCTTGCGGCGAGGAGGGCGCCCGCTTTGTCCCCATGTTCATAATGCTTCTGCTTCAGGTGCTGTAGTTTACGCGCTACGCTTCCCGCTTCTAGTTGTCTTAATTCCTCTCTCTTATCGTTGGCCTCTCTAATCTTTTGTGGTCTATCCTGATCTGCCGTTTGTGCCATGTGGTCCAGTTGTGTGATTTCATTCCGGATCTTGTTCTCAATTAGTTGTCTCTCTCTTTTTTTGGCTGCTCCTTCTCGGATAAGTAGTCCTCTCCAGGTTGCCTTGCCTGCCTCCCAAACTGTGTTCATAGAAGTTTCCCCTGTATTGTTGATCTCAAAGTATCGGGTAATGTCCTGTTCCAGTTCCTCACGAAAGGTGGGATCCTTAAAGAGGGTTTCATTACAGCGCCATTTGGAGCATCTTCGGGGCAGGGCCATTTGGTCGAGAGTGATCGTGACCATATCATGGTCCGACCAGGAGACCGGGTTTATGACAGCTTCAGTCATCGCCGTGATGAGGTCTGTGGTCAGGTACACATAGTCTATTCTGGAGAAGGTTGCATGTGGTGCTGAGAAAAAGGTAAAGCCAGTACGGTTGGGGTTGGCATGTCTCCATGCATCGGTGAGGTTGTAGGCAGTCATCATGTCTGCAGCTAGTGGGCGTCTGGGACCAGGGAGTGGAGATGTAGTGAGGCGGCCTGATTGTCTATCTTGTTCCGGGTCCATCCACATGTTTAGATCACCTCCAATAATTACTTCGCCTTCTGCTTCGCACATGATTTTAGGTATTATCCTCTGGAGGAATCTGTCTTGGCCTGTATTGGGGGCGTATATTGCCACAAGGGTAACAACCGTGCCCTGTATGCTGCCCACCAGGGCTATTGCTCTACCACTGACGTCCATCCACGACTTTAAGAGTTCAAATTGGATTTTTCTGTTGATTAGCACGCCAACTCCTGCCTTCTTCAGCGGTCCAGAGCCCCAATGTTCCGATCCTAGCTTAGCGTAGAGAATCTTCCTCTCCTCCCCTCTGCTATATCGAGTTTCTTGTAAGAAAAGAATGTCTAGTTCAGCCCTCTTGAATTCTCTCAGCACGAGTGACCTTTTGGTGGGGGAATTAAGGCCCTTAACATTGAGCGTGCCAATTTTGAGGTTACCCTGCGTGTCATTTGGTTTGTCATGTCTGTGTGACATCAGTGCGTCCGTGGGGTTTCTTCGCAACGTCGTGGAGCCCATTATACGAAATTGCCATATTGGAAGTAGCATTGTGTGTGCCTCTAACTGACAGAGGCTTGATCTGAGACTGTGTCATTCCCCGTTTCCCTCCCCCCTCCCATCCCCATAGGGTATTAGACTGCATACCCATCACCCTCTGGACTATCGCGTCGATCTTTAATTCTGCGATGAGGGTTTGTGATTGTCCGTGGTGGCGTCCGAGTTGGACCGGATGTGAGCAACCAGTCTTCTGTCGGACCACCAGTGAGGGTCGTAACCGTACGACCCCGTAAACTAATAGTATCAAGGTAACATTTTTGAGCCCCCGCCCCCCTGCTCGTGAAATCACTTATCAAACAACAGTGTGTCAAACAACAAGGATTCCCACTTCAAGGTAACATATTTTATGATACATGCGGTTTCGGGAATGATCCTTCCTCGGTATCTCCTTTTGGTGGACTGGCAGTTCCCATCTCGTGTGGTGGAACCGCGGACTAGGGGGTGCCATGATCCATTGTGTAAGTGGGTTCCCTGCCAGGATCATGAAATCCTGAGTCGACAGAATATAGAGTTTGAAGCGACTATGTCATTAGTTGTGTTCAGGTGTGTCGTTGGGCCGCCTGTACTTTCTGGAGCCTTTCACCCGTTTTCTTCTCTGGCCCTGAAGTTCCCAGCGTGATCTGTCCTGCGTTAGTGTTCCCTGAGTGCCCCCCTCCGGGGTCTGTCCGAGGAGGTCGGCAATACATTCTCGAATTTCCTCTTCAGATCGTAGTAGGAACTTTCTGGTTCCATGTTCAAACGCGAGGGAGAAGGGGTATCCCCACCTGTATCTCGTGCCCTGCTCTTTTAGCCATCTCGTGAGGGGGCCGCATAAGCGACGCAATGCCAGTGTCAGTGATGAGAGGTCCTGGTAAATAGTAATCTGGGCTCCCCCGAGGGTAAGAGTGCCTCCAGACCTGGCCTTGGCGAGTATCTTTGTTCTGTCCTGATACCTATGGAATCTGGCAAGGACCGATCTCGGGCCTCCTGGGGGGCCACCGGCTCTATGAATTCTCTCGGTCCTGAGCTCATCGATGTCCTCGTCCGCAGTTAGGATTTTGACGATGTCGCGTATAGTCTGCTTGAGGTCTTCCTCTGTCTCCCCTTCTTTCTCCGGTATTCCAAAAAACCGTAGGTTATTTCTTCTCTCTCTATTTTCCAAATCGTCTATCTTCAGGCGAATCTCATCCTCCTTCTTTTCTATGTTTCGTATTCTGAGCTCCATTTGGGCCTCTAGAGTGTCAATGGAGGCTTGGTTAGTCTCAACCCCTTCCAGTCTCTCCTCGATGTTGTCAATCCTTTGGGTCATCTTATCCATTTTGCCACCGAGATTGGCGCCCATGTTTCGGATTTCGGCTAAAAGGGCGGCGATATCTCCCTTGGTGGCAGCTGCACCCGTTTCGGTGGTTTCTATCGACATTGTTGATCCAGGGTCAGGAGCTAGAGCTGCTGGTTTGTAGGCGTATTTGGCAAGCTTGTTCGGTATGTTCATGGATGGGTATCCAACGAGGAGGCACACGCCCCTGGATCGGGGGCCTTACCCTCGGAACCAGTGTGTTGAAGAGTCCGTGGGGGGTTGTCCTCGTGGCGGGGGTTCTTTTGGCGGGAGTGGGAGGAGGCACACGCCCTGTCTCCAGGGGCTCTACCCTCCGCACTTATGTCCTTCGTCGGATTCAACGCCTTTTCGGGGGGTATTAGGTGTCGATAGCGTCCTGTAGCCAGGCCCTGCTGGAGGTGTGTGGGCGCAGGTCTCAGGACGAGGGTTTAAGACGCAGATGCTTGGAGGGGGGCCGCGGGTCACTGTGTACTGCACTGTCCTCAAATTGTGGGGCCTCTTGTTCTGTCTCCGTTCTGCTTGTGGCCTTTTCAGAAGAGGGCACACGCCCCAGGAGTGGGGGCCCAACCTTCCGCCTCCCCTTTCGGGTGCTTAGTAAATTCGCTGCGTGGGGGGAGACCGTAGATTGCGGTTATGGGTCACCCAGCGTGTCAGGAGTTTCCTTTCTCGCCTGCTGGTGCGGCCGGCGGGAGCGGCGCCGGGGCTGCGGCACCCCCACCAACCCAGGGCCTCCGAGTGATTTTGTGCTCCAGTCAGGGGGGGGCGCCGTGGGGGGCAGGCTCCTGGGAGGTCTCCTTTGTTTGCAGGAGATTCGGGTCCCCTGCTGGTGCGGGGGGAGTCCTGGTGACTCGGTTATTCCAGGCCGGGGGGGCGGAGCAAGCCCCCGCTGGGGTGGCGCAGACCGAGGCCCCCACTCCCAGCTGGGCACTTACCTCCGCGAGTTCGATTCCTTGTGGCGTGGGGCCGGTTGCTTGAAGGGTCCGCTCTTCGGCAGCGCGGGGGGGGGGCGACCCTCACGCGATCCGGAGCGGACCGCTGCCTCTCTCCCCGGAGCCCAGGTCTCGCGCTGGTATTCCTCGATGGTGGCCGGGGGCGGAGTCCGGCGCCGCTGGCCGCGGCCTTCTCCCGTGTCCGCGTCTCCACCGGCGGGGGGAGGTCGATTCCTCTCGTGGTTTTCTCGGGGACCAGGGGTCCGATTTCGATCGGGTTTTCGCTCAGGGGGTGGGGGGGCGTTTCTTGTGGGTCAGTCTGTCGTTGTTGGGTTCGGGGGGGCCAAAGTGGGGGCTCAATTCACTTTTGGGGGCCCGTGGTTTGGGAGCTCACACGGAGGCTGACATCGTCCGTGCGCCCCCTGGTGGCCAGTAGTTCCATATGTTTTAATTAAGATCTTCTTGCCTGTACGAGGGTCATAAATGGCATCTCCTTTAATCACAGAGTTAGGGATAGGGATCATACCTTGTCCAGTTTGGACTATGTCATCATTATTTGTTTCACTGGTCAACCCATGTGCAGGGCAGATGCCCAAGGGAGGAGGCGGCACACCTGGCTGTCCTGAAGCACAGACAGAGCCCCTAGCTTCCTGGCAAAACTCCCCCAATTCATGGCCCTGGGAGGCCACTCCCAGGAGGTTTTGGGGGAAAAGGGAAAAGGGGCAACCGCTAAACGCATTAGAGCTCTCAGCCATGTAGAGGGTGCTGCTGGGTAGACCACAGCTGTCAATTTTTTTTCCAGTTCCATGCAGGACTCCTTGAGCCAGTCCTTGTTTTATTCTTGAGGAGGTTTTCGAGCCCTTTCATGATATCTCTCTTTGCACCATTGCATCTGTTCACCTTCACACACCAGTGCCATGTACGTGCTCCTGCAATGGGGAAAATTAACTGCTCCCCTCCCTCCTCATCCCCGTGCATGTCTCTAATACCGTCAACATGTTCACTGTCCAAGCTTGAAGATGCTCTTCAGGAATAGCAGAAATCGAAGTAGCCAACCACAGGATCCGCAAACATTAATAAAAGATAAGGTAACACATCTGTCTTCCTCAACATTCCTTGGAAACACATCTGCAACATGACACATGACACATGAGAAAATATTGGCATCCAACACCTGAAATGCACCGCACACACTACACACATCACCCACATGCATACATGTCAACTCAATTATCCACCTATGTAGAATGAGAAAATCAAATGTTTTGCATGCCCGTGCAACATGGACAGGGGTGGACCAGGAACCAAAGAAGCCATGGAATGATACCCAAAGTGAGCCCATATCACAATCCAACTACAAGGCCAACCTGTTTTCTATGAAAACATTTGGAAACACTACACACAAAAGGCCACGGTGCAGAGGTATACCGTGAGATCACCAGAATACCCAATAAGCCAGTCCACCACTGACCATGGATTGGTTCCTGCACATGACACATGGCAATAAATGGCATGCTAGGCTAATATGACAGGAGTGCAAATAGAATTCCTCACATAATATTATGCTACTGAATCAGTGTCCACCAGACGCATGTCCACATGAACATCCAGAGGAGACTGTTTCCAATCAAGTAGTGGAAGTGCAACCAGAAACCTAAAACACATGCTGAGCGGATAGAGGAGACATGCCTACAATACACAGACATGTAGGTCAACGCACACCTTCAGGGACCATCACTCACAAATCACCAAATCACATCATCCATGCAAACTCTTGATGTGCCACAGCATGCCACTATTGGGGTTCATATGTCACCAGGCATGAACAAGATTGACAGAGCACAACCTTATCTGCTGGTACTGCTGTTGTGCTGTGAATCCCTCCACACCACATCTCAAGCTAACACTGGGCCTATGCATTGGTGCAAAGAGGGCCATTGCCCAGCAGAGAGAATTGGGACTACGGTGGAAATAGTTTGCTGAGGTGTCCTGTCAGGGGGGTGGGCACTGGATGAGGCAAGATACCTGTAAAATCGTAGGACACTGGTTTGCTGCAGCTAAAGGTGTCAGTCATTCAGATTGCACATATAAAAATCAATTTAGAATGGGATATGCATCTGTATGCGGGAGGCTGTAGCAGTCCACTACACTACGTCAGTTGACTGCACATAGCATGGCTGTAAGTCCAGTCCACCACCTTAAAATGCACTCCCGAGAGCAATGGCCCTCACATGCGGGAAAACAGCTAATGATGATGTCCACCCTGGACAAGGACACAAAACAAAGTAGTCCACCATGGATTGGTTTAAAAAAATATATATATAGTCTATGCTGGATGAGGACCAAAAATACCAAAGTCCACCTTGGATGGGGGTAAACAATCAAATACATTCCACCATGGAAGGGGGGGGGTGAAAATCCAAAAATATAAACAAAACTTGTCCACCCTGGAGCGTGAGTCACAAATGTACAAACATTATTAATCAAAATGCACACCCCCTCCACAGGCTCATGGACACCAGGGTGCCTGAAGAAGAGGTGGCATTGGCAAGAGGATAGGGTGTGAGTCCTGTGGTGGATCCTTGGATGGTGCACTCTGACCATGCAGTGCCAAAGCCTGATCCTCATTGGCTATGGCCTCTCATGAGAGGGATGCGTGCGTGAGGGTCCTAATCCCTACAAGGTCCTGATGATGTACAACTCAAATTGCCACAGTGTCATTATGCATGCTCACTCTTGATGTCTCCAACTCCATGTTGAGCGATTGTCTCATGGAAAACATATCTTGGTTTTGAAGGTCCCTTGTGACAAACATTCCATCATCCAGAGAGTGCCTCAAGGTTTTTGTATCTTGTTAGCGGGATTGCCTTGATGCCAGCATCTCGGACTGCAGGCTTTTGCTCTGGGTTTCCAGGTATTGATGTTGGGATTCCCTCAAAATCACTGTCTCTTCCTGCATGCATCTGCTCTGGGCTTCCGCATCTAGACGTCGAGATACCCACGAGGCCAACTTCTATACACACAGTGTTTCCCTCAAGTTGTCCATCACCTGCCACTGGTGGTCCCTGGAGGCACTCATCATCCATGTATTGCCTGAGAGCCAAACCATCCTTGCTAATCACTTGCCTCAGTTGCTGCATGGCCTCTTTACTCTCCTAGTGCAATAGGTGTTGTTCATTAGTGTGTATAGCAGTGGAGGAGCTGACATGTTCAGCTACGCAATAGATGTCCCGTGACATCTCCTCTAAGACCCTGCCCCGTTGGGCACTTGGATGCAATAACTCCTCCTCCTAATCTGTGTGTCTGGCAGGCATACATCTACCATGGGGTGCGGAAGCCTGTCAGTGCACTTTCATTGGTTGGTGGTCTTCAACCCTCTGATTGACACCCGCCTCTGCTGCTGGGTTCATTATGGGCGAAGGCAATCTTGCAGACACTGATTCCACCATTGACGCAGGGCTTCCCACTCCCAGGCTTAGGGTCTCCTGCCTCTCCTCCTTAGATCCAGCAGCCTCAAGGAACTCAAGGAGGACCATGGCTTCCGGCCTACTCAGTGGTGGACCCTCCACCATGTCCTTTAGTATGCCCTTTACATCAGATTTGGCAGCATCATCTGAAGAGTTGTCAGGCCTGCTAATCATGCTCTGCAGCATGTGGGGATTCTCACCAGGCTTATTACCCTGGGTTTCACTGGTGGGTGGTTGTGCCTCATCCTCCTCCTCCTTTTCCTCCTTTTCCCACTCCTCTTTCGCCTCTGCTGCATCATCATCTGCAGAAAGACAGACAACAATATACAAAGGCATGAGTACCCGGCAGAACATGCTTTTTATGAATTACAAAGCATGCAGACACAATAGGGCCAGCCACATATACATCACACAGGTGACTGATATTTGATGACCTATACAATGATATTGGTGCGTATTAGGCCCTGAAAAATGCCATTGTTTGTAGGAGTAGAATACATGCAGTAATGTATGAGAGTGGAAGTACCACCAGTGGATGGATGGAGGTCTGTGCATCATTACTGAGCCCCTACACTACTCCAACCGTGTCTAGTTGCAACATGTGGAAAAGTCACCTATACTTCTGCTGACCACATCTGCATGCAGGCATATATGTTGCTATAATATCATAACCACCATCTCCACATTGCCCTTGGCCAGATGCGTGGTTAGCCACGCTCACATGCATCTCAACCATGTGTGAGGAGAATGGGACATGGAAATGTCCAGTGCACACGTGCATGGCCACTGAATCATTAACACTCCAAATGTGGAAGGTAATTGTAATTGTAATTGTTTATTTGTAAAGCACTTATAAGTGCTTCAAAGCACTTAAAGGCGGGAAGGGAACACGTGATATCATCGCCATTCTTAGGCCTTGAAGATGCAGAATGAACTAACAGCAATAACTAGCATACTAGGCCAGGGCATTTCTACTAGTATAAGTGCGTGACAAAGAGTGGGGGGAGAAATGGAGGGGTGGAGGAGGAGGAACATACAAGACAAAGAGCGGGTTGGTCATCAATGTGCCTATGCGTGCAGTCAGCTACAGAGAAGAGAGAGAGAGGAGGATAGGAAAGACAAACATGCTAAGCCTAATACATTCAAGGTCGTGCAATTTCACAGACAGAAGTGCGAGGGAGTAAGAGGGGTGCATTTGCACCCAGTCCAGCACGGCCAGGGTTAAGTGCAGAGTAGGTGCCACTCTCATGGAACATATTTGGAGTGCAGAAATCTTCGGAAGAAGTGCAGAGTCCCAGATGCAAGTACGTTTGTTTATGTTTATGTTTATTTATTTCTGAGGAAAATATTTATTAATGGGGAACTGATGCCAATGTAATTTAGCAAGCATGATTATGCTTAACTATGTTTCATTATATGATATGATATGAATAGGTTATTTATAACATGCTTAATACCCAGAGGTTTCTAAGAGCAGACCGAGGGATCGAACCTGTGTTGCTCCATGTCGTCTTGCTTCCAAAGCGAGCACATTGCCGCTGAGCTATCCTCCTGAGATAGCTATCCTCCCGAGACACCTGCTGTGGTCTAGTGTGATCGATATTCTTGTATTGTATGATACTAATCCATAGTGATCATAATTATACGTTCTCCTTTTCTTGGACATGCGAGCGATGATTTGCACATTGTAGTATGGAAAATTGTGTTCAATTTTTTTGCTTCGAGTAATATATTTTAACAATGCTGTCTTTGATGGAAATATATGTAGATGTTTGACACCTCTTTCAACTAAAGCCAAATTTGTTAAACACATTTTGTAAAGGTTTCATGAAAACCAAACGCAACAAATAGAAAACAATTTAAAAAATGAAGAAGAATGTCTTGAGGAGATTTTGGAATTAAGGCGGTCCAGCTCAAGATGAAGAGAGGCAGGTAGGCTGTTCGAGAGGGAGGCACCTGCAGAGAATAAGGATCTACTCCCAAATATCTGTTTGGAAAAATGACTCACCCGCAGAGAGTTAGCTGAGGCTGATTGTAGGGCTCTGCTGAATGGAGAGTATTTAGGAAGGGCGCATTGTAGATAGTAGGGGCCCCAGCCCCAGAAATCTGTGTGGACTCTGCAGAGGGACTTGAAGTTGATCCTTGCAGCCACAGGGGCAGTGGAGGGATTTCAGCGCCAGAGAGATGGAATCCCTTGTCTTGAGGCCAAGTATAAGTGTTGCGTGTTTGTTCTGGATCAGTTGAAGAGGTCAAAGAGTAGAGGTAGGTAGATTAAGAAAGAGACTGTTGCAGTAGTCCAGTCTGGAGAGAACCAAGACTCTGGAGACAGTGAACCTCTGGGGGAAGGTATGAAAAGGTACAATACCTCAGAGGAGGTGCAGCTGGTAGTGAGTCTTTATGGACATGTTGAGATATGAGAGGAGAAGGAGAGAGTAGAGTCGACGATGACCCCCAGATTTTTTGACTCACTAGAGGGTGAGGGTGCAGGACCAAGGGTGAACGGCCAGATTGAGAGTGGTAAAACGAGAGCAGGTTTCCCAATGAGGACAATCTCTGTCTTACTAGCATTAAAGCAGAGATCATTGGCAGCACACCAGGACTGAATTGCAGAAAGACAGTCAGGGATGAGCAAGGAGGAGTAAGAGGTGAAGGGTAGCCTACATCATCACTCAAACAACTCTTGGCCAGCCACTGCAACTCCTCTCTAGAACACAGAGTAATGCATCTTTGCACTGATATTGTCTCTCATCCATGTTCACTACTGACCAAGACAAGTAAATGGATAACTCTGACATCATCCACACCTTGGTATAATTCCGTGTGAGCCATGATTTTAATTCACTATGCACGATCGACACATATGACACTGTAAGCATGTCCAGTGCGATGTGTCGTTCATGTATTGCCATACATAGGTGTATTGTGCATCAGTGAAATTATGTATACATTGATGTGTACTGTGAGATACATGTAGACTGCATATGTACACCAATCATCCACCTCCTGGGATGCACAACATGTGATGGAAATGACCATTGGTAGCATTAATGCAGAACCCATGGATGGCTGAGGAGGACCATATCTGCACCACAACATTTGACAGCATATATAGCATACATGGAAGTACATATGACATGCACACAAAGCACTCACCTGTTGTGCCTGTGTACGTGGCCATGCCTCCTATGACAAACACATGCTCACTGCTTATGGGTCCACTGTCAATCTCTTCAAATGGAGTCAGCTTGTCCTTGTGAAGTAATCTTCCTTCAGTGGCCTGGACAGAGGCCATGTTGGTGCCAAGCATCTGTTTGGTCTGTTTCAGGCGGGACCTGTCAGGTTCTCAATCTTGCGCAGGGGTAGTACGTACACCTACCTCCCCGTTGGATCTTGGCACGCTTGGTAAACAACACAGGCCACCGTGACCCGCCGGGGAAAGAGGGTTAGGATCCGTTGGTTTGTGTAAGTAGGGGGAATTAGGGTAACCGGGTAAAAAGGCTACTTGGTGGCCCCTTCTCCTTTTACTTTACTTTACTTCATAAATCCTGTAATGCGGATCAATGGACCTGGACGCATAATGGGCAGACAAGACACAAAACCGATAGAACAGATACTTGTACAGAATAGCCAGAACAGATAGGAGCCATGATGCGTGGCGTACAAGAAAAGGCGAGATTTAGGCAAACAGCCAAGTCTTTAACTTTTTCTTAAAAGGCTTGAGTTGCTGTTTGAGCAATACATCCAGCAAAGGTTATTCCAGATGGCAGGGGCCGCGCTCCAAAGGCTCCCTTTTCTGCCTTTTTTGTTCTACTTTTTGGGATGGTCAACATTTGTAATTTGTTGGATCTGAGCATTCTAGAGGGAATCTTATACACTAACAGATCCCTCAGGTAACTTAGCATGGTCCCCCTAAGACACTTGAAGGTAATCAAAATGAGGCAAAAACAAATTCTAGCCTCCACAGAGAGCCAGAGTAGAGCTCTTCTTGCCGCTGAGACATGATTGCATCTCATCAGAAACGCAACAGTCCTAACGGCCCATTTTTGATCATCTGCAAGCGATTGGTTTCGGCTTTACTAATGCCAGACAGAAGTCTACAACGGTAGTCCATTTTGGCGCCTATTATATGATATGATATGATATGATATGATATGATATGGCATTTGTAACGCGCCTATACACAATTGTTTCAAGGCGTGACGAGGCAGGGAGGGGGGAACAAGGGGAGACAGACAACGATCCTACTAGGCCAGGTGTCACTCAGATCGCGCAAGTGCATGGGTAGGGGGGACAGGAAAAGTGCAAGGGGGGAAGGGAGAGGAGAAAGTGCAGTACAGGGTTAGTAAAGAACAAGATAAATAATAGGGGCCAGCTGGTGGCAAGTGCAAGATAAGTGCAGACAAGTGCTGGGAAGGGGTGGCTGTAGGGATACAGAGACAGTCCCGCAGTGCAGGGGTTGCCAGGAAGGCAGTGCAGGGGAGAATGGCTGGGCCAAGGACCGAGATTGGTGAGTGGCCCAGTTGCTGATTCAGTACAGTTTCAGTGATTTAGCAGGGGAGAGGGAGAGAGAAAGCAGAAGCAAAGAGGAAGGTTTTGAGGTGCTTCCGGAACCGGAGATGGTTCTCCTCAAGTTTCAGAGGGAGGCCCCTGCTGCGGAGAGAGATCTCCCCCAAACTCGTTGCTTGGAGAAGCGGCTGACCCTGAGGGAGTTGGAGGCGGAAGAGCGAAGTACTCGAGAAGGAAGATATTTAGGAAGGGGGAGTTGAAGGTAATTTGGCCCCAGGCCCCAGAAGGCCTTGTGGACAATGCAGAGGGTTTTGAACTTAATCCTTGCAGCCACAGGGAGCCAGTGTAGCGATTTCAGTCCTGGAGAGATACGGTCCATGGGCTTGAGGCCAAGGACAAGTCTCGCAGTCCTGTTCTGGATGAGTTGCAGAGGGCGGAGAGTAGAGGCAGGCAGATTTAGATGTTGAGGCTGTTACAGTAGTCCACCTTCGAGAGAACCAGGGCTCTGGAGACAGTGAGCTTCTGTGCGAAGGAGAGGAAAGGAAGGATACCTCTGAGGAGGTGCAGCTGGTAGTGTGACTTCTTAGAAACGTCAGAAATGTGAGGAGAGAAGGAGAGTGTCGAGTCGAAGATGACCCCGAGGTTTTTTGCCTTGCAGGTAGGAGCAGGAAGAGGGCCAAGAGAGGCCAGCCAGAGAGCTGCAGGGAAGGAGGGAGTGGGTGTGCCGATGAGTAGAATCTCGGTCTTACTGGCATTAAGGCAGAGGTTGTTGGCGGCACACCATTCCTGATTAGCAGAAAGACAGTCAGAGATGAGGGAAGGAGAAGAAGAGGAGGCCGAGGGCAGCCTGAAAATGAGCTGGGTATCATCCGCATAGCACTGAAAGTTGGGGCAGAGAGCAGCGATGCGGTGGGCGAGAAGTGCCAGATACTGGTTGAACAGCCAGGGAGAGAGGTTAGAACCCTGGGGGACACCACAGGTAGAGAAAAAGATGTCAGACAGGAAAGACCCCAGTTGGACCTGGGAGGGTCGATTTAAAAGGAAAGAGGTCAGCCAAGCCAGAGCCTGACCAGTGATACCCAGGTTATCACGGAGACGGTTGAGCAGGATGGTATGGTTGACAGTATCAAAGGCAGAAGAGAGATCAAGCAAAATGAGAACACATGGAATGTTAGAGTCAAGTTTCGAGAGCAGGTCCTCATGGATGTTCAGGAGAGCAGTTTCCGTGCTTCTGGCAGCTCTGAAGCCAAACTGATGGTCATGAAGGGTACCAACAGATTCAGCATGGAGATTAAGCTGGGAGATGGCAAGTTTCTCGAGGAGCTTGCCCAGGAAAGGAGTGATAGAGATAGGGCGATAGTTAGCTGGGCAGGACGGGTCGGAAGAGGGTTTCTTAAGAAGGGTGTGCACAAGGGAGTGCTTGAGAGGGGATAGGAAGACTCCAGAGGCAAAGGAATGATTGCAGAAGTCAGCAAGGGCAGGGGCCAAGGAGTCAATGTGGTCCTTAATAGTTTTGGAGGAGCAGGGGTGGACCTGTGTTGACAAGACTTTCATAGATAGGACTTGTCTCGAAACCTCATCAGCAGAAAAAAGGGGAAAGGCAGAGAAGAAGAGAGGATGGGTGGCTGCAGAAGGGCCATAGGATGGGCAGGGAATAGAGGGGGGGAGTTGATGGGAGGAGAGTGAGGACAGGATGTCCTGAGTTTTTTAAATGAAGTGAGAGGCCAGTGCCATACAGAGGGCCTGGGAGGGGACAGGAGAGGTAGAGACTGCAGCAGGGTTGGCCAGCTCCTTGCAGATTTTAAAGAGTTCAGCCGAATTGTTAGATGCCGCAGTGATGCAGGCTTGGATAAGGGCTCTCTTCTTGGTGAGAACGGAGAGCCGGTATTGCCTTTGGAGCAGGCGACAGGCCAGTTTGTCAGAGGATGAACATGAAGCACGCCATTTCCTCTCTGCCACCCTGCACAAGCGTTTAAGGGTGACGAGATCCGAGTCATACCAGGAGTTACATTTGGCTTTGGGCTTCAGGCAGATTCTCATAACAGGGGCAAGGATATCAAGAGTATCAGATATAGCAGAGTAGAGAGTGGAGAGGGCTGTGTCAGGGTGGGAGTCAGCCGAGGGGGGAAGAGGAGGGGAGAAGGTGGCAGCGAAAGCCTCAACTGACACACGCTTCAAGGGTCTGATGACCGAGAAGGAAAATGGCAGTGATGAGGGTGGCTTTGCCTGTGGTGTAGGGAGGGTGAGGTGGGAGGAGAGGAGAAAGTGATCACTCCAGGAGAGAGGGGTGGAGAGAGGGACAGAGAGGGGAAGGTCAGAAGAGATCAGGGCATCAAGAGCGTGCCCAGCAGAATGGGTTGGCCCAGACGGGAGAATAGAGAGTGAGAGAGAGTCGCAGAAGTCGCGAAAGAGTCCAGAGGGGGGACAGGAGGCATCCAGGTGGATGTTGAAGTCTCCAAGAAAGAGGAGTTGAGTGGTTGAGAACATGAGTGAGGAGGAGAGGTCCGCCCACTCGGAGAGGAAGGAGGAAATTTGACCAGGTGGCCGATAGATAGTAGCAACGGTAAGGGAATGGCTAGGAGAGAGAGAGAGTCGGCAGACAAGACATTCAAAAGAGGAATAGGTCTGCGTGGGAATAGCAGTGGCAGGAATCCACTCAGGGAAGATAAGGGCCACACCCTCCCCCATCACGATTCTTTGCAAAGTAGGTTTCTGTGTGCATTTAATTCCATAAATCAGTTCCCAGAGAAAATATTTTCATCGGCACATTATTTTTTTCTTGAGCTAACTACTTTCAGCTGTCTTTTTATGTAACAAGGTCCCTTGTCAGCAAACCATGTATCACTCATGTTGATGAGATCCATATATTGTTTGGGGAGTGCAGCTTTACTGCAAAGCAACATCTGAACAACCCTCTTTGTGCAATTTTGAATATTTGCATGCTGAAATGGTATCATTGAACAGTGGTCTGGGTCGTCCATGGTTTGCTTGCATATGTACACATATACATGCAAACATGTGTAAGGCTGCCTGTCATGTCCTTGAAAGCTGTATGCATAATACTTCCCCTCTGTTGTAAGTGGAAGAAAAACAGATTTTACAGAAATCTAGCTGCCTTCTGCCCCTACCAAAATTAGATGCAGTTTAATATACTGATGGATTCGCAAGATTGAGTGGATTGTGGTGGCAGAATTTGTAATTCTTATCTGTACCACCGTGCCATGTCACAAATCAATCAAAAACAAATAATGGATATATAAAATGCATACAACATTGAGTATTTTTGTGAATGATCTATCCTGATCTCAATGATCCATCAAAAATAACTGGGCATCCCTTAACTTCAAATATGTCATCAGGTTTATGGAGAAGCACTGTTCTAAAACAGCACATCGCATGTGAAAACCTGGCCCTGGAGAAGACATTACTAACCTTTGTCAAAGCTGGCATATGTTCCCATAAGTATATTGTGTATTGGTGGTAAGTATTGCCAATACATGTAGGTGTCAGTGGGACACATCCCACTTCCTGAGTCTAGGAACATCTAGTGGGGTGATAATGGGCTGTGTGTCTTCCTGGCCCGACCAAGGATGGGCCCGCAGGTAGTATGCACAGGATCATGTGGCCACCATCACTGGCCAGGTGATAATAGCATGCAATGTCTCTCCCTAATCCCCAGTGGAATTCTTCAGTGTGGATCTTACACTAAACAAGTATTTTCCCATAATATACAGCTATGAGCAAAGGACTCTAGTGTCGATGGGCCTTTATTTACCTGAATCCAAAACAGGCCCACCATTTAAGAAGCAAGTGCATGGTTGTACATAAAGCAAGTTTAATGTACAAAGCTTCGGTGAGCGGTAAGATGGTGTTGCGGGACCAAACTAGCACAAGTCTCAACAATACAACATCAGTTGGCATCTTATATACTTTTTGTAACAATTAAAACACTCCCAGATACTTTATTACAAACTACCCCCACAAATATGATTGCACACAAATCTCTTCAAAGAAATCCCATCTTTTCCCAATTCTTCCATTTTCTTTGGCCTGTCGTATCTTGATTATCATCTTCAAAACACACCTCTAGCAATAAGTGGCTAAAGGCCTTTAACTGTGTGATTGCACATTGTCCGTGTATGTATTTTCGAAAATAGAAGAAAGTCTGAATAAACATGATCTTTGTTGAACCACTGATTGTGATCTCAATTCCCAACACTCCTGACTCCTCTAAAATACCTACTAATTTATGCGGCCACATACAGCTACTGATGAACGGAACACATTTTGGATCTGTGGACAGAGGATGGTATCTGTCGATAGCGTGGTGGGGAAATAGTCTGGAATTCACATTTGGTGTTATTTGGTGGCCGAAAGAAGGTGTGTAAATGTGTCATGGCCACAGGCCCCAGAAAACAAAAACCACACCATCCAGTGATGGGAGAATTGGGTCACTTCAATCACTTATGTTCCTTTGGGACCCATGAACACAGGGGTCCTAGCTGGACTCACAAATTACTCACTCACAAATCACCAAATCACAGCATCCATGCAAACTCTTGATGTGCCACAGCATTCCACTATTGGGGTTCATATGTCAACAGGCATGAACAAGATTGACAGTGCACAACCTTACCTGCTGGTATTGCTGTGGTGCTGTGATTTCCTCAGCACCCCAAGCTTACACTCGGCCTCTGCATTGGTGCAAAGAGGGCCACTGCCCAGAAGAGAGAATTGCTACTACGGTGGAAATAGGGTGCTGAGGTGTCCTGTCAGGGGGGATAGGCACTGGATAAGGCAAGGTACCTGTAAAATCATAGGACATTGGGTTGCTTCAGCTAAAGAAGTCTGTCATTCAGATTGCACATATAAAAATCAATGTAGAATGGGATATGCATCTGTATGCGTGAGGCTGTAGAAGTCCACTACACCACATCAGTTGACTCCACAGAGCATGGCTTCAAGTCCAGTCCTCCACCTTAAAATGCACTTGAGAGAGCAACGGCCCTCACATGAGGGGAAACAGCTAATGATGATGTCCACCTTGGACAAGGACACAAAACAAAGTAGTATACCTTGGATTTGTTTTAAAAAAACAAATATAGTCCATGCTGGATGAGGACAAAAAAAACAAAGTCCACCTTGGATGGGGGTAATCAATCAAATATTTTCCACCCTGGATGGGGCGACAATCCAAAAATATAAACAAAACTTGTCCACCCTGGAGCGGGGGTCCACAAATGTACAAATATTATTAATCAAAATGCACAACCGTACGGTATTGAATTGCATTGTCGCCTTTCTTATATACAGGCAAGATCGGACTATTACACAAACTACCTGTAATCTCTTCGATCACCCCACGATGCACAAAATCAGAGACAATGCATTTCAAAGCACGTTCGCCCTCAACTGATATTTTATACTGCGGAATGCGTGGTAGTTTCACTCCATGTTTCAGAACTATTTTAACAGGTTCAATCTGTAATACCCCGACATCATTGTCGTCTACCGCCCATAAACATTCCGGGACAATGCTAAACTCAGGAGGTAAAGGTCGAATCAAGAACTGAGAATTAGGAAGTTGCTGTGGTGAAACCGTCAGCCGTACTCCATCAGAAGAACAATGAATTACTGCGTTCAATTTCTTTAACAAATTCAACCCCAGCAAATTCTCTCCACAGTTTGAAGTGAGAAGAAAAGGGCAATGGTCCGTAAAGGGACCCAAAGAAACAGACACCGGTGCAGAAACCGGACAGACAGGTGGTATACCAGAAAACCCTACGGAAACATTTGTTTGCCCTGACAGTGGAATGTTTGGAACCCGAGAATGAACAATGCGCTCCAGTCTCTATCAAAAACTGGTGTTTCCTATTCCCTACTAATAGTTCAACGTAGGGGCCTTTCTGATTAACGGGAATAGGTGAAGGTTCCAAACCCTGCTTCGGGCAATCCTAATGAAATAGAGTATCGTTAGAAGGAAGCTCTTCAGAAAGGTAGGCAGCAGAAGGGTGATCAAATATGTCCCTCGAGTCCACACTAGTAAAAACTGACCTCTATCAGGGCCCCCTGCTCCAGGGCGGCCCCTAGGTCGTCTACCCATACCCCCAAACGCACTGTTTGACCTTTGGCAAAGGACAGGGCACTATGCGCGCCAATGACCTTCCTGGTGGCAATAAGCACATTGATTAATATTCACAGGACCCAAAGGAGCATTTCCTTTTGGGACATACTGACCTCTAGTCTGTGGCGTGCCTCCTCTGGGGTTTCTAACAATTTGCTGTAATAATACTTTGGTTCTCATAGTACTGAGCCATGTGCAAAACCTCAGATTGAGATTTTGCCTGCCAAGCGCTCTCAGAGGACATAATCTGTGACTGGATGTCAGGCAACAATCCACGTACAAATTTGTCCACGAACAACCTTTTCCCAGACTCTGTACCTAAATCCTGTGCACTGAAGTCAGAAAATACCTGTTCGAATCTATTAAAAAATTTGGTGGCGCCTTCAGTTTTTCCTTGGACACAGGCCGTAAGCTTGTCCCAAATAATTCTTTTCTCTGGAATTATAGTTTTTAATTTTGCGACAATTCTATCAGGCAAAGTAAGTATTACCTTTGGGGGTTTCTCACCAGCTGGTCTTTCCCCATCAATCCTAATCATATTATTCCACGTATATCCCAACCCTGGCACATCGTCTACTGTCCGAACCTGTTTCCATACATCTACGGGTAGGAGTATAGGAAATAGCAAGTCAATATCACTCAAGGTGAACACAGAGGACTGCAAGACGGACTCTATTTCTTTGTAAAACCCCGTCGGGTTTTTCCTGATATCGGGAACTGATTGTCTAATTGTGTTCACTTCCTGTCTTGAAAACGGGACGTGAACGAATTGCGATACATAATGTGCAGGGATATCCACAGCGGGGGCACCAGTCCCAGCGTTGGCGAGGATCTCAACTTTTGGGAAAAAGGTCAGAGGGACCTCTCTCATAGGCAACTGAGATATAGGTACCTCCGGTCGCTTACTAAGCAACAGAGCCAGGTCGAGCGCTAAGGCAGCTGAAGAATTGTCAGGCGAAAAAGCCCTTTTACAAATCCCCAATAATTCTATGGGGCAACTAACCTTCTTTCTTACACATTCTTCTTGCACGTACTGTACCATTTCCTGAATTACTTTCTTTGCATTTCTACTGTATACTGACTTTACGTGTCATATACTTCATCTGGCGGAATCGATGAATCCGAGATCCATCGAAGCGCATCTTTAGTACAAATTCGTATTTCCTCAGGTGCCGATCTACGGCACGGAAGGAACCGTGTCTGTACATATATTCTATCATCTTCGTCATCCTCATCTCGCGACTTTTCAAAGTCTTTCCTAAACTCAAACAATTTTTCAACATGTCCATATACTTTCTGCTCTGTGTCCCTCGAAAGTGCCAAAGCATTCAGATCTCTCAGCCCTTGTGGAAGATGCGAATTTTGTAATCTACCCCACAACACACATAAATGAGTCCCCAAACCTTCAATAAAAACATTTTTCTCGGGAAAACTATTCAAATTAGATAATGTGGAAAAAACATTAACTTGATCACCTTTCTCCATACAATGCTTAGCCCATGCAAACAATTCCTGTTTCTTATCTGCAGAAACAGTATTACGAGTGACGATCTTCGATCCTGCACCTGGATCAACTCCAGTCAATACAGGGCCACTCGAGAGCGGAGGTGTAGGTAAATTTAATAAAGGTGCAACTATCGGTGCAGAAGGAAGGGGCGGTGCGATAGGTGGAGAAACAACAACTAGAGGACTAGGAACAATAGGTTGTACAGGGGGAACAGGAATAACAGCAGGAACAACAGCAGGAATGGGCAGAGCGCCCAAAATAGGAACATACGGAGGTGGCGCAGAGGCATCAGGCCTGCGTCTATTTAACAATTTCTCAATAAATTCCTCGGAAACATGGAAATCCTTAGAGGGGTAAATTTTCTGGATTCCAAGTGAAAAAGCTCTATCCATATTTTTAACTGATTCTGAACGTTTTTCTTTATCATATAACAACGCTTTTTCGGCGTTTGTTTTATGACGGCGTGCATGTTTGTCCCTACTTTTAAGCTGCTGTAACGCTTCTTTTTTTCCAATTCTGTAAAACATCAAAGGCTGCAGGTCTAGCCTTCTTTTTCAACAAGACTGATTCTAGGTATTGAATACGGGGGATCTCAAAACTACCGTTGACTGGCCACTGAAATTCGGAGGCATGTCTGGTCTGTCTGTGCCAAATATCATTAAATACTATACTACCAATGCCATACTTACATACTTACAGTACATGCCGGCGACCCCTCCTGTGGTGCCGGGCGGCTAAATTCCAAGGATTGTCGATCGCTGCGGAACAGAGCCCTAAAACAGCTAGACAATTTCCCAGGCATTTCACAAAGAATTGGTGTTACCTGGTCAATAATTGTGTCTGCAGATACAATACGCCAAATTCAAATTGTCAGGGTTAAATTAAGAGCCGGGTCACGACTGCACCTGACCAAACCTAAGGAGGACCGTACGGTTTATCAAAGAACTTACCTAACAAATTTTACCTTGTGTTTGGTGGTTTCGACAAATCTGCCCGCCTCAAAAATGGACCCTTGTCAAGATGCCGTGTCAGACCACACGACTATCGTCCAAGGATCGGATCGTGCAGCGCTGCCGAGGTATCGCGTCTCGATCGGTCCGGCCCGCAGAATCACACCGTACGATCCTGGTTCGATAGTCTGTGTCAACCTTCAATGATCCGGCATCAATCTTGAGGGTCCCTATTCGGGCACCAACTGTGAAAACAAAGAAATTGAGATGAGGCTGGGAAGCCCAAAGGAATCACACCAACACAGGTTACAAAGAACATACAAAGTGCTTTATTTAAAAGCTACAACAGTTACCAAAAAGTCAATTGACAAACGGATAGCTATTCGGCTCTCAGAGTAACATAACAAACTTCAACGAGAGTTCACTGCGTTAGTGAGAGAGACCGTACATTGGAATACTTGTGTTTTTATACTCTTTATCCAGTTCTGGCCAACCCCCTCGCGGGTTAACCATTCTTAAGACCAGGCCTAGGGTTCCTTGCCAGGTCAATCCCATAATGTATGCATTTTAATCAGTTCCGCTGATACAGTTGTTCATTTACACATAGGTCAGGGATAGGACAAGGTCTCAGTTCCCGACCCCAACAAGTGGCCTGCAGGCATATTACTTATTCATGTGTGCAGAGGTCACAACGGCCAGAATCTCACTCGGAATGTCATTTTGATGTTCAGGGTGACTTTCACATTACAAGAGAACCTAAAATGGCGGCTAAATCCAAGATGGCGACTTACACAATTTTCGTTAATGTCAAGACCTTGCCACGGAATCTATTTACACGATATTTTAGACAACTTGGCGTAGGCCAACACATATTCAAATACTGCGATAGGAGGCATAATATTATTTCAATTCCAACACTATCTGCCCCTTAGGCCCCTGAGACTGGTGAAGTTACTCGTAATTCCTGTTTTGCAGAAGAAAATGGGCCTCATTACGAGTCCGGCGGTAACCGAGGCAGTAAAACCACCTGGTTACCGCCGGACTCGTATTACCACTCGTATTACCATTCCGCCTCCGTGACACCCGGAAATACCAGGGCATTACGACCCTGGTGTCCCGGGAATTCCGGAGGCGGAATTCGGTAAATCCCCATTCCCATTGAGTCCTATATAGGACTCAATGGGAATGGGGAAGTGGAAACACCGGCACCTTCTCGTGATGGTCCTGGTGTTTCCATGTCCGCCTGCAGGCGGGCGGTGTTAAACCCACCTGGTCAAACCTGGCGGGGACATCACCTCCTGCCTGCAGGAGTTGGGGTCGGGATTGGGCGGTTCAGGAGTTAACAGTGGCGGAGGGTTTACCGCCCGACCTGTAATGAGGCCCCATATCTTTTTCTGAACATTGTGGGTACTGATTGCCTTTCATTCTGGTTGCATTATGCAGAGTGCTGTATTCTCTTGCATATTCTGTGTCTACCCACAGTGTTATCTGCGAGTCTTCATTTACACTAAAACACACAATTACAAACATATCATAAACATATTGTGAGTACCATTACACATGCATAGCACAGGAAATAAATTCAGCTATGGCAGGCAACACATAAATGCCCATTTTATATTACGATCTCAACCCTTTCTTTTAGAAAATAATTGTATTTATTAATATCAGTAATTTAGCAAAGTAGAAATGCCTCTCCTCTCTACAGGGAGCTTTGGTACAAGATGGCCTTGTTGCTGGAATTCCTCCCTGATGACAAGACGGTCGGTGCACTGGAGATCCTCCATGAGGGCGAGGTGGCATCGGACCATGCCTTCACTATGGTCCTGGACATTGCGGACACGGGTTTCCACCAGATAGGGAACGGTGTTTGCCTCCAACGTCGTGGCTGGTTGAAAGCCACCAACTTTTGGCAGGAAGTTCAGATGAGGGTCCTGACATGCTGCTCGACATGGACAATTTCTTTGAGAAGGCTGTCGACGAATTGCTGCAGGCCATCAAGACCAACACAGAAAGGCCTGGGCCCTAGGCATGCTGCAGCAACATCGACCTTCCTTTCGTGTCTCAGGAGAAATATCCGGAAGATCATTGAAGGGTTTTGGTGGCGGATCATCCTCGTACCGTCAACCCTCCCACTCCAAGACCCAGGAGGCCTACAGGGGTTGTTCCAAGGCTTTCGGTAGTGGCTGCCATTTTTGTCGCTCCCAACGGGGCACGTAGTCCCCGAAGCAGGATTGAACCTGGCAGGACATCAGGCCCCCACCCATGCACCCCAGTGGGAGGCCATCTGGCAGACTTTGTCAGCGAGTGGAAGAAGATCTCCACTGAGCGATGGGAGCTGGACGCTCTCACCCATGGACACACTGTAGAATTCCAGCGGACAGCACCGGTGGCCTGGCAGGAATCGCACATCCTGCAGCTCCTGCAGGACGTACCGGACATGCTAAGAAAGGGGGCGATAGAGTGCATTCCAAAGTGACACTGGGGTGCCAGAGTTGACTCGAGACACTTCTAAGTAAAAAAAGACCAGATGCTGGATGCCCATTCGTGACCTGGGGTGATTAATCAAGTTCCTCAAGTCCCAGACATTCAGAATGGTCATGTTGCAACACGTGCTCGGCCAAGTGGAGGAAGGGCACTTCCTAATATCGCTTGATCTGGAGGAACCTTACTTCTACGTTCCCATTCACAAGAAGCATTGGCAGTTCCTGCTCTTTGTAATACAGGGAAAGCATTACCAATTCAAGGCCCTTCCCTTCCGATTGAATTTGGTGCCCAGGGTGTTAACCAAGTCAAGGGAAATCGCCGCCAACCACATAGACAGGACCATCCAGGTGCTGACAGATCTGGGATTCTCTGTGAATTATCTGAATTCCTGCTCGATTCCATCGCAGGATGCTCTATTCCTGGGGGGGACAGGCTCAACACGGTCTCCTGCCTGGTAGCCCCCTCAGAAGAAAGGATTGCGGCCATTGTGGGCAAGGTACAACAACTACTTGGCGCTGAAGATTGCCACGGTGCGAGCCATCAAGTCATTGCTTGGCATGATGTCATTGTGTATCTACCTGTTTAAGCTCTGCAGGTTGTGGATGCGACACGCAGTGGATCAGGTGTCCGGAAGCTTCACAGACAGCATTGTTCTCGATGAGGAGTTCCATTGAGCGATAAGGTGGTGGGTCGTGTGCTCCAACATCACCGGGGCACAGACTTCCAGAGACCCCATACCAGGAGACAGTCACCACGGATGCTTCCGTGGAGGGCAGAGGAGCCCACACCGGATGTCTCCACATCAGAGGCCTGTGGCTACCGGAGGAGAGGGATCTCCACATCAATGTCCTGGAACTGCGAGCAGTGTTCTGGCCCTCAAGTTGTTCCTTAAGTACCTCAAGGGCAAAGTGTTGAGGGTCTTCATGGACAATACCACCACAATGTTCTACATCAGGAAGCAGTGGTGCACCAGATCCCCAGCACTCTCCAGAGAGGTGCAGGACTTGTGGCACTGTGCCATCACCCACCGAATGTTTCTCATTCCTTATCACCTGGCGGGAGTCAAGGACACTGTTGCTGACTCTCTCAGCAGAGAGCTGCGCTCTTGCCACAAGTGGGAGCTTTGCCAGGATCAGGTGGCCAACCTCTTCAACAGGTGGGGCAAACCCCAGATCAATCTGTTTGTAACCATGACACATGCCAGCAGGTTCCAACAGCCGGGGCAATTGGGGAACATGTTCTCCTTCCTGTGGGAAGGCCTGTTCCTGTACGCGTTTCCGCCGTTGCCTCTACTACTACGAGTCATCAGTCAACTCAAACAGTGCTGGTGCAGGATGATCCTTGTTGCCCCGGCATGGCTGAAGCAAATTTGGTACCTGGACCTTCTCAGCCTGTCAATGTCACCTCCAGTGAAGCTGCCAGTGGTTGCAGATCTGCTTGCCAGAGACGGAGGTGCAATCTTGCACCATGTTCCAGGATTGCAGAACCTGAAGTGCATCTGGTGGCTATCTCCCACTATCTCCCACAAATGAGAGTGGTTATACTTGAGGTACTCCACCCGCTCCCAAGAGGAGGAGATCTACAAAAGAGATTATCTCAAAGAGAATTATACTGGATCCATCGCCTTGACTCTCTTAACCCACTAGGGATTAATGAAGATTACTATCTGGGACCTTTTCTATAAAACAACTACCATTCCTCTATTTAGCAGTTTCCATCAGTTTTTACCATATTTACCAGATACTGTTAAATGAGTTGAATATTGTATCAGAAGTCATTACTACATAGAAGTTGCTTATTATGAATATCCAAGTACTGTATATATATAGATGTGTATGTCCTGTATCAGATTGTGAATCCATAGATGGACAGCAACAGAGTGAACATTTTATCATTTGAGGTTAGCATCAATTTTTGACAATAACAATAGATCATATTATATGTCCATGACCATCTTTCGTAGGATATAGATTCCACTCCTTCACTTTCTACTACTTCTGAGTTATTCTTCCCATTTGTGTAAGTAACACCTACTATGATTACACTCACAGATTTTGTTGAACCGTATCCCTACATTTCTGTTTGGCTAAATTGATTTGGGCACTCGATCTCGACCAGTTTCGGAATGCATTTGTATGCGTTCCACTTCTCGTTACAATCGTATGTGAGAACTTTAGCTGTCATCACGCTCAACTACTCCTGACAAATCTAATTCGGACACAGCCTTGTCTTTCATCTCAATCATGCTAATTACCGGACAATTGCACGACGCATACGCACAATGACGTCAGCTCCCGTTGAGGGGATCACGCTATGACGAGTGTGACGTAGGACGGGCAATCGTCACCCTAATGATGCTATATTAAGTTGACAACGATAAAAATCTTTACATCCAGCAGCGGCGGCGCCTGCTCCTGTGAATCTTCGCGTGTTCTGCGGAGTGACTTCTTTTTCGTGTAAATAAGTAAGTCTTGAATTGATTTATATTCTGGGTTACTGTAGACCCGGTCCATTGCACCATGAGACTAAGTACTTTTTGTATACTCTTTCTTCCCTCCAATGCAGTTCGCTGATGTGGAGTCTTTTTGATCACTCATAGAAATAGAGTACGGGCTTGATATACATTCCTTTTGGAGACTACTGCGGTGGCTGGAGTGTCATCATGTGGCATATACACCTAATAAGGTTAGCACCTTCTTTTTAACATACATTTCTTTTTGTTAATTGTGCATATTCAGCACCTAATATCCCCGATTAATATTTTTTACAGCTAGTATCCTGTATTCCATGGGTGATAACCCCTCCCACATATGATGCCGGATGTTTTTCATCCTTTTTAAGAAAACGTTCTATTCCAGTTTGAAAAATACATCCTAAACACAAGGGCAGCAGAATTAATTTCTCTTCACATCTTTTAATCATACACTTTTCTACAGGTTTGGTTCAAACACATAGTCCTTAGTTTTCTGGACCGATTGGAGTGTTGAATTCACTAATTTAATCTAAAATGTACATCATTCGGTTGATAACAATGTTGATGTCAATATTGAAGCACTACATAGATGTTACCCATATCATGCATTTATCATGCTTGGTTTGAAGATGTATATTGTTTTGATTGCCACAAACTGTTGTTGCACAGTAGATTTGTTTAAGTTTTACAATATTATTCATTAATACTTTCTTCCGTAATTTGTTTTTGCTTTTGTAGAAACGTTGAAAATTGTGAATTTTTCCCCTGATGAAAAGTGAATACTCTAAACGCATTGGGCCATCAAATGATGAATTAAATTGAAGCTCTTGTGTTAATCATGAACGTTTTGGTTTATTAATACTTATGAAAGAATTCAATTTCAATTATTTTTGATGAACAGTATATAAATACATTTGAAGAGCATTAACTACATATGGGGTTTTGTAAATCAGACACCATATGGTTAAAAATTATTGGTCTGTTTTGACAGATCTTAGACAGTGTGCAGGGGACGGGAGTTCCCCACTTTGGGAACATCCACTTCTTGTTTTTGGCTATCTTCCACTACACCAGGTCTGTGGGACGGTGTTCTCTTTGGTCACACTGTCTAGTCAAGAAGTTCCTCAAAGGACTTCTTCAATCGTTTCCGCCCATGAAGGTGCCTGCCCCGGAGTGGGAACCCAACGTGGTGCTGACAAAGTTAATAGGGGACTTATTTGAGACTATGCATCAAGCTCCTCTCAAGTTCATTTCGTGGAAGACAGCTATTCTCGTTGCCATCCCTTCTGCCAGGAGTGTAGGTGAGATCCAGACCCTGTCCTGCAAGCAGCCTTATCTGACTTTCCACGAGATGAGGCTGGTGCTGCGGACGCACCCCTCCTTCATGCCAAAGGTCCCATCGGAATTCCATCTCAACAAACCTTTGGTGTTGCCTGTGATTTTTCCAATGCCTTTGTTGTCCGGCTGAAAGGAATTTGCACTCGCTGGATGTGGCTTGAGTGCTGAAGTTCTATGTGGCAGGCACAAAGAGTTTTCAGAAGACATCACAACTTTTTTTATGAGCTTTGGATCTGTGAACCATGGGATCGCATTGTCTAAGGCTTCCATCTCCAGGTGGCTTTCCAGCTCTATCACTTACTGTCACCGGTTGGCAAACCGACCCTGCCTGGCCATCCGAGAGTCCATTCCACCAGCAAACAGACCGCTGCAATGGTGTACCCCTGCTGGACATCTGCAGGGCTGCTTTGTGGAGGTCTACGCACACCTTCACAAGATTCTACTGTGACAACAGGGATTCCAGGGAGGAGTCCAGGGACAGCCAAGCAGTGCTGCACAACCTGTTTGCTTGAAGGTGAGCCTGGTACGGAGATAAGAGTATTGCTTCTGTTGAGCCTTGGTGTTAAACTTTATTCATATAATACTGCCTCATTATGAATATTGGCCTAAACCCATTTGCGTTGCACGGAAAACCCCGTCTGAAATGTTCTGATTTTTGATCAACTTCGCCGCCATTTAAAGAATCATCCGCCATTTTGATTTCAAATCCTGCTTTGTGTTCTAAAATGGTGCACTGTGTTTTCAACTTGCAGCAGAGCCAAGCGACCTTTGAGTTGTGTTAATGTTTACGATGACCGAGAGCACATTGTTTGGCACACGCAAAGAAATCTTGTGTCTCATATGAACTACAATCCAAGTGTTGTCTGCGCTCGCAAGCCTCATCCTCATACAAACAACGAGACAATGAAGAACAAACTCAGATCATGTGCTTTTGCTGAACTGAATTGTAGCGATTCTTGTAACAAGGCTTACTGTGGATTAGAGAACCAATGCCACCATTGTAACTTCATCGACATGCAAACTTGTTAAATCCGCTGTATAACATTCTAATATTTGTCATGTGAACTGGGCACAAACCCTAGCATGTAACTTATTAGTTTGGATAGGGGCTGGACAATGATTGGGAACTGTATAAAAGCGTCCGTGTTAAGATGTTCATCACTCTCACCTCTCATTGTGTCTCTTTGCTTTGACTCTGTACAGAATAAAAGATACTTGTATCTTTTTGACCCGTGATTGGCGTATTTCATTTTGTGGTACTAAGCCTCAATATTTCTTTGGTTTTTCATTGCCACCTCCCATGATTGTTTATTTATGTACTGCTATGTATTCTTTATTAATGAGCATGGAAATTCATGCCAGACCCCATGCTGGAGAAGGAAGCCCCTCTGCGTCTCTTCTTGGTCATACTGCCACTTTACCTGCTACCAAATCTGAAGATGGCTGCCAGAGGAAGGACTTAGGGAGAGGGCAGACATTGGCTGGGGCAGTATGACCCAGAGCTCAGTGATTGGTTTAGAGGAGAAAGACAGTTTGTAAGTGAAAGTGAAACTGTGTTGTGTTTTACAGAGGATTCTCGGCCTGATGACGGGGAATATTCATGAGCATGTGAATCCATGCCAGACCCATGCTTGGGAACACCAGTTACAGGTAAGTAACGTGTTCCTTACCTTCAAACGGACAAGAGCAATACAGACATATGAGACACTATTCCTCTTCTACCTACAGGTGATCAGTGACAGCATTTCTTAAAGCAACCCCACAAGAGGGACAAAGCTCTATATTTAGAGATGCAAGAATTGTTTCATTGAAGAATCAGAAGTTCATTTGTCTTCACCAAATAAGCCATAAACCAACGCCAAATAACACTATTGAAGACACAATACTTGTTTAATCACTGTCTCAAGTAGACTTGATGACAGTTGTAATTAGATGATATAGGTACTGCTTAGAACATTTCAATGTTTATGCGAAAAGTACACACATCACCACACAAAACAGGTTTTACTGTGCAATGTCCATTGTTATGGCATATACAAGTATAGATAGTTCTATCCTAGTGATTCACAAAGTGCATGATATGTGCGCCAACATCACCACCCATATGCAACCCCATTGAAGGGACATGTGTTCATAATATTCCTGTTCATCACTGTCAGTGTGTGCCACACTGGACACCTTCCCGAGAGTCAGGCCACTAGCGAAGATAGATCTTGTCCTATATAATCCATTTGGTTCAACTCTGTGCTCTTGATGGCTATATTCTTCTGATGATAGGCACAAATTAGTTTTTAATGTGTCATTATTATTATCTGTTAGGATTGGAGCATAGTTGTCAGTTTTAGCTATACTGAATCATGGGCAGAAATATTGCCAAGCACTAAATTGGCCTGAAGCTAGTGAAGTCAGAGTTTGCACAGTTTTCAAAGTGTACGTATTGGAGGAATCACTTTCAACGTGTGAAACAGTCACCAAAAGCCTGGTAAAGTAAATGGACAATCTTATTTATTTATTTTTACATTTGTAAAGCGCCTAAACCCTGAGGCATCAGATCACTGTTGCAAACCAGTTACATGATAATAAAAAGCTTCAACAGAGGAGTGTCATACCACCCCTGAGACACCAGTACAGTAAGAGTACAGAATGAAGTGGTAGTCACTGGTTGTGTCCGAGAAGGACTGCTAGGCAAATAGCCAGGTTTGCAGGGCCTTCGCGGAAGGCCCAATAGGAGTCTTTTGCTCTTAGTTCTAGAGGAGGGCATTCCATTGGTTTGTGGATACCGATGGGGAGCTCACTCCACCTCCTTTGGCTCTTTTCACTTCAGGGAGGACCATCCGATTTGCGTGGACAGATCTTACTCGTCTGCTGGATTTTGATTGTTCGATTCCCTCAGCCAAAGATTGTAGGGCAGTGTTGCTCAGGGATCTGTGGGTAATTGACAATGTTTTTTAAGATGATCCATTCCGTAATGGGGAGCCAGTGAACCTTTTTTCTGGTGGCTGAGATATAGGGCCTCATTACAGGTCGGGCAGTCCGGAATTAACAGTGGCGGTAAACCGACTGCCACTGTTAATTCGGACCGCCCGATCCTGAGTCCTGCAGCCGGGAGGTGATGTTCCCGCCAGGTCTGACCTGGCGGGTTTAACACCGCCCGCCTACAGGTGGACGTGGAAACACCAGCACCATCACAAGATGGTGCCGGTGTATCCACTTCCCCATTCCCATTGAGTCCTATGGGACTCAATGGGAATGGGGATTTACCAAATTCCGCCTCCGGAATTCCCGGGAAACCAGGGTCGTAATGCCCTGGTATTTCCGGGAGTCACGGAGGAGGAATGGTAATACGAGTCCGGCGGTAACCAGGCGGTTTTACAGCCTTGGTTAGCGCCGGACTCGTAATGAGGCCCATAGTCTTGTTTGTGAATATTTAAAGTTGCTCGGAGAGAGTTACTTTGAATAATCTGTAGTTTATTGATGTTTTGTTTGGAGGTCCCAGCAAAGAGGACATTACAATAATCCAGTGTAATCCCTGTGATTGCTCTTGCAATGGTTAGGCACTCTCAGGAGACAGGAATTGTCTTGCTGAATTGATAAGTTTGGCGGTGTAAACTGCCGAGGAGGCCACCACACACACTTGTTTGGTGAGCATTAAAGAGGCATCCAGGTAGACACCCAGTGTTTTTACCAATGTTGATATTGGAATATCGATTCCATATATCCTGGAAGCGGTGTACTGGAGGCTGAGCTTCTGCAGCATGGAGAGAGAGCCTACCAACAAGATCTCCGTATTGTTGTCATTCAGGCCTAAGACATTCGTGGCCATCCAAGTTTGGATAGTAGCGTACACTTTGTTGAGCGTGAGGGAGTCATCCAGTAGGTTGAATAGGGGTTTGCTGAATATGTTTTACAATGATGGTGAGACGCAGGAGCCTTGAGGGATGGGCTCTGCACGTGCAGTGTCTGAGAAGACTATCATGGATATACCCTCTAGGAAGGATGCAATCCAAGTGGTAGCCTCATGGGAGATGTTAGCAGAGATGGTCAGGTGGTGACAAAGGGGCTCATTGTCCACCAGGTCAAAAGTGTCCAAGAGATCCAGTAAGAAGAGGATGGCTGGGGTGCCCACATCTCTGAAGGCATCCAGTTGGTCCTGGGTGGAAGACAGATTGCTGAACCCCTAGGATTTAGTTTGATTCGAGGTAGTTTTGGATCTAACTGAATGTATGCAGCTCTCTCCAGGATCTTGAGTAGGAAGGGAACTGTAGTGATTGGCAGTAGTTTTCAAGCACGTTCGGGTCCAGAGATGTTTTTTCCAGTATGGAGAGGACCGAGGATTCTTTAAGGCTGGATGGGACCAAATTGTCAGAGAATGAGGGGTTGAAAAATTTGGTGATGAAATGGACAAGGGCTTCGGAGCAATCTTTGATAATGGCTCCAGGGCCGATATCTCTTTTGCAGTTGGACGGTTTGAGGTTTCTAAGGATATTGGTTGTTTCTAATTCTGAGATATCTCCAAAGTGGAATGGCGGTACGGTGTGTGTTTCAGTGATGGGCGGTGAGCTGTGGGGGTGATTATGGTTTGCTTGTTCACAATGCTTTGCTGTAGCCAACATATTTTGCTACGCATGGCATTCTGAATGTTAGTGCACTGAGTTTCATTGTTGTTGATGCTGTGAGGGGATGGGACAGGAGATTCTATAGTTACCTAATTATTATAATTATTATATGAATAATTCTTTCGAGTTGGAGCTGGCTTTGGCTATTCTGGGGTTATAAACTTCCACCTTGGCTGCCGACATGGCTTTGGGGGTCTGAAACGTTAAAACGTTAAAGTGTTCACACTCAATGGTGATAGGGTGTGTGTAATCAACTCTTTTAAGATTTTGTGGGAGCTGTGGGCTAATGTGGGTGGTAGTGTGGGTAGGGAGGGTGGAGGAAGTTTCTGTGCAGGAAGAGAAAAGCCAGTATGTGGTGGTCTGACCAAGGACAGGGGGTGTAAGAGGTAATAAGGATCTGGGTGTTCATATCGATGATCCAATCCAAGGTTCTGCCTTTGCAGTGGGTGAGGACACACTATTTGAAGCTGAGGTCTGTAAGGGCACTGGCTACTGTTTTGCCTGCTGTATCTAGGGGATCAAGGAGGCCTAGGTTGAAGTCACCCAAAATGATAACTTTGGATTTGGGCTTGATGTTCTCACCTAAACAGTGGATAAGGTCTTCCTCGAAGGTGGCTGATGGGCCTAGTTGGCAACAGAGGATATGTAATGTGATGGTATCAGTGGGGGTAGTAGTAAGTTTTATAGAGAGATGCTTGCAGTGAGCTTCTGTGGAAGTGTTGCAGAGTCTGACTTGAAGGGAGTCTCTGTAGATGAGAGCTCCGCCTCTGCCTCGTGTGAGCGGTCTATCGCGCCTCAGGATGGAAAATCCATCTGGATTGGCTAGAGAGAGTGCTGGGCCAGAGGCTTGGTGAAGGCAGGTGTCATTGAGGGGGAGTAGGTCAAGTTTCTGCAAGGTTATCAGATCATTGATAACCAGTGCATGATCCAGGGGTGACCTAAAGTTAAAGAGGGCTCCGAGTAGAGGGGGGGGGTTTACACTACGGGGATGGGTCAGAGTGGAGGGTGACAGGGAGGTTGATGGCTTCAAGGGCAAAATGGTGATGGGTGCTCTTGAAGCAGTGTTGTGTTATATGGGGTGCCCGACAAGAGGCCTGCTGAGATCCTCAATGTGGGAGCATTGCATGGTGGAGACAGGGTTCATACATGAGTTTTGGCTGTGAATGGCAATGTTCGGTAGTGTGGGGCAAGCGTTATTATGCTTTCTGGCTTGTTTGACTCATGTGTTGACTTAGTGTTTGAGGTGGCACAACTGGTGTAAGTTCTGGCCTTAAGGTGAGAATTTCGTCTCAGAGGAGGCTGTGAGATGGCAGGGGGTGACTCTGGGGGGCCTGGAGCGGAGCCTCAAATTCCTATCAGGTATGAGAGCTGGCATAGTTCTAATGGGCTCCCCTGAGATAGTGGTGCTGACTCACGGGATAGGTATGTGGGTGGAGGTGGTAGAGCGATAGGGCTTGTATGAATCTATGTTCTTAGGTGGCTTGGAAGGAAGGAGCTCTTTCTAAGGCCTGTTGGTAGTTGGGCGGGTGCTATCTTTGAAGGAGGGCTTGTTGGAGGCTAATGCATGGTGGTGCACAGCTACAGCTCTCTGCATGTGTTTGTTCTGGGCTTAGGCATGGCGGAGCGTAATAGCTGCACTCTGCATGGGCTTGTTCGGGGCTGAAGCAGGGCAGAGCACAATTGCCCCTCTCTACGTAGGCTTGTTTGGGGCAATGCAGAGGTGGGTAGCCGCTCTCTGCGTAGGCTTGTTCAGGGCTGAAGAAGGGAGGAGCGCAACAGCCTCTCTCTGCGTGGGCTTGTTCGGGGCCAGGCAGAGAGCAGTAGCAGCTCTCTGCGTAGGCTTGTTCATGGATGAATCAGGGCAGATCGCAATAGCCGTTCTCTGCAGGGCTTGTTCAGGGCAGGGCAGAGCGATATCCACTCTCTATGTAGGAGTGTTCAGGGTCAAGCATAGCGCAGGGCAGCTCGCTACAGTTTGCTTATCTGTTTTTCCGATTTCAATAGATCAATAGATTGATTTATAATACCCACATATCAGAGCCTGCTGTGACAGGTGATTACAGAAAATTTGTTCAGATTTATTGTTGTTGGTCATCTTTCCTTGAATCCATGATGCTGTCAACCCCAGGCCTATTTCTTTAGCTCTTTGGTCAATAGACGAATGCCACAGTTACCACATGGAAGGAACACATTTGATATGATCTGGTAAGCCATTTATAACGCACCTGTAGACAAGTGTTTCTAGGCATGATACTGGAGTATCCCCCAAAAGATTAATTTCTATGTAGCAGTCAATATGTCTTCAACTTGACACTCATTAGGTAGCTACAGGACACACCTTTAAGAACAGGGTTTCCCTGAGAGTAGCCTACCATTTGTTAATAAACCCACTACAACTTCCCTATGTATAAACCCATTTCCAGCATTCATGTGGTTGAAGTTGCAGAAGGACACTCTGCCCTTTTCCTTTGAAACACCCAACATTTCTGGGCAATTGTGGGGTAGAAGGATGCTCTCTAAAAATGCATGCATTTTGGGGATTTGAATAATGGATATGAAGATGGTTTATGTCATGGGCTTTTTTCTCCCCTATCTATGGTGTCTGGCTATGTTATGGTTATTCAACAAGTTATTACTGCCAGTTGTTAATTGTTTGTGCTTGTGTTTTGTTTGATTAGCAACAGTGTAAATTCAATATGATAGTTGCGTTTCTTTCTTTACGTGTTCGCTTTATTGTTGTTTAAACAGGACGTACCCCCTATGTTTTTCCCTGCCTCCACTTTATACTTGCCCTAACTCTTTTAATACCTGTTTTTTTCATTTTTGTTATTTTGAGTTGTTACTATATTTTATTCTGCTATGAATTGGTACACTAGGAGAAGACTCCGATGAAAAAACATACATTTGAATTTACTACAATACAATATGTGAGTTTTTGTTAAACTTAACACTGCTTGGATTACTATTGTATCTGCATGTATTGTATAACTTAACAAAGTGTGTGATTTTAATGCATACCGCTAACAATGCATAATTTCTTTACACATTCGGCAATTGTTATTATAGTTTGGAACTGCTTTCCTCCGTTGACAGGCTGTATGGTTGACCACTTGTCAGTCCCCTGTATAATGGTTAAAAATGTGGGTGTTAAGCTGTTTTCAGAGCTGTCCCTCGCTAACCATAAGACAGTGAAACCATTATTTTTTTATTTTTTTTATTTTTACATTTTTTTTATTAAGTTGATTTAGGTGATACACAACTTTTCAAATATTTTGAACAAGTAAACAGCTATTTCAATCACAGGACGACAATACAGATGCAAAACAGTTAAAATAAACACGTAGAGACAGGACAATTTACATTTTCTCTTACATTTCACATGATTTATAAAATGGGACCCTCCCATAAAAGTACTAAACTTGTTAACATTTTTGACCCAAGGACAGGCAACTTCAAAAGACATATAACACAATACATGGAAAATCCATGATGAAAGCTTTATGGTAGTATTGGCTCACACATCATGACTAGGTACCGGGTCCTCATTTTAACCTAGGCTCTTGGAGATTATTGAACATACTATGAGTCTTTGCCCCTTGGATGAACCAATCTCAGGAACTGTACTATTGCAATCCACACTCTTTCTCTTGGTGTTGAGAACATTACTTGCCATTTCAGGTCTCCCGAGCAATGAGTGTGTAATACCAGAACGTTCTGAAAGCATCTTTCCCTTATGCACTTTAAGGCCGGACATTCAACTAACAAATGTTGAAGGGTTTCCCTTTGTCGTCCATCCAAACAGTATCTACAGAAATTCAAGTCCATAGTAGTCACTTTGTGTGTAGCCAATATTTCACGTGTGCCCCATAGGTTGAGCCTGAACCTTAAAAAATCAGTTTTAATATCGGGCGATGGAATTTTCACTAAGTACGAGGCCAACACTCCGTACGGTTTTACACCAAAGGCCCAGATGTTGAAGTCTTTGTAGAGGATGCACTTAAATAAAGTCCCTGCCCAATCAGCGCAGTAACTCTTCACTTTGGTGTGTACAGTATTTTGAAGCAACAGTTTGAGTGTTACATTTGCATCAACCATGTGGTTCTGCACATGCTTCAACCACTTCATTGGGAATATATTTCTAGATTTTAACAAGGCTGAGGCTAGAATATCTAAAACTGTGCCACTGTTTGCCCCTAACATGCACTTGTGTAACAGGGCACATTGTCTCCAACTGACCTGAGTGTAGAGAGACAACAGCCCCAGTTCATATCATTTCAGTGCGATGGGGACTGCTTTGGGCAAGCCTAAGATCTCCTTCCAGTACTTTGACTCTAAGGCCTCCCATGGATACATTTTGTCCAAGACCCAACCTTCTGTACCATACAGTAACATCGGTACCACTTTCATTTTATAAAAGTCCACAATATGTTTCAAGGACAATTTACCATATTTTGTTATCAGAATTCTAGACTGGGAGATCAGTTGAAGTAACTTATGGTGCCTCATTGCGCACACGTCAACCATACCCTGTGCATTAGTGATTTCGATCCCCAGATATTTATAGTGGGTGACCTTTACCAAATGAATGCCTTGGTTCGACCATGAATGCAGAGGGTAGGCTCTCCTGATTACCGCGGATGGGCTGCACGAAATTACTTGGGATTTACCAACATTAATTATCAGTCTATTTTCAGAAGCATAACCCCCTAACCTTATTAACATATGCTGTAGCCCTTGCGGAGTTTGAGACAGTACAATCAGGTCATCCGCGTAAAGTAGGTAGGGGATATGCTGTTCACCTATTCTAGGGCGATCACCCATACAGTCCATGAATTCATGCCCCAGGTCCATTATAAAAATATTAAACAAAAATGCTGCCAACGCGCAGCCTTGTTTTAGACCCTGATAAGTTGCTATTTCCAGTGACAACTTCTCATCTAAAGTGATCCGAACCCTCATCGATGTGTTAGAATGGAACAAAATAATTAAGGACAATAGGGAGGACGGACACTCATGTGCCTCAAGTTTCCGAAACAGCAAATCACGATCAACTGAGTCAAATGCTGCTTTAAAGTTAATGAAACCCATGTACAGGGGTTGAGATCTTTCAGCCTGCTGTGCTTTGATCAAATTTAGTAACATATGTTTGGGATTTTACCTATACCTTTTACACACCCGGCTTGCAAAAGGTCTACCAATTTTTTTGCCTTCACCCAAGCTTGTAAGTCCCTCAATATTAAGCGATAATACAGCTTTCCAGGAACGTCAAGCAAAGAGATGGGTCTATAACTGTTGGGATCTTGTCTATCTCCTTTTTTATAGATAAGAACAGTTGTCGCTTGCGTACAGGAACAGGGCAATTATTGCGTTACATTTACTGACCTGAATATTTTGAAGAGAACAGCCGCCCACGCTTCTGGGAATTTTTTAAAATCGAAGTTAGACAGTCCATCGGGCCCTTCGAATTAGAGGCAGAATTAATCAAAAATAAAATATCTTTGGCATCAAATTTTAGATGACAAGGCTCATGGGATCTAGAGTATTGACAAAGAATCGTGGGGGATGGACGAGCATAAAGCTGAGAGAAGTGTGCGATCCACTTCTGCGTTTGCACTGTATTCCCCTGCAGGCTTATCTGCGAGCCAGTGGTGGAGTGATTTATGGTCATCCAGATTTTGGATATGTTCTTCTGAGCTAACATTTTCAACATGTTTTCACCATCCACTTGGAACAGAGTTGCACGTTGGCCTCTCACCCAGTTTCTATATACAGTTTTCAATTTAGAGGAGAGAATGTTCCTATTCAACAAGGGTTCATTTTGTACCGCTCTAAGGTCAACGCAGAATTTTGCTTTCCATTCTTTTACCTCTTTATTGAAAACATGAAGATGTAGTGAAGGTTGCTTACTCTTACTACCATTATGATTTTGTTAGTTAAGGTTTTTTTAAAAAAAAGGTTCTCCCATTCCTTCCCATACTTTCCAGGTCACTGAAAACAGTGAAAGTTTTCATGAAGATTTAAGAAGAGTATGCTCTTCTACCTTAAATTGATATCAACATCAGTTGAAAATTCGAAATGATAAGTAGTTAGCAACCAACTCTCTGCAACAGGGGATGTATAAGACAAGTGCTTATTGAATACAGCCATGGAACCTTTCTTCTTGAAGTTTTAAGACATTGGTGCAGCTCGGGTACACTGGGGGCACAGAGTAAGTAAGGTATAATTCCACAATTGTGTGTTCCTCCCAGCATGCTCAGCATCTGCCATCCAGAGGTTCTGCCACAAGCTAAACAGCTTGAGTATTCTGCAAAAAAAGGAATACGAGTGCAGAGCAAATTTGGCAGAACACTGTTGGAGGCAGCCGCAGTGATTGCAGTACAAGGTGCGGCTTGACATGCAATCCACGTTGAGTGGTTCTTTCCCCAACTGTCTCCAGACTGATGTGACGTTAGCAGTGAAGTACATCAGAGAGAAAGTGAGAGGCGGCATGGCTCAGAGTCGAGGCTGGTAGAGCTAAGAGGCAGACAGAAAGCAGTTTGGCGGTTGGGGTTGATGGTTGGCAAGCCGATCACATCTCCCGAGCGGAATGCTTTTCACAAAGCTTTCGAGCCCCACTGCCTTATTGTCTGTGCATAGAGGGAAAGATAGTGCAAGCCCACATGTTGTTCACTGTGAAGTTACCCAGCGAGAGTGGGTGCGCCCACGCCAGTAATTAACAGCGTACAGGGGAGGAAAAATCTGTGACTATGGTAGTATAAAAACAGGTAGCAAACTCATTTCTGTGGGCACGAGATTACACTGCATAATATTAACAAACACAGAAGGTGGAATGTGAGTGGAGCAAAAGCGACCCAAAAAATGCCAGGTAAATTAAGAACTAGTGCTTCGGACTATAACTTGTGAAACAAAGCCCCATTCAGGACGATCAAGCGATAGAAATGGGAAATGGAGCAAGCAAGATTTTCTGGTAATAAGCTCCCCACGTAAAAACGTAACGAGTCATAAGGCCCCTCAGACAATTGCAGCATTTTTTGCGAGGGGGGATAGACAGACTAAGGAGGTAGACATTACCATAGTGCTAGAGGAGCTTCAACAGGAGGGGCAAACAAGCACAAATAATGAAGAAAACCTAGAATACACACTGACATCAATTGACAATAATAATTACCTGTTAGAACGCTGCTAAGCCTTACAGAAATCTATAGACAATGAGGTAGGACTGGGTAACAACAGAGAGCGAGGGGATAGAAGTAAAGAAAGCACTGTAATTGGATTGGAAAAGTACGAGCACAGCAACCCTCCGATCCCCCAACGGACACACGATGGTTGTCCATATCTCCTCCACTTTTTAGAGAGGACGAAGGCAAAGAAGAAGCCAGCAGTATGGCATACATGATTTCCTCCCATAATGAGGACTATGCCCAATTCATCTCCATTCAGTTTGAAATGAAAGTACTACTGAAAATGAGCAGGAAGATATTGCAAGAAGTCACTTACTTAAAATTGGAATGAGTCAACTTGGAGGAAACAGTCAAAGCCGCGAGAGAAAGGGGGTTAGTTGAGCAAACCAAGGCAAAGCTGAACCAAGTGGTGGAGGTGCCTAGGCTCCATGAGAGCATTCCAGTTCAAGAAGCATTAAAGGTTAGCGTTTATGATGTGGATATGAATGAGACATCGTCAGTTTTCCTCACTAGACACCAAAGATGCCTAATGAAGAGGAGTATTTACAAAATAAAGTAGACCAAAAAGGCACCTGAGCAAAAAAGGAAAAGAATAACCAAGACATAAACAAAACGCCCACCGTACAGAGTGCTGATCTCAAGGAGCCAAGCAAAACTGTAAGAAAAAAATTGAAAAAGAAAGCCAGAGAGGGGCATGGGCTACCAAGTTGCCTAAAAAATGAAAACATGAATAAAGCAACCCCAGATGACACTCTATGAAGTACCAGCAAACAGTATGACCACGACTCTACAGGAAGCTCAATTAATGAAAAAGCAATAGTGGGTAATACATTGGATGTGCAATTAGGGAACAATATTCCGCAAGAACGCAGTAATGACAATGTGCAGCAATATACCACAAAGAAAGAGAATCGTATCACTGGGCATCGGGTTGTCACAGTAAAACACTTTCTACAAGGGTTAACCAAGAGTCACACCCATATCTAATTTTTTGGGAATACTACGAAGAATATACCCCCTGCAAATCCTGGACGCCAAAGTCTTTTAATGTATTGAGCCGGTCCACAATACAAAGTGCCAAATGAGCAGAGTGCTCTGCATCACAGCTGAAGTAGCGGACATGATTCAAGGACAATGAAGCAGGTTCTCAGACTTGGGATACCAACTAGATCCTATTGAAGAACCAGAGGCACCAACTTGTATCCCTACAATGACCCTGGACAACCTCCTGTGCCAGGCTAAAACTGCTGGAGTGACATCAGCAAACAAAAAGGGTGCGGGGTCCATGCGGCAGAAGATGGTAGACATCCTAAAAGGGTTCATGTGATGAACTGGAACAGAAAAAGTAAGGAAGAATTGAAAATGATCCATTCGTACAGGGAACACTCAGGGGTTCTCACATTTGCTAAGCACGAAAGGCTCCTTAAAAGGCCTACTACAAAATGATATGTGTTTACTACAGGAAAGCTGGCTTTCCGAACCTCCTAGTATAGACGGGTATCAAATGTTTCAAACATTGGCAAAAAAAGGTCTTAAATGTCGCCCGTACAGGGGATTGCTAATAGGCGCATAGTGCAACATAAAGGTCACAAAAATGTATAACAGCAAGGAATGCCTGCACCTCTTAGTCTTAAAAGTCAGCTTTTCTTTTAGTTAATTGACCTGGGTTGTTGTTAATGTGTATGACTCCCCAGGGAACAAGCAAACGCTCAAAATAGTGGAAAACATATCTGATACTCGTGGTAAAACGCTAGCTGCTGAGCCCACCTACCACTTCCCCATTGGGGGAGACTTCAGTGCGACATGTAGGTGCCAGGATGAGTGCCTGGCTACAAACTATATAACTAGAACCTGCTGCATGAATAAGAAGATGCACGGGAAAGGAATGCAATGGTGTGACTTGTGGATGGATTAGGGCCATGTAATGATAAATGGTTGAGTTAAGGGTGACTGCTGAGGTCAAAGAACTTGGAGAAATGGTCTTACGATAGCTACCTGTGACTAGTTTTTGTAAGTACTTCAGCTATTGAAAACATCAGAGAACTTAGGGTCTCCGCTATAGATTTTAGTGGCCATGCTGCTCTGACATTAAAGTTAGGTGACCCCGAGTCTCGGGATGAACAGATACAAATAGGGGACCTAGAGGTAAACCCCAGTGGAAATAGGATCCAATGAACAATGAAGCGTATAGACAAGGCTGGAAGGCCCATTTTAGGAATAAAGAATGCCTTTTGAATAAACTACGTGCCATGTCCGCAGATGAAATTCAATTATGGTTGAGAAATCTAACCACAGATTCAGCCTTGCAAAAGTGCTATTATGTACTCAGGGCTGATGGTAATCATAAAAACTGCTATGCCAGAGGAATAAGGATTGCTAAAAGACAGATAGGAAGCGCTGTGAGGAATAACCAGGGCACATCCATGAACCCCCAGAGATACTATAAAGAAGTGAGAGCCATTAACAACAAATATTGAATGTGGGTAAAATGGTGGCATATCTCCCATACAAATGCTCAATGGCAAAATCTATTGTCAGCAACTTTAGCTAAGGACAAATCTTAAGTGACACAAAAAATGCTAAAGCAATACAGTTTACAAACACCATAGGATTGCAAGACAGGGTTAACTATATTGGAGGTGCCTTTAATCTTCCTCACAGTGCCCCATATAGATATTTCCCATCATAAACAGTATTGGACTGGATTTCGATATTATTCTAAGGCAGATTCAGAAATTAAAATTCCAGAGCACCAAGATCAAATGGTTACGCTACCATGGTCCTAAAAAAGGACCCGAATCGATCGTGGTCAGAGATCCTGCTAGTTCTATTCTTAAACGTCTATGTAGAGGGTACAATTCTGGCCTCCTGGAAAAAGTCCCTGCTAGTGCCTATCTTCAAATAAGGAACTCAAAGTGACCCGGTTAATTTTAGACTACTGGCAATGCTAGATGTTACCGGGAAAATCTTCGCCTCCCTGGTGCTGAGAGAATTGACTAATTGGGTCAATTCGAAAAAAATGTTACATCGGTTTGAAACATGCTTTCAACCAGGTTTAGAGACATTCTGCCTCATCTGCCTGATGAAATCCCTGATACTGGAATCTAATAACAAAGGAAACCCATATTTGATGGTCTCTATGGTGGACTTTAAAACTGCACCATGGACACAGTGGACAGGGTTATGCTTTGGTCCAAAATGCTTGGATTAGGCTGCCCCGACCAACTATTTTGCGTGCTGTGCAGGGATTCTATAAGAACACCACATTCCAAGTCAGACTAGACATTAGATGTTCCATCAAGACCCCATTCCAACAAAAAGCGTAGTGAAACAGGGTTTCAGAAACTCTCCTTTTCCTTGATGACCATTAGAGCAAAACAATGATTTGTGGGAAGAGCTAAAGTTTGCTTACTTATGATGGCCTGTGATCCAGGATAAGAATTTACCGACAAGACCGTGTGCCTGGACGTGCCTTAGAAATGACAGCGTGAAGGTGAGGAGTAGAAGACAGTTTCAGTATGTGGGGATATTTGACGAATAATGTTGAAATCCACGTTTTCCAAGAAGTGTTACTTTAGGCTGTAGCTGGCATTCAGCAGTGCCTAAAATAATGTGGATAAAGCCATTGCACCATCAAGCAAGTTTCACTCACCCAGCAAATCAGTGAGCTTCTTTGAAAAATATACAGTCTTGCCATCAAAGCACACTTTTCACATTTGAATAGCTGATGTACCCATTCAAATTAGCCTGCTGCAATGGAATCAATGCTGTGACTGAGCCATGGCAAAACGACTCAAGAAAATCCTGTTCTCACCCATCCAAATCATCCACGAAAACATGTTGATGATAAGCAACCAAAAACGAGGACATTGAACTAGTAGAGTAAATGGCAGTGCCTTGTCGCCTAGGGGTGTTGGCAACAAGCCCTTAACGTGGGCCTTGAATCTAGTTATGTCCCCACTCATTACTTTGACCCCAAGAAGAATGTTTTCATAAAGAATGTGTTTGTGTTTGTGTTTCCTTTCATTTTGATGTATTGCCTATTTTATGCCACCCTTCATTTAATTTTCCAATCACTCATCCCTCTTATTTTAGATATCTAGTGTTGTTTGTTCACCTGCAGGGCGGCGGTGCTCTTATATATTAATACATAGTACTTTGCCAACTGTACTGTACAAATATTGCTATACCCCTTCTCTAGGAGTTGTGCGCCCAAAAAGATGGCTGCCCAATCTGCCATGCATGTTGTCAGTGGTGGAACAGAGATCTCACTCCTAAAACATGTCACTGGGCCCCACAACATGTGAAGATGGAGTACCGAAGGAAAATCAGTGCTTTGCTAAAGGAAACCCCAAAATCTTGCTTTAAATCACAGTTTCTTTGTTGCTGAAACTGCAGAATGCCGGTACAAAACACCCTCAAACATCCAAAATTCTTGCTGGATCCTACCATTCACTTAGTGTAAGAAACCATTGTGAACTTGCAATGTCCTGAAAAGCTGAAGGCATCAAGGGATTTCCACAGCAAAAGTGGCTTGTCTGTGGATCTGTCAAAATCTGCATGCAGTACCCTCGACCGCCTGAATGACAGCTGTCAAGAGCCGGCCCGATGAAACTTTAAACATGTATATAAACTGAAATCAAATGTTTGCAATCTAAGAGGCCTGTTACTGAGAGTAACCTATGTTGTAATTGTTTTGATCCCATGGTTTAAAACCTTGAATAAGTATTCAAGCTGCTATTTCGAAATCACAAGTTTGTTTTATGCTAAGGAAACATTCAACAGAATTAACAATTAAATCAAGCCTGGCTAAAAGCTACCAAACTGGAATATCTGGTTTCTCCCCAGAAGGATGGCCTTTCCCCCCACCAGGATATCACACCAGAGTGTTAATTATAGGGTTTGGAAAGAACTTGGTCTACAGAGGCAAAAGGGAACAATGAACAGCTGACAGTAAGGAAATGCGGGGTGTGAGGACAGTCGTAAATGGCCTCTGCCAAGAGCAAACAAGGAGGAGACTGCTTCTGAACTGCAGGAAGACAGAAGGAGGCGCCGACAAACAACCATCTGTGGCTGAACCTTCACAAAGAACACTTTTGTGAATCTAAATTTTGGCTGCACGTTTCAAGAGGTGGCAAAATCGTGTGACATGTTCTGGAAAGAAACGGCAGAAAATGTGATTTTACACAAAATGTATTGCTGCTAGAAGTAAACAACATTATACACTTATACCCATGTTAAACGGGCACACTTGTAGAAATTTGCTTATAAATTGGACATTGTGTTCCTGATGAAATGGACAAAATTCTGTGAAAAGTCGAGAAAAGATCCCACTGCTACATGGTTTGCAGGGATAGCTGCTATATAAAATATGTAATCTGTATATGTGATTGTTATAAAGGTTGCACATGTGTAAATATGTATGGTGCCAAAAGTAGATGTTGTGTTCAAGGGGCCTGGCTTGGATCCTCAGCCTCATGAACCCACACCATAAAGGTGACACACTGTTTTTCTCCTCCTATCAAGGCAGAGAGGAGACTCTGACCAATCCCTGTCAAAGGGGCAAGCTTATGCTAAACCAGCACACACACCCTTTATCATAGCATAAATAGATAGAGCAGAGGGTAGCTAAAGACAGACAGATTCACCTACTATCCGAATGCTGGCGGAGCACCCTGCTGCAGAACTTTCCATCTTCCTTGCTCCAGACTCCAGAAAATTGGCAAAGCAGAACCTATTGCAAAGCTGAACCACTTTCAGCTAGGCCTCCATTTCCAGAACCAGAACCAACCCCATAAACCTAAGGGGAATCATCAACATACAGCCAGGCAGCGCTGTACTGCTTGCCTGCTGAAATAATGATCATCAGAACCAAAAAGGGCAGAATCAGTCCAGTCCTCTGCCGTGCTGTGACCAGAGTGCCTTGCAGATCCGATCCCATCCTGTCCCGTGCTGTGACCAGAGCACCTTGCTGATTGCAGATCCAATCTGATGTGCCCAGCTGTCTGTCCTAAAACCAGATCCCGTTGACGGACCAGAATCCTGACAGTTCTGTTTAAAAACATATCTAGTGAGTATCTATAGAATGAACTGTGTCACTAGCCTATGTACCTTGCTTAGTTAATCCCTATCTTAAACCCATACTATCTTATATTCAGAACCTGCATTGTTAGGAGTACTTTTGAATTGTCCGAACTCTCCATCCAATCCCTCTTATCTTCCTCCTGTGCTGTTATTGTTAAAACTATCTTTCTGCTGATCTTTTCTCATCTGAAGAAGGCGGGACCACTGCAGGCAGTCATTCTGATCAAGTGGCTGTGTTCTTCTGTGGTATTCGTTTTGTTCATAGTCATCCTCTAGTGTAAGAAATCCTTTTTGTCATTTTAAAAGCGCATTCCCGTTTCCATTCTTGCACCTATCGCGAAAAAACAACCTCTACTAAAACGTCCATAACTCCCTCAGTTATTGTACTAGAAACAAAATGTGACCTTCTGCTTGTATCTAACATCCACAGCTTTAAATCACATCTAAAATTGCATCCCAAATCCATACAGTTTCCCCGTTATCGCGATTACCATGCAGTGAAAAGTTTGCAGCGAATTTCATTTTGGGAAATTCTGACACATGGAAAACAGCTTTTGATTGCTCCTGACTTGGATTTTAGGATTTCAAATTGTTTCTTGGTATTGAATCATTGCTTGTGTTTGTGTGCAACCATCCTAAGCAGCTCCCATAAGAATTGATAGGAATTTTAGCAATTTTGATCATATTAGTGTTTTTGCCCAATCCATTCTCAAGATAACTTTAAAAGCCATTCAGACAGCTTGACAGTCAATTCTGTTTTCTCTGGTGTTTGCTGGGGGGAAGTGGGATTGATATTTTGTTTGAATTATTCCATTCCTGAGTACCTGCTCTCTCTTCCTATCTCTTAACATTACTATTGGGGGCTTGGGGGGTGTGCAGGGGGAACCTTTAACAACAGTGCTATTTGATCTGAACACACACACAAAAGTATTATTTCTGTGCTGAATTGTTTTGCTCACTATTACTCTTACTCCTTGTGTATTAAAGAGATTATTCTGTGTTACATCACACCATTGGTGATTATTGTGTACCCATTAAAACATAGTGTGATTAAATTGTAAATACATAAATAAATATTTAACTATGCAAACCAGCCTGATTCCTGGTTCAGTGTGACAGGGGGTGTTCCAGGAGAGGGGCGTGATATGAGTGATATATTGTTCATAATAAAGAACTTTTAGACAAACCTAAATAAGGATTTCAGTTGTGCATTACACGCTAGGCGTTGACTTGGGTGTGTGCTGGATTGAAATCACTTACAGCTTGGGGGCTTGTCATGAGATCCTGAATTAGACATACCACTTGTGACAGTGTAACAAAGTGTGCTAACTGATGGGGTACATACACCTTGTTGGGCTACCATACTGTGCTATACTGTAAAAACACCCTTCAATAGAAATATCTAAAGGAGTTGGGCCTGTTTTGCAAAAATAAAATAACCCTGAGATAAGTCAGAAGGAAATTGATATTTCCGGAATGGCGACCCCAGTGGAAATCAATATGGCAAAAGACCAACTACTGCACAAGTTGTTTGTCAGGGGTGAATGGGTAGAGCAGGATGAGAATGTCTGACTGCAAGAAATCAAAAAACAGGTCACTGCCATAGAAATAGATACATGGCAGGACCAGGGTCCATTACAATAGGCACTTAGTGAATTGTACATGGCCCCAAAAGTAAAAGAAGAGCAATGTAAAATTGCCAAAATAGCGGTTTACCTATACCTCCACATTGGAGTAATACTGAAAAATAGGCCGAAAACCTAGATCTGGCAAAGAGGCAAGTACAATCCCTAGAAAAAAATCCAAACTGATCTGGACTCTGCAGAGCAAAGGCTATAAAAGAGTCACGATTCAGAGAGAGAAACCAGACAGTACCTGACAAAATTAAAGGAAGATCTGGATCTCCTGCAGCAAGAGAAGGAAGAGCAAGATACCAAATTACTGGCACTGCAAAAAGAGTGTCAAGAAAGGTTGGACTATTTAAAACAGAGCCAACAAAAACTGGTGCAACAATTAACATTTAACAGAGAATGTGCACAACAACTCCACGTCTTACAAGACCAGATTGTTAAGAAAGGAAGAAGGCCTTGCCTATGGCAAGAGGTAAAGTGCACAGAATTGCACAGGGAACAACTTAGGATCTAACAACGTGCATAACATACCCAAGGCTTGTGTATGTATAACCCAGGAGTGCAAATAAAGTATTACCAATATACAATAAAGGAATGTAGGGTAAACACTTAAGACCTCCTTATAACTGAAAGGAAAGTCTGCAAACTCTTTACCCACTATGCTCTTACAGATACTGACAGCGCTAAACCCACGTAGTGGGCAAGCAAGTACAGATTCTGTGAACTGACACTCTGTAAAATACTGAATAAGGAACATTCAAACAGTACTCACGAGGACCGGAAAGACCACTAGAATGTCAGTAATATCATGAACCCTGTAGATCAAACAGGAACCCAGAAGGCTGTAAAAGCAAAGGGTTAAAGATAACAAAATACATAAAACCTTAGTCAGGGGAAAGTATGAATTGTGATGTTAACTTGTGAGGAAAACAAAAGGGCTTGTGTATGTATAACCCAGGAGTGCAAATAAAGTATTACCAATATACAATAAAGGAATGTAGGGTAAACACTTAAGACCTCCTTATAACTGAAAGGAAAGTCTGCAAACTCTTTACCCACTATGCTCTTACAGATACTGACAGCGCTAAACCCACGTAGTGGGCAAGCAAGTACAGATTCTGTGAAATGACACTCTGTAAAATACTGAATAAGGAACATTCAAACAGTACTCACGAGGACCGGAAAGACCACTAGAATGTCAGTAATATCATGAACCCTGTAGATCAAACAGGAACCCAGAAGGCTGTAAAAGCAAAGGGTTAAAGATAACAAAATACATAAAACCTTAGTCAGGGGAAAGTATGAATTGTGATGTTAACTTGTGAGGAAAACAAAAGGGGATACACACTGGAACATGTTACAACAACACCCACACCTAATATTCGATGGAAAGTAAATGCAGAGGTGCAATGGAAAATATGGAATGGACTCTGAATGAAGTAGGATCAGGAACAGGGGAAACGCTATTACAAAAGGAAACCTATCCCACCCAACCAAGGGAAAAAGGTAGTAAATAAATAATACTAAGGTAAGATTAATGCATCAAGCTTTTCAGTAACCAGGACAGCATAAAGAGACAGAACGCACCGGAAACCTGGGCTGCAACTAAGAGTTAAGCACAGAGAAAGGCTGTCTGCAGACAGAGGAAGACAGAAAGGGAAATTCAGAAAGCATAAATCAATTAGCACATAATCCGAAATCCAGGGCAGAGGAACAAGATACAGGAGCTAAGGAACTGGGCACAAAAGCTAGGGACTGGAACTAGGTACAAGGCACAGAAACCAGGAACAAGGAACAAGGAACAGGAGACTAGTCACAACAGGAACACTGCTACAATGACCAGCGCCGGACTGAAGCAAACTGAGGCTTTTAAAGCTGCTAAACGAGCACACCCCTCAGGCGTGCCGCCTGCTGCACCTGCAGCCACAGGTGTTGCCTATCCTCCACCCAGCCTTGTGCTGCAAGGGAGGAGACGAAGCAGTGAGCCAGGCATTCTGGGAAGCAGGAGGTGAAGCAGTGAGCCAAGGCATTCTGGGAAACATAGTCATTTGATTTAAGTAACATGCTGGCTGCCAGAGAGGAGATGAAGCAGTGAGCCAGGCATTCTGGGAAGCAGGAGGTGAAGCAGTGAGCCAAGGCATTCCGGGAAACATAGTCATTTGATTTAAGTAACATGCTGGCTGCCAAACACCTGGAATGGATCCGGAAGGGAAGTAACTTGGATTATAAGGGTTTAACGTTCCCAATTCATCAGAACACTGTAGCATAGGGTTCGAAGGAAATGTCCAGTAGGGAATAAACCCCAAAACATGCCCCCAAATGGCGGGAACGGGAGCGAAGGGAGCGAGCCGTGACACTACACCCCCTCCCACGGCCAACTCCAGGCGGCCGTTACTCGCACAAAACGTCCTCTTTCCACGACAGGAGCGCTTCGTCTTCAGAAGTGGCACTGACGGAGACGATGACCCACGGGCAGAAGCAGAAGGACTGGAGTGAATAGAATCAGGCCGCAGTCTATAAGAGCCATAGGCAGGTTTTCGGTGAGGAAGAGACTCATGGATCGAAGAAAGGCATGAAGGACTTGCAGGACCTGAAACAGATTTGGAAGGTCCAGGAAGCTCAGTCTCTGGAAGCGAACACTTATACCACATTGAGGAGGGAGGCAGGCTGGTGCGACATGCTTTGGACAATGATTGATGCTCTGGTAGCCCCCCTGCTGTGAGCGGACACACAGGAGGTGAGAAATCAGCAGGTTTCAGGAAACGTTCATGTTCAGACAAAGAAGGTGGCGGCCGAGGTAGAGGTTCGGATCTTCTCCCATCATCCATTTGAGTAAAGGCCTGTGGTTGAGGGTGACCAAGGTTCGACTGCATCTGTCCCACGCCTTGGGGACCTGGAAGTCCAATGGGTTGTACGAGGTTGGCACTCCTGATGTCAGTCACGTAGCCACCTTGTTGCTCATGGAACACAACCGCAGGAACGTTTGGCATACCGATAGGAGTGATAGACGCAGTACGTGGCACATCAGGCACATTCGCAGCAGGAGTAATAACGGGCACATTTTGAACTGCAGCAGTAATGTCCTTCCTTTGGCTGCTAGCACCCGAATGGTGCAGCAGTTGGGGGGCCGTGCCCGTCCCTTCCTTCAGGCTCATGTGTGATCCGGCAACAAAAAGGCTGTCAAACGGCTGATCCAAACCGGTCCCCAAATGTGAACCGTCCAGCCCGTTATCCTGGTTGGCTACTTGTTCGATGTCTGGGCCATGGCAGATGGTATCCGTCTCCCAATTGTAACACTCCAGGCAAGACCAACGGCCTTGTATGTAAGACCCTCCCGAGTCGTGATCCAGCTTGATGTTTCTGGCAGAAGATTCAGACTCAGATCTAGCATATGCGGGAGGTGCTGATTCTACAGTCAAGCAGTTGGGAGTATTAACTTGTGTAAGAGGCAGGCCTTCTGGTGATCCTCCTGAAGCATAAGAAGGGCAGATTGGACGTTCTTCCGTAAATGGTTGTGATTTAGGAGGTAGCTCTGAAGTAGATGAATCTGCAACACGATCAAACAGAGCAGACAGGTGCACCTCCGATGTTGGCAGCGAGGCTGAACAGGATACAGGTTTTTCATGAGCTGGAGCCAAACTAGCAGTAGGCTCAGGGACCGAAGACAGGCACTCAGGATGTGCTACCGGAGGCTCCGTGGCTAAAGGATAATCTGCTGGATGAGTCACTGTAGCCGAAAACAGGCATGCCAGAGGAAATTCAGAGGCTGAGGGCATGCAAGCTGGAGCCGTCACGTTAGCTGATGACAAACTTGTCAAAGTCTTTGACTCTGACCACGTACATGGTGAAGGCTCTTGAGTGATTGGCAGACATAGCAATTGTTCATTGATTGAAGACACGTTAGACAAAGATGACTGCAGAGCCGTGGACTGGATAATCGAAGAGTCAATGGTTGTAGGAGGACAAACAGAAGTCCCAGAAGTCAACAAACACATTTGTGGCTCAGGAATGGAATGCACCTCTAGGGCGGTTGACTCCTTGGCACCAATAACAAAAGACTGAGCTGTAACCATGCCGTCCCTCTCCTTAGTGGATGACACAGAGTCTCTTCCTTTGTAAGAATCAAATTCAACCAGAGGGATCACCGTAGTAAAGTCTCTGTTAATCAGGATTTCGTCGAATGTCCATTCCTTTGTCTCAACTTCTGAAGGTGGCAGATTATCAATCAACAGTTCAGGAATCGCCTGCCGGGTCTTTGTTTTAGTATACTGTGGAATGAGTTCATCAAAACAAGAATTATGTACTGTCTTTGATTGTTCATTGTGACATAATTTGGCAGAAGAAGGAATGAACACAGAGGTAGCATCGTTTTCCACATCAGCTTGAATGTTTACTTCAGTCTCAGCAGCTAGATCAAGGGCAGAACCTAAGCCTACGGTAGTGACTGATTCTGTGTATGCCACCATTGTGGATAATGTTTGGGAACCAGAAGCATGTATGTGTTCAAACTCTGAATTATGACTGACTGCTACAGAGGAAATCTTAGGTAAAGGAGTGACTTGTAAATCCTCAACTGATAGCAATTCCTGACAAACGGTAGAACAATTGTCAGAGTCTGTGCTCTGAATAAGTGCTGTGCAAGAAAGAGGACTTTCACTTCCAATAGATTTTTCATATTGACAAGTATCATGACCTACTAAAACCCCCTCACTCAGAGATTGAACAGTCTTCACTTCATCAACGGATAAAGTTTGAGGTGTAGTCAGAAAAAATCGTAAAGTTTTATTCTCCTCTAATAAACTGATGTATTCGCGTTTTAACTCCTCAAATTCAGCTTTTAGCATGCCCAGGCTTAACTGTACATCCCTATCAGTAGGCACAAGGGAAGGCATGGTGACATCAGGGCTGGATCCTACCCTAGTCATACGGATGTTTACTGATTGTACATTGTCATTTACTGCTTGCAAGTCTTGTGATCTATACTCTCTCCTACCGACTTGGTCTGTGTTACCCTCAAGTAAACTACTGACATCAGACCTCTTGACATTAGGGACTACAGTAAGAACTTGTGCAGAGGAGTAAGCAGTTGACTGAGGGCTGAAAACTGAAGATATGTAATGAACCCCTTCATTCTTTATGTTTGAATCATGAAACTGTTCAATCTGAGGTAAAGCACAACCGGAATCATGGGGTTCAACAACAGATGTACTCGTATTTAGTAAATCTAACAGTGTTTTATTTTCCGCTGCTAAGGCTTGTGCGGACATATCTGGATCAAAATTAAAGACAGAACTAGGATCAGGCAATGTACGATGGGCCATCCTATGGAAAAAATACTCAGCACGTAAATACCCATTTGTATCAAGGAGTTCCTTTAAGTCAGGATCAATGATTTGATTGTCACAGGAAGACTTAGGGGAAACCTTCTGTACTAACTTGTTAGTGACCTTGCTGCCTTTCTTTCTTAAACTGGCCCTATTCAGACGGGAATAAAGGCTGGTCATTCTGTTAAGAAAGGAAGAAGGCCTTGCCTATGGCAAGAGGTAAAGTGCACAGGATTGCACAGGGAACAACTTTGGATCTAACAACGTGCATAAAATACCCAAGGCTTGTGTATGTATAACCCAGGAGTGCAAATAAAGTATTACCAATATACAATAAAGGAATGTAGGGTAAACACTTAAGACCTCCTTATAACTGAAAGGAAAGTCTGCAAACTCTTTACCCACTATGCTCTTACAGATACTGACAGCGCTAAACCCACGTAGCGGGCAAGCAAGTACAGATTCTGTGAACTGACACTCTGTAAAATACTGAATAAGGAACATTCAAACAGTACTCACGAGGACCGGAAAGACCACTAGAATGTCAGTAATATCATGAACCCTGTAGATCAAACAGGAACCCAGAAGGCTGTAAAAGCAAAGGGTTAAAGATAACAAAATACATAAAACCTTAGTCAGGGGAAAGTATGAATTGTGATGTTAACTTGTGAGGAAAACAAAACGGGATACACACTGGAACATGTTACAACAACACCCACACCTAATATTCGATGGAAAGTAAATGCAGAGGTGCAATGGAAAATATGGAATGGACTCTGAATGAAGTAGGATCAGGAACAGGGGAAACGCTATTACAAAAGGAAACCTATCCCACCCAACCAAGGGAAAAAGGTAGTAAATAAATAATACTAAGGTAAGATTAATGCATCAAGCTTTTCAGTAACCAGGACAGCATAAAGAGACAGAACGCACCGAAAACCTGGGCTGCAACTAAGAGTTAAGCACAGAGAAAGGCTGTCTGCAGACAGAGGAAGACAGAAAGGGAAATTCAGAAAGCATAAATCAATTAGCACATAATCCGAAATCCAGGGCAGAGGAACAAGATACAGGAGCTAAGGAACTGGGCACAAAAGCTAGGGACTGGAACTAGGTACAAGGCACAGAAACCAGGAACCAGGAACAAGGAACAGGAGACTAGTCACAACAGGAACACTGCTACAATGACCAGCGCCGGACTGAAGCAAACTGAGGCTTTTAAAGCTGCTAAACGAGCACACCCCTCAGGCGTGCCGCCTGCTGCACCTGCAGCCACAGGTGTTGCCTATCCTCCACCCAGCCTTGTGCTGCAAGGGAGGAGACGAAGCAGTGAACCAGGCATTCTGGGAAGCAGGAGGTGAAGCAGTGAGCCAAGGCATTCTGGGAAACATAGTCATTTGATTTAAGTAACATGCTGGCTGCCAGAGAGGAGATGAAGCAGTGAGCCAGGCATTCTGGGAAGCAGGGGGTGAAGCAGTGAGCCAAGGCATTCCGGGAAACATAGTCATTTGATTTAAGTAACATGCTGGCTGCCAAAAACCTGGAATGGATCCGGAAGGGAAGTAACTTGGATTATAAGGGTTTAACGTTCCCAATTCATCAGAACACTGTAGCATAGGGTTCGAAGGAAATGTCTAGTAGGGAATAAACCCCAAAACATGCCCCCAAGTGGCGGGAACGGGAGCGAAGGGAGCGAGCCGTGACACAGATAGACCAAGTAAAAGAGGAAAATAACAAATTGATTATCAAAGACCTTGAATCCCAAACAGCGTTTGATGAAGAGCGCCAGAAAGCTGGGACCTTTAAAAAACAAAGGGATGACCTGGCTGCATAGAGGGGTACTCTAATTCAGGAAAGTGACACCTTAGGCTAGGAAGTCAGCCATTTAAAAACCAAGGTTGAAGAAAATCACCTGGCCCTTTAGGGACTGGGTGAACTCAAAATGGACTATGAAAAGCTGTGATGCTCTGGCAAAGAATGACCAAGCCAGAAAGGACACGACTCAGGAGGTGAGTCTCCTGCAGCAATAATTGGCCCAATACTTCCAAAGCAGGCATGAAGCACAGAGAGACAATGAGGATCTCTGTGAGAAAAATTATAGGTTCTATAGACAAATAACCATGCAAGAACAACTAATAGAGACTAGTAAGGCCTTAATAGAAGAACACAAGGCTCAGATTCTTGCATGCCATCAGAGAGTAGGGGCTGAGAGAGATGAGATTAGATGAGAGAGGGAAACTCCTGAGCTCAACCTCAGGAACCCTGGGACCAGAGACTTTAATCTATTCAATTCCATGGACTCTGCCACCCCCATGTCCACTGCCTTACATGAACCAAGGGCCACGGGGATGGTAGACTTCAACCCAATAGGGAATATGGGGCTAATAGGTCAGTGCCTCCCAGAAATGGATGGGTGGGCATCAATGTACAGGTTCCCAAGTGCTAGGGCCATCTTCTCTGATCAGGGATACTCCAGTGAGGGGAGAATCAGAGAAATGGATCCTCAGAAATATAACTCATGAGATCAGGCAGTGAAATTTGGTGGGGAATTCCATGGGATTAGGCCCACTAAGAGCATACTAAAAACCTCTTCCTCGCTAGGACAGTGGGGGGGTACTCAGCCAATCTGGGGAGCAAGGAAGAGTCAGAAGACACTTCTGAGTGCCACAGGACCCAAGGAACTATGCCCCCACATTCTGCCAGCCATTCCCAAGCTCGCAGAATCCGAGAGAGTCTAGACGACCAGACAGCCACCTCTGGTAGCAGTGCCTCTGATTCAGTGGATGAGTGGAACAGGGTGACAAGCACTAAAAAGGCTAACAAAGTTAAGAGGGCTTTACTCAAGGATCCCCTGAAACAAATAAAAGCTATTAGGAGCGTCATCACGCCCTACCACAAAAATGCCAAATATTTGGTTTGGGAGCACCTTGAACTATTTGAGCAGATGATGGAATCTTTCCATCTGAAGGACAGCCAAAGCTGTATTCAGTATGAAAAGTGGACATTTTCTCCTGAGTACTCCAGCTTCTTTGCGGGGCTGGAGGATCAGAACCATTCCAGATGGTCCACTTATAGGGTGGCCATGCTGAAACATTTTTCCATTCATAGGAACCCTCAAGAGACTCGCAAGGCAGCCTACAACTTACAATGTGGGGAAGATCAGGCCCCACATGAATTTGTTCAGGAATTGAAACATGCCTTTGCGCAGACCACTAGAAGGGTGCGCACTGACAGTAAGGAATTTGTGAACACCTTCTTTCATGCTCTCCCTAAGTATATTATAGCTAGTGAGGGACTTTCATGACAAAAGATCACTAGACTGGGCCATTGAACAAGCTACGGGCATCTATGAAGTACAGAAGCCATTGGAAAGTAAAAATATGAACAAGAACCCCAAACCAACCAACACCCCTGCTGCTGCTAAAGTGGCGGAGGTGAAGGTAGTCCCCATTTCACATCTGGATATGGCGGGGCCTAAGAACCTTCCTGTGCAGAATCCAACCAACCCCAGACCCAGAAGGCCCATGGGGCAATCCCAAACAGGGAGCCAGGGAGGTAACCCCACAAATAGGACCCCTAACTCCCCTGACTACATCAGCCCATGCTACAAGGGAAATAGACCCATCCTTGGCAATGTGTGGACTCCTCCAGGCCAAGCGGGGGGAAGGTATCGAACCAGACACCTGGAAACCCAGGAAACTTCCCTCCTCACTTTCCCCAAGAGGGCAGTAATCCCCCAAATGCCAGACCAAATTTCTTTCCCCGGTACCCGCCAAACATCAACCCCCAAAACAACCCATCCTTCTTTCCCCACTTTTCTGAGCCCAAACAACCCAATCCGGGTGAGGGGAGGCCAAGGGTGGAGGGGTACCCAAACTTTCCTAACCAGGGGTATTTTGCAAGAAGGGATAGCTACCCCTACCGGGATCAACACAGGGTAGACCTAAGGACCCTGTACCAGCCAGAGCGGGTGTCCCAACTAGAGAGCCAGGTCCAGAACATGCCACAGGATCTGGGTCGCATGCTGAGGGCTCAACAGAACCCTCAGATGAGCATGGCGGCTCAGAACTCCTCAAATCCAGGGTCTGGTGCTCCAGAACAATGACGGGGGAAGAACCTCGACAACCCACCGGTTCCCAGGGAGGTGGCACGAGGGGAAGAGGGGTGTAAAGCCTTAGGGGAAGGTTCCTTCCCCACTTGTGAAAAGCCCCTGGATACCCAGGAACTGGAAATCAAATCTCCTGCCCCAAAAAGTCTGCAACCCAAGGGGCAGAAGGTGGGCAGGAGAAATAAAGAGCCCAAAAAGACCCATTTTGTGGAGGAGGTGCACATCTTCCAGTTTGAAGGAGTGGGGTCCTCAGAGGATTCTGGGGAAAGGATCTTCTCCTTCAGGGATGGGGGAACTCGTCCTAAAGAAAAATGGGCCCCAAAGGATCCAAATCCAGACTGGGTAGATGTGGGGACTGAGTTAAAACTGCCCATCATCAGTACCCAGAATGACCAGCACTAAAATCCCTTGGTGCAAACCCATTCTGGTGACTGCCTCCAAAAAGGGGGGGCAGCAAGAATCAGAACCAGGGGAACCGAAAACTTCCCCCATATCTAGCTGTCACCTTTTTCTTACAGGTTCCCATGGTCCGAAACAGAATCCTGCCCAAATAACCTCTCTGTCGGTATCCAAAACGAGGAAATTAACCCACCAGTTGGCCAAAAATGTGTATTATCTTTGCCCCCTTGAGGTAAAGGAGGGAAGAATTCATGCCCCGGTCCAAATACAGGGGCAATGTAGAATTTTGGCACTGGTGGACACTGGATCCCAAGCTACCCTTCTGTCAAAAAGGGCTTTTGATCAGCTGAATTCGGGAAGGGGGGAGAAATACCTAATTCCTCTCACCCCTCTTCCTGGACAACTTCAGAACTTCGATGGGAAGGAAATTCCTGTCGAGGGGAGTGAGGATTTAGACATTAAAATTGGGCAACACAGGGGAAGCACCCGGTCCAGAGGGCACACCATGTTTACTAGGGAATGACATCCAGCGTAGATTGACTTCCATCATAGATTGTGTAAACAAGGTCCTCTGGAGCCAGACTAACCGACCAATAAAATTGAAACAGAGTGTCAACCATGTTAGTTTAAATGGCACATGCCACATGTTTGAACAAAAACTTCACCAAATTGAACTTCACTTCCAGAATAATCAAATCCCAGATGTGACAATAATTGCAGTAGGACAACAAACTGGTGATGGGGAGTCCTCTCTATTTCTGAAAATCAACCATCCTTCCAGTCTAAGTTGGCATTCTACACTGGAAGGAAACACTCTGAAATTCTATACAAATTAACAATCAGAAAATCCCATTCCTATAGTCCAAAAAGATAAGAAATCAGCGCAAATCTTGGCTGATATTCAGAAAATTGGAGAGCAGTAGATCATCCCTATTCAGTTAAATGAGGGGAAAGACTCTGTTCTCACCCGAGTATGTGTGAACAACGGTAAGAGCTTCATCGGCGAGGCCATGTTCTGAAAACTCCCAAAAGATCCAGCCATCCCCACATTTAAACTGTTAGACAAATGGTAAATGGACCTGGGAACACCCAATTCCAAACATCTCCTGCCTAGCAGGTGTATGCCCAAAATTTCCATAGGCAACAAGAGCATAGTCCATAATTGTTGGGTCATGCGAGATGTCCCTGCTGCATTTTATTTAGGCAGTGACATTCTCAATCGCTTTGCCATTAGTTTGGACCTAATAAACTTCAAAGCTTGGTCCCGATTAGCGGGTAATCCCATGGACCATGGATGACCCAGAGAAAGCATTTTGGTCAGCTCAACTACTGCCATATGCAGTTGAAATTCAGATTGGAGAGGTCCAGAACGGACCTGACAATTCTCACTGGAAGTAAACATTAAAAGAGGACAGAAACTGAAAAATCCTCACGCCTATGTTCATCTTAACACTCATTTCCAACAACAAGGTTTAGGGGTAACCCCAACACCACTAGTCAACATAGAGCACAACACCATTCTAATAGATGTGGATAACAGTGGCCTAAAGAGTATCACTCTGGGCGCAGGCACCATTATTAGAATGGCGGTTGATGATTGACATTTATCCATACATTTAGGTAATGAACTGTTAGGACCAATCCCCAGGGAATGTTTTGACAGTGATAGCGATGATGACACAATACCAGACAGGATCTTCACCCGGCATAGGGGACATTTCCTGGTGTACTCTTCCTGCCCTTATGGTAAGGAAGATGTGACCTGTGACTTCAGGCGGGATGAGGTGATCTTTCAAGTCCACAAGGACTGCCTCCCCCACTTGAAGCCATCAGTCCAAATCAGCACTCTGACCAGGGACTTCTCCACCCAGCTGGAGGAGGCCGCTGAGATAGCCAAACTGGAAGTCTTTCAAGGCTTCAGGTAGATGGTTGAAGAGAGAGTCAACCTAGCTGATGCCTGCAAGACTCTGAAGCAAAAGCAAAAATTGAAGCAAGTTTTCTTAGATTTTCAAGATCTCTTTGCAGTGGACTCATATGACTGTGGGTGCACCTTCATCCACACAACAACAATTCCCACGGACCTTGGCATGACTCCAGTGTTTGTGAAGCAATATCGCTTGCCTCTCACATCAGTGGAGTCCCTTACTGAAATAATTAAGAACCTTGAGTCCCGTGGGATAATTTGTCCAGTCTACAGCACCTTCAATAATCCGGTGCTGGGGATTTTGAAGCCAAATGGCCAGTGGAGTTTCTGTGCTGACCTAATGGAGCTCAACAAATGGGTTCATACTTCCCAATGGCCTCTTCAATTCATAGACCAAGGGCTGGCCCAGATCCAGGGGTCAAAGGTATTCACTGCCATTGACCTGACCAATGGGTACTGGACTGTACCTGTCAGTAGGGAGGACCAATACAAGCTGGCCTTTACCTTCGGGAGGCAGCAGTACACTTGGGCCCGGACTCCCATCAGATACATCAGCTCCAGCAATTAATTTAACATCTTCCTACATAAGGCCATGACCGACCTGGGTGAAAGGGGTAACCTGGCCTATGTAGATGATGTTCTACTCAAAAGCTCAACTGTGGAGGAACACATAGCAGAGATCCATTACGTTCTGACACAGCTGAGGGCTGCCGGAGAAATACTCTCCTTTCAAAAGGCACAGTGGTGCAGAACCTGCGTCAATTTCTTGGGCCATGAGATAACTCCTCAGGGTCTCTGTCCAGAAGGAAAGAAAGTAGAAGCCCTCCAGAAAATATAGAAGCCAAAACTCTGCGGGAACTAAGGAGCCTCCTTGGACTAACTAATTACAGCAGAAAGTTCATTGAGGATTACGCGGAGATCACAAGACCCCTGATCCATCTTTTGAAGGGGGGGTCAAGTGGGAGTGGGGTCCCGAAAAAGCCGAGGCAGTAAGACAACTCAAAAGAAGCCTCTCACAAGCGCCTTGCCTAGCTTACCCTGTCAAAAACAAGGAGTTCTTCTTGTGGACAGTGTTCTCAAATACATGCTTGACTGCAGTATTATATCAAAAGCATGATAAGGTCAATAAACTAATCTCCTATGCAAGTAAAACTTTATCCTCTGTGGAGGAAAAATTCAATGATTGTGAGAAGGCACTCCTGTGGGCATTGAAGAATTACCACCCATTTATCCAGGGGGAACACATCATAGTGGAAACTCCACACCAACCTTTGCAATATCTTCAAAGTGACAGGATCCGGGCCGGAAATGTGAGTAATTCCCGAATTACTTCCTGGATTCTGTCAATGCAAGGCTTTCCTGTGGAGGTCAGATATGGCCAAAACAAGAAGAGTCCCCTCATGCAAGGTCTGGCTGACTTGCATGATTGTGCCAGAGAAAACTGTATCGAGGACAAAAGTCTTAAAATCAAGGACAACATGGAGGCATACCTTAATTCCCCACACATAATCTATGAAGAAGACCAGTGTGAGGGAATGCCCACTGTTTATGTGGATGGGCGCTCCTACCATGTTGACAACAACGGGGAAAAGGAATGTGTGGCCGGCATATGGAATGCATAGGTGAATGATGCCCCAGAACCCTCCACTGGGTACAAAGTGTAGTCAAGTGGCAGAGCTGATGGCTATGCATCAAGCCATTTTCACTGCTGTCCAATACCAACTCCAGATTCAGATTATGTACGGAACGGGTTTGTGGAGCACCCGGTTACCTGGAAAACCAGAGGCATGCTATGTGCTAATAACACACCATTGAAACAATCAAAATTAATACAAAACATTGATGATCTGGTCACCTCAAATGGGATGACCATCTACTGGAAAAAGATCAAGGTTCTAAAGTAGAGGGACCAGACAAAACTGGAAATGACCTAGCAGATCAGCTTGCCAAAACCAGAGCCATCCAAGGGGATCTACTTGAGATCGAGCCCCTGTTGGGGGAAATCCAGGTCACTGCTATCACTACGTCCCACACAAATGCTCACAGTGAACCCTCAACTATACAATGGAGTAAGGAGACCACAGATGCCGATTTGATTAATGCTCAAAAAGGGGATCCAATAACTGGTACATTTTATCAACACATTGAGGACCCTGAGAACTTTCCCCTGACGGATACCGATTACATAGGGAAAGAGAACCTCAGAGTGTTGATAAAATGTCCAAAAATGTTCCGAATCCAAGATGGATTGTTGGTAAGGAGATCCATAGCTGGCCATGACCAGTGGGTGGTCCCCACCTCATTCCGAAGCCTGATGCTAAGTCACGTCCATGATACGGCCACAGCTGGTCATGGGGGGTTTCATACAACACTAGAAATCTTGCGAGAGGTTGCATACTGGCCACACATTGGGCAGGACCTCGACCAATACTTGAAGGGGTGTCTTGTGTGTGCACAATTTCAGCCAACATCACTCACACACCATGCTCCCTCCAAAAGAGGGGGATGACACTGCCTTGTTCAGATTTACAAGTTGATTTTATCGGCCTTTGATTCGCTCCTCTAGGGGGAACAAGTACATGTTGACCATGACATGCTTGTTCACTAAATGGGTGGAATGTCTCCCGGAACCAAATTGCAAGGCATAAACAGCAGCTGCCCTGATGATCAATCACATCTTCTCGTTTTGGACTACCCCAAAGGATTGAGTCAGACCGAGGTAGCCACTTCACTAGCGAAGTGATGACAAAGATGACAAAGATGACAAAGATGTGGGAGATACCTGTGGTCAAAAGGAAACTACACATTGCCTACCAGCAGGCCTGTAGTGGTTGATTTGAGAGATACAACAAGACAATTTTGAGCATATTAAAAAAGTTTGTGGCAGATTCTGGGCCAAGTTGGGACATACGATTACCTCTTGTCCTGATGGCCATCAGATCTATCTCTTCTTCTTCAACAAAAATTTCTCAGTTTGAACTGATGACTGGACGAAGGATGGTGCTTCCCCAGCATCTGCTCTACAGAACCCAAGAGCAGACCTTGATAAATGCCTCCACAACTCAACTGAGTATGTTGAGAATCTGAGAAAACACCTTCAACATGCTTTTGCCTATGCTCAGCGGAATCTAGAAAGATCTGCAGACACTATGAAGATCCACTATGACCTTAAGGCAACTAAAAAACAATACCAAGTAGGAGACAGGGTCTACTTGTACAATTTCCAAAGGAACCAAGCCAAGCAGAGCAAATTCCGCCCAACTTGGCGGGGTCCTTTTGAAATTGTAGACAGAATCTCACCAGCCGCCTTCAAAATCCACATCTCCAAGGGCAGTTTGGAAGAAGGGGAAGACAAGTGGGTCCACATCAACCAGCTGAAGAGTTGCCATCCCCGGCAGACTTTGCGGCAAATAGAGGCGCCACCGGGAAAACCTGAGGGGGAAATTAAGGACACCTAGAAGAATCAGCCTGTTAAAACCCTTAGTAAATACAGGCTGGGAATATTGTAAATTGTATTTCAAATGTATGCATCTGCCCCACTACATGAGTAGTAGTGGGGGAATTTCCATAACCATGCTCTGTTCTGTCTCACAGCATTGGAACCAAGAATTTCTAATTACCAAGGAAGACCACTCGGGAACCAGGAGGAAAGACCCAAGGGGCACGGAGTATGGCTCCATACTCCCATCCAGAACCAGCGAGGAGAACATGTTGATCCAGCACTGATGGGAGAAGCAGCTGACTTTCTCCACCTGGACTAACCGATGTACACATTAATGGTTGTGCACTTCAACATGAAAGAACATCCCAATCTCCCGACTTACCCTTGACGGGCGGTCAAACTCAAGTCTTGAGGGGGGGCTCTGTGGGATGTTTTAACCCACGTTCTACTCTGCTATGCTGCAGAATTGTGTTATGATGGTGCCAGAAACATCAAACATGGCTGCAAAACTCTTGTGCGTACCAAAACCTCTGAAAATTGCGCTTTGCAACGCCCAAACAGATGGCTGCACAATCTGCAATGCATGTTGTCATTGGTGGAACAGAGATCTCACTCCTGAAACATGTCGCTGGGCTCCACAACATGTGAAGATGGAGTACAGAAGGAAAAGCAGAGCTTTGCTAAAGGAAACCCCAAAATCTTGCTTTAAATCATTGTTTCTTTGTTGTAGAAACTGCAGAATGTCGGTACAAAACACCCTCAAACATCCAAAATTCCTGCTGGATGCTACCATTCACTTAGTGCAAGAAACCATTGTGAACTTACAATGTCCTGAAAAGCTGACGGCATCAAGGGATTTCCACAGCAAAAGTGGCTTGTCTGTGGATCTGTCAAAATCTGGGTGCAGTACCCTCAGCCACCTGAATGACAGCTGTCAAGAGCTGGCCTGATTAAACTTTAAACATGTATATAAACTGAAATCAAATGTTTGCAATCTAAGAGGCCTGTTACTGAGAGTAACCTATGTTGTAATTGTTTTGATCCCATGGTTTAAAACCTTGGATAAGTATTCAAGCTGCTATTTTGAAATCAGAAGTTGGTTTTAAGCTAAGGAAACATGCAACAGAATTAACAATTAGGAGGCCGATTCATGGAATTAATGTGCGCTGACATTTTCAGCAGAAGCGTGTAAAAGCGTGCGAATGGCAGTGCCAGTGCGAAAATCGCAGCGAAACCCACGCACAGCGATTCATGGACGTCCGTGCGCGTGTAAATCCCAGGATGTGCGCCAAAAATCTGCGTGGCGCACGCTGGCGCACACGTCTCCAAACAGCGTGCGCCATACGCACAGCGAAATCGCACATAGCACGGCGCACACAACTAAAGTAAGAGGAACAGGGGGCGTGACACGCGGAATGGGGAACAATTCGTGAAAATGTGGGCGTCACGGGGAAGTATAGGCGGCAAGTGCGCGGAACGCCCACACGCACTTTCAAAACACGTATTCATGGAATCGAACGGGGCTAAGGCGTGCGCCAAAAAAGATGTGCTAATCAGGAAACACGTACGCCAGCAGGCGTACGTGGACTCGTGCAGCATAAAAGTGCACGCAAACAACAAACAAGCACAGACGCCAGGATGAATATACCATTCCTAGTAGCAGTGGTCGTGGGATACCGCAGGAGGAGGAGGAGGATAGTCAGGCCCAGAATTTTTACAGCCAGAATCAGCCTTTTTGGGATGCCTGATGACCAGGTGTATGGGAGGTACAATTTTCCACCTCACATAATACTCGACCTGGACAGTAAGTGGGAGGATGACCTCACATCACCCACCCTGTGCTCCCAAGCACTCAGCCCCCTGTATAAGGTCCTCAATGTACTGCACTTCTTGGCCACTGGATCATTTCAGCGGACAACTGCTATAGTGGGGGGGTGTCACAGGCCACGCAGTCACACTGCCTACACCAGGTCTTGGCCATCATGACTGCACGCCCATCAGTCCGCAGGCAAAAATACCTGCCCAGAACACCTGCAGAAAGGCAGGCTGTCGTCCAGGATTTTTATGGGGTGGCACACTTCCCCAAAGTGCTAGGTGCCATTGACTGCACCCATGTGGCTCTACGTCCCCCCAGGGCATCAGAGCACATCTAAAGAAACCGCAAGCACTGGCATTCCATCAACGTGCAGGTAGTATGTGATGCCAAGGAAATCATCACCTCAGTATATGCCAACTATCCAGGGTCCACCCACGACAGTTTCATTTACAGAATGTGAACCCTAAACTGGGACCTAGAAGCTGGGCGGTATGGCGATACATGGCTGCTCGGTGAGTATAAATGCCAAAGCACATGCATGCATGTCAGATACTGAGCAATGTCACAACCCCACTAATGATACCCATCACCACCTCCCCAGGGGACAGTGCCTACCCTCTGAGCACCCACATGATGACGCCAATTCGGAACCCCACCACGCCACCCAAGGTAAAATACAACACAGCCCACATTGCAACCCGGGGCATAGTGGAGCGCACATTCGGAGTGCTCAAGTCACGCTTTCACTCCCTTGACCGTTCTGGCGGGCAGGTGTCATACGCTCCCTCAGTAGTGTGCAGGATCATAGTGGCAGCATGTGTCCTGCACAATGTTGCAACTCGCCGGGGCCTGCCCGTGTACATGGTGGTGCCCCCACATCCCCAACCATATGCACGCCCACTGCGCATGGGAGGGGAAAGGGCACGGGGTGAGGCAGCCCGTACGCAGCTGGTGGCTAATTACTTCACCTAAAATCACACCCCTGTGGAGTGCACACAGCCCTGGCACATACCGTCTGACAATCAATGATGATGACATAAGGGACAGTCAACTGTCACAACCATACCAGCCTGAGATTGGTGCCCTGGAAGTGTTACATTGTGTGCATCCCTACCTACACAAACACCACCAATGCTGTGTCATCAAAAGGCACACTTCTATGCTGCTAAAATCATTACCCCCTTGCAAAATACAACATGACAACAGTGCCATGTCACCCAACCCCTACCCAGCACCGCCACCCAACGCACCATGGCATGTCATGCTATGTGAGAGCAAACAAAGCAATCCCCAAAACATGACACAAGTGTCAAAGTACAGTGTCCCTAATGGAAACTGCCCACACACAATATGCTCCCAGTAATGTAGAACTAACAACATACATGACCAAATATTTACCAACAATACATTGCAGCTACACAACCTCAAACATTGCATAAACATGACAGTACTAAGTTAAAGTAGTGGTAGTCTTACAACCTGATCATGCCAGCACATCGGCCACTTCCAACTGAACAGTGCTGCTGCCACGCAGATGTCTAAGTGCACTGCTTACAACATGAACTCCATCTCCAAAGCAGACGGCCTTGTGAAGACATGAGGAATTAACCTGCCAATTAGGCGAAAGACATGGATGCACAAGCACATAGCAATACACCATGCAGTGTACAATTCAACAACAATATCCACTATGAATGTATACACAGTATTGACTACAGACTGTCCACACAGCTCATGGGAGTCCAAAGTCACCGTGTAAGTCACTGTCACTTGGGCACACCCTTTGCAAGCCCATGGAAACGGGAAGCAGGAGGGGTGTGTGTCTCATGAACCCAAGCATCTAACCCAAACTCAGGACAAGCCTGCATGTGCCCAGCCAGAATTCAGTGGATGCCCACAGGAGCCACACAAGGCAACACACTGTAAAAAAAAAAAAAATCAAAAATCAAAAATCAAAAATGGCCATGTGAAGTCCAGGGGGGGGGCACCCAGGAGGTCTGAGGACATTGTGCGTACCAACACCCACCTGTGTGGATGTTGGGGAAAAAAAATACCTCCATGGGCTCATGACCTGCACGGCTATGCCAATGTGGGAGAACTGCTGCTGTCACTCTCATAACCCTCTGCTGCTGCCAGAGGAGGTGGTGCTGCCACAGGAGGTGGTGTTGCTATGGGAGGCACCCCACTTAAAGCCCTGGTATGGTCCTCCATGGCAGCAAGCATGCAGGTGTGGAAGGTCTCGTTCTGGGGGATTATAGTGCCGAGATCCCCATGCACCCATCACCTGACGTGAAGCCCGGATCTCCTCCCGAGTTGCCTGCATCTCAGCTGAGAGTGAACGTGTGAGCTACTCCAGCTGCTGTTCTGTCCTCAAGTTAGTGGAAGCCTCAAGGTCAACAAGAGTCTCCCTGAGGTGATGGAGTTCTACCCTCAGGGCTTCCCTGTGGCCCTGGGACTCTATTGATATTGATTGGCGTAGTGTCTCCAGTACCGCCTGTCTGTCCCTGTTGGACGCCAACATGTCCTCCCTGTGTGATTGGCAAATGGAGTCTGTTGCCTGCTGTAGTTGCTCCATCTGCCTTTCAGGGGGAACAATGGAAGTGGCCACCCTCTCCATTGCTTGAGCCATCATCTCAACTGATGCTGCCTGTTGGGTTGCCATACCATACATGGATTGTTCCCATGCGGTATTGCCTGGTGGCATTTGGCCACTGCGTCGGCGGGCACCACACCTGTTTGGGTCTAGGCGATCTGCGCCTTGCTGTGCCGGCACTGCCTGAGGCTGCAGGACTGCATTCCCCCTCTGATCTGCTGGCCCAGGAACAGGATCAGATGTTGTGGAGTGTGACCCTGCATCCGTAACCGCCAAAGGCGTACTTACCAACCCTGACATCCCCATAGAGGGTTCTACCCCTGGTACAGGTGGGTTGGACAGAACAGAATCCCTGCCAGAAACACTTACCTGCGACGCCACATAGGTCTCATCATCCGAATCAGTACCTGAATAGAGGTCTGGGGAGGTGCACCCCGAGGCACCCCTCGACAGAATGGTCTGCAGCAAGATTGGGTTCTCACCCACCACCACACCACGTCCCTCACTGGTGCTCGGTCGTGCCTTAGATTCCTCCTAGGTCTGCACCATCTCCTCAACCTCAACAGCATCAAGTGCTTCATCCCCTGCAAAAACATGAAATACAAAAAATGGAAACAGACATTAGCACCATAGCACACAAATAGGCCTGACAAGCTGCAGAACCAGTACATGATTTACACATGTCCCACATGACTATAACCCTCCCATGTATGCACTGTCACTGAGTTGGAAGGGGAGGCAAAAGGCACACACTGATGACACCATTATGGAAGAGCAACACATTTGCTGCATGCTGGGTAGCACTGCCATCATACATTGGCCTGTGAGTGGCATGTCCAATACACATACATGACACATGCCATCACACAGATGGCATGTACCATAGCCATGGTACATTTCACAAGTACATCCATATGTCAGTGAATGAATACTGTCAGCCATCCATGTGAGATGGACATGATGAGATGCAAAATGCTACATAGTGTGACAAAATAGGCATGTGCCACACATTGCAACACACCCAGTGTACAAAAATACTGTGATTGCAGGCCGATGTACACATCAATGGTTGTGCACTTCAACATGAAAGGAAATAACTATCATGTTCCACATTCAAACAGGCCCCAAACATTCCTGTGATCAGGCCAATACTCAATTAGCCTGAATGGTCAACTCATTCATCTAACAAGGTACCACATGTGGGCCAATGTGGGGTTCATCAATGAGAGAAGCATGTCACAAATGTTACAATAGGGCTGAGGAATGCATAGCAAAAGTGGGAGAATTGAAACAATCAGCCAGAACGAACACTGAAAAATACAAACAATGTTGTTGCAAGATGCCACTTCAAGGGCAACTGCCATAATGTTGAGCCAAATTACTAATGTGGGCAGAAGGAATACTGTCACACCCAAATCCAAGGCCGCTGAATGTTTTGGATAAAGCACATGGGTGACCCGGCCACTCAGGCACACACACCCTCACCTGGCACTCAATCAGAACCTGTCACCCAAACAACATACACATGCATTACACAAACATGCATGGGCACTCACGGGACAATGCATCATAATCAGGTAGTCCTCCCAAACCTTGAATCTGTTCCTCTGTGACGAAGGCCCCAGCAAAAGACTCATGTTCAGTGAGTTCGTTGTCCTCTTGTGGAGACCCACCGCCAGTCACCAGAGTAGCAGCATGATTTGAGGTCAGCTTGTTCTTTGCTCTGCGTTTCAGGTCATTCCACCACTTGTAGCAATCATCAGCTGTGCGCCTCACAAATCCAAGGGCACTTATGCGGTCGGCGATGGTCTGCCAGTGTGCCTTACGTTGACCAGGTGTGGTCTTGCACCCTGCAGTCACCAGCATTTCGTGGCTATGTGCCGATACATAGCCCACAAGTGCATCAAGTTCCGGATCATTAAAGCAAGGATTCCTTGACGTACCGGAATGTGTAGCCGTGTCTGGGGTCTCAGCCTGTCGTGCCAGAGCACCCTTCTTCCTCTTCTTTAAAGGTGGAGCAGAGCCAGAGTGGCTTACGCCACTCTGGTCAGTAGGGGCAGAATCACCGGTGGACTGGGTAGTAGGAGTGTGGGAATGCACAATGACCAATGGTCTTGATGCAGGCATTGGTTGCAGGGTAATGTTGGCAGGGGGAACGTCAGTTTGATGGACCGGGACTGACACTGTCCTGGCTGGGAGAGTCAGAGCTGGGGCGGATGGAGCTGCAGCTGCCCCTGCAGCCTCACCACCCTGCATACTTGGGGCAGCAGATGACATAGCTGCCCCAGATCCAGGTGGATTGGTGACAACAACTTGCACCACCACACGTGACCTAGACTTGCTGACCTGAAAGTCAGCCAGGGAGTCATCCTGTGCCAGGTCAGGTGCCACAATGGGCTGGTCCAACAGGGGCTGAGCTTGGTTGGTGTCAGCCATGTTTCCCTCAACCATGGGGGGGGCATGGGTGTCCCTGATTGGTCCTCCACACATGGGGTATAGGGGAACTCTGCAAATCCTGGCCACGTCTCCTACCGCGCCCACCATGCCCACCTTTTGAGGGTCGGCCACCTTTGCCTCCCTTACCGCTTGGTCGCCTCCCAGCCATGGCACTGATGTTGTTGTGCGTATGGGAGTTGCAGTAAACTATTGTCCTGGGTAATTGGGGGTCAAAGGGGTAGGATACTAGATGGAATTCATACCCTAGTGCTCTAACAAGGCTGTCTGTGACCCCTGGGGGAAGATGACGGGTCACGCAATGCACAGGCAGCCCAAAATCAAAAATTAACGTCCACGCAACCCCTCGTAGACCATGTGCGTGAGAAAATGAACCCGCACTACGCTGTGTCACCCATAAACACAAAAATAAGCGTACGCGTTATACACGCAGCCTACAATGACCTCTGAAGGGGAACACAACACACGGGGCAAGCGCAGTTGCTAAGTACGTGCGGAACTCACCATCTGCCTGGAAAAAGAACGTGAAAAATGCGTGCGTTTGCGCGTTGGCAACACCCCCGCCAAAAGAAGAATTGTACGCTGTCTGAGGAGACAGGACAAAAGGAGAAGTGAACTCTGTTAGAGGAAACAGGCCCAACAAAAATTCAGAAAAGAGCTGTCAGAGGTAACAGGGAGTATGAACTAGAAATGCTGTGAAATAATCGCCTGTGAACCGACAAGAAGTACAGATTTCACCCACTCGCTCTCCACGAAAAGCACGTACAAGGAAATGGCGTCCTACACGTAGCTTTTAAACTGGCCCACACATACACGTCAGATACGCGTGTACGTGGGCGCTTTCCTCCAATTACATGCGATGACTCTCGGACGTGCAGTTTTTCCACCTGTGCTCTGTCATCATGTGCTATGAGGGAAATGCCCGCGCACGTAATGTAACTTACGCGCTTACGCGCTAAGGGCCTTTGGTCCAATGGAATCGCGTGCGTGTGCTGACGCAGTTATGCGCTAATGTCCTTTCCTCAAATTACACGCTGACGTGCAATTTTTTCACGTGCCAGATCACTCCGTATCAAGCTGGCCACGTGAAAACACACGGAAGACCACGCTCCTGCCCAGAAGGCCGAATTACTGGCCCCCAGAGCCCCAAGCACGCTCCCACCTGCCATCTGCTGCTGCCTGACTGCCTGCTGCCCACGTGCCCTGCCATTTGCTGCCTGCACGTCAGCCAGGGGTGTAGTTGCTGTGACCACCCCTGCTGGAACCGAACACTCCCGACTGGGATTCCATCGCTCCACAGCCCAGCCCCAGGACCCAGTTGCCCACCCGGTCCTGCCTCTGGGGTTGCCATGTCCGGCACAACACCATCTGTTAGCACTGGCAACCCTCAGCCAGAGAGGCAGAGGGCCACCAGCTTCACTGCCACCAAAGTTGGTGTCCTGGTGGAGCAAGTCCTGGGGCAGTATGATGCCCTCTTTGGAAGTTCGCACGCCGACAATGAAGGACGGACCAGATCGATGGACATCGTGACTGCCATCAACGCGGAGGGGGTGGAAGTCCGCGACTTACATCATGTCAAGAAGCGCTGGGAGGACTTCAGGTCCAGGACCCTCAACAAGGCCCGGCGCCTCGCTAAGGCAGCGGAGGCCAAGGGGTGCCGGGGCCAGCTGTCGAACCATTAAATGAGGGTCTTGGAACGCATATGCCCAGCGCTCTACGTCCAGATCCTTGAGAGGCAGACCCGTCTGGAGTCGAGCGGTAAGTGTACATGCATGGTGATAGTACGCTGTGCGTGTCGTGGTGTGCCAGTAGTGTGCCGGTTGCACATGTGTTTATGTAGGGGCATGTAGGGAAGTGTGTGAACATGGGCGTGAGGCAGACACATGTGAGTCCTCTCAGTTGTGAGACACATTGATGGTGTATGTGTTGGTAAGCATGCTGGGCAAATGCATGTGTGGGAGCACACATGTTTGAATTTCTGTGTATGTACATTGGCATGGTTGTGGCATGGATGGTGGTTCATAACGCATTTATCTGCACTGTGTACATGTGCATGTATGTGTATCTGACAAGTGTGCAAATGTGATGCAACAAGGATGCACCTGACACTGATATGTAGAAGGATGAATGGCAGAGTGACATGTATGGCGATCTCATCGCTGCAACAGTTGGAGGAGATGTAGACATGCATGTAAGTGTGGTAGAGTGTGTGCATGTTTAGTACACTCCTTGTGTTTCATGTGATGTTAGGCTCACCTTTGCCTGTTCATGCTGTCGTATGTGTATGGATGGTGCTGCCTGGTGCAATGTTGCTGTTGAAATGTTCATGTGTGTGAGTTAAAATGACATGTGTGTCGTGGAGTGTAATGCCGTGTCTGTAGTTAAACAATGCAAGTCATGTGTGTATCAGTCCATTGTACAGTGCCCTGATGCCTGTGTTTTATCTCTCCCTGTCTGCAGGGTCAACTGAAGAAGAGGGCGGAGAGGGTGCTGTGGAGCACAGCGGCAGGGATCATCCCGCTAGCCGGAGACGCAAGGCCCGGCTCCCCTGCCAGGTTGTCATCTTGTCGGGGAGTGAGGAGTCCGGTGCCGTGTTCCAGGCCGCAGCTGCCGAGGGAAACTCCAAGAGGCGGAGGTCGGAGTTGGAATCCTCGGCAGCAGAAGGGGCAGCTGAGACCCCACAGGGTCCGACGGACGAAGATGGCGCAGAATCATCCAGGTTGGTGGGGGGTTTGGTGGAGGAGGAGGCCGTGCAAGAGACAGAGACGGGGTCTGGAGGTGGGGATTCCACTGGTGCCAGTGGTGCAGTGCAGGGGCAGGGACAGGAGGCAGCACAGGCCACCGCGGAGGTGCTTGTGTGTAATCCTGTTCCCGATCCTGTGATTGCATCATCCCACACCAGCAGGGATGCCTACGTCCAGACCCATTTTCAGGGAGGGGATCTGCTTACAACTACTGGCCTTCTTCTCCCTGCCGAGGTGGATATCTGGGACCGGGTTGAGCCTGTCCTGGGTGGGGTGGCGTTGCATCAAAGGGCTATGTGAGCTGACCTGCAGTCTTACCATGAGGAGACTGCACGTCTTCTCAGATGGCTCGTTGACCGCGTAGACCTACTGGGACAGCTCACCAGGGCCGGATTCCTCTGTTTTCAGGACCTTGTTCCGACCCCCTCCTCGACTGAACCCCCTATGCCCCAGTCGTCCTCCATGCCATCTTCCCACCCATGTATCACCTGAGTACCCTGTGGAGCTGCCTCTGACACTGCGGGCAGGCTGGTGGAGGACACATCCCTGCCACAGTCGGGAGTCGGACGTTCAGCAGGAGTGGCCACCTCAACAACTGCACCCCAGCCGGAGGAGGATGTGCAGGCAGCAAGCGCCATGGCACAGGCAGAGGCACAGCAGCAGCAGCAACAAGGTGGGAGCCATCATGGCTCGAGGCCTTCGACATCGGAGGGGCAGGCATCGGCCAGAGGGCAGGAGGACCCAGGACTGGAAGTTTATTCTGTGTGGCAGCGGTTAGGCCATGCTATAGATGCGGAGCAGCAGCGGGCAGAAGAGGCATGGCTCACAATGGTCAGGGCGGAGAACTCCATGCGGAGGGCCCTGAGGCAGGCCGCGTACCTCGAGGCAATTCGCAGGGAGTTGGAGGAGAACATGTCATCGTCCCTGCGAACCCTCGGGGCCATGGAAGAGGACCGCCTCCAGGACATTGTGCAGGAGTTCGATTATGCCCTGCCCCAGGTCATCCAAATGTGAGCCATCAGTCTAGCCCGCTGCCCTTGTAAATAGTTTTTAGAGTTAGGTTTCCTTTTCGTTTTCCTTGTATTTGTGGTCAATGGACAATGCCACACAATTTTGTATATAGTTATATTTTTAGGTAGGTAGGTAGGTAGGTTTCATTTTTTTGGTTGGGATTTGGGATCATGGACCCTTTACATCCTTGGACAATGGATTGTATATAGTTTCATCATGTATTCCTTTTTTTTTTTTGTTTTGCATTATGGACATGGAGCAATGGATTATTTTTTTTACATTTCCTTTGGATTTGCGTTATTGGAGGGTGACTTTGGACTGTTTTTCTTACACATTTTTTTGGATTTGTTATCATTTTCAGTCAATCATCTTTTTCACATGCTTTTCATTTCATGTTTCAGATTTTGGTATGCTTTCATTTCATTTTTGATTCCATGTACATAATACATTTTCATTGTTTTAGTTCCATGTGTGGGATTCGCTCATTGGGTTGATGCATGTGAAAATGTGGGTTTACACAAGCAATGCCAACCAGTGTATGTGTGTGATGGACATGTGTTGATTTACATAGTTGAATTTTGGTTTGTGTCATGAGATCAGAATTTCACTGCTGGGGGGTGGGGGTGCTGGGGGACATTAGTGGGACATGAGTGGGGGCCTGCTGGCAGGGGCCCTGCACTGCTGGGTGGTGGGGGTGCTGGGGGACATGAGTGGGACATGAGTGGGGGCCTGCTGGCAGGTGCCCTGCACTGCTGGGTGGTGGGGTGCTGGGGGACATGAGTGGGGCCCTGCTGGCAGGTACCCTGCACTGCTGGGGGGTGGGGGTGCAAGGGGACATGAGTGGGGGCCTCCTGGCAGGTGCCCTGCACTGCTGGGGGTGGGGGTGCAGGGGGATATGAGTGGGACATGAGTGGGGGCCTGCTGGCAGGTGCCCTGCACTGCTGGGTGGTGGGGGTGCTAGGCGACATGAGTGGGGGCCTGCTGGCAGGTGCCCTGCACTGCTGGGGGGTGGGGGTGCTGGGGGATATGAGTGGGACATGAGTGGGGGCCTGCTGGCAGGTGCCCTGCACTGCTGGTGGGTGGGGATGCAAGGGGACATGAGTGGGACAAGAGTGGGGGCCTGCTGGCAGGTGCCCTGCACTGCTGGGTAGTGGGGGAGCTGGGGGACATGAGTGGGGGCCTGCTGGCAGGTGCCCTGCACTGCTGGGGGGTGGGGGTACAAGGGGACATGAGTGGGACATGAGTTGGGGCCTGCTGGCAGGTGCCCTGCACTGCTGGGGAGTGGGGGTGCTGGGGGACATGAGTGGGGGCCTGCTGGCAGGTGCCCTGCACTGCTGGGGGGTGGGGGTATAAGGGGACATGAGTGGGGGCCTGCTGGCAGGTGCCCTGCACTGCTGAGTGGTGGGGGTGCTGGGGGACATGAGTGGGACATGAGTGGGGGCCTGCTGGCAGGTGCCTTGCACTGCTGGGTGGTGGCGGTGCTGGGGGACATGAGTGGGACATGAGTGGGGGCCTGCTGGCAGGTGCCCTGCACTGCTGGGGGTGGGGGTGCAAGGGGACATGAGTGGGGGCCTGCACATGGGTGGGGGCCTGTGCATGGAATCAAAAATGAAATGAAAGCATACCACAATATGAAACATGAAATGAAAAGCATGTGAAAAAGATGATTGACTGAAAATGATAACCAATCCAAAAGAATTAGAAAGAAAAACAGTCCAAACTCACCCTCCAACAACGCAAATCCAAATGAAATGTAAAAAAAAAATCTCCATTGCATCATGTTCATAATACAGAAAATAAGAGAAATCAATCTATAGTCCAACTATTTACAATCCATTGTCCAAGGATGTAAAGGGTCCATGATCCCAACCAAAAAAATTGAAACCTACCTGCCTAACTACCTAAAAATATAACTATATACAAATTTGTGTTGCATTGTCCATTGACCACAAATAAAAGGAAAACGAAAAGGAAACCTAACTCTAAAAACTATTTACAAGGGCAGCAGGCTAGTCCGACGGCTCACTGTTGGATGTCCCGGGCCAGGGCATTATCTAACTCCTGCTCAATGTACTGGAGGCGGTCCTCTTCCATGGCCCCGAGGGTTTGCAGGGACGACGACATGTTCTCCTCCAACTCCCTGCGAATTGCCTCGAGGCACTCGGCCCGCCTCAGGGCCCTCCGCATGGAGTTCTCCACCCTGACCATCGTGAGCCGTGCCTCTTCTGCCCACTGCCGCTCCGCATCTATGGCATGGCATAACCGCTGCCACACGGAAGACACTTCCAGTCTTGGGTCCTCCTGCCCTCTGGCTGATGCCTGCCCCTCCGATGTCGAAGGTCCTGAGCCATGATGGCTCCCACCTAGAGCCTGCTCCAGCTGCTGCTGTCCATGTGCCGTGCCTGATGGTGCCTGTACATCCTCCATCAGCTGGTCTCCAGTTGTGGTGTCCACCCCTGCTGGGCTGCCGACTCCCGACTGTGGCAGGGATGTGAGCTCCACCAAGCTGGCTGTGTTGGTCGGGCCAGGTCCACAGGGAGCCCTGGTGGAATCTGGGCCGGAAGACGGTGTGGAAAATGACTGGCGCATAGTCTCCACAGAGGAGGAGAGGTCCGCCAGAGTGCGCGACACATGTAGGGACCCACCAACCAGGACGGAGCCCATACGTTCGTGGGACCCCTCGTCCGCAGGTAGTGGAGAGGCAGATGACATGGCACTCTCCCCTAGCTGCGGACGGGCCTGGGACGGGGCCTCCCTGCTGGTGCATGGTGGTGCAGTCACAGGGTCAAGGACAGCGACATGCAAAGGCCCCTCCGCGGCCTGTGCTGCCTCCTGACCCTGGCCCTGGACTGCACCACCATGCACCAGCAGGGAGGCCCCGTCCCAGGCCCGTACCAGTGGTACTACCCCCACCAGGCCCCATGTGCGGCTCAGTAGTGGGCTCCTCCTCCTCTGTGGAGACCACCAGCCTGGATGTCTCCACACCGTCTTCCACCATTGGAAGCCCCTGTGGGGGCTCACCCGGCCCTTCCGCCACAGCCATTGTGGCAGATGCAGAACTAGCCCCATCGGTCCCAGATGATGGTAATTCCTGGGAGGGTGGCTGGGATTTGCCTCACCCCCCAGTGGAGGCATCCCCGTCACTTGGCTCCACAGCGCTGTTTCCGCCCTCTTCTTCACTTGACGCTGCGTAGAGGGAGACATAAAACAGAAGCATCAGGGTACAGTAGAAAATACCCTAGACAGGAAGAAATAACACATGAGTGGCACTGTCAAATGTCACTTCCATCCCGTCATTCCACAACACATGGGTGAATGCACACAACACACATGCCTAAACAGTCCTGGCGCCTGCAATCAACATCCATGTAGAAGGGCCCCTGTAAACCAAGATGTTGCCTTCAAAGTCACATGCAGCCATGGCGTTTCAAAGTCACACACACACTTCTCTGGCACACACACACAGATGTGCAGCATACATGTACATGACATCAGCACCCATTCCTCACCCCCCCCTTCATGTCCAGGAACAGAGACAGCCATGCTTTCATGTGTGCATTCCGCATAGAGCTCCCCATGTTGCATTAAAACACATGCACCAACCATGTGGTTCACACATAACTGGTCTCACATGCATGACCATGATGTCCCTGCACACACACATCCATACATGGCCTATGTCACACATACAGGCAAGACTCAGACTACCAGCACACTGCAACATGCCCTGTCTCACACAGAAATGCTTGGCCACTTACCGCTCAACTCCGGACGGGTCTGCCTCTGAAGGATCTGGGCGTGGAGCGCTGGGCCTACGCATTCCAGGACCCTCATCTAGATATTACTCATGCGTGCCCGGCCCTCCTCCGCGAGACGCCGGGCCTTGTGGAGGGTCCTGGACCTGAAGTCCTCCCAGCGCTACTTGACATGCTTGATGTCGCGGGTTGACTGCCCCTCCGCATTGATGGCAACCACTACGTTGTCCCAGATCTTCTCCCGTCCTTCCTTGTTGGCGCGTGATGTTCCGAAGAAGGCATCATAATGCCCCAGGACATGCTCCACCAGGACACCAACTTCGGTGGCAGTGAAGCTGGTGGCCCTCTCCCTCTCTGGCTGGGGGTTGCAGTGGTGCCAGATGGAGATGTGCCCGACATGGCAACCCCAGAGGCAGAAGTGGGTGGGCAACTGGGTCCTGGGGCTGGGCTGTGGAGCGATGGTATCCCAGTCGGGAGTCTTCTGTTCCAGCAGGGGTGGACACAGCAACTGGACCCCTGCAGATGGCTGATGTGCAGGCACCAAATAGCAGGGCACGTGGGCAGCAGACAGTCAGGCAGCAGCAGATGGCAGGTGGGAGCGTGCTCGGAGCTCTGGGGGGCAGGAAAATGGCCTTCAGGGCAGGAACGTGGTCTTCCGTGTGTGTATTCGAGGCCAGCTGGATACGGAGTGAATTGGCACGTGAAAAAATTGCACGTCAGTGGATCAGCACACGTACGCGATTTCATTGGACCAAAGGCCCTTAGCGTAGCGCGTCTGTGATGTATCGCGCACGGGCGTTGCCCTTTCGCGTGTCAAACTTCACGCGAACCCCAGGAATACACGTACCCCACTCGCATAGGGCCCTTTCGCATGTGAAACTTCCCGTGCACCACAGTAATACACATACCCCACACGAACAGGCCCTTTTGCGCGTAAAACTTCATGCGAACCCCAGTAATACACGTACCACACTCGCACAGGCCCTTTTGCATGTGAAACTTCCCGCGCACCCCAGTTATACACATACCACACTCGCACAGGCCCTTTCGCGTGTGAGACTTCCCGCGAACCCCAGTTATACACGTACCCACTCACACAAGGCCATTTCGCATGTGAAACTTCCCTTGAACCCCATAATACACGTACCCTGCTGTAATCACGTGTGAGACTTCCCGCGAACCCCAGATATACACGTACCCCGCTTGCACAGGGGCCTTTTGCATGTGAAACTTCCCGCGAACCCCGTAATACACGTACCCTGCTCCAATCACGTGTGAAACTTCCCACGAACCCCAGTTACACATGTACCCCACTCGCACAGGCCCTTTCGTGTGTGAACTTCACGCGAACCCCAGTTATACACGTTCCCCACTTGGCGTTTGCTGTTTGGCAGCCCTGTAAACTGGTCCGGGGTTAGCACAGCCCTTTGCACTGGATTGGGGATTTTGATGGCTTTTCCTTGCGCAAAGGCGTTCTTGGGGGCGTAACTGGCACTGCTGCAGGGTCGCTGTGCCACTCTGTGCCACGGCTGGTTTTGGAGGCTAAAATCCATGCGTGGAAATCGATTTTAGCGCACGCGGCTGGCGCAGTCATTCACACGCGCACACTGTGTGCCAGCCGCGTGCGCCACTTTTGTGCAAAATTCTATGAATTACCCTGTAAATCGAGCCTGGCTAAAAGCTACCAAACTGGAATATCAGGTTTCTCCACAGAAGATTGGCCTTTCCCCCCACCAGGAAATCACACCCGAGCTGTAATTATAGGGTTTGGAAAGAACTTGGTCTACAGAGGCAAAATGAAACAATGAACAGCTGCCACTAAGAAAATGCGGGGTGTGAGGACAGTCGTAAATGGCCTCTGCCAAGAGCAAACAGGGAGGAGACTGCTTCTGAACTGCAGGGAGACAGAAGGAGGCGAGACAAACAACCACCTCTGGCTGAACCTTCACAAAGAACACTTTTTAAAAGACTTAGGGGGATAATTACGAGTTTGGAGGTAGCCATGGCGCTATTAATGCCATGGCTGCCCCCAAGCCCGGGTCTGGGTCTGGTCTGGCTGAATGGGGACTTACCGGGACATCCCGACCTATGCTGACCCGATAAGTCTCCATTCAGTTGACCATTCCCCATTCCCATTTGAGCCCCCATAGGGCTCAATGGGAATGGGGAAGGTGCTAATAACGGACCCGCAAAATGCGGGCCCGTTATTACCTCCAAGGTAACCCGCTAAGAGACCTCGGAATAGGGCGGTAAGGGTTTACCGGCACCGCCATCATTACCGGTGACCGTTAACCATTACCGCCCAACTCATAATGACTCCCTTATAATTTTCCACCCCTATTCCTGAAGGCCACCAGCAACCCCATACATCGTTTAGCCTCATCAGGCAAGAGACATGAAGACACCTCAGCTTGCTGGATTAGGTTCGTGTTGCTGAGATCTATGTTAAAATTGCAGATCGCATATGTGTGATTGTTCTTGAGGGGTTGGGGTTAACGAATTGTCTACCATTAAAATTGCTTATATTAAGAATGGTCCTGTGATGCAGAGTAACAAGCACTGTATAAAGGTCACTGTCAGTTTCATATATCTTGGCCATTGTCAGAGCATGGTACCTTTGTGTAGTGATTCAGATCAAACTGAGAGCCATCATTCATCCATTTGTTTGGAGAGTTCAACATAGTTAGGCTCTTTCTTAACTTTATTTTCTGAATGTATTATGTGGATACCTGCTTTAGTTTATTGCAAATAGAAAAACATGCTTATTCACGAATGGAGATGCAAATTAAAAATCACAGCTAAACTACCCCTGTACTTGGCCAAGACAATCGCCATTTAAAGAGGTCAGTGCACCAGCAGAAATCATGATATCATCAGGATCGGAAAAAAAGAACTGCACGACGGAAAACAAAAAGGAAACAGGCATTGCCCTGGTATGCATCATGTCCCTGGAACAGGTTTCCAACCCAGAAAAGAGTGGGGTTCTCCCTCCTACAATTTAGGATTAACTTGCAGACCCTGCCTTTCAATGGAAATGTGATCAATCACAAATCACCCCACTTAACCATATTTTACCATCCTAAATATCCATTTCCGTTCCTCCCCTTCCTAAACCTGCTCATCTGCTCCACCTGCAGCATACCTGTATCCCTGTGTGTGCATCCCCATTGCACAGCTTTCTGTTGCTTCCCAGCTGGGTATGCACTTTAGAAATCCCAGATAGACATACATAAACATATGCAAGTCATATTGCTAACAGATTTGCTTGAGTGGCCGAATTGTCAAACTCTATGCATGTTCCTTATACAATTTTCTGCGATAGCCTCCGTGCATTACTCTGTTCAACGATGAATTGCTAAAAATCAAAAACAATTGAAAGCAATGAAAAGACTGAATTCATTCGCCATTTCTTTTGCTCCGTAGTGGTTGATAAATGTCACTCAACGTATTATGCGGATTATCATGGATATAAGATTACATTTCTAGAATAGGAGCAGATTTACCAGGCCTCATACTGGGCCTTCCCTGGTAGGACGTTGCAAGGATTAGCAGAAGTTCAGAGTCTCTCCTGGCATTAGCTCCGGGTTCAGGAGTGGAGAGTTGGTGGGATTAACACGGTATTGGCTTCCGCTGTGCCATCCACATGGGCAGGCCCTCCACCATCCACTCTGCTGAACTAAATAGCTCAGTGTCTGTAAGAAACGCATTGGTTAATGTTCCTCTGTTAATTTATAATTTAATGTGATATAGAATGAAAAAAATTCAAACTTTACACATGTTAAATTTACAAAACCAAGGAAAAAGAAAATTCACTTTTTACATTTATACAAATAGAAAAAAAAGAATAAAGGAAAAAATCAAAAAAGAAACAAAGTAAAATATAAAATACATAAGTATCTATAAGTACATAACGCTTTTACAAGATCCGAAATCTTACTAATAATAATAATAAATATAATATAAAGACTGACAAAGACTGTTTAAATCACCAGCTCCAGAAAATAGACGTGTTATGCTCAACTGTTTCCAAAAGATGAATGACAAATTCAGAAACATTATTTCACTTTCACTCGCAGAACCTTAGGTCTCCAAGATGTCTGAACCAGCACTGTGGCGATGTCTTACACTGTTGTGTTTAATAATCTTACAATATTATGTGTATCTTCACTTTGCCCCCAAACAATCCAAAATAACCGTCATTCTCCTTTGTTATGTTATGATAAGTTAAAGTAATGTGTAAAGCCATGAGAACCTGCAGGCATTACAGGACTGATAATAGTAACAGTAGGGGTCAATTCTAACATGTAGCTGAAAACTAATGAAAAGCGAGAGCGACAGAAAATAGGCACCTTTTGGAATTGCATTAGGTTACATTCAGCTGTGATCGTGCATGGAATTAATTCCAGATGTTAGATCTCAAGGAGGAATAGCTTTAGCCTCCAACTGAGTTCATTTTAAATCAAGGGGAATGAGTAAAAGGACATTGGAGGAGTTGAGGTGACGATTGCGAGCATATTGCATCAATCTATTGAAGAGATAAACTGGAGTGGTGCCATCGAAAAGTGGGCACTTCGAATTTGATCCTAGCTTCAACAGGTTCGCAGAGAAGCAGACGTAAAATAGCGCCGGTACGAGTCCTAACAGAACATTCGAGAACATTCAAGCTGTATTTTTCTGTAGCACTTGAAGTTTTAAAGGGTGAAACTTGGGAAGATCCATAAAAGATAGTTCTAGTAAACCAACTTGAATCCTCGAATAGCTCTAGCTATCGCTCATTAACTTTGTGCACACATGTTTAATGGAATATCCCTTTCATAGCATACTTACCTGTTTAATAACCAAATGGAGCAGAAAGTCTGCGGCGAGCCCCTGGTGAGGCCTGTTTTGTAATGTGTGTAGGTACATTAGGTCCATACTTTTAATCAAGCACTCCATTATCACCTGTCATCCTGAACCTTTCTGAAATAGGCCTTTTCATTTTTAACAGTTTACAGACATCATCTTCCATAATGACGTGTAGTTAACTTTTTATGAACATAGCTATTTATTCCCATTACTCCATTTGAATCGTCCATGTAATCCATCCGTTTTGTGCACAATATAATCCCTGTTCTTGGGATGCTACATTTTGGATCCAATGGTACAAAATAAACCCTGATTTACAGAAGTGTTTTTCAATGGTGCAATCCCTTTAAATCAGGCCCATATCAGCCTATACCAATGTGTTTGACGTATATAAACAAAATCAAATGCTAAGACTGATTTTGTTTTAAAAAAAATAATTCTCATAGCTTCTTAAGTGATTTAACAGGAGATATGAATTTGTAAGCAGACCCAGTTGTTGCAGAAAGATGACTTACCATTAATATCCAGAAACGGAGGTATTTGCACTGAAGACTCGGTATCTGTTTTAAATAAATAGATCCCTGCACTTTGTTTTCTACCTATGAGTATTTCCCAGTTATGCATACACAGTATACTAATGTATGTACCGCAGGGCCTCACTGCCAGTGATAAGACGCTTTTTCTTATTTGGGAAAGCAATTTTCATAAACATAATGCATAGCTCATAAAATGAATCTAACATAAAATGTGTTTTATAATAGCAATATCTTCCTGTCAGTCAAGCCCATTTTTTAGGTTAAGGGCCTTCAGCTATGCTTCACGCCTTTAACTTGTCCACTGGAGCCCTGACAGTTTTGTCCACTGGGAATTATTACCCAAGTAAATAATTTAGGAGCATTATGAATTTGAAAGATGCTGCATTCTTAAAACATGGCATATTTTCCTAAGGTGAATTTGGATTTGGGATTTGCAGAGAAGGGGCTGGTGGGGGTCTCTGGCTACCTCACACTGAGAAAATGCACTTCATTTTCAGCGTAAATATAGGCTGGCGATTCATGGGAAGGGTTATAAATTAGAGAAGTCCATTTTGTTGGAAGTATTGTCTTTGGCAGATTAATGGCAAGATGGATTAATATTTTTTGCAAGGAGCTGGGGACTGAAAGATTCATGATTAGAAATAGCAGAGTCCATTTCGATTAGGAGGTTTAGTTGAAAGATTTACGACTGCAGGCTACTGTATCATCTGAATGGACTGCTTGGATCAGAAAGAATTATTGAACATAATATCCCATAATGATGTTGTACTTCACTCTGACTAAAGTAAAGCACCTCATTATTTTAAGATACAGAATAAAACCTATTTTAATTTGCCGAAAAGCATTGCAATCTGTGCACTTTCACGTTATGCAATGAATGCACTCACGTAACAGTAATAATCCATGGTAATGTGTGCATATATATTTGTGTTGGTATCCTCCAGGTGAGTGTATTCCAATACTTGATTATTAGCTAAACAATGAAACACTTTGATCTTATTGAATATGGTGTGTGATCCCCTTTTACATTAATGCAGTTTTAGTCACTTGTATCCATACTTTGATTTTTGAAATGAGTATGAATTAAATAACCAAGCAATGACTCATAATTGACAATTATTCAATAGGGAAGAAATTGCTTTACACCACTCGCAGTTTTGTGTTATATTTTCTAAAAGGCACATAGAGTGTAGAGGGTCTAAGTGTAGCATTGGCATTACTGTGTATTTGCCTCCTACTAAGCGCTTTGGATTAAGGTGCTATATAAATAACACCTCATTATCATTATCATTACTCCAGAAGCTTGGGAAGAGCAGTATGCGAATGGTGGACACGGCATGTGACAGTGTAAGCGGCATGCAGTCGCCTATATACTCTGAAATACATACCCCGTTCGGTATGCGGCTTTATTCCTGCATCCTACGTACTATAACAATACCCAGTCCCAGCGTGTTTGGGACAGGCTGAGAAATTTAGCTTGGTTCACATGTAAGACAGAAAGAAACACCTGGATGACTACAATGTATCGGGTGGAACCTGATTAGAGTGAACTGGTTTCATTACTGCAGGGTTTATTTTGTATTTAAAACAGGGGTCAAGTCCTAAAAATAAAAGGAGGGGGGGTGGGGGGGCCATCATCAAATGCAATGGGATGTGACGTCGCCAGAAATTAGCCTACCATGGTGAAATATGCACATTTCATTAAATTGGCTTTGCATAATCACCCAAATTGCACAGGACGAATGGCATTTGTCTTTCATGAAATCAACACACACAAATACCCAACGGAGGATATTTTCTATTAATAGTGTTTTTGAAAACGTTAAAAAGGTGTGCATGTTTTAAGCTCCAAGACCAATACAAATGTTTTCCCTGGGACTTGCAGTACCGAAATAAAACATTTTACCTTTAGTTGTTTGTTATTTTTCATCAGGTTGAATAGTGCAGTGGTGAAGTGTCTGGCCTACAACCCTGACTACTGTGGTTCGATCCCCGTGGTACGCTTTTATGCATAAATTCAAAGAGGACATACGATGTTTCTCTTTTTAGCGGGGAGGAACTGAGTCCACCCTCTGAAAAAAGTGGGGGGACTCCGTCCTCCCGAATGTACCCTCGACTTGATCCCCGATTTAAAATAGCATGAGTATTCAAGCACGCTAAACTATTATCCCTAAATGGTTGATGTTATACATCAAGGGAGTTTCCATAATTTGGCATGCCTGTAGCAGGAGCAAAGAGGAACAATCACCTTTTCTCCTCCCACATCCGCTACACCTGCCAAAAACAATGTCATTTACCAGCGTTAGATTTTGGAAGGGCACTTTTAACATGGATCCCTATTCAATCTCTCAGTTTCTTGCACTTCCTAAAAGATAGCGGATTCAAAATGAATCCATGGTAAATGCCCGCCTTTGCATGCACATAATGGGAGGCATGTATGCTTGTTTGCAAATAAGCCTAAATAATGAACACATCCCCGGGGAACTATGTGATCACTTCGACCCTCACAATTGCGATACACGTTCTGGTTTAAAAAAAAAGAAAAGTAACGTACTCTTGAACCATAAGTGAAATGGCGGAGGAGGTCACTTTGTAAATCTGCATATTGCATGCAGGGGCAGACAATGTGTGCACTCATGTATGCACTAGAGTTCCCTCTTTCAATGTTCATGGTTTCCCCCAGAATGCACACAATTACGACAACCATATATATGTGGCGGGGGTGTATATGATATAATATTAATATGGGGGGCAGCGGGGGACTCCCCCGGCATTTATAGGTGGTGTAAAGGGGTTTTAAAAAATAAATAAAAAAATAAAAGGTCATCATTTTCGGCCGTCGCAATTGTGAGGGTTGCAGTGATCACATAGATTCTTGTATTCATGTTCTTGTTTTATTGATCTGAATTCCTTTGGATTTCCTTCATTAGTGGACCTGACTGAAGTGGGTCCCAATCTGATTGTTTCGACCCCTTTCATGTGATTGTAATTTGCCCGAACGACCAGTTGTACCACTAGCTTCCCAAGCACCTTGACGGCACCAGGTCCCCCCAGCGCTTATAGTGTAGCTCACAGGCACCTTCATGGGCATATCCCAGTGTTCAGCATGCCTTTTCTCTTGTGTTGGGCCCGCTCCAGCGTCCTATCAGCAGAGAGGTCCGCAGCCAAATACCTGATATTTCAGCAGGAGGAATGTTGAGAGAGCCGCTGACAAAGCCATGCAAACTATCCATAGAGAACAATAGAGAAGGGGCCTCTGCCAAAGTCCTGCGACTGAACCTGGGGGTTGGGGAGGGAGATCAGAGTGTTACAGCCAAAGTACTGTAAGCAGCACAAGGGAGTACAGAGAGAGACACAGCCATTCACCTGTGATACAAGCTAGCACATTTTTGAGAGAGATGCAGCTGCATGTCTATAAACTCTACTGGCCCAAGGGGAAGTGGACTACAAGCATTAGCCTCCAATCCTTACAGACAGGAGGAAGATACAGCCCTGTGTGCCACCCAATCTGAGCAAACAGAGAGCATTGGCAAACAGAGTACTCTGATACTCAGACCACAAGAGACCTCTCAAACCAACCAAATAAGACAAAGGATTAACAACCCCTCGGTCAACTGTTTGGAGCAATGTGTACCTAAAACCACCTCAAAAACATCTTCCTCGCCTCTAGACCCTAACTAGTACTTTAAGAACAAAGAAATATCGAGGCAGAATACCACAAATGAAATACACCAATCACGGGCTGAAAAGATACAAGTATCTTTTATTACTGAACAGTTTACAAAACAAAACAGATAGCTATCTGGCTCCCAGCAGCTCGCAGTGTGTACCAAACGACACAGAGAGGAGAGAGATGTACTGGACATCTAAATACTGGCATTTTTATACATTTCCTACAATATTGTCCAGCTTCTCTTCACGTTAATAATTTGTGGTCTAGAGTTTGTGCCTAGTTCACATGCAGATTTTACAATATTATGTAAAGTATTACATAGGTTTGTATTTCCATGAAGACATAATAGTGATGTATATTCTCGGATCCCGCAGTAAGCCTTATTTCAAGAGTCTTCACAATGTAGGTCAGCTAAAACATTGTTTTGTTCAAGGTTTGTTCTTCATTGTCCCAATGTTTATACAAGGATGAGGCTTGTGAGCGCAGACAACACTTGAATGACAGTTCATACGAAGCACAAGGTATCTTTGCTCAGTTTAAGCAGTCGGCTCTCGTACAACTTAAACATTAACAGAACTCAAAGGTCGGAAGGCTTGGCTGCAAGTCAAAAACATAGTCCACCATTTTAGAACGTAGAACACGAGTGGAAATACAAATGGCAGATGAATCTTGAAATGGCGGCGAAGTTTAACTGAATGGGCTTAGGCCAATATTAATTATAAGGAGGCACTATATAATTACGGTTTAATATTAAATGCAATGTTCAGACAATTCTGAAATTAAGTGATCAGGGACAAACTAATTGTGCAAACATACATTCCCCACAACAGGTAAAGGCTCTGGGAAGAGCTAGAGGTGATCTTTGAACAAGCAATACTCCTTGCTAAAACTATTGAATTATCAGAGCATTATTCTAGGATCATCGGAAGAAGAAAGGAGAGAGCAGCATTGTCATTTGTTCCATATTTGATACACTGAAACCGTACAGCCTACCACACTGAATGCCCCAATTGAGTGTTATCGATGCAGTGACCCTAATAATGTCACAATGCACACAATGTGCCCTGCTTAAACAAACACTTGTAAAAAATGTGGCTGGACAGGCCCCATTACCAAATTTTACAAGACCATCAACTTAAAAACCCAAAGGGGCAGGGGAAAAGTCCCCCAGGAAGGCAGTACTAGCAGAAAAAAAAGAATATTGGTCCAAGGATGCACACAGCTTGGAAGCACCACCATAAGAGAAGGGGCCCTAATGATTTGCAAGCCATTTCAATTGAACACATTCATTGCTATGCAATGCTCCATCTGTTCAATAACTCAGGAAGGGGCGCAGCTCTGGTCAATGGCTGACTGTGGCTCACTGGCCTGATTCAGAAATCATTGTTCAATGGTATTGCACCATTATAAAACGCTTCTGTGAATCAGGCCCAATACATTTCAATTTAATGTTTTGGAAGAATCTTCAGGTGAAGGATTTGTGTTTCACCCCAACTCCTAGGCTCTTGGGCATACTCTGGGAATCCCATTCAAATCATTGGTTCCTTTGAACAAAAAATGTAATACAAGGATGGTTTTATGCTAGGGGTGATTAATGTAGCATGGAAATGACCCCTAGTTTTGAAAAGGCTGTGTTTGCAATGATCTTGCACCTCAGTGCTCTTAAACAAGTTATTCTGAAAGGAATGTCAGAGTGGGGAATATGCATTGTTACCAAATACCAAGAAGTTTTAAATGAAACGAGTGGGAAAATATAGGGGCAACAGACATGAAATTATGCTCAAAAAATGTATTTATCTCGTCAAGTACTCTGCCAGAAAAGTTACTCAGAGTCTGTAGGGGAACCTTAGAATGCTACTGAATTATATGCTGAAAGGTCAAATAAAAGTGGAATAAAATCTTCTGAATAGATCTCCCTGGTGGAACCTGCTGTAAAATTGAACAATTCTGCAAGCCTTTATGTGGACTTGAGGGAGTTAAACACCATTAGCACCCTGGCTGGGTAACCAGCAAATCAGGAGGCTAGGAAGGCAGGCTTGAACCGCTGGTACAAACCCGCGTCTCAAGTTGCCTGATGGCCGGCTCTCCCTACCGTCAACTTCTCCACCACCCTCCGCCCCATTTTATTTTCTTCACTAATCCCCATGCCACAACCTACATTATTTTGGCTGTGGCGGCCCTCCCCATCGCAGCCTCACCTTCCTCTCAGCTTCCCACTGTGGGATATGTCAACCCATGCCAATGCAACCTACTACACCCCTTTGCCAATGGGGGGAAGAAACTGCCAAAAATGGAGGCGATAACCCCTGTGTGCACCAAATCTGCAAAACTGTGAATGATTCATAAATCACAAAAGGCTGCATGCCTTGCCACACACACAGGCAAAGTTGATGTCAAATCAGAACTCCCTGCAGGAAAATGCCAGGGACTGCTGTTACCTGTCACATGAAGCAAGGCCACCGAAGTGGGCTAAAATCCGAAAATGCCTTTAAATACAGCTTCCTAATCAATGGGAACTTTCAAAGTTCTGTTCTTGCGCTAAATTCAGGCATTTTCCCAGTGAATTATTGGAAATGAAAAGTGTGCTGGGACCCCCGATCATCCAGTGCAGTCAGAGGAATCCAGGCCTCACTGTCTGACAGCTACTTAAGAAAATTAGATGTCAAACCCAGTTTAAGTGTGTTTCTTTTTCCTGAAGAAATTGCAAAATGTGCCTATTTAAAGCATGTTTGTGAAGGGCTTAATTCTTTTAAATGTCCTAATCCCTTATAAACTGTGCTTATTTTTATATTTGTTAAAGAAAAGACTTTATTATGAATTTTAAAAGCAACCCAGTATTGGAGTTAAGTAACTGCTTAATTCTGATTGGGCAGTGACCAGCCTGGGAAAGTTTGACATTTCCGTTTGACACTCCCTTGATACAGGAAGCCTTAATGGTTCCCGCATATTGACAACAAGGAGCACAATGAGACCTCATTAGATATTTGTTTGGGGCTGAGCCAAGAACAATGGCAAGCTGCCCAACTGATCTCTACAGGGGAGCTTCCCTCTTCAGGAAGAGGACACACCTACCTGATCAAAGGACTGTGACAGCTGCTGCGTTGGAAGGGGAAGTGACAAAGGAGAACTTTGATGTTTAAATCCTTATTTGTGGTTAAGTTTAAAACTCTTTGACTGTGCAACCGGAAGAAGGATAAGTCTGAAAATTGGTAGATGTTAACCTAATTTTAGGCTTTTGCTTTGAAGACATTGATGAAACCTGGATCACCTAAGGAACCAAAGTTACAGGGAAACCCTCATTGTAGCTGAACTATTAATGTTACAAGCCTAAGATTGTATATACATGATCACGTGATAATTGGCCAGAGATGTACTGAATTTGAAATTATTAGTCCAGACTGTTATGGTTAAAATTGATAAAATTCTATAGAATGAGAAAGAAAGCTCTCATAGAGACAGGGATTGACGGGGAATACAGACCATCAAATATAAAATGTATATGTCCGATTTTATTAGGAGACATAATTTTAGAAATGTACATTTGTGCAAAAATGTAATTTTGGTAAAAATCAATGTGGGAGTTCCTAAATCACAGCATAAAGATGACAGCTCTGTTCTGACTGCCAACCAGGACAAGGCAAGTGTCCACTCACAGCCAGGGGGTGTGTTTTGAAATTCTGCTCACACCATGAACTTGGTGATGTCATTTGGTGGGATAACATAGGGACACACTGCTTCCAGAATACATCCAGATTTCCGTGCAGCATCTTGTTCCTGACTTCTCCATCCTATCCAGAACTCTTCACCTTGCAGCTGATTCCAAATTTCTTTGCAGAAGCCAGGCCTTAGCAGTGCTGAACTCATTTTAGCTAGGCCCACATTCAACCATCCTAAAACTTAAAAGAATAATTATGATTCAGTCTGGCTTGCTACCATGTTAATCTGCTGTGTCCAGTGACCAGAAGGTCCCATCCAAATCCAGTCTGAGATGCAGTCCAAAATTAACCAGAACCGCACTGTTGATCCAATCCCTCCAGAAGTGCCCTGCTGCCGGTAGACCTGACCCGATCCATGACCAGAACTTTGACTGTTTTCGCTCCAATTTTAATTACAATGGACTGTAAGTATTTATAGGAAGAACAGTGACCGATAGTATATTTGCATTGTCTTATCCGAGTCTCAACCCATCCTTCATTAACTTCAGTACCCTAGTATTGTCAAAACCATTATTGCGCTGATTTTTCTCATTTGTTTTACAAAACCATAAGTCATTAGGGATTTTGAGTAAGTAAAGTAAATCCAAGAAAGGAATCGAGTGTCCACCACATGAAGGGTTACGCTGACCACGTAACTGTGAAGATTCCCGGGTGGCATCCTCTTTATAGTCATTAATATAGTGTAATGAAACCAATCTGTCATTTTTAAAACCAAATGTCTGTTTTCATTTCGCGCCTATTTTGCAAAAACGCCTCTCACTAAAACCTCCATAACTTCTTCAATTTTATAGATAGAAATGGAATTTCAACTCTCATAGATACCCAAGACCCTGGGCCACACCCACAACTGCATTGCAGAACAGTGTACTTGACCCATTTTCATCACAAATCGCATAGTGAAATTTTGCCGCAAATTTGCAGTTTTCAAAGGTTTACACATGTTTTTTTTTCCTCAGAATTTTTCTCAATTTAAGCATTCTTGCACCCTTTCCACCTGTCTTTTTAAAAGTGTCAATTTCCAAAAACAGTTTTCTCTCTGGTTTGGGGAGGGAAAATTGCGTTTACACTCTAGACATTGGGCCTCATTATAAGTATTGCAGAATGGGTTAACGGGTACCGCTAATGGCGGCGGACCCGTTAAACCCATTCCGCAATATTACGAGGTAAGGACGTCTGGTAAAACCAGACGTCCACATCGGGTCCCGCGAGGGGACCAGAGAACTAACAACGGGCCGGTCGTAATCGGCCCGTTGTTAGCTCCCGCGCCCATTCTCATTGAGCCCTATAGGGGCTCAATGGAAATGGGGTAGGTCCGGGCCCGGGTTCCCTGAGGGAGGAATTACCGGGCCCTCCAAACTTCGAATGGCCCGGTAATTCACTTTTCAGCGAACCCGGACCCAGACACGGTTTTGGAGGCAGTAATGCCCTTATTAAGGGCATGGGTACCTCCAAAGTCATAATGAGGCCCATTGTCTTTAATTCCGGAATACCTGCTGATTACTGACATCTGTGTAGGATTGCTCATTTTTACCTTAAATAAATGTGCAGGGGGGATATTAACCTAAATATTATCTGTTCACAAACCAAAACTGTTCTTTTTCCTGTGTTTTCTATTCTATATTAGTATAAGTGAATTCAATTGCTTTGCTTATTTGCTGAATTGTATTGTCACCGTTAGGTGATTGCTGCCCCATATATATATACATATATATTGAGTAAAAAAACTTTGTTAAAGGGACATTATGGTTAAATTGCGCTACCAAAAACCTATGAATTTCAGAAAAAAAACTTTGTCAAAGAGACGTTATGGTTAAGTTGCGCTACTAAAAATCTATGAAATGCAGTAAAAAAAAACTGTGTTAAAGGGACGTTATGGTTCCAAGTAAAACCGGAAAACCCCTGAAATTCGCCAGTTATGATAAACTAAGCAACCATAACTCGCACCACCACAGTGCACTGCTAATACTAACACCCAGGACAGCAAAGATGACATCACAAATATCATTGATGACATCACTCCATGCCAGTGCACCTCCACATGAGGAAATCCAAGATCTGCAGCTACTCCACAGCATTGTGCATGCAATTCCAACCAATGTATCCATGAGTCTCCTAATCCAGACAATCTGTTTTCTGAAACACACAGCCATAGCTAACTGTTCTTCTCTCAGGAAAAAGACTTTCTGACAAACTCTCTCCTTACACAACACACCTACTAAACTTTACTGACCAATCAATTGCTCTGCTCATTCTCATTTACATGCCTCTCCACCCCAAAATCCCCATATGCGGATATAATGTAACTTGGACAGCCCTTCTACCATTTCCACTTCACTCTCTGTGCCATTCCCTCATTGGATACAGCTAACGGGTCACACAACCATCCACCAATCACATCCAAGTCCTCTACATCTAACTCCATCATCAGAGTTCTGCACTTCAAATGTACTGTAGATCACTCTGAATATGTTACGCTCACCTGGACCCCACAGGGGTGTCGATCGGACCCGGATAGCTGCGGTCTCATTCAATGTGATGCGTAGTGCAGAGATGACTGTCTGGGCTGGCCCGCCTAGTCTTGTCTGCTGGACCCGAAGAAGTATTTTCCTGCAAGTGGAGACAGGGATTAACCACCTGTGGGTTTTAGTGATGGCCTCCCAACTGTTCTCGCTCTCCCTCACTAATCACCTCCAATATCCCACTAGTAACCTCACCTTATGTTCTTAAAAGATGAGCTCTCCATCCTGCGTGTCTTGCAGGGGCGCGTAGATACCAGTTACTTCACTGGTTTGAAGGCGTTGGGAGAGTTCCGGTAAGTATTGACTCTGAAGTCCCTGGCGGGATTGGTAAGTATCAAGTTCAAAGAGTTCAATGTGCCCGATGTTCACTCTTGCCCCCTTCCTTCCTTAAGTTGCTACTGAGTTTGTGAGAAGAAGGTTTCGTAGCTGCTGCTGGCGTTCAGGTAAGAGTCTGTGTTACCCAACGCTGTCCGGTAACTATTGCATGCATTAACGTATTGTTTTTCTCCCTCTTTACAGATGCGGCCTATGAAAATGTGGAGAGTTATGGAATAATACCGCCGGTGGTAAATCAGGTAAGTCTATGGCGGTAAGAGGTTGTATTTGTTGATTCCCTTGGCTCACCTTGTTTTTTCTTGTGTCCCCAAGGTGTCGGATTATGGCAAAGAAATGATGGAGACAGTGCTGGATTGAAAGATGCTGTGAGAACTGGTGAGTATGGCGCCGTGTTGGAGCTGGCGAATCGACACTTGCAGGACTGATGTACTTTCCAGGTCCGGAGATGAAATGGTTCCGGAATTAGGTGAGGAATTTGAAAATAAATTTGTTTTCTAACCTTGTCCTTTTCCTCTTCTTTATTCTAGGAGCTCCAGATTCGAAGCGGGCGTGGCAGAAGACTGGATGCTGGCTGCAGGCACAGTGAGCGTCACACTGTTGGATGCAGAATAACGCAAAGCATGTGCTGCTGTTCGGGTGTGGTTTAAATAGCCTCCAAAGTAGTTCCAGGTAAGAAGTACCCTAGAGCCACGCCCGAGTAAAAAATAGTCCCTGTAACAAAATAGTCCCGTCCAGGCCTCATGTAGGCTTGGACTCTTTTGCAGCATGGTCTGCATCAGGTAAGTAAAGTCTATGAGCCTGGCGCCTATGGCGCCAGGACTGATTTCTATGATGAGCCTGGCGCCTAAGGCACCAGGACTGAACCCAGACAGCCCCTAGCCGGGGCTGCTGAGGTTTAAACAAATGTCTGGATGCCTGCTCCCAGAGCTGAGGGCCTTGGTCCTGATGCCCGGGGGTAGGCATCATGACAGAATACTAGTCTCATATCATTGGAAAGCACCTACTACAAAAACTACTGTACAAGACTTCAAGATTTTTACTTGCAGCTGTATGCATATCCACATGCATGAATACAAACTAGAGGTATACATATTTTCTGCACAGTACATGTACAACTCTTATAAATGAATATAAAAAGAGTAACTGCCACTAAACCTGTATAGCCTATAAAATGAACTTAGTAATTTTTTCCATCTGCTAAAATCAACTATCACTTCCAAACCTGTCTGCTATCTATTTTTATTTACACACACACATATCTAAAAATGTATAATATTAGAAGATCGAAGAAATAACAATATAATTGTGGAAAAACACTAGAGACTTTCATTGAAATGCTCCCACCTGCAATAACACCACTACCCGTAAATCACATCCTTCTACTATATTACCCACAGCTTCACAAATACAAACATTCCATGCTTTGCTGTACAGTTTCTGCCATTTACCTAATAAAAATTGCAAAATAAATATAACATTATTTCTTCTTTCTCCTAGCATTCTATAACACAGCCTTAAAAAAACCAAGTGAATTTCATACACTAAATATTCTACTTATTTACAAAGCATGTTGAACTAACATAATATAAATAAAATATAAAGGCTGCACATAGTCAAATGAAACTGCATGCATACACTATGTTCAGAAATCAAACACGAATACTACTACAAAGACAAAAAAATTAATCTCTCAATTAACATCACTGCTATAAACACACAAAACTTCTTTCTTTTACCATTGCAATGAAGATCACTCTACTCGAAAACAGCAACATCTGAACTACAAACATCAACTACAAAGAAACCTGCTCATTTCACAAAAAAGAGTATGTGTCTCTGTCTAGTCTTTAAATCTCTCCACAATCTTGCTCCCCCTTAGCTCTCCTCTCTTTTCTCTTTCTACACTCCCTCCCATTCATTTCACTCTGCTGACCACTTTCTTCTTACTGTTCCTACTTCCCCTTGTGCCACATCCCGTTTCCGCTCCTTCCATCTCCTAGCCCCCCTGCACTGGAACTCCTTAACTCTCTCACTCTGCTCTATTACTACCTTTTCCTCATTCTACACTTTCCTCAAATCTCTCCTTCTCCATTCCCCAACATGAAACCTCTCCCACCTTCTTGCCCCCTCTTGCCTTATCTCCTTAATAATCTCCCTCCCCTTCCATCTCCCCCTTCTCACCTTCAACCCCATCCATTTCCCTCCTCCTCTTCTTCCCCACCCTTCCCTCTTTCTCACTTCTACTGCACTATGCTCCTTCTCCCCTTCAGTTTAATTGGGCTACTTACTGTTTTCTTTAAATTGCTTCCACTGTTACTGTTATAATGTTAATTGTTATATGTATCATCTTGTTATTAAAATATATTACTCAAACACACTGCGCGGGTGATTCATGTAATTTGTGCACCAAAACAACGAAGATGTGTGTACCATTCTACCCACAAATCACTGTTTATTAAACAGGGATTAGCACACAGAATGGTACACACATCCTTGTTTTTCAGAGCACAAATAACATAACTCAGCCCCTAGAACATTAGTATTACAAAACAAAGAATTGTTTAATTTTATACCATTTGATTTACTATTAGTGCTTATCCTCACCACTAGCTCACTTTCTACTGTCATCTGAACCACAGTATAGTAAGACACAAATAGAAGAATAGCCTTCCCAACTAATTGTATCTGCCCAATGCACAATCACACACCACCAGATACATCTTTACCATCATACTCAAACACTCATGCATAGAACACACTTTCATTGCACAACATCCCAACCCATACCTTCCATTTTTTTTGTTTCAACAGACCCCACAGAATGCCTACAAGAAAGTAAATCCGTAGAAAGCAACGCAGAAATAGAGCAAATGAAAATAAAACAAAATAAGCATCCATCTCTAGCAGAGTGTCTACAAAAAGTTCAAACAAAACAGCTAATACAGTCATTTAGCAAAACTAAACAATCTTCCAGTACAGAAATTCAGCCTCCTCTATCAAAATGTAAAATAAAACAGAACATGATTAATAGAAATGCCGCTACCACTACTGCTAAAACTGCTCCTGTACCTCTTGATATAGTAGGAAGTAACCATACCAAAAAAAGTATATTAACAAAAATGTTCTGCTACAGAGTCCTTCAGAATCTTATAAAACAGGAGACAAATCATGCACAACCCTTAAATCCTACTGTAGAATATCAATCTTAGAAGCTTTGATAGACAGTGCAATCCTTCTCAAAAGAAAGTTATTTATTTTAGTGTTAAATAGAATGAAACCAGTCACAAACCTAAGTACTAAATTACAAAAAAATGTCAACAAAAATAACTTCTTAAATATCTGTGGAGGTGAATGGAATCACACCACAAGCACAGAACCATATTTCAATGAAGAAGAATACAAACAAAATCAATCAAATGCAATTGCCATACATAGCAGTGGACGGAAAAACACTTAATAATACCATAATGGAACAAGAAATACTGCTTACAAATATATCCCCAGAAAACTCAGAATCAATTCTCCATTCGACTGAACCAGAACGTCCAGTATACAAATGGTCATGCACGTCAATGTGTAACATTGCCAAAAAATCTTTCAAATCTTTACGCCAGTTCCTCAATCAATATGTGAAAGGCAAAGACAAAATTAAAATAAAACTGCTGCAAAATATGGATACTTGTCCAGTGCGCAAATATACAGAACTGCAAGGACATTCATTGGCCGGCATTTCAGGACCTATTTGCAAAAGCAGCTTCCATCATATCAAAATGATATCAACACATCATTCAACTATAAGAAATCTAGTCTATAAACTGTACTATGCTAACAGTCCTGCTTTAGCACTAGACAATTTAAATAACAATCTTCTACATGGTACAGCCCAATACCTACTCCAAGAAATCAACCATATCCAGAGTAAAAATTTTGGAAGTGAAAACCACTTACAAAATGCAATAGCTTTACAACAGACTAGCAACAATTCTGCACATGGCAACCTTCTACTACACACATACAAAAAAGAAATACTAAAATTCAAAAGTACATCTGCTGAAATACCAAACCATGTGTGTGTGTGTTGCCACAGAACTTTTTATAAAAGTAACACAAAAACTTTAGACATAACACACAAAATAGAAGACAATTGGCCTCATTACGCAGTAGGCGGTAAGTAACGGTTCTTACCAACATGGCGCAAATAACGTGTCCGTGTAGTAACCAGCCTGCTAATTGCGTGCCATTACGAGTACGGGGCATGAGCTTTGCGCCATGCCGGTAAGGACACTACCGCTATGCGGTTAAAGGCCCCAAAATGTCCCTTAGCAGCATCAAGGAAAGCGCTAATAGCACTTGCACCATCCATTAATCCAGCATTACCGGTCACTGCTAAAAGCGGTGGCGGCTAATAGCGGTGACTGTAAATAAATGGAACAGGAAGTAGCATCTTCGCACAGGAATGGGAAAGAGCACGGCGGCCATCTTTAAAAACACAATCCATTGCCATCCTCTGCCCCCAGGACCTGCAGCAACACTACAGCTGGCCAAACTTATTTCTACAACACCTGAGAATGCCCAAGGCCCTAAACAAAGGTGCAGCACGCCAGCGCAAGGAACGCTTCTCCAATGAGGAACTGACAATGTTAGCAGACACACTAGCTGCTAACGCAGAGGTTGTTTTTGCAAACGACATGCGGTGTCCCGCACTGATAAAAAAAAGGAGATCTGGGAAGAGGTGGTACGGAAAGTCAGTGCGGTGGGTCCACCGCCCGCACTGTAAAGGACGTATGCAAGCGGTGGGACGATCTACGCCTCCGTCTACGGAGTATACTAGCAGCCAACAGGGGCCTGGCCATGTGTACAGGAGGTGGAGGAGGATCCCAAATCAAGATGCAAGAGTGGGAGGAGACATGTGCCAGCACCATTGGCATCGAATCCATTGAGGGAGTGGGTGAATGGAGCGCAGTGTGCCGTCATCGTCAGATGGAGGTGAGTGTCCACGCAAAACACTGCAATGCAAAGCATGAGGTACTCCCCCAAATGTGACCTGGAAATTAGCTAATGGATGGGACATCACACACACATGTACACAACCCTGCCCATATGCTGTGCACATCCCCACACAACCACATGCAAGCAGCACCACAGACACGTGTCACCCAGACTCATGCCTGTATGACCCACCCATCTGGATAACAACCTGTATGGCCAAACTTGAAGTCCAAATGCATAGAACTTCAGCAACATCAACATATGCATGATGCACATTGACCCATCACCAATGCTATCCCTCTCTTGGTCCCCCATAGGCTCACAATCTGACATTGAGGAGCAAGACTCTGCGACGCAGGCTCCACCACCAAAGAAGCAGGCCAAGGGCATGTAAGTAGGCACCAGGCCCAGCACATCGAGGAGCACTGGGAAATCCAGACTGCCTCAAAGGACCAAAGCCACACATGTACCCACGTCACCAAGGCGTGAAAGGCCATCTGACAATGTGGTAGCACCCACACCAGCCATTCCCACTACGCAGGAGCCAGTTGCAGAAGGATCACTGTCTGCTGCAAACAGCTCGATTGGCGGGGCAGCATCCAAGGCACCCATGTCAGATGTCGAGAAAACGTGCATTGCACCCATGGAACACCACACACCCAGCCCGCAGCAGTCAGCACAACACAGCCCACGCCCCACATCAAATGCCAGCAGCCATGAGCTGTATGGTGGTGAGCTTGTGGCAGGGAGCTGGTGTCCCATGGAGTCATATCCGGATGGCAGACACATGCCACAAGCTGCGTCAGGAACCACCAAATGCAGGCCCAGAGACCATGGCATCAGGATCATGCAACAGCGCCAGGAGGAGCTGACTGTGCTGGTTAGCCAGCATGTGGGCGAGGGTGTCCTGGCGAGGGAGGAGTGCAGGGAACATGCCAAGGGCATTAAACAAGCTATTGAAGCCAGCACCAACCGCCTTTACGATGAATTATCAGCTGTGAGGCAGGTCCTCACCCGCTGCGCAAATGCCATGGAGAGCCAGCGTCCCGCACAAGGAGTGGACCAACCGAGCACCTCCTCCTCTGCCGGCTCAAGGCAGACCAGCCCCCTGCGCAGGTCCGTGCAGGCCATGCGGCGCACAAACTTGCAACCACTCAAAATTCTGTATCCACTCTGTATCTACCTTTTTTTTCATCTGAAACATATTCTGTTCCACAAAAAAGAAAATGTTGTAAAAGAAAAATAATTCAAACAGAAATGCAACAGGATCTCACTGCAAATCCTCCAGAGAGACCAAAAGAAGCTAATACTTCATCAATTACCACAACCAAAGAAGAACCTAATCCTCAAAGTAACTCAGGTACTTCTTCAAAGAAGCAACAAACACTCCGAAAAAATGACTTGGACACAGACCTATCTGGTCCATTCAAATTTTCAAATATAACTTGTATAAGTTGCTACGCAAATGGAGCAATGAATATTCTATTTCAATTACCACCAATTATTGACATTTACTTACACAGCACAGACCAATTGTGTTTGCAAATGTAAGTACTTCATAGAAATGCAACAAACAATCCTGACAACACGTACTATGCTGGAATGGTGAAATTCACTATAAACTCACAAGAAGATCCACAAGAATTTCTAATGTACTTACTACAAGTACTTGAAAACAAAAACATACCTATAAAGGAAATCTTTCAGAATTCATACATGTGGAAACATACATGCACTCTCTGCAACAATGTGACACAGGAACAAATCCCTAATGAGTGCTTCATGTATGTGTCCATACCTAATTGTGAATCCGTTCCATTTCAGCAACTTGAACAAAATGCAAGCGATGGTAGATTATGTACTACCTGCAATTCAGATAATCGCTCCACCTTACTAATACAAACACATAGTAAATACATAATACTAATGCTCTTACGTTACAATGCAGATGGTACCAAAAACAACTGCAAGCTGACTGTATTCACACATGGTCAAGTATCACTTGGTAAGAAAACCTTCACAACAATAGGTATAATCTATCACGCAGAAGGAATGATAGTACCATTACTCTAAAGCTGAGATTACCAACAATTCTTATAAACGCTTATTTAATCTTCTTAAAACCAAAATTTAATCTTCTTTAAAACCAAAATTTAATAACTAATCTGTACATTAACAAAACTTCAATTAAAAAACTATAAATTGTTAGAATACGCCAACAGGTATCTAACTGCCCCAAGATTCTATAACAACCAAACAGATAAATAAATACCACTACATTATTACAAGAAATAAAAAGTTAGAATATGCCAACAGGTATCTAACCGCCCCAAGATTTTCCAACAACCAAACAGATAAATCAATACCACTAAATTATAACAAGAAATAAACAGTTAGAATACGCCAACAGGTATCTAACTGCTCCAAAAATTTGCAACAAGCCAACAGATTAGCCAAAAACAACAAGTGAACACTAAAAACAAACAAACAGATTCTAGCATAACAAAAAAAGGTTTTTTTTAATCCAACATGGATTGTTTTTCCCCACAGACCCAATGACTTGAAAAACAAACACAAAAACTGAGCAAATAGCACAGTACACTGGTTTGTAATCTACTAAATATGAGGGTCAAAATGAATAACAATGTCTATTATTCAATGCTATAAGTCCCTACAAACTACCAATACTAACATTATCTTTTCTTTTATCACAGAAATTGACAAAGAATATATGTACTCCAGTTACCAAACCAAACAGTAAGTATTTTACAATAAGTACAACTCATAAATACTGCTCCATAACACAACTGTTGAAGCAAACAGTACATATAACTTCGGTCTCGGGTGCATGGCCCATGCACCTAAGACTCTAGGACCTGGCCACAACCACCGCAGCATATCACACCCATGGTAGCTTATAACTTCAGTACTTATAACTTCGGTCTTGGGTAGGCCCTGGCCACAACCACCACAACATATCACACCCATGCTAGCTTATAACTTCGGAACTTATAACTTTGGTCTTGAACTTTGGCCCTGGGTGCATGACCTTCGGCCATGCACCCAAGACTCTATGCCCTGACCACAACCACCACATGCACCCAAGACTCTAGGCCAAGGCCACAACCACCAGAGCATATCACACCCATAGATCACATCCATAGAATCAAACATTTTAACCATCTCATATGGGCAATTTTTATGTCCACGGACACCGTGTGTGTTCTTAGAACAGTTTCAACTTGCCTGCAAACAGTACAGACAAGTATAGTGTCCTTAGGACACCTCCGTTTTCATTTCATTACAGACATCCCGGACACCGTGTGTGTTCTTATAACAGTTACAACTTGCCTGCGAACAGTACAGACAGGTATAGTGTCCTTAGGACACCTCCATTTCCGTTTGATTACAGACTATAACTTTGGTACTTATAAATTTGGTCTTGAACTTTGGTCTTGCGTGCACCCAAGACTCTAGGCCCTGACCACAACCACCACATGCACCCCAGACTCTAGGCCCTGATCACAACCACCACATGTACCCAAGACTCTAGGCCTTGCCACAACCACTGCAGCATATAACACCCATAGCTCACACCCATAGAATCAAACATTTTAACCATCTCATATGGGCAATTTTTATGTCCACGGACACCGTGTGTGTTCTTAGAACAGTTTCAACTTGCCTGCAAACAGTATGGACAAGTATAGTGTCCTTAGGACACCTCCATTTCTGTTTAATTACGGACATCCCGGACACTGTGTGTGTTCTTAGAACAGTTTCAACTTGGCTGCAAACAGTACAGACAGGTATAGTGTCCTTAGGACACCTCAATTTACATTTAATTATGGACATCCCAGACACCGTGTGTGTTCTTAGAACAGTTTCAACTTGTCTGCGAAGAGTACGGACAGGTATAGTGTCCTTAGGACACCCTCATTTGGGTCGATTGCAGACATCAAGAACAGCGTGGCTGTCCACGGACACAACAAACACAAGGGTGCCTTCCACCTAAATAGATACAATATTTGTCCCATCTCTTACTCCCCCACCCTCCCCAAACAATCTTACATGCCAAAACACTTGTCAAAATTGTATTTCTCCACCATTTGTCACTGTGCTGTCCGTGGATGTCCGCGGATACAAGATGGCGGGTGTTCCCAAAAATCTGACGCACTCCATGCTCTTCACCATCCAATCAGCGGACACGTCGCATGTCCACGGACATGACGCAAGCCGATTAGCCAATCAGGACACTGTCAACGGAGCATTGATATCTATGTCAATGTCAGGTCCAGGGACACACAGAGAAGTGTGTCCCTGGACCTGACATAGATATCACTAATTTTTTGTGACCTACATATTGGTCATTTTTTAACAAAACTACTGGACAGATTTTCACCAAATACACAAAAGTAGGCTTTCGGGACCAAGCTGCTGCTCCTGCCACAAATTTGGTGAAAATCTGTCCAGCGGTTTGGGCTGTAGGCGTGCGGAACGTTTTTTCTCCATTCAGTCTATGGGAAAAAAAGAAATATTGGTACCCCCCAATAACTTTGCCCCCCCTCTGAACCAAACCTCACCAAACCTTGCAAAAAAAAAATCACAGTGGGCCATATACTCTTTTTGCAACGTCTGGTGAGGATTCGTCCAGGGAGAGCGAAGTTATAAGCCACCCAAAAAGTGCTCTTCCTATGGGAATAGCAACTCAATCATGACTACACGGCCACAAATAAATATATATATATATATATTTATAAATGTATGTGTGATTTGAATATTAAATAAATCAATAAATATTTACCTTTGCAAAGTAGCCTGATTCCTCGCCCAGTTTGACGTGGGGGGCATTTTGAGAAGGGTGTGGTATGAGTGGTATATCATTCAGAATATTGATCTTATAGACACAAATAAAATAAGTATTTAATTGCGCACTACATGCTAGGCAAAACCTGGGTGTGTGCCTGATTGAAATCCTTAACACCATGGCTGCCATGGAAAGGGAAGAGGAGCACTGTATGGAGCACTGCCTTCCCTTTCCATGTTGGCCATCTTCGAAAAGGATTATCCTTCCTAAAGCGGGACACTGTGCGTGTCCCTTTCTAGGAAGGAAAATCCTACCGCTAGACGCTAATGGCCATCATCTCCGTTCCAGGCGCTGGAATGGGGAATAATGTTCTGGAGCCCTAGATAACTTGTTTTTTGCATGTTCTGCTGTTTTGAAATTAGACTATTTTCCCTCTATCCATGAAACCTGAATCCAGGTGTTTGCATTCACTGTTGTGTTTGAAGTTGGGTGTTCCTCCCTCTATCCATTAAACTAGACATCCTCCCCTCCATCCAGCACCATGCTCCCAGCTCTAGGTTCTCCACCACCTCTTCTAGTTCCAGCCCTTTCTGCACTTAGCATTCAGCTGTGCTCTGAGTGAAACAACGGCAGAACTAAGTCTCAGCATAGTTGGTCTCCTGCATCTGGTACAGGAAGACTGGCAAGGGATCTAGTCTATTAGCCTCTTCGTCAAGCTGACCCTCCACCTGCCACAGGACTCTCTTCTCTGGTCTGGACTTCCTTTATAATGTACTTGATTCATCTGGCCTGGCTTGCTGCTAGGCCAGCTGGTGATTTTGGTGTGCACTATACAGTTTCCCCACCAGCTCTTTCTCTTCCTTCCATCTCTCAGCTCTCACCCTCCATGGTGCTTTCCATCTTCCCTATGTTCTCTAACTGCTACTCTTTTACCTATCTTTTCTTTTCTTCTTTTTTTATTGTGTTTATTGGTTAAATATAACCTTTACATATTTAAAAAATCGAAGCAAAGACAGTAGCACACAACTTACTTTTAAAAACACATAAATCATACATCACAATTATCATACATTTTTCAATAAAAGTCCCAGAAATACAAACTGTAAAATACATTCATCCTAACTTCTTTCCATAAATAAAATTGTGTAAAATGCATGTCCCATAAACAAAAAAGACCAAAATTGATGGGTGCATACAATTCATGTCATGGACCCGAGTGCTATAAGCCCTTACATATAAAGTGATAAGGTTAATACAATTTGTTAATACAAGTCTAGAGGTTTCAATTTCTTTTTTGCATAATCTGCCCAGATGGTCATTATGAGCTGTGCTATTCCGAGCACCGATGTTCACTAAAATATTGAGTTTGTTGAAACTTAAAAGCATTATAAAATGACTTATATTCGAATTGTGTAAGTTCATTAGTTTGTTAAATAAATGCAAGGAGTACTCACAGGGAAAGATTGTCTAGAATATTCTGCAGATTTTGTTTTTTTTGTACCAAATGGCTGCCTTACATTTTATTTTTTTAAATTTGCTAACCAAGTCGCAGTAACATCACAGGTACACTCTATTTTTTATCAAAGCCAATCTATGATGTCATTCACCCGCAATTTCTAATGCACTATGCGTTTAAACTGATTACAAAAATGTGAATATAGGGATTTAGTTGTATCTCGACTCATTAGGATCTTAACATAGAGATTGCTTGTGAGTATCATTTTCTACATAGTAACCCAAATGATTCCTAAATCGCTACAGATAGCTTCTACGGGAATAGATTGGGATAAACCCAATGCCATCGCCCACATTTACCCTCCAAAATACCCAGAAAAGCTGTTTATTTCAAGGTGTAGATCTCCAGACCATACAGCATACACAGGATTACACAGATTGTATACAATTGTATCAATCCTTCAATTGAATACCCATCCAATTTTAGTATAAATTATCTTATGGCCTTGAAATTAACAGTCACTTTGTTTATTATGGTTTTAGAGAAAGTATCTTTATCCATAGAATTTGTGACAAGTAAACCTAGATAAGGGTAACTGGAGACTTCATCTACTTTAGTCTGTTGCAAGGTCCAGTTATATTAATTGATGTTTTGTCTGTTCACCTTTATTGTCTTAATTTTATTTTCGACAAATTAATATTTAGACCATTCTCCAATGCACATTTTTCTAAAGCTATTAAACTGTGCTACGATCCCATTGCAGTTTGATCGAATATCATGATGTCACCTGCGTATGACAACCAATTCACCGGGCATTGCAAAATACGTAGTGGATGATTGCAACAGTTCTGCAGAATATTCCCTAGGTCTGCCAGGTATACAATAAATTGTGTTGGAGCTAGAGTGCAGCCTTGTTTTAGACCATAATGAATGTGAAATTATTCACTTAATGCCCCTTCTAAATGGGTTCTAATCTGGACCCTATTATTCGAACAAAGAGCTTTCACAAAATATAGCATTTCATTATGCAGTTTTCCTACTTTCATTTTCTCCAATAAAATGTGTCGATTGACCATATCGAAAGCCTCTGTAAAATCAATAAACAAATGTATAAAGTCTTGTTCTTACTCAACAATGTGCTACAAATAAAATATATTAAAATCCATAGGTCTGCTATCGTGCTAAAACCCTTTGTATACCCTGATTGCTGAATACTAAGCATCTTTTCTTTCTCTATCTATTTATTATTATACCACAAACGTAGTTTGCAAAAAAATATGACACTGGAATCAATTGTAGACAATATTCTTGTTGGATATATTTTGGGGTTGTATCTATTATTTTGTGGTATTTTTTTTGTAGGGTGGTATTTGATGGTATGTTATAATTCTTGGAAATATATTGCGGTCACTCGTTGGGGTATTTTTATTGTGGTGATACTAATTTCAGAATAGTGCCAAATAATTGTTTTTAACAGGGTCACAAACCACAAGCAAATTACTGGACTTAATACACTCTGAATGAATGGTTCATGCCCCCTTGTGGTACCTTACGTACACTACCACACTACGCACTTTTGGCTGAGTTTAAACAATTGTAAAGCATGCAATTTAAATACTGCACCTTTCATTCAATCCCTCTAGCTAAATAGCAGATGGCAGCTACTTTATTTTGAGATATCTCTTACCACACTTCTTTTTATGCATGTCAAATAAAAGGGACTAAATGCAGAAAATGTAAAAAGACTAAAGTTTACTTTGAAATCTGTTTTTTTATCGAACAGTAGAAATATGCAATTTACACGAAATAAAAGTTATGCTCACATTGTATTTCACAGTGCGAATACATTTCAACAGCTTTCAGTGTTTTGTTTGTGTTGAGTCTTGTCAACTGTCCTTGGCAACGTGGAACTTGTCAAGAGAAATACACTTTAAAAAAAGCACAGCAATGCTTCTCAAAATATCAATGCAGAATTACATGCACGTTAAAAATAGACAGCACCTAATGTGAAGTGACCTACTTAATCTGGACTACGTGATCTCAATCAAAACAACAGCCCCTCACTTAACCTCATATTTACCTAGATATGTTGGCGATATTTCTTGTTCAGTTTGGCATGGAGATCATCCCCAATCTTTCCACCTGCCTTGCCCAGGGTCACTCAGATAAGAACTGCTTCAGTTTAAGACAGCCTCAGCCAGCTCTGAATTCCTTCTCTAGCCAGCCCTCTATTACTTCATCTCCTAGTGCCCGAAGATGAGTGCTGCTCCCTCTCAAAACCCTTTTTTATCAAATCCCCCTGTCACTCAAGGGAAACACCTCCCCCTGAGCAGATCATTCCACTGAAATGGCACGTGATTTCATTGCTGGAGAGCAAAATATACATCTCTTCTTGAGCTTTTTGCTCTACCCTGCTCTACACAATGCCCTTTTTTTCAGTGGAACAGACATTCACATTTTTTGTATCACCCAGTGCAAATTCAGCCTGCACGTTTAATTTCCCATTTAAAAAGCATCATGTATTTTCCCAATCTGCATTCAGCCTATTTCATCATGGACTAATTTGCACTAAATGTTATTAAGGGATTCAGTTACATGTTCACTGGGGTTGGGTTAGATTCATATGTTATTTATATTAGTATTATGTTAAGTGCATCTCAGTCCATTGAAATATCATCCTGAAGCAATGTGTAATTTCAAGCATGTGCTCTGTGCATTGGCATCCATTTAAAACTGCCTGAGACTCACACTCTTCAGTCCAGAAATTAGAATTCCCCCCTGGGCCCCTATTGCAGTTCAAACCCACGCCAACATGTGCATGCTAACATGATGAACCTACCCGTTGAAATGTAGAGTCTCGCTGCTAAAATTACAGCCCCTATACCTACACTCTCTCATTTTCTTAATGCTGGGATATAACCTGCAATCACTGCTGGAAAAACAATCATAGATGTTTTAAAACACATGTGCCTCTCCCAACTAAATCTCCTCTTATTAGATGAAAATAAATAACACGCACATGGCAGGATACCTACATGAGAAACAATATGTATAAATTTCTTGTCTTGAGCAAAATAATTATGACACTTTATAAACATTTTTAAGAAAGAATAAAAATAATAGTTTTTGGTGTCTTTTTTAATCTCTTGATCACTTTTATCTTGTATTATTTTTCAATTGGTGATCTATGTGTTTTTTCTCTTTTTTAAACACATTTTTTGTTGAATTTTTCCCTTTTTATCTTTTAATCACCCTGATCTTTTATCTTTTTTTCAATTGGTTATCCATTTTTTCTTCTTTTTTTATTAAAGAAATCATTATCATTTTGAGAAAACAAACATCCAACAAAACTGTTTCATTGGCTTCAGTCAAATACAAAAACCAGTACAAATAGCATTTAAAAAATCAATTTGTGATAAACATAATCTGTGATAGAAATAGTTTTTGTCAGTACAGTCTGTAATAAAATAGTGTGTGATAAAAATAGCAAATAGTCTGTAATAGAAATAGACTTTGAAAATAGCAGTTTGTGATAAAAAAATAAAAAAAAACTCACACAGGAAACTGTTCTTGGAGGAACTCCTCCATTCCAGCATTTCATAGGACTTCTTTAGGGATCATCATCTTTACATCTTTTGAGTCATCATCTATACCCCCTTCGTTGGTCGAGGGGGCTTTATAGGGGACTCCAATCCAGTGGTATCCTCCAGGGATCCGGCGCTCCAAGGATCCAGCACTGACGGGGAAAGGATTTTTTTTGTTTCTAGAGTATTAAGAAAAGACAACTTAGGTATCAAGCACATCAAACATTTTACTTTCCTTTCTCACTGAGACATCTGAAACCAAATTTATTTATTTGGTTATTCACACTAATACAAATTATAGAAATAACATGCCATGCAGCCAAAACATTTTCTCAATAACTACTGAAAAATTAACATGAAGTAATCACACAGTATTTTCAGATAACAGCCTCAGAAAAGACTCCTATATATATATTACATGGCCTGTGGTAGCAAACATGTAGTTATGGTTAAGTTGCTAATCCCATAGGAAGAGCACTTTTTGGGCGGCTTATAACTTTGCTCCACTGGACGAATCCTCAAAAACCTTTACAAAAATAATATATTTGGTGAGGTTTGGTTCAGGGGGGCAAAGTTATAGGGGGGGTCCCAAAATTATTTTTTTTCCCATTGACATAATGGGAAAAAACTTTGCTCACGCCTACAGCCCAAACCGCTGGATGTATTTTCACCAAATTCACATCAGGAGCAGCGGCTTGGTCCCGAAAGCTTGCTTTTGTTAATTTGGTATAAATCTGTCCAGTAGTTTTTTTTTTAAAACAACCAAAACATAAGGCAAAAAAGTTAGTGATATCTATGTCCGCTCCGTGGACACACTTCCCTGTTCGCGGACAGGACACCAATTGGCTAATAGACTTGCGTCATGTCTGCGGACATACAACGGGTTCACTGATTGGTTGGCGTGAAGCGTGAGGTGCGTCAGACTTTTGGAAACGCCCGATATCTTGGATTCGCGGACATCGGCCGGTGTCCACGGACATCGTGGTTAAAACAGATTAAAAAACACAATATTGCACTTGTCAAATTTATCAAATAATCTCTGGGGAGGTGAGCGGTGATGAGGATGGGATGAAATATGGCTGAAAGAAGCAAAAAAATGGGTGGTTTCTGCTGCAAAAGACCGCAAACAGTTTGGATGTTCGCAACCAGTCCTGAGAAGTTCGGGGACACTTCAGATGTTTGAGGACAGTTTTTGGATGGCATATAACATTGGCACCACTCAATGAAGTCACATTAAATTTTGCAATTTTATTCCCGTCCTGATTCCAAATGTGTTTTCAAGGTTTGGTGGGATTCTGTCAGGAGGGGGTAAAATTAGAGGGGGGTCTCAAAATAATGTAAAGGCTTATAAATGAGGTGCCATTTGACGGATGTACACTTAATTTGGCATACTGATAATAGAACTATATATTAATGTTTTTGCAAAGTTTGGTGGGACCTTGTCAAGGGGCAAAATTATAGGGGGGTTCCAATATAATGTAAAGGTTTATAAATGAGGTGCAATTTGACAAATCTACACTTATTTTGGCAAACTGATAATAGATCTAGATATACATGTTTTTGCAAAGTTTGGTGGGATATTGTCAAGAGGGGGCAAAATTAGAGGGAGGTCCCAGAATATTGTAAAGGCTTATAAATCTGGTGCCGTTTGACAAATCTACAAAAAGATATGCAAAAAGATTATAGAGCTACATATAAATGTTTTCGTACAGTTTGAATGGATTTTGTTTTTTGACAGGTGTCATAATGTAGGTACAAAAAATTGTGATTTACCTTTGGTGACTGGGGTGTAGCCTGTGGCCATGGGCAGTGGCCAGATTGTCCGGGTCTTGGAATAAGGTCATGATCCGGACAATCAGGCTACTGGCCATGACCATGAGGGACAACACATGGGGTTAAAGTGGCCATGACCACCTGGGACTGGCTTTGTGATAAAGTGCTTGCGGTAATATGGTCACAGGGTTCTCGTTTTGCCTTCTGCAAGCTGCCATGGAAAGTGAAGAGGGGTCCTGTACGGAACTCTGCCTTCCTTTTCCATGGTGACCATCTTGGAAAAGGAATTTACTTCCTACACCGGGAAGTCGCAGGTGTTGTAGGAAGAAAAATCCTTTTTTAGCACACTGGGTTCCCACTTTGGGTGGGAACCCAGGGTGCTAATGACCATCATCCCCCATTACAGGGGCTGGAATGGGGGGATAATGGTCCGGAGACCTCGTTATCCACCCTTGCTTTGCTTGGGCTGATAATTTGGGCTGCCAGGTCGGCATCCACCGTTCCATCGCTGGAACGGGGGATAAACGCCACAATATATCGCTGTTAGCATAACACAAAATGCAAATGGAAATGTTGGAAAATCTTATTGAGTCTATGTACTTTACTGAGAAATATAATGTAGATGGAGTCTATGCGTTTTTTTTTAGTTCTATTATTAAGTGTGAAATGTGGTTCCTAAATGAACATTTCTTCTATTGTTTTTGGATGTAGATGTTCGTAACCATTATGGTTAAGTTGCACCAATAAAAACCTATGAAATTCAATGAACATTTTTTTTTAAGAGGACATTATGGTTAAGTTGCACTAATAAAAACCTTTGAAATTCACTGAAAAACTTTGTTAAAAGGACAATATGGTTAAGTTGGACTATATGGTATGGTATGAGTATAAGTAAAACGGAAAACCCCCTGAAATTTGCCAGTTATGGTTATCTAAGCAACCATAACTCGCGCCACCACCGTGCACTGCTAAGAATAACACCCATGATATCAAAAATGACATCACAAATATGATTGATGATGAAATATATATATATATATATATATATCTTTTTACCACGTTCAAACTTTTGTTTATATCTTTGCACTATTTACACCTATCCACCTGCTATGGCAATTCTATTTATATTTTTACTCTCTGTTAGTTTCAACTTGTTCTAGTCCTTTCACTTCATGTTTCGGATGAAAGGGTTTAATTTGATTACCATGGACAAACTGTTCCATTGTTAAATCTCCTTCCTTTATAACAATTCCGTAGACCACAGGTGAAACCTTATCTACAATTCCATATGGCCCTTGCCATGCTGCAAGAAATGTTATAGTTTGTATGTTTCCCCTTCCTGAAATTAAATTTGTAAATCTGGTCTTCTATTTCATATTCTCTCACAGATGCCTTCCTATCATAATATGTCTTTGCACCATCAGCGACCTTTTCCAAATTTTGCTGCACAAATGCAAACGCATATTGCAAGTGCTTTCTCAATTCTTCCACATATTCATGAATTGTGCACACATTTACAAGCACCTGTTCATTTGTTCTGTTAAGTGTCCAAACCATGTTCCTTCCTGTCAGTATTTCATGGGGGCTCAGATTTGTTGATTTAGAGGGCGTCGACCTGATAGCCATCAGTACCAATGTAAGCCGCAAATCCCAACTAGATCCTGCTTCAGCTACAACCTTTTTTAACATATCAACTATTGATCTGTTACACCGTTACACCCCCCCACCCCTGAACAGCAGGGGCGGTAAAAAATGTGTAGCTATCTCTTCATATCCAAGATTTGCCATATTTATCTCATCAATGCACTAGTCGAAATGTATTCCACAGTCTGACTCTATCCTTTGCGGTAAACCAAATCTTGAAAAATATGATTTAAAAGTAAAGAGGCCGCCATTTTGAACACTGAAGTCTGGAGCTGGAATGCACTTCACCCATTTGAACATTAGCCAAGTTACTGTCAGCATGTACATATTTCCTCTTGCTGATCTTCTTACAGGCCCAATATAGTTGACTTGTAAATCAGACCATGGGAGTGTCAAGTCCCTTTTCATCAACTGTACTCTATGAGCAGGTGATGCAGGTTCAATCTGTGCACACACCAAACACCCTCTAGTGTAGAGCTCAACATCTTGGACATGTTTGGCCAATAGAGGTAATAGTTTATGATTTACAAAGTTTTTTTGTGAACCTCTGTGTCCTGCAGTTTTTGCATCATGGACATGATGTATCATCAATCCCTGACATGGCAAATGCAGTACTCATTGGATTTGGCCTGTCACAGATTCTCTAATCATCAGTCTTTCTTGTAATCTAATTTTCTTCTTGTGTTTTAATAACATGCTCAATTCCTCTTTCCCTTTGCAGTCCTCTTCAGTCAGAGGATTTTGTTCTGCATCTAACAAATGGTTATAAAATAGACCTAGAACAAAGTCTTCCTTTTGCACTTTGATCAGGTCCTGATCTGGAGTATCAAACCTCCATTGTGCCACAGGTTGCTCAACTGCTTTTGGAGTCTTGGAGCATGTTATCATATCTACCTGTATTTCAGTATTTCACCAAGCAGGTCCCCACTAGTAACTTCTCCATTACACTTCCAATTTTGGCTAACTGATCTGCCATATCATTTTCCTTCTTATCCTCACCTAATGTTTACAAATGACCGCTTATTTTCCTCCAAAAGATTATCAGGTCATTGTATGACACAAGCTTGTTATAGCTTGAATCCTCTTGCCATGTTTAAGTGGTTTCTTGTTATAGTTGAGCATGCCTTTCACTTCCCAACCAGGTAAATACTCTACAAAACTATTTAGTGCATAATCAGAATCAGTTACTAGAACTATTTGAGTGTATTTTCTACTGCTGTAGATATTGCCTTATAAATAGCAGCCATTTCTGCCACTTGACTACTTTTGTGACCTATCATCATGCTTACACTTGGAACGTTGTAACATTTAAACCATATGTTTCCTATTCCTGCTACAAGCGCTTTTTCGGTATTATTTTCCTTCATGGTATGCACATCCATCTACATATACAGTTGGTAAATCCATACATGTTTCTTTGTGGAATGCTTTGTGTGGGGATTGCTCAAATTCATTCAAACTCGTTTCTACCTCTGTGTCATCAGGTGCACATACAGCTGCCTAGTCATGCAATTCAGCTAAACCTTCAGCAACTGGACTATTACTATTTTGTCCATATTTCACTTCTACAGGACATCCATGAAGTGCTAATGTCCAGGAAGTAATTCTTGATTGTGCCAAATTCCCTGATCTGATTCTCTTACTTTGCAAACATTATAGAGGATGGTGATTTGTTTCAACAATTGCCCACCCCCCTTGAATTATGGGGCACAAATGTTTTAACGCTCAGACAGTGGTCAGAAACACTTTTTCGCATTCACTAAATTTGGTATCTACCTGTGACAATGCTTTGCTAGCATATGCAATAGGTTTGTTATTCACATGATGTTTTTGATATAACTCAGCTGACATATATTGATCTGTAAATCCTATTTCTACAAAGAAATCCTGGTTTTTCATTGATATGACAAATATCGTGCTTTCACACTCTTTTAGCCTGACTACTGACTCATTTTTTCCCCATTTCCAGGGTACGTACTGCTTCAGTATTCTTGTTAACAGTTGTGTAATCTCTGCATAATTCTCAATAAATGTCATGTTGTAACTTGTCATTCCTAACAAATGTTTTAAACTTTTCAAATTAGTGTGATCTTTTAGTTTATGAATCGTCTCCACCTTTTTCTTTTGTGGGTTTAATCCATATTCTGTCACTTCATGACCTAGGACACCACTGGGCTTTCTGTAAGGATACTTTTGTCCTAGCCTTCTGTAGCTGACTGAGCACACGTCTAATCTCATTGAAGTGGCTTTTCAGATCTTCATTTTTGATTAGCACATCATCCACATAAACTATTGCCCCCCTTTCAGCTGCATATGGGAGTGCCTTGCTCAGGAATATCCTAAACTTACTCCCACTATTGACATACCCAAAAGGTGTCCGGGACCATGCATATTGTGATTTGTTAAAAGAAAATGCAAATACATTTTTAATATCTTCCGCTAGTGCCACACACCACTATCCAGCTGTACGGTCTAATATGGTAAACACTGTGAACCTGTGCAAGACCTTGATCAATAAATGGAAGAGGCCACCTTGAAACAGGTACCCTTTTGTTTAATTCCCGTAGATCTGTACACAAACACCAATGGCCATTAGGTTTTAGCACATCTAATATAGGGGTGTGTGATGTACTATGAATAGGCCTAATGATTCCACTAGATTCTAAATATGTGATTATTTCAGCTAGTGATTCCAAACATGCCAGGGTTAACCTGTATTGTCGCACACATACTGGCTCCCTACCATGTCCTTCTGGTAGTGTGGCAACATGCAAATCGGTTAACCCAAAATCATGTGCATATTTGGCAAAAATCTGTTTGAAATCCATAAATATTTTTTCTCAATTGGTCTTTTTCTTCTTCACTTCTGCAAGCATCTGCAGCTTCAATTTGCTCTTCTACCATTTTATAATACTCTGGGAAGTCCACCAAAGGAGGAACCTCTGTATTTTCCTCTAATCTTCTGACAGCATCTCTTTGGAGGGTTGCTACAATCAAATATTTTGGAACATTGACCTCCATTTCAATATGCTACTTTTCTCTTTTAGATTCACTTAATTCGAATAGAATATAAACATCTTGATGACAGCACACTATTTCACTTGGCTCATAAAGGTACACAGACTGAACTTTAAAGATTCCTTTAGGCTTAGAATCCAAGAATTCTGGTAACTCATAGCATAGCTTTCAGGAATGTTCCCAATCATTGGGTTACTGAAATTGGCAGCGTAGTAAGACTTCTGTATTGCCATTCCTATTGCTGAATTCTCTTCCAAATTAATGTCTTGACACCCTTTATTGTACACCAGGATTTGAATGGGTACAATCCCAATCTCCATCAGTGGTGTATATTTGCATTCTAACCCTTGCCGCCTCATGGATTCATTTCGGCATACAAATGCATCAGACCCTTTTTTCTGTTATCCCTTTCTGTATTTTAACGCTACTGTAACCTGTCTGGTGAATGCAGGAATAGTAACATTCCTTTTAACCTGCAGTTCAACTGTATATGGTGTCATTGGGTGCAATGGTAAGCTTGCCTTTTATCGACAAATTCAGGTGCAGCTTCACCCAACCTGGACCAAACCTTTTGATTTAGAAAGTCTAAACCATACACATCCTGTGCATGTTGATATCACCCAAATAAAATGTGTTTTGTGTCCCACTCACGATCCACACATTGTGATGAATACTCTTATAATACTCTTATGGCCAATTGTAATCTTCAACATGCATCTTCCTACAATTCTTTGTCCCGACTCCGGGTCATCTAGGCTAAAAATGTGTTGAATCTTTATTCTGAACTTTGGGATTTCCTCCCTGTCAATTATTTGCTGGAGTATTTGCTGGGGGCTCTGAATTTTAGCCGTGAGACTCTACAATTCTGTAGTTTGCAGGAGATTCTCTTGAACCTTTTTTTTAATAAATCGGGATCATTAATGACTGATTCCAAGACGCTGGTACATGACCAGTAAACACCAAATATTTGAAAAACTATATACACAATCCGGGCAATTTCGCAAGCCATCTGGACCTGGTAGCTCTGGAAGGTTTTAACTCTTTTATAATGTTCTCAATATCCTCCTCAGTAAATTTAAAGTAGTTTTTTCTCAGTTATTTTTTTATAATTGTCACTTGTCTCTATTACATTTTTGCAATAATATGAAGCAATATATAGTCGCCCCACACCTCATTTGAAATCGGATTGATTTCTCTCATGGCTGTATGGCCCGAATTGTATTATGGAAAATATACCAGATTTCATTTTTATCAGTACCCTTTAAAACAGATAACATTGTTTTCCATGAGCTGAAGCCATATTAACCTTATGCATTTTATGCCAATTTTTTAAAACTAGTCGACATTTTTTTATGTTTAGTATTTGATCATACTTTACTCTATTTATTTGTAAGGCACAGCCAAATGTGGCCCAGAAGCATACGGGTGCCGATGAAATGCATAGCATGACCAGGGGGGTAGACCGACCGGTGGAGAAAGACCCAAGCACATATTATCTAAAAAGATGTGTTTTAAGTTGTTTCTTAAAACAATCTAGTGACAAGCAACTTCTAAGTTAAAGAGACAAGGTATTCCACAAAGGGGATGCAGCCACCTAGAAGGTGCTCTTTGATTAACAACGCTAGGTTAGGTTTGGGTATGTGGAGAAATGTTTGACTATTAGAATGCAAAGTTCTAGTTTGCTATGAATTCTGGAAATAGCCCTGCCAAATATTTATAAGTGATAGTAACCCAAATTCTATCCTGACCTCTATAGCGTCTGATCTTTGTCCCACGTCAGGCACAAATCAAGTTGGGACAGGAGTATACTGGTTTTAGGATAGATGGTAGTTTCATCAACACCGTGCAGAAAGTAGAAACCTTGGGCACATTCATGGGAATGAGTTTAGACTGCAAAGCACATGTTGCAGCCATTACCACTAGCACTAATTATCATCTTAAAGTGCTCCGGCAAGTTGCACCACTAGTCTCGGTTGAAAACCGTATTAAAATAGTGAGAGCTGTTATCTTGCCACATATTGATTACTGTAATGCACTTCTAGGCGGTGCAGGTAAAGCAGAAATCCAGGAGTTACAAAAAATACAAAACAAAGCTATTCGCATCATTTTCCAAATGAAGCGTTCAGAACCCACTACTGCAGCCAGAAAAAAATTCCATTGGCTTCCTGTGGAATGCAGAATTCAATTCAAATTGATAACCATATGCCATAAATGCATTTTTGGTAGTGCTCCTGCTTACCTTAAGGATGTCATTAGCATTTACCAGCCCAAAAGAAACCTGAGGTCAGCTGAAGGCTATCTTTTGGTACAGCACCGGGTGAAACGCTCTCGAGGCTCTGGAAGAGCCTTTCACACCCAGGGAGCTAAGGCATGGAATGCACTGTCTGCATCCCTGCGCAAGACAACAGATCTTCTTGCCTTTCGAAAACAATTAAAAACGCATCTTTTTAACTAGAGTAATCTTCTGCGGTAGTCTTTTGCTCACTGTAGTCGGTTCTCTCGGCGCCTCGATGCCTATGGGCTTTGGCACGGTACAAGCACAATAACAATAACAATAACAATAACAATATAGGGAGCCAATGAAGACTCCTCCTCACCTTGGACACATGCTCACATTTCTGCATCCCCATAATGGCTCTAATGGTGCTATTTTGTACAACGTGTACTTTAGCCAGTTCCCCTTTGCCAATGCCCACCAGGAGGGTGCTACAATAGTCTAATGTGGAGGAAATGATAGCTCGAGCTACTGTTTTGCAACTGTTTTGAGAGAGAAATGGGCAAATACGAGAGAGTAATCTAATATAGTACGCTGAAGACGAAACAAGACTATTCACCTGCGCTGTCATACTTAGTGTCTGGTAGAATAGGACTCCCAATGTTTTTATCTTGTTTTTTGTGGGAATATCATGGTCTACAATTCGAAATGTTTTATATTTTCCGTTGAGCTTATTCAGTCTAGGCCTAGAACCTACAATCATTAGTTCGTATTTTTCGTGGTTCAGGGCCAGACCACTTGTATCCATCCAGTCTTGAATGAAATCATATGTTTTTTTCACCACTTTAGATTCTTCCTCATAGTTGCCTGACAGTGGGATAAGGCATTGGTGTAGTTTGAAAAACATATCTGTTAATCTCCAGTAGCTGGAATAGCGGTGTGGTAAAAATGTTATATAGAATAGGACACACCCTGAGGGACTCCAAATCTAAGCAGAGCTGGTTCAGCCTCTGCTTGGTTGCTGCATACCCTCATTGTTCTGTTACCTGAAAAGGACTGCATCCAATCCACAGCTAAATCACTCAAATTGGCAACTTCTTCTAATCTACTTAGTAGCAGTGGATGGTTAACCAAATCAAATGCAGCCGACTTGTCCAAAGCCATCAGCAGCATAGTTTTGCCATCATTAATATTGGTCATAATGTTGGACTTAAGATACCATAGTGCCAATTCTGTGCTGAAACCAGTTCTAAAGCCAGACTGCCCATCATTAAGAATAGTATAGTTGTTTCTGTGGCTCAATATTTGTTCATATGCCACTCTATCCAATATTTTAAGCAAGAATGGAGAGTGGGTTATCGGCCTGTAGTTTGCTTCGGTATTTGGATCCTGCCCTTGTTTTTTCAGTAAGGGGGTGATCCAAGCTCCTTTCAATCTCGTTGGGACATGTCCTTCTTTGAAAGAGGCATTGACTATTTTTGTGATGGAGCTAATTAATAGTTCCGACCATGCCTTAAACACTGTAGCTGGGAAGATATCCCCTTTACAAGAGGACAGTTTAAGTTTAAACAGAATAATTTGTAGCTCGTCCTCTGAGATGCTCTTAAAATTAAAAGTGGGAGCTCTCTGTTGGATACAGATATATTCCTTAGCTTTTACCTTGTTAGACTGAGGTGGGTCAATGATTTTGGCTTTCAGAATGTTTCCTTTCATTTTATCAATTTTATCCAACATGTTTTTTCGAATAAGTGCACACCAATCTTGATCTTTACAGATATTTTCCTGCAGCTTAGCGGATGGTTTCTCTAATTCCTTCAGGATAGCGAAGATCTCTTTAGCATCATGTTGAGCTTCAGCAATCTGTACCTCATAGGAATCTTTCTTGGCTTTAATAACGGCCAGTTTATAATTCCTGGCCGAATGCAAGTAAATTAATTTATCCTCTTATGTCTTGGAAGTTGTTCAACGATAGAAGTCCTTTCTCTTACACACTCTTAAGATATTGATTTCTTCAGAAAACCATTCATTTTGAGGTAACTATTCACCTTCCTATGCTTTAGCAGAGATAAGCAAGTTAGTTGCTTTTTCTAAAGCATCCAGAAGGGTATTAGTCATATTTTCTGTATGTGAGTGAGCAAGGGGATATTTCTTGGTCAATGGTGAAATCCACTCCTTAACTGACTCTGGGTTAGCCTCTTGAGATTTCTAGAGATGCACCAATATTGTTTAGCTATGCCCTTCTTCATATAATCAATAAAAGAGTGATCCGACCAAGGGCATAAGGTGATTCAGGGTTTACTCAAAGTCATATTGAGAGAGAACACCCAATACAACAAAATACCTTTGGCATGGGTGGGTTTATCGGTATGTGAATAAAACCTAATGCTGATATAAACCTTATGAGTTCCATGCGGTTCCATTGCCTGCCCTTGACAAGGGCTTTTAGGCCTACTTGCCTGCCCTTTACTTCTACATGTCTTCTGAGCCCTTTTCTTCATCTCAGTGTCACATTTCTCTTGATCCATCGGATCCCAGTTTTCAATTGCTTTTTTTTATGTGCAACTTTATAATCATAAAATGTCTTGTGTACCTTTTTTAAAATACCAATCTTTATCCTCTGCTCATTAGGCATTCTACAGATAAAAGTCTGTGTAATATGATACAAATTCTCAATATTAGGGAGTTTCGGCAAAGTTCCCTCCATCAAAAGAGACAATAATTCAGAGCTAATCCTAATCAAATTAACTGCTGTCCACCTTATTCTACTCCCTCCATTACTAATAATATAATTACCCGACAGCTGCTCACATGGTTGTATTAGATCATGATTAAGGGTGAATTCAGATACCACATCATCACTTAAATTATTAGAAATACAAATTAAATTACTAACATTCATAAAACCCTGATCAGTTGTTAATATGTAGTCAATCCATGAGTGCTGTAAACCGTTGGACCAAGTGTAAAATTGATCATCATTTTTTACATGTATCAATTGTATTAGTTGATATGCCTAAAAAAATGTAACAACAGACTACTATAATTTCTTATTTCCTCCTCTCCCGGGATTATTTTCTTTCTTATGTCCTCCTCTACCTAGCTGATGGGTGAAATCTATTGCTTGAAGTCTGGAAGGAAAAAGGTCAAGAAAGATCTTGTGGTCCCCAATCCAGGTCTGCCTATCAATGACACAGATGTCAACGCTTCTTGCAGGCAGACTGTCACTGACATCCTATTTGCCATTCCCTTTGGATTCCCCATATGGTCTCAGTGCTCTCCCCTTTCTCCTCTTCAACCATTAATGGTGAAACCTGATGGGAAGTACTCCTGGCATATTTCCCATCCTCTAGGGGCATCATTAATGTATACCAGAATGGCACTGTCATTGTGCAGGGCTCTCAGCCCAACCTCCTCCTTCTTGATGTGTCTTCCATCTCTCATCAACTTCCTCCCTTCTCCTGCCTCTCCTCCTTCTGCCAAACCTCTGGCCCCTTGGCCACCACAGACAAGCATACCACATTCATGTACCTCTCCTCGGAAGACATTCACAGGTGGCACCCAGCTCCGCTTAGCTACTCTGAACACTTACTCTGCTGTTAAACACTTCTCTGACATCTGCCACCTCCTGAAATACTTCAACCTTGACATCCTTGCTCACACTAAGACATGGTTCATGGCCAGCTGTGTCACTACTTTTTAACACATGCCTCCCGGATGGCTAAAAGAGCCTCTCTAAGCCCAGGCCAAAATGGTCTGGGGGTGGAGTGGCATTGATCTTCTTTAATGTGTCCCTGCTACTATCATACCTACACACTCCTACTCTTCCTTTGAATGCCTTGTCAACAGGCTTGGTGTCTCTCCAATCCTCTCGCTAACTTTTGCCACCATCTACAAGACCCGTGGTCTGGTCTCGCTCTTCCTCTTGGAGTGGTCTAACCTCACCTCTTCTCTCCTGGCCTCCCCTCTAAGCTTCTCCTCCTCAGAGAATTCAATATTCATCTTGACTCCCCTGATGCAGCCTCTGGACTCTTCCACAGCCTCTGTGGCTCTCTTTCCCTCACCATTTGTTCCTCTGTTTTGACACACTCAGCAGGATACACCTTGGATTCTCTCACCTCAGACGACATACCCATCTCAAACCTGTTTACTACACCTCTCTAATGATCTGATCATGCTCTCCTTTCTTCTCACCTGTATTTCTTGGGTCCACCGGCAAAACCTCTGACCACAATGCCAGTCTCCTTCTCTATCATTCGACTGATGAAACGAGTGTCGGTTGCTGCTTTTGCTGTCACTTTCATTCGCCCTCCCACTCTGGCCACTGACTCTCACACTGACACAGCCCTTGCTAACTTCAACTTTCCATCTGCAACACTCTGGACATCCTTGCCCCTGTCATGAGGATCCGCATGAAGCCTGCCTCCAAGTGCAACACCTGGTATGATTCTGACCTAGCCTCTCTGAAATGCAATTGCAGAGCTGCAGAGCAGAGGTGGCAGGCTTTGAGCACATCCTCTGACAGACTTGCCTGCCGCCTGCTCCAAAGGCAATACAGACTCTCCATTCACTCAAAGGTGAAGGCCTATATCCAAACCTGCATCTCCGGGGCCACTAACAACACAGCTGGTCTGTTCACATACTGCAAGGAACTTGCCAATCCTACTGTAGTCTCCACTTCTCCTCTGCCATCCCTGACCCTCTGCATTGCAATGGTCTCTCATCAAAACCTAGAACATCCTGTCTAGACTCTCCTCTACACCACTCCCGTTTTCCTCACCTGACCTGAGGGCTCACTTGGCCCCACTAACCCCTTCCCTCCTCCTCTCCTCTTTCTTGCCCATGTCACAGAATGAGGTTCATAGACAATTCCTCTCTATGAAAGTCTCTTCCGAACAGATGCGCCCAAGCTCCTCCAGAACTATAAAGGACAACATTGCCTCCTTTGCTGCAGCCTTGGCTGATTTATGCCATCATTCCTTTGCCACTGGCTCCTTCCCGCTACTGCTCAAGCACTCCCTTGTGCACCCTCTGCTCAAAAAACCATCTGCCGACCCCTCCTGCCGGGCTAACTACCAGCCTATATCCATTACACCCTTCCTGGGCAAACTCTTAGAAAAGCTGGTCATCTTCCAGCTGATCCACCTCACTGAATTTGTTGGTCATCTCCACGACCACCAGTCTGGCTTCAGAGCAGCCAGAGGCACAGAACCAGCACTCCAGAACACCCATGATGACTTGCTCTCAAATCTCAATTCCAAATCTCCTTCCATTCTCTTCCTACTTGACATTTCCTCTGCCTTTGATACAGTCAATCATATCACCCTTATAAATCGGTTCCGTCATACCCTTGACATCACTGACCTGGTACTGGATGGGTTAACCTCCTTCCTCTCTGACCGACCATCCCAGGTTCAACTGGACCCTTTTGTCTCCTCTATCACACTCTCAACCTGCATCGTTCCGCTGGGCTCTATCCCCTTGTTATGGCTCTTCAACATCTACCTTGCCCCTCTAACCCATTTCTTATGTGCCTTCTTTCAGCGATTCCAGTGAAATGCAGAAGAAACACAGCTCTCCTTCAAGCTTCCCTCCAATGCCTCCTCTTCTTCTTCTCTCATTCTTGACTGACTGACTGCAATGCAGGCATGGTGTGCTGCTAAAGATTTCTGCCTTACTGCCAGTAAGACTGAGATCCTTCTCATTGGGGCCCTCCTACTCTCTGGCCGCCCTCCTTGGGCACCCCCCCTAAACCGCTTGTGAGGCAATAAACCTTGGTGGCATCTTCGACTCCTCTCTCTCCTTCTCTCCTCACATCACAAAGCTAGCCAAGAAGGCCCTCTTTCAGCTGCACCTCCTCAGAGGCATGCTCCCTTCCCTCACCTTATCCCAGAAACTCAATGTCTCCAGAGAGCTGGTCCTCTCTAGGATGGGCTACTGCAACGGCATCTTCCTCAATATGCCCAAATCCTCCCTTTGCCCCTTTAGCTAATCCAGAATTGGACTGCAAGACTTATCCTTGGCCTCAAGTCCAGGGGCCGCACCTCTCCAGACCTAAAATATCTCCACTGGCTCCCGGTTGCTGTGAGGATCGAGTTTGAGACCCTCTGCATCATCCACATGGCTTTCTGGGGCCTCGGACCATGCTACATCCAACTCTTGGTTCTTAAATACCTCCATGCTAGAGCCCGTCAGTCTTCTAGCTCCAACTCTCTGCAGACCAGACGCTTTTCCAAGCAGAGAGTTGGTGGGGTAGATCTTTCTCTTCCACAGGAGCCTCCCTCTAGAATGGCCTCCCTGCCCCTCTCAGACTTAAGCTGGATCGCCTTAAGTTCCAAAAGCTTCTCAAGACCCTCCATTTCTCTTCTTCCCTCTCTCTCCGCCTCCACTGCTAATGTTCCCCTCTGCCGCATTTTGACTGGCTCCTTGGTTCCACTATGCACTATGCCCTCCCCACACAGTCTACCCCAGCAGCTCTGCTTTACTGACCCCACCACCCCTAATCTGCACTTGCCCTTCTAGGCTCCCTCCCCCTGCACTACCCAGGCTGGCCTTTCACCCCTATTTAGCACATCCAGTCCCTGCTTTGCACTTAGCATGTGGACCTCATTCCCCTGCACTCTCTGCATTTCCCTGGTACTTGTCCACCTAGTCTCCCCTTGGGATTCGCCTAGCCTAGGTACCCTCTCCCCCCTTTCTCTCCTCCCCCCAGCACATGTGCTGCACTTCACTTCAAACTAAACTTCGTTTTCTCACCTTAGTTTTAGTGCATTCCTCTCTGATCGGCACTCCCACTACCCTGCACTTCTTGTTACTGCACTTTCATGATATGAACGACACAGTGCCTAGTAGGACTGTTTTTGTTATTCTTCTTCTGTCCCCCAGCGTCTTGTAGCTCCTTGAAACATAATTTTCAGTATAGGTGCATTATAAATACCCTAGAAATAAAATAAAAATAAAAATAAAATAAATAGGTCTCACAAGCTCAAAGGCATGGCTAATCAAAGCCAAGGAATGGTTAAACCCAAGACATTTGACAATGTGCTGATCCCTTTTGCTTATGCAGCAGAGGAACTCAACCCTGAGTTTGGGATCCTTTGGAGAGTTGAGAAGTGTATTTTCCCTGAGGACCTCAGACCCAACATCATTAGAAACAGTAATACTCGACATCTAAGCACAACTTATGATAAGAGAGCGATTTTGGTGTCTGTACATGGATAAATACATATATCAATTCATAGGAGAGTGCCCAGGGTGCTGACAAAGCGAAAAGGCTCTTCACACCAGTTCCACCACATAACCTCTAGGCCATAGAAAAGGCAATTGGTATTCTACAGCGTTATACATTTCTGAAGCAGATGACTTTTCTTATTTCCCTTATTGACCATTTCTGACACTGATCAGATGTAAGGCTTCTGGAGGAAATACATTTAACAACATTAGCAGTGTTACTCAAAGAGAAGTTTCTTTGAAAAGCCACCCTGATACTATATTATTTGATATTGGAACCCAATAAGTGTATGTCCAGGAAGATAAGCACCATGTTGAAAATAACAGCCATCTATCACACCAAGAGAATGACTGGTGGAATTATCGCACCAGTTGTTACGTACACAATTTAGATCCTTTTTGTATCTGAATATTCCATGATAAGAGAAACCATAAATTATAAAGACAAATCATGTCACATAGCCCTCCAGCACCCGTTTGACACCTTTCAATTTGACGAGAAGCAGGAATTGCTTGGTTATCAGGTGCCCCACTTGGCTCAAGGCCAGGTACATAATGTCAACACATCACTCTCTTCCCTTTAATTGGTATCCCTTAACATTATTAGGCAGACCTCAACTTAGAAGCAAGAACAGGTATGAGGTGAGGATTCCCCTTAAAGGCTATGTGTTTAGGTTGGGTGACATAGTAGGGATCACATTACCACAACATCTTCTGAGGGGTCAGTCCCACTACAGTGAAGTCCTCCAAGGTTCTAGAGAGGGAAATAGCGTCCATCATCACCTCTGATGAAAAGGTATGGAATGTGAGAGGTGTAGCCTGTAGCTTCTATAAGATCTTTCCTCCCATCCTTAAAGGTGCGGCCACCAGAGATACCTGTAACCACAAAAAGGTCAAGACTCTGTATTCCAGGTCAGGACCAGGAATCACATAAAATCAATTAATTATAAACAACTAGATTTGCACCATGACACTCAGCCGCAGGTTTCTCCATGTACCACCTCAGTGATGTTATGGAGATATGTTGCATGTATATGTTTGTTCCATTGTTCTACATTCCTTTGTCTACACCATTAGTGATGTTCTTGTTGCTTTCATTCCCTGTCCTTTTAATCTCATAATTGAATGGTATGTTTCTGTGGAATGTCATCTCACCAAGGATACCTTATCGGGTGTTGTTCTGTGGTAGTTGAGATTGATGGATGCTGAGGCGGTGATGTTAATATATCATCTTTACACCAGCCTTTTAGAGTGCATACATAAAAGTAACATACCTGCCAAATGTCAAAGTACATTTAACTGTAATACAATTTTGTAATAACCTTGGTGGAGTGTATTTGTTCAGTTATTCCCAATGCCTGCTTCACAGCCACTATCCATAGAGACAGGATAAAGAGAAGTGTTCCTTAACTCACACATGCAATAAGTGTGAGCCCCTATTATGTGCTCATATATGAGATACATAGTGGGGTCAATTCATATGAAATGCCAATTGCTTTCAGTAAAATAAAAAAAAGAAAACGTTTGCACGTACTTGCTGTTGGTTCCCCCGCAGGGAATTTTTCACAAGTGCAAGGCGGAATGCAAAACTGAAGACGAAAAAAAGGGAACACACCCCTACTTTTCAGTTTTGCAAAAACATACACACTACTTGGAAATTTGATTTTGAAGGCAGAGCTTTCTCACAAATTACTAATAAATCAGTGTGGGAACTGGCATGTGTCATTTAAAGTGGATTCAAAATAAATCAATTTGTTTTTATGCTTGCATGACACTCTCATGCAGGAGTAAAACTAAATATTCATACAAGACGGAGAAGTAAAGCCCTTTGGAGACGTTAACTCCTCTCCGTCCCCTCATTTATGATGTACGTGCAGCCAGATTTTTGGCAAGGATTCAACCTGTATTACAGAAAAAATGGGTTTGTTGTTTGAAGGCAAATTATGCATAATGAGAAAATAATCTATAGACCTAATTGACCTTGTGTTGTGTATTAGATTATTAGGAAATAGCTTGGGTAGAATGTAGAATAGAGAATGTTATGAGGGCAGTCTAGAATGTGGGGATGGGGGAAAGTCAGTTGATAGATAAATAAAGAAAGTGTAGCAGCTAAATTGAATATGGCTCATGATTTAAGGAAAGCATACATAACAATGGCGACGAGGATAAACTGTTGACACTTACTTAAAGGAAGGCGAATTCTTGACTCCCGTACGAGCAGACACCAGAATTGTGGTGGTGCAGAGGAAGAAGACCAATTCAGGTGGCGCTCGAACCGTGAGTGGACAAGTGGAAGGCCCCTCGGCATGAAGAGGTACTGCGAGCGGCGCGCGTTTTATGGGACATAAAAGGGATATAAGGTAAAAGTAGATTTAAAGGCCGCGGGAGCAGGCACATTATTTCAAAAGGGAAGCAACGTCTGCAGGCGCGCATGAATTGACGCGCAAGGGGAAGTAAAGCAGAGGGGAGTACGCGCACGTACTAGAGGAAAGGACCCGTGGACGTGCAAATATGTGCCACCATCTTAGGGACAGCATATTAAAAAAAAAAAAAAAACTTTACGAAGAGAAGCAAAAGCAAACACAGCGTTACGAGGGAAAGTGAATATAAACACGTATACAGTGAAGGACACAGCAAAATAAATCAATTGAAGGGTGTCTGAAAGGGAGACTGACAGGAAAGCTATAAGGATTGATGAGAGAAGATGAGATTGGAAAAATAAAAAATACATGAACTGAGCAGCAGTGTTCTAAATGAAGACACCGCTACAACTCTGCAAAAGTTGTTGATTGTTGATAACTAAAAAAAAAATAAGAACAGAAACAAACAAAAGTGAACAGAGGTAAATAGAAAACAGAACAAGAGGAGTGCAAAATGTTAGGAGAAGATTCACACTCAGAAAGCGTTACAAATGCGCAACAGGGCACTTCTCAATCAGTAGTAAGCAATTTGATGTCAAAAAACCCACTAAATTAGTTAAGAAGGCCGAGCCAGTTCATGCTAGAGCCACAAGAGACACAAGGCCAAAGGTGGCAAGAGTGGATGGAGGAATTTGAAGAGTTCCTAAGGGCAGTAGGGGATCAAAATGCCCCAAACAAAATTGACATCTTCACGAATTTAGTGGGAAAGGAAATAAAAAGTATTATCAAAACCTCCACAAGAGAGAACCACTTATCCTCTACGAGTAACTCCAATCAATAAACAGATAATAGTCCCGCTGAATAGAGATTACAAAAGATATGTCTTCAATCTATGCAAACAAAGCCTGCATGAAACAATAGCCCAGTTTGTATTAAGACTACAAAAGAAAACCACATTTTGTGAATTTTCTAACTTCAATGATGATGAGGCGATAAGACTGAGGGTAATTGAAGGATGCCTATCATCACAATTTAGAAAACACCTGTCGAAGAAACCGCTGCCGATGAAGGAAGTACTGGAACTAGCTAGAGTGTACGAAAGGGTGGATGTACAAGCAGCTAACATAGAAAACCCAAAAAATGTAGACACCATAGCTGTCATGGACAGGAATGTCCAGTGGCAAAGGAAATATCCAAGTCCGGGATCACCCAATCCAATATACAGGGGCAATGGTGAAAGGCAATGTTATCGCTGTGGTTTTGAGTTTCTCCACAAAGGACCTTGTCCCGCGATGGGCCAACTATGCTTAAGATGTGGGCAAGAGAACCACTTCCAGACGATGTGCAGAGAAAGAATGCACACACCATTTGTGAAAAATAACTCACAAGGACTACCAAATAGAAGGCATGAGGTGCAAAGAAATGTTGGAGGGCGAATCCCTATAGAAAGAGAGATGAGGGCATATCCTGGAGCAAGAGCAAATTCACAATTGGTTCAGAGCGGGTTCGTTAGAGCCAAGGATGAGTTACAAATTGGAAGGATGGACCAAGACACGCAGGATGTGGGACAGAGAGGAAACAGTAATGATGAATCACAAAGTCAAGAAAGAATTAAGTATGAGGACCCTTACGAAAATCCATCAATACAAACAATGCCATATGAGGAAGAAGCAGAACTAATGAATTATCATGGAGAATATGAATACGACCGGTATAGCAGAGAATATGTAAGGCTAATAGACAACCATGAGAGTGATAAAAATGCAATAAAAGTAATAGTAAACTTGAATGGTGAAGACATACCTGTCTTGGTGGATACTGGAGCTACAGTCAATGTTATGAGTGAAGAGATGTATGGTAAAGTAGCGGAGCAATATCCCCTGAAAAGTTCAAGAGCTGCCATTTTTCAGTGGGGAGCGGAACAGCCTCTATTAAACACAGGACTATTTCAATGCAACCTAATTTACAATGGGAAATGTGTTCCAACTACAATACATGTCATCGTAAACCCTGTGGTTGGAAGGTGTCTCATCAGCTGCAAAACAGCAACTAAGCTGGGTCTAATTGACATACGATATAATCAAACTGAAAAGACAAAGGGAATGCCGTCAAGACATGAAGCCTTGAGATCTATAAAGATAGAAATTGTGAATCTGGAGCAGTTGAAAGTGGAATTTCTGAGATTCTTCCAAGGATTCGGAAAATTGAAATCCAAAGATGTTCACGTGCATATTGATAATTCAATTCAACCTGTCCCACAACACCCGAGGTGAGTGGGTTTCCATATATAGAAAAGTGTGTCACAAGAACTGAAACAATTAAAGGACAATGACATAATAGAGAAGGTGGAAAGTGAACCGACTCCATGGATGGCTTCGGCTCTGTGTGGACATGAGGATACCAAATACAGCCATATTAAGAGAGAGACATCCTGGCCCAAACATAGAAGACATGATTATACGGTTGAATATGGCCAAAAGATTCAGCAAGTTAGATCTAAACCAGGGCTAAGATCAATTGGTATTAAATCATGAATCACGTCCAATTACCACGTTCAGCACTCATGAAGGACTATTCAGGTATAAGAGATTAAGTTTTGGGGTCTCTTCAGCGGCTGAGGTCTTCCAGGAAGCTATCAGGAAAGTAATAGCATGTGTGACAAATGCTTTTAACTACAGTGATGACATTCTAGTATATGGCGTAGACCAATCCCAGCATGATAATGCTCTGAGACAAGTATGTAGATTACTAGAGGAAAGTGGACTCGCGCTAAATGCTCAGAAATGTGAAGTAAACAAACAGAGCTTGAAGTTCTTTGGACACCTGTTCTCAGAAGATGGCATGAAAGCAGATCCGGAAAAAGTGGCCATGATATTAAAACTGCAAGCCCCGAAAGATGTAACAGAGATGAGATCATTCCTTGGAATAGTCGGATATTGTGCGAGATACATGCCAGAATATGCTACAATGACTGAGCCGCTGAGGCATTTGCTAAAGAAGGAGGTAGAATATGCCTGGACTGAGGAATGTGAAGAAAGTTTTAAAAGAATAAAAGATGAACTGGCAAATGACAGACAGTTATCATACTTCAACCCAAAATGGGATACTGAGGTGATCGCTGATGCTAGTCCCGTGGGGCTGGGTGCTATTCTGGCACAGACGGATCCTGATGAAGCGTCAGAAGATAAACGAACAAAAGTCATTGCATATGCCAGTAGAGCGCTGAGTGGCATTGAGAGGGCTTACTCACAGGTGGAAAGGGAGAGTCTTGCCGCTGTGTGGGCTTGCAAAAAATTCCATCACTTTGTAATTGGGAAACCATTTGTGTTAGTGACGGATCATCAGGTGCTAATTTCAATATTTTTGAATCCCAGGGTCAAGATGCCCCCGAGAATTGAGCGTTGGGGCATGAGATTACAGGAATATGATTACAGGATTGTACACAGTCCAGGAAAAGATGCAAATCCCGCTGATTACCTGTTAAGGCATCCGGTGAGCCTGGTAGATCCTATAATGCAGACTGAGGCAGAAGATTACATTTCGTACATATCATTGAATGCCCTAACTGTGGCAATAACAAAGGAGATGTTTGTAGAAAGAAGTCAAGTTGATCCAATGATAAAAGTAGCAATCCACCTCACAGAGACTGGAAAGTGGCATTGTATGGATCAAGAAAAGGAGTTGGAGGAAGGAGACATGAAAGATTTAAAGAGGCTGTCAAAAATAAGCAGTGAACTCTCTGCGACTAAAGAAGGAATGCTTCTCAGGGGGAACAGACTCGTAGCGCCCAAAGGTTTGAGGAAGACTTTGGTGATGTTGGCTCATGAGGGACACAGAGGAATAGTGAACACAAGGAAAATCTTGAGAAAACAAGTGTGGATTCCACATATGGATATAATTGTGGAAGATGCCATACAAAATTATTTTGCCTGCCAAGTAACGTCCCCTGTCAATCAATCAACACCTATGAACATAGTACCATTGCCCAAAGGACCGTGGAGTCGGTGGCTTTGGATTTTTTTGGTCCACTAGAAGAAGGTGGATATCTCCTGGTGGCCCTAGATGAGTACTCAAGGTTTCCGCTAGTAAAACAAGTTCGATCCACAGCATTCCACCATGTGGTCCTGGTACTGGATGAGGTTTTAGCGAGTGGGGAATACCTCAGATTGTCAAAACAGACAATGGGGTGCCTTTTCAAGAACATGAGTTCAGTAAATTCACAAATCACATGGGATTCCGACATCAAAGATTACGCCCTTGTGGCCACAAGCAAATGCAATGGTGGAGAGATTTATGAGTAGATTGAAAAGAACCCGGCAGAGGGCTGTAATTGACAATGTCCCATTTCCACAGGCAGTGTCACAAATGCTAAGGAACTATACAAATACACCACATGAGATGACGGGACACTCGCCAGCAGAATTGATGATCCGATACAAGCCGTGGATCAGGCTCCCCAGTCTGGAAGATTATACAGTTGAAGAGGATGAAGAAATCAGAGAACGAGATCAGGAGAAGAGATCAAAAATCAAAGACTGGATGGATCGCAAGAGGAAAGCTGTGGAGTTGAGTTTGCAAGAAGGAGATGTGGTGGTTGTGAAGCAGAAACAGAGAAAGAAAACAGGCTTGAAATATAGGCCAACGTTGCTGAAAGTTAAAAGCGTAAAAGGATCTATGGTCACAGTGGTTGGTGGTGATGGTGAAATAACGAGAAATGTATCCTTTTTTAAAAGACTCAAACAAGATGAAACTGGGGGAAAACAATGTGAGAGAAGTGGGGAGAGTGGGTCAAAAAGTGATAATATGGACATTGATATAACCTGGTTATATGCGGGCGATGGACATTTGTTGGGTGATGGTGGTGGGTCTGACACAAGGGAAGAGTGTAACAATAGTCATGGAGAAACAAAGGTGGCTGAAATAGGTCCTGAAGTTATAGACTCTGGTGATACAACACATGAAGTTAATATGAGAAGCAGATCTCAAAGAGTTATTCGCAAGCCAACGAGACTGATTCAACAAATGTAGTAGATTACATTTGTAGGAAGCAGTTAGTTGATAAGTAAGGGGGGGTGTTGTGTATTAGATTATTAGGAAATAGCTTGGGTAGAATGTAGAATAGAGAATGTTATGAGGGCAGTCTAGAATGTGGGGATGGGGGAAAGTCAGTTGATAGATAAATAAAGAAGGTGTAGCAGCTAAATTGAATATGGCTCATGATTTAAGGAAAGCATACATAACACCTTGTTCAAAACTTGAAAATAGTAATGCAATGCGATTTACTATAGGAAGGCATATAGTGCAATAGGTGATTCCTCCTAAGTTCTAAAAGCATAGTGAATGGGGTTGCGTGTGGTCTCATGCAGAAGGGATGTGGCCTGGAAGTTCGGACTGGGCTGTCCCTTTAGGGCTGGGACCAAGCCTGATTGGTATATGGTCTTTCCCGTTTCTGTAATGGCTTAACAGGAGAAGAATGATGGTCTGAAGGGTTGCCCAGAGCGATGTCAGAGGTCAAGATGCATTCTCAACCTACCAGCCATCACTTTTTGTGTTTTGTTTACTTTCTTGAAACTCACCATCTTAACTGCTCAACTTTTACCACATCCTCCCACAGCCTCTCTCCTTTTGAGGTTACCACCTCATGTGTCACCTTCTTAACAATGACCACCTCTATTTGTTCGTGACTGCTATCACCTCCTTATTCTCCTCCACATGTCCAGTCCCTGCTTCCTCGAACACTCTCCTGTCCCTATCCACCAACAAACATGTACCTGCTGCTCCTCTAATCCACACTGGCAGACTGGTGGCTCTGGCTTTGTAGTCCCTTTCCACCCCCACCCATGTGAGATTATCACAGAGGGTCCATGCATGTTTCTGTAAATAGGATATGAATTTGATTGGTTGCTATTCATGAGTGCTTGTGGGGCTCCTTTGGTCAGTGGAAGATGGACCAAGACTGTCCACCATCTTGGAATTTAATTTTCTCTTTCTGACCCTCTCCGATTCAGACTCTGCTGAGTCTAGAATTCGTATTCCAACAGCAAACAAATTAAATGATGTAGAAAGACTGGAATAGGGGTTTCATTTCTTCATCCCTAAATAAACTCTATGCATGTTGTAAAGTTGAAACATGGTTTCCTCACTGTGAGAACACTGTAACGTGTTTACAGTAAGCTGCAAAGTTACAAGATTACATCCTTGAGATGTCCTGGTACACTGTGCACTTCTTTGAAGTATGTTTTACCCAAATTATGCTGGCTCACGTCTAACAATATAAAACCCTCAATATAAAACCTTGGTTCCTAAAACTGACTCCAGTTAAACAGATCAGTGATTGTTCAACTTGTATAACTTTGGTCTGCCTAAATAGGGTTTCCGGTTCTCTGTTTTGGGCAGGGGATGCATCATCACTGTGCTGATAACCAAAATAAGGACGTTGGGGCTAATCAACACTTTAAGGACTGTGATTCTACTCTGCCATGTCATGGGGATCAAGTGAGGATGCCCAGGGGATTATCTTCATACTGCTCCTAGGCACAACTTCCACTAGCTTGGGGTGACACCAATCCCCCTGATTCACCCTCTTGATTGTTCCTGGCACAGACAATGCATGGCTGTAATGCATGCTATATAATAAATACATTTGCTTTTTTCGTGACTCATTTTACAGAGAAATATCTCTGAACTAATCCCCATGACCCCCCGCCACATCAATTTCACCCTGCACTCTGGTACAAGAAATAGGCTGTTTTTGATTATCTTAATATTCTGTTTTGTTTTAAGAAATTGAAGGTTGTTGCCTAACTTTCAATGCTGGGGCTGTCACCCAGAATATTCCACATTAATACATGCAGCTTGTCTACCAGAAAAATCAACCTACCTTCGACATAGATGCACTTATTTTCATGACAGTTGATTGGCATACTTTACATAAGGGATACCAATTAAAGGGAAGAGAGTGATGTGTTGACATTATGTACCTGGCCTTGAGCCAAGTGGGGCACCTGATAACCAAGCAAGCCGCAGGTTTCTCCATGTACCACCTCAGTGATGTTATGGAGATATGTTGCATGTATATGTTTGTTGCATTGTTCTACATTCCTTTGTCTACACCATTAGTGATGTTCCTGTTGCTTTCATTCCCTGTCCTTTTAATCTCATAATTGAATGGTATGTTTCTGTGGAATGTCATCTCATCAAGGATACCTTATCAGGTGTTGTTCTGTGGTAGTTGAGATTGATGGATGCTGAGGCGGTGATGTTAATATATCATCTTTACATCAGCCTTTTAGAGTGCATACATAAAAGTGACATACCTGCCAAATGTCAAAGTACATTTAACTGTAATGCAATTTTGTAATAACCTTGGTGGAGTGTATTTGTTCAGTTATTCCCAATGCCTGCTTCACAGCCACTATCCATAGAGACAGGATAAAGAGAAGTGTTCCTTAACTCAAACATGCAATAAGTGTGAGCCCCTATTATGTGCTCATATATGAGATACATAGTGGGATCAATTCATATGAAATGCCAATTGCTTTCAGTAAAATAAAAAAAAAGAAAACGTTTGCACGTACTTGCTGTTGGTTCCCCCGCAGGGAATTTTTCACAAGTGAGGCGGAATGAAAAACTGAAGACGAAAAAAAGGGAACACACCCCTACTTTTCAGTTTTGCAAAAACATAGACACTACTTGGAAATTTGATTTTGAAGGCAGAGCTTTCTCAAAAATTACTAATAAATCAGTGTGGGAACTGGCACGTGTCATTTAAAGTGGATTCAAAATAAATCAATTTGTTTTTATGCTTGCATGACACCCTCATGCAGGAGTAAAACTAAATATTCATACAAGACGGAGAAGTAAAGCCCTTTGGAGACGTTAACTCCTCTCCGTCCCCTCATTTATGATGTACGTGCACCAGATTTTTGGCAAGGATTCAACCTGTATTACAGAAAAAATGGGTTTGTTGTTTGAAGGCAAATTATGCATAATGAGAAAATAATCTATAGACCTAATTGACCTTGTGTTGTGTATTAGATTATTAGGAAATAGCTTGGGTAGAATGTAGAATAGAGAATGTTATGAGGGCAGTCTAGAATGTGGGGATGGGGGAAAGTCAGTTGATAGATAAATAAAGAAAGTGTAGCAGCTAAATTGAATATGGCTCATGATTTAAGGAAAGCATACATAACAATGGCGACGAGGATAAACTGTTGACACTTACTTAAAGGAAGGCAAATTCTTGACTCCCGTACGAGCAGACACCAGAATTGTGGTGGTGCAGAGGAAGAAGACGAATTCAGGTGGCGCTCGAACCGTGAGTGGACAAGTGGAAGGCCCCTCGGCATGAAGAGGTACTGCGAGCGGCGCGCGTTTTATGGGACATAAAAGGGATATAAGGTAAAAGGAGATTTAAGGCCGCGGGAGCAGGCGCATTATTTCAAAAGGGAAGCAACGTCTGCAGGCGCGCATGATTTGACGCGCGAGGGGAAGTAAAGCAGAGGGGAGTACGCGCACATACTAGAGGAAAGGACCCGTGGACGTGCAAATATGTGCCACCATCTTAGGGACAGCATATTAAAAAAAAAAAAACTTTACGAAGAGAAGCAAAAGCAAACACAGCGTTACGAGGGAAAGTGAATATAAACACGTATACAGTGAAGGACACAGCAAAATAAATCAATTGAAGGGTGTCTGAAAGGGAGACTGACAGGAAAGCTATAAGGATTGATGAGAGAAGATGAGATTGGAAAAATAAACAATACATGAACTGAGCAGCAGCGTTCTAAATGAAGACACCGCTACAACTCTGCAAAAGTTGTTGATTGTTGATAACTAAAAAAAAAAAATAAGAACAGAAACAAACAAAAGTGAACAGAGGTATATAGAAAACAGAACAAGAGGAGTGCAAAATGTTAGGAGAAGATTCACATTCAGAAAGCGTTACAAATGCGCAACAGGGCACTTCTCTATCAGTAGTAAGCAATTTGATGTCAACAAACCCACTAAATTAGTTAAGAAGGCCGAGCCCGTTCATGCTAGAGCCACAAGAGACACAAGGCCAAAGGTGGCAAGAGTGGATGGAGGAATTTGAAGAGTTCCTAAGGGCAGTAGGGGATCAAAATGCCCCAAACAAAATTGACATCTTCACGAATTTAGTGGGAAAGGAAATAAAAAGTATTATCAAAACCTCCACAAGAGTGAACCACTTATCCTCTATGAGTAACTCCAATCAATAAACAGATAATAGTCCCGCTGAATAGAGATTACAAAAGATATGTCTTCAATCTATGCAAACAAAGCCTGCATGAAACAATAGCCCAGTTTGTATTAAGACTACAAAAGAAAACCACATTTTGTGAATTTTCTAACTTCAATGATGATGAGGCGATAAGACTGAGGGTAATTGAAGGATGCCTATCATCACAATTTAGAAAACACCTGTTGAAGAAACCGCTGCCGATGAAGGAAGTACTGGAACTAGCTAGAGTGTACGAAAGGGTGGATGTACAAGCAGCTAACATAGAAAACCCAAAAAATGTAGACACCATAGCTGTCATGGACAGGAATGTCCAGTGGCAAAGGAAATATCCAAGTCCGGGATCACCCAATCCAATGTGCAGGGGCAGTGGTGAAAGGCAATGTTATCGCTGTGGTTTTGAGTTTCCCCATAAAGGACCTTGTCCCGCGATGGGCCAACTATGCTTAAGATGTGCGCAAGAGAACCACTTCCAGACGATGTGCAGAGAAAGAATGCACACACCATTTGTGAAAAATAACTCACAAGGACTACCAAATAGAAGGCATGAGGTGCAAAGACATGTTGGAGGGCGAATCCCTATAGAAAGAGAGACGAGGGCATATCCTAGAGCAAGAGCAAATTCACAATTGGTTCAGAGCGGGTTCGTTAGAGCCATGGATGAGTTACAAATTGGAAGGATGGACCAAGACACGCAGGATGTGGGACAGAGAGGAAACAGTAATGATGAATCACAAAGTCAAGAAAGAATTAAGTATGAGGACCCTTACGAAAATCCACCCATACAAACAATGCCATATGAGGAAGAAGCAGAACTAATGAATTATCATGGAGAATATGAATACGACCGGTATAGCAGAGAATATGTAAGGCTAATAGACAACCATGAGAGTGATAAAAATGCAATAAAAGTAATAGTAAACTTGAATGGTGAAGACATACCTTTCTTGGTGGATACTGGAGCTACAGTCAATGTTATGAGCGAAGAGATGTATGGTAAAGTAGCGGAGCAATATCCCCTGAAAAGTTCAAGAGCTGCCATTTTTCAGTGGGGAGCGGAACAGCCTCTATTAAACACAGGACTATTTCAATGCAACCTAATTTACAATGGGAAATGTGTTCCAACTACAATACATGTCATCGTAAACCCTGTGGTTGGAAGGTGTCTCATCAGCTGCAAAACAGCAACTAAGCTGGGTCTAATTGACATACAATATAATCAAACTGAAAAGACAAAGGGAATGCCGTCAAGACATGAAGCCGTGAGATCTATAAAGATAGAAATTGTGAATCTGGAGCAGTTGAAAGTGGAATTTCCGAGATTATTCCAAGGATTCGGAAAATAGAAATCCAAAGATGTTCACGTGCATATTGATAATTCAATTCAACCTGTCCCACAACACCCGAGGTGAGTGGGTTTCCATATATAGAAAAGTGTGTCACAAGAACTGAAACAATTAAAGGACAATGACATCATAGAGAAGGTGGAAAGTGAACCGACTCCATGGACGGCTTCGGCTCTGTGTGGACATGAGGATACCAAATACAGCCATATTAAGAGAGAGACATCCTGGCCCAAACATAGAAGACATGATTATACGGTTGAATATGGCCAAAAGATTTAGCAAGTTACATCTAAACCAGGGCTATCATCAATTGGTATTAGATCATGAATCACGTCCAATTACCACGTTCAGCACTCATGAAGGACTATTCAGGTATAAGAGATTCAGTTTTGGGGTCTCTTCAGCGGCTGAGGTCTTCCAGGAAGCTATCAGGAAAGTAATAGCATGCGTGACAAATGCTTTTAACTACAGTGATGACATTCTAGTATATGGCGTAGACCAATCCCAGCATGATAATGCTCTGAGACAAGTATGTAGATTACTAGAGGAAAGTGGACTCGCGCTAAATGCTCAGAAATATGAAGTAAACAAACAGAGCTTGAAGTTCTTTGGACACCTGTTCTCAGAAGATGGCATGAAAGCAGATCTGGAAAAAATGGCCATGATATTAAAACTGCAAGCCCCGAAAGATGTAACAGAGATGAGATTATTCCTTGGAATAGTCGGATATTGTGCGAGATACATGCCAGAATATGCTACAATGACTGAGCCGCTGAGGAATTTGCTAAAGAAGGAGGTAGAATATGCCTGGACTGAGGAATGTGAAGAAAGTTTCAAAAGAATAAAAGATGAACTGGCAAATGACAGACAGTCATCATACTTCAACCCAAAATGGGATACTGAGGTGATCGCTGATGCTAGTCCCGTGGGGCTGGGTGCTATTCTGGCACAGACGGATCCTGATGAAGCGTCAGAAGATAAACAAACAAAAGTCATTGCATATGCCAGTAGAGCGCTGAGTGGCATTGAGAGGGCTTACTCACAGGTGGAAAGGGAGAGTCTTGCAGCTGTGTGGGCTTGCAAAAAATTCCATCACTTTGTAATTGGGAAACCATTTGTGTTAGTGACGGATCATCAGGTGCTAATTTCAATATTTTTGAATCCCAGAGTCAAGATGTCCCCTAGAATTGAGCGTTGGGGCATGAGATTACAAGAATATGATTACAGGATTGTACACAGTCCAGGGAAAGATGCAAATCCCGCTGATTACCTGTCAAGGCATCCAGTGAGCCTGGTAGATCCTATAATGCAGACTGAGGCAGAAGATTACATTTCGTACATATCATTGAATGCCCTAACTGTGGCAATAACAAAGGAGATGTTTGTAGAAAGAAGTCAAGTTGATCCAATGTTAAAAGTAGCAATCCACCTCACAGAGACTGGAAAATGGCATTGTATGCATCAAGAAAAGGAGTTGGAGGAAGGAGACATGAAAGATTTAAAGAGGCTGTCAAAAATAAGCAGTGAACTCTCTGCGACTAAAGAAGGAATGCTTCTCAGGGGGAACAGACTCGTAGCGCCCAAAAGTTTGAGGAAGACTTTGGTGATGTTGGCTCATGAGGGACACAGAGGAATAGTGAACACAAGGAACATCTTGAGAAAACAAGTGTGGATTCCACATATGGATATAATTGTGGAAGATGCCATACAAAATTATTTTCCCTGCCAAGTAACGTACCCTGTCAATCAATCAACACCTATGAACATAGTACCATTGCCCAAAGGACCGTGGAGTCGGTGGCTTTGGATTTTTTTGGTCCACTAGAAGAAGGTGGATATCTCCTGGTGGCCCTAGATGAGTACTCAAGGTTTCCGCTAGTAAAACAAGTTCGATCCACAGCATTCCACCATGTGGTCCTGGTACTGGATGAGGTTTTAGCAAGTGGGGAATACCTCAGATTGTCAAAACAGACAATGGGGTGCCTTTTCAAGAACATGAGTTCAGTAAATTCACAAATCACATGGGATTCCGACATCGAAGATTACGCCCTTGTGGCCACAAGCAAATGCAATGGTGGAGAGATTTATGAGTAGCTTGAAAAGAACCCGGCAGAGGGCTGTAATTGACAATGTCCCATTTCCACGGGCAGTGTCACAAATGCTAAGGAACTATACAAATACAGCACATGAGATGACGGGACACTCGCCAGCAGAATTGATGATCCGATACAAGCCGTGGATCAGGCACCCCAGTCTGGAAGATTATACAGTTGAAGAGGATGAAGAAATCAGAGAACGAGATCAGGAGAAGAGATCAAAAATCAAAGACTGGGTGGATCGCAAGAGGAAAGCTGTGGAGTTGAGTTTGCAAGAAGGAGATGTGGTGGTTGTGAAGCAGAAACAGAGAAAGAAAACAGGCTTGAAATATAGGCCATCGTTGCTGAAAGTTAAAAGCGTAAAAGGATCTATGGTCTCAGTGGTTGGTGGTGATGGTGAAATAACGAGAAATGTATCCTTTTTTAAAAGACTCAAACAAGATGAAACTGGGGGAAAACAATGTGAGAGAAGTGGGGAGAGTGGGTCGAAAAGTGATAATATGGACATTGATATAACCTGGTTATATGCAGGCGATGGACATTTGTTGGGTGATGGTGGTGGGTCTGACTCAAGGGAAGAGTGTAACAATAGTCATGGAGAAACAAAGGTGGCTGAAATAGGTCCTGAAGTTATAGACTCTGGTGATACAACACATGAAGTTAATATGAGAAGCAGATCTCAAAGAGTTATTCGCAAGCCAACGAGACTGATTCAACAAATGTAGTAGATTACATTTGTAGGAAGCAGTTAGTTGATAAGTAAGGGGGGGTGTTGTGTATTAGATTATTAGGAAATAGCTTGGGTAGAATGTAGAATAGAGAATGTTATGAGGGCAGTCTAGAATGTGGGGATGGGGGAAAGTCAGTTGATAGATAAATAAAGAAGGTGTAGCAGCTAAATTGAATATGGCTCATGATTTAAGGAAAGCATACATAACACCTTGTTCAAAACCTGAAAATAGTAATGCAATGCGATTTACTATAGGAAGGCATATAGTGCAATAGGTGATTCCTCCTAAGTCCTAAAAGCATAGTGAATGGGGTTGCGTGTGGTCTCATGCAGAAGGGATGTGGCCTGGAAGTTCGGACTGGGCTGTCCCTTTAGGGCTGGGACCAAGCCTGATTGGTATATGGTCTTTCCCGTTTCTGTAATGGCTTAACAGGAGAAGAATGATGGTCTGAAGGGTTGCCCAGAGCGATGTCAGAGGTGAAGATGCATTCTCAACCTACCAGCCATCACTTCTTGTGTTTGGTTTACTTTCTTGAATCTCGCCATCTTAACTGCTCAACTTTTACCACATCCTCCCACAGCCTCTCTCCTTTTGAGGTTACCACCTCATGTGTCACCTTCTTAACAATGACCACCTCTATTTGTTCGTGACTGCTATCACCTCCCTATTCTCCTCCACAAGTCCAGTCCCTGCTTCCTCGAACACTCTCCTGTCCCTATCCACCAACAAACATGTACCTGCTGCTCCTCTAATCCACACTGGCAGAGTGGTGGCTCCGGCTTTGTAGTCCCTTTCCACCCCCACCCATGTGAGAGTATCACAGAGGGTCCATGCATGTTTCTGTAAATAGGATATGAATTTGATTGGTTGCTATTCATGAGTGCTTGTGGGGCTCCTTTGGTCAGTGGAAGATGGACCAAGACTGTCCACCATCTTGGAATTTAATTTTCTCTTTCTGACCCTCTCCGATTCAGACTCTGCTGAGTCTAGAATTCGTATTCCAACAGCAAACAAATTAAATGATGTAGAAAGACTGGAATAGGGGTTTCATTTCTTCATCCCTAAATAAACTCTATGCATGTTGTAAAGTTGAAACATGGTTTCCTCACTGTGAGAACACTGTAACGTGTTTACAGGAAGCTGCAAAGTTACAAGATTACATCCTTGAGATGTCCTGGTACACTGTGCACTTCTTTGAAGTATGTTTTACCCAAATTATGCTGGCTCACGTCTAACAATATGAAACCCTCAATATAAAACCTCAGTTCCTAAAACTGACTCCAGTTAAACAGATCAGTGATTGTTCAACTTGTATAACTTTGGTCTGCCTAAATAGGGTTTCCCGTTCTCTGTTTTGGGCAGGGGATGCATCATCACTTTGCTGATAACCAAAATAAGGACGTTGGGGCTAATCAACACTTTAAGGACTGTGATTCTACTCTGCCATGTCATGGGGATCAAGTGAGGATGCCCAGGGGATTATCTTCATACTGCTCCTAGGCACAACTTCCACTAGCTTGGGGTGGCACCAATCCCCCTGATTCACCCTCTTGATTGTTCCTGGCACAGACAATGCATGGCTGTAATGCATGCTATATAATAAATACATTTGCTTTTTTCGTGACTCATTTTACAGAGAAATATCTCTGATCTAATCCCCATGACCCCCCGCCACATCAATTTCACCCTTCACTCTGGTACAAGAAATAGGCTGTTTTTGATTATCTTAATATTCTGTTTTGTTTTAAGAAATTGAAGGTTATTGCCTAACTTTCAATGCTGGGGCTGTCACCCAGAATATTCCACATTAATACAGGCAGCTTGTCTACCAGAAAAACCAACCTACCTTCTACATAGATGCACTTATTTTCATGACAGTTGATTGGCATACTTTACAGTATGGAAATATGTTTCTCTACCTAAAAGCTATCCCATATTGAAATCAAAAGGTACATATTTTCTCAGAATATAGTTGGAAACAAAACATTTCAAAACGTTTTTTCCGAACCAATCAGCAGGTGTTTCCATCAGAGAAAAAAGTGGCACAGCATTTGGTTCTCTAATTTTAGGATTGATTAATATATATAATCTCCTACACTATCTGTGACACAGTAGTGGTTCATAATATGGGCAGATGTACACAGTGCTTTTGCGGGGTTTAGTTGGTCACAATAAGTTTAAAAGCTTGGATCCAGGGCTTCTACTTCACTTTAGAATGCTAGGACAGTAATGGTTAACTCCTTCACTATTCTGTTTGATTCCAGTGCACACTTTCAAGACCCCAGTTTAATGTGCTCATTAAAGAATGTATTTCAATTATTGAATTGACTATGGCAGGCACCTATCTCAACGGCTTGATATTCCACATGTCGATTTTGGATGCCTATGACCTCCGGTGATCCCACGTTGCTGGAGAAATGCCTTATTATGGCAAACGTAACCATGATTTCAATTGTATTTATCCATCAAATTGCATATGCATCTTGTAGCAAATGCAATTTGATGCATACCTACAATTGCCAGTGGCATAGATTGTAAACAGAGTATTTTTCAAAATACATATAAAAGCAATTTGGAATTTAGGATTTTAGGAGTAATACAGAGCATTGCAGTCATTTACCAGTTGTCAAAGTTGTGGTTGTTTCTCCATCTGCGGGATGGTTGATTTTGTTGATTCTAGTCTTTCCATTCAGAAATGTATGGATATTTCCTTCCACAGTCTGATAATGGCTGATGTTTTTTTTAATGGTACTGCAGCGTGTGGTGTCTACCAGAATATTATATATGGACTAGATAAGTGATCTCCCAGGAAAGGTGAACTGGGAATCGAATGGTGGTTATATTTTCATTACAAAAAAGCCATCCAGAGTCTGTTTGGCTTTTTGAGTGGAACACTTAACCATCTGCCTAAGGTGCAGTGTGGCAAGGATTACTACAAGTGATTTTGAAATAGTGTGATCTTCTTTATCGAGCCATATGTTGAGATCTCTGATTAAAGTTAGTTGAAGATCTACGGCCATGATGGTGACCGTATCAGCAAGTTTTTCAGCAAAGTGTGCGCTGTAGAAGTGAGGTCAGTAGATTTAGAGGAAGCTGAATATAACTGTGGGAGAGATGGAGCAGGTCAGAGTGCGCGATTCACAGTCTAGGATGATGTCGGTCAATGAAGGGTGTTGAGACTATGAAGGAGTGTCTGTGCACCAGAGCTATGGTGCTTCCTCGCCTATTGTTATGATTTGCTTGAATGCTGATGACATACTCTCATGAATAACCAGCCGATGATCAATGGAGAGCCGAGTTTCCATGATCAAGAGTGAGTATATCTGACTGATCGGGAGTGGTAATAAGGTCTGCTTCTAATTCTCTCATTGTTCTTCCTTCCTTTCTGTTTCTGATATCTTTTCAGTTTCAAGGCAATGTGTTACTGTGCGTCACCTTTTAGCTGTTGAGTGTCAGGGAGAGGGGGTGATATGGTAGGGAGTGTGAGATATATTGACCCGCTCAGCGGCATTGCCCACATCACTAAGCTGCATTTGTGCAAGAAACAGCAACCTGGCTGTGCTGGCGCCTGTGCGCACCAGGACATCAAAACTTTGTTTTGGGTGCAAAAAAAAAGATGGCTGCACCATCATGCCTAGCACACTTCAGGCAAAATGGAACAAGGGTACGGACTGAAAAAGTATGCCAGTACGTTCTGTAACCTATAAATGGAATCAAGTGAAAAGAAAAGCCTGACATTGCTGCAAAAGACAAAAATCCCCTTCAAAATGGAACATTTTCACCCTTTAAAAATGCTGCATTGATGCTCATTCCATCTGTTCATTCTGAAACCACTGTGATTGAAAAGGCCCTCTCATGCCCAGGATATTTCACTGTGCTTCACCAAAACCAGGCATAATAAAAGAGTGGATAAGAAATGAAAGAGTTTAAAACATATGGGCTGGTTTTGCAAGCTCTCAGAAAAAACATTCATTCCAGTTGCAAGCCATGAAACTTCCCCAAGGAAGGGAGATACACCATAAATCCAGGACACGTAAGTGAAAATTGCCAGCTTGAAAAACTTCGAATGGATGTGCTCCAGGCTGGGACAATAGAGGTCCTGAGACACTGACCTATGAAGTGTGAAGGGGCAATAAAACCTTCAATTAAACTGGAAACCTCCACTTTGCCTTGAAGGAAATGACAGTTGGTAGCAGTTGAAGTTAAAGAAAAAAATGACCCAACAAAGCAACAGTCGTTTGGTTCCAAAGACTATTTTATAAAGAAACTTTAAAGACTTTTATTTCTGCAGCAATTATTAGCAAATAAAGTAAAAAGTTTGCAGTTTCAAATATAATTTCATGGGATTTCTTTTAAAACTTGGTAGAACTAATTGCCGCATGGGGAACAGAAGTTACAAAATATGACAGATTCCAAGGAAAGTATTAATGTTGCAAACATAAACTGGTGTACATACCACCCTGGGGATAATACACAATCGTTGAATAAAGTTATGGAATATTAGGGTACATTTTTCATGTTTACCAGGTTCCACAGACCTGAGGATTGGACTGATCTGTGCTCCACATAATATGTAACCTGTGTGTATAATTTGCCAAGAGATTACAAGTGTATAAATGTATGTTTTTGGCAAAATCAAACCACTGTGATTGAAAAGGCCTTCTCATGCCCAGGATATTTCACTGTGCTTCACCAAAACCAGGCATAATAAAAGAGTGAATAAGAAATTAAAGAGTTTAAAACATATGGGCTGGATTTGCAAGCTCTCAGAAAAACCATTCATTCCAGTTGCCAGCCATGAACTTCCCCAAGGAAGGAAGATACACCATAAATCCAGAACACGTAAGTGAAAATTGTCAGCTTGAATAACTTTGAATGGAGCAGCGCAAAAAAAGTTCACAAGCTCATCAGACATTCGTCTGTGCTCCAGGCTGGGAAAATAGAAGTCCTGAGACACTGACCTATGAAGTGTGAAGGGGCAATAACACCTTCAATTAAACTGGAAACCTCCACTTAACCTTGAAGGAAATGACAGTTGGTAGCAGTTGAAGTTAAAGAAAAAAAATGACCCAACAAAGCAACGGTCTTTTGGTTCAAAGACTATTTTATAATGAAACGTTAAAGACTTTTATTTCTGCAGCAATTATTAGCAAAAAAGTAAAAAGTTTGCAGTTTCAAATATAATTTCATGGGCTTTCTTTTAAAATTTGGTAGAACTCATTGCCGCATGGAGAACAGAAGTTACAAAATATGACAGATTCCAAGGAAAGTATTAATGTTACAAACATAAACTGTTGTACATACCACCCTGGGGATAATACGCATCTGTGTATAAAGTTATGGAATATTAGGGTACATTTTTCATGTTTACCAGGTTCCACAGACCTGAGGATTGCACTGAACTGTGCTACACATAATATGTAACCTGTGTGTACAATTTGCCAAGAGATTGCAAGTGTATAAATGTATGTTTTTGGCAAAATCCGATTTTAAGTGAAGTAAATGTGGGAGTTTTTGGACATTGTAAAACTCACCTCATAAACCTGACATTATTCCCTTAGAAATCCAACCAACTGAGAGTGAGGCAGATATTAGTACCCTTATCCAATCCCTTTGTTAGGGGTGTGTTTAGTTAAGCCTGCCGCACTCATATACTTGGATGATGTCACTAGGCATTATAAATAAGGGTCTCTGACAAGACTCTGTACACACACGCTTCCTGATTTCCTGCGCTGCGTTCCTGTTCCCTGTCATCTTCCAGACTCCAACTACAAGGCCAAGCATTGATGATCCCACTCCAGGGCCCACTGCCAAACACAGGCAGTGCTGAGCCCATTCCCAGCAAAGCCTCCAATATAATAACCCACTAAATCTCCCCTTAACAAGGATAAAACTGTTGTACCTTTGGCATCCTGATCCAGCTTGTGTTGCTGCCACTCACTGCATGCTGCTGCAATCCTGCTACATTGATGACCCATATTAACCAGTGACCAGAATTGTCAGTCCAGAAGTGTTACCCGGTAACCAGAACTGTCCAGCTGATCCTGTACCGCTGATTTTGGCCAGCTGTCCTTTGTTAGACAAGATCTGTGTGGTGACCAGAATGCTGACTGTCCCAAAATCCTAGCTAAAGTGGACTGTGAGTCAATAGGAACCATAGAAAACCATAGTATACCTTGCTTTGCCTTGTCCTGAGTTCCTCTAGCTAAGTCATCCTATCTATACCCTGATAAATTGTAATACTGTCAGAATCATTCTTACAACCCTGCCTTCGATTTCTAGTGCTTGCGCCAACTCTTTAATAATTCTGCAATGTGTAAATCCTCATGCCTTAGTTCTATTTCAAGTGATCGGACTGGTTCCGCCAGGGTTGGGCGCTGAGGTGCTAGGGTTGAATTTGCGAATCATCCCTGGAGCTTACTTTGTCCCTCTTTGGTAGTCCAGCCTGAATGCTCTAGTGTAGAGTAAAACTGTTTTTGTCAAAACTGATTTCCTTTCCTTTTTCACCACTCCATTGTACTCAAAACGCACCTTTCTAGATATTGCATAACTCATTCAATTTACCAGTTAGAGACTTAATTTCACTTCCATATTGTACCTGTGATCTACAGCTATCATAATAACCACACTTCATATCAGTGTATTTTACCCATTTTTATTAAAAACCGTTTGGGATTTCAGGCGGGAATTGCAAAGTTTGCTAAATTTTCAACATGTTATTTGCTGCAATCTGTTTTAAACCTGCCACTCAATATCGACTGTATGCTCTTGATTATCCATTGCCAGTGATTTTTAGTACTTGTACATTGTTGCTGTAGTGAAGAACTGTATTTGTTTCAAGGTTTTTGCACACATTCATTATTTAATTGTTCATTTCCGAGTGTCAATTTTAGCATTGCCAGGGTTTCAAATCCATTTTCCTCTCTTATTTGGGGAGGGAAGGTCTGATATCAATTCTGTTTTCCATTTGTCATTCCTGATTACCTGCTGCTTCTGTTTATCCACGTAAAATTGATTATTTGTGGGTTAAGGGAACTATCTTTCCTAAACTCCAAAAGTACTCCTATTTCCTGGTGTTTTGTAGATGTGTCAATAGAAGGTTAAACTAAGTGTATTGCTTACATTCCTATCGTTCTTATCACCTCATTGGTGATTACTGCCCCATATTAAAAATTGTATGATTTCGTTTGAATTTTAAAATAAATAAATAAATATTAGATTTTATCAACCAGCGTGGTTCATGGTCCATTGTGACCCGGGGTATTTGAAAAGGGGGTGTGATATGAGTAGTGTACCATCTCAATATTGAATCTAACCTAAAAGCATAAGCATTTCAATCGCGCGCTGCATACTAGGCCGAGACTAAGGTGTCCATCACCTGATTGAAATCCTTAATCGCTCAGAGGGGTAATATTAACCTTTGGATTTCATTTGGGCCTGTGTTTGTAGTTGGCAAATTTAAGGATTTCCTAATACCTCTATAACATTGATTAGCTGGAAGATGTGTTACGCTCACCTGATATGCCCAGGGGCGTCTGGAAGCCTCTGAGATCTGGAACCCTGGATGCGTAGTTGCCCAGTGCTGAATAATGAATCTGCAATTAAAGATGGGAGGATTTGTGATAACTGTCTCTAATGGGTTAATCTCCCACCTCCCTCTGACCGATTCCCATCCCACTGGGTTCTTTTCTCACCTTAGTTATTTGTAGGGTGAGCTATCCATCCTGAGTTTCTTGTGCAGGGGCGCTTGACATTTGTTGACGAGCTGCCCGAGTTTCTTCACTGGTGCAGTCCACATTCCTTGGGCCCAGGCCTGCTGTGACCCCGAATCTCCTGGTAGGCAGGTAGGTTTGTTAATTGAAAGTCTTTGTTCTGTTTATGGTGGGAATTTGTTAATGTCTTTATCTCCTTCTTTTCAGGTGCAAAGGTCTTGATGCTGGCGTGTCGGATGGAGAAGCACATTTCTAGGTAAGAGAAAGTGTGAATCACAGCGCCTTTATTGTCTTTCAAAAATAGCCTGTGTTTCCTTCTTCTTCTCCTCACAGGCCGCTGTGGTGCTGCGAGTGGATGAGAGTGTAATAAAAAACAGGCCCCCGGAATCTGTTAAGGTAAGTACAGTGCTGTACGGTTGTTTAATATTGAAAGCGAACCTGAATATGTCTCTTTTCCTTTGCAGATGTTGCTGTGGTTCTCCGGATGGAAGCATGAAGTAGCGCGATGGAATTCAGGTAAGACTGATGGAATTGGATGTTTTGGAAGCGCGCATTCTAATATTGTTTTTCCTTTCTCGTTATTGCAGGCGCAATGTTCGAACATCAGCTGTGGTAGCGGTTCACTGGAAGTCCTTAAGCTAGTACTCACAGGTGAGTGATGTTTCTTCTTCTCTCGGTTTCCACAGATAGCAGCCCAGTTGAGATGCTGAGTGCTGGATTGTGTTTTCTCAGGTAAAACAGAATAATCTTGTTCTTGTTCTTGCAGGATTACAGGAAGATGCAGAAGACCAGGAGCTGGACACGGTGAGCGTCATGCTGCTGGTTGCAGAATAGCATGAAGTGTGTTCTGCAGTCAGGGTGTGGTTTATATAACCCAAGGAAAGTAGTTCCAGGCCTTCCACACCCAAAACACTAGACTTCATGGCTTGGTTCTTAGAACTAGACTGTGCGGATGCTTGGATTTAAAGGCCCATGTACATAAATGGGACCTAGTTTGAACAGCCCTTCCTTCCTACATATGAGCCTGGTGCCAAAGGCACCAGGACTAGCTCCAGGAACCCTTTTGCAGTGGCTCTAAGGCCCTCATGGTTCTGGTGGGACCCTGTTTGTGGCACAACTTGTACCCCCTCGCGGTGCTCATGACAAGATGATGGAATTGTTCTGAGAGTGCAAAAGGCTAATTAGCTTGTACACTGTTCAATTGAGACTACAGGTGCAGTGATTTGTCAGGAACCAGGTTAAGGAAAGGACTCACAAATATGTGCTTGTTTCTGATACTGTATACTGTATGTATGAGGGGCTACATTTCAGTACTGCCCAGTTATGACAGTTATGACAGATTGGGTAAGAAAGTTGATTAGTTTGCTGATTTAGATTGGCTCTGGCTGGGGTCTTAGACACAAACCATGAACTAGGCAGGTATTATGGGAACAGCACAAAAAGTATGGTCTGTAGGTGACTGGAATAATCTGTATGCTTTTGGTATGTAGGCACAACTTAAAACTAAACTTGTTATGTACTAGATATAGGCAGCATTTATATTTCTGCAGTTAATTTGTAGGTACACTCACTGATTCATTCTTCATAAGAGCTGGGGATCAAACACACAATGGAGCTTTGCAATAGTTAAGCAGGTACAAAGCAGATCAATATATCATGCAGAGTTATTGAGCAAAATGCCATGAGCGGCTTGTAATGTGTTCATTATGTCGGTAAGTCCAACTAATCAAATATGGCTCTATGCAAGGTGTTCAGGTATCAATATTAAGTTAAGCAGCTGTTAAAAATTTACCTATAATGCAGTTGAGTAAATCTGACTATGTACTAGTTAGCAGGCAACATAGTGAGCCAGCTATGTAGGTATGGTCAAATATACTCAGGTAATAAAGTCAATCTATTACTGTGCTGGGTATGCAGGTAACACAGTTAGTTAATTCAGTTATATGCCAGACATACAGGTTGCAGTATAATGCGCTATACACGTGTGGCATAATTTCAATGATTCAATCTAGCTCTGTATTGTTTCTATGTGGCTATGTGCATGGTATGCAGATATAGACCATGAGGAGTACAATTTGACTTTGTATTAGGTATACAGGGAACAGTATGGTGAGAAGCACAGTTGTGGTGATGACACTGGCTCAATTATTATCAGGTTATGTGTTAGGCATGCATCCAGCAATATAGTTAGCTGTACAGATGTAGAGGAGTCTGAACACAGAGCTTCAAAGGCTAACCAATTGGGCCAATTTAGTTATGAGTTTGGTATAAAGTCAACACGATAGTAACTATACATATGTCATTGAGGCTAAACAGGAAGATTCAGTCTAGATAATTGCTAGTCATGCAGTCTAACAGAAATAGTCAATGTCAGTGTTAGCTGGAATATCAGGCAAAACAGCCAATCTAGCTATGTGTTATGGGGTCAGCAGTAAATTGCACTATACAGATGTAGTGGATGATAACACAAAGATTCAGTCTAGATAACTGCTTGTCATGCGCTCTAACAAAATAAGCTCATTAATATTGTATCTGTAGTTTCAAGCCCAACAGCGAGTCAACCTAGCTATGTGTTTTTCGGACAACAGTATAACAAGCTATGCAAATTGAAATTGTTGTGCAGGGTAACACAAGGATTCTTTTTGTTTTTTGTATTGTGTTTTGTTAATACGGTAAAAAAAAATTACATTTCAGAAATAGTACAAAAGAAAAAAAGGAAGTAAATAATCATTCTAATTGTCCCAGGAAAATGCATAAAAGTTCATATAGGTGCATAATCAAATTGACCGACTTTCCCCACATAAGCCTAAGTCCGAACATATCAGTCAACAGCACTTCACCCAAATAATGCAGCCATGGCTGCCCCAAACCAGTGTAGGTCAGAATAACATGGTTTAGTATTTCAACGGTATTGGAGTTACAACACCTACAATTATTATACATTATTGACTGGTCCCACTTTCACCTCCTTTCCAAGGTTGCAAACTGATTTAGGCAAAAGCGCAAATAAATGGGCCAGATCTTTGGGCAAGGGAAAAGAGACACATACATAGGATTAACCCCTCTCTTTCTTCTGAACCCTGTATACTCTCTCAATAATGCGATAGATTGCCCAGTAGGTTAGTGGTTTCTGCCCACTCCGCAGTGTATAGTTTACGCTTAACCACTCATGTTACCTCGCTTAATTCATCTGAGAAGAAGCCTATCCTAGTTACTATACCGCACATGTTGTGCTTCAACTGAGTCACAGTGATGCCTGATTGCATTTTTGACGGTTCACCCGAGGGTTGATACAGGGAGTTAGTCGGTGGACTCAACATTTTTGCATATTCAGCTAACTTTTTCCATATGGCTCTCTCTGCCAGAGAGGTGAGCCCAACTCATGTCTGACCACCACATTTGGCATGAAATTGTTTAAGCCCAACATTCTTTTCCACAATTGCCGCTGTAAGATATTAAGTGGGACCCACAGGTAAAAAGGGACAATGCCCAAACCGTATAAAACTACAGGTTTGATGTTTTGAAGATAGAACCTGTTCAAGGATACAAGGGAATAGCAACATAGTTGAGCACAGATTGCTTCATCTTGGCCAGTAGAGTGGTGAAGCCCTCTTTAAAGAGGGCAATCCAAGACCCCCTGGAAAGGTGATTTGTGAGATTAAATCTCAGGTACCTCACTGATGCAACCCTTGGTATAGGCTGGTCTCCCAACCTCCAGCAATACATCTTGGGACCTTTCCTGGAGGAAAAAACAACCACCTTATATTTTTGCTCATTAACTTGGAGGTTATTCTGTGCTGCGTAATGGAAAAAAAGTTGCAGTTCCCTGTGGAGGCCAATTGGTGTTTTGTCTCGAAAAGAATAATATCGTCGCCAAAGGCGAGCCAATCTAAAACAAAGTTGCCCATCTTTACCAGATTGGTGCTACCCGCCTCCCACAGGACTACAATGTCCTACACGTACAAATTAAAGAGAGTCGGGGCAACCACACAGCCCTGTCTCAGCCCCACAAAGGTAAGGACCGGAGCAGAAGTTGTCCCATTCCTTGTCAATCTGACCCTCAAAGACGACTCTGTGTGCAATGATGCTGACCGTATCGAAGGCGCTGGACATGTCAATAGACGCCACAAGGATTCTCTATAGCTCACTGCTAAGTGTTCAGGGACAGATATCAAGATCAAGACAGTTGAGGTGCACATATGCAAACGCATGAGTTTATATGGCCATTTCTTAGGTATGCAGGAATGCATAGTGAGTCAGACCAGACTATATGCCAGGTCTGTGGCGTGCAGTGTAATTCACTCTACAGATGTGTAGCCAGCATGATGATTGAATCCACTTGTATGCTCAGGTGTTCAAGTTATGTATTAGGAGTGCAGGGGAGATTAAAGCATGCATTCATCGTACCCGTATATTTTGTGTTCTCTGAATGAACGGTTGTTGCATCGGACTAGGTGACAAGTGAACAGTGAAACAGGAAGCACCCTTAGCCTAAGTCTTTTGCAGGATGCCCGGGAAAGTCTGCCAAACTCTGGAACGATGTATACAGGATGGTCCAGGTTACGTATTGGGCCTATTAGAGGCCTGGGTTTCTTAAATGGATTGTGGGGCAGAGGGGTTCTAAATGGCTACTTGCAAAGTGAACTCTATTGTTTCAAAGGCAAAATAACTAAGGGGAAAATACCATTCCAGCTAAAAACACACAAGGGGCTTTTGTAAAGGCTTAGAAAGGAGGGATACTGGAATGAAAGCTAAATACAAATCAAACATTCCTCAGGTGGGCACAAAGGACTTTTGTAAAGGCGTAAAAAAAGGAGGCAACACTGGGATTCAGCAAAACAACAAATCAAAAAGATTCCAGGCAGGACAAACAGGACAAATAAACAACTCCTTCCAAACACCAAAACTGCTTTTGAGTACTCAATCTTTCTTGACTCTGCTTCATAGGACTGGAGCATGGCTCATGTGACTTAGTGGAACTATTGGAAACCTGGATTTTTCAAAGACATTGTGGGGGAGGGGTGGAAATTGTCTCCTTGCAAAGTTAACCTCATTCACAAAAGTTTTTTTGATTCATAGGTCAGACTTTGCACTGCCCCTTCTCACTTTGTGTTGCGCAGCAGCGGTTTGCTCAACAGCCCAATGGTCAGGAAGGGCTCGTGCAAAGTACTACATAGGGGCGGAACATGCAAAATCCCATTCACAGTATCAAATTGAGGAAGTACCTGAGCATGGTGAGGGTGGCAATGTGCAAACAACACTCCCCATTAAGAGCTAAGGAAAACCTATTCATAGAAGATATTGTACAATTGTTTGGATTCCAAAGGAGAACGCACATCTCGTGATCTTGCTGTCACCCATTACACATCTCAAAACACAAAGTACATTTCAAAAGTACACACATAAAAGCACAATACAACACTAATGAACATAGAATGCCACAATATTGGATCCTGCATTGCTAGCAATGATACTATTACATGGAAATAAGAAGCAGATGAGGAGGAGACCCAGAATATTCCACCCCTGAACAACATTATTTGGTGTGCCAGATGAGGCGGTACATGGGAAGAGCAACTTAATCGTTTGGTTCCTTAAGGGTCATTCAAGGCATAAATAGGCAACCACTGCGTCCTTAAATCTCATACTAGGAACATCCTCAGCTGAGAACAGTGATGCAGGACCACTGGTTGAACATTGCAGTTTTGGAGTAAAGATATATTGGAACCTCACAGAAATACAGCTTTAAGGTTGGCACCTGCATTTTATATATGTGTAAGTGCTGCCATGTTAGGTGAGCAATTGTTGCCCCTATCAAACTTGAGTCGGACCACCTGAAGTTCGGGATGCAGCTCAAAACTTTCCTCTTCTCCTCTGCCTTCTTTCTCCCTCCCTCCCCTGCTGACCTACATGGCCTACCTGTCTGCTGTACCGACTGCTTGCTTGGCTACCCTAAGAATTTCATTGGGTACCAGGATCTTTCTTGATCAGTCACCCTTGCACTGCCTCCGGGCCTACTATAGACTTAGGGGCTGTAACTGTAACCCTACAGTCCCTTGTTCTCCTTGCACTACCCAGCGCTGCACTGGCCTGGCTGCACTTACTCAGAGCATTTCTGCCCGGTTTTTCCCTCCACTCTCCCTTGCACTCCTTCTCCTCTCTTTTCACTTGCACTTCTCGTTCTCGCACTTGCACGATCTGAATGACACAAGACCTAGTAAGATGGTTTGTTTTGTACTCCCTCTGTCTTCCCTCCCTTGTTGTGCCTAGAAACACTTGTATAGGCACATTATAAATGACTCATCATATCATAGCTCTTCCATCCCCATGTCATCCTCAACCTGGTCAGGGATTGGGAGAATGACATGCTGTCAACCAGCATGTGTTCACAGGCTGTCAGCTCTACACTTCTTGGCCAGAGGATTCTTCGAAAACACCACAGACATTGTAGTATATCACAGCCCACATAATCAAGGTGCCTCCACCAGGTATTGTGCTGCATCCTTGCACCTGTGCATATGCACATTCATATGCCACACACACTGCAGGCAAGGCAGAGAGTGTAAGAGGAATTCTATGTATTTGCACAATTTCCCTGGGCACTGGGAGCCAAAAACTGCACCCATGTAGCACTGCAACCCCTCTGAGGCACTAAGCACATATATAGAAAAAGGAAACATTGGCATTCCATCAATGTGCAAGTGCTCTATGATGCAGAGGGACACATTGTGCTTGTCAATTCCAATTACCCAATATGCATACATGACAGCTACATCTTCTGCCATTCCCCCCTATATTAGGCTCTTGCTTCGCAAACCTTTGAAAACACCTGGCTGGTGGGTGAGTATCAACTATTACGCACACACAAACAGTCACATGACACACAGAAACACAAGAAATGGCAAATCATGCATTTAACTACCAAATACTCCTTTGTAGGGGACAGTGCTTACCCACTGTCACCATTCCTGTTGACAACCATCAGGAATCCAGCCACACCAGGTGAGGCACACTACAACACAGTACACATGGCACAAGGGGCATAGTGGACTGCATATTCAGAGTGCTAAAGTGAGGTTTCCGCTCCCTTGACCCCTCTGGTGGGGTATTGATATTTGCACCCCCTGTAGTATGCAAAATCATTGTGGCATGTTGTGCATGCATACTATTGCCACACATTGTGGTATACATCAGTAGAGGTGCAGGAGACCTTTCAACCTCATCCAAAGGCACAACCCATTCTCTTAGCAGGCCAACAGTCACAGGGACAGGACAGGTGCAACCAGGTAGTACAAACCTACTTCACATGAATACTAACCCCTGTGGAACACACACAGTAAAACCATATCCCTGATGGCCTTCAATGGTGTCATCAGGCCAATGCAGCTTGCACCATCAAACGAAGTGCACGAACCAACACAATAGTCATGTTATTGTTTTACTGTATTACACAGTATATGCCATGCACCCGACTCTAGGCCCTGGCCACAACCACTGCAACATAACACACCCATGCTACCAAACATTTTGACTGTGGAATGTGGGCATCTTATAGGGGATATATTTTTTAAAAACATTGTTTACTCTTTCATTTGTAGAGTCTGTATGTGAAGTTTTGGCTAGATTATGGAGTTAAGATTGTAGAGTTTGTAAGAAGCACTGTGGCATAAGATACCCAAGGAAGTAACCATTTTGTATTGTGGTGTATGGTTAGATGTTTGCTTGAATGGGTGTGTTATGCAGCAGTGTTTGTGAGTCCATTTATTATATACTTACTGGTTGACTTTTTTGTGGTGGTATGAAGTTTTTTGATGAGATGGGTTATTGGAGCAGACATTCTTTTTCAATCCCTGTGATAAAAGAAAAAATCATATGCTAGTGTAAGTAGTTCATAATGAGTTATTGCATAATAGACATTTCTGTATTTTTTCGACCCTCATATTTAGTACTTTAGAAGTACTATACTTCAAACCGGTGTACTGCGCAAATTGGTCAGTTTATGTGTTTGTTTTTTAAATCATTATGTCTGTGGGGAAGAAAAACCATGCTGGATTCAAAAAAAATAGTTCTATGTTGTGGTACAATATATTTCTTTAAAGGTTTTAGTGTTTATTTATTGTTTCTTGCTAATCTTGTATCTGTTGGCTTGTTGTTGATTTTTGGGGCAGTTAGATACCTGTTGACGTATTCTAATTGTGTATTTCTACTTTTATGCTATTCATCTATCTGTTGGGTTGTTGCTGATTTTTTGGGGCAGTTATATACCTGTTGGCATATTCTAACTGTATATTTTTGTTTGTTTTTAGGGGTATTTATTTATCTGTTTGCTTGTTGCAGAATAGTGGGGCAGTTAGATACCTGTTGGCGTATTCTAACTGCTTATAGTTTTGAAATTGAAGTTTTGTTAATGTTTAAGAATATTAAATACACGTTTACAAGATTTGCTGGTAATCTCTGTTTTAGATTAATTGTTGTATCATTGCATTCAAAGCATCCATATTTCTTTTTTATGTATGCAGTGTAGTGACATGCATTGGTTGTGGCTCCTGTGTGGTAGATTATACCTATTGTTGTGAAGGTTTTCTTACAAAGTGATACTTGACCATGTTTGAATCCAGTCAGCTTGCAGTTGTTTTTAGTAACATCTGCATTGTAACGTAAAAGCATTAGTATTACGTATTTACTATGTGTCTGTATTTGTAAGTTAATGTGATTATCTGAATTGCAGGTAGTACATAATCTGCCATGATTTGCATTTTGTACAAGTTGCTGAAATGGAATAGATTCACAGTTAGTTATGGATACATACACAAATCGTTCATTAGGGATTTGCTCCTGTGCCACATGGCTGCAGAGAGTGCATGTATGTTTCAATATGTATGAAATCTGGAAGGTTTCATTTATAGGTATGTTTTTGATTTCCAGTACTTGTAGTAAATACATTAGACATTCATGTTGATCCTCTTGTGAGTTTATAGTGAACTTTACACTTCCAGCACAGCAGTCTAACTCTTGCCTTATTCCTGAAATACTGTAAGTGTTGTCCGGATTGTTGGTTGCATTTCTATGAAGGACTAACATTTGCAAACACAATTGGTCTATACTGTGTTAAATACATTTTGTCAATAATTGGTGGCAATTGGAATAGAACATTTATTGGTACATTTGTGTTGCAATTTACACCAGTTGTATTTGAAAATTTGAATGGACCTGACAGTTCTCTGTCAAAGTCATTTGTTGTTCAGAGTGTGTGTTGAAGAAGTAGTTGAGTTACTTTGAACAGTAGATTCTTCTTTGGTTGTGGTGCTTGATGAAGTATTAGTTTCTTTTACTTTCTTTGGAGGAATTGCAGTGAGATCCTGTATCGTTTCAGTCTGTAGTGGTTTTCTTTTACAACGTTTGGCTTTTTGCAGAACAGGATAGGTTTTTAGATGCGGGGTGTAGAGTGATTGCAGTCTATTGTATTCTAGAATGCAAGGAATATCAGCATTTACTTTACTTGTATCAAAGTTGATTAGAAATGGTCCGTCAAGTGTACGTAAGCGTGATAATGCTACATAGCTCATGCCTTCTTTAAAGACTGTGCTACCAATATCTATCAATGCTTTATCTAGGGTAAGACCTTGTGATTTGTGAATGGTAACTGCGTACGCTAGAGTTAGTGTTAGTTAAAATTGTTTTCTGTGTACATACATGTCTTTGAACAGAAGGAAGCCGGCTGTTGAGCATCCTATCTTTTTAACTTCTGAAAGTTTGTCAAAGAGAATATTGACAAACTGAATGATGTTGTCATGTAGGTATGTTTGAAAGCCAACAACTGTACCAAGTGCTCCATTAACTAGTCCTTGCTCCATGTAAAGGTTACGTTTAAGCATTACTCTACAGTTTAAACATAATGTTAATATTTTCTCCACCCCAGCTGTGTTTCGGAGATAGTGTTTTCTAAGGTATTTAGTCTTGGCGTGGCTCATTGACATATGGGTAGTATCATACCATGCACGTCTAGTTTATCTGTGGAGCAAATTTCAATTATTGGTTGCATTTCTTTTTTTAACATTGTTTCATTGAATTTTGAACAGCTTGCAAGAGTTGGCATCAAGGGCATACAATTGACATTTGCGTGTGCTAATTGTTCAATGACATCAGTAGCACATGAGTTGTGGCCATACAGTGCTTGGATGTGCCTGGTTTTTAATATCAATTGTGCTTCTTGAGATAGTACACCAACTCTAATACTTTTAAAAATGTTGGCGTATGTGAGGTCTGTAGACCTGCGCATGTTTTCAGTTAATTCGCTGTATTGGAAAGGTTGCCAAAGGTTGACATTTCCTATGCTGCCAAGAGTTTTACGGCACAGTTTGTGCCCTAAGGTTTTAAAAATAGGTTCACCTTTCACTGGTGTCAATTGAAGATCTCCGAAAACAATAAGGTGTTTTCCTCCAAAAAGCTCTTTGTAGTCTGTTTTGAGTACCTCTTGTAATTTGAGGTGAATCAAAGACAACATTAGGTTGGAGACCATGCTCACCTCATCTATTAATAGCATGTTCATTTGTTTCAAAACTCTGTGTAGTTCCATTGCAGCTTCTGTAAAAGATTGTAATAGTCTAATTTGCTTTGGTGTTCTACTGGAAGGAGTAGTAATCGGTGTAAAGTGACACCGCCTATGTTGTAGGCAGCTAAACATGTGGGAGCAGTTACACCAGCTGACAGTTTGTTGTTTGTCAATTGTTGGAGGAACTTGCTGATGATTTTGGTTAATAACGTTTTGCCTGAACCAGCGTGACCACTCATGTATAGCAGTATAGGTTTGTAGTCTTGGCAGGTACAGTTTTTATTTTCATATTGCACACCACGTTTAATGTGTTTTGTTACTTCTTGGAAAATGCTATGCTGCTCATTGCTCAGTTGTGATTTCAGTACAGCAAAGTCTTCTGTAGCTTGTTCATACCGAAACATGGGGTTTTCTACTTCTGTCATGACTAATTCTGCCTCATTTGCTATAAGTGGCTGTCCAAGCGGTGCTTGGCTTCCTGTTACAGAAGGTTGACTACTGTCGGAAGTGTCCCCTTCTAGTTGGACCTGGAATTCTTCTTTGTGTTGCTGTTCATTGTGCAACGTTGTTCGGTACTGTGTAAAGTTTACATCTTTTATAGTGCTTTCATTTGCTTTGAAAGTGTCTTCATAGGAGTCATACTTATCCAGTAACTCTTCTTCTTTTCTCCATGGTTTAAAAAGTTGGAGCAGGGGCATGTAATACAGTTCTTTATGTTGAGGAGTTTTTAATGACATTTTTATATGATTAATTAAGCTGTGTTTTTTAAGTTTCACTAAGTTGCCTTTACAATTTTCTACACTGTATCTACCTTTTTTCATCTGGTTTAATATTATTTTTGTATGTGAAGATTTGGGATACGTGGTAGAGACACATGGTTTCCAAAGTGGTACTCCTGTTTGGGTAGTATGTGTCTAGTAAATTGTTTCTCAAAATGTCTTGGCTTTTGGGATCATTGTTGGCTATTGTTTCTATGTCCTCATATGATTTGAGAACTCATGTTCTAGATTTAGCAGGACCAAGACTTAGCCATACTATATTGTCAGGTTTCCACACAAGGCAGTACCGGTTAAACGGTCTGCAGCTTCATAGCAGCCACATTCTCTATGAGAGAGCATTTTGAATTTGGAATCTTCATTGTCCTCTATTTTGCACATTATTTCTACAGTTTTTGTGCTATTTTTATAGAAAGTTCTGAGGCACCACACACACACATGGTTTGGTACTTCAGCGGAAGTAGTTTTAAACTTTAGTATTTCTTTTTTTTATGTGTGTAATAGAAGGTTGTTTTTTGTACAGTAGTTGCTATTTTGTTGTAATGCTATTGCATTTTTGCAAGTGGCTTTCACTTCCAAACTATTTTTTCTGGATATGCTCTATTTCTTTGAGTAGTTGTTTGGCACTGCAGGGGTCAGTCATTTCGTATTCGTTTTCTGCTATAAGATACAGAGTTAATTGCAGCCACTTGGAATCTTCATTGTCTTCTATTTTGTATGTTATGTCTACAGTTTTGTGCAACACACACACACACATGGTTTGGTACTTCAGCAGATATAATTTTAAAATTTAGTATTTCTTTTTTCTATGTATGAAGTAGAAGGTTGCCATCTGTAAAGTTGTTGCTAGTCTGTTGTAAAGCTATTGCATTTTGTAAGTGGCTTTCACTTCCAAAATATTTTCTCTGGATATGCTCTATTTCTTCGAGTAGTTCTTTGGCTGAACCATGTAGAAGATTGTTATTTAAATTGGCTAGTGCCAATAAGCAGGACTTTTGTCATAGTACAGTTTTTTTAACCAGATTTCTTATAGTTGTATGGTGTGTTGATATCATTTTGATATGATGGAATGTGCTTTTGCAAATATGTCCTAAAATGCAGGCTAATGAATGTCCTTGTAGTCCTGTGTATTTGCGCACTGGACAGGCATCAATATTTTGTAGCAGTTTCATGTTGAATTTGTCTTTGCTTTTTACATACTGATTGAGGAACTGGTGTACAGATTTGAAAGATTTTTTGGCAATGTTACACATGGAGAGGTGATACTGAGTTTTCTGAGTATATTTTTGTGAGCAGAGTTTCTTGTTCCATAATGGTGTTATTAAGTTTTTCATACCCTCGTCCACTGCTATGTATGGCAATTGTGTTTGTTGGCTTTTGTTTATATGCTTCTTCATTAAAATATGGTGTGTCTCCATTCACTTCCAGAGATGTTTATGAAGCTATTTTTGTTGATATTCCGTTTATTGATAAGTCTTTTTTGTAGGTTAGTAGTTTGTTTTGTTAGTGGTTTCATTCTGTTTAAAACTGAAATAATTAACTTCATTTTGAGAAGGATTGCACAGTCTGTGAGAGCTTCGAGGATTCATTTTTTTACGGTAGGTTTTAAGGGTTATGCATTATTGCTCTCCTGTTTTTATAAGGTTCTGAAGGACTCTGTGGCAGAACAATTTTAGTAAAATATGTTTTTTTGGTATGGTTACTTGCCACTACATCAATAATTATAGGGGCACTGTTAGCAGTAGTGGTAGCTGAAGTCTTGTTAATCACTTTCTGTTTCATTTTACATTTTGATAGAGGAGGCAACGTTTCTGCATTGGAAGCTTGTTTTGTTTCGCTTAATGACTGTATTAGCTGTTTTGTTTGAACTTTTTGTACAAAATCTGCTACAGATGGATGCTTATTTTGGACAATTTTATTTTGATTTGCTCTCTTTCTGTGTTGCTTTCTACAGAGTTGCTTTTTGGTAGGCATTCTTTGGGGTCTGTTGGAGAAAAAAAGAATGTGTGTGTTACTATACTGGGCTTCAGATGACAATATAACATATGCAGCTGGTGAATGGAAGCACTAATACTAAATCTATTGGTAGAGGGTTAATATTCATCTTTGTTATACAATACTAAAATGCTAGTGTGTTTGAGTAACAGTTAGAACATTATGGTAGTATCGTACATCTTTGTACGGAAAGAGTAGGTTTCTTCTAAGTTCTTGTTTGTACTTCAGACGCTGCTACTTTTCAGGAAAGTGGTCTTCGCTGCAATTGTAAAAGAAAAAAGTTAGTGAATATGTGTGTTTATAGCACTTTTGTTAATGTGGACATTGATTTTTTGTTTTGTAGTAGTAGTGTTTTCTGAAACTGAGCATAGTATGCACATGCACTTTCCTTTGCCTATGTGCCTTCTGTATATTTTACTTAGAATCTGTTAGTTGAACATGTTTTACAAATGAGTATAATAGTAAACGTTTAGAGCACACTTGGCTTTTTAAGGCTATGTTATTGGATGTTAGGAGATATAATATATAATCATATGCATTTTTTGCTGTTTTGCTATTTTTACTGGGTAACTGGCAGAAATTGTACAGCAGAGCATGCAATGTATGCAGTTGTGAAGGTGTGGGAAATAAAGCAGAAGGATTTGATGTAGAGGCAGTGGTGTTGTTTCACCTGGGAGCCTTTTTAATGATATTGTCTGTCCGTGTGCATGAATGAAAATGCATGTACTCATCCTGGCTGCGTGTAATTTTACAACACACTAAAAAGCCTTTTTCCATAATTATACTGTTATTTCTCCCATCTTTTAATATGGAATGACACTTTTTTAGATAGCTGTAAGTGTAAACAAAAATTTGGAGAGCAGAGAGGTTTGCAAGTGATACTTGATCATAACAGATGGGAGAAATGACAGTAAATTAATTTTACAGTTTATAGAGGGCACGTGGCAGTTACACTGTTTATATGCATTCACAGAAGAGCTGTACATGTACTGTGTAGAAAATAATCATGCCTGTACTCTAATTTTTTGCATGTGGATGTTCATGAATCTGCAAGTAGAAATCTTAGGGAGTTTTATAGAAGTTGTTGCTGTAGGTCCTTTGCAGACACACCCAATTGCACTGAGAGTGATCAATAGTACATCTACAGTGCTGATCTGTCATGATGGAGTTAGATGTAGAGTTCTTGAATGTGATCGGTGGATGGTTGTTTGACTGCTTAACAGTAGCCAATGAGGGAATGGTGCAGAGAGTGAAGTGGAAAGGGTAGAAGGGATGCCCCAGTGTTATGTGCTCCACGGACACCATGGAACATCTCAACATATCTAGCTTGGAAATAGGACTGTAGGGATCAGCCAATCAGGGGTTGAGGTTGTAGTTTGTGTTGAAAGAGGTTGTGTGTAGTGAAGATGGCAGAGGTGGAGAAAGTCAGGATGTTGGTGGTTGTAGATATGTTTGTGCATGTTTTGGAGAATTATGCTGAATGCAGGAATGTGGCAAACTATTTTGATGTTAAAGAGTGGAGGTGGTGTGGTTCACTGTGACTGGTTTCAATGTGCAGGGAATTGTACAGGTTTGTGGAGATATGGGCAGGGTGAACAGTCCGCATGTAGTTGTTTTGCAATGTGGTGCTTTACATTTGGGCTATGTCAGTGCCCCTACTTTGTTTGAAGTTCTGGAACACTTGGTTCAGGGACTAATGAAAGTACTTCCAATTGCCAATGTTATTTTTTCTGGTTGAGTACCTAGGGTAATATAGGACCATAGTTTTGTTGTTTGTCCTCAGCAAAGTATTGCTAGGTTTGCAATCAACCGAGGTATGTTTGCTTCCATGCTTAGAGCTGGCATGTTCTTTTGTAATAATGAGAACATTGATTCTGATAATGTTGTTTATTTTAAAGAAGATGGCATGTCTTTATCTTTTACGGGAAATGTCATGCTCTTTTGGAACATAAGGATTGCTTTGGAGAATCTAATGTGAAGATATTTGGAAGAAAATAGGAAAAAAAAAGAACAAAATAAGAGGTGTTTCTGAAGCATCTTCACCCCCAAAAAGGCTCTTTTCAGAGCCAACCTCAAAGGGGAAATGGGGCACGCTATTTAAATGTTCATTCCTCACTCTCAAATTTTTTGATTTGTCCGCGAACATCGCAGTTGTCCGCGGACATTGCGTATTACGTACAGGGATTTTGGGGTTGAGAGGCATGCAAATGAGACTGAGCAGAGCAAGGGATTTGTCAATAAGATTTACTGGGTGTGTTCTGTAAGGAGAGAGTTTGTCAGAAAGTATTTTTCCTGAGAGGATAGCAGATAGCTATGGCTGTGTATTTCAGAAAGCAGATTGTCTGCATTTTGGGAGATTCATGGATAAAATGGTTGGAGGTGTATGCCGATCACTGTTGAGTGGCTGCACATCATGGATTCCCTCATGTGGAAGTGCACTGGCATGGAGTGCATGGAATGAAGTGGCTGGATTTGGTACCTCTCTGTGCTACTTTGGTGACACAGCATCATCTAGACATTATTATTATTCATTGTGGAGGGAAAAGTTTAGTACAGGTGTCTGGAATCTCTTTGCAATTTGCAAAGAAAGACGGACTTGGGAAAGTTAAGGACATGTTTCCAAACTCCAGAGTAATTTTTCCTTGTATTGCGCAGAGACAAATGTGGCTGCATTCTTTTTCATTTGGTCCACAAATGGAGTAAGCAAGGCACACTGTTAACAAGGCTGTCTGTGCCTTTTTGAGAGATGTTGGTGTGTCCTCTTTTCAGAATGAAAACTTTATGTTTTGCAGTGCACACATTTTTCGCAGAGATGGAGTACATCTTACTTATGCCAGTAATCAGATTTTTCTGTGAAATATACAAAATACATTGCAAACCTTTTTGGAATTACAGCAGTCCATTTTGCAGCAGGTGTTGACCATTTGAAGTTTTTGAAACACAATAAAACACCATAAAAAGTCTCTTTTCAGGGCCACCACTTCCTCACACCGAAAAGTGCAAAGGGTCTGAAAAAAAATGAAATGACCGCCGACTTCTCAAAAATGCACAGGGCCCTGCACTATTTATTTGTCACTTCTATTTTTGAACTGTAAAAGGCGGCTCTGAAAAGAGACTTTTTTATTTTTGGTTTTTATTGTTTTATATTTTTTTTGGTTCTTTAAACATGACAGACAAGGAAAGGAGGGGAAAGCAGGGTAAGGAAGGGACACCAACCACAGGGATAAGAAAGGGCAGGTTGAGAGGGGAAGATTTAGGGTGGGCCTTATTGAGGTAGGTATTCCTTCTTGTGCTCCTTGAGTGCAGTCTCGAAAGAACTCTGAAGGTTCTCCCCCCAGTAATGCGTCGCAGTATATGTACAATATTATGACACTCGAAAGGTAAGGGTCAATAGCATCATGAATGGCCTGCGAGGCAGCTGGAGGGATGCGCTGTCCCACAGGAGTGTCTCTTGTGGTGGCAGGAGCATAAATAGAGGATGCCTGCAGGGAAACTCAACCTACTATGTTTATCACTGGGTATAACCTTACGAATAGCACCACTGTGGAAACGACCTTAGGTGCGGGTTCATTGATGTCGTACCATAGCTATACGAACCAGGTTTGCCACAACTCGGCACCATTTATTTTTTTATTTATTTATTTTAATTCTTATTATGTGCCACATTGCCGTGGGCCACACGGCACAAAAAAACAGAGACAAGGCACACAACATGACCAGCATAAAGAGGCCATGGAGGTTAACTCCAGATTGAAAAGGTGAGTCTTTATGGCTTGCTTAAACAGAGGATAGTTTTCAATCTGTCATATCCCAGCTGGTAGGGCGTTCCAGAGGAGGGAGCCCTTTACATCAAGGGTGGTGCCCCCAAATGTAGCTGTCTTAAATCTAGGGGGAACAAGAAAAGTAGCAGTGGAAGAGCTAAGGTTTCTTCCAATGGACTTGATGCTAATGCATTCAGACAGATAGGTGGGATTGCTGAAGGACAAGCACTTGTGTTGTCGTTAACCCATTTAATGTGTTATTTGATGTTTTGCGGGAAACCAATGTAGCTTCTTTCTGAAGGTGGAGATAAGAGTGTGATGAAATTGATTGAAGATGGTGCGCACAGCGTTGTTCTGAGCCACCTGCAAAGTTTGAATTTTGGCCACAGTAGTGACATCAAATTGACAAGGACGGTCCTGGGAGTCTCTCTGCCAGACATTAGTCCTGGTTACGAGAGACTTACCCAGAGTCTTTAGCTCACTATCTTTCACAGAGAAGAAATATCCCAAACATATCAGCCTTTGTCCTGCTCTGAGGCAGTACAGCACCGAAATGCTAGGCAATTCTCCTCTGAACAAGAGTACCAACAACATCCCCAGACACGTGTTTCGGTCTGGTTGGACCTCATCAGTAGGGAGGAGCTGTGCCTCTCTAAGAATAGTGAGCAAGGGGTCCACGTCTGGATTCCCCTAGTAACTTAGGGTGAGACCCAAAGTTACTTGAATATGCAAATTGACAAGGACGGTCCTGGGAGTCTCTCTGCCAGACATTAGTCCTGGTTACGAGAGACTTACCCAGAGTCTTTATCTCACTATCTTTCACAGAGAAGAAATATCCCAAACATATCAGCCTTTGTCCTGCCCTGGGACAGTCCAGCACCGAAATGCTAGGCAATTCTCCTCTGAACAAGAGTACCAACAACATCCCTAGACACGTGTTTCGGTCTGGTTGGACCTCATCAATAGGGAGGAGCTGTGCCTCTCTAAGAATAGTGAGCAAGGTGTCCACGTCTGGATTCCCCTAGTAATTTAGGGTGAGACCCAAAGTTACTTGAATATGCAAATTGACAAGGACGGTCCTGGGAGTCTCTTTGCCAGACATTACTCCTGGTTACGAGAGACTTACCCAGAGTCTTTAGCTCACTATCTTTCACAGAGAAGAAATATCCCAGACATATCAGCCTTTGTCCTGCCCTGGGACAGTCCAGCACCGAAATGCTAGGCAATTCTCCTCTGAACAAGAGTACCAACAACATCCCCAGGCACGTGTTTCGGTCTGGTTGGACCTCATCAGTAGGGAGGAGCTGTGCCTCTCTAAGAATAGTGAGCAAGGGGTCCACGTCTGGATTCCCCTAGTAACTTAGGGTGAGACCCAAAGTTACTTGAATATGCAAATTGACAAGGACGGTCCTGGGAGTCTCTCTGCCAGACATTAGTCCTGGTTACGAGAGACTTACCCAGAGTCTTTATCTCACTATCTTTCACAGAGAAGAAATATCCCAAACATATCAGCCTTTGTCCTGCCCTGGGACAGTCCAGCACCGAAATGCTAGGCAATTCTCCTCTGAACAAGAGTACCAACAACATCCCCAGACACGTGTTTCGGTCTGGTTGGACCTCATCAATAGGGAGGAGCTGTGCCTTTCTAAGAATAGTGAGCAAGGTGTCCACGTCTGGATTCCCCTAGTAATTTAGGGTGAGACCCAAAGTTACTTGAATATGCAAATTGACAAGGACGGTCCTGGGAGTCTCTTTGCCAGACATTACTCCTGGTTACGAGAGACTTACCCAGAGTCTTTAGCTCACTATCTTTCACAGAGAAGAAATATCCCAAACATATCAGCCTTTGTCCTGCCCTGGGACAGTCCAGCACCGAAATGCTAGGCAATTCTCCTCTGAACAAGAGTACCAACAACATCCCCAGACACGTGTTTCGGTCTGGTTGGACCTCATCAGTAGGGAGGAGCTGTGCCTCTCTAAGAATAGTGAGCAAGGGGTCCACGTCTGGATTCCCCTAGTAACTTAGGGTGAGACCCAAAGTTACTTGAATATGCAAATTGACAAGGACGGTCCTGGGAGTCTCTCTGCCAGACATTAGTCCTGGGTACGAGAGACTTACCCAGAGTCTTTATCTCACTATCTTTCACAGAGAAGAAATATCCCAGACATATCAGCCTTTGTCCTGCCCTGGGGCAAACCAGCACTGAAATGCTAGACAATTCTCCTCTGAACAAGAGTACCAACAGCATCCCCAGGCACGTGTTTCGGTCTGGTTGGACCTCATCCGTAGGGAGGAGCTGTGCCTCTCTAAGAATAGTGAGCAAGGGGTGAACGTCTCGATTCCCCTATTAACTTAGGGTGAGACCCAACGTTTCTTGAATATGCAAATTGACAAGGACGGTCCTGGAAGTCTCTCTGCCAGACATTAGTCCTGGTTACGAGAGACTTACCCAGAGTCTTTAGCTCACAAGGGGTCCATGTCTGGATTCCCCTATTAACTTAGGGTGAGACCCAACGTTTCTTGAATATGCAAATTGACAAGGACGGTCCTGGGAGTCTCTCTGCCAGACTTTAGTCCTGGTTACGAGAGACTTACCCCGAGTCTTTAGCTCACTATCTTTCACAGAGAAGAAATATCCCAAACATATCAGCCTTTGTCCTGCCCTGGGGCAAACCAGCACCGAAATGCTAGACAATTCTCCTCTGAACAAGAGTACCAACAGCATCCCCAGACACGTGTTTCGGTCTGGTTGGACCTCATCCGTAGGGAGGAGCTGTGCCTCTCTAAGAATAGTGAGCAAGGGGTGAACGTCTGGATTCCCCTATTAACTTAGGGTGAGACCCAGCGTTTCTTGAATATGCAAATTGACAAGGATTGTCCTGGGAGTCTCTCTGCCAGACATTAGTCCTCGTTACGAGAGACTTACCCCGAGTCTTTAGCTCACTATCTTTCACAGAGAAGAAATATCCCAAACATATCAGCCTTTGTCCTGCCCTGGGGCAGACCAGCACCGAAATGCTAGACAATTCTCCTCTGAACAAGAGTACCAACAGCATCCCCAGACACGTGTTTCGGTCTGGTTGGACCTCATCCGTAGGGAGGAGCTGTGCCTCTCTAAGAATAGTGAGCAAGGGGTCCACGTCTGGATTCCCCTAGTAACTTAGGGTGAGACTCTGGGTAAGGCTCTTGTAACCAGGACTCATGTCTGGCAGAGAGTCTCCCTGGACCCCCCTGTTATCTGCACAGTAGTGAAAGACAGTAGACTATTACAATATCTGGAGAGCACAGTTTTCAGCTGTAATGAAAGGGCAAATATAGCTGATACATTTCTTAATCAATCCACAACTAGACCTGATGTTGGAGACATGAGACTTCATAGATAGCTCCTCATCAAGATTGACTCCCAAGGTTTTAACTTTCCTTTGGACAGTGATGGTATTCTCTGCAATAAGGAAGTTGGCATAGTCAGAATCAGGTTTTTCCAGGTGTTCTTAGAAGACACTATCATGAGCTCAGTTTATTTGTTGTTCAAAGCTAGGGAGTTGCAGGCCACCCAGTCCTGGATGGCTTTGTAGATGTTATTAATGTTTTCAAAATAGTTCTTATACAAGCCACTTATACAAGGCAATTAGTTGTTTGATAACCTGAGTGTCGTCTGCGTAGTTTGTATATTGAACTCCAAACTAGCTAATTGAGGAGGGGTCGACTATACAAATTAAAGAGCAGTGGTGACAGACAAGAGCTCTGTGGGACTCCACAAGTTTGAGAGATGGGAGTGGATTGATTGCTTCCCACGCATACCCTTACCATTTGATAGCCCAACAAGGAGGATATCCATCTTGATGCTAGCATGGAGCAATTTGAGACCTCTACGAGTCTTGTCACTAGTAAACTGTGATCAACCAGATCGAAGGCTGCGGAGAGGTCAAGCAGCATCAGCAACGCAGCTTGATTTTTCTCCACTATGCCAACAAGAGTGGATTTTAAGTCGAGCATGGCCATCTCAGTCCCATGACGAGCCCTGTAGCCTGACTGTCGAGTGCCAAGGACCATTCGGCACTGAGTGCAGATCACCTTGTTCGCACAAGCTTTTGGCAGTCCATCAACAGTGGTAAATAACCGCCACACCCAAGACTCACAATCAGTGCTAGTAGTAGGGACTTCCACACCTTCATCGTCTTCATCCTCTTCATCTCTCTCTTCTGCATCCTCATGCCTGTTCCCCTCTGCAGGCCCTTGGGGAGGTGGTGAAGGGCATGGAGGTGTTGCTGAGACAGCAGTAGCACCAGCAGCAGCCATGGATGCCATTAGGTTAGCTGAAGCAAAAGCAGCAAGAGCAGCAAAACCAGCAAAAGCAGGTCAGTCTGCAGTAGTAGAAAGACAAAATGAGGGTGAGCTCTGGGGTGTAGCCTTTTATAGGGGTGCAGGTGTGTGCTCCGCGTACACCTGCACTGTCTGCGGACATATCGAGCACCAAGAAAGGGCTCAAAAAGTTCCAAAAAGTATGTGGATCGCCAGGGACATTATCTGGGACACTGGGACATGTGCAATGGTGAACTTTTACTGGAAAATACCTTGGATTGCTCAAAAAAGCACTTTTTAAATGTTCGCGGGCCTGGTCAGTGTCCGCAAGTAAGTACACACGCTCAGCATGGGTGCGATCACATGATGTTGTTGCAGACACGTCGCAAATAGGACAGCTGTCTGTAGGACACCAAATGTGCGGGGTCAGTTCTGCACATGTGTGCGGATGTTCTACGGACAGTGTTCGGGTCTCCAAACTAATCAAAAGTGCGACACATGTGCGGCAGACAGTTACGGACAGGCACGATGTTCGCAGGACCTAAGGGTGTGGTGCGCATGTGCGCTGGTGTTCTACGAACAGTGTTGAAGTCCCCGAAAAAATAAATGTGCGTCAATACTTTGCAGCCAGGCGGACGGGATATGTGTTCTATCGATATATTGATTCTGGTTGCGGACATTGATAACAGGGGGGCTGTTCGTTACAGACATGCAGATGGATTTAGTGTCCTGTGGACACCTTCATTTTCACTATGAACAGTGGAACAGGTATAGTGTTCTTAGAACACCCCCATTTTGGTTAATTATGGACATGCGGACATCGTGTGTGTCCTAAGGACACCTCCATTTTGATTGCGGATAGTACGAACTGGTATAGTGTCCTTAGGACACCCCCATTTTGGTTAATTGCGGACAGGCGGACATCTTGTGTGTTCTAAGGACACCGTCATTTTAATTAGGGACAGTACAAACAGTTATAGTGTCCTTAGGACACCCCATTTTGGTTAGTTGCGGAAACCCCAGACACCCGCGCTGTCCGCAGACACTCCAACTGCCTTTTTAAAAAAAATAAGACACAAGCATATAATAAGAACACACTTAAAATGTTATTATTGTATACTTGCATCAAAGTTGATTAGAAATAGACCGTCAAGTGTACGTAAGCGTGATAGTGCTACGTAGCTCATGCCTTCTTTAAAGACTGTGTTACCATACTGTATTAATGCTTTATCTAGTGTAAGACCTTGTGATTTATGAATGGTGACTGTGTATGCAAGAGTTAGAGAAAATTTTTCTCTGAGTACATACATGTCTTTGAGCTGTTGAGCGTCCTATCCTTTTTACTTCTGAAAGTTTGTCAAAGAGAATATTTACAAACTGAATATAGTTGTCACGTGGGTATGTTTGAAAGCCAACAACTGTACCCAGTGCTCCATTAACTAGCCCTTGGTCCACATCAAGGTTATGTTTAAGTATTACTCTGCAATTTAAGGATCATTTTAATATTTTTTCCAATCCAGCTGTGTTGGAGATTGAATTTTCTAAACTATTTAGAGGGTAATTCATAGAATTTCGCCGAAAAGTGTCGCAAGCGGCTGGCGCAGAGTGTCCGCGTGCGATTGTGTGCGCCAGGAACGTGCGCTAAAACCGATTTCCGCGCACAGCGTATTCATGGATTTTAGGCTCCCAAACCAGCCATGGCACAGAGAATCGCAGCAACCCTGCAGCAGCGCCAGTAACACCCCCAAGAACGCCCTCGCGCAAGGAAAAGCCATCAAAATCGCTAAATCATCGCAAAGGGCTGCGCTAACCCTGGACCAGTTCACCGGGCTGGCAAACAGCAAACGCCAAGCGGGGAACGTGAATTTCAGGGGTGCGCGGGAAGTTCCACACGCGATTTGCCCAGTGCGAGCAGGGTACGTGTATTTCAGGGGTGCGCGGGAAGTTCCACACGTGATTTCATCAGGGTACGTGTATTACAGGGGTGCGCGGGAAGTTCCACATGAGATTTCAGCAGGGTACGGGTATTCCAGGGGTGCGCGGGAAGTTCCACACGTGATTGGCCCAGTGCGAGCAGGGTACGTGTATTTCAGGGGTGCGCGGGAAGTTCCACACGCGATTTCAGCAGGGTACGTGTATTCCAGGGGTGCGCGGGAAGTTCCACACGCGATTGGCCCAGTGCGAGCAGGGTACGTGTATTCCATTTGTGCGCGGGAAGTTCCACACGCGATATCAGCAGGGTACGTGTATTTCAGGGGTGCACGGGAAGTTCCACACGCGATTTCAGCAGGGTACGTGTATTTCAGGGGTGCGCGGGAAGTTCCACAGGCGATTGGCCCAGTGCGAGCAGGGTACGTGTATTCCATGGGTGCGCGGGAAGTTCCACATGCGATTCCAGCAGGGTATGTGAATTCCAGCGGTTTTGGGGAGTACTACACGTGAATTGGCCGTGTGGGTCCTCCCAGGTGTACGCTCGACAACCTCCACGGCCCCTGCAGGCAGCCCACACCACGGGGGACTACCCTGCACCCCTGCTCATGTCCCGCAGGCAGCCCATCCACCATGGGCATGCCCCGCAGCCAACCCATATGTCACCTTGCACTACTGATCAACAATGTATGTCTCCCAACACCCCCAACCCCAGCAGTGCAGGGGCAGCACCACCAGGCCCCCACTCATGTCCCCCTGCACCCCCACCCCCCAGCATCCAGGGGCAGCCTCCACCAGGCCCCCACTCATGTCTCCCACCACCCCCACCCCCCACCATCCAGGGGCAGCCCCCACCAGGCCCCCACTCATGTCTCCCACCACCCCCACCACCCAACCACCAGGGGCACCCTCCACCAGGCCCCCACTCATGTCTCCCACCACCCCCACCCCCCACCATCCAGGGGCACCCTCCACCAGGCCCCCACTCATGTCTACCACCACCCCCACCCCCCACCATCCAGGGGCACCATCCACCAGGCCCCCACTCATGTCTCCCACCACCCCCACCCCCCAGCCACCAGGGGCACCCTCCACCAGGCCCCCACTCATGTATCCCACCACCCCCACCCCCCAGCAGTGCAGGGGCAGCCTGCACCAGGCCCCCACTCATGTCTCCCACCACCCCCACCCCCCAGCAGTGCAGGGGCAGCCTCCACCAGGCCCCCACTCATGTCTCCCACCACCCCCACCCCCCACCATCGAGGGGCAGCCTCCACCAGGCCCCCACTCATGTCTCCCACCACCCCCACCCCCCACCATCCAGGGGCACCCTCCACTAGGCCCCCACTCATGTCTCCCACCACCCCCACCATCCAGGGGCACCCTCCACCAGGCCCCCACTCATGTCTCCCACCACCCCCACACCACAGCAGTGCAGGGGCAGCCTCCACCAGGCCCCCACTCATGTCTCCCACCACCCCCACCCCCCAGCAGTGCAGGTGCAACCTCCACCAGGCCCCCACTCATGTCTCCCACCACCCCCACCCCCCACCATCCAGGGGCACCCTCCACCAGGCCCCCACTCATGTCTCCCACCACCCCCACCCCCCACCATCCAGGGGCACCCTCCACCAGGCCCCCACTCATGTCTCCCACCACCCCCACCCCCCAGCCACCAGGGGCACCCTCCACCAGGCCCCCACTCATGTCTCCCACCACCCCCACCACCCAGCCACCAGGGGCAGCCTCCACCAGGCCCCCACTCATGTCTCCCACCACCCCCACCCCCCACCATCCAGGGGCACCCTCCACCAGGCCCCCACTCATGTCTCCCACCACCCCCACCCCCCAGCCACCAGGGGCACCCTCCACCAGGCCCCCACTCATGTCTCCCACCACCCCCACCCCCCAGCCACCAGGGGCACCCTCCACCAGGCCCCCACTCATGTCTCCCACCACCCCACCCCCCAGCAGTGCAAGGGCAGCACCACCAGGCCCCCACTCATGTCCCCCTGCACCCCCACCCCCCAGCATCCAGGGGCAGCCTCCACCAGGCCCCCACTCATGTCTCCCACCACCCCCACCCCCCACCATCCAGGGGCAGCCCCCACCAGGCCCCCACTCATGTCTCCCACCACCCCCACCACCCAGCCACCACAGGCACCCTCCACCAGGCCCCCACTCATGTCTCCCACCACCCCCACCCCCCACCATCCAGGGGCACCCTCCACCAGGCCCCCACTCATGTCTCCCACCACCCCCACCCCCCACCATCCAGGGGCACCATCCACCAGGCCCCCACTCATGTCTCCCACCACCCCCACCCCCCAGCAGTGCAGGGGCAGCCTGCACCAGGCCCCCACTCATGTCTCCCACCACCCCCACCCCCCAGCAGTGCAGGGGCAGCCTCCACCAGGCCCCCACTCATGTCTCCCACCACCCCCACCCCCCACCATCGAGGGGCAGCCTCCACCAGGCCCCCACTCATGTCTCCCACCACCCCCACTCCCCACCATCCAGGGGCACCCTCCACCAGGCCCCCACTCATGTCTCCCACCACCCCCCACCATCCAGGGGCACCCTCCACCAGGCCCCCACTCATGTCTCCCACCACCCCCACACCACAGCAGTGCAGGGGCAGCCTCCATCAGGCCCCATCTCATGTCTCCCACCACCCCCACCTCCCAGCAGTGCAGGTGCACCCTCCACCAGGCCCCCACTCATGTCTCCCACCACCCCCACCCCCCACCATCCAGGGGCACCCTCCACCAGGCCCCCACTCATGTCTCCCACCACCCCCACCCCCCACCATCCAGGGGCACCCTCCACCAGGCCCCCACTCATGTCTCCCACCACCCCCACCCCCCAGCCACCAGGGGCACCCTCCACCAGTCCCCCACTCATGTCTCCCACCACCCCACCACACAGCCACCAGGGGCAGCCTCCACCAGGCCCCCACTCATGTCTCCCACCACCCCCACCCCCCACCATCCAGGGGCACCCTCCACCAGGCCCCCACTCATGTCTCCCACCACCCCCACCCCCCAGCCACCAGGGGCACCCTCCACCAGGCCCCCACTCATGTCTCCCACCACCCCCACCCCCCAGCCACCAGGGGCACCCTCCACCAGGCCCCCACTCATGTCTCCCACCACCCCAACCCCCAGCAGTGCAGGGGCAGCACCACCAGGCCCCCACTCATGTCTCCCACCACCCCCACCCCCCAGCAGTGCAGGGGCAGCACCACCAGGCCCCCACTCATGTCCCCCTGCACCCACACCCCCCAGCATCCAGGGGCAGCCTCCACCAGGCCCCCACTGATGTCTCCCACCACCCCCACCCCCCACCATCCAGGGGCAGCCCCCACCAGGCCCCCACTCATGTCTCCCACCACCCCCACCCCCCACCATCCAGGGGCACCCTTCACCAGGCCCCCACTCATGTCTCCCACCACCCCCACCCCCCAGCAGTGCAGGGGCAGCCTCCACCAGGCCCCCGCTCATGTCTCCCACCACCCCCACCCCCCAGCAGTGCAGCGGCACCCTCCACCAGGCCCCCACTCATGTCTCCCACCACCCCCACCCCCCAGCCACCAGGGGCACCCTCCACCAGGCCCCCACTCATGTCTCCCACCACCCCCACCACCCAGCCACCAGGGGCACCCTCCACCAGGCCCCCACTTATGTCTCCCACCACCCCCACCCCCCACCATCCAGGGGCACCCTCCACCAGGCCCCCACTCATGTCTCCCACCACCCCCACCCCCCAGCAGTGCAGGGGCAGCCTCCACCAGGCCCCCACTCATGTCTCCCACCACCCCCACCCCCCAGCAGTGCAGGGGCACCCTCCACCAGGCCCCCACTCATGTCTCCCACCACCCCCACCCCCCAGCCTCCAGGGGCACCCTCCACCAGGCCCCCACTCATGTCTCCCACCACCCCCACCACCCAGCCACCAGGGGCAGCACCACCAGGCCCCCACTCATGTCTCCCACCACCCCCACCCCCCAGCAGTGCAGGGGCAGCACCACCAGGCCCCCACTCATGTGCCCCTGCACCCACACCCCCCAGCATCCAGGGGCAGCCTCCACCAGGCCCCCACTGATGTCTCCCACCACCCCCACCCACCACCATCCAGGGGCAGCCCCCACCAGGCCCCCACTCATGTCTCCCACCACCCCCACCCCCCACCATCCAGGGGCACCCTCCACCAGGCCCCCACTCATGTCTCCCACCACCCCCACCCCCCAGCAGTGCAGGGGCAGCCTCCACCAGGCCCCCACTCATGTCTCCCACCACCCCCACCCCCCAGCAGTGCAGGGGCACCCTCCACCAGGCCCCCACTCATGTCTCCCACCACCCCCACCCCCCAGCCACCAGGGGCACCCTCCACCAGGCCCCCACTCATGTCTCCCACCACCCCCACCACCCAGCCACCAGGGGCACCCTCCACCAGGCCTCCACTTATGTCTCCCACCACCCCCACCCCCCACCATCCAGGGGCACCCTCCACCAGGCCCCCACTCATGTCTCCCACCACCCCCACCCCCCAGCAGTGCAGGAGCAGCACCACCAGGCCCCCACTCATGTCTCCCACCACCCCCACCCCCCAGCAGTGCAGGGGCAGCACAACCAGGCCCCCACTCATGTCTCCCACCACCCCCACCGCCCAGCAGTGCATGGGCAGCACCACCAGGCCCCCACTCATGTCCCCCTGCACCCCCACCCCCCAGCATCCAGGGTCAGCCTCCACCAGGCCCCCACTCATGTCTCCCACCACCCCCACCGCCCAACCATCCAAGGGCAGCCCCCACCAGGCCCCCACTCATGTCTCCCACCACCCCCACCACCCAGCCACCATGGGCACCCTCCACCAGGCCCCTACTCATGTCTCCCACCACCCCCACCCCCCACCATCCAGGGGCACCCTCCACCAGGCCCCCACTCATGTCTCCCACCACCCCCACCCCCCACCATCCAGGGGCACCCTCCACCAGGCCCCCACTCATGTCTCCCACCACCCCCACCCCCAGCCACCAGGGGCACCCTCCACCAGGCCCCCACTCATGTCTCCCACCACCCCCACCCCCGAGCAGTGCAGGGGCAGCCTCCACCAGGCCCCCACTCATGTCTCCCACCACCCCCACCCCCAGCAGTGCAGGGGCAGCCTCCACCAGGCCCCCACTCATGTCTCCCACCACCCCCACTCCCCACCATCCAGGGGCAGCCTCCACCAGGCCCCCACTCATGTCTCCCACCACCCCCACCCCCCACCATCCAGGGGAACCCTCCACCAGGCCCCCACTCATGTCTCCCACCACCCCCACCACCCACCATCCAGGGGCACCCTCCACCAGGCCCCCACTCATGTCTCCCACCACCCCCACCCCCCAGCAGTGCAGGGGCAGTCTCCACCAGGCCCCCACTCATGTCTCCCACCACCCCCACCCCCCACCATCCAGGGGCACCCTTCACCAGGCCCCCACTCATGTCTCCCACCACCCCCACCCCCCAGCCACCAGGGGCACCCTCCACCAGGCCCCCACTCACGTCTCCCACCACCCCCACCACCCAGCCACCAGGGGCAGCTTCCACCAGGCCCCCACTCATGTCTCCCACCACCCCCACCCCCCACCATCCAGGGGCACCCTCCACCAGGCCCCCACTCATGTCTCCCACCACCCCCACCCCCCAGCCACCAGGGGCACCCTCCACCAGGCCCCCACTCATGTCTCCCACCACCCCCACCCCCCAGCCACCAGGGGCACCCTCCACCAGGCCCCCACTCATGTCTCCCACCACCCCCACCCCCCAGCAGTGCAGGGGCAGCACCACCAGGCCCCCACTCATGTCTCCCACCACCCCCACCCCCCAGCAGTGCAGGGGCAGCACCACCATGCCCCCACTCATGTCCCCCTGCACCCCCACCCCCCAGCATCCAGGGGCAGCCTCCACCAGGCCCCCACTCATGTCTCCCACCACCCCCACCCCCCACCATCCAGGGGCAGCCCCCACCAGGCCCCCACTCATGTCTCCCACCACCCCCACCCCCCACCATCCAGGGGCACCCTCCACCAGGCCCCCACTCATGTCTCCCACCACCCCCACCCCCCAGCAGTGCAGGGGCACCCTCCACCAGGCCCCCACTCATGTCTCCCACCACCCCCACCCCCCAGCCACCAGGGGCACCCTCCACCAGGGCCCCACTCATGTCTCCCACCACCCCCACCACCCAGCCACCAGGGGCACCCTCCACCAGGCCCCCACTCATGTCTCCCACCACCCCCACCCCCCATCATCCAGGGGCACCCTCCACCAGGCCCCCACTCATGTCTCCCACCACCCCCACCCCCCAGCAGTGCAGGGTCAGCACCACCAGGCCCCCACTCATGTCTCCCACCACCCCCACCCCCCACCATCCAGGGGAACCCTCCACCAGGCCCCCACTCATGTCTCCCACCACCCCCACCACCCACCATCCAGGGGCACCCTCCACCAGGCCCCCACTCATGTGTCCCACCACCCCCACCCCCCAGCAGTGCAGGGGCAGTCTCCACCAGGCCCCCACTCATGTCTCCCACCACCCCCACCCCCCACCATCCAGGGGCACCCTTCACCAGGCCCCCACTCATGTCTCCCACCACCCCCACCCCCCAGCCACCAGGGGCACCCTCCACCAGGCCCCCACTCACGTCTCCCACCACCCCCACCACCCAGCCACCAGGGGCAGCCTCCACCAGGCCCCCACTCATGTCTCCCACCACCCCCACCCCCCACCATCCAGGGGCACCCTCCACCAGGCCCCCACTCATATCTCCCACCACCCCCACCCCCCAGCCACCAGGGGCACCCTCCACCAGGCCCCCACTCATGTCTCCCACCACCCCCACCCCCCAGCCACCAGGGGCACCCTCCACCAGGCCCCCACTCATGTCTCCCACCACCCCCACCCCCCAGCAGTGCAGGGGCAGCACCACCAGGCCCCCACTCATGTCTCCCACCACCCCCACCCCCCAGCAGTGCAGGGGCAGCACCACCATGCCCCCACTCATGTCCCCCTGCACCCCCACCCCCCAGCATCCAGGGGCAGCCTCCACCAGGCCCCCACTCATGTCTCCCACCACCCCCACCCCCCAGCAGTGCAGGGGCACCCTCCACCAGGCCCCCACTCATGTCTCCCACCACCCCCACCCCCCAGCCACCAGGGGCACCCTCCACCAGGGCCCCACTAATGTCTCCCACCACCCCCACCACCCAGCCACCAGGGGCACCCTCCACCAGGCCCCCACTCATGTCTCCCACCACCCCCACCCCCCATCATCCAGGGGCACCCTCCACCAGGCCCCCACTCATGTCTCCCACCACCCCCACCCCCCAGCAGTGCAGGGGCAGCACCACCAGGCCCCCACTCATGTCTCCCACCACCCCCACCCCCCAGCAGTGCAGGGGCAGCACCACCAGGCCCCCACTCATGTCTCCCACCACCCCCACCCCCCAGCAGTGCAGGGGCAGCACCACCAGGCCCCCACTCATGTCCCCCTACACCCCCACCCCCCAGCATCCAGGGGCAGCCTCCACCAGGCCCCCACTCATGTCTCCCACCACCCCCACCCCCCACCATCCAGGGGCAGCCCCCACCAGGCCCCCACTCATGTCTCCCACCACCCCCACGACGCAGCCACCAGGGGCACCCTCCACCAGGCCCCCACTCATGTCTCCCACCACCCGCACCCCCCACCATCCAGGGGCACCCTCCACCAGGCCCCCACTCATGTCTCCCACCACCCCCACCCCCCACCATCCAGAGGCACCCTCCACCAGGCCCCCACTCATGTTTCCCACCACCCCCACCCCCCAGCCACCAGGGGCACCCTCCACCAGGGCCCCACTCATGTCTCCCACCACCCCCACCCCCCAGCAGTGCAGGGGCAGCCTCCACCAGGCCCCCACTCATGTCTCCCACCACCCCCACCCCCCAGCAGTGCAGGGGCAGCCTCCTCCAGGCCCCCACTCATGTCTCCCACCACCCCCACCCCCCACCATCCAGGGGCAGCCTCCACCAGGCCCCCACTCATGTCTCCCAACACCCCCACCCCCCACCATCCAGGGGCACCCTCCACCAGGCCCCCACTCATGTCTCCCACCACCCCCACCCCCCACCATCCAGGGGCACCCTCCACCAGGCCCCCACTCATGTCTCCCACCACCCCCACCCCCAGCAGTGCAGGGGCAGCCTCCACCAGGCCCCCACTCATGTCTCCCACCACCCCCACCCCCCAGCAGTGCAGGGGCACCCTCCACCAGACCCCCACTCATGTCTCCCACCAACCCCACCCCCCACCATCCAGGTGCACCCTCCACCAGGCCCCCACTCATGTCTCCCACCACCCCCACCCCCCACCATCCAGGGGCAGCCTCCACCAGGCCCCCACTCATGTCTCCCACCACCCCCACACCCCACTATCCAGGGGCAGCCCCCACCAGGCCCCCACTCATGTCTCCCACCACCCCCACCCCCCACCATCCAGGGGCACCCTCCACCAGGCCCCCACGCATGTCTCCCACCACCCGACCCCCCAGCAGTGCAGGGGCAGCCTCCACCAGGCCCCCACTCATGTCTCCCACCACCCCCACCCCCCAGCAGTGCAGGGGCACCCTCCACCAGGCCCCACTCACGTCTCCCACCACCCCCACCCCCCAGCCACCAGGGGCACCCTCCACCAGGCCCCCACTCATGTCTCCCACCACCCCCACCACCCAGCCACCAGGGGCACCCTCCACCAGGCCCCACTCATGTCTCCCACCACCCCCACCCCCCACCATCCAGGGGCACCCTCCACCAGGCCCCCACTCATGTCTCCCACCACCCCCACCCCCCAGCAGTGCAGGGGCAGCACCACCAGGCCCCCACTCATGTCTCCCACCACCCCCACCCCCCAGCAGTGCAGGGGCAGCACCACCAGGCCCCCACTCATGTCTCCCACCACCCCCACCCCCCAGCAGTGCAGGGGCAGCACCACCAGGCCCCCACTCATGTCCCCCTGCACCCCCACCCCCCAGCATCCAGGGGCAGCCTCCACCAGTCCCCCACTCATGTCTCCCACCACCCCCACCCCCCACCATCCAGGGGCAGCCCCCACCAGGCCCCCACTCATGTCTCCCACCACCCCCACCACCCAGCCACCAGGGGCACCCTCCACCAGGCCCCCACTCATGTCTCCCACCACCCCCAGCCCCCACCATCCAGGGGCACCCTCCACCAGGCCCCCACTCATGTCTCCCACCACCCCCACCCCCCACCATCCAGGGGCACCCTCCACCAGGCCCCCACTCATGTCTCCCACCACCCCCACCCCCCAGCAGTGCAGGGGCAGCCTCCACCAGGCCCCCACTCATGTCTCCCACCACCCCCACCCCCGACCATCCAGGGGCACACTCCACCAGGCCCCCACTCATGTCTCCCACCACCCCCACCCCCCACCATCCAGGGGCACCCTCCACCAGGCCCCCACTCATATCTCCCACCACCCCCACCCACCAGCAGTGCAGGGGCAGCCTCCACCAGGCCCCCACTCATGTCTCCCACCACCCCCACCCCCTAGCAGTGCAGGGCCACCCTCCACCAGGCCCCCACTCATGTCTCCCACCACCCCCACCCCCCGTCACCAGGGGCAGCATCCACCAGGCCCCCACCCATGTCTCCAACCACCCCCACCCCCCAGCAGTGCAGGGGCAGCCTCCACCAGGCCCCCACCCATGTCTCCCACCACCCCCACCCCCCAGCCACCAGGGGCACCCTCCACCAGGCCCCCACTCATGTCTCCCACCACCCCCACACCCCAGCCACCAGGGGCACCCTCCACCAGGCCCCCACTCATGTCTCCCACCACCCCCACCCCCCAGCAGTGCAGGGGCAGCACCACCAGGCCCCCACTCATGTCTCCCACCACCCCCACCCCCCACCATCCAGGGGCACCCTCCACCAGGCCCCCACTCATGTCTCCCACCACCCCCACCCCCCAGCCACCAGGGGCACCCTCCACCAGGCCCCCACTCATGTCTCCCACCACCCCCACCCCCGAGCAGTGCAGGGGCAGCCTCCACCAGGCCCCCACTCATGTCTCCCACCACCCCCACCCCCAGCAGTGCAGGGGCAGCCTCCACCAGGCCCCCACTCATGTCTCCCACCACCCCCACTCCCCACCATCCAGGGGCAGCCTCCACCAGGCCCCCACTCATGTCTCCCACCACCCCCACCCCCCACCATCCAGGGGAACCCTCCACCAGGCCCCCACTCATGTCTCCCACCACCCCCACCACCTACCATCCAGGGGCACCCTCCACCAGGCCCCCACTCATGTCTCCCACCACCCCCACCCCCCAGCAGTGCAGGGGCAGTCTCCACCAGGCCCCCACTCATGTCTCCCACCACCCCCACCCCCACCATCCAGGGGCACCCTCCACCAGGCCCCCACTCATGTCTCCCACCACCCCCACCCCCCACCAGCCAGGGGCACCCTTCACCAGGCCCCCACTCATGTCTCCCACCACCCCCACCCCCCAGCCACCAGGGGCACCCTCCACCAGGCCCCCACTCACGTCTCCCACCACCCCCACCACCCAGCCACCAGGGTCAGCCTCCACCAGGCCCCCACTCATGTCTCCCACCACCCCCACCCCCCACCATCCAGGGGCACCCTCCACCAGGCCCCCACTCATGTCTCCCACCACCCCCACCCCCCAGCCACCAGGGGCACCCTCCACCAGGCCCCCACTCATGTCTCCCACCACCCCCACCCCCCAGCCACCAGGGGCACCCTCCACCAGGCCCCCACTCATGTCTCCCACCACCCCCACCCCCCAGCAGTGCAGGGGCAGCACCACCAGGCCCCCACTCATGTCTCCCACCACCCCCACCCCCCAGCAGTGCAGGGGCAGCACCACCATGCCCTCACTCATGTCCCCCTGCACCCCCACCCCCCAGCATCCAGGGGCAGCCTCCACCAGGCCCCCACTCATGTCTCCCACCACCCCCACCCCCCACCATCCAGGGGCAGCCCCCACCAGGCCCCCACTCATGTCTCCCACCACCCCCACCCCCCACCATCCAGGGGCACCCTCCACCAGGCCCCCACTCATGTCTCCCACCACCCCCACCCCCCAGCAGTGCAGGGGCAGCCTCCACCAGGCCCCCACTCATGTCTCCCACCACCCCCACCCCCCAGCAGTGCAGGGGCACCCTCCACCAGGCCCCCACTCATGTCTCCCACCACCCCCACCCCCCAGCCACCAGGGGCACCCTCCACCAGGGCCCCACTCATGTCTCCCACCACCCCCACCACCCAGCCACCAGGGGCACCCTCCACCAGGCCCCCACTCATGTCTCCCACCACCCCCACACCCCACTATCCAGGGGCAGCCCCCACCAGGCCCCCACTCATGTCTCCCACCACCCCCACCCCCCACCATCCAGGGGCACCCTCCACCAGGCCCCCACGCATGTCTCCCACCACCCGACCCCCCAGCAGTGCAGGGGCAGCCTCCACCAGGCCCCCACTCATGTCTCCCACCACCCCCACCCCCCAGCAGTGCAGGGGCACCCTCCACCAGGCCCCACTCACGTCTCCCACCACCCCCACCCCCCAGCCACCAGGGGCACCCTCCACCAGGCCCCCACTCATGTCTCCCACCACCCCCACCACCCAGCCACCAGGGGCACCCTCCACCAGGCCCCACTCATGTCTCCCACCACCCCCACCCCCCACCATCCAGGGGCACCCTCCACCAGGCCCCCACTCATGTCTCCCACCACCCCCACCCCCCAGCAGTGCAGGGGCAGCACCACCAGGCCCCCACTCATGTCTCCCACCACCCCCACCCCCCAGCAGTGCAGGGGCAGCACCACCAGGCCCCCACTCATGTCTCCCACCACCCCCACCCCCCAGCAGTGCAGGGGCAGCACCACCAGGCCCCCACTCATGTCCCCCTGCACCCCCACCCCCCAGCATCCAGGGGCAGCCTCCACCAGTCCCCCACTCATGTCTCCCACCACCCCCACCCCCCACCATCCAGGGGCAGCCCCCACCAGGCCCCCACTCATGTCTCCCACCACCCCCACCACCCAGCCACCAGGGGCACCCTCCACCAGGCCCCCACTCATGTCTCCCACCACCCCCAGCCCCCACCATCCAGGGGCACCCTCCACCAGGCCCCCACTCATGTCTCCCACCACCCCCACCCCCCACCATCCAGGGGCACCCTCCACCAGGCCCCCACTCATGTCTCCCACCACCCCCACCCCCCAGCAGTGCAGGGGCAGCCTCCACCAGGCCCCCACTCATGTCTCCCACCACCCCCACCCCCGACCATCCAGGGGCACACTCCACCAGGCCCCCACTCATGTCTCCCACCACCCCCACCCCCCACCATCCAGGGGCACCCTCCACCAGGCCCCCACTCATATCTCCCACCACCCCCACCCACCAGCAGTGCAGGGGCAGCCTCCACCAGGCCCCCACTCATGTCTCCCACCACCCCCACCCCCTAGCAGTGCAGGGCCACCCTCCACCAGGCCCCCACTCATGTCTCCCACCACCCCCACCCCCCGTCACCAGGGGCAGCATCCACCAGGCCCCCACCCATGTCTCCAACCACCCCCACCCCCCAGCAGTGCAGGGGCAGCCTCCACCAGGCCCCCACCCATGTCTCCCACCACCCCCACCCCCCAGCCACCAGGGGCACCCTCCACCAGGCCCCCACTCATGTCTCCCACCACCCCCACACCCCAGCCACCAGGGGCACCCTCCACCAGGCCCCCACTCATGTCTCCCACCACCCCCACCCCCCAGCAGTGCAGGGGCAGCACCACCAGGCCCCCACTCATGTCTCCCACCACCCCCACCCCCCACCATCCAGGGGCACCCTCCACCAGGCCCCCACTCATGTCTCCCACCACCCCCACCCCCCAGCCACCAGGGGCACCCTCCACCAGGCCCCCACTCATGTCTCCCACCACCCCCACCCCCGAGCAGTGCAGGGGCAGCCTCCACCAGGCCCCCACTCATGTCTCCCACCACCCCCACCCCCAGCAGTGCAGGGGCAGCCTCCACCAGGCCCCCACTCATGTCTCCCACCACCCCCACTCCCCACCATCCAGGGGCAGCCTCCACCAGGCCCCCACTCATGTCTCCCACCACCCCCACCCCCCACCATCCAGGGGAACCCTCCACCAGGCCCCCACTCATGTCTCCCACCACCCCCACCACCTACCATCCAGGGGCACCCTCCACCAGGCCCCCACTCATGTCTCCCACCACCCCCACCCCCCAGCAGTGCAGGGGCAGTCTCCACCAGGCCCCCACTCATGTCTCCCACCACCCCCACCCCCACCATCCAGGGGCACCCTCCACCAGGCCCCCACTCATGTCTCCCACCACCCCCACCCCCCACCAGCCAGGGGCACCCTTCACCAGGCCCCCACTCATGTCTCCCACCACCCCCACCCCCCAGCCACCAGGGGCACCCTCCACCAGGCCCCCACTCACGTCTCCCACCACCCCCACCACCCAGCCACCAGGGTCAGCCTCCACCAGGCCCCCACTCATGTCTCCCACCACCCCCACCCCCCACCATCCAGGGGCACCCTCCACCAGGCCCCCACTCATGTCTCCCACCACCCCCACCCCCCAGCCACCAGGGGCACCCTCCACCAGGCCCCCACTCATGTCTCCCACCACCCCCACCCCCCAGCCACCAGGGGCACCCTCCACCAGGCCCCCACTCATGTCTCCCACCACCCCCACCCCCCAGCAGTGCAGGGGCAGCACCACCAGGCCCCCACTCATGTCTCCCACCACCCCCACCCCCCAGCAGTGCAGGGGCAGCACCACCATGCCCTCACTCATGTCCCCCTGCACCCCCACCCCCCAGCATCCAGGGGCAGCCTCCACCAGGCCCCCACTCATGTCTCCCACCACCCCCACCCCCCACCATCCAGGGGCAGCCCCCACCAGGCCCCCACTCATGTCTCCCACCACCCCCACCCCCCACCATCCAGGGGCACCCTCCACCAGGCCCCCACTCATGTCTCCCACCACCCCCACCCCCCAGCAGTGCAGGGGCAGCCTCCACCAGGCCCCCACTCATGTCTCCCACCACCCCCACCCCCCAGCAGTGCAGGGGCACCCTCCACCAGGCCCCCACTCATGTCTCCCACCACCCCCACCCCCCAGCCACCAGGGGCACCCTCCACCAGGGCCCCACTCATGTCTCCCACCACCCCCACCACCCAGCCACCAGGGGCACCCTCCACCAGGCCCCCACTCATGTCTCCCACCACCCCCACCCCCCACCATCCAGGGGCACCCTCCACCAGGCCCCCACTCATGTCTCCCACCACCCCCACCCCCCAGCAGTGCAGGGGCAGCACCACCAGGCCCCCACTCATGTCTCCCACCACCCCCACCCCCCAGCAGTGCAGGGGCAGCACCACCAGGCCCCCACTCATGTCTCCCACCACCCCCACCCCCCAGCAGTGCAGGGGCAGCACCACCAGGCCCCCACTCATGTCCCCCTAAACCCCCACCCCCCAGCATCCAGGGGCAGCCTCCACCAGGCCCCCACTCATGTCTCCCACCACCCCCACCCCCCACCATCCAGGGGCAGCCCCCACCAGGCCCCCACTCGTGTCTCCCACCACCCCCACCACGCAGCCACCAGGGGCACCCTCCACCAGGCCCCCACTCATGTCTCCCACCACCCGCACCCCCCACCATCCAGGGGTACCCTCCACCAGGCCCCCACTCATGTCTCCCACCACCCCCACCCCCCACCATCCAGAGGCACCCTCCACCAGGCCCCCACTCATGTTTCCCACCACCCCCACCCCCCAGCCACCAGGGGCACCCTCCACCAGGCCCCCACTCATGTCTCCCACCACCCCCACCCCCCAGCAGTGCAGGGGCAGCCTCCACCAGGCCCCCACTCATGTCTCCCACCACCCCCACCCCCCAGCAGTGCAGGGGCAGCCTCCTCCAGGCCCCCACTCATGTCTCCCACCACCCCCACCCCCCACCATCCAGGGGCAGCCTCCACCAGGCCCCCACTCATGTCTCCCACCACCCCCACCCCCCACCATCCAGGGGCACCCTCCACCAGGCCCCCACTCATGTCTCCCACCACCCCCACCCCCCACCATCCAGGGGCACCCTCCACCAGGCCCCCACTCATGTCTCCCACCACCCCCACCCCCAGCAGTGCAGGGGCAGCCTCCACCAGGCCCCCACTCATGTCTCCCACCACCCCCACCCCCCAGCAGTGCAGGGGCACCCTCCACCAGACCCCCACTCATGTCTCCCACCAACCCCACCCCCAACCATCCAGGTGCACCCTCCACCAGGCCCCCACTCATGTCTCCCACCACCCCCACCCCCCACCATCCAGGGGCACCCTCCACCAGGCCCCCACTCATGTCTCCCACCACCCCCACCCCCCAGCCACCAGGGGCACCCTGCACCAGGCCCCCACTCATGTCTCCCACCACCCCCACCCCCCACCATCCAGGGGCACCCTCCACCAGGCCCCCACTCATGTCTCCCACCACCCCCACCCCCCCCAGCCACCAGGGGCACCCTCTACCTGGCCCCCACTCATGTCTCCCACCACCCCCACCCACCACCATCCAGGGGCACCCTCCACCAGGCCCCCACTCATGTCTCCCACCACCCCCAACCACCAGGGGCACCCTCCACCAGGCCCCCACTCATGTCTCCCACCACCCCCACCCCCCAGCCACCAGGGGCACCCTCCACCAGGCCCCCACTCATGTCTCCCACCACCCCCACCCCCCAGCAGTGCAGGGGCAGCACCACCAGGCCCACACTCATGTCTCCCACCACCCCCACCCCCCAGCAGTGCAGGGGCAGCACCACCAGGCCCCCCTCATGTCCCCCTGCACCCCCACCCCCCAGCATCCAGGGGCAGCCTCCACCAGGCCCCCACTCATGTCTCCCACCACCCCACCCCCCACTATCCAGGGGCAGCCCCCACCAGGCCCCCACTCATGTCTCCCACCACCCCCACCCCCCACCATCCAGGGGCACCCTCCACCAGGCCCCCACTCATGTCTCCCACCACCCCGACCCCCCAGCAGTGCAGGGGCAGCCTCCACCAGGCCCCCACTCATGTCTCCCACCACCCCCACCCCCCAGCAGTGCAGGGGCACCCTCCACCAGGCCCCCACTCATGTCTCCCACCACCCCCACCCCCCAGCCACCAGGGGCACCCTCCACCAGGCCCCCACTCATGTCTCCCACCACCCCCACCACCCAGCCACCAGGGGCACCCTCCACCAGGCCCCCACTCATGTCTCCCACCACCCCCACCCCCCACCATCCAGGGGCACCCTCCACCAGGCCCCCACTCATGTCTCCCACCACCCCCACCCCCCCAGCAGTGCAGGGGCAGCACCACCAGGCCCCCACTCATGTCTCCCACCACCCCCACCCCCCAGCAGTGCAGGGGCAGCACCACCAGGCCCCCACTCATGTCTCCCACCACCCCCACCCCCCAGCAGTGCAGGGGCAGCACCACCAGGCCCCCACTCATGTCCCCCTGCACCCCCACCCCCCAGCATCCAGGGGCAGCCTCCACCAGTCCCCCACTCATGTCTCCCACCACCCCCACCCCCCACCATCCAGGGGCAGCCCCCACCAGGCCCCCACTCATGTCTCCCACCACCCCCACCACCCAGCCACCAGGGGCACCCTCCACCAGGCCCCCACTCATGTCTCCCACCACCCCCAGCCCCCACCATCCAGGGGCACCCTCCACCAGGCCCCCACTCATGTCTCCCACCACCCCCACCCCCCACCATCCAGGGGCACCCTCCACCATGCCCCCACTCATGTCTCCCACCACCCCCACCCCCCAGCAGTGCAGGGGCAGCCTCCACCAGGCCCCCACTCATGTCTCCCACCACCCCCACCCCCGACCATCCAGGGGCACACTCCACCAGGCCCCCACTCATGTCTCCCACCACCCCCACCCCCCACCATCCAGGGGCACCCTCCACCAGGCCCCCACTCATATCTCCCACCACCCCCACCCACCAGCAGTGCAGGGGCAGCCTCCACCAGGCCCCCACTCATGTCTCCCACCACCCCCAACCCCTAGCAGTGCAGGGGCACCCTCCACCAGGCCCCCACTCATGTCTCCCACCACCCCCACCCCCCGTCACCAGGGGCAGCATCCACCAGGCCCCCACCCATGTCTCCAACCACCCCCACCCCCCAGCAGTGCAGGGGCAGCCTCCACCAGGCCCCCACCCATGTCTCCCACCACCCCCACCCCCCAGCCACCAGGGGCACCCTCCACCAGGCCCCCACTCATGTCTCCCACCACCCCCACACCCCAGCCACCAGGGGCACCCTCCACCAGGCCCCCACTCATGTCTCCCACCACCCCCACCCCCCAGCAGTGCAGGGGCAGCACCACCAGGCCCCCACTCATGTCTCCCACCACCCCCACCCCCCAGCAGTGCAGGGGCAGCACCACCAGGCCCCCACTCATGTCCCCCTGCACCCCCACCCCCCAGCATCCAGGGGCAGCCTCCACCAGGCCCCCACTCATGTCTCCCACCACCCCCACCCCCCACCATCCAGGGGCAGCCCCCACCAGGCCCCCACTCATGTCTCCCACCACCCCCACCCCCCACCATCCAGGGGCACCCTCCACCAGGCCCCACTCATGTCTCCCACCACCCCCACCCCCCAGCAGTGCAGGGGCAGCCTCCACCAGGCCCCCACTCATGTCTCCCACCACCCCCACCACCCAGCAGTGCAGGGGTACCCTCCACCAGGCCCCCACTCATGTCTCCCACCACCCCCACCCCCCAGCCACCAGGGGCACCCTCCACCAGGCCCCCACTCATGTCTCCCACCACCCCCACCACCCAGCCCCCAGGGGCACCCTCCACCAGGCCCCCACTCATGTCTCCCACCACCCCCACCCCCCACCATCCAGGGGCACCCTCCACCAGGCCCCCACTCATGTCAAGCACCACCCGTACACACCCCAGCAGTGCAGGGGCAGCACCACCAGGCCCCCACTCATGTCTCCCACCACCCCCACCCCCCAGCAGTGCAGGGGCAGCACCACCAGGCCCCCACTCATGTCTCCCACCACCCCCACCTCCCAGCAGTGCAGGGGCAGCACCACCAGGCCCCCACTCATGTCTCCCACCACCCCCACCCCCCAGCAGTGCAGGGGCAGCACCACCAGGCCCCCACTCATGTCCCCCTGCACCCCCACCCCCCAGCATCCAGGGGCAGCCTCCACCAGGCCCCCACTCATGTCTCCCACCACCCCCACCCCCACCATCCAGGGGCAGCCCCCACCAGGCCCCCACTCATGTCTCCCACCACCCCCACCACCCAGCCACCAGGGGCACCCTCCACCAGGCCCCCACTCATGTCTCCCACCACCCCACCCCCCACCATCCAGTGGCACCCTCCACCAGGCCCCCACTCATGTCTCCCACCACCCCCACCCCCAGCCACCAGGGGCACCCTCCACCAGGCCCCCACTCATGTCTCCCACCACCCCACCCCTCAGCAGTGCAGGGGCAGCCTCCACCAGGCCCCCACTCATGTCTCCCACCACCCCCACCCCCCATCAGTGCAGGGGCACCCTCCACCAGGCCCCCACTCATGTCTCCCACCACCCCCACCCCCCATCATCCAGGGGCAGCCTCCACCAGGCCCCCACTCATGTCTCCCACCACCCCCACCCCCCACCATCCAGGGGCACCCTCCACCAGGCCCCCACTCATGTCTCCCACCACCCCCACCCCCCACCATCCAGGGGCACCCTCCACCAGGCCCCCACTCATGTCTCCCACCACCCCCACCCCCCAGCAGTGCAGGGGCAGCCTCCACCAGGACCCCACTCATGTCTCCCACCACCCCCACCCCCCAGCAGTGAAGGGACACCCTCCACCAGGCCCCCACTCATGTCTCCCACCACTCCAACCCCCCACCATCAAGGGGCACCATCCACCAGGCCCCCACTCATGTCTCCCACCACCCCCACCCCCCAGCCACCAGGGGCACCCTGCACCAGGCCCCCACTCATGTCTCCCACCACCCCCACCCCCCACCATCCAGGGGCACCCTCCACCAGGCCCCCACTCATGTCTCCCACCACCCCCACCCCCCAGCCACCAGGGGCACCCTCTACCAGGCCCCCACTCATGTCTCCCACCACCCCCACCCCCCACCATCCAGGGGCACCCTCCACCAGGCCCCAACTCATGTCTCCCACCACCCCAAGCCACCAGGGGCACCCTCCACCAGGCCCCCACTCATGTCTCCCACCACCCCCACCACCCAGCCACCAGGGGCACCCTCCACCAGGCCCCCACTCATGTCTCCCACCACCCCCACCCCCCAGCAGTGCAGGGGCAGCACCACCAGGCCCCCACTCATGTCCCCCTGCACCCCCACCTCCCAGCATCCAGGGGCAGCCTCCACCAGGCCCCCACTCATGTCTCCCACCACCCCCACCCCCCACTATCCAGGGGCAGCCCCCACCAGGCCCCCACTCATGTCTCCCTCCACCCCCACCCCCCACCATCCAGGGGCACCCTCCACCAGGCCCCCACTCATGTCTCCCACCACCCCCACCACCCAGCCCCCAGGGGCACCCTCCACCAGGCCCCCACTCATGTCTCCCACCACCCCCACCCCCCACCATCCAGGGGCACCCTCCACCAGGCCCCCACTCATGTCAAGCACCACCCGTACACACCCCAGCAGTGCAGGGGCAGCACCACCAGGCCCCCACTCATGTCTCCCACCACCCCCACCCCCCAGCAGTGCAGGGGCAGCACCACCAGGCCCCCACTCATGTCTCCCACCACCCCCACCTCCCAGCAGTGCAGGGGCAGCACCACCAGGCCCCCACTCATGTCTCCCACCACCCCCACCCCCCAGCAGTGCAGGGGCAGCACCACCAGGCCCCCACTCATGTCCCCCTGCACCCCCACCCCCCAGCATCCAGGGGCAGCCTCCACCAGGCCCCCACTCATGTCTCCCACCACCCCCACCCCCACCATCCAGGGGCAGCCCCCACCAGGCCCCCACTCATGTCTCCCACCACCCCCACCACCCAGCCACCAGGGGCACCCTCCACCAGGCCCCCACTCATGTCTCCCACCACCCCCACCCCCCACCATCCAGTGGCACCCTCCACCAGGCCCCCACTCATGTCTCCCACCACCCCCACCCCCAGCCACCAGGGGCACCCTCCACCAGGCCCCCACTCATGTCTCCCACCACCCCACCCCTCAGCAGTGCAGGGGCAGCCTCCACCAGGCCCCCACTCATGTCTCCCACCACCCCCACCCCCCATCAGTGCAGGGGCACCCTCCACCAGGCCCCCACTCATGTCTCCCACCACCCCCACCCCCCATCATCCAGGGGCAGCCTCCACCAGGCCCCCACTCATGTCTCCCACCACCCCCACCCCCCACCATCCAGGGGCACCCTCCACCAGGCCCCCACTCATGTCTCCCACCACCCCCACCCCCCACCATCCAGGGGCACCCTCCACCAGGCCCCCACTCATGTCTCCCACCACCCCCACCCCCCAGCAGTGCAGGGGCAGCCTCCACCAGGCCCCCACTCATGTCTCCCACCACCCCCACCCCCCAGCAGTGAAGGGACACCCTCCACCAGGCCCCCACTCATGTCTCCCACCACTCCAACCCCCCACCATCCAGGGGCACCATCCACCAGGCCCCCACTCATGTCTCCCACCACCCCCACCCCCCAGCCACCAGGGGCACCCTGCACCAGGCCCCCACTCATGTCTCCCACCACCCCCACCCCCCACCATCCAGGGGCACCCTCCACCAGGCCCCCACTCATGTCTCCCACCACCCCCACCCCCCAGCCACCAGGGGCACCCTCTACCAGGCCCCCACTCATGTCTCCCACCACCCCCACCCCCCACCATCCAGGGGCAACCTCCACCAGGCCCCAACTCATGTCTCCCACCACCCCAAGCCACCAGGGGCACCCTCCACCAGGCCCCCACTCATGTCTCCCACCACCCCCACCCCCCAGCCACCAGGGGCACCCTCCACCAGGCCCCCACTCATGTCTCCCACCACCCCCACCCCCCAGCAGTGCAGGGGCAGCACCACCAGGCCCCCACTCATGTCCCCCTGCACCCCCACCTCCCAGCATCCAGGGGCAGCCTCCACCAGGCCCCCACTCATGTCTCCCACCACCCCCACCCCCCACTATCCAGGGGCAGCCCCCACCAGGCCCCCACTCATGTCTCCCTCCACCCCCACCCCCCACCATCCAGGGGCACCCTCCACCAGGCCCCCACTCATGTCTCCCACCACCCCCACCACCCAGCCACCAGGGGCACCCTCCACCAGGCCCCCACTCATGTCTCCCACCACCCCCACCCCCCAGCAGTGCAGGGGCAGCCTCCCCCAGGCCCCCACTCATGTCTCCCACCACCCCCACCCCCCACCATCCAGGGGCACCCTCCACCAGGCCCCCACTCATGTCTCCCACCACCCCCACCCCCCACCATCCAGGGGCACCCTCCAACAGGCCCCCACTCATGTCTCCCACCACCCCCACCCCCCAGCAGTGCAGGGGCAGCCTCCACCAGGCCCCCACTCATGTCTCCCACCACCCCCACCCCCCAGCAGTGCAGGGGCACCCTCCACCAGGCCCCCACTCATGTCTCCCACCACCCCCACCCCCCACCATCCAGGGGCACCCTCCACCAGGCCCCCACTCATGTCTCCCACCACCCCCACCCCCCAGCCACCAGGGGCACCCTCCACCAGGCCCCCACTCATGTCTCCCACCACCCCCACCACCCAGCCACCAGGGGCAGCCTCCACCAGGCCCCCACTCATGTCTCCCACCACCCCCACCCCCACCATCCAGGGGCACCCTCCACCAGGCCCCCACTCATGTCTCCCACCACCCCCAGCCACCAGGGGCACCCTCCACCAGGCCCCCACTCATGTCTCCCACCACCCCCACCCACCAGCCACTAGGGGCACCCTCCACCAGGCCCCCACTCATGTCTCCCACTACCCCCACCCCCCAGCAGTGCAGGGGCAGCACCACCAGGCCCCCACTCATGTCTCCCACCACCCCCACCCCCCAGCAGTGCAGGGGCAGCACCACCAGGCCCCCACTCATGTCCCCCTGCACCCCCACCCCCCAGCATCCAGGGGCAGCCTCCACCAGGCCCCCACTCATGTCTCCCACCACCCCCACCCCCACCATCCAGGGGCAGCCCCCACCAGGCCCCCACTCATGTCTCCCACCACCCCCAGCCCCCACCATCCAGGGGCACCCTCCACCAGGCCCCCACTCATGTCTCCCACCACCCCCACCCCCCAGCAGTGCAGGGGCAGCCTCCACCAGGCCCCCACTCATGTCTCCCACCACCCCCACCCCCGAGCAGTGCAGGGGCACCCTCCACCAGGCCCCCACTCATGTCTCCCACCACCCCCACCCCCCAGCCACCAGGGGCACCCTCCACCAGGCCCCCTCTCATGTCTCCCATCACCCACCACCCAGCCACCAGGGGCACCCCCCACCAGGCCCCCACTCATGTCTCCCACCACCCCCACCCCCCAGCCACCAGGGGCACCCTCCACCAGGCCCCCACTCATGTCTCCCACCACCCCCACCCCCCAGCAGTGCAGGGGCAGCACCACCAGGCCCCCACTCATGTCCCCCTGCACCCCCACCCCCCAGCATCCAGGGGCAGCCTCCACCAGGCCCCCACTCATGTCTCCCACCACCCCCACCCCCACCATTCAGGGGCAGCCCCCACCAGGCCCCCACTCATGTCTCCCACCACCCCCACCACCCAGCCACCAGGGGCACCCTCCACCAGGCCCCCACTCATGTCTCCCACCACCCCCACCCCCCACCATCCAGTGGCACCCTCCACCAGGCCCCCACTCATGTCTCCCACCACCCCCACCCCCCACCATCCAGGGGCACCCTCCACCAGGCCCCCACTCATGTCTCCCACCACCCCCACCCCCCAGCCACCAGGGGCACCCTCCACCAGGCCCCCACTCATGTCTCCCACCACCCCACCCCTCAGCAGTGCAGGGGCAGCCTCCACCAGGCCCCCACTCATGTCTCCCACCACCCCCACCCCCCATCAGTGCAGGGGCACCCTCCACCAGGCCCCCACTCATGTCTCCCACCACCCCCACCCCCCATCATCCAGGGGCAGCCTCCACCAGGCCCCCACTCATGTCTCCCACCACCCCCACCCCCCACCATCCAGGGGCACCCTCCACCAGGCCCCCACTCATGTCTCCCACCACCCCCACCCCCCAGCAGTGCAGGGGCAGCCTCCACCAGGCCCCCACTCATGTCTCCCACCACCCCCACCCCCCAGCAGTGAAGGGACACCCTCCACCAGGCCCCCACTCATGTCTCCCACCACTCCAACCCCCCACCATCCAGGGGCACCATCCACCAGGCCCCCACTCATGTCTCCCACCACCCCCACCCCCCAGCCACCAGGGGCACCCTGCACCAGGCCCCCACTCATGTCTCCCACCACCCCCACCCCCCACCATCCAGGGGCACCCTCCACCAGGCCCCCACTCATGTCTCCCACCACCCCCACCCCCCAGCCACCAGGGGCACCCTCTACCAGGCCCCCACTCATGTCTCCCACCACCCCCACCCCCCACCATCCAGGGGCACCCTCCACCAGGCCCCCACTCATGTCTCCCACCACCCCAAGCCACCAGGGGCACCCTCCACCAGGCCCCCACTCATGTCTCCCACCACCCCCACCCCCCAGCCACCAGGGGCACCCTCCACCAGGCCCCCACTCATGTCTCCCACCACCCCCACCCCCCAGCAGTGCAGGGGCAGCACCACCAGGCCCCCACTCATGTCCCCCTGGACCCCCACCTCCCAGCATCCAGGGGCAGCCTCCACCAGGCCCCCACTCATGTCTCCCACCACCCCCACCCCCCACTATCCAGGGGCAGCCCCCACCAGGCCCCCACTCATGTCTCCCTCCACCCCCACCCCCCACCATCCAGGGGCACCCTCCACCAGGCCCCCACTCATGTCTCCCACCACCCCCACCCCCCAGTAGTGCAGGGGCAGCCTCCACCAGACCCCCACTCATTTCTCCCACCACCCCCACCCCCCAGCAGTGCAGGGGCACCCTCCACCAGGCCCCCACTCATGTCTCCCACCACCCCCACCCCCCAGCCACCAGGGGCACCCTCCACCAGGCCCCCACTCATGTCTCCCACCACCCCCACCACCCAGCCACCAGGGGCACCCTCCACCAGGCCCCCACTCATGTCTCCCACCACCCCCACCCCCCAGCAGTGCAGGGGCAGCCTCCCCCAGCCCCCACTCATGTCTCCCACCACCCCCACCCCCCACCATCCAGGGGCACCCTCCACCAGGCCCCCACTCATGTCTCCCACCACCCCCACCCCCCACCATCCAGGGGCACCCTCCAACAGGCCCCCACTCATGTCTCCCACCACCCCCACCCCCCAGCAGTGCAGGGGCAGCCTCCACCAGGCCCCCACTCATGTCTCCCACCACCCCCACCCCCCAGCAGTGCAGGGGCACCCTCCACCAGGCCCCCACTCATGTCTCCCACCACCCCCACCCCCCACCATCCAGGGGCACCCTCCACCAGGCCCCCACTCATGTCTCCCACCACCCCCACCCCCCAGCCACCAGGGGCACCCTCCACCAGGCCCCCACTCATGTCTCCCACCACCCCCACCCCCACCATCCAGGGGCACCCTCCACCAGGCCCCCACTCATGTCTCCCACCACCCCCAGCCACCAGGGGCACCCTCCACCAGGCCCCCACTCATGTCTCCCACCACCCCCACCCACCAGCCACTAGGGGCACCCTCCACCAGGCCCCCACTCATGTCTCCCACTACCCCCACCCCCCAGCAGTGCAGGGGCAGCACCACCAGGCCCCCACTCATGTCTCCCACCACCCCCACCCCCCAGCAGTGCAGGGGCAGCACCACCAGGCCCCCACTCATGTCCCCCTGCACCCCCACCCCCCAGCATCCAGGGGCAGCCTCCACCAGGCCCCCACTCATGTCTCCCACCACCCCCACCCCCACCATCCAGGGGCAGCCCCCACCAGGCCCCCACTCATGTCTCCCACCACCCCCAGCCCCCACCATCCAGGGGCACCCTCCACCAGGCCCCCACTCATGTCTCCCACCACCCCCACCCCCCAGCAGTGCAGGGGCAGCCTCCACCAGGCCCCCACTCATGTCTCCCACCACCCCCACCCCCGAGCAGTGCAGGGGCACCCTCCACCAGGCCCCCACTCATGTCTCCCACCACCCCACCCCCCAGCCACCAGGGGCACCCTCCACCAGGCCCCCACTCATGTCTCCCATCACCCACCACCCAGCCACCAGGGGCACCCCCCACCAGGCCCCCACTCATGTCTCCCACCACCCCCACCCCCCAGCCACCAGGGGCACCCTCCACCAGGCCCCCACTCATGTCTCCCACCACCCCCACCCCCCAGCAGTGCAGGGGCAGCACCACCAGGCCCCCACTCATGTCTCCCAACACCCCCACCCCCCAGCAGTGCAGGGGCAGCACCACCAGGCCCCCACTCATGTCCCCCTGCACCCCCACCCCCCAGCATCCAGGGGCAGCCTCCACCAGGCCCCCACTCATGTCTCCCACCACCCCCACCCCCCACCATCCAGGGGCAGCCCCCACCAGGCCCCCATTCATGTCTCCCAGCACCCCCACCACCCAGCCACCAGGGGCACCCTCCACCAGGCCCCCACTCATGTCTCCCACCACCCCCACCCCCCACCATCCAGAGGCACCCTCCACCAGGCCCCCACTCATGTCTCCCACCACCCCCACCCCCCACCATCCAGGGGCACCCTCCACCAGGCCCCCACTCATGTCTCCCACCACCCCCACCCCCCAGCCACCAGTGCACCCTCCACCAGGCCCCCACTCATGTCTCCCACCACCCCCACCCCCCAGCAGTGCAGGGGCAGCCTCCACCAGGCCCCCACTCATGTCTCCCACCACCCCCACCCCCCAGCAGTGCAGGGGCACCCTCCACCAGGCCCCCACTCATGTCCCCCACCACCCCCACCCCCCATCATCCAGGGGCAGCCTCCACCAGGCCCTCACTCATGTCTACCACCACCCTCACCCCCCACCATCCAGGGGCAACCTCCACCAGGCCCCCACTCATGTCTCCCACCACCCCCACCCCCCACCATCCAGGGGCACCCTCCACCAGGCCCCCACTCATGTCTCCCACCACCCCCACCCCCCAGCCACCAGGGGCACCCTCTACCAGGCCCCCACTCATGTCTCCCACCACCCCCACCCCCCACCATCCAGGGGCACCCTCCACCAGGCCCCCACTCATGTCTCCCACCACCCCCACCCCCCAGCCACCAGGGGCACCCTCCACCAGGCCCCCACTCATGTCTCCCACCACCCCCACCCCCCAGCCACCGGGGGCACCCTCCACCAGGCCCCCACTCATGTCTGCCACCACCCCCACCCCCCAGCAGTGCAGGGGCAGCACCACCAGGCCCCCACTCATGTCCCCCTGCACCCCCACCCCCCAGCATCCAGGGGCAGCCTCCACCAGGCCCCCACTCATGTCTCCCACCACCCCCACCCCCCACTATCCAGGGGCAGCCCCCACCAGGCCCCCACTCATGTCTCCCACCACCCCCACCCCCCACCATCCAGGGGTACCCTCCACCAGACCCCCACTCATGTCTCCCACCACCCCCACCCCCCAGCAGTGCAGGGGCAGCCTCCACCAGGCCCCCACTCATGTCTCCCACCACCCCCACCCCCCAGCCACCAGGGGCACCCTCCACCAGGCCCCCACTCATGTCTCCCACCACCCCCACCACCCAGCCACCAGGGGCACCCTCCACCAGGCCCCCACTCATGTCTCCCACCACCCCCACCCCCACCCCCAACCATCCAGGGGCACCCTTCACCAGGCCCCCACTCATGTCTCCCACCACCCCCACCCCCCCAGCAGTGCATAGGGCAGCACCACCAGGCCCCCACTCATGTCTCCCACCACCCCCACCCCCCAGCAGTGCAGGGGCAGCACCACCAGGCCCCCACTCATGTCTCCCACCACCCCCACCCCCCAGCAGTGCAGGGGCAGCACCACCAGGCCCCCACTCATGTCCCCCTGCACCCCCACCCCCCAGCATCCAGGGGCAGCCTCCACCAGGCCCCCACTCATGTCTACCCCCACCCCCCACCATCCAGGGGCAGCCCCCACCAGGTCCCCACTCATGTCTCCCACCACCCCCACCACCCAGCCACCAGGGGCACCCTCCAGCAGGCCCCCACTCATGTCTCCCACCACCCCCACCCCCCACCATCCAGGGGCACCCTCCACCAGGCCCCCACTCATGTCTCCCACCACCCCCACCCCCCACCATCCAGGGGCACCCTCCACCAGGCCCCCACTCATGTCTCCCACCACCCCCACCCCCCAGCCACCAGAGGCACCCTCCACCAGGCCACCACTCATGTCTCCCACCACCCCCACCCCCCAGCAGTGCAGGGGCAGCCTCCAGCAGGCCCCCACTCATGTCTCCCACCACCCCCACCCCCCAGCAGTGCAGGGGCAGCCTCCCCCAAGGCCCCACTCATGTCTCCCACCACCCCCACCACCCACCATCCAGGGGCAGCCTCCACCAGGCCCCCACTCATGTCTCCCACCACCCCCACCCCCCACCATCCAGGGGCACCCTCCACCAGGCCCCCACTCATGTCTCCCACCACCCCCACCCCCCACCATCCAGGGGCACCCTCCACCAGGCCCCCACTCATGTCTCCCACCACCCCCACCCCCCAGCAGTGCAGGGGCAGCCTCCACCAGGCCCCCACTTATGTCTCCCACCACCCCCACCCCGCAGGAGTGCAGGGGCACCCTCCACCAGGCCCCCACTCATGTCTCCCACCACCCCCACCCCCCACCATCCAGGGGCACCCTCCACCAGGCCCCCACTCATGTAAACAACCACCCCACCCCCCAGCCACCAGGGGCACCCTCCACCAGGCCCCCACTCATGTCTCCCACCACCCCCACCCCCCAGCAGTGCAGGGGCAGCACCACCAGGCCCCCGCTCATGTCTCCCACCACCCCCACCCCCCAGCAGTGCAGGGGCAGCACCACCAGGCCCCCACTCATGTCCCCCTGCACCCCCACCCCCCAGCATCCAGGGGCAGCCTCCACCAGGCCCCCACTCATGTCTCCCACCACCCCCACCCCCCACCATCCAGGGGCAGCCCCCACCAGGCCCCCACTCATGTCTCCCACCACCCCCAGCCCCCACCATCCAGGGGCACCCTCCACCAGGGCCCCACTCATGTCTCCCACCACCCCCACCCCCAAGCAGTGCAGGGGCAGCCTCCACCAGGCCCCCACTCATGTCTCCCACCACCCCCACCCCCCAGCAGTGCAGGGGCACCCTCCACCAGGCCCCCACTCATGTCTCCCACCACCCCCACCCCCCAGCCACCAGGGGCACCCTCCACCAGGCCCCCACTCATGTCTCCCACCACCCCCACCATCCAGCCACCAGGGGCACCCTCCACCAGCCCCCCACTCATGTCTCCCACCACCCCCACCCCCCAGCCACCAGGGGCACCCTCCACCAGGCCCCCACTCATGTCTCCCACCACCCCCACCCCCCAGCAGTGCAGGGGCAGCACCACCAGGCCCCCACTCATGTCGCCCACCACCCCCACCCCCCAGCAGTGCAGGGGCAGCACCACCAGGCCCCTACTCATGTCTCCCACCACCCCCACCCCCCAGCAGTGCAGGGGCAGCACCACCAGGCCCCCACTCATGTCCCCCTGCACCCCCACCCCCCAGCATCCAGGGGCAGCCTCCACCAGGCCCCCACTCATGTCTCCCACCACCCCCACCCCCCACCATCCAGGGGCAGCCCCCACCAGGCCCCCACTCATGTCTCCCACCACCCCCACCACCCAGCCACCAGGGGCACCCTCCACCAGGCCCCCACTCATGTCTCCCACCACCCACACCCCCACCATCCAGGGGCACCCTCCACCAGGCCCCCACTCATGTCTCCCACCACCCCCACCCCCCACCATCCAGGGGCACCCTCCACCAGGCCCCCACTCATGTCTCCCACCACCCCCACCCCCCAGCCACCAGGGGCACACTCCACCAGGCCCCCACTCATGTCTCCCACCACCCCCACCCCACATCAGTGCAGGGGCAGCCTCCACCAGGCCCCCACTCATGTCTCCCACCACCCCCACCCCCCAGCAGTGCAGGGGCAGCCTCCCCCAGGCCCCCACTCATGTCTCCCACCACCCCCACCCCCACCATCCAGGGGCAGCCTCCACCAGGCCCCCACTCATGTCTCCCACCACCCCCACCCCCCACCATCCAGGGGCACCCTCCACCAGGCCCCCACTCATGTCTCCCACCACCCCCACCCCCCACCATCCAGGGGCACCCTCCACCAGGCCCCCACTCATGTCTCCCACCACCCCCACCCCCCAGCAGTGCAGGGGCAGCCTCCACCAGGCCCCCACTCATGTCTCCCACCACCCCCACCCCCCAGCAGTGCAGGGGCACCCTCCACCAGGCCCCCACTCATGTCTCCCACCACCCCCACCCCCCACCATCCAGGGGCACCCTCCACCAGGCCCCCACTCATGTCTCCCACCACCCCCACCCCCCACCATCCAGGGGCACCCTCCACCAGGCCCCACTCATGTCTCCCACCACCCCCACCCCCCAGCCACCAGGGGCACCCTCCACCAGGCCCCCACTCATGTCTCCCACCACCCCCACCACCCAGCCACCAGGGGCAGCCTCCACCAGGCCCCCACTCATGTCTCCCACCACCCCCACCCCCACCATCCAGGGGCACCCTCCACCAGGCCCCCACTCATGTCTCCCACCACCCCCAGCCACCAGGGGCACCCTCCACCAGGCCCCCACTCATGTCTCCCACCACCCCCACCCCCCAGCCACCAGGGGCACCCTCCACCAGGCCCCCACTCATGTCTCCCACCACCCCCACCCCCCAGCAGTGCAGGGGCAGCACCACCAGGCCCCCACTCATGTCTCCCACCACCCCCACCCCCCAGCAGTGCAGGGGCAGCACCACCAGGCCCCCACTCATGTCCCCCTGCACCCCCACCCCCCAGCATCCAGGGGCAGCCTCCACCAGGCCCCCACTCATGTCTCCCACCACCCCCACCCCCACCATCCAGGGGCAGCCCCCACCAGGCCCCCACTCATGTCTCCCACCACCCCCACCCCCCACCATCCAGGAGCACCCTCCACCAGGCCCCCACTCATGTCTCCCACCACCCCCACCCCCCAGCCACCAGGGGCAGCCTCCACCAGGCCCCCACTCATGTCTCCCACCACCCCCACCCCCCAGCAGTGCAGGGGCACCCTCCACCAGGCCCCCACTCATGTCTCCCACCACCCCCACCCCCCAGCCACCAGGGGCACCCTCCACCAGGCCCCCACTCATGTATCCCACCACCCCCACCACCCAGCCACCAGGGGCACCCTCCACCAGGCCCCCACTCATGTCTCCCACCACCCCCACCCCCCAGCCACCAGGGGCACCCTCCACCAGGCCCCCACTCATGTCTCCCACCACCCCCACCCCCAGCAGTGCAGGGGCAGCACCACCAGGCCCCCACTCATGTCTCCCACCACCCCCACCCCCCAGCAGTGCAGGGGCAGCACCACCAGGCCCCCACTCATGTCCCCCTGCACCCCCACCCCCCAGCATCCAGGGGCAGCCTCCACCAGGCCCCCACTCATGTCTCCCACCACCCCCACCCCCCACCATCCAGGGGAAGCCCCCACCAGGCCCCCACTCATGTCTCCCACCACCCCCACCCCCCACCATCCAGGGGCACCCTCCACCAGGCCCCCACTCATGTCTCCCACCACCCCCACACCCCAGCAGCGCAGGGGCACACTCCACCAGGCCCCCACTCATGTCTCCCACCACCCCCACCACCCAGCCACCAGGGGCACCCTCCACCAGGCCCCCACTCATGTCTCCCACCACCCCCACCACCCAGCCACCAGGGGCACCCTCCACCAGGCCCCCACTCATGTCTCCCACCAACCCCACCCCCCACCATCCAGGGGCACCCTCCACCAGGCCCCCACTCATGTCTCCCACCACCCCCACCCCCCAGCAGTGCAGGGGCAGCACCACCAGGCCCCCACTCATGTCTCCCACCACCCCCACCCCCCAGCAGTGCAGGGGCAGCACCACCAGGCCCCCACTCATGTCTCCCACCACCCCCACCCCCCAGCAGTGCAGGGGCAGCACCACCAGGCCCCCACTCATGTCCCCCTGCACCCCCACCCCCCAGCATCCAGGGGCAGCCTCCACCAGGCCCCCACTCATGTCTCCCACCACCCCCACCCCCCACCATCCAGGGGCAGCCCCCACCAGGCCCCCACTCATGTCTCCCACCACCCCCACCCCCCACCATCCAGGGGCACCCTCCACCAGGCCCCCACTCATGTCTCCCACCACCCCCACCCTCCAGCCACCAGGGGCACCCTCCACCAGGCCCCCACTCATGTCTCCCACCACCCCCACCCCCCAGCCACCAGGGGCACCCTCCACCAGGCCCCCACTCATGTCTCCCACCACCCCCACCCCCCAGCAGTGCATGGGCAGCACCACCAGGCCCCCAATCATGTCCCCCTGCACCCCCACCCCCCAGCATCTAGGGGCAGCCTCCACCAGGTCCTCACCATCCCCAATCATGTGCGTTATGGTCAGCCTCCACAGCCAAAAAGCCCTACCAAGTAACCCATTCACCCACATGGAAATGGAAATTACATGTCACACCCCCAATGTTCATGAAGCTAATGAACCCATGTCCGTCACACACAATGTTTGCAATTGAATGGGAAAACACCCAACATGACATGCAGGAAACCAATGAGATGATACCACACAGTGAAGCATGAAAACAAAATTGTATTGAAAAAATGAAAGAATGCTAAAGAAATGAAACAAACTACAATGGGAAGTAAAAAAAATCAAGCTGCATGTCCGCATAAAAATAAAGAACTGCAAATCATAATCCAAAAAAATGTCCTCCAAAGTCAAATGTAAAAAAATTATCTATCAAATCAAGAAGTATGTAAAAAACTCGAAAGGGTCCATGAGCCCAACTGAACAAAGGAAACCTAAAAATAAACCTAACTAAAAAGCAACTATATACAAAAAGTGGAGCAGTGTCCGTCGACTCCAAATCATAAGAAAAAACAAAGGAAACCTAAAACTAAAGAACTATATACAAAGACGGCGGGCAAGTCCAGCGGCTCACTCCGTGGTGTTCCGGGCCAGGGCATCATCGAACTCCTGTTCGATGTCCCGGAGGCGGTCCAGTTCCATGGCCCCGAGGGTCCGCAGGGACAACGCCGTGTCCTCCTCCAACCCCCTGCGGATTGCCTCGAGGCACTCGGCCCGCCTCAGGGCCCTCCGCTTGGAGTTCTCCGCCCTGACCATTGTGAGCCGCGCCTCTTCCGCCCGCCGCCGCTCCGCACCTATGGCGTGGCCCAACCGCTGCCACACGGAAGACACTCTCTCTCCTGGGTCCTCCTGCCCTCCGGCCGATGCCTGCCCCTCCGATGTCGAAGGCCCCAAGCCTTCATGGCTCCAACCATGTTGCTGCTGCTGCTCTGCCTCTGCCCGTGCACTGCCTCCTGCTGCCTGCACATCCTCCGCCGGCTGGGGTGCAGTTGTTGATGTGGCCACCCCTGCTGGACGTCCGACTCCCGACTGTGGCAGGGATGCCTCCTCCACCAGCCTGGCCGCACTGTCAGAGGCAGCTCCACATGGCACCCAGGTGACTGATGGGTGGGAAGATGGCACAGAGGACGACTGGCGCGTAGGGGGTCCATTTGAGGAGGGGGTCGGAACAAGCCCCATCAGACGGAGGAATCGGGTCTGGGTGACCTGTCCCAGCAGGCTGACGTGGTCAACGAGCCATTCGATATGACGTGCAGTCTCTCCATGAAAAGACTGCAGGTCACCTCGCATGGCCCGTTGACGCAACGCCACACCAGCCAGGACAGGCTCAACCCGGACCTGGATAGCCACGTCCGCAGGCAGAGGAAGGCCAGTTGACGTCAGCTCATCCCCTGCCTGAAAACGGGTCTGGACGTAGGCATCCCTGCTGGTGCAAGATGATGCAGAGACAGGATAGGGGACAGGATTGCACACAGGCACCTCCGCGGCGGCCTGTGCTGCCTCCTGTCCCTGGTCCTGGACTGCACCACTAGTACCAGTGGGATCCCCACCTCCAGACCCCATCTCTGGTGCTTGCACGGCCTCCTCCTCCACCAGACCCCCCACCAACCTGGATGACTCCGTGCCATCTTCCCCTGTTGGGCCCTGTGGGGTCCCAGCTTCCCCTTCTGCTGCCGAGGAGTCCAACTCCAACCTCTGCCTCTTGGACCTCCCCCCGGCAGCTGCGGCCTGGGACGCGGCACCGGACTCCTCACTCCCCGACGAGATGACAACACGGGAGGGGAGCCGGGCCTTGCGTCTCCGGCTGGCGGTGGGATCCCCGCCGCTGTGCTCCACAGCACCTTCTCCGCCCTCTTCATCAGTTGACGCTGCAGACAGGGAGAAACAAAACACAGGCATCAGGGCACTGTACAATGGACACATACACACATGACAGTTGCACATGAGTGGCATTGGCAAACCTCAGACATGTCATCACAATCCCCAACACACATGTCATTGCAACTCGCACACATGAGCCATACCACAGCCATATCGCAACTGCCACCACCATCCATACACATACAACAGCATGAGCAGCCAAAGGTGACCCAGACATCACATGCAACACAGGAAGTGCACCACACATGTACACACACCACCACACTTGCATGCATGTGTACACCTCTGCCAAGTGTCGCACTGTTCAGACGGGCATCCATGTCACATCTGCCAATCAGGCTTACACATACCGCAGTCACATGCATCCATGGTGCATCACTGTTGCACCCTTGTCAAATACACACACCTGCACATGTACACAGTGCTCATACATGCAGCCGAAAACAGCATATATTCGTGACATCACGGACATGTCTACTTAAATACACATTCATCCAAACATGTGTGCACGCACAACTGCATTTGGCAGGCAACCCTACACACACAAGCACCATCCATGTCTCACACATTACAGCCCTCTCATGTGTCAGCCCCACGGCCCTGGACACCCCCACCCATACTCGACCCCATACAAACAGATGTGCAACCTGCACACTACCGAATAATCACCACACGCACTGCTCACAATCAGGATGCATGTACACTCACCGCTCGACTCCAGACGGGTCTACTTCTCCAGGACCTGGACGTGGAGCGCTGGGGATATGTGTTCCAGGACCCTCATCTGTTCTTCCAACAAGTGGCCCAGGCGCCCCTTGGCATCAGCTGCCATTCAAGAGGCGCCGGGCCTTGTTCAGGGTCCTGGACCTGAAGTCCTCCCAGCGCTTCCTGACATGTTGGAAGTCGCGGACTGCCACCCCCTCCCCGTTGATGGCAGTCACGATGTCAGTCCAGATCTGAGTCCGTCCTTCCTTGTCGGCGCGGGAACTTCCGAAGAGGGCATCATACTGCCCCAGGACTTGCTCCACCAGGACACCAACTTCGGTGGCACTGAAGCTGGTGCCCCTCTGCCTCTCTGGCCGGGGGTTGTCAGTGGTCACAGATGGTGTTTGCCCTGACATGACAACCCCAGAGGCAGGAGTGGGTGGGCAACTGGGTCCTGGGGCTGGGCTGTGGAGCGATGGAATACCAGTCGGGAGTCTTCTGTTCCAGCAGGGGTGGTCACAGCAACACCACCCCTGGCTGATGTGCAGGCAGCAAATGGCAGTGCACGTGGGCAGCAGGCAGTCAGGCAGCAGCAGATGGCAGGTGGGAGCGTGCTCGGGGCTCTGGGGGGCAGTAGTTCGGCCTTCTGGGCAGGAGCGTGGTCTTCCGTGTACATACGCGTGGCCAGCTTGATACGGAGTGATTTGGCACGTGAAAAGTCTGCACGTCAGCGTGAAATTCGGGGAAAGGCCCTCAGCGCGTAAGCGCGTCAGCACGCATACGCGATTCTATTGGACCAAAGGCCCTCAGCGCGTAAGCGCGTCTGTGACGTGACCCGCACGGGTGTTTCCCACACAGCACGTGATGACAGAGCACACGTGGAAAGACTGCACATCAGAGTGTCATCGCGTGTAAATGGACAGCAAGTCAGAGTCTCATCGCGTGTGATTGGTGGAAATGGCCCTACACGCAGAAGTGACAAAGCGTGTAATTGGTGGAAATGGCCCTACACACATAAGTGACAAAGCGTGTAATTGGTGGAAATGGCCCTAGCGCCTACACGCCGCGTAAGTGACGCTGGACGTGTGGGCCTGTATAAAAGGTAGGTGTAGAACACCATTTCCTTGTACGTCCTTTTCGTGGAGAGCGAGTGAGTGAATTCTGTACTTCTTGTCGTTTCACACGCGATTTACTTCACAGCGTTTCAAGTTCGTATTCCCTGTTACCTCTGACAGCTTTGCGATGATTTAGTGATTTTGATGGCTTTTCCTTGCCCGAGGGCGTTCTTGGGGGCGTTACTGGCGCTGCTGCAGGGTCGCTGCGATTCTCTGCACTACGGCTGGTTTGGGAGCCTAAAATCCATGAATACGCTGTGCGCGGAAATCGGTTTTAGCGCACGTTCCTGGCGCACACAATTGCACGCGGACACTCTGCGCCAGCCACTTGCGACACTTTTCGGCAAAATTCTATGAATTACCCTCTTAGTGTCCTTACGACGCTCCCATTTTAGTTTCTTAAGGACATTCCGGACTCCCGCGCTATCCGCGGACACCTGAACTGCTTTTTAAAAAAAGACAAGAAATTAATTAGGACACAATATAATAATTTGACTTTATTTTACATGGATGTTACATTTATGACAGAGAAGGTGAGGCAGAAACTGAAACGAAAACAGGAGAATTGGGGATTTCAATAGGATTTATATGAGGTGAAGAAGGGATGGAAGTCTCATCAAAACGTTTTGGTTCATGGAGAGGGTTTGGGGCTAATTGAGTGGGATATGGTGAGGGGGGACAGGTACATGTGGGAAAATGGTATGTAGTTGTTTGTTTCAAGTGATCCTCCACAAAGTTTTTTAAATTATTAAAATCTGCCAAGAGTAGGTCAATGTTTTCTTCTATGTGCTGAAGAGTCTTATCCAATACTGCTTTCTCGTTAGTATTTTCAATTTTTGTATTGTCTGTACAAAAAAAAATATATATATGTTAAATGAATATAAAATAATATTTATTAATTGGTTTATATAGTAAAGTGTCTACCATTAGGTTCACTATCTTCTGACATTTCCTCACGTGGGAAAGGCTCCTCTAGCCACTCCAGAGTACTAGACATGTCTGTGAGAAAAAAAACATAATATCATTTTTTTTGTATCTAATACAGAAAGTTTACAAATATATGAGTAAATTGCAGTACACTTACTAGCTTCTGGTTAGGTGAGTTCTGAGTGGTCTGTAGATCTGCTGTTGCTCTTAGTTGTGGAGTTTCTGTGAGGTAATCATGTTCGAAGACTATCTTTCTTCTTTTGGTATATTCCATTTTAGAACATATTGCGCCTCATTCCAGGTCGGGCGGTCCGGAATTAACAGTGGCAGTAAAACCGCTGCCACTGTTAATTCCCGACCGCCCGATCCCACCTCCTGCAGGTGGGAGGTGATGTTCCTGCCAGGTCTGACCTGGTGGGTTTAACACCACCCGCCTGCAGGCGGTCGAGGAAACACCAGCACCATCACGAGATGGTGCCAGTGTTTCCACTTCCCCATTCCCGTTGAGTCCTTGGGGATTTGCAAATTCCGCCTCCGGAATTCCTGGGACACCAGGGTCATAATGCCCTGGTATTTCCGGGAGTCCCAGAGGCGGAATGGTAATACGAGTCCGGCAGTAACCAGGTGGTTTTACCGCCTCGGTTACCGCCAGACTCGTAATGAGGCCCATTGTATTTAAATGAATGGTTAGTGTGTTATATATATGGCTTACAATTCTTATTTATTATTACATATAATGTGTATGTATGCTGGTTTGTGAATTTGTAAAATGTTCATATGTTATGATATAACAATTAAAAATACCACACCAGACTTTTTGGGTAATGGTGCTGTTGTCCGTATCTGTCCATTGACATTAAAAGAGTTTGTGGACATCAAATTCAGTAGAGGGAGTTCAGTATGTTCTATGTTACTTGTACATAAAGGCAGAGTTATTATTGTTAAGTTGCGCTACTAAAAACCTATGAAATTCAGTAAAAAAACTTTGTTAAAGAGACGTAATGGTTAAGTTGTGCTACTAAAATCCTATGAAATTCAATAAAAAAACTTTGTTAAAGGGACGTTATGGTTCCAAGTAAAACCGAAAAACCACTGAAATTCGCCATTTATGGTAAACTACAAAACCATAACTCGCGCCAACACTGTGCACTGCTAAGACTAACACCCACAACATCAAAGATGACATCACAAATGTCATTGATTACATCACTGATGACATCACATATGAATTTACTTTTCATGAAATGTCTGTATAAGGCATTCTTATTATAATGTTGAGAAAAAAGTGTCAAGGATCATTGGAATAAATATCATGAGCTAATTAGTGCAATAAGCAATGCATTGATATAAATAGCATTCTATTATGAATTTTTATCGAGTATACTAAGCTACTCATGCAGAAATCTAGGCATTGTGTGCAGCATACACGATGAAGATATAATATTCATAATGTTGATATGCTGAATAATGAAATGATAAATGTTTTCTTATTAGAGTTTTGTCTACTGTGAAATATGTAATAAGTAGCTAATAAAACCCACGTATTACATAATTGCATTATTATAGACAAAACACAAAGACACAATAACGCATACAAATATGTGTATATACAGGGAAAGTGAAGTAAGCAAAAAAGCAGAAGTAGTAGCAGAAACAATTTATAACCTAACTGATTATCTGTATGCTAGTAAATGATTGCTCTGTTGCAAATCTGCTACTTACCCTATATATATGTATCACATGATGTGACTGGACCCTAAGGAAAGTAGTGTGAGTACAATGTCTACAAATATGAACATATACAGGGAAAGTATAGTATAGTAATACAAAAACAACAGAACTATCAGAAAGTGATGATAACTCTACTGATTATTTTCATGCACAGAAAGGATTGCTGTCTTTCAAGCTTGTATCTTCCCCTATGTATATGTTTCATATGATATGACTGGACCCTAAGAGAATTACTGTAAGAACATACTTGAAGGATAAGTCTACAAATATAGTATGTTTACAATTTTTAGTTACTGACTGTTACTGAAGAAAACCATATAGCCTAGATGTGTCAGTAAAGGAAAAAAGAGGGAGACAGACATGTTATGTCATCAGTGATGTCATCAATGACATGTGTGATGTCATCTTTGATGTCGTGGGTGTTAGTCTTAGCAGTGCACGGTGATGGCACGAGTTATGGTTGCTTAGCTTACCATAACTGCTGAATTTCAGGTTTTTTTTGGTTTTTACTTGAACCATAACGTCCCTTTAACAAAGTTTCTTTATTGAATTTCATAGGTTTTTAGTAGCGCAACTTAACCATAATGTCCCTTTAACAAAGTTTTTTCATTGGATATAGCTATACACATTGTTTACTTCCATAGGGGAATGAAATATCGTGAGAAAAAATCTGCATCGCTGAAAGAGACAATGGGAGTGGATGGATTGGACTCCCAATTCACAGTGTAAGGCATGTACGAGGACAGAAGCAGGAACCCCCGATATAGATCTCAACAATGTACCTTCGATTTTGTCCATCCATTCCACCAGAGGGCCGGAATGGTGAACCGTAGAGAATCATGTGTACATCTCTTAATCTCTTTCCTCATAGTTTTGTTTAGCACATAATCACCATGCATATGGTGGAACAGATTATTACGAATAGTAAATTTAGGTGGAATACAAAGTTATCATGGCACAGGCAAAATGCAAAACATGTTGAAGCCAGCCCTTGGCACAATGTCCCCATGTCATGTGCCCACCTGAGTGAATGCATCAAGTGCAAAAAAGGGCTCACCTGACTGCCATTGTGATGATGTGTCCTGCAGCACCATTTCTGCTGGTACTGCCCACCTCCACTCCCTACTGGCAAAATTGCAAAACTTAGTGAAGCCATCCCCTGGTCAAATGTTCCCATACCATGTGCCCTCCTGAGTGGAATACATCAAGTGCAAAAAAGCGCTCACTGCACTACCATTGTGATTATGCATCCCTCTGCACCATTGCTGCTGGTCCTGTCCACCTCCACACACCACTGCCATGTATGTGCTCTTGCAATCAGAAAATCAACATCTTCCCACCCACCGCTCCACAAGCATGTTTCTGATACCATCAACAAGTCCCCTGTCTATTCATGAAGTTGCGCTCCAGGAAAACCAGAAAGCAAACTAGCCAACCCCAGGATACACAAACAGAAAAAAAGTGTAGGTGACACGACCCTGTCAATCAATAGCCCTCCATCATATCAATGGGAACACATCAGAAACATAACACATGACACATGAGAACGAAATTCTCTGGTCCCTGACACCTGCACCTCACCATCAATGCACCACATGCTACACAATCACCTACATGCATACTTGTTGAATGGAACATCCACTCATGTGGATTGTGAGAGTCAGGTGTTTTTCCTGCCCATGCAACATGGACAGTGGTGGACTGGGTACTAAAAGAAGCAATGGAAATGATACCCTCAGTGACCCCATATCACACTTGTACTACAAGGTCAACCCTATTCCTGTGAAAACATGTGGAGAAACCACACAAAATAGGCCCAAGGTGCCTAGGCCTACTGTGTATTTACCTAAGTACCCAATAGGCCAGTCCACCCCTAATCATGGTGCTGCTACTGGACTTGACACATGGAAGGAGAGTGCATGCAAGGCTGACATGGCAGGAGTGGAAATATAATGCTGCACAAAAAATGAAGCTACGGCATCATCCCTCACCAATAACTTTTGCACATGAACATCTTGAGGAGACTGACTCCAAGCATCAAGTCATAGAGGTGCAGCCAATAACTTAAAGCACATGCAAAGCTGATCAAGAAGACATATACACACACACAATTATGATGCCTATATCACCAGCCATGAAAATCTATGATAGTGCACAACCTTATCTTGTGGTACAGCTGTGGTGATATGAATCCATCACCACTTCCTCCTAACACTGAGCCTCCACATTGGTGCTCGGGGGGCTAGTTTCCAGCAGAGGGAATGGGGTGGCCGTGGCCTCTCAGGGAGTGCGGCACTGGATGAGGCAACATACCTGAAATAACAATGTATGTATGTTTTGACTAGCTAAAGGAGTATGTCTGACAGACTACACATATACACATCTTGGTAGAATGGCATGCTCACCTGTATGTGGGAGGCTGTAGCAGTCCACAACACCTCGTCCGCTAATTCCAATGATCATGGTTGCATGTGCAGTCTCACAGTCTGAAATTGCACCCACTGCCATGAGCAGTTCACTTACTGCCCTTGAGAGCACTGAAATGAGGACACCCAAGATGAGGAATAAAAGCCAGAATACATTCCATCCTTTATTTGGTTAAAAATCAAATACAGTCCACCTTGGATGGGTATAAAAGAAAATAAGGCATAAAAACATGTCCACCCTGGTGGGGGGTGACAAAAATAGAAAAAAATACATGCCCCCTCCACGGGCTTCTGGACCCCAGGCTGCATGAAGAAGGGTTTGTTGTGGCAAGAGTAGATGGGTGTGTGGGGATCTGCCTAATGGCATCACTTGCGTAGTTCAACTGGAAGCTCCATCCTCTGGTGGATCCTGAGATGGTGCATTCTGATAACAAAATGCCAAAGACTGGTCCTCATTGGCTATGGCCACTCTTGAGAGAGATGTGTGCATGAGGGCCACAACGGCTATAAGGGCCTTGTGATGGATGGCACAAGTGGCCAAATAGCCATCATGCATAGTGACCCTTGACAACTCCAACTGCAGGTTGAGAGATCATTTCAAGGAACCCATATCTTGGTTGAGGATGTCTCTTGTGGCAAACATTTCATCATGCAGCGATTGCTTCAAAGAATCTGTGTCTTGACAGTGGGAGTCCCTTAAAGCCAACATCTCTGCCTGCAGGCATTTACCATGGGATGCCATGTCTTTATGGCTGAATACTCTTACGGCCAACATCTCTGCCTGCAGGCATCTACACTGGGATTTCGTGTCTTGACATTGCAATTCCTTTGAGCCCAACATCTCCACATGACGTGTATCCTTCAAGGTGTCCAACTCCAGTCGATGGCTGTCCCTTGAGGCAAACACCTCATCATGTAGGGATTGTATGAAAGCCAAACTATCATCGCAAATTGCCAGCCTCAGTCGTTCCATGTTGTCTCTCCTCTTCTGCCACCATAGGTGGAGTACATGAGAGTGTGCAGCATTTGAGGAGATGGGATTTTCTGCCAGGCAATGGATGTGCCTGGCCATCTCCTAGAGGACCTTGCCCTATTGGGTACTTGCACAGAGCAATATCAGGACCTGTGTCAAGTCACAGATTGGAGGAGTAGGCAACTATACACACATATATGTATGAGAGTGGAAAACCAAACAGTAGATTGATGGAGGCCCATCCCTCATTGCTGTGCCCTTCTCTAATTCAACCATGCCTACCTGCAGCATGTGGAAGTATCACGTTTAATCCTGCTGACCAAACCTTCTTGCAGGCATTAGTGTTGCCCTTTCACCACATTGCCCATGGCCGGATTTGTGGATACCCAGGCTCACATGCATCACAACTATTTGTGTGGAGAGTGCAACATGGACATGACCAGTGTGCAATTGCATGACCCCTGAACAATCAACACTCCAAAAGTGGAATGGACATGATTCAAATGTAATTTGACCAACTACTGCAACTCCTGACTGGAACACACCCTCATACGACTTTGAACTGACATTGTCGCACATCCATGTCCACTGGCCGCTAGAGCCAGTGAATGGATGACTCTGACATCGTCCACCGCTTGGTGTCATTCCATGTGAGTCATAATTTGTGCTCACAAAACACTATTCACAAGCATGACATAGTGTGTGTGTCCAATGAAATGAGTCTAACAGACTATTGCCACATATCAGTGTATTGGCGTCACTAGAGAATTATGTATGCAGTAATATGTGCTGCAAGATTGATGTCAACCAAACACTGAGTACAAACATTCACCTTGTAGGATGCACAACATGTGCGGAAAGTGGCCATGGAAGCATTACTGTAGCACACAGGAATGGGTTGGAAGTACCACAGACAACTGTACCACGACATTTGACAGCATAACATGTGAAGATGGAGGCATATCTGACATGCACACATGTTACCTACCTGATTTGGTTGTTTAGGTGTTCATGCATCCCACACCACCCACCTGCTTCAAATGGAGTCAGCTCATCCACATGTGGTGATTCACCTCCTGTAGCCTGGCCAGAGGCCACATTGCTGCCAAGCTTCTCCGTTCCCCCATCCTATTGTGGACAAATTCTGCAGTGGGTCACAGGAAGGGTACTGCCAGCCCAGGTGTACAGTTTGTCATGGTGTTAAATGATGTAATCGATGAGGATTGTCAGCTCCTCATTTATAAAGTGCCTCTTCTGTGGTGGCCCTTTCTCCTTCACGTGTGCCTCTTTGTGGCCTTGGTGGTGCAGGGGCACCTGTAGGCTCAACACCATGTTGAGTAGGTAGAACCTACTACTGCCCTCTTCCCCATCCTTGTCCTCATGCTTTCCGCAAGGCACTTCCACTCATGGTGTAAGCATGCTTCAATGCAAGGTACCAAAATACCCCTGCACAAAATACACATTGCACCCCATAAATATCACAGCCTCCATGCACACCAGGAAATGCGCATTGTTGCCAAGTGTATGTGGGCAAACATCAATGTGCTAGGTTTCCATGTGCATGTCTCGCCATTTTGACTCGTCATTTTGCTTACACTACTGAGTCTGTATTCATTCTGTTTTCATGGCATGGGCCAGTGTGTGTGAGTGCGTGTGAAGCAGTTGCTGGTTGACTCATGCTGAATGCATGCTACAGTTAATATTGAGGAGATGACACATGCATTGGGACTGTTGATTGATGCCTATGTTCTTTGTTCCCTTATCCACAATTGCTGCAGGTGGTGAAGAGGGTACATGCTGTGCTGTGGAGCTGTAGCCCAGGGACAAGGCCTCCAGACCCATGCACAGAATCAAGCTACACCCAATTGTTTCCACCTCTTCTGAGGGTGGTGTGGCTTGGGGAGCATCCAATTCATCTGGCAATGCTGCTGAGGTTGAGTCCCAGGATTCCAACATTGTGGTGGACACCTCCGCAGCAGTGGGACAGGGTGGTGGTGATATTGCCACACAGGGGCCCCAAACCATGGATACATCATTGTGGTTATCTGGGTTGATGGACAAGGCCATTGCAGGCCTGCCCACAGTGTCAGATGGGGGTACCAAGGGGGATGTGCCAGCGGCACACCGGGCTCTGTGACAGGAGCATGTGCAGTCCAGCGTGGAGTGGTCAGCACAACCTCTTGTCCATAGGCCATCTGCTGCAGCACTACCCACCTTCAATGATGTCTCCAACCAGACAATGGCTGCACTTCCAACCAATTTAGCCATCCGGTTGATGTGCTCCCCCTGTTGATGGGTGGCTTGAGGCAGCAGGCTTCAATGCATGGTGCTGTGCAAGAAACTTGTGAGCTGCTTGTAGAACAGCACGTGCTGATGGTCCACCTCTTTTCACGCTTGACAGAAGAACTTCTCAGTTCTCTGTGGTCTCTCAGAACAGACCACTTCAATGGCCCCCTCCTCCTTATCTTTACCCCAGTCCTCCTCCCCTGCGACCTACATGCCATCTACTGCCATGGCCACTTTTGCACCTGACCCACCATTGCCTAGCCTGCATGTGCTTGTATTCCTGGTGGAGGTGGAAGTCTTTTTGATGCAGATGAGGTGGTCACTGTGACTGCCCAGGAGCCTGCAGGGGAAAAGGCTACAGAGGAACACCGGGCACTTGAGAGCAGTGCAGGTTATGTGCCCCCCCAACACAGACTGCTATTCAGTCAGAGGGAGTACTACCTGCATTGCAGACACATTGCCAGGCAGCAGGTGATGTTGATAGTGAGGAGGAAAATCCTGGAAGGCATTGCCTGTACGGGGCATGCAAGGCGACACACACATGCTACGAGTGAAGCAGGAGGCTCCACAGTGGCTGAATGCTCTGTTGTCCACCCAGGTGCACTTCATGAGGCAGGAGGTGGAAGAGAGACAGCAGACCCATGATGTAGCAATAGCCAGGGCCAGGGCCAAGGTGGAAGAGAAGTTGGCATGGGCTTCCATCTTGGATGAGGAAACAACGGAAGCCCGCCTGCAAGCGGCAGAGGTGTAGGGGGAAATGGCCTTAGCTGAGGCATTGTTGGAGATCTCAGTGGACTAGCCTGCTAACTCATGTACATAGTTCAGGAGTTGTAGGTTTCTTATTGGATTATTTATTTTTTCATGGACAATTATTTCCCTTTACATATTTGTGCATAGTTTGTCATCGATACATTTTTATTTCCTGAGTCAACCACACCATTGCCGTCACTTTGTCCATGTGCACCTTTTGTTTGACCATTTCACTGAGTGAGTATGTCCTATGGCTGTCATGTGGGTTTAGGGCACACTCTGTGGGTCATGTTGTTACTGTGCTGTTTGCTGGGGGACATGTGTGCATACTTCATGTGTGTTTGATGTTTAGGTTGTTGCACCCATGATCGATGAACGTAGGTGGTCTATTGGAAATGTGGGGAGCTGACATATTTTGGGAGTCACATGTTTCACGTCTTTGTCATGCCCATCTGTTGCATGCCTATTTCCGTGCTTTTCAGTACAGGCGTGTTGGCCAATTTTGTAAATGGGGTGCATGGGTGTGTGATACATCTATTCTGTTGTTGACATTGCACTTTTATTGTGCATATGTTCATGGGTGTTCAGTAATGTTGTGGGTTGTTTGTGGTTGACATGGTCGCATTGCTCTGATTGACTTAGACATGTGTTTCACATGTAGGGGAGGGATCATAAGATGGCTGGAGGTGGCAAGAGCTGGTTGTCTGAGGCATTCCTTGTGCAGGGGCACTGAATGTTTTGTGTCTTTGTGTAAGTGTTGGTTGAGTTACTTTTTTATTATGTGTCTAATCGTGTCAATGTGCATATTCATTTGCTTGTGAGTGAGATGTTTCATAATGGTGTTTCGGTCTCTCATTGGGGTTGAGCACTTATTTCTTCATGTGTCATGCCAGATATTCCACAAGGTATGGATGTTTGTGGTATCTATTGTCAGATCAGTTGCTTCAACTCATTCACTTGTCATTGTTCAGTTTATTATACCTTCTGTTCTTTTCTGGTCCACTGACGTTTTGCTGTAAATGTTGATGGGCTCACACTTCATTTACAGGTATGGCTTATTGGCACTGGGGATGTTGAGAATGGATGTGGCCTCACTCTGTATCACTGGGCTACCCACATCACATGTGCACTATGTCACATGCACATCAAGGGACCCAAGAGTAGCTGCAGTAACATTATGGTTCAGAGTTGTTTTGCAGCTGAGTGTGATCCAAGGGGGAGCCATGGAAGAGGTGACTGTCCTGGATTCAACGGCATTGCTCCGAGGTGTTCATGTTGGAGGTGGTTGTCTGGCAGGTGTACTTCATGTTGGACATGGGCCAGAAAAGCTGAGGTAGAGTTAGTGCTCCACATTAAACTGGGGCGAGAGCAGACTTGTGGGTGATGCCTTGAGTTAGGGGGTTAGGGCACAGATCAGTGGGGGTAGTGGGGTGAGGGAAGACTTTTGGGTGCTGCATTGCATTATGGGCTTGGGTCACAGATCAGTTGGGGTACTGGGATGAGGGCAGACTTGTGGGTGCTGCCTTGAGTTAGGGGGTTGGGGCACAGATCAGTGGGGGTATTGGGATGAGGGCGGACTTGTGGCTGCTGTGTTCAGTTTGGGGGCTGAAGTGCAGTTTAGTGGAGGTACGTGGGTGCAGTCTTGAGTAAGGGGCTGGGTGCAGTGTAGTGGGGGTGCTGTGAAGAGGACTTGTCGGTTGAAGGAGTGGAGTGGGAGTAATGATGATTGCTGGTAAGTAATTCTTGATTACATTTTTCCATTGGTCCACTGCAAAGGTTGTTCGACACTGCTTTTTTCTGTTTGTGATGTTGGCATGTGTTGGTCATTCTGGGCTCTACTCATCATTCTTTGCGCTGCATGATTCTACGTGCCTTGAATTCCAAGAATCAGCCTGGGCTCTATTCGTTTTTTGTCCCTGCACTGTTCTTTCTTGCGATAACTACATTTCCGTGGATTTAGCACTTTTTTGGTAAATTACACCATAATATAATGCAAATGAATTGAATTAAAATATTAACAAAAAATATAATATAACATTATGTGCTGAAATAATAAATGGAAAAGTGATTTATAGTTAGCTGCTCGATTTGATTTGGGAAAAAAGAATAGTTTTTAAATCCATGTTAAATTAATGGAGTGTAGGAGCAAGACACACATGTACTGGAAACGTTTTGGGGATTTTATATTTATTTATTTATTTTATTTATTTTTTTACATTTGTATGGCGCACAAACAGCCCTAGGGCATCGAGGCGCTGTTACTTGTGGGGAACTTAGTTACATGGGGAGAGTACAGGTTAGATATCCATTTACCGATTATACATTTATATATTCATAAGTTATGATTTCCTCCATAAAAGAAATATCTAAACTCAATTAATATTTACTTTGCATGTCCTGACAGCCACCAGAAGGCACATAGATTACAAGAAAATAAGAAGGATGCTGCAGTCGAATGCCCTTAAACGTAATGACACGGGGCGTAGTCAGGGACCGTTCCATGTGGATGTGAGCGGTGTGTGCAACATCTCTCGTACCGGCCAAAATCCTTTAAAAAATCCTAATGGACAGGACCCAATGGTGAAGGCTTGCAGCGGAGGGGCTGTTGACTCAGGAGACTTAGGGCCTGAGTCCGAGATTGGAGGTAGCCATGGCGCTATTAGCACCATGGCTGCCTCCAATACCGGGTCCGTGTCCGGTCTGGTTGTATGGGGACTTACTGGGACATTCCGACCTGTGCGGACCCGGTAAGTCTCCATTCGACCAACCATTCCCCATTCCCACTTGAGCCCCCATAGAGCTCAATGGGTAGGGGGAAGGCGCTAATTAAGGGCCTGCTAATAGCAGGCCTGTTATTAGTGCTCTGGTCCCTTAGCGGGACCCGTAAAGAACGTGTGGTCAGACCACACGTCCTTTGCGGCTCCCGATAAGGGACCTCGGAATTGGGCGGTAAGGGTTTAATGGCACTGGTCTCCTTACCGGTGACCGTTATCCCTTACCGCCCATGAATTCCTTTCTCCAGCGATGGTGACAGATTTAATCTTCTGAGCCTTTGCGGGCAGCTTGGAGCACTCTTGTTGATTGGGTAGAGCATTGCAGTGGGCTGAAGGCTAGCGCGGTCCCCTTCGACTGCAGTGAACTACTCAGATGAAGTTTGCTGGGGCTACAATTGTATTGAGACTCCGGGGTCGTGGAACTCAGATAGGTCAATTTCTCTGGACATTTTAATCCAGTTAGTGAATCCCAGATGGGGGCACATGACAGATTGTGCTTCCCAGCTTTTCCACTGTGCCTGGTCACTGCCCCAATCCACTTGTGTCCTGATAATGTCACTTCCCATTTTTCCTACCTGTGACTGAGCTGTGTATTTTGACCACTGTGCCTGGTCAACTTGACAGATTGTGCTTCCCAGCTTGCAGGAGATTTTGGAACAAAGGCAGTTCTATATAGGCACACTTTCATGCAACTCTGGTATATAGGCTGCATGGTTGCCCCTCCTCCAGTTGACTTCACCAGGGTCATGCAGAGGCTCTTGAAGAACAGTGCCCCACCATTGGAAAGGTCCAACAGAAAATGAAGCAGTTTGTTGGAGCCAGGAGCAAACCAAGCAGGGAAGCATGTAGTGGTATGACACCAGAGACCACACGGACCAATGAGGGGTAACTATAAAAATCCTACTAGAAGCTATTAAGGACTCCAAAGTGTCTTTGGAAAGTAAACTCCAGGAGGATACAGTGGATGTTTACCTTGTGAGGGCAGATCTGCAGAAGATTAATGAGAGGGTGATGGCTGCTGAACAACGGGTCAGTGACATTGAAGACTATGACAATGCACCAAAATGATTGGATGGCCTAGTAACAGTGAAGAGAACCCTGGAATGGAGGGTGGGGGATGCAGAAAGAACATCTGAGAGATGTCACATACGAATTGCTGGTTTATCTGAAGGTGAACAAGATTAATGTACAGAATTGGTTTTGTAACTGTCGTTCCTAGTGTTTGAAAACTGAAGGTATTCTCCCGAGTAGACCTCGAGAATCCCTAATTCAGATGCCCAGGGAAGGGCTGGTGCTCTCAGATCCCAACCATCACGGCAGACGAGTGAGGGAAGATCAACTGGGTAGGGGAGCCCAGAGTTATTCTTGGTGGAATACCCCAGGTGAGATGCAGTATTATACCAGGAACGAATCTGAGCAGGACGAAGTCCCTGAGGCCTTTGAAGGTTGTTCCACATCTACCTCCCTTCCACCCAAAGAATCTCCATTAACTATATCCAATGACCCCTCCACATCTGGTACATCCCCTAGAAGCCCAAACTCTGTTACATTTGCCAACCACATCTCCCAGAATCACTGTTTTCCTGTTTCCTACCCAAATACTCCAAGTCATTCTTCCCCATGTACCTCTGATTAATATTTCCCGAACTCCCAGGCTACTTGGGCAAAACACTACCATTCCCACACTCCACCATGTTCATGTTCCTGGTCATTCCTGTTTGTTTCACAAACCTTACAAATATTGCCCTTCTATGTTTACCTTCCTCCCTAGTACGAGGGCTAAAACTTCATATAACACCTATTCCCCATCCGACCACGTCGGATACCTGGAATCTTTACCACAACCCTTTTCCAACAGGAACACTTTCTCATACCGTGACAGACAACAGACTAAATGAAGCCATTTACCTGACATGTCCCAAAGCAAGGGTCAGGCAGAGTCAGGCAATTGACGATAAGTACATATACCGACGGCCATTTCTCTTCCACATAGGGATAAAAGGTGAAGCATGACAGCACACAACACACAAGGCCAACGGCAAGAGGAAGCAGCTATTCCAGGACGGCTGTTCAAATGTAGAAGAAGGGCGCCAAAGGCTGGAAGAGGACAGGGAGGGAAGTTCCCTTGCTCCTTTCAACCTGAAGAAGGGCGCCAAAAACTGAAAGAGAACAGGGAGGGAAGTGCCCCTTGCCCTTTTCAACCCAGACCCACAAAACTTCCAAAAGAGGAAACATAAGACCAGAATTTACAGCTGGTGGGTGGAGCAACAGATGTCAATGTTGCATGGGGGCCTCCCACATTGATAGCACAGGTGGGGAGGCAATCTGGCTACTATGGTACCATCCTTGACTCCTGAAACAAGACAAGCCAATGGGTGCAGCACAGCTGGTGAGCCAGAGAAAGCTGATAACAAACCGAACTGTGGTGAGTCCAAGGTTGTAATCGGCAACATTGTATGAATGCAAGGAACTTGGACGGAGAACTTGTGTGTGTTTGAACTTTTGGGAAAGTCCAGAGAAGGGTCAGCTGCAGAGTGGTCAGGCACCGCAGGAATGCTCATTTGAAGGACTCTGTCTGGCCCCTTTTTATATTGAAACTACAATCAAGGAGAGAGTAGGAGCTCTCTCCCCAGCACCCTCGAATCTCTGTCGATGTGCCATAACCCTTCCATGCTCCCCAGCACCAGTGGATCGCCATCAACATGCCGCGACCACTCCATGCTGCAGGAGCAGCTGTGTTATCGAGCACACCGGGTGCACCCGCCACTCCAAGGTGAGCATGCCGTAACAGCATGCAGCTGCTTTTTTAATGCAATCCATGAAATCCACTTACGAGAGGCTGATGCTGCCTGCCTTTAAGAGGGCTGCCCACCTTACAACAAAGGGCAGCATTGCGTTGCTAAGCAACGTGGCACATATTTGAATTCTGCCTTTTCCACTGGCAGGCGGAAGCAGGCCCGTGTGCAAAGGCCCGCTGTGAAAAGGCCATGTTTGCGCCTGTGGCACTAGTACTCCTCCCAGATCGAGGAGAGAGCAGGAGCTCTCTCCCCAGCACCCCCAGATCTCCGTTGATGTGCCGGAACCATTCAATGCTGCAGGAGCAACTGTGCTCCCTAGCACCCGCGGATTGCCATCAATGTGCCACAACCACTCCATGCTGCAGGAGCAGCTGTGTTATCGAGCACACCACGTGCACCCACCACTCCAAGCTGAGCTTGTTGTAACAGCAAGCAGCTGCTTTTTTGATTCAATCCACAAAATCCCTTTACGAGAGGCTGATGCTGCATGCCTCTAAGATAGCAGCCCGCCTTACACCAAAGGTCAGCGTAGTGTTGCTAGGCAATGTGGCACATATTTGAATTCTGCCTTTCCCGCCGGCAGGCGGAAGCCAGGCAGTGTGCGAAGCCCGCTATGAAAAGGCCCTGTATGTGCCTGTCGCGCACTGGAGTGCGCTGTGCTGTTACTCTGGAGTCAAGTCTCACAGGTAGACCTACATCCCTTGCTCTTTATGCATCGTCCAACCAGCAACCCTTAAGAGACCACCACCACTAAGGTTCTGTTTATAAGCGGTGTGCTCCCACGCCATGCCAACACAGCTTACCTTGCACCCCTCTGGTGAAAAGTTTGCCCAATATCTGCACGTGTTCATTGTAACAGACCACTTGGGCCAAGACTACTATCTACTGCTCCTAACCCACCGTGCCCCGATTTTCTGCACCGATTCTCTGGCCTTCTGCACTGTGTATACTTATGTTCACCTGTGTATGAACTGTGCATTTGGCCTATTGTGCCTGGATACTGCCCCAATCCACTTGTGTCCTGAATATTTCACTTCACATTTTGCCTACCTGTCTCTGAGCTGTGTATTTGACCACTGTGCCTGGTCACTGCCCCAATCCACTTGTGTCCTGAATATTTCACTTTGCATTTTGCCTACCTGTCTCTGAGCTGTGTATTTGACCACTGTGCCTGGTCACTGCCCCAATCCACTTGTGTCCTGAATATTTCACTTTGCATTTTGCATACCTGTGTCTGAGCTGTGTATGTTGACCACTGTGCCTGGTCACTGTCCCAATCCACTTGTGTCCTGAATATTTCACATCACATTTTGCCTACCTGTGTAAGAGCTGTGTATTTTGACCACTGTGCCTGGTCACTGCCCCAATCCACTTCTGTCCTTAACATTTCACTTGGGATTTTGCCTATCTGTGTCTGAGCTGTGCATTTTGACCACTGTGCCTGGTCACTGCCCCAATCCACTTCTGCCCTATTTACCTCAAATTGAATTTTGCCCATGTGTGTCTGAACCTGCATCTTGCCTATTCTGCCTGGATACTGCCCTAATCCACTTGTGACCTGAATATTTCATATTGCATTTTGCCTACCTGTGTCTGAACTATGCATTTTGCCTTTTGTGCCTGGATACTGCCCAATCCACTTGTGCCTGAATATTTCATAATGCTTTTTTTGCTCACCTGTGTCTGAATTGTGCTTTGTGCTTCCTGAAGTCACCTTTGAGTCCTGCTGAGTGGTCGTATCATGATCCATTCTATGACTAAAGTCATCACCTACACCCTCTTTATCTTAGCTTCCTTTCCTCTGCCAACCTCCAAGGTATTCACTTGTATCATGCCATACCTTGCGCTGGAAGCCAATACTACCATGGGTCACACGATCCCCAACTCCTAACTTACAAGTAAAATGTTACCCTCATCCAACCTAATTAAGCCAACTTACTTCCTGCCGCCTCTTGTTCTGAGACAAAAGGAATCACGTTCTATTAGTGACGAGACAAACATCAGAGTTAACACCCACCCAATGCATCTCACGCATCGCTAGTATGCCTAAGCCAAACCAGCCCTGCAACACTAGATGGGGAATATACAGGCTAGGATCCAGACACACCAATCATTCTTCAACCTCCTTACGAGGGAGCACCCAAACAATTTCCAGGCCACACTCACTTAACCCTCTCAACTCCAAGCCTATACCAAGTTCGGAGTGTGCCACCTCTTGTACCCGTTTCACAGGCTCTACCAAGAATACAATTAAGGAAAATCACAAAATTAACAGAGCCCTTATCAAGGCCATATCCCTTGTGACACATGCTATGGAAATCGTTGATATGATTACATCCAACCAGCTAGACTTCCTAGCTGTCTCAGAGACCTGGCGCCACAAAGCAGCCGGACCTGCCATCTCCTTAGCTGTCCCAGTAAACTTCACCATTATTAGATGAGATAGAGAAATATCTAAAGGAGGTGGCTTAGTATTCATTTGCAAATCTAATCTAGCCATAAGTGAGATAGTACCAAGCTAATTTCCTTTGCATCTGGTCTACAGACCACCTGGCCTACTAGGAACATTTGAAGAAGACATGATGTCCCTCCTGAATACCATCAGTAAACCAGGGTCCCAAATGATCATACTGGGTGACTTTAACCTGGGCCTAAACAACCCCAAGGATGCCAATGCTAGCATCCTAGTAAATTCTATTGCTGAAGCAGGCCTCACTATTAGGAATAATGGACCGACCCATATTAAATGTTGCACATTTGATCGGTTCGCAGATATCAACTGCATTTCCTGCATAACCGCCACTGAACCCTGTGTATGGACAGACTATTACCTGATCTCCTCCACAATTCAAGACAGCCACAAACTAACTCAGCTAAGCCCATGGCCCCACCAGCCCTAACTAGATGTAAAGAGAACATAACATTTGCTAACCTCTTACCTTTGAGCCAACCTATAACTACTCCTATTGACCTACCTGCCAACCCAACAGACCTGGGGCCTCATTACGACCCCGACGCTAAACCATGGTGCTATTAGCACCATGGTCCATGCCGGGGTCTGCCATGGTGAATGGCGGAATTACTGCCCCATTCCAAGGTTGGCGGGGTGGTAATTCACCATTTACCATGGCCCCTTCCCCATTCCCATTTTTGGCCCATAGGGCTCAATGGGAATGGGGAAGGCGCTAATTACGGCACCGTAAATTATGGTGCCGTAATTAGCTCCTAGGTCCCTTTGCGGGTTGGTTTTTTAACGCCTGCTAAAAGCAGGCGTTAAAGTGCAACCCGCAAAGGGACCTCGTATTCAGTCGTTAAGGGTTTAACGGCGCCAACACCTTTTAAGGCACCGTTAACCCCTTAACACCTGGGTTGTAATGAGGCCCCTGGTTTACTTATATAACACAATACAATCAATTCAACTATCAACGTCATTCGCAGTAAAGAAAAAACAGTAGCGCATCTAAACTCTTGGTTTACCCCTAGTCTAAAGCCCTTCGCAAAGAGAAAAGACAGGCTGAAACTAGCTGGAAAAATAACACGTCTGAACAGAACAAAAACCTTCTCACTGCACTTGTAGATAAATACTAAAAAGAAATTATTTAAACCAAAAAAGAGACATTCAATGAAAGAATCAAAAAAGCCAACTCGAGTACCAGGGAAATCTTCTCCATACCAAGAGAATTTGAATCCCTGGTCGCTCCCAAAGACTTGTGCATTAAAAACAAAATTTGGTGTACCGATATCCAAAATGCGCTCTGCAACAAAATGTCCATGCTCCAATATAAAATTATAGCCAAACACTACTCTACACGGATTGCTCTAGCAAGACAAGAAGTCTGCTGGCAAGACATCAACAACAAACATATCAAACCTTGTGACCAATTCAAATTTAAGTCCATCTCAACAAATGAGGCTGACAACATCATCACATCAATTAAGCCCTCTCAGTGCCTTGGGGACACTTGTCCTCAACCTATCATTAAAGATGCCATCAGAGGCTTAGCTCCTTTCATCAGCACCTTCATCAACTCCTCCATCAAATCCTGCTCAGTTCCCACCAACCTTAAGGACGCTTGGGTACTACCCTTATTAAAAAAAAAAACTAATCTGGGTCCTAGCATCCCCACCAACTATAGGCCAGTCACCACAGTAACGTTTCTCCTTAAAATCTTGGACAGAGCTGCCTATCTCCAGATTCAATCCTATCTGGAGATCAACAACTTATTAGGTACCCACCAATCTGGCTTCAGACCAAGAGACAGGACCGAGACGGCCCTTCTTGACCTGAAGAACCAACTGGACAATCGGAAAGACAAAGGAGAAGCTTCCATTCTTATCCACCACATTCGACTTGGTTGACCCCATGCTGTGCAACCACCTAAAATTAATTGCCCACTTCTCCAAGGATGCCACTACTTGGATAAATTCCTTCTTAGGTAAGAGATCCACAAGAGTGTTCTCACCTTCCTCAGCAGCTGATACTGCACCCATCACATGCTGTGTACCACAGGGTTCCCGCGGCTCCCCTAATGTGTATAATATATTTAATAATCCCCTATTTGACATACTTGATAATCTGGGTGTCTCATACACTAATTATGTTGTTGACACCCAGATCCACATCCCTGTTCAATCTACCCAAGTATACAAACCTGGAAGGCCACCCACGGAATGTGTCTCAATGATGAAAAGACTGAGCTCTTAATCATTGGCTCTACCAATAGACTGAATAAAATGTCTCCTCGATATAACACTATCACTACTGATGGAATCAAGATCAAAGTCACTAAGGAAGTAAAAACCTTAGTTTTTTACTTGGATTTTGCACTCAACCTTAATAAACAAGTAAATGCCACAGCCTCTGCAGCTAGCTATGCTTGTAAATTGATCTACGCATGCAAACCATTCTTAACTACTGAAAGTTGCACTACAATTGCACGTGCACTAATACTAACCAAGCTGGACTACTGTAATGCACTATATTCGGGTAACAGCAAACACAACATCAACAAACTCCACACACTCCAAAAAAATGCCTTAAAATCTGCCCTAAGCATTACAAAATCACAGCACATCTCCCAGGAGAGATGCTCAATAAATTGGCATGCCATAAATGACAGAATTAAGTTCAAATCACTAAACCTTACCTATAAATGCCTCACCAATAAGGCACCCATATATTTTGACGAATATATTCAGTAAATACACATCAGAATGACCCATCAGAAAGGTGCAATCCACCAGCTTCAGAGTCCCCAATTTTAAACTAAAATAACAGGAGGCTTTAGTTTTCCAGTCAGGGCGGCTCAAGTCTGGAACTCTATACCAGACACCTTCTTTCCACTCTTTCAAGACGAATGTGAAGTGTTGGCTGCACTCTTGTGATCAGTGATGGTCTTCGATAGATGAACCCAAGATGTCCCAGAGCACCTTCACACGATGATGCATAATATAATCTATGTATATATTCTGCAAACATTTTAATACTGTATATATTCTGTAAATAATTAATTTAAGTATGTAATGTCTCCTTTTATGCATATGTTCTCATTCTCTGCTGACTCCCCCACCTGTAATTTGAAACCTGTAAAGCGCCCAGATGCCCGAGGGCCCGGTGCGCTCTATAAATAAATAAACAATACCATACAATACAAGTACCAGAAGGCCCTAGGATGGTGTGAGATGTCAGAGTGGTCCTAAAAGGGTTGAAGTATTCTCTCAACACGGTTTGTTGAAGTAAAGAATTGTATTTACGTATAAAGATTAGCCCACCACCCGCTTAAACATCACAAGTGCAACTGAACATATGTGCATCTTTCCAAGAGTATTCTGTGTTCCATGTCCTACACTCCACCTAAGCATCTTTCCACTTCCATTCCATGTTCCATATTCCAGTCTCTCTTCACATATTGCAGAGATGAAATATGGAACACAGATGTGGATGAATGGAGGATGAAATGCTGCACAATGAAATACTACAAGGGTCATGTCAAATCTGTCCCTGACCCATTGCCAAGAGAAAGTTAGGGGAAGGGAAACCACGCTTTCTGATTAGATGAGCAAATCATGAACTGTGTTAGGAAATCATGAACTGTATTAAAGATGGATATTTGAACCCGACGGAGGGATGCCAAGGGGAAAGCTAAGAGGAATGAATCCCATATTGTGTTTAAACTGAAGTGAATTGTGTATTTGGCAAAAGTGAACCCGGCTGAGGGATGCCTGCAAATCGGGGTGAATAGGAATACACCTGCAAACGTTGTGTTGACAACAGCGAAGCTGGCTGAGGGTTGTCCTCAGTAAATATTTGTTTAAAAAGACATTGAGACTTTTGAATGCTATGTTGGGAAAAGCTAAAAGATGTAAATCCTGCATCGTGAAAAGGAAACTGAACTCAGAAATTTGTATTTGGGTATTTATATAGCACTCTTTCCCCACTTGTGTGGCCTCAATGTGCATTTTTCTCGGTTGGAACGCCCTTGGTGACCGTACTCGATGTGGTGAGAAATTCGAGAGAGTTTAGCTTAGGAAATGCATGTGTGCATGTTGCCGTTCTAAGATGTGGGTGGCTAGCAAGGCTCGACTAAGCAGCCCCAAGAGAGATCAGACACATGGGTGAGTGCTGTTGAGAGTTTGAGATAGATTGTTATTGTTGAGAGAGTCTATGTGAGCGGAGCTACATCAGGTTCCATTTGGGTGGTATTCGCTGTGTTCTAGTGGCAGAGGTGTTGACGTACGTCTGGTGTTTCAGTCTGGACGGCTATGTGTGATGCTACACCAGATGTGGATTGCCATAGCCATATTCAATCGTGCATGGATGTTTAGCCGTGCCTGCGGCCTGTGTCCACACTAGTGGTGTGAGATATACATACCGTAAGCTGCGAAATCGTTCGGCTGGGACGATATTTGTCCAGGTCTAGAATTGAAAGTCCTATTCCAAAGGGCCTAGGTTTCACAATGTAGTAGGTATCAGCATATATTAGACAACGATGATGGCTACACCTAGATTTGAGAATCCTGTATAGTGGGAGAGAGGCCTAGGTTTCACAGTACAGTAGGTTTCAGCATATAGTAAACAAATATGGACGTTACACCTAGATTTGAGAATCCTGTTAAGTGGGAGAGAGGCCTCGTTATTACAGCGTAGTAGGGTTCATCCTGTAGTAATCAAATATGGAGGCTACACCTATATTTGAGAATCCTGTATAGTGGGAGAGAGGCCTAAGTTCAAATGCAGTAGGCTTCATAATATTATAAACAGAAAAGGAGGCTACACCTAAATGTGAGAATCCTAGGCTTCACAGGCCTTAAGTTTCAGTATATAGTACAGTAGGTTTCCGTAATGTAACAGTCATTGATGGTTTGTTATGCCTAGATTTGGGAGTACATTTGTAGTTTTGTAGTGGGAGATTGCTAGTATTGAGAATTCCCTGAGTGAGCGATGCAGGTTAACAATCACAGTGATTCCTTAGTGATTGGTGTCTGCTACCCTGGGCAACTTATCACATTGTTCGAATTCTCTCATGTGGACCGACGGATGGGGGCACAGTGAGAATGTTGCGGGAGTGCCACAGCAAAAGCTGCTGGCTTACCTGAAGTGCTTGTTGGGTGGGAGTGTTGTTGTGGTTGGTTTGATAGTGTTTCAGGTGTGCCACAACTAAAGTTGCTGGCTTACCTGGAGTACTTGTCGGCTGGCAGTGTTGCTGACCAATTGGTGGTGGTGTGTCAGGTGAAACTGCTGCGAGAGCTGCCATCCCCTGTGTTTTGATTGATGCAGGGGAGTTTATTAGAGGTGTATTATCGGGGTGCAATGAATTAGGAGAGTATTGGGAAAAGCCATGTTTTAAGGCCCTTCCTGAATTTCAGGTGGTTTTCAGTGTTGCTAATGTGTAGCGGAAGGAAATTCCAGATTATTGGTGCTTGGACTGAGAAGGAGGAACTGCCAAGCCTTGTGGAGATGTGGGGTGGGATCACTAGGTGAAATGCTGTGTGAGATCTGAGGTTCCTGGAAGGTTGCTAGGGGTTAATTTTGTCTCTGAAGAATTCCTGGCCGCTGTTGTGCACTGCGCGGTGGGTTATACACATGGCTTTAAAGGTGGTGTGTCGAGCAATAGGAAGACAGTGGAGGACTCTCAGGCTAGGACTGATGTGTTCGCTGGCAGGCAGATAAATGAGCTGGCATGCTGCCAGTGTACTCTGATACTCCCGACCGGCCCATAGAGTTGGAGTTTGCTCAGAAGTACTTTAAGACAAGATAACAGCATCCGTGAGATGGATGGGGTTTCAGATTTATTACTCCAACACCAATCAGTAAGGACAACTCAAACGGTTTGGCAAAGGGAGTCTCTTTAATGACAAGTACAAAAACAGGAAGTTATGGATGCCAGCAGTGATGCGATCTTCCTTCTCGCTCCAACTCCAACGAACTTCGTACAAGTTGTAACATTCATACTCAAAACTCGTCATAATTGATGTTTAACGCTCAAAAGTTGACGTGCAATTTTATTGGTTAGGAAAAGTTAACTTTACTATCGGTACTATATCTGTATATGGTAACAGAGTGAGGGGATTGGGTAAACACTGCCAGGTGGGCATCTAAGCCTTTCCTTCAAAAATTACTCCTGCAGACGTCACTAAAAGTACAATGTCCGATTGGTTCGACTAACTATAGGACCCTAGATTATTTGGTCCATTGTGATTGGGTTGGCACCAACCACATGCATACTTTTCTACTTTGCTTAGCAGTACCCAGAATGGTCGGCCAGGTGCGAGGTGCCCCTTAATTACCCGCCCATCCCCAGTCCTTGCTACAATCAATCATAACTTTAGTAGCCATGTGTCAATTAGTTCTCCGCGGTTGGCCTCGAGACTGCATCTTCTGTTTGGAACAGGTTCTGATATCTTCACCTGGCCTGGTGCCATGTGTAGGTGTGAACCCTCGTTTCTTCTTGCTCGGTTTGTCACGTAATTCAGGCACCGTGAATTTGCCTTTTTTCCATCAATTTGTGATTTGATTTTCGTTTCACTCTCCACCTGCCGCCCCCTTCTTACCTCGACCTTTCAGAGGCAGGATATTCTGTTCTTAGTTTCAATTAGATGTAGCTACTGTTCGTTTCTTCTATTGGTATGACCTTGGCTCTCCTGGCATGAGTTGCCTCTGCTGAGTTTTGTTTCAGCCGTCTCGTCTCGTTTTTGTTAAATATGAAGCTTTCTCCTGTGGCCTTTAGTAACCTGGGTTGATTTTGCTTCTTGTGTAAAGTATAAATAAATGTATAATAAAGTGCTCGTTTGTAGTAGATTAGGTGTTGTGGGCGCTTGCCGGACTATTCTTCTACTAAGCATAGCAAGCGGCACTGTTTTCTTAGCTTTCTTGTGGTTCCAAGCATATTTACAGCTGTAAACTGGTTGAATATCTTCATCTTTTTTTTTCTTCTTTGTTTAGTTGATAAAATCAACCGTTCCAATGTACAAAAGTGTTACAATTCAGTTCAAAGTAAAAAACTTCAATCAACAATAAATTAAAGACAGAATTAAAACATCCTTTAACAGATGTGGAATCTAATTGAAATCTTAAAAGGAAAATTAAAGAAAAGGAATAACTTAGCATCTCAACGTGAGAAATTGATTCAACAAATTACATAGTTGACAAAGATTTGCATAGTTTAACAGTGTACAAAAACGTGAAAGAATGGATGTATTTTAATCAAAATTAAAATAATAACAATTGGTTGCACTTGTACAAAGTATTTGGTACTTTCTGACATCGGTTGACAAGATGGAGTATTTTGAGCAAGCTATGTTTAAGGGAATATCGTATCCAGAAAATGAACAGTTGCGACTTTTACGGCCAACCTAGGTGAAGAAAAAAATGGTGGCTAAATGTCCGACTGAGAGCGCGGGTTTAAATCATCAAAAGAAATTCCAAAATGAGCTTTGCATAGTCAGTCTAGATGAGGACAATAGACCAGACAGTGCTGCAAAGTTTCTCTTCGGTTAGGAGTCTTACAGAAGCGACAGATATTTGAGTCCTTTGCAATTAGATTCCTCCTGGCCATAACATCTAAGGTTGGCCATAGATTTAATCGAAAACAGAGAAGCTTATTGGGTAAGATGGATGAGGGAAATTTAACCAAATAATCCGCCGTGATTCTGTAAGTCTTATGACCAAATAACTTGCGATCAAAATCTTTATACCTTAAACAGTTAGATTGATTAATACAGCAATCATACTGATGGATCTTGATTTTGGCACGAGTTTGATTGGTTATTAGTAAATCAAGGTCTATTGAGGCATCCGCCATGGCATTTAGTGTAAAGTTACACCAACTTTTTGAGAACATAGACTGTCGGGACAATAAGTGGATGGCCACCTTGCCCAGAATGTTCGGTTGGGTTAAGGATAACATACATTTTCGAAAAAGAGCACAACATTTCCAGATGACATGTGAATGCATTGAAAGAGAGCCTAACTCATAACGAATTAAAGGAAGAGGAGTGCAATTCGGAAGATGCAAAACTTGTTTCCAGAATAGAGCTTCCAATCTATCCCACCATAACGCATTTCTGGGAAGCGTTGATTCTGAACCATAGGTCAGAATCGGAATGACTTTTTGATGGAAGAAAGATAAAACATGCTTTAAGGTGAACTTGCCAAATTTCCCCATGAGGATTTTAGCTTGGGAAATTAGGGAGCGAGGTTTACCTCGCAGGTTTGGTTCATAGTAAGGATTTGGTGAGGAGGCTGAGAATATTAAGCATAGATACTTGTATTGCACAACTTTATCAAGAGTAACTTTATGTAATTTCCAATTATATGATTTGATCCTTGCACTAGTGTTCCATTTGGAAATCAGTGTTTGAGTTTTGCTTATGTTTATGATGAGATGATTCTCGTTCACATATGTTTCTAAGCCATTTAATAGATGCTGCAGGCCTATCGTGGTTTTGGAGATAAGCACGAGATCATCGGCATAAAACAGATATGCAATTTTATGGAAACCCAAGGATGGTGCATCGCTCTGTATGATGCTTAGGACCACTCCTAAATCATACATAAATAAATTGAAAATTGTCGATGCAAGAATGCACCCCTGTTTTAACCCTCTAAACTTGTTGAATTTTGCAGTGTGTTGGTATGTAACAGAACAATTAGAGCCACTAGAGATGGAGGGCATTTGTATTTAAGCAATTTGTTGTACAGTAATTGCCGGTCAATTGAATCAAAAGTGACTCTAAAATCCACAATAGGTAGGTACAGATTCTGTTTTCTGGCTACGTAATCAGCCTGAAGTATATGCAAGGAAATGATGTTTAGTATAGTGCCCAGGCCAGCAACAAAGCCTGCTTGAAAGGGATCGCTACGTTGGGTTTGCGTAATCTATCGATTCAACTCCCTTAAGATTAGGCGAGAAAATATTTTCGGTGATTATATACTCGTAATAAAAAATATATATATATTTTTGCCGGTGCATCCAATAGCGCAATTGGTCTGTAACTCGAGGGCTCTTTCCTGTCTCCTTTTTTGTAAATGGGGACTATGATCGAATGAGTCCATGTAGGCAGCGGGATTTGAGTTTTGTTGATAATGGAAAACATTTTAAGCAAGATTTCTGACCAAATTGCGGGATTAGCTTTTAACATTCTATTGGATAAGCCATCCGGGCTGCACGCCCCCGACTTGCTGGCTTTGTTGAGAAATAGGGAGATATCGTCTATGTCAAAATGTAAATAGAAAATTGCATGATGGTTTGACAGCATCTAGAGATGTGTTCCCATCAGGGACCTTATAGAGGTTGGAAAAATGTGTAATCCAAGCAGATTCCGATACTTCATTTGCTTGGGAAGACTTGACCGTGGCATGGTTAAGCAGAGACCAAATTCTTGCTACATTTTTAGTATGCACAGCGCTTAGCAAGAGCTGGCCATCAGCTTGATAAAGTTTAGCACATTTAAATTTAAGCCAGTCTTTGTATTTATTTCGAATGTTAGTTAATACATTGAACCGAGTCTCAATGGGGAGATTCATTACTTCGCGTTTTTGCTTTCTGTACCTTTTTCGAGTATTTAATTCTACTTCAAATACATGCAATTTTAGAGCATCCATGCCATTTTTCCGAGAGAAGGGAGCTGAAGAGGGTTGAAAGGCATGCATCACATCAGAATATACGATGTTGTTAGATCCATCGTTTGAGCATATTTTGACAGATTCCCTGTTCATACAAGAATGAAAGTTACTCAACGAATTCTCGGACCATCATAGTCTGTTACCTGCATTATTTAGGGTGAGAGGTCCTTGGGGGTGTTTGTCTCTTGGTACAAGTGGGCGATTAAGAAGTGACCATTTTGCAGTTAATTGTTTGTGATCACTCATAATGGAACTTATAATCCTAAATTCAACGAAGTCTGGAAAGAAATTGGCTTTGGTATAAACATAATAAATGATGGACGAGGAGGAACCTCACTGCCAAGATGGACCGGCGGGGATGTCGGATAGGAAAGCACCATTAAGTCTATGCAAATGATAATGTTTCACGAATTGGAGCCATTTATTCAGTCTACTTGAGCTGTTTTTAGGACTGTTAGAAATGCAGTCCAGGTTTATATCACCTGCAATCAAGAATTTTTCCACATCGGTGTCCATGGTAATTAAATTGAGTGCTTCACCTAGATCTTTTAGGAAACAATCATCCGTGATCCCCACCGAATTCCAGTATACATTTATGATGGCATATATGCTGGTACTTATTTGTAGATAAACCATTTGGATAAATAAGTTTGGAGAATCCCATGGTGTAAGAGAGATGTTGGGATCTGCTCGTATTGCTATAAGTAAGCCAGCTGAGGCTCTCCCATGTTGACTTGTTTTAGCAGGAATGATGTGTACGTCATGATCATCCCAGATTGAACAGGACGTAAGCCAAGTCTCTTGAAACATTACTAGATGGAATTTGTCTAAACCACTGATGTTGTTGTTTAATAAATGTGTGTGTCCTCTCGAATTCCAGCTAAGTAAAGCAAAATCTATAGAGGAAGCAAGTGAGACTAGTTACTGTCGATTATATTGTTGATCTGGGAAACAGGAGCCTTTCTCACTCTGAGACAGATTTTTGTACATGTTTGAATGGATCGGTTTGTATATTGTGTGATGCATCACAGGCTCATTCTTCGAGTCCGCATCCACTATTAGTTTGAAGCCCAAATCAAAGAGCTGTCTTTTAGCCAACCAAATAGTGTTCTGAATGACTCTGGATTTCATCCAGATTCTGACTGTGTGAGCAGTTGGTTGATTACAAAATTCCACTAGTTTTATGTCCTCAGAATTGATGTCTTCCAGTTGTGGTACATCAGAAAATATGGACAGTATTGACCTACGGTTCAGTGCATATTGTGTACTTGGAAATGGACGACATGACAAAATCAAAGCATAATTGGCCAAACGTTTTTGATTTACAAATTTGGGCACTTTGGTTTTGTCAATAAATGTAGAAGCTGGAGTAATGCTAGACACTTGTTTAGGGACCTTGTGCAGATCGACTTGTAGCCGCTCTAGAATTTTAGGAGCAAGTTCAGCCAATGACGTACATTTCTTTTCTCTTGGAGATTTTTGATTCAGATGATGATGGCAAGCTTCATTACTTTGAATCACTATTGCAGGGGAAGAATGTTGTGCAATAGGCAAAGTGGAAATTGGAACCTGTACAACTTGTTTTTGTGGCACCTGGGTGAGAGCTGCTTTGGGGGCAATAGCCTCCCGGACTGGTTTGGGATTTGGCTCAATTGGACGCTGACCAACCATATAAGCATCTACGGCCCATCTAATTTCTAGTCAGTGAAAATCTGTGATCAGACGTGCCGAAGCGTAACTTGCATGTTTGTCATCACTTCTCATTGCACTGATTGCTTCAGAAGAGGGTAAAGTAAGAGAGCTAGAACCCTCCGCTTCTTCAATCAGTGCATCCAGAGGGGCATAGGGTGGAATGAATTTTGCGCCGGTCTGAGTGTTTGAGACAGAACAGACCTTGGCTAATTGAAGATATTTTTTTGTCACAGCAGAGGAGGCAATTTGTGCACTCTTCAAAGAAGGTTTAAGAAATTTCCCAAAAATTATTTTTTTGGAAGAGTGAACCTTCTTTGGCATTTGCAAGTTCTTTTGCTTGTTGCTTGGATTCTCGACAACACATTGTTTATTACCCTTTCAGGAATTTTTGGTAAATATTGTAAAGGGTGTGTTGGTAGACAATGTTATTGTTTTTCTTGGAGTTTTGATATTATTTTCTTTTGTTGCATCATCGATGGATGAAGCAGACACTGGTTTGATAATGCATGAGATCAACGGTACAGCAAGCGTTAGTGCAGGATTCAAAAAGATAGCGGTCCCACTATCGGTGTCTCTCTGATGGATTGCGATCTAGGTGTTATTGTTGGGGCAGTGGACATTGGTACAGGGACAATAGCAGGTGGATCAGGCATTCTTTGCTGTAACAGGGCACTTGCATCGTTCTGCCATGCTATGATTTTGTCAAGTTGATATGATTGGGCCTGAAATTTATTGTTCAAAGATTCAAACAATTTGAATAATGTTTGCAACACAATATTCATAGAGGTTAGATTTGTATTGATCAGATTCTTATCCATGTCCCCATTCCCTCTACTGCATGGAGCAGCTGGAGAGGAACAATTTACGTCAATGTCTGAAAACATGACCGGTGAGTAAGAAAAGTTTAGTGGTATGCCGTCAAGAAGCAAATGAGGCGAAAAGCCAGACTTGCTCACGTTCAGATCAATTATTGCTACATCCGAGCATGGGCAGAGTTCAGGGCTGCTCTCCACATTTACAGGAGCTGAAACCAGCATGTTGTTCAATAAAATACTATCAGACACTGAAATATGAATATTAGTATCACACTGAGGAGGATTAACAATAGAGTTAGCAGCTGTTTTTTCTGTTGGAAAACTAAAAGCAACATGACCCCGCAACACACTTCCAGTCAATGACATGGGGCAGTGAGCATTAGGATGGGTAGAGCACTTGTGATGCTGAAGATTCGCCGCAGGTGAAGGTTTAGGTGTGTCAAAGGCCATGGATTTAGGAATCTCTTTGTAAAAATGGGGGATATCCGATGCAGACGGCCTCCCAAAACCAGGTCTTCTACCTTGACCCCCATATTCCATTACTGTTGTGGAGCAAAATGCTATAGTTGGTTTTATTCTGGGGCAATTCACATTGTGCTTAAAGATGATTTAAACCCACCTGGAAGTAACGTGGCAGGCATGCCTGCTTTTAGTGAAGGGAGCCTGGATTGCATACTGAGGAGAATTAGGACTTACTTGAGGTTTAGTTAAGGAACAAATGGACGTAGAGCAGGGGGGCTCACTGCTCGCTAGAGAGCTAGACAGCGAGACAGCACCACTCAGCTGAACCACTCCTCTGAACCACTCCTCTGAACGCACATGCGTGATGAAGATAAGGAGGCAGCTGGAGTTGGTAGGAGGGGCCGGCAGCAAAGGGACGGGCTGCAAGGAAAGCAGAAAGAACACCAGTCACTACTTGGCGGCATGCCAAAACTATCTTGTAATGATGCGTCCTAAATCGGCACGCCTACCCAACAAGATCCAAAGTCTACACGTTGAGCCTGGGAGAAGCAGTTCACAGGGCATCAGGTAGCCAAAAAAGCGCCGGAGAGCAGAGCACCACAGCGAGACAGCACCACTCAGCTGAACCACTCCTCTGAACGCGCCACTGAATCTTCATCTTGCTTACAGCTTAAACTTCTTACATGTTGACATCGTTCTTTTACTTTAAGGTCACAATATCCTTATGCATGGTGTTTTGTCTCTTTGAATCATTCTCTGGGTGTCATTTCTTCTATCTGCAAGTCAGTCCAGGCTCTTGTGACGTCACCTTTCATCTTCCATTAAGGCCTTTTTGGTATCTTCAGGGACTCTAATTAGGCGATCTTCATTTCGTTTCATTTGTTCATAGGGTTTTCTTAATGGATACCTTACTGTCCATGGTTTTCTTGGGTATCATTACTTCAATAGGTGATGTTCTTCTAATAGGTACTGGGCAGAATCCTACTGCGGCTCTCTGCTGGTTTATTTGCTCGTCATACATCACATATCTCGGTTTCAACATTCCTGGTGCTTCAAAATTGACGATTGGAGTGAAGGCTTTATTTGGGACCTCCTCTACACTCCCCCCTCTGCGAGATTCATCGACCACTTTCACTTCCTTCTTTGGATCCATCTTCTTTGGCTCCTCTGTATTCACCTTTACTTCATCACCGGGGCCCATTCCTTCTTCATCTTTTGGGTCTATGCATGATGGTCTGACGAAATGTCTCTTTGGAGTCCATATTATTATGAATCTCTTCAGGCTTCCAGCTGTTCTCACATGTTCGTCTTTATTCCATGTCATCAGTTGACACTGTCCATTTGGGCTGCAATAAACCCATCTTTGCACATAGTTTTGATGTTTCCTGGGATAGCTAAATTGTGTTCCCTCAGGTGCAAGAATGCTAGATTTTGCAAAGTCTCTTATGTCTTCATCAGTCAGGTCATTGGGCTTCCATCCTGGCTTGACGTCAATCATGATCTTCATCCCTATGGTTTTCTTTGCAGTTTTCTGTCACTGGGACATTAGTATCTTAATAATACAAAATCCTAGCAATATCATCACCAGCAGGGCTCTCAGCAACTTGAATGTGTCTGACATCCATTGTGGAACCCATGATAATAGTGATCCAAACCAACTGTCATCATCAACTTTATCAGTTTCATCAATCATCTGGTTCTGCAGTTTTGTCAGCATACCTATGGCTTCTGTTAGAGTTCAATTTTCCTCATTTTGAGAAGGTATACATGTGCAACATGATTCTCCGATTTTTGCACAAACACCTCCATCCATAGCTGTGATCATGTCACGGAAATATCTGTTCTGGAGTGTCATCAGTCGGATGGCTCTTAACTCTTCCTTGATTGCATTGAATCCTTTTATGGTGGTGTTGATGGTCTGCATTAACTCCTATCTGGTTATCTGTAACCATTTAGTATTTGCTCCAACTTGGAATCTTGGCATGAGGATTGTCACGAACACTGATGAGGTGAGGCTAAACAGTCTGTGTTCATATGGGATTGCATGAAAGGCTTCTTCAGATTTGGCAGAGAAGTAATTTTCCCTCTTCAATCGAGTCATCAGTTTCACAGATCTCTTCTTTCTCATGTGAGCATCTGCTTTTGGGAAACTGTCAATATTCAAGTCGCCTTTCGGGATCACCAGAGCTGGAACATGGACTTTCACTATTGTGCATATACCTCCCCAGTTTCTCGGCAGTCTGATGTATGCTTTGGATCCACATGCCCAATAATGATCCATAATTACTGCAGTTCCATGCTCCATGCCTGGGGGATCAAATATTCATCCACAATTCTGATTCTCTCCCATCTTGTGCCATTGTTCCTGAAGCACAATTTTTAGCTTTCCAGTGGTACTATCTGCAAAGGTCCTCCTCTGTCTTTGACCCATGTCAGTAGTTTTGCAAGCTTTGGCCAAAAAGGTTGGCATAGCCTTTGTGAATTTTCAATTGCTTCTTTGCAGGCTCCGAGGACCGTCCATGCCCTGCAAATCATTACACCTTTTCCCCATCCATCTGTTGAACGCACTGTTCCCCGAATCTACATTTGGCCTCTGTTCTTCCAACTTTGAGCCTGTTCTGGAGTTTTTCCTTGGACATTTAGCTTCTGATTTACTTCCCATCTAATTTCAGCTCCTTTTACTCCAGGTTTCACGTACCTGATCTTGTGATTTCTAGTTTGAGCTCTATTTCTTGTCTTAATGTCTTGAACATAATCATCTTCATCGGGATAAGATGTTTCAGTTACCCATTTTAGTGAGGCATCACTGCCCATGAACTGGCCTCTAGTTTTGCACATGGCTACATGGGGGCGATTCATTGACCACTTTCACTTCCTTCTTTGGATCCTTCTTCTTTGGCTCCTCTGTATTCACCTTTACTTCATCACCTGGGCCCATTCCTTCTTCATATTTTGGGTCTATGCATGATGCTCTGACGAAAAGTCTCTTTGGAGTCCATATTTTTATGACTCTCTTCAGGCTTCCTGCTGTTCTCACATGTTCGTCTTTATTCCATGTCATCAGTTGACACTGTCCATTTGGGCTGCAGTAAACCCATCTTCGCACATAGTTTCAATGTTTCCTGGGATAGAGACATTTTATTCCCTCAGGCGCAAGAATGCTAGATTTTGCAAAGTCTCTTATTTCTTCATCAGTCAGGCTTCCATCCTGGATTGGCGTCAATCATGATCTTCATCCCTATGGCTTTCTTTGCAGTTTTTTGGCACTGGGACATCATTATCTTAATAATACAACATCCTAACAATATCATCACTAGCAGGGCTCCCAGCAACTTGAATGTGTCTAACATCCATTGTGGAACCCATGATAATAGTGATCCTAACCAACTGTCATCATCAACTTTATCAGTTTCATCAATCATCTGGTTCTGCAGTTTTGTCAGCATACCTATGGCTTCTGTTAGAGTTCAATTTTCCTCATTTTGAGAAGGTATACATGTGCAACATGATTCTCCGATTTTTGCACAAACACCTCCATCCATAGCTGTGATCATGTCACGGAAATATCTGTTCTGGAGTGTCATCAGTCGGATGGCTCTTAACTCTTCCTTGATTGCATTGAATCCTTTTATGGTGGTGTTGATGGTCTGCATTAACTCCTATCTGGTTATCTGTAACCATTTAGTATTTGCTCCAACTTGGAATCTTGGCATGAGGATTGTCACGAACACTGATGAGGTGAGGCTAAACAGTCTGTGTTCATATGGGATTGCATGAAAGGCTTCTTCAGATTTGGCAGAGAAGTAATTTTCCCTCATCAATCGAGTCATCAGTTTCACAGATCTCTTCTTTCTCATGTGAGCATCTGCTTTTGGGAAACTGTCAATATTCAAGTCGCCTTTCGGGATCACCAGAGCTGGAACATGGACTTTCACTATTGTGCATATACCTCCCCAGTTTCTCGGCAGTCTGATGTATGCTTTGGATCCACATGCCCAATAATGATCCATAATTACTGCAGTTCCATGCTCCATGCCTGGGGGATCAAATATTCATCCACAATTCTGATTCTCTCCCATCTTGTGCCATTGTTCCTGAAGCACAATTTTTAGCTTTCCAGTGGTACTATCTGCAAAGGTCCTCCTCTGTCTTTGACCCATGTCAGTAGTTTTGCAAGCTTTGGCCAAAAAGGTTGGCATAGCCTTTGTGAATTTTCAATTGCTTCTTTGCAGGCTCCGAGGACCGTCCATGCCCTGCAAATCATTACACCTTTTCCCCATCCATCTGTTGAACGCACTGTTCCCCGAATCTACATTTGGCCTCTGTTCTTCCAACTTTGAGCCTGTTCTGGAGTTATTCCTTGGACATTTAGCTTCTGATTTACTTCCCATCTAATTTCAGCTCCTTTTACTCCAGGTTTCTCGTACCTGATCTTGTGATTTCTAGTTTGAGCTCTATTTCTTGTCTTAATGTCTTGAACATAATCATCTTCATCGGGATAAGATGTTTCAGTTACCCATTTTAGTGAGGCATCACTGCCCATGAACTGGCCTCTAGTTTTGCACATGGCTACATGGGGGCGATTCATTGACCACTTTCACTTCCTTCTTTGGATCCTTCTTCTTTGGCTCCTCTGTATTCACCTTTACTTCATCACCTGGGCCCATTCCTTCTTCATATTTTGGGTCTATGCATGATGCTCTGACGAAAAGTCTCTTTGGAGTCCATATTTTTATGACTCTCTTCAGGCTTCCTGCTGTTCTCACATGTTCGTCTTTATTCCATGTCATCAGTTGACACTGTCCATTTGGGCTTCAGTAAACCCATCTTCGCACATAGTTTCAATGTTTCCTGGGATAGAGACATTTTGTTCCCTCAGGTGCAAGAATGCTAGATTTTGCAAAGTCTCTTATTTCTTCATCAGTCAGGTCTTTGGGCTTCCATCCTGGATTGGGGTCAATCATGATCTTCATCCCTATGGCTTTCTTTGCAGTTTTTTGGCACTGGGACATCATTATCTTAATAATACAAAATCCTAACAATATCATCACTAGCAGGGCTCCCAGCAACTTGAATGTGTCTAACATCCATTGTGGAACCCATGATAATAGTGATCCTAACCAACTGTCATCATCAACTTCATCAGTTTCATCAATCATCTGGTTCTGCAGTTTTGTCAGCATACCTATGGCTTCTGTTAGAGTTCCAATTTCCTCATTGTGAGAAGGTATAAATGTGCAACATGATTCTCCGATTTTTGCACAAACACCTCCATCCATAGCTGTGATCATGTCAAGGAAATATCTGTTCTGGAGAGTCATAAGTCGGATGGCTCTTAACTCTTCCTTGATTGCATTGAATCCTTTTATGGTGGTGTTGATGGTCTGCAGTAACTCCCATCTGGTTATCTGTAACCATTTAGTATTTGCTCCAACTTGGAATCTTGGCATGAGGATTGTCACGAACACTGATGAGGTGAGGCTAAACAGTCTGTGTTCATATGGATTGCGTGAAAGGCTTCTTCAGATTTGGCAGAGAAGTAATGTTACCTCTTCAATCGAGTCATCAGTTTCACAGATCTCTTCTTTCTCAGGTGAGAATCTGCTTTTGGGAAACTGTCAATATTCAAGTCGCCTTTCGGGATCACCAGAGCTGGAACATGGACTTTCACTATAGTGCATATACCTCCCCAGTTTCTCGGCAGTCTGATGTATGCTTTGGATCCACATGCCCAATACTGATCCATAGTTACTGCAGTTCCATGCTCCATGCCTGGGGCATCAAATATTCATCCACAATTCTGATTCTCTCCCATCTTGTGCCATTGTTCCTGAAGCACCATTTTCAGCTTTCCAGTGGTACCATCTGCAAGGGTCCTCCTCTGTCTTCGACCCATGTCAGTAGTTTTGCAATCTTTGGCTACAATGGTTGGCATAGCCTTTGTGAATTTTCAATTGCTTCCTTGCAGGCTCCGAGGACCGTCCATGCCCTGCAAATCACTAAACCCTTTTCCCATCCATGTGTTGAAAGCACTGTTCCTCAAATCTGCATTTGGCCTCTGTTCTTCCAACTTTGAGCCTCTCCTGCAGTGTTTCCTTGGACATTTAGCTTCTGATTTACTTCCCATCTAAATTCAGCTCCCTTTAGTCCAGGTTTCTCGTATCTGATCTTGTGATTTCTAGTTTGAGCTCTATTTCTTGTCTTAATGTCTTGAACATAAACATCTTCATTGGGATAAGCTGTGTCAGTTACCCATTTTAGTGAGGCATCACTGCCCATGAACTGGCCTCTAGTTTTGCACATGCCTACATGTGAAAGACAGTGTGCTGTCTGGACATCGATTTCTACAGCTACAAAGATCTTGGACTTACCCATGATGTATGGTAGGAGTGCACAAACAAAGCATTCTCCCTCTGAACTTTGTCTCCAACTTCTTTCATGTGCTGGTACCAAATGTTGTTTCCCAAACATGCTGTGCTGTCCAAGTAATCATTTAGTTCACTTTCACTGTCATCTCCATGCATGCTTCTCTTGATTCTTAATGTTTTCCTGTAGTTTGCTATAACTACATCCCCAAATGCACCTATATGGCTCTTTTTCACTGGAGGATTCTCAGGTATCCTGGTCCACGGTGCAGGCCTTCTCATATGCGCAATTAGTGTAGACAAGAGTCTGGCACCCTATTCCTTGTCCTCGTATATCTTTTTCTTTCTGGTTAGAAATGTCCATTGGTCCTGTATATGGTTGTATTGTGGAACTTGTACTTGTCCCTTTCACTGGAACATATGGGTTTGTCCATGCTGTCTCTGTGGGTTTATTCTCCAACTCCTCTTGTCTCTTCCTGGCTCTGGCTATGAATGGCCATAGTGAATCTGCTATCAGTTTTGCTTGTGCAAGAATCTTCTCTTGGCTTGTCTTCATTTCTATAAGTGCTGTATCGGGAAGGTCCATTAATGTTATTCCTGCAGGCTTCTTTTCTACTTTCTTTTGTTTCTCCACTAATTCAGCTTTTCCCATGTTTCTCTGCGGTTCACTTGCAGCAGGACTTCTCATGATAGAAAATCTCTCAGATCATGGTTCCACAGTCATTGACACTAGGCCTGGTGTATGTGTATTCAATGTTTGCATGCGTGTGGTCGTCAGTAGTCTTGTCACATTCATACTTTGCCGACCCTGTCTCTGGCTTTTCTATTCGTCTGTTACCACAAGTATGTGTGTGTCATTGCTAATCACATCCATCTCAAATTCATTCGCTCCACCATCAGATCTTCTAGGGACTGGAATGACTATGTAAGGTCTGGGTACTTTTGTAGGTTTCATGTGCATATTATTAGATGGGTGCACTGGAATAGGAATGCTTTGTGCACCAATAAAACATTCTGTTCTGATTGTTAATGACAGTAAAACAATGATGAATATAATACACAAATACATTATGCCCCTTTAGGTCAGGTGGCAGCATTTACTTCTAGAGAAACGTGGACATTGTTCCTCCTGCGGGAGGACAGCGTTGCCGCTCTGTATCCCCATCTCGATCATTCGACAAAATGTTAACCTTTACTATACTCCTTTAAACAATTTTGTATTTTGGATTCTTTGTTGTGAGTTTCAGGTTTTACACAATTGTCCCCACTCTTGTAAATATTGAATTGTCTATTATCTCAGGATACAATTCTTTTACTAGGCTATGGGAAGTGTCAAAATCAAGCAATAATTCAGCAAGTCTCTTTACTGTGCATGTTCAAAGTATGTCAGCTCCCAGTCGGTGCCTCTTATCTGCTTCATTCTCAAAGACATATTCTCTTTGTCAATAGCAAATAAGAAAGGAAATCTCTGGCAATGTTCTCGCGATCTGTCCCTCAGCGGAAAGTTTAAAATCTTCTCAAATAGTTCTGCTGATGCATCACTATTCCATGCAAGAGCATGCCCATCTGTGTAGCATTAGCTGGATCTCTGATGAAGGTGAGGACGTCAACATCTACAGTTCTCACCACTATCTCTTGAAAATCAGTGATTAAATGAAAGAAAACGTTTCTGGCTATTCTACTATCTTCTGGTGACAGGGACATTTGTCCTGTCCTTGCTGACGTTTGGAAATATTTGCTCTCAGTCAAGGTAAACAGTGTCTGCAATTTCCGTTTGTGTGGCGTGCAACTAAGATCACAATGTTATTTAGGAGTCTGCTCAGATTTTCTGTATTTGCTGGATCTCGAAGAAACGTGAGTATGTCTGTCGCTCTCCCGACACGATTTGAACAGTCTTCGATTATGCGAAAGAACAATGTATTGACAAGCTCATTTACTTCCTTCTTTGCTTGGGACATTCAGCTTTTCTTCGCTGTATTCAGGAAGTAGGAGTAATTGGTAGGTGATCACAGTAAGCAGCCTCCTTATGATCTTTTCGTTTTCAGGATCTTGAAGAATGTCAGTGACACTTGTGAGCCTCCCCACCAGTGACGGGTACGATCTTAGCATTAGATCGAAGTATGTCACCACGTCTTTGGTGATGCTGCTACTGCGGGACACCATAGGTTATTCCGAACAAAGTCTCTGTGTGGAAGGAATCGGGTACTGTATTTTCTTCCAATTTATGTGTCCTCAATCAAAATTTGGCATGCTATTTTCTCGTCACAATTTCAGTGTGCCTCAATCCAAAGTTCAAAGTCAACAGACTATGTTGTGGTTTATACGTGCAATTGTCTTCTTCACCTTGCAACTAGGATCTACAGAGTGTCCAGGTTATCTGTCCTTATCCTCTTTTTTGCTCAGAGGAGTGTCCAAAGTGGACCCACAACTATCTCACAAAAGTTCTTTTGTCTTTACTTTGTTGTTGCTCATGCATCCTTTTACCTCATGATGCATCTCGTCTGCACGTGCTGTGGTTCTTCCCTGTCGCTGGCAGTCTCCTCACGCTGGGGTGCAGGCAGGGTGCCTTCTCCTATGTAGGGTTTGATATTGTCCAGAAAAATCCAAGCTCATCTGCCTTGTAGTTTCACTGTGGAAGGAGTGCAGTCTTCTACTGTAAAGGGACTGTTAAACTTTGGCTCGTCCCACCTTTTTCTCATATGGTTCTTTACCAGGACAGTATCTCCAGGGAAAATGGATGGTTTACAAAGTCCTTAAACTGTGCCTGTAGTAGTATCTCCTTCTGTGTTCTGTGCTGCTCTGAACACTTTTTGTCGTTGCTGAAGCTGGTCTGAAATTACAGTTGGCAAGATGTCATGCAATTCAGGTAATTTTGCATTTCAGACCCTAAAATGTCTCCTGTTTACTGGGCATCACATCTAGCTCTGTCTCGGGGCGTCAGGGGGTGCGCATTCTTCTTCCTGTTTCGTGCAGCATAAGATGATGGTTGGAACCGGGTTGATTCCTGAGTGCATAAAGTGCCAAGGGAAGGCAGTGCAACCATCCCTTTCATAGAGTAAGCTTCAACTTGGCTATCCTTTCCTTTAATAAGCCGTTGAGCTTCTCACAGATGCCGTTACCTTGTGGATGATACGCCAACGAGAACTTTTGCTTTCTACCAAGCTACAAGCTAATCTATTCGAAAATATCATTTACAAAGTGAGCCCCATTATCTGATCTCATGACTTCACATACCTCCCACCTAGGAAATACCTCTCTTACTAAAAATGTGGCTACACAGGTAGAGTCTGGGTGTGTGCATCGACCTGCTTCTATCCATCTAGAGAATGGACACACCACAACAATTAAATACCTTTACCCATTACATACTTGAATCATATCGACGTAATCGACATGCAAGTGCTGAAAAGCCCCATTTGGCCTTGGGATGACTCTCATTACTTTTAATGTGTGCCCAGCTGTGAATTGTTGTCAGATCATACAGTTCACTATGAAAAATGCAACCTGCTCGGTTAAGTTCGGTATGAACCAGTCTTCTGCGAGTTATGCCGATAGATTCTCTTTTGTCACGGGTGCTGGGTAGTGTAACTGTTCCAGTGCTATTTTTAACAGGGCTATATGCAGTACCATTTTACCAGTGCTGTCTTGTCATCACAAGCTGTCAGAGGGGTTTAAAGAACACCCTTGTCGTTTCCACAGATTTTTCTCTTCCTGTGGTACCTCCCCTTGGAGTTCCATCAACTGTGAATGTCCTAGATTGTTATAGCTTTCAGGTGTGGTCCGTGCAACCATCATCCTCTCATTTGTATGGGTGACTTCCACTTCCATGATCATTTCAGTTGTGGATGTCATAAGCTTGGCTTCTGTGTCTGCTGCTTGATTTCCACTTGATATAAAATCTGTCCTTTTGTGGGGGTGGCACATTTCATTACTGCTATGCCCACTGGCAGATGTAGTGCCTTGATCAGCCTATCCAATAACCTCCGAGCAGATGCCACGCCAGTGCTGCACTGGCGTGGCTTCTGTTCGGAGGTAGCAACTCCTTTTCAAGAGCGCTAAGCCTGCATGCACTGCAGTGTCACATAGGCAGAGTCACTGTACACCATTACTTCCTGGTCTGCGTGATTCTCAAAGGTGAGTATCAATGCCAATAATTCTGCTGCCTCTGCTGAAAAATTAGATGGTATTCGTGCACTAAGGAGTACTCGAAATTCTCCATTTGTGGTGTGTTTCATTACAGCGATGCCTGTATATCTTTCCCATCATTTTGATCCATTCTCGAAGAACCGTCAATAAAGACACTTTATCCTTCTGCCAGAGCATTTTCTTTTACTCTGGGGATTTCATCATAGAATTCTTCATAGTTCGCAAAGTCATGTATTCGCTCTCCTTCAGTGACTGGCTCTGCTATGAGCATAGCTGGGTGCACTATTTTGCATCAGACTACTTTAATTGAAGGATTCGATATGATCACTTCATAGGCAGAAACTCTCTGAGATGTTAGCATGCCCTTTGGTTTCTCTAGGATAGCAAATAGTGAGTGCTCGACATACAATGTCGTGGAGCATCCCATTATAATGGTAGTAGCTTTTGCAATGGCGAACGCTGCGGCAGCTAGACTTTGTTCACACAGGAAATGGCCTCTCATCACTGGGTCCAAATTTTCACTATAATATGTCAGTGGCTTATATCATGAACGTGGTTCTCTGTGTGAGAACTGCCGTCATACCGATGCCATACGTGTGTGAAAACAGGTAAACTTCCTCTGCATAATTGGGAATCCCCAAAACGGGGAGGTCAGCAAATCCTTTCTCCATGGTCTCAGACTATTCAGTCTTCTTTTTCGTCACCTGGGCCTTCTTTAATGCCTGAAGCAAAGGCTTGGTGTAAGAGCTGTAGTCGAAGACCCATGCACTGATATAGTTTCACAGGCCTAAGAAGCTCTGCATCTGTTTTATCATGTGTGGCTTAGCCGTGTTATATATGGCTTCATTTCTTTCTGGGGTCACTCTCTTTCCTTCATGTGAGATCAGCTGGCCTATGTACAGCACTTCTTTTTGACAATATTGTAGCTTTTCCTTGTCAACCTTATATACTTTCTCAGCCAGTATAGTCAATATCTGAACAGAATCGTGTCTGCATTGCTCCCCTGTCATGCTGAAAATTAAGATGTCATCCACATATTGCAGGACAACGCTTTCTAATGTAATATTGCTTAGGTCCATCTGCAGGACTCTGTTAAAAATAGACTCAGAGTACCCCTGGGGTAGCCTTGTGCTTTTCAGACACATCTGTCTGAATGTGAATGATGTCAGATCTTAGGAGCCACGGTGCAACATGATTGAGAAAAAAGCATTTTTCAAGTCAATCACGGTGAAATATTTTGCCTCAACAGGTGTATTACATTAAGTTATAGCCCGGTTCGGCACTAAAGGGAACTCACCCACAACAATATCATTCATTGGGCATAAATCCTGGATTTGCCTCCAACACCCCCCCTTTGATTTCTTGAATGTATAAACCACAGTATTGCATGACGACTCTGACGTCACTAAGATGCCTTGTTCCATTATAGCAGAAAGTTTCTTAAAAATTAATTCATCTGCCTCCCTGTAAATAGGATATTGCTGTGCTTTTGGCAGAATTGCTCCTGGCTCCAGTTTGATTCTCACCTCTCCAACTCCTTTCAGTAATCCCACGTCATAGGGGCCTGTAGTCCATACTGAGCCAGACACTTGGGGCATGTCGTTGTCAAAATATTCAGGGCGGTTTTGTGCCAACATCATTCACTGCACTACTTCTTTTTGATCATTCTAACCCAAAAGATGAGACTCACCTTCACTATTGTCTCTCCCATATATGCTTGCACTTCAAACAGATTGTCATCAGTGACGTCAGTCAAACGGTATCCTTCTTCAATGGTGATTACTGGCACCATTGTCATCCTTCGTCATAACCATCAATCAAAGCCATTTACCCTAGTACTGCAGCTTTGTGTGTCATCAAGGGAAATACTTGTCCCTTTTCCTCGTGCATCGGTATTCTTGGTCTGAATAAAAATTCATCTGGGTCCTCATGATCTTGTCTGCAAGGCCTGGCAACCCTGCCATTAGCACAAGTATTCCACACGCAAATATTTCGGGCTCTAATGGTGTAGCCCTCATAGCTGTGTGTTCTGCGTATGCTCTAATCCTTTCACATACGTTTGAATAGTGCTTTCCTGGAATTGAACATATTATGCCCTCCTCCGTGAATGAGATTGTCATATTTAACTTTGTCATTTGATCTTGACCCAAAATGTTTACTGGGGTCTGTCGTGAATATAATAAAGGCACATTCATTTCACATTCTCCTATAGAGACTGGAAGTGTGTTTGTGAAGGGAACATGACTTGTAGCTCCTGTGAAACCCTGAGTATTTATGGCATCGCCAGACAAGGAAAACTTGCCTTCACGTATGCACAAATGTGCTGCGCCCGTATCAACTAAGAAGGAATTTTCTTTATCCCCTATAACGACATTCACCCTAGGTTCCCAGTGAGGGTCTGGTGTCACTTATAGGACAGAACACATCAGGGCTCTCCGTGAGCTGTCCTAGTCCATATATAGTTTTGGCCCACCTTGTGCTGATGGATTTACCCCATTTCTATTGTTACTCCCCATTCAAGGGTTCACAACCTGTCCTGTATTCACTGTCTGTGACAGTTGCATTGGTGACTGTTGGGATTGTCCATATGGAAAACTCACCATATTCTGAGGTTGCAAGCCTTGTTGCACTCCTGGCACTTGTTGCATCATGTGATTTTGTGCAACTCCCGGTTGTAGGAAGGCGGGTGGATTTGCCACGTCTGTTCCTGTTCCTTAGCCGTTTTTGGATTACACCAGGATTTCTGCATGTGCAAGCTAAGTGCCCTGTTATTCCACACAGCCAACATACTGACGGTCGTCTGATCATTTGCCTGTTTGACATATTTTGATTACCATTTTGCATATTTTGAAAACCTCCTTGATTACTCTGCCATCCTCTTCCCCTAAATCCGCTTCGCTTGGGGTAAAACCCTGTATTGCCCTGATTATTCTGTTGTGGATTATTGACCTGATGCATGCTCGATTCAGCTGTGCTAGTTATCATGGCTCCCATAAGAGCATATTTTAACAATTTCTTCTGCACCAATTTGGCCTCTTCATCCTTTTGTGCAGCTTCCTTTTTGCGATTCTTTTCTTGCAGTAGCCTGAAATAGTGTGCGATGGTCAGCTGTATTTCTGACCATGGTTTAGCCTAGATTCCTACCAATTTCTTGAGCTGTTTCTGTACTGGCTCTGGCAGCCGTTGGCACAGTATATGGTAGAACACAGGTATTGATTTCCCCCAAGATTCATGAGTCTCGAGTACACATGTGTCTTGAAAATTCTGTATGTAAATCAACGGATCCTCCGACTCCTTCATTTTTCGTGTCATTATTGCTCCCATATTGGAAGTGTCTGTGTAAAGCGAATGTTGAGCTTTCCATACCGCGGCTCTGCAATTGTTAAGTGGAGCTCCTTCATGCGCGGTATCAATTGTGGTCACACCAGTGTAACCTGCCCGTGTCCACACATCATCTGCTCTCTCACCAAGAATGGCGATCAAGAGACACTTGATATCCCCAATAGCTAATGTATTCCCTCCTGTCATTTTATGTAACTTGTGTCCATTTTCCGGCTCCCAATGGCAACATTGGAAGCTTGTTTTTCAAATTTTTTCGATCCATGTGTGGCCTTGGAATATATTGTGGTCTTGCTCCCCTTTCTTGAGTAACGGAAATTGGGATGCATAGCCCTCTCTCTCTTCTCTCATTGTTCTCCTGTATATTGCAGGGGTAATGTTCCTGCATCGCCATCTGCCTGGTAATGTCCTAAGTCTGCTCACATCTGACAGTGAGATTTTTCTTCATATCAGTCTGACTTTGTGGCTAACTCTGTTTCCCTCGGTGCGGACTCACTAGTGTCTGACCATCTTATTCCTTTTCCCCTTGGTAATCGTCTTTCGCCCCTTCTCTCCTCCTCCTTTTCTTCACGCTCCTCCCTTTCTGTGTCGGACATTGTCTGTCCCCAACTCATGCAACTCCTTGTGTCTTCTTTGTTCCTACTTATTTCTAATCTATCCAGGGATAGTTCTCTATTTCCACTACTTCGGGAGACGTCCTCAGTGTCGTAAAGCTGAGTGCTCTTTAGGCGCTCGCCTTCCCCCTCCCCTAGGGGTATTTGTTCTAACCCAATTTCGTCATATATTCTGTCGTTTCTTCAATGCTTCTGGTGTTGAAGTCATCTTCAACATTCGCCCTAGACGTGCCTGGCACTGAATCGTACTCAGGAAAGAATTATTCGATGTCTTCACAATCTACTACTGGCTCAGATTTCTTAACCTCTCTCTCCAGATATTCAAGATCTCATGCTCTCTGTCTTTGCTTACGTTCTACATCGTCATCAAATTCTCTGTGCTTCCTTGCCTCTTCTCTGACCCTATCTTATTCCTTTTTCTTTTCGTTTCTACGTTAATTTGCCCTTCGAATTTCCTCATCCCTTCATCTCTTTATTCTTTTCTCTCCTATTCTTTGCTCTTCCTCTAACTTACGCTGCTCCTCTCTGTCTTGATCGTTGACTGCTCTCTGTTTGCGATCAAGCTGTCTTTCTTGCTCTTCACGATATAATTAATACAACTAATAGCACCGGCATTACCGCCCAACTCGTGATGAGGCCCTTTTTCACTCACCATTTGCATGTTTCCTCTCTGGAACTTCGTGATCACCACCTACGTCACCGCCTTCTTTGGCTTTTCTCCCGCTCGGCTGCCCGTAGGAGTGGGAAGGGGTTATGTGTGGAACATGGGTCCCTTCAGACCTTGTTCTGCAGATTTTATTTTTACTCTACCACTGTCTACGGGGAGCTTCACAGTCTACTCAGCGAAATGGCAAAGGACTTGTGATATTGCCAAGGACCTAGAGTTACTTTATGTCAAAGGTCAATGGGTGTCTTATTCTAATCGATAATCGATAACCATCAATCTCTGCTACCAAGTGTACTCTGAGAAACCCGACCGGCCCATAGAGTCGGAGTTTGCTCAGAAGTACATTAAGACAAGATAGCAGCACCCGTGAGATGGATGGGGGTGCAGATTTAAAACTCCAACACTTAACAAGGACAACTCAAACGGTTTGGCAAAGGGAGTTTCTTTAATGACAAGTACAAAAAACAGTGAGTTATGGATATCAGCAGTGATGCGATCTTCCATCTCGCATCAAATCCAATGAACTTCATACAAATTGTAGCATTTATACTCATAACTTGTCATCGTTGACGTGTAACACTCAAAAGTTGACGTGCAATTCTATTGGTTAGGAAAAGGTAACTTTACTATAGGTACTATATCTGTCTATGGTAATGTAGTGAGGGGATTGGGTAAACACTGTCAGGTGGGCATCTAAGCCTTTCCTTCAAAAATGACTACTGCAGACGTCACTAAAAGTACAATGTCCCATTGGTTCTACTAACTATAGGACCCTAGATTATTTGGTCCATTGTGATTGGGTTGGCACCAACCCCATGCATACTTTTCTACTTTGCTTAGCAGCACGCAGAATGGTCGGACATGTGCGAGGTGCCCCTTAGTTACCCAGCCATCCCCCAGTCCTTGCTACAATCAATCATAACTTTAGTAGCCATGTGTCAATTAGTTCGCTGCAGTTGGCCTTAAGACTGCATCTTCTGTCTGGAAAAGGTTCTGATATCTTCATCTGGCCTGGTGCCATGCGTAGGTGTGAACCCTCGCTTCTTCTTGCTCTGCTGGTCACGTAATTCATACACCGTGAATTTGCCTCTTTTCCATCAATTTGTGTATTTGATTTTCGTTTCACCCGCCACATGCCTTTGCCTTCTTATCTCAACCTTTCAGAGGCAGATATTCTGTTCTTAGTTTCAATTAGATGTAGCTACTGTTTGTTTCTTCTATTGGTATGACCTTGGCTCTCCTGGCACAAGTTGCCTCTGCTGAGTTTCGTTTCAGCCGTCTCTTCTCGATTTTGTTAAATATGAAGCTTTCTCGTGTGGCCTTTAGTAACCAGGGTTGATTATTCTTATTGCGTTAAGTAGAAGTAAACTTATAATAAAGTGCTTAGTTTGAGGTAGATTATGTATAATGGCACTTGCCGCACTATTCTTCTACTAAGCATAGCAAGCCACACTGTTTTCTTAGCTTTCTTGCCGTTCCAAGCATATTTACAGACGTAAACTGGTCGAATATCATCATCTTGCTTAAAAATTAAACTTCTTACATGTTGACATCGTTCTTCTACTTTAAGTTCACAATATCCTTATTCATGGCGTTTCGTCGCTTTGCATCATTCTCTGGTTGTCATTTCTTCTATCTGCAAGTCAGTCCAGGCCCTCATGACGCCACCATTCGTCTTCTATTAAGGCCTTTTTGGTTTATTCAGGGTTTGTACTTCGATCTTCATTTCGTTTCATTTGTTGATAGGGTTTTCTTAATGGATACCTTATTGTCCAGGGTTTTCTGGGTATCGGTACTTTAATAGGTGTTGTTTTTATAATAGGCACTGTGCAGAGTCCTACTGCAGCTCTCTGCTGGTTTATTTGCTTGTCATTCGTCACATATCTCGGTGTGATTGTTCCTGGAACTTCAAAATGACGATTGGAGTGCAGGCTTTATTTGGGACCTCCTCTACATCGCGTTTTAGATTCTTTGGAGTTTCCTCAGTTGGGATGCCGGGGCTCCTAGATAGCGGCAGTTTGCATAGTGTAGGTGGGACAGGATGATGGAGTTGATGGTGAAGAAACAGTCAGGATAGGTCAGGTACGGGAAAATCTATCTGAGAATCCTTAGGTCGAAGAAACAGGTTTTGTCAACACTGGTGGTGTGTTGGGTGCGGGATAAACCTGAGTCCAATACGCATCCAAGGTTTTTTACCACGTTAGAGGGTACCAGTGTGTGTCCTAGTTGTTTGGGCCATGGGATTGGTTGGAAGAGAAGCAGTGTTTTCCCACAGACTAGGATTTTGGTTTTCCCTGGGTTGAGGATGAGCCGGTTGGTCGTCATCCAGTAGTCAATGTCAGAGAGGCATGATGACAAGTATGGGCTGCCAGAGCATTCAGAATTTGGGATTTTGAGGATGATCTTAGTATCATCAATGTAGTTGTAGCTGGTAAGGTTGTACGAGTGGATGATTGCGGGAATGGGTTGTATGTAGAAGTTGAATATTAGGGGTGATGTGGACGCTCCTTGGGGGACACCTTTACATACTGGTTGTGATATAGATGTGAACTGGTTGAGGTGCATGATTTGCGACCAATTAGAGATAAACTATTCATGAAAGGTCAATGTTTTTGGCATTTTGGCAATTGGCAAATGTGAACCTAGTTGAGGGATGCCTGTGAATGGGGGTGAAGCATGATACACCTGAGAATATTGTGTTGATATTAAGAATGAAAGGCCGTGTATTGAACCCAATGGAGGGAGGCCCGCGTTGCAAGAAGGATATGAGCCCGGCAGAGGGAAATCCAAGGGGCAGTGAGCAATTGGCCAAGGTGCAAAATCACCAAGGGAACCTTTGTGTTTTGTTTTTTTTTGGTCCAGCAGTCCTTTTACAGCAAGAGACTTTGTAGAATAGAGACTTGGCCCCGGAAGGTCCTGCTATCGTTGAATGGAATTGTGAACGTTGTGCTAAAGAAGCCCAGGAGTGTGCTGTGCTCAGGAGTGCCGCCTTGTTCCATGCCTAAAACGTGGGGAAGGGAGACCCCAGCCATACCATCCAGACTTATCATTTTGTGAACACTTCTTTCTTTTCTGGTAAACATTATCCCACAATATTTTTTAACTTAGCAGTGAGGATTGGGATTTTTTTTTTTTTAGCATAGGCACTTTTTATTTGACAAGAAGCCACTAGGACTATCTCATTATTATTTGAGGGTGGTAGCTTGCTCCCATCTTAGATTTAGGTTTAGATTATGCGGTTCACTCACCCATTTATACAGTTTAATATACACCCTTGAACGGTGATCACTTGTGTCTGTCTTTACTGTTGCCACCATGAGTTCCTTACACTAGATACCCTGGAAATTAAGGGCCTCTCAATGTTTTCTACTATTGAGAGAGTACACAGAGTCTCAGGATGATGGCCCCCTCCAGGTGCTTCACTTATAGGGATGATGCAAATGTTTTTGAATTTCAGGGATAAGGATGGCTTGTTGCAGGAGGCACAAAGACAGGGTCGGATTCAAAGTGTGAACCAACAATATCCTGCTGTTTCTTGACTTCACCCAGGAAGTGCAACAGCACTTGCCTTTGATATGGTGAGGAAAAAACATAGAGGCACAAACATTAAGGGGCTAATTCATGGAATTATGTGCGCTGAAAAATGGGGATTTGTGCGCCATTCTGCCCGCAAATCCCTGTATGTATACAGAAATTGGGTGAGGGCGGTCGAGATTTGGAGCTAAGGAGGATCCCCCAACCTAGACTCATGATTACATGGCCCGTGTGAAACGGGCCCTCATTACAGGTATTTCAGTGGTGTTTCCTTTTAAGTCTGCACACCAGTTGGTTCTGTTTGGAATGTTATTGTTAAGGTACTGAGTTGAGATTTGGGGTTGGGGAGGATGGATACTTAGAAGAAGGTGAGGTAAGGAGTTAGGCATTTTGGTTTTAGAAAGTGAATTAAGCTGCAGGAAGTGGGATGGCTCCTCAGCGAGTGACTTTTGGTATGTTCTGTTATGGCTTCTAAAATGGTGAGAGAAGTTATGTGGAATGTATGGAGCCTTGGCAATAAGAGGAGGCATGCAAGTATAGGTAGCTTTCTGAATCAGCACATGATCCAAATTACGCTCTTATAGGAAACACACCTTCGGGAATCAGGCCTGGAGAATGTGAGAGGTGTGTAGGTGGACCGTTGTTTGGTTCAGGACACTCATCATGCGCAAGAGGTGTGTTGACTTGAGTGGCGGGAGCTGTCAAAGGGTAGGACATTGATGTTGAAGGGTACTTTGAATGGGAGAGGAGTATGCCACATTAATTCCTATGCACCTAACATAGTTAATAAGAATTCTTTTCAGGAGGTATTGAACAGGCTAAGCATCATAGATATATCATTTTCTTGTGGGGTGGTAACTTCAACTGTTTGCTGGACCCACGGTCGGATAGCTCAGATACGTTAGGTACCTAGAAAAGATTATCCTCTGCATCCATGAACCACCCGGTAAAGGATTTGGACTGAGTAGAATGGTGGAGGAAAAATTGGGTATACGTTCTGGGGTACTCCTTCTGTTCCCATCCCCATGGCTCCTACTTGATTATATTTTCGTGGGTAATGAGCATTTTGAAATATTTCTGGACACTGAATATTTGGGATGGATACTTTCTAATCACTCCCCTCTTGCAACCACAATGTCGTGGAAGGACAACATGTTGGATATAACATCTTGGAGGTTAAGGGCGTAGGCCGTGGAGGATTGGGTATTCCAGAATCAGATTTTGGAGGAAATAGCATCCTTTTTTAACAGGACTGTTAATATTTTGGATTGGCGTAGGAAGCCTTTGAGGGTCACCATTAGGGGGAGCACATAGGAATCTCCATAGGTGTTTAAAGGAAGTTGAAAAAGCTAGTAAAGTTTGGAGAGGGAGTTAGCAATGGGACATAAAAGCAGTGACTACTTTTCTAGCGACCTTTATAAATATTGGAAATTTAAGTAATCTCTTAATGCATTTCAATATAATCAATACGCGAATTGTGTTCATGGAGAGGAAAACAAGGCAGGCAGGTTTTTGGGGTTTTCCTAAACAGGAAATGCCCAAATCCACTATAATCCAAATTTGTGACAGGCAAGCAGACTTGTGTCTTCACAGAAATGGACTAATGCAGTGTTGTGGGATTATTACAAAACTCTACATTCCAGTAAAGGTGCCTATGCAGAGAGGGAGGCCTCAGATCTATTACAACAGCTGCGCTTGCCCCATCCATCAGATGATATCCGGGAAGTATTGGATGCACCGATTGGTGAAGGGAAGATCAGTTGCGCTGAGCGATCCCGATGAGGTGTAGGACACTGGGGTCCAATGGTCTCCCAGTTGAACTTTACACATCCTTCATAGACCTCTTGGTACCTCAGTTGCAGAAAGTGTATAGATATGCTCTTGATACCAGAATTCTTCCAGAATCAATGCATGAGGCCATGCTCATTGTATTGCTCAAGCCCCAGATGGACTTTAGATATTGTGATTCTTATCTCACTGATCAACATAGACGTTAAAGGGTAAGGCATATGGACACATATGATATTGCGTTGGCCTGATCAATTTATTTGTTTGTGCTTCAATTGAATTTGTTTTCAGAATGCCGTGTGGAGGGCCACCGGTGTGACCATGCCCCAAAGTCCACCAAAAGTAAATACTTGAATATGGTTGCCTTTTATATGTGCAGTTCATATTATAACATAAACAGCATTAGTTACTGTCTGTGTTTGATTTATGTATTGTTAGATTCAGCCTTATGTGAACTGTGGCAACACGTGTCTCGACCAACTGGCCTTTCCCAAGGCTCTAACACTATTTATGGATATTTTACAAAAATCAATTGTTAGCATAAACATGGGTAGTAAATAATTGCATGTCCAATAACTGCCACCAGTTATAATTTATGTGCAATATAAAACATCAGAGATGTGTTACACAATGTGTAATTAAATTATGCGTATATGTGCATGAGTGCAAAACATATAGAGACATACCAAATTGTTCAAGACCGTATGAACGCATGGAAAATGGGTGTTGGCACAATGTAAAAGAAAAATCGAAAAATAGCACATTAATAAAGTGATCTATGGGTATTCTAGCTCCATTGCAAAATGGAAAGGTTGTAGGATATATCTTACCTATCTGATATGCTACATAAACTGTGATCAGGCTATGAAAATTTTGATATTGGTTAACGTTTTTTCAAGGCCACCTTTCTCACTGCATATTGTTGGATTATGTGAGCCATGTTCCCCTTAAGCTAGAGAATGCATTAAAAAATCTTAAAGTGTATTTGGTGTAAATAGCCCCTATGGGACTTAATCAATTATCTACTTCGGTCAAGAATATGGTGTATATGCATTGAAGGATGTGTTGATTCTATCTTCAAACAATATCACCAACAAATATATAGTGTACTTGTCAGTGTAGCTCCAATTTGTCCATCTGTTTAGGTGTGATAGGACTGTTAACAAATTGAACCAGAACTGTACAAACAGTCCCCTCAAAAAAGATTCTATGCATAGTTAGTTCCTTTGAAACTATCCTGTGCATTGTACGAACAGTCTGCTTTCATCCATTAAACGAAGATCTAAGTGTTTGATATTATGCATGTAGCTTCCCAATATATTTTCCCATTTTTAAGTAAAGAGGCAAAATAATGCATAGTTAGACGGATTGAATGAGTTATACGAAATAAAATAGGAATTCATAATTGTATGGATGTTGTGGTCTATTAGGGTATAGTAATGGACTAGCCAATAGTCAATTAAGCCTGTGTGCTGCTATTTGTGCATGTACATGTTGCTTGATTTCATGTTGAACTGTCAGGGGTGAACGTTGGTAGATGCAGAGGGGTGGAGATGGGCCTATGGTGCTATGGGCATATGTGGACAGGTGCCCTTTCCATTGCCCTGCTTTATTGTATTTGTGAAATGAGTTTTTGTTATGTGTATGCACCTAGACATCAATGTGGAATCTTCACATGTTCATGTCTCATCATAGAGACTGGTCCTTTTGTCTTCATTTGTGAGACTGGAATCTGTCAGATTTCTGAGTTTTGGCATGAGTGGGTGAGGTAGTCGCTTGTTTACTTATGCTGACAGTGTGCTACTGCTACTATTGGGGAGAGTGCACGTTAATTGGCACTTATGATTGATTCCTGTGTTCTTTGTTCCCTTTTCCACAGTTGCAGCCGCTGGAGAAGAGGGCATGAGCAGTGCTGTGGAGCTGCAACCCAGCGAGAAGGCCTCCAAATGCAGGTGCATAACGCTGAGCAAGCACTGTTTTCGCCACATCTTCTGAGGGCAATGTACCTGGCACAGTCTCTCATACATCTGCAGCATTGGTACAGGGTGGTGGTGACGTTATCGCACAGGGTACCACGCCATAGATACATCATTGGAGGTATCTGCAATGATGGTGGAGGAGAACGAGGAGGAGGCCATTGCAGGCCCTCCCACTGTGTCAGGTGGGAGTACTGAGGGAGATGTGCAGGTTGCAGATATGGCCCTGAGTCAGGAGGCTGTGCTATCCACCGTGGAGGAGTCAGCACAACTGCATGTCCTAGGGCCACCTGCTGAAGCAATGCCCACATTCAGAAATGCCTCCACCCAGACAAAGCCCACACTTCTGACGATGTCGCTATCTGGGATGCAGTACTGCCACTGCTGATGGGTGGATAGAAACAACAGGCATCTATGTGTGATGCTGTGCAAGCAACTCATGAACTGCTTGTAGGGAATCATAGCCAGATGGGCCACCTCATTTCCCGACTGGCCTCATCAAAGCTTTCTGGTGGCCACTTTGCGGCCTTAATGTAGGGGGCCAGAACAGAGTTTAGTGATGATACATGCATGCTGTCTTGAATTTTGGGGCTGGGGTGCAGATTAGTGGGGGTACTGGGATAAGGAACTGTCAATCGCATGAGAGGTGTGGAAGTAATGGTGATTGCTGGTCAATAATCCTTGTTTACTTTTTCCCCTGGCTCTTGTGCAAAAGTTGGTCAACAGCAATATGTTCTGTTTGCCATGGGGGCATGTTGAGGGCGTGAGTGGTGCTGCTAATATTTCTTTGCACTGCAATTTTCTCTGTGCTTTTAATTCCATGAATTACCACCCAGCACAGTGCATGTGTCCATGCAATGTTTTGGCTCATGCTAACTACTTAGTGCATACTTAGTGTTTTTTTTGTAAAGGAGTTCCAGTTACTCAAAAGTAGAAGAGGATACTCATCAGAATATGACATGTAAGATAATATTTATAGCATATGGTAAGGGAGCCAATATGAAGGATGGACTATCCTTATATAGTTCTTCAAAGCAGTTCATCAAAGAGAGCAGAGATTAGACAACTGAAAACCATGTTTCTTTACACAATGTATATAAGAAATAAAATATTTTTTTTTGCAAAACTGAGTAAATCATAGCTTTAATTTCTACAGGAAGTGACACATGAAGCAGTTTAAAGTGCAACCAAACTGGACAAATTAGATCATTTATAAAGTAGGACAGAACACTGTGTGTGCATTTGAATATTTATTTATTTATTTATTTGCTTTTGTAAAGCGCACAACTGCCCTCGTGCACCGTGGCACTGTTAAGAAGGCGTACTTGGTTACATAAGAGCTTGTGAAAAACAGATTTAGTGACAATAAGTGCTGGCAGAGATATACAGTTTACCTGATCCAGCCGGAGGGGCAGCAGTTACAATGCCAAGGGACAGTGTAGGTGGCACAGACATGATGCAGAGCCCCATGCAGAGCCCCATCTTAAAGGGTGGCAACATTGTGCAATGCAAAGTCATAATTTTCTTTATTTGACTTAGTTTTGTAATAAAAAACAAACTTTTTGTCAATACTTTGGATACTTTGTCCATGTAACTATATGCGTAACCGTGCAGCTTCAATTTCGCAACATGTACTTCCTACTGCCAATGTCATGTAGCAACATTGCTTGGTGCAAGATCTTCTTGTTGCAATAGGAGTTAAGGTGTCATGATTGATTTGGAAGGATTTTCTCTATGAAGTTTATTACTCCACACGTCAACTTCTGGTTCATTCCAGAGATCAAATAGCTCCACCAATCTCCCATGTTGTTATTCTTTGGTGCATATTTCCCTATATGTAGTGGCCGTTCTGCTGAGATTTTCGGGACAGATGGTTATCAAGTATTTTATCGATTCGACATCTTTGTTGCAGCATCGGCATAAATTGTCTGATGTTTTTGAATCTCGTTTCAATGTCAATATCTCTAGATTTGTATAAATTCAGTCGCAATCTGATGAATTGATCTCTGTGGTAATGTGAGGGAAATTTAGATAGATATTTTGGGAGCACACCGATTTCTGTGTTGATAGAACAAAGTCACAAGCTGTCTTCATTTTTGTTTGCTTTTGCTCGTTGATAACCCAGTTCCATCGACGCATCTGTTTTTTTGCGATTTGAGGCATCTGCAGCATTTGCTCCATGAAGTCATTATAGGTTAGATGGCACAGACATGATACACAGCCCCATCTTAAAGGGTGGCAACAATATACAATGCAGAGTAAGAGGAAAGACGCAGTGAAGGCAAGTGCAGTATAGCAGCGGGGTATTCACCCTGGCGTGTCCTTAAAATGGACAGGGAGTAGACAGGGCCTTTGATGTGGGCCTTGTGTGATTCGGGCCAGCTCCTGCCTCCCTGTTGCTCTCATTGCCTAATAACAGCCAGGGCAACCAATGGGAGGTGGGAGCCAGGCAAGCTGAGGACAAGGCCAGGCGGAGCGGCCATTTTACAGTGGCCGGTGTGCTGAAAGATTCCAGAACAAAAATAAAGATTAAAAAGATCCAAATAGTGGGTAAAGATGAGGCAAGGTGGGCATCCAACACTTTTCGGCAGGCAGCAAGTCTCCAGGTGCAGTGCGGTGAAACAGCGTAGTAGGCGCTGTATGCAGCACAATCCACCAATATGTTTCAATTGATTAATCCCTGCGTGAGCTCTCCTATTTACTGAATACATAAAAGGTTGTTTAGAAATATCAAGGCTGGCTTGTGAAAGCTTGACAAAATGCATCTTGTAAAATGCAAGTCTACAGACTGCAATACAACTATCACAAGTAACAAATGCCAATTGGCCAACACCTTTTGCCAGCAACAGGCAGCAAAAGTCAAATAAAAAAAAACAAGTTGGGCAAGAGCCCTTAATCCACAAACCTTTACTCTAATGCCTGGGGGATGAACACCAAGAAAAACAAGTTGCAAATCAAAAATAAGTCGAAACGTCACTCCCATGTGATCAACCCTGCTGATGGATGGGACCCACCCAGGCATATAAACATGCCAGGTCAACATGACAATGCATATCCATTTTTGAAGTCAATTCGTGACATAAAATCAATTTCTGTGGAGAAGTAAGCATACAAGTTGGTAGATGTATGCTAGTAAGATAACACAGCGAGTCATGCATTTGCCTGTGACATTTGAGTTAAGGTTTGATTCCTATCAAGGTTGACTTGATCATCATTAATATCATTTCAGTTATTTGATTTGAACCCTAATGAAAATGAGGCACATCTGGACAAGCAGATTTAAAATAGGTCTGTTAGAAGACCCTGAATGTGTAAAAAGAGCAACCCAAAACACGTACAGTGAAAATAATCCAAAAGGCCAAATAATCACTGCACTTCTTTGCAAGGGATAACAGTGTTTGTTACAAGCAAAAAGGTCCCAGACGGTCCGTAGAACCGAACTGACAGCGCTGCTCACTTCATAAGAAGTCACAAGTTATATAGCTGTGAACCGTAAAATCTAAATGCATAGTTTGCATTGTTATTCTACCATGCTCATTGGCTACCACCTGCAGAACATGCTAATACCCCCCTATAGTTGCTAGGCCAATTGGCCACACCTTATCTAAATCCATTCCCCTAACACTTGGCTCACTACATCGTCACTATTGAATCCGGGTACGGGATTAGTTGTTTGAACATATTGACACATTAATAAACTGAGACCGTCACATGTTGTGCACCCTTCCGATCCAGACATGGCCAACTCTGCTTTGATAAGACAATAGTCCTTCTCATTATACCTGATGCTGAAGAGCACACAAGATGCACCCCTGACCTCGTACTAAATGTATTGGCATCTTCTCCGCTCCTCCTGTCCCAAATCATGACCAGTCCAGACACTGCACCCCCATTGCACCCCCATTATCTCCTCCAACCCCAGGTGCCCAGTTATGACGTGACCGGGGCATCGCTCTTCAGTCTGAATTTCAGGGATTTATTTGTTTTTGATTATACATGTGCTTATAATTCAAATGGGATGCCCACTTTTAGGTGAGGGTGGTAGTTCTCTAAATCTTCTCCCTGCCCATTGGCATCACACAACCTTATGCCCTATCCACATGAAATTGTCCTTCAAAAGGGTGCATCCCTTCCTGCTCTCCCAACAGTAAACATTATGTTCCCACTACACCCAGGCCATGCAGCTGGATACAATTAGTATTTATCTGTGCACCGTGGGTGCCTATGACCTCAACTTCTCTCCTGGGGAATGGAAAAGGGGATTTATTTTTGGAGCTGAGCTAAACAGAGCCACAGCTCTATATCAGTGCCTGTGTTCTATTCTGTGCTTTATCTGAGTATCTAATGTGTGTCAAAACTAACAAAAATCAATGTCATGTCAGGCTGTATTGAAACACGTAATTGTAACATGGCTTTTGCGAGTTGCTGGTGTTCCAGTCCCATCTGTTATTGTGATTTACATTTGTAGGACTTTGACAAACAAATGGTAAGAGGAGCATGAAAAGAATGCTAATGAGCAGAAGGTTCATGTACCACAAACGTGTTACCCATAAGGCAAATATGTATAAAGAGTTTGTAAGAAGCCTGTTTCGGAAGATGTCGTGCAGCCATACTTTAGAATCGAGTTGTGTGGCTATAGGTGATGTGACACTTTACACATACAGAACATTTTTATTTGATGATCTTAAGTGTAAAAAAATAAAAAAAATAAAAGAATGTGCACTTCAATACACAAGGTATAATTGTATACATTACTTTTTTGCCTGGTTATATCCAAGCAATTTCTATTAAAAAGTAGTATGGTCCTGCTTTGTTCAAAACCACACCTTGCTTTTGAAATATTTTTGATTATGTCATACTTTTTGCGACTTTTCTAAAACTGTGTTATGAAATATTAGTGTATTACATCATAATAGACCCCTTGATTCTTTTATTATGAAGTATTTGCCATGCATATTCAATATTGCTGCAAGATGTTCCATTTAAAAGAAACCCGGAAGTATGCACAAAGAGGAGGAATGTGTTCCATCAACATGCTGCCTCACGCATGAAGCGCATCTTATAGGGCGAGGTTAAGGGCATTAAGCGGGAAAGTGCTTCTGAAGTAGGAGGAAGGAATGCTTTCAAAAGGTGGACTTCCACATAAAGCACTGTGAAAAGGGCCATGGTAAGATTGTTCAGCAAGGAGGTTCTTGGCATTTGAAATCTTCTGGAGGAAAGCACTCGACCTGGATTGTCAGACGATGGAGAATGGGGTCGTTTTTAAAACGTAACTTCCTTCCTAAAGCATGGCATGAAGGGCAACAATAAAGACAGTCCGCAGGGATGTCTGCACATTATCTTTGGGCTGTCTGTGGCATCTAGATCACTCCCCATCCATGGACGTATTTACAAGGGCCACTAGGACCAGGCATAGGGCAGCAGAACACATTTTGTTTCTTCAAATCTGGCTGATCTACAACACTGCAAGAAATTTTGAGATCTGACAGCAAAAGTCTTTGATAGATTGATATTTACAAAAGTGTTTTCGTTAGGGTGACTTTGATTTACATTTTTTTTAAAAAAGGAAATGCGTACCAAACCCAACCTGCTTTTGGAATGTAATGATTCAGTCATACAAGTTTCACAGACATGCATGGCAGCTATAAAGCTCTTTGGTCATTCTTATATTCTCAAAACGCTCTTTAATATGCAAAACAGTCAAAACGTCATTATTTTTTATTTGTGCCACTTCACATTATCTTTGGAGTTATTTCTACTCAATACACACATACACTGTGTTAAGCAATGACTTCTATATTCAAATATATGGCACACATGTTTTAAAACGCTGCAAAAATAAGGCTTTTCCCTTCACAAAAGTAAAGGTAAAAATGATGCATCTATTTATTTATTTATTTATTTATTTATTTATTTATTTATGTATTTATTTATTTATTTATTTGGGAATTTATATAAGTGTGCCAAGCCCAAGGGCATCAGGGCGTTGGTTACAGTAAGACAGGAGAAGGGGCAGCGGCCACAAGCGGTTTGGGGCTACTTAGTTGAAACAATGGGTGCTGAGCTTCTTCCTGAAGTTGCTGTAGATGGTTCTTCACAGAGGTGGCTGGGGAGCACATTCCAAAGTGCAGGGGCATGGGCTGGGAAGCTGCCTCCTCTTTTTTGCAGTTGAATCTGGAGGTAGTGAGGCAGTGTTTGTAGGTCGTGTGCAGAGGCCTTGTTGTAGTTTGTCTTGAGATTTGAGTTGCCAGGTAGGAGAGGGCATTGTTGGAGAGGCAGCCGTGTGTGATGGATAAGATCTTGAAATTGATCCTTAATCGGGAGCCAGTGGGCGGATCTCCTGGCTTCCTATTTCTGGTCGTGATTTTGTTTTGGATGGATTAGAGTTTAGCAGAGGTGCCGCTGAAAAGAGAGTTGCAATCGTCAAGTTTAGAGCAGATTAATGCTCAAGCTACTTCTAGCCATTTTTTGGGGGATAAGAAAGTTTTGCTGGAGGTGATGAGCTTGGTAGAGTAGACTGACGTTGAGGTGATGTGATTGGTCTGACATGTCATTCTAAGGGTGGAGTCCAGATAGACACCCAGGGATTTTACGGCAGTGGCGACGGGGATGATGTGGCCATCAATTGTAAAGGACTTGTAGTCCTAATGGAGATTTGCTAGTCTTGCTGGGGGCCAACAAGAAACAACTCAGTCTTCTGGTCATTGATGCAGAGGCAGTCCGCGGCCATCCAGGCTTGGATTGTTTCATAGAGGAGGTTGACTGTGAGAGAATCATGTGGGTGGTTGCCTGAGAGGCGGAGGAGGATCTAGGTGTCGTCCACATAGTTGGTGTATTAGACGACTAGGGAGTCAAGGCGGTCGAGGAGGGGCTTGGTGTATATGTTATAGAGTGTTGGGGAGACGGATGAGCATTGTGCAGCGAGGAAGGAGGTGACCATTTGGCTGTGTCTCATGAGAAGTGTGCTGGGGAAGTGAGGTGGTGGCAGAGTGTGTTGTGGTTGACCAGGATGAACGTGGTTGAGAGCTCTAAGAGCAGGAGTAGGGAGATGTTGCCTTGGTCTTTCATCAAGCTGATTTTTTAGGTCTAGTAGCGTTGTCTTGGTACCATGTTCAGCTGGAACCCTAATTGGCGGGAGCCTAAGATATGGTGGGACTCGAGGAAGTTCTGGATTTTCAGATAGGCGACCATGTCAATGATCTTTAGCAGGAATGGGACTGTGGTGATAAGACAGTAGTTGGTGGGGATGGAGGGGTTAAGGGATTGTTTCTTGAGGAGGGAGCGATTACTCAGGATTCTTTGAGGGCCAAGGGGACAGTGCAGGGGGGAAAGTAAGAGTTAATGATGGTGGTGATGAGTGGGAAGAGTGGTTTGGAACACTCCTTAATGATGGGGGCTGGGCAGGAGTCCCCTTTGCATTGTGATGGTTTGAGGCCTTTGATGATGTTTCTGAGGGTGTGCTCGCTGATGGGTTGGAACTCAGAGGGGGGAAGTTCCTGGGTTCTGTAGGTGGTGTGGCAGGAGGGGCTGTGGTGTGACTTGTTTGGTGGCAATCTTTTGCTGTAGGAGAGTGATTTTGTTGGTGAGGGTGTCCTGAACGACATTGCACCAATCATTATCTTTGTGGATGGTGATAGAGGGGAATGGAGGAGGTTTCCAGTTCACGGAGGATGGCAAAGAGTTCACGCGTGCAGGATGTTGCTTTGGAGATGCTTTCATTGTATGTGGATGCTTTAGCCTTGCAGATTTTACAATATTAAAGGCATGCCTATGTTTAAATCAACAACAGAGTTTCCATAGGAAGCACTAAAATGATGCTCAGAAGCAAGCACTCATTTCCTTCCCCGGCCCCACATTTCAGAGGTCTGTGGCTGCCCAAAAGCTGCAAGCATGAAATAGATCATAAAGAAGGTAAAATGGTGAAGACTAAATCTGAATGCACAAATACATCAATAAACCTCTGAAAGGATACCCAAAGCCATAGAAGGGTGAGAGCAAAACCTGTGTGCCAAAGGTACACACTGTTTCACAGCTGTAAAGTGTCCCCATAAAAGATATCCATTCAGCCATCTGTACAGAAGCTGCTTAGTGCTAAGCAGGCAAATATCATCCCTGCTGGGTTTTTCATGTGTCTTTGATGACATTCTGCTGCACGGTTAGTACTACCAGGAGAACCTACTGCGATGTAAATCGCACAGTCTCAGGAGGATAGCTCGGGGGCAACGCACTTGCCTTGGAAGCAAGGCAATGTATTACAACACAGGTTCTATCCCTGGGTACACGCTTAGAAACGCCTGGGTATTAAGCGTGGTATAAATAACCAATTACAATTACAGTGCATAACTGTAATGCTTAAAAGTAATGTTTACATTAATTATATTTTAAAAATAAGGTAGAACGTGACCTGTGAAAAAAGTACTTCAATTGACAACAGGACATCTATTTCTATACCCATTATTCTCAAAATGGTCCTATGTATTGTACAGTTCAACCAAATTGAAGGAGTTAACAAACATTTTGAATTACGTTAAAATCCAACTGGCAAGACCCATAGAATAAACCACACCACAATGGTTTTATTGTGCTGGAACACCCAATACATTGCTACATTTTACTCTTGGATTGCAAATCACAAAGGTTACTTGAGCCCTTCCAAATGTTTGCAGGTACTTTAAAAAAGGCAAGTACAGGAGATGTGCTGCTAGACCCTTACAAGCCTGCTTCTTAGAGCTGTGAGTGCCCCTAGCAGACCCAAGGGGGAGCTGATTCATGATGGAAAGTGAGGCAAAGAGAGGAAGCATCAAGCCAAGACTGTGAGAAGATGCTGGACTGTGAGACCCAGCTGCAGAGGCGTTGCATGGAGGGCGGGCTGAGGAGGCTATAGCCCAACGTCTTTTGGTTGTAGCCCTGCATAGGAGATCGGGGGCTACAACCAATAGGCAAGCTAGTCTAGAGTCCTGATAGTCCCTACATACCTATAGCCCCAGATCTTTTCCATATCCAGCAAAACCCCTGCCCAGCTGCCATAATTTAAGCTGTGTTTGTGAGAGTAACACTCACTGAACCACTGATACAGACTGAGAGAGCCCCAAAGAAACTGAATTAGTACCCATGTGGAAGAAGTATTGGCACATACACTACTAAAAACTGAAGCTCCATGTAACCACTAGCACATTTTACATTTTGGTCAAATGGGAGTTTGGCCAGCATCACTCTTCAGAACTACTCTTGCTTAGTTTATTTAAAGGCTCTCTAAACTTTCATTTGTCAGCTCATAGCATTACTTCTGTATCCTTGTAGGATCAGTGTGATTCCCTTTCAGAAGATAATTCGTTTTCCTACCCTCAGAGTTTGCCCCTGTGTACACAATGTATAGTAATCAACAAATCTTCAGCCACAATGTGCTGGTTCAGCAGGATGAAGTGTTCTGAAAGAGTATTCATAGTCTTAGGAGGTAATTGAAAGTGGACAGTAAATGTCACCTCTGTGTGGGACCTACGGAATTTGTTGTTGCTCCTTATCTTCCATTAGTACCCGGCGCAGCAAATCCATGGGACATACTTCATATGGATTTGCTCGTTTCTGAGCCATACCATAGTGTAATCCTGTGGACGCACTTCCGTGCATCGCGCGCCAGGTACACTGTTATTAAAACATTCCTCCCATTTTTTAATACGGAGCAACTTGGCCCAAAATGGTGCCCTGTTGCTCCATAGTAATAAAGCAGTATGAGCATTCTAGTGTTCCTAGAACTAACGTGTACTGCTACGACAGCCTTTTCAAACGGTAAACAAAATGCTGCTTGAAAAGGTTTCGTTACATTAGTATCCCGGCGCTACAAACCCCGGAATACTAATGGCAATAACCGTCTTGCTGGCGGGCCATTACCACCTAAAGGGGGCCTTACCTTAGGCGGTAATGGCCTGCTGGCTAGCGGTTATTGTCGTATTCTCAAGGGTTGCTCAATAGTGATGCCACTGCATGTTGGACTTGAATACAATCTTCCTCACTGTGTAGTTGCCATCAGGCCAACATCAATAGTGTGATTTGTGTGGGTGCCCACTGACGACATACAACTCGTCTTTTACTGCTTCCACATATCTGGTGGGGCTTTGGGGAAAATCCCGTTAGATAGGGACACCTACAGAAGGGGCTTTGGTATTTCAGAACCACATATCCCGACCCCATCCCCAATTACAATTACACTGCCAATGCACCGACATATCGTGATGCTGTGCATTTATTTAAAGAGAATAAAACAGCCTGTGAATGGGATTACACGTATTCAGAGTTCGTTACCTACAAAGGAAGTAGGCACCAGGATCAAGTAGAGTTTAAGAGTGACTACTCATTTGAAGTATTGCCAGCGTTTCATCGTTTTTACTCATGTTTTAGACACACATACACACACACACACCGCTTTTGTAATAAACTGTATTAGACTAATTACAAAGTTGCTTCAACTGAATGTATTAGAAACGTGTATTGTTTCTTAATGTTGTCGTTTACTGCTGTATACATCAACTCTGAAAATGTAACACATAAATGTCTCCCATCAGATAAACAGCAAGCAGTGTGATAAAGACATTGCGACTTGATAAACAACTTTATTTTTTTCCTCTCAGCAAGCATTTACATTCATAATTAAATCTCCAAATATCTAAAGTGTTTTCTGGCCCATATTTTCCCACTCACATAAGGTGCCCTGCACACGCCCACCTAGTATCAAATCTGTGCTGGCAGTGCTTTACAAGATGCAATAAAGAAACAACAAGTTCCAGTTAGGAAGTTGTTTTTCTTTCAACCAAAAAGAAATTGCTCTTGAACCACGTGCATTCTTACAGCGTGTTTTCTGAGATGATGCAGTGAAGAAGAGAGAGCTAAAACAGTCAAGCTGAACGTTTACAGCATGTCTTCCACTTTTAATTAACATTAACAGTTTGCATATTAGGCTTCATCATGGTTCCTTACTCAACTATCAGACATACACATTAGTTTATGTTTTTAATCACAAAATTAGCAGGTGAATTCTGGAACTTTCTCTAAGAAGATTTAGCCGGATATGTTTACGGGATGTTAGAGGAATAAAATATCATCAATGAAGTAGTTCCGTCAAATGTGCTCCTCTAATATTTTATAATGTGAATGCTTCTGCCTGTGTCCATATCCTTCCTTGTCACCCCAGACTTGCCCCCAGTTAATTTAATATAACACATTGGGATATGGACAAAAATGCTAATAGCAGACAAAAGCACAATTTGGTGTATTCCAGTTAGGCTTTTTGAATGTCACCCTGCAGCTTCTGCATCAGCCTGTTATCAAGCAGAATATTCACCTTAAATAACACAAGATTCTGGGCATCCAGAGGCACGTAAACTGCTCTCATGAACACCTGTGAAGACATGTTTGCAAATCTTGACTCTAACTCTTGCTGTTCTGTTCTCAGTCTCTTTGATCTATCCTCTGCCTTTCACATGGTCAACCACTCCATCCTCTAAAAGTGGCTCTGCGATACCCTCAGCATCACAGAACGGGAACTGGAATGGCTGAACCTTTACCCACTAACCACCCCTACTAGCTGCAACTGGGCCCTTTCTCCTCCACCTCCTCACTCTCTATCTGAGTCGTCCCGCCAGGGCTCTATGCTATCACTGTTGCCCTTCAATATCTATCTCTCTCCTCTTGCCCAATTGATCCTCTCCTTCTCACCTCATGTCCAGTGTTATTCGGATGACACACAGCTTTCCTTCAAACTACCTTCTACTACCTCCTCTTCCCACTCTCTAATCCCTGATTGTCTGACCGCCATCCAGGCATGGCCAGTAAGACAGAGATCCTTCTCATTGGGAAACATGTGCCCTGTTTCCCTCCTAACCTCTGGACCCCCTTCTCAGGCCCTCTACCCTTACCATCCTGTGAGGCCAAAAACCTGGAGGACATCTTTGACTCCGCCCTCTCCTTCACCCATCACATCTTGGACCTTGCTAAGAAGGCCCACTTTGCGGCTGTGCATTCCACCATGGGATTCCTCCGCCCTAGCACATAGCCAGTGGCCTCTTCCCCTGGGTCCCCTTGGAACTTCCTCCTGGGCTCCCACCAGCACTTGTCCATACTCTACTGCCCCATGACCTTTTCTATTTCCTGCACTCTCTTCACTGCACTTGCACGTCAAATGTCACAATGCCTAGTAGGACATGATTGTGTATTTACTGTTTTTTTCCACTGTTATTTACTCCTCTTATTCCCTCTCCATGCTGCCATGTACCTGACAACACAGTTCTGTTGTATAGGCATCTAACAAATGTTCAATAAATAAATAAATACATCTAGAGTCAGTTTGGAAAACATTTGCTAGCCTATCGTAAAATTTGAAAAGGACTAGTACTGATTCAATGATATGACACCACTCTCCTAAATACTTGCTCATCCGTTATTTTATCTCCATCTATTAAACAGAGAGAACAGTTGATTTAAAAAGAGTGACAAAAGCTTATAGCACAAATGCCGAGACATTAAGGCCAGATTAAGCTACCCTAGAAACTGCTCTTTTGTGACAGAACTAGCAAACAATCTCTTTCTGACTAGTAAGGATCTGTCCAAAATGAATGAAAACGTGATTATGAAGATTTGATCAGTTTTTGTCCAATTCTGAACTGGTGTTGTGAGGCGCTCCTGCATTGGAGAGGGAACCCTAAACGGATGTTAAATAAGAAGGTTTCTACTCCATTGGTTTCCTTTGGCTGTGAAGGCATCTTAGTAGCATGTGTCCCAATAATATACAAAAACAGGGTGAACTCCCCGCCAGGGGAATGAGACAAGGAGATGAGTTGTTAAGATAACAAAGTTTATATAATGATAAAAATTGCCAGCAAAGACCTCTGCTGCCCGAGAGCGCTCTGCCGAAATATTACATGGGCAGCACATAAAAAGGACACACATCATCACTGATGACGACGTGCATAGGGCCTAATTCACAGAAGCATTTCGTAATGGCAAAACCCAATTGGAAAACGGTCTGTGAATTAGGCCCATAGTGTACACATTCTTGCATCGAATTGGAGAGGGGCCTATAGAACAGTTGATACTATAAGGGATACAAGATGCTAATTGGTTGCTGTCTTTCGGTTGCTCTTGGCACACGTGGGTCTTACCGCGGTGTGAAGGTCATGTCGAGGGTGCAACATAACTGTTTAACTAAACTAAACAACAGTAACTGATAATGCAGAAATAATGGCATACAGAAAATCTTGCATGAGAAGGGGTAGTTAGGTCAAATGAGCTAATATATTGTTATTCCAACCTCTGCACTTTGGGCTCCCTTTGATACCACAATCCCCGCACCGAGGTGCCCCCCGCCTCCAAAGGTTTCATCTACAATCTGTCCTTCTTTGGCCTATTGATATAGAGGGACGTGCATTGCTTTTGGAAGAATATACTGCTACACGTGATTCAGGCTGTGGTGGGGTTCTGGAATGTTCGGGTCACGGGGGTCAGATGGGTGTCAGCATGAAAGGAACTGGGGGGGTCGGAGCTTGTGGTCTCTGTCCTGACAGGGTGGGGGGTTGAGTGGGCACTGGCAGTTTAGGGGAGATGAATGGGCACTTTGGGCCGGGCCTGTCATGGTCTCATGCATTTCACAGAGCATATTCTTTCAGAAATGATAATATGGGTTTGTAGCAAGGCATGGCTGGGCTTCCATGTAAACAGGGCCTGCATGTAGCTGGCAGAGGGAGGCAATAGTGTGGGCTGGCTGTGCGAGGCGCTGGGGATGGGAGAGATGCATTTCTACAGAGAGATGGATTTTCAGGCCTAGTAAAAAGATAGCATTGGGCCTAGTTCAAAATCGTTTCTTATTGCGGGGCTACGGGCTATAGTGTATGTATTATTTTCTATGAGATGTTGTGCAACTGAATGCTGGGGTGGGTGGCTGCGACTACCCCCTTGATTATTACATATGTTATGTACCTGGAGTGACGCAAAAGGGGGGCATGGATCGTCTCCTTCCCAACAGCTGGTAAAAGCAGGTGAAATCAGTGAATAGCAATTGGGCAATGGTGGAAAACATTTCTGTAATGGTGCCTGCCATTTCTGACCTCTGCCTTGTGCATACATGCATGGGGATTGTCACTTCATTCAAGGATGCAGTGCTAATGACGCAGGTTCCCATATTACATGCATTGTGCATGCATTGAATCCATGATCTGTCTGTGCAGGTATGGTTCAGAATCACAGGGAATAGACAGACAAGTCAGATGGGTATCATCTCTTATTTTTGCGGGCGTCACCATGATCATGGTCCTAGAGCTCTTCTGTGAACATTTGGCAGTACGTATCCCATTAGACTATCAAAAGGTTAGAAAATTATAGCAAACTAGGAGCGAAAGAAGGATTTCAGCAAGGCAAACTAGTTTCTAGACACTGGAATAAAAAGTGCCCTTTTAAAATTATTTCATCTTTACTCATTTCAAAGTATGGATCCCTGTCTAGGACATTGGATAAACTAGTTAAATACATGTTTTACGCAGAGAACCATTTATGTAAGTGACTGGTGCTTTCCAATACAATATTTGAAACAGGGCTTGGTTCATTTTATACAGATGTGAAATACAAGGCACTTACCATTATTCAGGTTAGACTTGTATTCATTCTTATCTGCCATGAAATCATTGTGCAGCTAAATGGGTGAAATTCATGTGGCTGCCACGAGGCTCTGACCACCAACGCACTGTGCAACAGTGCGGCCTAACAGAATTTCGACAGCCGCATCCAGGGCATTTCAGTGATTACGGAATACGATGGAAATGTGGGTATAGAGCTGTTACTTACCATGGCTTTTTAATGTGCTTTTAAAATGTATTTTATTGTTATCCTATGAACTGCACTGCCCTCTCCCCTTGCCCTTCACATGTTTCCCTCTCCCCCCTCCCCTGCACTTGCGTGATCTCAATGTTACCTGGCCTAGTAAGATCGTTGTCTGTCTTCCCTCTGTTCGCGCCTTGAAACACTTACGCATTTGCGTACAGGCCACCAAATGTCTGACATTTACATACTGTTGAATCCCTTGCATGTAATGTTTAACATGTGTAAGATGTAGGTTAAAATGAAACTGTAAAACCAGGCAAACCCACCTTTACTATTTCCTTTTACTCTGTCTTTTCCAAAAACAAACAATACTAAAGTACGGTTTGCAGTTGGCATTTATTAATAGGTTCGTATTGAATCCAGGAAAACCATAGCAGGTGCTAAAAAGAAGTGTACTATTTTACTCCTGAATGAAAATCTCATGCAGGCGGTCTTCAAAGTGTGCTAACAAGAGGAAGAAGGCCAACACTGTTGAGCTCTTATCTCCGGCTTGTTCCCATTCTCCCATGGCCCTGCCCGCGCACCCACATGTGAAGTAAAAAAACCTTGGGGTCCTCTTTGACTCCACTCTCTCCTTCTCCACTCACATCTCAGACATCTCTAAAAGGTTCAACTACCAGCTGCACCTCCTCAGAGGTACTCTTCCTTTTCTCACCTTCCCCAGAGGCTCACTGTCTTCCGAGCTCTGGTTCTCTTAAGGCTTGATTACTGCAACAGCCTCTTTCTCAACCTCCCCACCTCTGCTCTGTGCCCTCTGCAACTCATCCAGAACAGAACCGCAAGACTTATCCTTGACCTTAAGCCTTGGGACTGCATCTCTCCAGCACTGAAATCCCTCTACTTGCTCCCGGTGGCTGCAAAGATCAAGTTCAAAACCATCTTCATTTTCCACAAGGCTTTCTGGGGCCTGGGATCACCTACCTGCACCAATGCCTTCCTAAATACTGTCCCACCCGAGCCCTCCGCTCATCTACCTCCAACCTTCTGCGGGTGAGCCGGTTCTCCAAGCAGAGATTTGGTGGGAGATCTTTATCCTCAGCAGGGGCCTCTCTCTGGAATAATCTCCTTGCCGCCATCTGTCTTGAGTCTGATCTCCTTAAGCTCCGGAAAATCCTTAAGACATTCCTATTCTCCTCTTCCTTCTCTCTCCTTCTAACCTGCTAACCTCTCTCTCCGCTCCATCCCTCTCTCCCTCCTTTTCCACACTGCATGCTGACTGGCCACCGGGAGTACCTCAGAGTCTCACAGGTCCCCGGCACCCTCTCCAGTCCTACAGCACTTGCCTCAGGGCCTGCACTTACCTCATTGCTACTGCACTCTGTCAATTACCCATTGAGAATGGAATCTCTCAGCACTTCCCCAGTTTCTTAACAACTGGGTGCATCTGGATTCCCCCCCAAACTTGTTCTCCCCCTCTCTTCTCTCCTGTACCGTCTGTGCACTTGCACATCCTGAACATGCCATGCCTTGAAGAACTTCAATCATTTTCCTCCCTGTCTTCCCTTCTGCATGGTGTTGCCTCTATGCTCTTGTACAAACTGCAGAAACGTCGTCAGACCGATGTGTTGTTATCTACACTGTTAATTTATTATATGCACTTACTCTGCCTGGGCAGACCGGTTCTCATTCAGAAACTCAAGGGCTCTGCATAACTGTTGTTTTCTCCCCTGTTCCCTTCTCTCCTTGAGCACTTTGAAACACTGGCCTTTTGTATAGGTGCTTAACAAATAAACATTCCCATACCATACCATCCTCAGGGTTGTCACTACAGCAAAATGAAGCAGAACAGGAAATGGAGGCAACACCATGCTTTTATGTGTCAATTTCCCACTCTGCCCCATTTAAAATTAGGCTGAAAGTATAAATCACAAACTGGATAATGACCTGGTTTTTGTAAGCTACACATTATTTGTAGTCTCATTTTTCATCTACCAAGGAACCCCATTTTGGAGCAGTGACAAGGTGGTACAGAGGCAACAAGTGGAGACAAGATATTTGCTGTGCAGTCCTCTTCATGACTGGTCAGTGCCTCTCATTGTACCCCTGAATGAGATTTATGAAAATGTCATGCAGAAGTACAACATATTGAGTACTATGCAATCCACCAGCATGTTGCACCTTGGCAAAAGCTTGTAGATCCTGCAGGAATGTATTAGTAAAAGCAACGTACATATGTTTTTTGAAGGCAGTGTTTACTTTTTCACAAGCTGGGAACTGAAAGCACAAAAACACGTGTGCCTCACATTTGTTCTTCCTTCTTCCAGTAACCTTCATTTTTTTTTTTCTGGGAAAAAATGAGCCTAGCCAGGCGGAAATGGTTTATTTAAGTAAGATTGCTAAACGTCACATAAATAGGTCTCAGTTTTACAAGCCTTTCCAACAATTCCCCACCCTCAAAAACTAATCAAAGGAATAATATCCCATTGAACAGTGCGGGTATGAACAGCACATAGAATTTGCAGTAGAAATACAGTGAACAACATAATTGCACGAATATAATGTTCAACTAAATTGCTTCTCTAACTCTTAGACATTACTAAGCATGTGTCAATGCATGTCAGAAATGAGTCAACCAGCCAACTACGTTGTCCCCCATTATGTATTTCTCTCCACTGTGAAGATTTGAATTTGAATGTAACAGATCCAACATCATAGAAGTGCTAACCTTGGTGGTTCCCTACAAGCAATTTATGTATATTTGTTTATAAACCGGCCCTCTCTGTTTTTATTTGCATCTCAAGAAGGTTGAGTGACTGATTCTTTGAACGTTTTTTTCATCATAAAGCATAATCAAGGGCAACTGTTTAATCCTTTGCTATGATTCGCTGACAAAAGGTACTCCACCAAGAAGTACTGTTCCCAACAAGATCTGAATCCTGTTACCGATCACCCGGGCACATGCTGCAAGGCCAGGAACACAAGGGCGCCCCCCTAATCGAAACGCAGGGGCCTCTTGCTCCAACTCCTCGTCAATTCCTCATTCGCGGGAACGGGTGAGTGGAGTCTTCCTCCTCGCCTCTCTTTGGTCTTTTGAAAGCGCCGTTTTCCTTGGATATCCCCTTGCAAAACCGTAAAGAGGACAAAGCCCTTAAACATGAAAAGAGAGACGGTTGGATCCCATCGTTAGACACCCACCCACCCTTACAGCCCAAATGGAATTAGGATCGAGCTCCATCCTCTGCTGCGCGCAACGTCACATGGATTGCACAGCGCGGCCTGAGGCACCGTGTGCGACAGCCCTCCCATGCTTAACCTCCAGGCCTATCGGCCAAGGCCAGGATCCCGAGAATAGATTCTCACTCGAGAGCCCCCGAGATGGAAGACTAATGGGCCGAAGGCTAACGCAGGAATGCCAACGAGTCTATAAAGAAGGGGAGTGACGTACACAGCGTCAACAAATCACGTGACAAGTGGATCACATGGTCAGTCTAAAAGTATAAAAAGCCGGTCATTTTCATTTGAAAAAAACAGAGGACACCACAAACGGCAGGACATGGGAAGAGATGAGAACAGCATCTGTTAACGAGGGAGAGCCTCGGACAAATGAAGGTGAAACCGATATCAAGGACCCCGAATGGAGTAAGACAGAGGAGAATCGCTACAGACAAATAGAAGCTGAAGCATTGCCGACAAAAGAAGGATTGGCTAACACAGTGCTGGTCGAACAGTAGGCAGTAAGAGCCCAGAAGTCTTGAGCCCAACACAGCATTGGGAATCGGATTAATACACCAATAAAGCAGTGGAAGAGCGGGACGTATGTCCCAGATGGTATTCGGGAACTAGCTACCCAGGTGGATAAAGCAAAGTATCCTGGAGTTGAAGGTGATACACTAAGAAGATAGACAAAGTAACATCTAACAGGATCAAGTTACCCGTTTGATGGTTGGACCTCAGTGAATGGCAAATGGAACCTCATTTATAGTGGATCCATAGAAAGAACTCTAAAAAAGAAGACAAACAAAATTGCACATCTGAATGAAATGTGGTAGAAAGAAGTTTTCACCCCTGAAGAATTTCCTTGTTAGTGGTATGAAAGTTTGTAAGGAATGAAACATGTTGGCTATGGTTTGAATGCAGTATGAAAGTAAGCATGATAGTGATAGTGATACAGAGTAAAGTGGTTGTGGGACTGGGAGGCACCTCTCTATGACAGAGGGGAGCAAACAACAGATCCTTATGATATGTTTATCTTGAAAAAATTGTCAAAAAATGCGTTACTACAAATTTTTGGATGTGCACAACAATATTGAAAAGTATTGACATATATGTTTGTTTGTCAACCAATTGTATTGATTTTTCTCACAATTGAACAAAAAGAAAAAAAGAAGAGTGTTGAAAAATGTTTTACATGATGTGTTTTAAGAAAAATAAATAAATTGCTATTTTTGATAAAAAGCTGGTGTGATATATGACAATATAATGATCATAAAACATATAAGAGTAGAATAACCAAGTAGGGGTAGGGGGGAAGCACATGACCCTTTAAACATGATGTATTGTTTGAATCAAAGTCTATTGGAGGGCTGTTTATAAGTGGTCGGTAAAAATGTACCTCCAGTCTCTCTGAGTTATAGTGTGCAAGGCCAGGACTAGCAGCTTCCCTGTTCAGAATATGCAGAATACGGTGATGTTTTAGTCAGCACATTCCAGGCCTCTATTCTACATTATATCTAACTGGTCTCCCAGACAACATGCTGTCAATACCAATCCATGCAGAAGACTATCTCCCTGTTGTCTCTCTTCATTTCTTATGTCCTTATTTTTTCGCTCCTTTGTTTCTCGGGTAGGATCCCAGACAGCTAGTAAAGTTAACAAGATCTGAAGTTAACAAGCAAGAAGGCTACATATCTATTTAAATAGCTTCCTATGGCAGATCTGATGCCCATCTCAGGAACAGAAGAGGGGCTTCTGTTATAGACCTGGACTAACCTCTGATGAAACAAGGTAATCAGATCTCAAGTTAATGACAGGTGGTAATTCTCATAACATTCTGAGATGAACATATGTCAGGGAGATGACCCTAGCAAAAAGAATACTGTAGGTAGGCAGAACAGGTCTAACCTAAGTGATGCATAACAAGACTTGAAATAAATAAGTCGGATGGCTTTGACAACTACATTTCATAAGAGTAATAATCCAGTCTCAGATATTTGGAGGTAGGTTATACCATTCTGGTTTCATCGCATGTCTTAATGGGCTCTGATATATTCCTCTTGTAAGAAGGTCTTGGGATATCATGATTTTCAAAATGTGCATGTGGTCTGGGGGAAAGTCTGGAATTGAACATTGTATGTACTCCCCTAGCATACTACTGCATCATAGCATTGAGTAGGTACTGAAAACTACTATGTTTAAGCAACTGTTTCCTGCCCGTGCCAGGTAATGCTTTAGTCTTCACCGCACCTGTCTTTGTGATGAAGGCTATGTGTAGCTGTGCTCACCATCATATCTCTCACTTCTGACATGTTTCCCTTTTGGCATATGTGTGTGTTTTAGTCCCTTGATTTCATAGGAAAAGCAGGTTTAGCAGACTTAAGTCAGCTTGCTCGCCTGCTTCAGACAGAGTATATTTCACTCCACTAAATGTATTGTTTTATGCTGTCCTTCCTGAGAACACAGCTAGTATTATATACTTGTAACATTGTTTCAGCATGTTTCCTTGACCTGTTTGGACCTCCCCTTCCATAGAAATGCATGTGTTCCATTGGGTAGAAGGGAATGGTGCACGGAGGGAGGAAGGTTCTAACTTACCTTGTACTGTCATTGGTTTGTTATTGTTATGTTGCTTGCTTTCTACTAACAAATTGATCACCAATCCACCAAAATAGTCAGTGGTAATTTTTCCACAACTAGTTTGGTGCCTCAAAGTTTGATTCCCACTGCCCTGCGGCCAAGTACAAGGTTCACATGTTGCACCTGTAGGTGATACCCATGGTCACAGGAGATACATTTTTGTCCAAGAGTAGAGCTGGCCGGAGCACCCAGAGACTCCGGGAAGAGAAGATGCAGAAGAAGAGCTGACCGAATATCGTGGGTTGGTGAACACAGGTAATTGCATCAGTTTATTCACATGTCTTGTATGTCTTGTATAGTATTGTCTGAAACAATGATATGTATTTTGCCATGCCTGGGGTTGAGCGATACATCAAGCCATGGAGTTGTTAGGCATAATGGAATGTTAATGGTCAGATGCATTGAAATGTATTCAGGCAGTAAGCAAATATGAACAATTATGAACAGGGTTTCTTATTCAGTTTGAAAGTCTGGGCTGTGATACAAACCAATCTATTGATTTGGAACAGACAAGTACACTACAGTAACAATATTCTAGGCTATACTCCAGTGATCTGAGATTTGTACCAATTGCTATGTTTGTTTATGTAAATGTTCCTTTTAACAATAACAAAGCCTTAAAAGTCTACAAAGGACTACAAGTCTTCCAGACTAGGTAAGATGTGAGGGAGATAGTTGACTGATGGGGCTTAGAGATTATTCAGCTTGGTGCCATTGGCCTTGAGCTGTAGGAGATCATTTGGCTTCATGTCGTTGGCTTCATGCCGTTGGCCACTGAGTCATCAGTATTGTGCTGTGAACCATTTTGCCATTGACACAGTGCCGTTGAGGATGAGGTGGCCTCCAGACTTGAATAAATAATGTGCTGATGCTATAAGAAGTGGACTACTGGTGGGGGCAGGCACAAAGAGCTGTTCACAGAGTGGACGAGGCTGGAGGACCCAGAGGGCAGACTGGAACCAGTCTTACATGCAAACCTATGGTGCGGGCAGGAGGATCATCCCTCCTTTGTCCTGGACCTTGGACCTTAATTTAAAGAATGTTGAGCTCAAGAGACTCAAAAGCATTTCTTTTCTGAGAAGAACTACTATTTTGACGGTATCCGGTCATTGCATCGACAACCAAAGCAACAACGGCCATACCATCTAATGGTATGCTTTTTTAGATGGTAAGGCATTAGATGATTTCGCTGTCGATAGAATGACTATAAACTATTTTTTACTGATCTGCATAGAAAAGCATTCCTACCTATGGCAATGGACATATTTTATTCATAATTAGCTGTTGTTTGCACCATGGTCAATTCCAATGGGCACTACATGTTTTTAAGGCTTTTTTTTAACCTTTTTTGACAGCTTTTTGTTATAAGACTATGATGACTTTGAAAGATGTTTTTTTTCAATTGCATTTGATCATATTCTTGGATTTTGCAGACTACAAGCCTCCAGGCTCCAGGCATCCAGCCTTCAGCTCCCAATCTCCCTACCCTCTGAGGACAGTAGTGAACACAAGGGCCTGTTTTACCCATTTTTTAATATTACATTCGGAAAGAGGTGAGTCATTGAAAAGGCAGTTCATATCATGAGGTTGCCTAGTGAGACTTAATTAGGTAGTCAGTTACTTTTAAGGTAGTTATCATGCTTCTGAGATCTTTTAATGGTCTTTAGTAGACATAGAGGCAATGACAATGAAAGCTGCACTTTCATTTATGACCTTTTTCATATTGAGTGTATTATATCTCGTTACAATACTTGAGACATTGTTTCTTCATTACTTATTTCTCATAATAAAAAGGGTTCAGGTCAGTCTAGAAAAGTGTCACTTCCTCCCAAAGAAAGTCTAGTACATTTCATGTTTAACCACTACTCACTCAAAGCATGTACGCACCTGGATAAATGCACAAATAGAAACAGGATTAGTCACCTAGACACTTCACCCAGGAAGGCACATTTGACTTACATAAGATAATGAACTTACGTAAGGCATTAAAAAAAGGTAGATGCACCTGGACACCAACTGCAATGGCACAGCTATTTAGACTGATACGACAAAACTACTGAGAGATAGAATGAGTCCAAGACCCAGGCACTGAAAGACACCCAAAAAAAAGGTCCAGGAGCACATAACATCCCTGAATATTGAGCACTACAACCTGCTGGTACCGGGCCTCAAAGCCAGGTACAAATATTTATATCCCGTAATCCAAGGTGAATACCCAACAAAGAAAACACTTGAAAATATTCTGGACACTTACAACCCTGACATTTTAAATGTTGTACCCAACCACCAACTGGCTAACACAGACTCTACCCAGCTGCCAACCTATCATCAGTCTACCCCATTAAACTCCATGGTTGGCAATTTCAGTCCTGAAATACAAGCTCAGGCCTGCAAGTCTGTTTTGCCTTCCACAGCCACGTTTGAAGAGTTCCCAAATTTGACAGTCATTACTAGTACTGGTGCATTTACACTCAGCCATCTCCATGGAGGAGAAGATACCTTCATTTCTGTTCATCCCCCATGGAATGCTACTGATTTGTTCAAGAGGATCTTTAGGTCATAATAGACTGTTATCACACCATGTGTGTTGTTTTGAATCAATTGTTGCGAGCAGTGCTGCCTGCAGATAGATTTACCCAGCTGAAAGTGCACACCAACTGGACAGCTGAAGAACCTTCCACCTCTAGGGACATGGAAACCCCTACTGATAGGCTTCCACAAACTATCATTGAAATGTGCCCTCTAAAGATGAATTGGTCTAATATGAATGCATACAAGCAAGCCAAGGTTGAACATCCTAGAAACATTTTGAGCATTTGAAACAATGTTTTGAACAATATTCAGGGATTGTTGACACAACCATTATAGTGCCTCAAACGGTAGTGGATATGTTTGGTAATGCTTTACAACATAATTTATCAGAGGGAATTAGGCAATGTGAATAGGGTGGGAAGCAAAGGGTTTGGTAAAGGTTTTATTGGCTGCACAGCACTTCCATGAAAAGGTCGATAGACAGAAAGGAATTACTGCAGCCAAACCAATTGCATTACAGATGCAGGGTTTTCAACCCTCCCAGTTAAGGGGAGGATTTCACCCCATGCCAGGACGGCAAGGGTGAGGATGGGAAAGAGTGAAATCAGTACCCGAATCACATGAACGGGATAAATCTTCTGAGAGGCATTACACAAACATGTACAGTGACAGTGTGATTACTTCAAAGAATTTGGACACTGTAAAGACAAGTGCCCACATTGGCCAACCGTGTCAAGCAGAATGACTAGGTTCCAGCTTCCATCGGCACCGCAGCATAGCGATGGTTAGTATTTCCAAGGAGTCTCCAAACTTGTTGACCACTCATACTGACTGATTCTACTGCTTCGTACGTCGATTGTATTATTGCCAGTTAAAAGATGTCATGTTTGTTGACACCGAAACATCACGCTCCACACTAAAAGCCTCAGAGTATCCACAATGTATGAATTCTCATTACATTTTTAATGCTGTAGCTATATGGGTTACACCAATAATCCACCTTGTGTCTACCCTGCTTTTAGTCAAGATAGTTCCAATTTCTGACCAACATGCCTTCTTGCTGAGTGCCTTTTCTCCTGTGAATTTGTTTGGATTAGAATTATATGGTAAGCTAAATTTATCTATTTATTGTTCCCTTGATGGCACATACCTTGTCATCCCTGCTCACAGAGAGCATTAGGCGCAGGCAGTATTACAGGATATTAGTCATTTGATCCCAGGAGACCACTCCAGCTCTCCCTGTTCATGATAGGGACTGTTGGACTGAGACCCAGCCAAGTTATGGTCAAACTTTGCAAATGACGCAGGCTACATGATCAATGAAGAACCAGTCAAAATTACTCTAAATCCTGCCAAGCCTATGCCATGTGTACATCAGTATTCTATTACCCGACCGGCTGAAGAAGGCAATCAAATAATCCCTTCTCCAACAAAGTATTTGACCAACTCATAGTCCCTGCTCCATACGCCAATTTATCCCACAAAGAAACCAGGTAAAGAAGTTAATCATTTAATTCAGGAACTGCGTGTAGTTAATGCAGCCATGCTACCGGCTTTCCTGGTGTACCTAACCCGGCTATCATCCTGTCATGCATTCCCTTCACACATGACTACCTTACTTTTGTAGATCTGTGTTCAGAATTTTCTCAATACCTCTACATCCTGACAGTCATAATCTGTTTGCATTTACCCATACTCGTCTTCCAGTAGGATACATAGAGTGCACTACAATTTCCTCCCAAATTTGAATGAGAAATTTCAGCTGGGGAAAGACATTTATCCCAAGATTGGATGACAGTGATCCAGAAAGTCTCCAAGTCCCAGACTAGGAACCAGATGAGAGGGTTCCTCAGAATGGTCAGTTACTGCAGAAGTGGGTCCTGGGACATGTAGCCACTGTTAAGCCCCTCAGGCATGATTCGACTCCTGAGCCCCTGCCATGGCCTCAGGAAGCAGAAGATGCCTTTGTCACAATTACCTAAGCAGTTGTAAAGATTCCGCCTTTAGGTTTGCTGTACTATATTAAGCCCTCTGTGCTGTACTGTGACAAATGCAACCATTTTGCTCAAGGTGTGTTGACCCAGTTACACAGTGACAAGTTTCAGCCTGTAACTTACCACAATGTAGTCTTAGATCCTTGTGCCGTGGGACTCACAGTTTGTCTGCGAGATTATACCACTGCCACTCTGTTGATAGTTATCCATGTTGTGCTGTCATTACTGCTTAAAGGGAAGACACAGCATGTGTCTAACAGACATTTGTCCAACTCCTGTCTCACTTAATATGAAAAGTTACTAATTTGTGCTGCTAATGTAACTTTGAACCGTTGTTCAGTCCTGAATCCTGCTTCTTTGCTGTAAACCTTGCAGGAGGGTGAACCACATGACTATCAGTGTATTGTAGACATGCTTATGTCACCCATGCTGATTTATCAGATGTGCTACTGTTGAACCAAGACCTGAACCTTTTCATAGATGACTTGTGCATCACAGTCCCAGGAACTGGGGAATTGGTCTCTGGTTATTCTGTATGTAAGCCGCCCCCCCCCCATTCCCTCTTATGAGCATATCGATAACCCATGGCACACTCTACACAAGTTGCTGAATTCATAGCACTCACCCCTGCCTGTGCCTTGCCATGGGCTGGATTGCCCATGATCTAAACCAACGATAGGTACATCCATGGGGTGGTTCATGACTTTGGAGCCCTCTGAAGCAGCGCATTTAACATCCAAAAGGCACCCAGTATTGAATCGAAAACATGTGTCAGCCTTAATGACTGCAATGTACTGCCTGCAACTGTAGCTTTCGTTAAATGCAAAGGACATGAACGCTTGCATACATTCATAGCCAAGGAAATACACTAGCAGATGGTGCAGCTTGTTCAGCAGTCTTAAATGGGTCACTGGATCCTAATGATATTGTTTGTATTGCCATCCCACAGACAATGGTCGCATCCCTTTCCAGACTGGCAATCCTCCAAGACCAAGCCCACAAAGTAAGAAAGGTGACCTGGACTCAATGTTACTGTAAATTGGGAGTACATTTCCTGTGACATTCCCCAGAAAGCTGCCTGGTGGCACCCAATGTACTCATGCCCTATCTGGAATATGAATATCATGCCTTTACCCATTCAGGTAAAAATGCTATAATTACCCCTGGTTTAGTCCCTATGGCACAAGGTTATTGTGAAAACTATGTTACTTGTTTGACACACAATGTTGGGGAGCGGTACCCAGAAGGGAGGCTCTCTGCATATCCAGTACCGGAGGGTCCCATACATTCAGCCTGCAAGGTTGTGTATCCGAGCTCCTGACGCCGAGACAGTAAAAGCCGCAAAGCATCTGCAGTCCCAATGATCTGAGGGCCTGAGCAGAGGGGCAGAGGGCATGGATTTAAGACAGGCTCTGCAGCACACTGTCTCTGCCATCCATGCAGCACAGTGAGACACAAGGAGACCACTCCAAGATCTCTGCTTCTGTTGTCTTGAGAACTAAAAGAATTACCTGGAGCAGAACCTCTTTACTGCTTCATGGAAAGGGAGACCTGCACATACAAGGCCCCAGAAGGTTGTGACTCACAATAACCAAAATGTCAGTCATCCACGTGGCAAAATTCCTAGGACCACGATCAAGGACCACACCAAATTTCCTTCACTTCTCCATAGACGTCGACCAGTCTCTCTTGGTCTTGGACCAGTCGCTTCTGGTCATTCCACAAAGCGCTAGGTACAGACAAACTCAACTCTTCAGAGTCTGACCAAGCCCCTCCAGGGCACACTACTAGCACCAGGCTCTAAAAAGACTTTACCTTTCAAGCCTTACTGGCCCATACTGCTTGGACTTAAAAAATCAGATACAAAATGCGGTACTTTACAAAATAAGAACTATGAGATTGAGATTCATATGAAGTAATATTCGGTTGATCTCTTGTCTCTTTGAATTTATATTTAAGCACATCAAACAGACAGGCTATTTGCCTGTCTTCTATACTTGTAATTGACTGCATTTGCATTGTTCAATATTTTGCACATTGTCACTATTTTATTGGTTGTTATGTTTAAAAAATCATGCTGTTTTTTAACATTTTTTGAGAAAAAAACGAATACAAAGCTACATGAATAGCCGAATAATAAAAAGGCTTATGTAGACTAATCTCAGAAGGTGGTTGTTTCTTCCCCCAGCAACAAGTATTAGTTACCGCTGTTCAGGCTTTTCAGGAAGGTGTGAATCATGACTGCAAGAAGTTATTGCGGACTTTAATTTGTGAGGACAGGATTACCCCCTGTTTATATGTTTACCTGCTAGCCCAGTGACTGTTCTATACCGCTGTACTTGCTTACTACTCCCTCTGCCTCTTCATTTTAGACTCCTAGTGCTTTCAGTTTCTCCCATCTTTTCCATCTGCTTCTCTATCAACTATCCTTCCCTTCTCACTAAGTCTGGAAATAAGAAATTTAAAAAGGATATCTTGGCATCTAACCCTGTTCTCCCTATCGCTGATACCTATACCAGTGCCTCTTCCAGGCAGACCCTCACCGACATCATCTTTTTTCTTCCTTCACCGGATCTATGGACACACCATATGATCTCTGTGCTCAGTCCTGTCTCATCCTCTCCCATAAATGGTGGCACCTGCTGGTAAGTCCTCATTGCTTCTTTCGACTCCTCCAGAGTCATCCTTAATGTCTACCTAAATGGCACTGTCATGGTCCAAGGTCCTCAGGCCAAACTCCTCCTCTTCGATAGGCGGTTCCCTCACCTTATCAACTTCCTTTCATCTCCGGCTGTCGCCACCTCTCATTCCTTGGCTACTTTGCCCACTCTTCCTTCCTCTGCCCCTCTTCAGGCTACCTCCACAACTCTGCAGGGCTTACCTCTGATTTGTACCCCTCCCTGGAAGGTCGTTAAGGCCGGCAACCTTCATCATCTTGCCACCCTCAACTCTCACTCTACTTTCAAACACTCCTCTGACATCTGCCACCTCCTTGAAGAACTGGACCTTGATGTCCTTGGTCTTATGGAGACATGCTTGACGGCCAGCTCTGTCACAAGCTTTGACACTCTCCTCCCTGATGGCAACACGATCCTCTCCGCACCCAGATCCACTCGGCCAGGAGGGGGTGAGCCCTGATCTTACCTGAGTGGATTCCTGCACTATCATTGCCACTCAGATCTACTCCTCTTTCGAATGCCTTGTCTGTAGGCTCTCAATCTCTACTAGTCACTCTCTTACTGTTGCTACTCTCTACTGGCCTCATTGTCAAATCCCCTCTTTTCTCTCTGAATGGGATGACCTCTCCTCCTCCCTCCTAGCCTCAACCACTCAACTCCTCCTAATTTTTTGAACTCAACATCCACCTCGATTCTCCCTGTCCCTCATCTCTCCTCTTTTTCGTGACCTCTGTGATTCCCTCTCCCTCTCTATCCTCCCCTCTGGCCATATGCACTCTGCAGGACACACACTTGATGTCTGATCTCCTCTGGCCTCACTCTCTCTATCCCTCTGACCACTCCTCTCTCATTGAGTGACCCCTGCCTTCTCTCCTCTCATCTCTCACTCTCTCCCCCCTAGCCAAGCCCACCCCAACACTGCCACCTAACTTCTCAGACATCCAACCTATGAAGCGTGTGTCAGTTGAGACTTTTGCTGCCAGCTTCTCTCTCTATCCCCTCCTCTTCTTGCTGACTATCACCCGGACATAGCCCTGTCCCTTCATTACTCTTCTATTTCTTATACCCGTGATGCTCTTGGCCCTGGCATGAGGATCCGCTTGAAGTCCACAGCCAAGTGCAATTCCTGGTATGACTCCAATCTAGCTACACCTAAACGTAAGGGTAGGGTGGCTGAGAGAAAATGGAGGGCTTCTTGCTCTTCCTCTGACAAACTAGCCTGTTGCCTACTCCAAGGTCCATAACGACTCTCTGTCTGCACCAAAAAGAGAGTCCACATTCAAGCCTGTGTCTCTGCGGCATCTAAAAACATGTCTGAACTCTTTAAATTCTGAAAGCAGATTGCCAACCCTGCTGCAGTCTCTACCCCTCATCTTGCCTCCCAGGCTCTCTGCAATGCCCTTGCCTCTCACTTTATCTAAAAAAAAAAGGACATCCTGTCCATCCTCGCCTCCCCTCCCCTCCTTTTCATTATGAGTCTGTTCTTGCTGACCCCCCTTTAACCACCCCAACCCTCCTTCTGGTCCTTTCCTCTTTTCTCCCCTGATGAGGTCACTAGACAAGTCCGGTCTATGAAAGCCTTGTCAAAGCAGGTTCATCCCTGTTACTCTATAACCAGCAAGGCCCGCATTGACACCCTCGCTCCGGCCCTGGCCAATTTTTGCAACCACTCCTTTGTCTCAGGATCGTTCCCATCCCATTGTTACACCTAAAATGGTTGTCGCTTCTATATCCCGACTCTTGTACGCTGCACGAGCTGTTCCGGGTTTTTGCGGAACGAGCTGTAACGCTCTAGCGTTTTTACCGGATCTCATCCGAAGGTTGGCCACACCCCCAGACTTCCACACAGTATATCCGGACACTCAACTTGTGGCAACGCTCGTTGCTTCTCTCTTTCTGAGTAGCTGTACACTCCTGAAACCCACCGGGCTTCCAGCCAATGGTCTTTCCACCCTTACGGCTTCTGCTAGTCTCTTCAGCGACTCTATCAGCACTTCTTATTCTAGCCACTGCACCAGAAGTAGGAGATCCTACCCGGAAGTACAGGAAAGGGATTTTTCTTCGGTTTATTGGCACAGGCGCTCGTTTAGATTAGGAGTGAGCCTCTTCACGCTTTTTTCTTACATTTAGGATTGAGCGAATAACACCCAGTTTCCTGTTCCACTGACGATCACCAACTACCCTGTGGCTGGAGAACATCATCCTAGCTGTCCTCAGGATTCTATGCACCCTAGCAGCCCAACACAGGGTTTTTTCCCCCCGTTGGGGGTTTTCCCTGGGGGCTCCTTTGTGTCCTGGCTCTTGGAGCGGGAGGTGAGGGGATCCCTAGGAGGAACCTCATAGCCTTCAATAGAAAAAATTTCAAACACCAGAGAATAATCAAGTCTCAAGGTGGGTAATATCTTGTATGTTGATGCTTGAGTTTGATGAATAGTACAAGATTTGAAGTTAGACATTACAGCAACCAACGCCCGATTAGCCCAGAACTAAGGGTCAACATACACGTATATTATTGATCATGGATCAGCAGATCCAACAGTTGATAACTGCAGTACAGTCTTTGACTGCAGAGGTTCAGAACCTCAAGCAGGAAAATGGCAACCTACGGCAGACGCAACAGAATCAGCAACAGGCAGCTCAATATGCAGCTCAACAGGCAGCTGTAAATGGAGTTCCTCATTGTTCGGAAGTCCCTCCGGGGAACTTGCCCGGGGGTCAGTTTGATGGAAACCCACACAAAATTAAGGAGTTTCTTGATGCCTGTTCTACTCAGTTTTCCTTTAAAAATGTTTTTTTTCATACTGACCGAGATCGGGTTGGATATATGATTTCCCAAATGGTGGGCCCGGCTCTAGCCTGGGCCACTCCTCTAGTTACGACAAATAACATCATTCTTGACTCCTATCCCACTTTCTGTAACAGTATTAAGACAATGTTCGGAAGACAAGAGATAAGAATTGCGGCTCAGGAACATCTGCTAGATTTAAGACATGGAAGTCAGGATATATTGACGTATATCACTAGATTCAAACAAATTGCTAGTGAATCTACTTGGTCAGATGATGCCCAAGAAACCTTGCTTCGGAGGGGTCTTTCAGAGGAGTTGAAGGACAAGATTTCTAGAGTACCTCATCCAACTTCCCTTACTGAGTTTATTACACTGGTTATGCAGATCGACTATGGATTGAAGGAAAGAAGTAGTGAAAGGCGTAAAGAAAGATTCACTCGTACTTTTTCTGCTCCTGTCTCTACCAATAAGGGAACAAGTTCTGAAGAACCTATGCAGTTAGGTGCAACATGGAGAGGGCCCCTTCCTCCAGAAGAAAGGGCTTGCAGAAGGTCACAGGGGCTATGTATGTATTGCGGTTCTAATATGCACACGGTACAAGAGTGTACTGTGGCTCCTCCATGAAAGTCGGGAAACGCCAACGCCCGGCCGTAGGACGTACCGCGGTCCGGGATCCTGTTTCTAATCCAGGTTCCTCTACCCTTTTGCAGACTTTTCAAGGCAGTACTCCACCGGCCACGAATATGCTGGTGTTACGTGTGACTTTGAAATTTGGAAATCATGTTCTACCTGAAGTATCTTCTTTACTGGACTGTGGCGCAGCTGGAAATTTTATTGATGATGGCTGGGCTATGCAACATCATATACCCAGAATTGCCAAGGCAGAGGCGGTTCCAGTAGAGAGTGTTGATGGTAGCCCTCTAATCTCCCGCTCTATTATCAGTCAAACTGGCTCGATATCAATGATTATTGCAACTCATCAGGAGTTCATTACTTTTGACATCATACGCGCAGCTCATTATCCCATTATATTGGGATTACCATGGCTTCGGAAGCATAATCCTTTCATAAACTGGACGGCTGGGTCATTCTTTTTGGGGTCAGAATTCTGTTTAACCCATTGTATCGGTCACACGGAGGAGGGGTCTTTAGATGTCTATCCTCAAGCTGAAGCTACGAGACAAAGTATCTGCAGACCGGTAACATCGCTTAATTTTGTGGCAGGTCTCCCTATGGAATATCAACAATTTTCAGAAGCTTTCTCCCCGGTAGAATATACTGAACTACCACCTCACCAGAGAGATGATTGCGTCATTGAGCTTATCCCGGAACAACCACTACCGTTTGGCAGGATGTACATTTTGTCCACTTCGGAGAAGGAGGTTTTGAGAGACTATTTAGACACTAATCTAAAGAACGGATTAATAACGGAATCCACCTCACCGGCAGCAGCGTCTCTTTTCTTTGTTCCCAAGACGAATTCTACGGAGCTTAGGCCATGTATTGATTTCAGAGGTTTAAATAAGATCACCATTCCAGATAGGTATCCCAGGCCTTTGATCCCGGATATCTTGGAAGCCGTCAAAGGAACAAGCATTTACACTAAATTGGATCTTAAGGGTGCATATCATCTCATCAGAATAAGAAAGGGTGACGAGTGGAAGACTGCTTTCCAGACCCCTTTTGGACATTTTCAATATCAAGTCATGCCATTTGGATTATCCAATGCCCCAGCAATCTTCCAGCGATTTATGGACCATTTATTCTCAGACCTGCTGCTTCATTATGTCATGGTTTACCTTGATGACATCTTGGTATTTTCTAAGAATAATTCGGAACACAAGATTCATGTTAAAGAAGTCTTACAAAGACTACTGAATAATCATCTATATTGCAAATTTGAAAAGTGTTCTTTTCACCAACCTAAGGTAACATACTTGAGTTACATTTTGTCTCCTCAAGGCATTGCTATGGACCCTGAAAAGGTTACTGCTGTTCAAGATTGGCCGATTCCCAACTCATGCAAGGACATGCAAAGATTTGTGGGATTTTCTAATTTCTATCGTCGGTTCATACCTAACTTCTCTGCTCTTACTCAGCCCCTTACCAACCTTCTGAAGAAAGGCGTTCCTTATCTCTGGACTGAATTGACACAAAAGGCCTTTGACACTTTAAAAAGAAGATTCTCCACAGCACCTATTTTAAAGACTCCGGATCAATCCTGGGGTTTTATCATCGAAACAGATGCATCTCAGTATGCTTTAGGAGTGGTCCTTTTCCAAAAGGATGAACAAGATATAGAACAACCCATTGCTTATCTTTCCAAAACTCTTTCACCGGCAGAACTGAATTACACTGTTCTTGAAAAAGAATTGCTGGCGATTAAAAGATCTTTCGAGGAATGGAGGCATTTACTGTTGGGAGCCTAACATCCTACAGAAGTGAGAATAGACCACCAGAACTTACAGATTCTGTAATATGCTCAAACCTGTAACAGCCTTCAGGCTAGATGGGCTCATTTCTTTTCCCCTTTCAGAATTATATTTACATTTATTCCTGGGAGGAATAATTTACAGGCTGTGCCCTGTCTCGTAAGGATGTTTTTTTAAACGGTCGACTAGACCTGAACGCATCTTTCCTTGTCTAGCTATGAGTTTGGTCAAATACCCTAATTTCGTACAACGTCTGGAACAACACTCTGGCCCTTCCACCCTAAAGTCACTCACAAAGAATGAGCAAGGCACCCTTTCTAAAAAGGAAGGATGTTATTTCAGGGGTGATCAAGCTTACGTACCGACAAAATCATTACAAAAAGAAGTGCTCGGCATGTGCCGTGATTCTAAGATGGCGGGCCATTGTGGTTATGCTACCACTTATGAATTAATTTCTCAATACTTTTGGTGGCCATCTCTCAAGGAGGACATTCGTAGCTATGTGGAATCTTGCCCCTATTGTTTACAGTCCAAAAGTCCTAGACATTCTCCCTTTGGAACTTTGGTAAAGATGCCGTTACCTGTGCGACCATGGCAAATCATTTCTACTGATTTCATAGTCGAACTACCACCCTCAGGAGGATGTTCCACTATTATGGTAGTTATTGACTCATTCACTAAACTGGCTCATTTTCTACCACTGGCAGCATTACCATCGGCAGCTTTGATGGCACGTACTTTTATTTCTCGAGTATTCTCCCTACATGGTTTACCTGAAACCATAATCTCGGATCGAGGATCCCAGTATACTTCCAGATACTGGAAACATATCTGCCAAAGATTGGGGATTACTCAAGCTTTAGGTTCAGGTTATCACCCGCAAACCAATGGCCAAACGGAGAGACTGAAACAGACTCTGGAACGTTACCTAAGGAATTACATTTCTGCTGCTCAAGACAATTGGAAGGATTTGTTACCAATTGCTGAGTATGCCTACAACAATTCTTACCACTCTGCTATAAAGACATCTCCATTCTATTGTACCTATGGGTTTCATCCAGCGTCATTTCCAGTGAAGAGAACAGCGGATAATAAGATTCCGGACGTTGACTCTTTATTAAAACAGATTCACCATGGCCAAGAGATTGCTAAGGAATCTCTAAAGAACACCCAGGACAGAGTGAAGCGGTGTGCAGACCGACATCAAACCCCTGCGCCAGGATTGAAACCAGGGGATTGGGTTTGGCTTTCTTCTAGGTTTCTTCCCCGACATCTGAGACCCTCTAAACTTTCACTTAAATTTATGGGTCCTTTTCGGGCGGTGGCTCCCATGGGAACTGCGGCATTCAAAGTGAAACTTCCTAAAACATGGGCACGCATACATCCAGTTTTTCATGTATCTCAATTGAAACCAGACCGACGGAGTGCATTCCACCCCCATATCTCCACTCGGCCTGCTCCAGTTATCACACCTACAGGACCGGAGTATGCAGTCTCAGACATTTGCGACTCCCGCCTTCATCATGGGACACTCCAATATTTAGTTGACTGGAAAGGTTACACCAACTCTGACCAAACCTGGGAACCGAAATCTGCGGTTCATGCACGCAATTGATAAAACGTTTTCATCAGAGACACCCTGGAAAACCAGGGGAGATTAAACCTAAGAGGGGGCATACGGTTACACCTAAAATGGTTGTCGCTTCTATATCCCGACTCTTGTACGCTGCACAAGCTGTTCCGGGTTTTTGCGGAACGAGCTGTAACGCTCTAGCGTTTTTAGCGGATCTCAACCGAAGGTTGGCCACACCCCCAGACTTCCGCACAGTATATCCGGACACTCAACCTGTGGCAACATGAGTTGCTTCTCTCTTTCTGAGTAGCTGTACGCTCCTGAAACCCACCGGGCTTCCAGCCAATGGTCTTTTCACCCTTACGGGTTCTGCTAGTCTCTTCGGCGACTCTATCAGCACTTCTTATTCGAGCCACTGCACCAGAAGTAGGAGATCCTACCCGGAAGTACAGGAAAGGGATTTTCCTTCGGTTTATTGGCCCAGGCGCTCGTTTAGATTAGGAGTGAGCCTTTTCCCGCTTTTTTCTTACATTTAGGATTGACGGAATAACACCCAGTTTCCTGTTCCACTGACGATCACCAACTACCCTGTGGCTGAGGAACATCATCCTAGTTGTCCTCAGGATTCTACGGACCCTAGCAGCCCAACACAGGGTTTTTTCCCCCCGTTGGGGGTTTTCGCTGGGGGCTCCTTTGCGTCCTGGCTCTTGGAGCGGGAGGTGAAGGGATTCCTAGGAGGAACCTCATAGCCTTCAATAGAACAAATGTCAAGCACCAGGGAACAATCAAATCTTGAGGTGGGTAATATCTTGTATGTTGACGCTTGAGTTTGATGAATAGTACAAGACTTGAAGTTAGATATTACACCCATTTTAAGCGCTCCCTTTTGCATCCTCTTCTCAAGAAACCCACAGCTGATCCTTCCTGTCTGGCTAACTATCACCCAATTTCCATTACTGCCTTTCTGGGCAAACTCCTGGAAAAGCTGGCCATCTTTCAGCTTAACCTTAATTCCGATTCTGTTGGCTGTCTCTATGATCATCAGTCTGGCACAGAAGCTGCTCTCCTGAACATCCGTGAAGATCTGCTCTCCAACCTTGACTCTAACATTCCCTCTGTCCTCATCCTACTCGATCTCTCTTCTGCCTTGGACACAGTCAACCATACCATCCTGCTCAACCATCTCTGTGATGACCTGGGCATCACTGATCAGGCTCTGGCCTGGCTGACCTCTTTCCTCTGTGATTGACCCTCCAAGGTCCAACTTGGGTCCTTCCTATCATCTATCTTCCTCTCTACCTGTGGTGTTCCCCAGGGGTCTAACCGCTTGGCCTGGCTTTTCAACCAATACCTGGAAAATCTCGCTCACTGTATTGCCATTTTCTGCTCAAATTCCCAGTGCTACGCTGATGGCACTCAACTCATTTTCAGGCTGCCCTCAGCCACCTGGTCTCCCTCTCTCATCTCTGATTGCCTAACTGCCATTCAAGATTAGTGTGTTGCCAATTATCTTTGTCTGAACACCAGCAAGACAGAGATCCTCCTCATCAGCACACCTTCACCATCCTTTCCCCTCACTCTCTGGCCAGCCACCCTTGGCCCTCCTCCTACCCCCACCTGCAAGGCTAAGAACCTGGGGGTCAGCTTTAACACTTTTCTTCTCCGCCCACATCTCTGAGGTTTCTAAAAAGTAAAACTTCCTACTGCACCTCCTGAGAGGTACTCTTCCTTTCCTCTCCTTCCCCCAGAAGCTCACTGTCTCCTAAACTCTAGTTCTCTCTAGCTTTCTAAATATAACTGCCTCTACTCTCTGCCCTCTGCAACTAATCCAGAACAGTACTGCAAGACTTGTCCTTGGCCTCAAGCCCTGGGATTATATCTCTCCAGCTCTGAAATCTCCCCATTGGCTCCCAGTGGATGCAAGGATTAAATTCAACACCCTCAGCATTGTCCACAAGGCTTTCTGGGGTATAGGTCCTAACTACCTTCAGCTACCCCTCTGCAAATACCTCCCCTCTCAAGCTCTTCGCTCCTCTGCCTCTAACCTCCTCAGGGTCAGTCGTTTTTCAAAGAAACAAGCTGGGGGTAGCTATTTTTCTTCAGCTGGAGCCCCCATCTGGAATAGCCTCCCTGCCACTCTAAAACCTGAGGATAACCATCTCTGGTACCAGATGCACCTGAAGACCTCCTCTTTGCTTCTGCCTTCGCTCCCCCTCTCCCCTGCTGATCTGCTCTCTCTTGGCACTGTGCACCTGGCCACCCTCTGTCCCTGGGCCCAGGTACCTGCTCCCCCTGCCACCCTCCTGCTCTGTCTCCTGCCCACCACTTGCTCTGGGGACTGTATCTGTACCAACAGTCCCCCACACCTCCATGTTCTCCTTTTTCTGCATGTATCAGACTTACCCAGTCTGCTTCCGTAATCACAGTACTTGCCACTTGCTGGCTGCACTACCACTGTTTATTGCCTCTAACATCTATTTATTTTTATTTATTATCATTCATCTGTTCTCCTTTGCTCTGCACTCTCCCCCTTCCATGCCCTTTTCCTGTTTCCCTTTCCCATGCCATGCACGTTCTCAATGTCACAGGGCCTAGTAAGATCGTTGTTGTGTTCTCCCCTGTTCCCCTCCCTTGGCTTGTCGGGCTCTGAAACACTTGTGCATGGGCGCAATCCAAAAAAATATCATATCACATCATAAAGATCAACAGTTCCATTGCAACCCATTAAAGCCTGGAGACTGGATCCTGGTGAAGGTGCATCAGCGGAAATCTGCTGTTCAGCCTAGGTGGCACGGCCTATTTCAGTTCCTTTTAACTACAAACAATGCATTTAAGTGTTGTGGGATCTCAGTCTGGATTCATGAAGCACCACCCCAGTCAACAGCACCACATCTGCTTTGACCAATCTTTCTCGGCTTGGTTCCAGTCCCACCACAACCAATGGCTCCTCTACCATTGATGCTGCTAGCCGCTCCCCGATGTCAGACCGTTCCAGCAGTGCTGAAATGGAACAGTCAATACCAGAGGACAAGGGTACTGACCTTGATCACCCAGTATGCTCACATGCTGAGCAAAGAACCACAGCTTCTCAATTTCCATTGCTAATGCTTTTTCTTCAGTCACTCAAAGTCCTAGATGAAACAAATCCAATACAGACCTCACATCTGGTGTAAAATTTTCAATGCCCGACCCCCTGAATATCAAAACACAGCGGTCATGTGGAAGCGATCCCAAGAACTATTAGCTCTGAATAGTGGCAACTGACCAGGTCACTGGCCTCTGGATTTGTCTCCTGAATGACAATGAATCCGGCTGAGGTGGCAGTGCACTGGTAAAGAGTAGAAGTCACGGCTGTTGACTCAAATATATCTGCAAGTTGTGTTCCCTGCTGTTATCATCAACTGGTTTTTCCTTTTTTCAAATGACCCTCACATGCATGTGGCTCTTGCACTTAGAATATCTCTAGTTGGACGTTTTAGCTGGAACTTCCAATTATGAACTAAGGAATTCTTTGCTCAGTACCTGATTTCTGTTGGGAAATTTGAACAGTGACATTTACCCGGCTGCAACTTCACAGAACTTATAAAACATTGGAGTGAAAGCTCTAGCCTGAGCAGCCTATGTTATTTGTGCCCAGCACATCAGCTGCCCTGATAAACTGAACAGAACGTTGTCTTCTAGCACTGGTTACTGATTTTGAGTGTGGCCCAGAATCTGTGGTGATTCCTCCTCTGCTGAATTATTGTTACCACTGTGGTGTACAGAGGAATTACCACCATATTACAACATGGTGGGCATGTGCACACACCAATTGAGGTAACAGCAATTCTGCACAGCGGAATTACCACCAAAAGCCAAGCTAGAGCTGGTAATTCTGTGAATATTCTGTGGAATTTCGGTTACTGCCAGGTAAAATAGCCGAATTTTACGCCATGGTGGTTGGCGGACTTACCGCCCCATTCCGAGTTTGGCGGGGCGGTAAGTCCCCAATCCCCATTTACCCTTCCCCATTTTTGCCCCATAGGGCATAATGGGAGTGGGGAAGGCGTTAATTACGCCACCGTAAATTACGGTGGCGTAATTAACTCCATGGTCCCTTAGCGCCATGGATTTTAACACCTGCTAAAAGCAGGTGTTAAGTCCGCCATGGCGCTAAGGGACCTCGTACTCAGGCGGTAAGGGTCGGCGCTGTTTTACGCCGCCGTAAAACCCTTACCGCCTGAGTCGTAATGAGGCCCTATATCTTCAGATATATTACCCAACACAACTTAAAATACTGCTGCAATAAACACGATCCATTCATTACCAATGCAAGAAAATGAACAGAAATCGCTGAATCATCATGTGGCCATGACGCTTGATTTTACAAAAGATATGAGACCTCATTACGACCCAGGCGGTAAGTTACCGCCTGGGTCGTATCCTTACCACCATGGTGTAAACTACATTTACACCATGGTGGATGGCGGATTTACGGCCCCATTCCAAGGTGAGTGGGGAGGTAAATCCCCATTTCCCATTTTACCCTTCCCCATTCCCATTTTTGCCCCATAGGGCATAATGGGAGTGGGGAAGGTGCTAATTACGCCACCGTAAATTACGGTGGCGTAATTAGCACCATGGTCCCTTAGCACCATGGATTTTAACGCCTGACTCGTAATGAGGCCCATTGTCACTGACACGATGCACTCCCATTAAGGGTAGATCAGTTGCCTTACCCTGACGCCACTCTCACTACACGGACGGGCTGACCTCAAACCCGCTCAAGGCCGGCAGCGCTTTTCACCACAACTCGCGCAGCCAACCAGTCCTCCAATCCTAGTACCAACACAGAGATCCTTGACTTCCTTATCCTTCAACATTAACCATCATCACGCTGCGCAGAGTAATAAGGTTCTTTACTCTAAACAACTGCTCTGCTGTAAACTGCACTGAAACGCCTCACTCCGGTCAGAATGAGAATGCCCCCGACGTTCCGGGCCACCGCCATCCCCCTCAGACGAAGTTGTGATGTCACCACAACGATATGAGAACCAAGTCAACAATCCGCTTAGCATTTCGCTTAATCCCCTTTGGGCAATTTTGATATGCTCCCAGGTTCTGTGGGAGTTCACCAGTACTTATAACAGTTCCTAACTCCAAGGCATCCTCTCCTGTCATGTCTCCGGGGACCATTCCTTACAGATCCTCCTGACAAAGATCCATGCTTCTGGACAGCCTTTACCATGGACCTGAGGGCACCAAAGCAAATCGTCGCCATCCCTAGACAGCCTCTTTAAATCCTGCCTGGACCCAATTAGGACGCTATTCCTTTCATGTCCCAGGGGCATGCTGCTTCATTCAGCCCTGGGTGGCTACCTCTAATAGCCTGGGTGGTGGGTGCTACTCAGACCATGGGGGGCAGTGGGCTCTCCCTCTCTCCTGGCAGTCAATTTTGTCCTCTTGCTTGCACCCCCGCAGCAGAGTCTCTTCTCTGTTCTCTCACTAGCATAACACAGGTACCTGCTTCTGTATACTTCCAGATGTCCACTCCAAGGTTTTCTTCCTCCATACCTTTATTCCATCCTCGTCACCAATTGTTATGTCCAGCCCTTGGTCATAGGGTTCACTCATCAAGGACACTCAGGATACTCAGGACAGATACTCTTAGTGGTTACTTTATTAGCTTCATAGTTACAGGATCAGATGACATCAAGTCATTGATCAAGAGGAACAAGGATAAGAGCCCATTGGCTCCCACCACCCAGGCTCACATATTGTAACTGCCTGGGTTAGAACCCATTCAACTCCAAACATTCTAACCTCACACTCCACACTCACAGCCTACATTCTGATGATATCAATCCTGGCACAGCACACATGCAAGCATAAGAGTCAACCCTAACACCTCCTTTCGTACAACCAACAAACCACACCTCAAACTCACCTGGAGGAAGCAACCCCAACACTACGCTGTTGGTGAAATGGGCAATGCTGTAGAAGCATGCCATTGCTGTGTGCACCTGTGCTTGGGTAATGGGCATGGAGATGTGCTGGTGGGCATGCACATGAGCATATCCAGGACTTGACCTGCAATTTTGAGAACGTGGGCTGGGACATCCCATGCAGTGTCCCAACAGTGTCAATGATTCTGCCCATGGCATAGAAGTGTAGGACTGACACAAGCTTCAGCAGGGTTATAATGGCAGTTCTGATTGCAATTGCACTCTGGAGATCAGCCTGGATCCTGGTGATCAAGTCTGTGATGGTGGGAAGAGAGTTCTGCACTTTCATACCCAGGTACGAAAGTAATATTACTGCCATTGTTCCCCACATTTGCCACACTATAAGATTCCTTCACACCAATCCGGAGGCTTCCTGGACCTTTGGGTCTTGGATTAAGGGTCTTTTGGGACTTCTGGGTGTGCCTATTGGTCAGATCGTACTCACTATAATTCTAAGTATGTCCTGTCTGATGATCGCTTTTAAGTGTCTACTTTACTGAACATATGGTCCTTAATCAGTACCACGCCATGCAATGGATGGGATACAGAATAACTCTTACATCAAATAATCAGGCCAGATCAGGAAGTTGGCAAAGTCTCATTCAACTGTGCAATATCAATTGTTTAAAACAGGGAGTTACAACAGACATCAATATTCTTCTGATATTGTTCTAAATGCATTTCATACAAAATTACACTTAAGTTCTAAAAATTTGTCAGACGTGACGTCATACTACATGGCAAATAAGAAAAACCTACAAGAGATTTGGATTGGATTACAGGGAAAATCTAAGTATACTTTCTATACTGGGGCAGGTTGTGTTAGGACATCTGCTATCAGGTGGACAATTTAGGCCTGCCTCTATTGCAAGTCATCTTCAACACTTATTAAGTACATAGAATACTATTGGTTGTTAAACTATAAGGTCTTTCGTTATATGGCCTTATACAATTGGTTGGCACGCTCGTGCCTCGTCTGGAACATTCAGCTCACTAGCAGCACGTAAGCTCATACCCAGGTGCCAGGAGGTGGACTTAACTTTTGCTTCACATCCAATTAGCCCAACATCTCTCCTTGCCCTGCCTTCTGAAATGCAAACTGTCTTTGATCTTGGCCTTGCAGTAGTTTTTCTTCTCTTGGGAATAAAAGGGAGTAAAGGTACATGCTTATCATAGTTCTGGTAGGCATGCCCAAATCATATTTCCATACTTGGCTCACATGACAGGAGACCACAATGTCTCAGGAGAATAGCTCAGTGGCAACATGCTCACCTTGGAAGTAAGAAGACACGGAGCACCACAGGTACGATCCCAAAGTATGCGCTTAGAAACCTCTGGGTATTAAGGATGTATAAATAACCTATCATCATCATATCAATGCAACCCATGTTATAGCATTTAATTGTCTTGAATTAATAAACTTGGCACTCATAGTGTTCCTTCCTTGCACCTCGATGAGGCATAATTCAGCTTCTCACGTTCACTGTTCTTTGTGGATAGATAACCAGTTCTTGGCTGATTCTAATCTTGACACCAGGCCAGACAGCCCTTCTCGCGATCTTCAGCTAATACTTTGCTGCAACACATAGAGCTCTCGATCCTTCTTTCTCTGTGGATTTGAATTTACTAGAATTGTGACACTGATGTCCAGATTATATATAATGGTGGCACTGCCTGCATTCTATTCACGCCGTATAGCCACACTTCATGATCACTTGGTGTACTTGCGTTGTTGCATCTGTGCATTCATTGAATGGCTTGTATTTTCTGCAATGCATCACACACACACATGCAATCTTCACTTTGCATAGGAACGTTCACTCGATTCCTTATTTCATCATCAGCTTCTATAAGGTCCATACATTTTTTCTTCTTATCTTCTTAGTGCATTTCCCTCACTTCTCATGACATCACCAGCTTCTCTCTCTCTTGTTTTCATATTCCTTCAAGAACCTCTTCCAAGAGACTGTCATCCTTTCGGCCATACAACTGATATGGTTTTCTTAATCTATACCTTTTCTCGCACTCATCATTGTATAGTCACAATTACTGGTGTCAAACAAGGTGCAGGTCCAAGTTCAGAGGCATTCAGCTGCTTCTCCACACACCCCCCTCTCGTTGATTCATCAACCACACCTTCATTAAGCTCCACATCTTGGTACCCTCTCTTAAAGAAGTGCTTCATTGGAGGCCAGATCTTCACTACTCCTTTCAGGAAACTGGCTGATTTAACAAGTTCGTCCACACTCCAGGTCATGTAACTTCACCGTCAATTTGGGATACAATAGACCCATCATCCAATGTACTTCGTATGATTCTTCGGATACAGGAATTTTGTTCCCTCATGTGCTACGATGCTCAGTCAATTCCTTGGGTTCAAATCCTGATTCATCATCAATCATGATTCTCATTACCACTGTTTTCTTGGTTGTCTTCTTGCACTGTGCAATTATTATCCTGAGCACACAGAATCCAAACATCACCATCACCAATATTGCTCCAAGTAACTTGAAGATGTTCGCCATCCACTGTGGGACCCGTGAGAAAACGGACGTGAACCATCTATCATCTATGTTGTCTTCAGTCTCTTCTTTCATCTTGTTATGCAGGTTAATCAGCAACGTTATAGCCTCTGTCAAGGTCCCAATCTCGTCATTGTGAGAAGATATGAATGTGCAACATGATGGCCTGATTTTGGCACAAACTCCTTCTTCCGTCGCTGTGATCATATCAAGGAAATATCAGCTTTGGAGGATTATTAGTCATATGTCCCTCAATTCTTCCATAAGAGCATTTAATCACTTTATGTTGGTGTTTATTGTCTGCAGAAGTTCCCAGCAAGTGATTTGTAACTACTTCACATTAGCCATTGTCTGGATCCCAGGCATAAAGATAACCGTAAATAATGAAGCAGTCTTGCTGAACAACCTGTGCTCATACGGGATGGCATCAAAGGCTTCTCTTGATTTTGCTGATAAATAATTATCCAATGTTCAGGTCACTTTGTGGAATCACTAATGATGGAACATGAACAAGCACTAAGGAGTATGTTCCTCCCCAATCTTTGTGCAACTTCATATAGTCTTTAGTCCCACAAGCCCAATACTGATCCATTAAGACTGCTGTCCCTTCCTTCATAACTGGTACAACACAAATTCTGTCACACTGACGGTTCTCTCCAACCTTCTTCATGGTCCTTGCATTCTTTTTCTGCATTTTTCACATTGTCCGGTCAATGCTGTTGCTTTGCAAACAACTAGTCCGTCAACCCATCCTTTATGAGTCAATATTTTCCTTTATTGTGTAGTTGTCCTCTTTCCCAGCATTTTTGTATCTCTAATTCATACTTGCCTTGACAGTTTAGCATCTTATTTTCTTCGACCTTAATTCCAGCCTGATCCATTCCAGGCTGCTCATATTTTATTTTTTGATGCCTTGTTTCTGGTTTCTCTCTTGTCTTTAAATCTTGCACATAATTATCTTCTCGTTGATTTGCTGCTTTATTCATCCAAACCATGGATGACGTTCAACCCTTGAACTGGCCTCTTGTCAGACATAGTGCAAGATGCACCAGGCGATGGGCTTTTTCACTGGTACTTCTGTGGCTATGAATATTCTGGAGGTTTCCAAAGCATAAGAAATGAAGGAACTCACGTAGCCACCCTCCTTAGATGTCCTGTCTCCCATCTTGTTCAGGTGCTGATAGCACAAGTTATTACACAGGTGTGCTGCTTTATCCAAGTACGTACCTATCGCCTCATTATCATTCTCCACGCTTCTTTTGTGTCTCCCCACAAAATGTTTGCAGCCCATGGAACCAACTCTAAAGCAACTTTACTATGGGAAGACAACATAAAGGACTTTGGTTCATCAGAAATAGGCAAATCAACAATAGTTCCTGGAGTGGGGAGGATCAAACAGATACCTGCCATGTTTGGATTAATGAATTAGAAAAGGTGAATCAGGAGAAATAGAAAGACACAAAGGATAATTACACGGCCTGCGGTAGCAGCCATGTAGTTATGGGTAAGTTGCTAAATCCATAGGAAGAGCACTGTTTGGGTGACTTAAAACTCTGCTCTCACTGAACAAATCCTCACCAAACGTTGCCAAAAAAGAATATGGCCCACTCTGAATTATTTTGCAAAGTTTGGTTCGGTTTGGTCCAGGGGGGGAGCAAAGCTATAGGGTGGTTCCAAAATTTCTTTTTTTCCCCATAGGCTGAATGGAGAAAATGTTTTGCTCATGCCTACAGCCCAAACCGCTGGACGGATTTTCACCAAATTTGCAGCAGGAGCGGCGGCCTGGTCCTGAAAGTGTGCTTTTGTAAATTTGGTGAAAATCCATCCAGTACTTCTTTTTAAAATTACCAAAAAGTGGGTCTAAAAAAAAGTGTGATATCTATGTCTGCTCTGCGGACACACTTCCCTGTTTTTTCCGCGGATAGGACACTGATAGGCTAATCGGCTTGCGTCATGTCTGCAGACACATGACAGTGTTCGGTGATTGGTTTGGTGAAGCGTGGACAGCGCAGTGTGGAAGTGAGCATAAATCCAATTTTGGGGAGTGTGTTGGTGTGTATGAGTGCTTGGAGAGGGTGGGGAAGTAAGAGATCGGTCAAATGCTGTATTTGTTTAGGTGGGAGAAGGCCTTCATGTATTTGCAGTGTCCGCGGACATACTAAACACTTGGCGAACTACTGGCTATTTTACTTTACTATGATGTTGGTTTTGGGTCTTTCGTAGAACATTGGGTGAAGAGGGTATGTATTGAAGAGTTTGTGCGTTGGTTGTAATTATTATTTAAGAATGTTAATTGAAGTCTATAGGTGTTGTGGTGGATATGTTATGTTTTTGGGTTGTAGTTATTTGGTAGGTGTTTGTTTCTTTGGTTGTATTATGCTGCGGTGGTTGTGGCCAGGGTCTAGAGTCTTGGGTGCTTATGCCTTCGGCCATGATGCACCTAAGACTCTAGGCCCTGGCCACAACCACCGCATCATAATACACCCATGTTGACAAACTTTTTGACTTTGGTATGTGGGCTGCTTAGGGGATATGTTTGCAAAAATGTGAGTACTGATTGGCAGTAGTGTAATAGTGTTTATATGGTAGTGGGATGATGTGTGTTAGTTTGTGTTATGTTGCAATGTTTGAGAGTTCAATCATTATATACTTACTGTTTCCTTTGTTGAGGTTGTATGTAGAGTTTTGGCAGGTCATGCAGGTATGGTTGTAGGGTTTGGTAACAAGCATTGCAGCATAAGATACCCATGGAAGCAAACATTTTGGATTGTGGTCTGTGGTCAGATGTTTGCTTGAATTGGTGTGTTATGCTGTGGTGTTTGTGAGTCCAATCATTATATACTTACTGTTTGACTTTTTGTGGTTGCATGCAATTTTTTCATGACATGGGTAATTGTAGCAGACATTTATTTTCAGTCTCTGTGATAAAAGAAAAGATCATATGTTAGTGTAGGTAGTTCATAATGAAGTATTGCATTGCATAGTAGACATTTCTGTATTTTGTCGACCCTCAAAGTTAGTACTTTAGAAGTAGTATAATTCAAACTAGTGTACTGTGCAATTTGCTCAGTTCCTGTGTTTGTTTATTAAATAATTGGGTCTGTGGGAACAAATCCATATTGGATTAAAAAAAAAACTTTCTATGTTGTGGTACAATATATTTCTTTCATTGATTTCAGTAGAAGGAATTGAACGGGTGTATGTTTTTTTATTTGGAAGAGGTGGTTGTATTGTTGCAATTAGATAGCAGTTGGTGTATTCTATTTGTTTATTTCTTTTTCCATTTTAGTGGTATTCATCTATCTGTTGGCTTGTTGCAGATTTTTGGGGTGGTTAGATACCTGTTGGCGGATTCTAACTGTATATTTCTTGTTTGATTTTAGTAGTATTAATTTATCGGTTTTGTTGTTGGAGAATCTTGAGGCAGTTAGATACCTGTTGGTGTATTCTAACTGTTTATTTCTTATTTAATTTTAGTGGTATTCATTTATCTGTTTGCTTGTTGCAGAATATTGGGGCAGTTAGATACATGTTGGCGTATTATAACTGTTCATAGTTTTGAAGTTGAAGTTTTGTTTATGTTCATTCACAGATTAGTTATTAAATTTTGGTTTTAAGAATATTAAGTAAGTGTTTACAAGATTTGCTGGTAATCTGTTTTAGAGGAATGGTAGTATCATTACATTCAAACCATCCACAATTCTTTTTTATGTATGCAGTGTACTGACCTGCATTGGTTGTGGCTCCTGCCTGGTAGATTATACCTATTGTTGTGAAGGTTTTCTTACCAAGTGATACTTGACCATGTGTGAATCCAGTCAGCTTGCAATTGTTTTTGGTACCATCTGCATTGTAACGTAAAAGTATTACTATTACGTATTTACTATGTATCTGTATTTGTAAGGTGGAACGAATATCAGAATTGCAGGTAGTACATAATCTGCTATGGTTTGCATTTTGTACAAGTTGCTGAAATGGTTTGGATTCACAGTTAGGTATAGATACATATACAACATGTCCAATAGGAACTTCCTCTTGTGCTACATGGCTGCAAAGAGTGCATGTATGTTTTCACATGTATGCAATCTGCAAGATTTCATTCAGAGGTATGTTTTTTGTTTTCTAGTACTTGTAGTAAGTACATTAGAAATTTGTGTGGATCTTCTTGTGTGTTTATAGTGAATTATACCATTCCAGCACAGTAGTCCAATTCCTGCCTCATTCCAGAAACACTGTTAGTGTTGTCTGGATTCTTGGTTGTATTTCTGTGAAGGACTAACATTTGCAAACACAATTGGTCAGTCCTGTGTAAGTAAATGTTGTATTTGAAAATTTGAATGGACCTGACAGTTATGTGTCCAAGTCATTTGCTCGGAGTTGTTTCTTTGAAGAGGTAGTAGAGTTAGCTTGAGCAGTAGATTTTTCTTTGGTTGTGGTCCTTGATGAAGTATTAACTTCTTTTACTTTCTTTGAAGGAATTGCTGTGAGATCCTGCATAGTTTGAGTCTGAAGTAGTTGTCATTTACAACGTTTTGCTTTTTGCAGAACAAGATAGGTTTTTAGATGGGGGGGTGTAGAGTGAACGCAGTCTATTGTATTCTAGAATGCAAGGAATATCATCATTTACTTTACTTGCATCAAAGTTGATTAGAAATAGTCTGTCAAGTGTACGTAAGCGTGACAGTGCTACATAGCTCATGCCTTCTTTAAAGACTGTGCTACCAATATCTATCAATGCTTTATCTAGGATAAGACCTTGTGATATGTGAATGGTGACTATCTATGCTAGAGTTAGAGAAAATTGTTCTCTGCATACATACATGTCTTTGAAAAGTAGGAATCAGGCTGTCCTATCCTTTTAACTTCTGATAGTTTGTCAAAGAGAATATTGACAAACTGAATGTTGTTGTCATGTGGGTATGTTTGAAAGCCAACAACTGTATCAAGTTCTCCATTAACTAGTACTTGGTCCACGTCAAGGTTACATTTAAGCATTACTCTACAGTTTAAAGTTAATTTTAATATTTTCTCCAAACCCGCTGTGTTAGAGATAGAGTTTTCCAAGGTGTTTAGCCTTGTTACGGCATGTTGACACATGGGTAGTGTCATACCATATACATCCAGTTTTCCTGTGGAGAAAATTTTAACTATTGGTTGGATTTCTTTTTTTAACATTGTTTCATTAACTTTTAAACAGCTTGCAAGAGTTGGCATCAAGGACATAAAATTGCCATTGTGTGATAATTGTTTCATGACATCAGTAGCACATGAGTTATGGCTCTAGAGTTCATGGATATGCCTGTTTTTTTTTATTTAGATTGTGCTTTCTGAGTTAGTACAGCAACTCTAATCCTTTTTAAAATGTTGGTGTATGTGAGATCTGCAATCTGACACATATTTTCAGTTAATTCTCTGTATTGGAAATGTTGCCAAAGGTTGACATTTCCTACGCTGCCAAGAGTTTTACGGCACAGTTTTTGCCCATAGGTTTTAAAAATAAGGTTTACGTGTGAATGGTGTTAATTGAAGAAGATCTCCGAAAACTATAATGTGTTTTCCTCCAGAGTTCTTCATAGTCTGTCTTCAGTACCTCTTGTAATCTGAGGTGAAAGAAGGCTAACATTAGATTGGAAAACATGCTTACCTCTTCTATTAGCAGCATTTTCATTTGTTTGAAAACTCTGCGTAGTTCCATTGCAGTTTCTGGAGAAAGATTGTAATAGTCTAATTTGTTTTGGTGTTCTACTGGAAGGAGTAGTAATCAGTGTAAAGCGACACCGCCTATGTTGTAGGCAGCTAAACCTGTGGGGGCAATAACAACAGCTGACAGTTTGTTGTTTGTAAATTGTTGGAGTTACTTGCTGATGATTTTGATAAAGAATGTTTTGCCTGAACCAGCTTGACCACTCACGTATAGCAGTATAGGTTTGTAGTCTTGGCAGATACAATGTTTACTTTCATGTTGCACACCATGTTCAATTTGTTTTGTTACTTCTTGGAAAATGCTACGCTGTTCATTGTTTATTTGTGATTTTAGTACAGCAAAGTCTTCTGTAGATTGCTCATACTGACACATGGGAGCCGATTCATGGAACAAATGTGTGCCGAAAATCTCAACGAAAGCTGGCACAAGCGTGAAAAAGCAAGCGCATGCGCACGCATGTGATTCAAGGAAGGGCCTGCGTGTGTTTTACCCTGGATGTGCACCAAACCCGTGTGTGGCGTACATGGGCACACACGGCATTGCAACATCCTGAATGCTGTGCACGACGCGCACAGGGAAAGAGCACAACATTGGCGCACACACCAAAAAGGGGGCGTGACACGGGGCATAACACGCGGAATGGGGAACAACGCGTGAAAAAGAAGGCATAACTGGGGAAGTACTGCAGGGAAATACACGGAACGCCCACACGCACGCGAACAACACATATTCATGGAATCAAATACAGGAAACACTCGCACGCTACAAACCACGCAAAGGCGTCAACACATCCGCCACAGGAAGGCAGGCATAAGCGTCCACACGCACAGTATAAAAGTGCGCGTAAACAACAAACACGTATATACAGCTACGATGAATGCACAATTTGTCGCAGCACTGATCGTGGGACACCGCAGGAGGAGAAGAATAGCCATGGTCCACATTTTTTCCCCCGGACCAGCCTTCTAGGGAAGCCTGACAACCAGGTCTATGGCAGATATAGGTTTCCACCTCGTATCATCCTAGACCTGGTCAGGGAGTGGGAAGATGACCTTACATCCTCCACCCTGTGCTCCCAAGCATTGAGCCCCTTGGGGAAGGTGCTCAATGTCCTGCATTTTTTGGCCACTGGGTCATTTCAGCGTACTACTGCTATAGTGGGGGGGGTCTCACAGGCCACGCAGTCACGCTGCCTACACCAGGTATTTGCAATCATGACTGCGCGCCCCTCAGTCCGCAGGCACATATACGTGCCCAGAACACCCGCAGAAAGGCAGGCCGTGGTCCTGGACTTTTACAGGGTGGCACACTTCCCTAAAGTGCTCGGTGCCATAGATTGCACCCATGTCGCCCTACATCCACCTAGGGCCACAGAGCACATCTATCCACAATGCAAGCACTGGCATTCCATCAAAGTGCAGGTCATATGCGATGCAAAGCGAATCATCACCTCTGTCTATGCAAACTACCCTGGCTCCACCCATGACAGTTTCATATATAGAATATCCACCCTGAGCCGGCCCTGGAAGCTGGGCAGCATGGCAACACATGGCTCCTAGGTGAGTACAAAAGCCTGTGCACATGCATGCATGTCACACACAGACAAATAGACAAACCCTAATAATCACAACCATTATCAGCACCCCAGGGGACAGTGCCTACCCTCTGAGCAACCACATGATGATGCCAATCCAGAACCCCACCACACCACCCCAGGTAAGATACAACACTGCCCATATTGCAACTATTGCACACATTCGGATTGCTCAAGTAACGCTTCCGCTCCATTGATGGCTCTGGCTGGCAGCTACAATATGCACCCCCAGTAGTGTGCAGGATCATTGTGGCAGCATGTGTCCTGCACAATGTTGCAACACGGCAGGGTGTAGCGGTGGACATGGTGGTGCCCCCACATCGCCAACCACAGGCACAGGCGCTGCCCATGGGAGGAATTGGGCACGTGGCGAGGCAGCCCGGACCCAGCTTGTTGCCACATTTTTCACCTAAACTCCCACCCAGGCCTGGCACATACCAGGTGACAATCGATGATGACAAAGAGACAGTCAACTGTCACAACCTTACCACCCTGAGAATGTTGCCATGGAAGCAGTACATTGTATGCATCCCTAGCTACTTAAACCTAAACAATCCTGTGTGACCAAAAGGAACACATTCAAGGTGTGTATCACACCCTCCTGCAAAACAGCCCATGACAATCCCTGGTATGTCACCCAAACCCTCCCAACGCCAATCACCCTTGCCTGCCACACCATGACATGGCAAGCAATACCAAAGGCCCACAGATGACCAAAGATCCGAAGTGACATGTGATAAATGGAAAGTGGCTCCAGACAATGATGCCTGACATGGAATCACATGGACTGACCAACAACCTCACACACATACAAAGTCATACACAAATGCATTTGACCAGTGGTAGCATGAACATAACACTGAATGCCTGTTCACATGCACATTGGGCAAGGCACATTGGGCAAGGCAAAATCCCTACTCCTGAACCCATGTGCTGTGTGTGTCTCCTGCAACACACTGGTCAGCACACAGCACAGTGAGCAGCTATTGTGTCTGAGATACACCTTGAGCATCACATGAAAAGGACAAATTAAAAAAATAACCAATTGACGCATGTACAGGATCCCCAAATGGCCATTGAGCATGTGCTGCAGGGATACAGCGGGCCCCAGAAGGCAATCTGTGTGCATCAGTGGCCATGGAAGGGTGGTTGTACATGTGGTGGATCATCGTGCAACTGTGTGTGTCAGTAGGGACATGCACTCAATACATGCATGTGAAATCAAGTGATCCTCAGTGTCCTGTACACATCACATGTGAACATTGCCCATGTGCACACCCCAGCATGTCAACCACATTAATCCGTTCACACCTGACAACACAGGAACAGGCATTGACCAGCAGAATACATCATATACATAGTACCCCACAATTACAATGTCAGAGTGACCAAAACACTATAGCCGAAGCCAACTGTCCAACAACAAAAGGCCCTCCCTCCTTCACACATCACCAAACCTACCGAACAACTGTGTCTGGGGTATGTAGCCTTCTTCCTTCAAGTATACCTGGCCACAGCATCACCCAACAACTTGGTCTCCATGTTCCACCTTGTGTGTAAATAGGGTCCAGCCCTGTCAGAGGCCACCTTGTCTGGCAAAAAAAAACAAATTGCAGAGAACTCCAAGGAGCCAAACCCACAAACCATGGGAAAAGCCTGTAGGTAACCATAAACCCTGGCAGAGTCTCCAGTAGATGACTTTAAGTAGTAGTCCAAGCACATGTCAAAGCACAATGATAAACAACCAAGGTAGCACAGTTCAACAATGCCACAACAGGATGGGTAACATGTTTGGTACAAAACATACAATGATGATGCACCAACTGATGGGTACTGTCACAGCTCCGGTGTCCAGGCGCAGGAGTGGCATGAACCAACCACCCCCTCTGTGGTCTGGGCACCTGCAAGGTCAAACTTACACAGGCCTCTAAGACCCCGGTGGGGAAGGAGGGTCAGGGATATATTGTTTGGACAGGCATTGGTATTCAGGATAAAAAGAAAGAGGGGCAGGAGAGGGGAGTAGGATTGTCAAGGGAAAGTAGAGAAAATACAAAATACAACTATTCACAATAACACATGCTCAATCAGACAAAACATGTTCATCATGCACATTGTACCAAATGAGTCAAATACAAGCCAAAGAGAGACTTATTTCTGGGGTGAATGCTGGCCTCCTGCCTGCGCACTCTCAGGTCCGGTAACAGGAGCAGGTCAATGCTGCAAGGAGTGTGTGAGTTACTAATCTGTGTGTGTCTACAACACACCCACACCACACCATCAATGCCCCAAAGTAAGTGACTCCTCCACAAACAAACACTCTTATCTGCTGCGTTGTACCCATAGGTTAGCTTTCCCCCGTGAAGGTTCATCCACTGTCAATGCAGTAAAGCAGGCGCACGGGGGCGCACGGCAAATGGAAGACCAATGCGTCAAGAATCACACATCATATAATGGTCCCTCGGTGAGCAGCCACATGCCGATAGCGAGGTGCGACTCCAGTACAAGTTGTGTACTGGCATCCGCAGATTAAAATAGGTAGTGCACATGTCAATTAGCACATGTAAATGACATGCACTGAACACAAGTCTGTGCCTCGCTGTGTGTCCCTGTGCGCTGCTTCATTTACTGGCTAGGAACGCTACTGCGCCAATGACTCGGCTTCTATGGATCAGGGTGGACCGGAGGATATGTGCGAGAGCCCCTGCGTGTCCCCCTGACAACTTGGTAAGCAACTTGCCATTTGTTCCCCAATGCATTTTAGCTGTACTGTGGGGGGTCCTGGGAGTCCCTCTGCCAGACATTAGTCCTGGTCACGAGAGACTTATCTAGAGTCGTTAGCTCACTATCTTTCACAGAAAAGAAATAACCCAAACATATCAGTCTTTTTTCTGCCCTGGGGCAGTCCAGCACCAAAATGCTAGGCGATTCTCCTCTGAACAAGAGTACCAACAGCATCTCAGACACGTGTTTCGGTCTGGTTGTACTGTGCGCTTCAACAACAATATCTGTCTATCTCCCCATCAGTGGCGCAACTTAGCATGCATATGCAAGTGGCCTGGTGGAAGCTTGGCTGCGGTGTGGCCCCCTTGTGATGCTCACCTTGCCTGGAGCTCCTGGAAACACATCTGCTTCTGTTGGCCGTCTGAGCACAAGCCCTGTGGCACTGCTTGCGAACACATGTGCATTACTGCCCCATCGAACGTGGCCAGTTGTATGGCGTACAATGGCCCATGTCTGCTCGCAAAGGTGGTCTGGAGGCTCATTCTCCTGCAGAAAGGGCACAAAACATATACTTAATGCAGGAAAGTTCCCTGTGTGTGTCTCTCCATGCTGGTTGTGACCGGGCCATGTCAGACACCTACATCAGAATTCCTCTCACCATCAGTGTGACTTTGACAGGCAAAGGGTGCCGGCCACTGTCTATAGCATGAAGTGCATGAAGCACATGTACAGGAAATAAAATAAACAAACAGCACAATGTATATCAATCAGTGGACACATCAATCATGAACCCACCCAAGTCTAATGCAGACATGCCCTGGATAAAACCCCCACAATCCCCACTAGGGGTGCTAACACAAGTAGTACAGCAGCAGACAGGCCACAGATATGACAGTCCAAAGCCATTGTGTAAATGACTGTAACACCGAACCATCCATGCGAGCCGATGGATAAGGGAAGCAGGAGTGGTTTATGTGAGTCAGGACTCCAAGCTGCAAACACATACACGAGACAAGCTTGAAGGGCCCAGCTATAACAGACAGTGGATGCTTTCAAAAGCCACAAAGCACCACACCGTCACCTGAATGCACAATAGACAAGACATTTTAAACTATATTAACTAATTAAACTAACTATAAAAAACCTACATTACCTAATTAAACTAACTATCAAAACAATGTTAACTAACTAAACTAAAATGAAAAATCAAAAATGGGCACATACGACGCGGGGGAGGCACCCAGGAGGGGGTGTACAGGGTGCAGCTCAACACCCACATGCAATGATGTTGAGTTAAAAAAAAACCTCCATGGGCTCAACGCCTGCACAGCCCGGCCTGTGTTAGAGATATCTTGTTGCCCGAGTCAGCCTCTTCCTGAAAAGGTAGACGTGGTATAGGAGTCTGACTACGCCTAGGCGCAGCTTGCCCCTAGCCGGAAGCAAGTCTGCCGGACGGGTGAGCCTGGTTCTGTGTGGCGATGACACGTAGGTCAGCATGCAGAACCTCTCGTGATACGCGTGCTTCCTCTTGCAAGGTAGCACGTGTAACACAGAGTTCTTCCTGCGTGGCCTTGCTGGTCAACTGATGCACCTCCCGGCAAGCACTTAGCTCAGCCGAGATGGTACGCTCAAGCTGCGCAACACTCTCCTCTGACCGCTCCCTCTGGGACATCAAGAGGACACCCAGAGTGGATCTGAGGGGTGCATACTCAGCCCTCAGGGCCTCCAGGTGTGCCTCTGCGTGAGCAGCAATTGCTTGACGCAAAGACAACATTTCAGCCTGGCGTGCCTTGTCTGAGGCCGCCATGCCCAGCCTGAGCGAGCGGGCAATGGACTGTGCCGCCCGTTGCTGGAGAAGCATCTGCCTAGCAGTGGGAAGCACGGATTGGGCCACACCCTCCATGCTCACAGCAATGTTTTCTATAGCTGCCTCCTGGTGTTCTGAATTGGCAGTCATGTCTTGCTCCCTCTCCGTATACCTCGGTGGTGCGCGGCCACCACGTTGCTGGGCTTGACACCTGCGGGTCCCAAGGTTGACACCGCCCGCGGCTGCAGGACTACATGCCCCCGTCAACGTGATTTACCAGGCACATCAGCGACTGGTGTGGAGGGTGACCCTGCGTCCCCGATCCCCCACAGGCGGAGGTCCCACCACCGTCTGGTCCCTCAGTGCAGGTGTCATGGACAGAGGAGCATCCAGATCAGAATCACTCACCCCAGACGAATGATCGTCCGGGCTTGACTCATTGCTGGCCACAGACAAGATGGTCTGTAACACATGTGGATTTTCGTGGTCCACCACCCCACGCCCCCACTTGTGCCAGGTTGCTGGTGTGATAGCAAACCTGTGTCTGACATGACAACATCATCCTCTGGCTCCATTGCGTCATCATCTGGAAAGTGGAGACAATTGACATTAGTACACAAGTCAGAAGCACATAACACACACACAGATGCCACACAGAACACATGAAGCACACATGTCACACACCAATGTGAACCTGGCATGTATGCAAGGTCACTTTGACATAGCATCAGGGACTAGGCATGTAGAACGGTATAACACAGCTCAGAAGTGGGTTGATGCAGTGCAGGATATGTGTGTGTTATCCACTATCTACATGAACAAGTACATCATGATGTGTATCAATTGACTTGAATGCAGTGCAAGGGCAAGTCCAGGCATCACGTGCAATGTGCATGCAATGTGTTGAATGGCTACAAGCAAACCCCCCCCCCTAAGTGAGAATTCAGGGATGCATTGCATGGCAGCGAAAGGGCGACCAGTGCATTGGCAGACAGTGCTGTCTAGCATCAATTGCATCATCTGAGTCAACTGACAACACAGCAGATGATGATGGGACAGAAAGCAGGATATATGATGAGCCCTCAGTAGTACAGACATGTGTGCAGAAGCCCCTACACTAGTTGAACAGAGTCAGTGGGCCTGAAACGGGGGGAGGTCTGTGCCCTGCACAGACTGTGACACCCTATACATGTGTGTGGTGCAGGACTGAGCCAGAGTGGGCATGGAATGGATGTATACAAGATGATAAACTTTAATGTTAATAAAATTTTCTGGTGATGCTGTTTCTTTCTCCCTTAGTTTAGTTTCCCTGTATATGCCTCTGATCTGTATGCATTGTTGGTCTTCATATGTATTGTTTGTACTAGCACAAGTGTGTTGTAAGACGTGAATTGTTTAAATATTTATTACATGTTTAACATTACTCAAAACTCTGCAATGATAACATTCATTATTTTGATATCTAAAAATACAACATTAAAACTATTTTACTTCTATGGTGCATTCTGCAGCCATTGCCTGTGTATGATTATGTTCCAGTATTAACAACAGCACTCCAATATAATGTTTTGTTTAGATGAATACATTCTTTAATGGATTCAGTAGTTCATGATACGTCTCCCGATCACCCTGACATCTTGTTACCAATATTATAAACACAACCCCTTGCAAGGACTTTTCTTCAAAATTAAGTTCATATGTGATGTCATGAATGGTGTCATCAATGACATTTGTGATGCCATATTTGATGTCCTGGGTGTTAGTCTTAGCAGAGCATGGTGGTGGTGCGAGTTACGGTTGCTCAGCTTACAATAACTGTGGAATTTCTGAGGTTTTTCTGTTTTAATTGTAACCATAATGTCCCTTTAACAATGTTTTTTCATTTGATTTTATAGGTTTCTATTAGTGAAAACGAACCATAACGTCCCTTTAACAACTTTCTTTAGTGAATTTCATAGGTTTTTGTTAGTGTAACTTAACCATAACGTCCCTCTAACAAAGCGTTGTCAGTGAATTTCATAGGTTTTTGCTAGTGCACCTTCTGTGGACAACGCGGTTGTCCGCGGATGTCAGGCAGCATTTCCAAGGCTCAGAATAATAGGGGCGCCCCAATAAAGATGTACCCACCAACCAACAAACAGATGTACCTAAAATCACAAATAATGTTTACAATATGCATATATACCTTTTTGTACAAACACCTTTAAAAATATACATTTTTGTATGTAAGGACACATTGCAATGGAATACACCAATCACAAACCATAATGGTACACTTCATATAATCTCCTCAGAACAATACTGGAAACAGATTAAGAGTGCTTACTGGACAAAACATTCTCACCAAATAGTAAGTGCATTGTATTTATTTCTCTTTTATTAGCTTTCATTAATTAAACTTGTGTTACAAGATTTAAGACATTTCTTTCTCACAGAAGCAGCAACCTCCCTTGAACAGGTAGAGCGTTATTTCCCAAAAGAAGACATGAGCGCAATAACATCTCCAATGGTAATCAATAGGTATTTCAATGTATTTCAATGTCAACAAATAATGTATTTTGTGCACACCTCACTAAAATAGGTACTTCTATTTCTCTTAAAACTTATCTTAAAATTTCCTAATTCTCCCATTTATGTTTCCCATTCTGATACCCCATATCTTTCTTGAATAAATAGATTTTTTGTATTACAAATGTTTTATTTATTGTGTGGTTTTCCCTTGTTTTTTTTAAACTTCCATTATGAGTCTGCAAACTACGAGAATGCCTGGGGTCTCCTTACTCAAAATGGAGGTGCCCCCAGACAGATGCGATGTCTGGCCATGTCCCGTTTCATATGATGCACTTTTAATTAGTCCGCAGACACTGTGCCTGTTCTACGGATACCCGGTGCATTGTACTGCAGCACTTCCTGCCTGGAGGGTGTCCGGGGACGGGCATTAGGCCTGCGGACCTCTGGGGATGTTATCAGGTGACAGCATCCATGCGTCGTGATGGCAGTGTCTGCAAATGGTATCTGAGGCCGTGTACAGTTTAAAAGTGATTTTGCACACATTCTAGCATGTTTCAACTAGAAATGTTACCCTTGCACAGCTCCCAGACCCATGTGTGGTTCATCAGGCAACTTTGTACAACTTCCCAAGGCCTATTTTGGACTCGGTAGTGCGTGGACAGTACAATGTATTTTGGAATTAGGGAACATTCCCAATGTCTCCTTCATAGCAAAACTGCAATGAGATTCCAGTCACGTTCCTCTAACTGTTCCCACAACAATGAATGATAATGATGTCTGGATGCTTCAATTGAACAATATTTGCACAAAATGGAAGCAAGACCACCCACTTCATGTTACGCACTCTGTACCAGAACATTTCCAACTCAGAGAATCCAAGATTTTTGACTATTTCTCAATGCTCAGCATTCACCTTCACCCAGTGGACCCAAATGTCGCCCAAATTCCAAACACTATGCCTGCTGAAAGACCTTGCCATGGCCATTTTCAATTTTCTCAAGACTCCTACTAACACAACTCCTGCTACCCTCTCTTCCTGTACACCACACCCAGGTAACCAGAATTGTCCCCCATAGTCTGCGGGCACAATGAATGTCCATGGCCTCCGCAGTCCCATTTCCATACCAGGCAACCCCAAAAGACCTGGAAGTGGCACATGCCATCCACGGACAACTGCGCTGTCTGCAGACAAATCGTCCAATTGAATGGGGTGGGGAGAGAAATTGAACACAATTTCTGCCTTGATTGTTCAATTTGAGGACTGAAAAAGTTTGTTGGATGTCTCCATGTGCGTCTCTGATTTATTGCCGAAAAGAATATGTGAGCAGCAGGAAACAGTTGCATTAGGCTTTTAAAAAAATCCTTCAGCACAACTTGCAAAAACATTGAAGTCACACACCCCAATCTGTCCTCTCCACAATGGACAATCACAACATCTGGACATTTAAAGTGAGCCATACTCTCACATAATAAACGCAAGCTTGTCCAGTTTGAGCCACAAACTGCATGCCAGAAAACTTCCACTTCTCCCAATCCAATATTTCCAACATGCCATTATTATCAGCATATACTTCAACGACTGAATTAAAGAGTCCCCCAGAATCCACACAGTCTGCCTTCTCAAACACGTAGCCATAGCCATTATCACTGCTCTCACAACTCCTGAAAATACAACTCCTACTACCCTTTCTTCATGTACTCCACAACTGACAAACCTAATTAGCTACTCACCACAGGCCCCTTTCCATGCCCGGCAACCCCAAAAGACCTGGAAGTGGCACATGCCATCAGCGGACAACTGCGCTGTCTGCAGACAAATCGTCCAATTGAATGGGGTGTGGAGAGACATTGAACACAACATGTAATTTAATCTTCAGTGGTGGCTCTGAAAAGAACCATTTGTTGGGGGTTTGTAAACAAACACCTTTTATTTTCTTTTTTTTCTTTTATGTTTTATTTTCTTACAGAACATCTTCAATGCTTTCTAAGATCGTAAAGAAAAAATTGGAATTCTAATCTCTGTGAAGTGAACTCCATCTGGACAAATAAAATGCACATCGTAGGAATTGATTTTATCATTTTCAAAAGATGACATTCCTGCAGCATAAAAAAGCAGATACATCTTTATACACAATCTGCCTTGATTGTTCAATTTGAGGACTGAAAAAGTTTGTTGGATGTCTCCATGTGCATCTCTGATTTATTGCCAAAAAGATTATATGAGCAGCAGAAAACAGTTGCAATAGGCTTTTGAAAAAAATGCTTCAGCACAACTTGCAAAAACACTGAAGTCACACACCCCAATCTGTCCTCTCCACAATGGACAATCACAACATCTGGACATTTAAAGTGAGCCATACTCTCACAGAATAAAAGCAAGCGTGCCCAGTTTGAGCCACAAACTGCATGCCAGAAAACCTCCACTTCTGCCAATCCAATATTTCCAACATTCCATGATTATCAGCATATACTTCAACGACTGAATTAAAGAGTCACCCAGAATCCACACAGCCTGCCTTCTCACCACGTAGCCATAGCCATTATCACTGCTCTCACAACTCCTGAAAATACAACTCCTACTACCCTCTCTTCATGTACTCCACAATTGACAAACCTAATTAGCTACTCACTACAGGCCCCTTTCCATGCCCGGCAACCCCAAAAGACCTGGAAGTGGCACATGCCATCAGCGGACAACTGCGCTGTCTGCAGACAAATCGTCCAATTGTATGGGGTGGGGAGAGAAATTTAACACAACATGTAATTTCATCTTCAGTGGTGGCTCTGAAAAAAATCATTTGTTGGGGGTTTGTTAACAAACACCTTTTATTTTCTTTTTTTTCCTTTTATGTTTTTTTTTTCTTACAGAACATCTTCAATGCTTCCTAAAATCGTAAAGGAAAATTGCAGTTCTAATCTATGTGAAGTGAACTCCATCTGGACAAATAAAATGCACATCCTAGGAATTGATTTTATCATTTTCAAAAGATGACATTCCTGCAGCATAAAAAAAGCAGATACATCTTTATATACAATCTGCCTTGATTGTTCAATTTGAGGACTGAAAAAGTGTGTTGGATGTCTCCATGTGCGTCTCTGATTTATTGCTGAAAAGATTATGTGAGCAGCAGGAAACAGTTGCATTAGGCTTTTAAAAAAATCCTTCAGCACGACTTGCAAAAACACTGAAGTCACACACCCCAATCTGTCCTCTCCACAATGGACAATCACAACATCTGGACATTTAAAGTGAGCCATACTCTCACATAATAAAAGCAAGCTTGCCCAGTTTGAGCCACACACTGCATGCCAGAAAACTTCCACTTCTGCCAATCCAATATTTCCAACATGCCATGATTTTCAGCATATACTTCAATGACTGAATTAAAGAGTCCCCCAGAATCCACACAGTCTGCCTTCTCAAACACGTAGGCATAGCCATTATCACTGTTCTCACAACTCCTGAAAATACAACTCCTACTACCCTTTCTTCATGTACTCCACAACTGACAAACCTAATTGGCTACTCACCACAGGCCCTTTCCATGTCAGGCAACCCCAAAAGACCTGGAAGTGGAACATGCCATCAGCGGACAACTACACTGTCTGCAGAAAAATCGTCCAATTGAATGGGGTGGGGAGAGAAATTGAACACAACATGTAAGTTAATCTTCAGTGGTGGCTCTGAAAAGAACCATTTGTTGGGGGTTTGTTAACAAACACCTTTTATTTTCTTTTTTTTCTTTTATGTTTTATTTTCTTACAGAACATCTTCAATGCTTTCTAAGATCGTAAAGAAAAATTGCAGTTCTAATCTCTGTGAAGTGAACTCCATCTGGACAAATAAAATGCACATCGTAGGAATTGATTTTATCCTTTTCAAAAGATGACATTCCTGCAGCATAAAAAAAGCAGATACATCTGTATACACAATCTGCCTTGATTGTTCAATTTGAGGACTGAAAAAGTTTGGTGGATGTCTCCATGTGCGTCTCTGATTTATTGCCAAAAAGATTATGTGAGCAGCAGGAAACAGTTGCAATAGGCTTTTGAAAAAAATGCTTCAGCACAACTTGCAAAAACACTGAAGTCACACACCCCAATCTGCGCTCTCCACATTGGACAATCACAACATCTGGACATTTAAAGTGAGCCATACTCTCACATAATAAAAGCAAGCTTGCCGAGTTTGAGTCACACACTGCATGCCAGAAAACTTCCACTTCTGCCAATCCAATATTTCCAACATGCCATGATTTTCAGCATATACTTCAATGACTGAATTAAAGAGTCCCCCAGAATCCACACAGTCTGCCTTCTCAAACACATAGCCATAGCCATTATCACTGCTCTCACAACTCCTGAAAATACAACTCCTACTACCCTTTCTTCATGTACTCCACAACTGACAAACCTAATTGGCTACTCACCACATGCCCCTTTCCATGTCAGGCAACCCCAAAAGACCTGGAAGTGGCACATGCCATCAGCGGACAACTGCACTGTCTGCAGACAAATCGTCTAATTGAATGGGGTTGGGGAGAGAAATTGAACACAACATGTAATTTAATCTTCAGTGGTGGCTCTGAAAAGAAACATTTGTTGGGGGTTTGTTAACAAACACCTTTTATTTTCTTTTTTTTCCTTTTATGTTTTTTTTTTTTTCTTACAGAACATCTTCAATGCTTCCTAAGATCGTAAAGGAAAATTGCAGTTCTAATCTATGTGAAGTGAACTCCATCTGGACAAATAAAATGCACATCCTAGGAATTGATTTTATCATTTTCAAAAGATGACATTCCTGCAGCATAAAAAAAGCAGATACATCTTTATATACAATCTGCCTTGATTGTTCAATTTGAGGACTGAAAAAGTGTGTTGGATGTCTCCATGTGCGTCTCTGATTTATTGCTGAAAAGATTATGTGAGCAGCAGGAAACAGTTGCATTAGGCTTTTAAAAAAATCCTTCAGCACGACTTGCAAAAACACTGAAGTCACACACCCCAATCTGTCCTCTCCACAATGGACAATCACAACATCTGGACATTTAAAGTGAGCCATACTCTCACATAATAAAAGCAAGCTTGCCCAGTTTGAGCCACACACTGCATGCCAGAAAACTTCCACTTCTGCCAATCCAATATTTCCAACATGCCATGATTTTCAGCATATACTTCAATGACTGAATTAAAGAGTCCCCCAGAATCCACACAGTCTGCCTTCTCAAACACGTAGGCATAGCCATTATCACTGTTCTCACAACTCCTGAAAATACAACTCCTACTACCCTTTCTTCATGTACTCCACAACTGACAAACCTAATTGGCTACTCACCACAGGCCCTTTCCATGTCAGGCAACCCCAAAAGACCTGGAAGTGGAACATGCCATCAGCGGACAACTACACTGTCTGCAGAAAAATCGTCCAATTGAATGGGGTGGGGAGAGAAATTGAACACAGCATGTAAGTTAATCTTCAGTGGTGGCTCTGAAAAGAACCATTTGTTGGGGGTTTGTTAACAAACACCTTTTATTTTCTTTTTTTTCTTTTATGTTTTATTTTCTTACAGAACATCTTCAATGCTTTCTAAGATCGTAAAGAAAAATTGCAGTTCTAATCTCTGTGAAGTGAACTCCATCTGGACAAATAAAATGCACATTGTAGGAATTGATTTTATCCTTTTCAAAAGATGACATTCCTGCAGCATAAAAAAAGCAGATACATCTGTATACACAATCTGCCTTGATTGTTCAATTTGAGGACTGAAAAAGTTTGGTGGATGTCTCCATGTGCGTCTCTGATTTATTGCCAAAAAGATTATGTGAGCAGCAGGAAACAGTTGCAATAGGCTTTTGAAAAAAATGCTTCAGCACAACTTGCAAAAACACTGAAGTCACACACCCCAATCTGCCCTCTCCACATTGGACAATCACAACATCTGGACATTTAAAGTGAGCCATACTCTCACATAATAAAAGCAAGCTTGCCGAGTTTGAGTCACACACTGCATGCCAGAAAACTTCCACTTCTGCCAATCCAATATTTCCAACATGCCATGATTTTCAGCATATACTTCAATGACTGAATTAAAGAGTCCCCCAGAATCCACACAGTCTGCCTTCTCAAACACATAGCCATAGCCATTATCACTGCTCTCACAACTCCTGAAAACACAACTCCTACCACCCTCTCTTCATTTACTCCACAACTGACAAACCTAATTGGCTATTCACCACAGGCCCCTTTCCATGACAGGCCTCCTCAGAAGACCTGGATGTGACACGTGCCATCCACGGACTTCTGCGGTGTCCGTGGACCGCTCACAGAGGGCAGCACTTACACCGTTTCCACTTTCATGTTCTTAACACTCCCTCATTGGCTGCTTTCAAAGAGTCACACATCCATCCACCAATGACTTCAAAAACCTCTACACCTAACCCTGTCATCTCACTTCAATGATTCAGATATACACTTGAACTCTCAGAGTAAATATCTCCTGTTAATTAAAGACATCTGCATCAAATATTACTGTGCAACAGCCCAAGATTTCTATTTCCAGATTCAACAAGATCTGCATCTAACAAAACATAGTACAGGTACGCTTATATTAAAAAACAGTTTTCTTGAACTTTTTCACAAATATATATATACATGTTTTTCACTGATATATATTTATATATATATCAGTGAAAAAAAACAGGGATGTTATGGTTCGAAGTAAATCCGAAAAACCCCTGAAATTCGCAAGTTATGGTAAGCTAAGCAACCATAACTCGCAACACCACCGTGCACTGCTAAGACTAACACCCAGGACATCAAAGATGTCATCAAAAATGTCATTGATGTCATCACTTCCCTTCTACCCTTTCCACTGCAGTCTCTGCACCATTTCCTCATTGGCTACTGTTAAGCAGTCACACAATCATCCACCAACCACATCCAAGAACTCTACATCTAACTCTGTCATCACAGATAAGCAATGTAGATGTACTGTTGATCGTTCTCAGTACAATTTGTCTGTCACTGCAAAGGACCTACAGCAACAACTACTACACAACTTCCCAAGATTTCCACTTGCAGATTGAAGCACATCCACATGCAAGAACACAAACTACAGGTGTGAATATTTTTACACAGTACATGTACACCTCTTCTAGAAATACAATACATCCCGGGAGCATAACTTAGCGGCAACTTGTGTGCCTTGAAAGCAAGATGACACAAAGCAACACAGATTCCATCCCCGGGTCCGTGCTTAGAAACCTCTGGATGTTTAAGGGCGTTATAAATACGCAACTATGACCAAATAATTATACAACTAAAAAATACACAATTCCTGTATCAGCGCCTCGATGCCCGCAGGCTGTGTAAGCGCTTTAAAAATGTAAAAAAAATATGTCCTCCAAATGTTTGTTTACACACACCATCTATAAAAATATTGTTTCATATTATAAGATGTGAAAAATAACAGCATAATTATGAAAAAGACTCTCCAGTGTGTTATAAAATTACACGCAGCCAGGATGAGTACATACATCTTCATTCAAGCACACACACAGACAATATCATTAGAAAGGCTCCTAGATCAAACAACACCACTGCCTCTATATGAATCCTTCTGCTTTATTACCCTCACCTTCACAAATGCATACATTGAATGCATTTATGTACAATCTCTGCCATTTACCCTGTAAAAATATTACAAAATGCATATGATTATTTCTTCTATCTCTTAACATCCATTAACATAACATTAAATAAACAAGTGTGCTCTATACATTTACTATTATACTCATTTGACAAACATATTCAACTAACAGATTCTAAATCAAATATACAGGATGCACATAGGCAAAGAAAAGTGCAAAACAATGTCTACATTAACAAACGTGCTATAAACACACATATGCACTAACTTCTTTCTTTTACACTTTCAGTGAATACCAGTCTCCTGAAAAGCAGCAGCGTCTGAAGTACGAACAAGGACTTAAAAGAAACCTACTATTTCCATACAGAAAAGTAAGTACAAAACTAACATAATGTTTGAAAAACTAACATAATGTTCTAACTGTTACTCAAACACACTAGCAACCCTTTACCATTATATGTAGTATTAGTGCTTGCCCTTGCCAGCTCCATACTTTATATTGTCATCTGAAGCCCAGTATAGTAACACACAAATACAAGAATAGCCTTCCCAACTTGATGTACCGGCTCATTGCACAATCACACACCTCCACAAACATACTTACCATCATACTCAGACACTCATGCACAAAGCACGCATAAACTGCACAACAGCCCAATCCACACTTTCTTTTTTTTCTCCAACAGACCCCAAACAATGCCTACCAAAAGCAACTCCGTAGAAAGCAACGCAGAAGTAGAGCAAATCAAAATAAAAGTGTCCAAAATAAGCATCCATCTGTAGCAGATTTTGTACAAAAAGTTCAAACAAAATAAGCTTCCAGTACATAAACTTTGCCTCCTTTATCAAAATGTAAAACGAAACAGAAAGTGATTAAGAAGACTTGAGCTACCACTGCTTCTAACTCTGCACCTGTAAATCTTGAAGTAGTGGCAAGTAAGCATACCAAAAAAATGTTTTACAAAAAATGTGCTGCCAAAGAGTCCTTCAGAACGTTTTAAATCATGCACAACCCTTAAAACCAACCGTAGAAAATGAATCCCAGAAGCTCTCGTAGACAGTGCAGTCCTTCTCAAAAGGAAGTTATTTATTTTAGTTTTAAACAGAATGAAACCACTAACAAAACTAACTACTAAACTATAAAAAGACTTCTCAATAAACTGAATATCACCAAAAATAGCTTCTTAAACATCTTTGGAGGTGAATCACCATGACCACTGAACTATATTTTAATGAAGAAGCATATAAACAAAAGCAAACAAACCCAATAGCCATACATAGCAGTGGACAAGGTATGAAAAACTTAATAACACCATTATGGAACAAGAAACTCTACTCACAAAAATATGCCCAGAAAACTCAGAATCACCTCCCCAATCTACTGAAGCAAACAATGTCCAGTTTACAAATGGCCGTGCACATCAATTTGTAACAATGGCAAAATATATTTCGAATCTTTACACCAGTTCCTCAATCAGTATGTAAAAAGCAGAGACAAATTCAAAATGAAACTACTACAAAATATGAATGCCTGTCCAGTGTGCAAATACACAAGTACACAGGACTACAAGGACTACAAGGGCATTAATTAGCCTGCATTTCAGGACCTATTTGCAAAACCACCTTCCATCATATCAAAATGATATCAACTCATCTTTTCATAGCGGTAAGCAGCTCTACAAATAACATATTGTTAGATTACCTCTCACTTTGACCCATGTCTAACCTTTTTCTGCCACAATATTTAAATAACACTTTGTTTCCTTTTTTCCCATTTAACCCACTTATCTGGTTTTATACCACTTAATACAATGTTTACTCAGTATGAGCTGGAGTACCTTACCACCATATAGACCTTATCTTTCCATTCAGTCACTCTATTTATATTTTCAATCCACTTTTTCAATTGAAACCGATATATCACAGCTTCAACTTACTAGCAACTGGCCAATGACTTTGATGTAATATACGAGTATATACACTCAGCTTTGCACTTTGGACTGCAGCACGCATCATATTAATATGCCAGATCCATTAAATAAGCATTCCTTAATATTCATGTTGTAATCATTACAGACCAGATTTTGAGTTAAGACCAAGACCGGTTCCTTTTGATCAAGCGGAATTCACCACATGGATAACATTGATTTCAATAAATATGTAAGTACAATTGCTGCTATACCTTTTGCATCATATTGAGCCACATTGTTCAAATACAGCACTATACTTTATGCTCCCCCATATCTGACCTCCACCTTTCTCCCTTCTTCCCCTCAGACCACCACTGTACCGATTTATCCAACAATCCTCCTTAAGAACCGCCACAATTTTACGGCGGGGAAACACGTGTTGAGGAATCATATTGTTTTGTTCTGTTCTACACCGCCTAAATTGAGTCCATCACAGGACCCTTCTTCCAAAGTAACATCTCAACTTAAGAGACAATTGTACTCACACCAGAAATCAGGACCGATCAACCATTCAGGCTACAGCCAAATCCATGAAATTAATTCTCGCAACCTTGACTTAGTGATAGCAACTAAGCATATTTCAAGTCTCAGCTAACTTATTACCTTCTTTAAGGTTACCTCAATCCTCGACCAATTTGCAATCTTTCTTTTTGTAACTTGGATTATAATTTCAATGCCTAGTGCAAATAACTAAGGACATTACAATTTTGAAATTGACTGGATTTCATCACAGTATTAGTAAAAACAAATCAACCAGGAATCCATCATCGATTTAGTGCAATCTTACTAAGGACAATACATTTCTGTATGGATAAAAACTCAATCCTGACAAGACTTTAGTTTGAACAAGATTATTCTTTTCATTTGTGCTTGAATTTTTGCCTTTTTTTGTTTCCTACTCAAGGCTTGTTTGTCATATATGTGTTCATACCTTTAGACTTGAAATTAAAAGTTCTGAAAACTTACTACTTGTGTCAACATATATTTATTGAGAAGCGTGACAGGAGGGCCTCTCTACCCTTTAGCTTTTCCAAGCCCAGTTCAGCCTCTGTGGCATCCCTCAGTTGCAGCATCTCTATTTTTCACGTTCATCATCCTGCCAAATATCTTCCACCTAGAGCGCCACCACTGTTTCCAAGGCTGACCCTTCTCTTTTTTCAACACATCATTCAAACATAAGAAATCTAGTCCAAAAACTCTACTATTTTATCTTCTACATGGTAAAGCAAAACAACTACTCGAAGAAATAGACCATATCCAGAGAAAATATTTTGGAATTGAAAGCCACTTACAAAATAAAATAGATGTACAACCAACTAGCAAATACTGTACAAATAGCAACCTTCTATTAAACACATACAAAAAAGAAATGCTAAAGTTTAAAAGTACCTCCGCTGAAGTTCCAAACCATGTGTGCGTGTGTTGCCGCAGGACTTCTTATAAGTACCACAAAAACTATAGACATAACATACAAAATGGAAGACAATGAAGATTCAAAATGGTTCCAATTAGTTTTCTACTTTATAGCAGAAAACAAATACGACATTACTGACCACTTAATACTTTGCAATTGCTGCACTGCAAAACTTGACAACAACCAAACACCTTCACATGCTATCACAAATAACTTGGAATTATTCCCACTACCAAAACCCCTGCAACAACTACATGTATATGAGAGCATCATAAGTCAAACAGTGCACCCATTTCATGCAATAATACACCTCCACCAAAAACAGCAAAATTACTTCCCTCTGAATTAGGCATTTGTGGCAAAGTAGTTTACCATTTGATCTCACGGAAAATATTCACACTGTAGGAGTGCAAATGCCAGTAGATCAATCTTTAATTGTCTTAGTAAGTGTTGTAGCTACAAAAGACAAACACATTTAGCAACAATATGTGGACTTACATAAAGTTAGACAAGCCCTGCAATATCTGGAAAACAACAATGAATACTACAAAGAAATTAATATTGAAGAAAACCTGAGAGAAACCATTGAAATAATTCAAGAGTCACCAGAAAGTGGTCAATTTGAACTTCTAAATTCCTAATACAGAATCCAATATTTTAGACCATTATATAATTCATCCTTTACACTCTAAAGACACTATAGATGATGCACTTGAAATGTACCAACTGCGACAAGACAAAGGATCTCCAATCAGCATATGGGAAAACATTTATAGAAGTTTGGGTCTTTCCGCTACTCTTTCCTACTGGAAAAGGAGGAAGGTACGATGATAGACCCACACAGATAACAGCATCACAATATCGCTCGCTACAAATGTATTCTGACAATCCTAGATTCAGACAAAACGTGCAATACATATTCCACCTTCTCTTTGAAAGTGAACTAGCAACTCTATGCTATGGAGTTGCACACACATTAAAATCATGGTACCCATTTTCAAAATATGTTAGCTATGCAATTATTACAAAACGAGCAAGAAAAAGATTACGTTTTACAGTCAAGTATTATAAATCTTTTAGTAAACATGCGTGATACAAAAGAATGCTGGTTCTGATGTCACGGAGATGTACGCTGTATGGTAAGAAACCTTGGCCCACCGACTTGGTTTGTAACTTTAAGTTGTGCAGAATATGCATGGGAAGATTTAAACAATGTCCTACTCATAGCATACAAAAATAAAACAAACATAGATATAAAAACACCAGGAGAACTCTGTAGTTCCTGCAAATGTATCAAGATATTTCCATCGTCACTTCATTTCTATGCTACACTTTATTTGTAATAAGACTGTTTCTCCCCTCGGAGAAGTTCAACATTTCTTTTGGAGAAAAGAATACCAAGCCAGAGAAGCACCAGACATCAACATGCTATTATGGATTAAAGATGCTCCTAAATTTGGTCAGGACAGTGATGCCACTGTTTTGCAGCTCATCCAAAAGTATGTCACTTGTGAGATCCCTTCACAAAAAACACATAGTGACCTTCATGCACAAATTTTAAATTTTCAAAGACACAAATATGGGAAATATTGCCATCAAACTCACCATTCAACAGTCAATGAGCCAATCATTGGTGGAATCAGTCCCGCCCTGTCAAATAATCTACCAATTTTGATACATACGGATTGAATAAATAGGGTGCTAGATTACAACCCTGCCAAAGGCCCCTTGTGGTTTTAATGCGTGCAGATAACTTTGTTATTTAATTTTACACAAATTCCAGAGTCCTCACAGAGGGCCATCAGAAGTCTAAATAAACCTCCCAGCATCCCCCATTGGGCGAGATTAGTCCATAGTCTATTTCTAATAATATTATCAAAGGACATGGAAATGTCGATGGAAGCCACAAAAGTGTTACCCTTCAAATTACTCCATGCTGAAAATTGTAGTCTCTTTACCAACAAGCCATTTAGATTGGTTGAATACCAGTTATGAAGAACCCATCGGAAAAGGGCTTAAGAGGTTCCGCAGCCCTCGGCCATTCCTCCACGTGTGTTAGAAGAAATGCTGAGAAAATGTTGCAATCTGCATCAATTAGTGAAATAGAGCGTTCATTTTTAGGCTCAGATCTTAGACCTTGCTTAAAAATAGGGACCACATTAGCTGTTTGCCAAGAAATAAATAGAATACTGGGAACTACAATACTTTCAAAGAAGACACGATGAATTGCTCAGATCTGATTTTAGTGCCAAATTGGTTAGGTCATTTGCGCCTGTGGCACGCGACCAGTTGAACCTCTTAATTAACAACAAAATATCTCCAAAATGAATCCTAATATCCCATGAGGATTCCATAGAATATTCAATAACAGCAGGGTCCAGTATGATATCCAGTGGCCCCACTCCAGAAATCCCGCTAAAGAACTCCACCCATTGAGACTCAAACACAGCATTCAACATTGAGGCCTCAATTGACAGGTCTAGATCATTAACCAAAACCCATAAAAAGTGCGCGAGTCATGCTTTATTAAAATACAGAGCATACGCTCTGCATCCATCTGCTGCATGGAAGATTTGATGGACTTACTAAAATGTTTATATTTCTGTTTTACTTTCTTCAGTTTGGATTTGAGGTCTACAGTGCACTTACAGTCCCTTATCAACAACCTAATAATGTAACTTCCTCTTGGCATCAACCAAGACTGGGTTATAAAAATGCAAGGTTTTCTCCCTTCTTTTAGTTAAAAATCTACAGTTCTTCCTGACTCTACCAATCAATTCCCCCATTAAATAATCAAACACCTGGGAATTAAATACCCTTAGCTTCCATTCCAGTGGCGAGCCTCTTAGGACACAGTCAAGCTCCTTGTTTAGGATTGCAATGTTCCGATCTGACCAACGGATTGAATTCCCAGACGCAGTTACCTCCAAACTTCCCATGCGCTCAATGGGATGTTTAAACGTCTTTAAGTCAAATTCAGCCATAAGAATTGAGTGGTCACTAAAGTTATTCTGTTGTACTTTAAAACCCATATAAGCACTACTAAGGAATGTGTCCGCAAAAATATGATCTAGGGTCGAACGGAGAGTCCCTCGACTCCAAGTAGGTAGCAGCTTCCAACCCCCTGCTGCCATCCTGTTAATACGATTCAAACCCAATGCTTCCATAGTTACCCACCATCTGAATCCATTTTGGATTTTCAGTTCATTAGGAAGGTAATCCACAGTAACCTCCCATGTGTCTTCCACTTGGTCAGGTATAAAACAATTTGAATGTAGGTCCCCGCCCACCAAAATCCTACCTTCTGGGAACTGTGATACCCAGTTGGTAATTGTGTCAGAGATGGTCTGTATACAATTCTGCAGATCAGCCACTCTGTTATGCCAATAAATATTCACAATCAACAAATTAAATCAGGCATCCACAGAGGACAGGGATGTAGCCATAATCCCCCAAGGAAGGTTAGGGATACGATTCACCCTCAGATCCATAGCAGAACTTAATGCAATAATTAGGCCCCCCAAATCCCTGTCCCCTTTTCCTTGGCCATGCCCCTTGTGCAAAAACCTGATATCCATCCAACACCAAGGCTTTAATAAACATGTCTCCTGGATTAAAATAACATTCCCCCACCTCAATATTTCCACTGCTTCAATGTTACTATGTAGATTAGAATTGCCTCTAGAGTTCCATCAAACAACTCTCAAACTGAACTGATTATCCTTGTCAATACTTATTTTTGGGGTGCTATGGTTTAATTGTTTTCCACAAAGCGGATGTAACTCGGGCCCAATGCTGATCCTCTGTGTCTCTGGTTGTAAAACAATTTTGTTCCCAGCAATTATTCCTCTAGTTCTAATTTGAGGTAAATACTTAGGGCCCCATCTCCCCATCGCTTGATGGGCATCTCCTCGTCACCCCATCTATATAAATAGAAAAATCCAGTTCTTTAAGGTTCGATGCTTCAGCCAGAACTAATTACTTAACCACTCTAGAAGTAAAATAAAGATGGCAGGAATTAGGATCTGCTCAGTTGGGAAAAGATACACGTGCTATATCAGTAGATGAGATAAATTTTAATTTTGCAGTTTCAGCAAAAATTGTTGGTATGTTACCCCTGTTTAAAAATACCTGGGTGGCGGACCCCAGAATGCTGGACATACAGACTTTATGTTGCCCCTTCAAGTGCCTCTTGTTCCACTCCTTTATGAATATACTGAAAAGATGTCCTGGAAGTCCAAGAATACCTCTTTCAGTTTGTATCTTTGCTCCTCGGTCACACAGGAATCCGCAAGTTTGATCCATTGTCGACCATCTGCTTGAAACATGAAAAGACTTTGGGCTTGACAATTTCAGCATATCCTCCATTTAGGTGGATAGATCGGGGGCGTGGCCTGAGCTCATGGCGTGAGGAGGCTGCTGAACAGAGCTCAAGCTGAGATCATTATAACCAATCATTAATCTACGGACAGGTGTCAAGAAATGAAATAAGAATCACTTCCAAAGGCAGGTAAATTGATTCCCCAGCTTTCTGAAGAAAGTCCAACAAAAATCGGAGCCGAGTATTGCTGATCCGACCTTCTGAAAAGGTGCCCCCATGGCAGGCAAGATGGCGGATGTTGATGCAGCGGTGAGGGGGATGGGCAGACACTGCTGTGAGCTTCCCGAACACCGGGGCTCCAAACAGGGAATTGGATTTATCCCCCTGCAACAAGTGAACAAGTCTGCCACTAAACGAGGTAGACAGGATAAGTAGACTGGACTGGAGACAAAGAAATGCTGTACGGCGAGGTGGCGGGGTGCTGAGCTTGAGATTGGAATGGCTACGAGGCTGGTGAACTGGAGCGCAACCTAAGTGGAAGTCCACGCTGAGAGAGTGCGAAGATTGAAGAAGTGCAAGAGCATCCTGCACAACCGCACACCCGACCACAAAATGGAGGAGGACGAGGGAGACCCACAAGAATGGGAGTGGCCACTAGGGAAGAAAGCTGTCTGCCGGAGCCAATGTTGGAACAACCAGTAACAGCATGTTTATCATAGCACTGTAATGCAGTAGAACGGCCGGAGAACCTGTTTGGCCACCAGACGTGGGCTAATAGGTCTAACCCAAAGGCCTGGATGGGTCTGGGAAGCGCGAGAGCGCCCCGAGCACTGCTGGTTGCTGTTGCTTGGTTTTGTTTATTGTTTTACCTGTTAAAATGTCTTTGTACGAAATAATGGTTGTGGGGGAATGGTCATATTTAGTAGCCGGAAGCGGTGTAAGGTTGGGCACGTTCAACGGGGGAGATCCTATGTTGCGGTTTCCAGAGGGAGGCAGGGTGGGGTCTCAGGGTGGCTGCGAAAAGCAATAACAAGCGGCAATGGCAGCGCAACTTAGGGTGTTGACATGGAACATAAGGGGGGGTGGGTACTTACGCAGAAACCGGGTTAAGTCAATCCGGAACTGGAAAAAGGTAGCCATAGCCCTACTGCAGGAAACCCATCTCACAGAGGATGCTATGTCCAAACTAAAGGAATGCTGCGGTGGGCAGGGATACGGGGCAGCATATTCTAAGTATGCACGGGGCGTATTTATGTGGCTAAATCCTGAAATACCCTTCCGGTTACTCGGGGCTGAAGCAGACGCAGGGGACAGGTATCTGATATTATGGGGATTTATTGAACAAAAAGAAGTTTGTATAGTTAACTCCTACTTTCCCAACCATTGTATCCCCACGCATCTCAATACGTTATAGGCCAAAATTACCTACCACGGGGGAGGCTGCTACATTTGGGGGGAGTTTAATTGTGCGAGGGACCTGGACCTAGATAGATCTGAACCACCACTGAACCGGGCGGCCCCAGTCCCCCTAGCACTAAATGCAGCTCTGGCTCACCTAGATCTAGCAGATGTTTGGAGAGAACTGAACCCCACAGGCAGAGGATATTCTTATTTCTCACCCATGCATGGTCTGTACACAAGATTAGATTACATATTCATAGGCAGAACTGTCGCAGATTGAGTCTGCCCATACCTGGGCAGGTCGATTTCAGACCACTCCCCATTACTTATGAGCTGGACACTGATAGCCCCCAGGCCCCAGATCCCAATGTGGTGCATGCCCACAGAGGCACTGACAGATCCGGCCTTCAAGGAGGACCTCAGGAACAAACTAGAGGAGTTTATAAAATACAACCAGGGCAGTGTGAAACTTTGGGGCACGATATGGGAAGCTCTGAAGGTGGTAGTGCGTGGTGAGATTATAGCTGGCACACGGGGCATCAGGAGGACACTAAGGGTGGAACTGGAGAAGCGGGAAGAGGAAATTAAATTAATGGAAGCTAACGCTCAGGGGACTAGGGAGGAAGAGGTGATACTATGCAAAGCAAGACTTATCTGCCAAGAAGCATGGGGGAGGCTTACAAGTTCGATTACATAACAAGAACTACCAGGGCACACAAGGAGGGGGATAAGCTGGGCAGACTACTGTTGTGGCAATGCAGGAGGAAGCACCTGAGAAACTTAACGACTTCACTTAGGGATGATGCGGGTATCACCCACAGCACACAACAATTGATTAATTATACTTTTGCAGTCTTTTACTCTCACCTATACACCAACGACTCTTTGGTATCGCAGGATAAAATACAGGGCACACTGGAAGAGATAGGGCTCCCCAAACTGGGCAATGCGCAACAGGAGGCGCTAGACAGGGATATCACATCTGACGATGTGACTTAGGCGATTAGATCCCTGGCCACCAGTAAGACCCCCGGAAGTGATGGACTCCCTTTAGAGTTCTACAAAGCATATGATTCGACCCTTACCCCTTTGCTCCACGAGGTATATAATGAAGCGTATGAGGTGGGGGCGCTAACGAGCAGCATGAGGGAAACGTTGATAGTCCCAATACCCAAACGGAACAAACCCACAGAGGATTGTGACTCATACCGCCCTCTGGCAATGTTAAACTACGATGCAAAAATATTGACTACCATATTGGCCAAGCGGCTATCCGAGGTGGTGGGGGGCCTGGTGCACGATGACCAAAAGGGCTTTGTGCCAGGCCGCAACACAATAGCAAACCTGCGGGGATTGCAACATGTAATGGCACAGACGGCGGAGGAGAGTGGGCATCTGGCGATATTGTCACTAGACACCATCGAGGCATTTGATTCTATATACTGGGAGTGGCTACTAGAAGTACTAAGGGAATTTGGGTTTGAGGAACAATTTGTTAGGTGGATAAAGGTATTGTACACTACACCAATAGCAAGGGTAAAAACTGGGAGAACAGTGTCGTCGGCTTGGGACATACAAAGAGGCACAAGACAGGAATGCCCACTGTCACCAATGCTGTACATTCTGGGGCTTGAAGCAACTGCAATATATTTCAGGAAGCAATTCTTTGATGCCGGGATACAGGTGGGTAGGAGATACCATATAATCTCACTTTATGCTGACAACGTCCTTCTGTACCTGAGGGACCCACATATCAATTGTCCAACGATGCTAGAGGTGCTAGACAACTATGAAGGGGTCTCTGGGATACGCTTCAGTTGACAGAAATCCTGCATATTCCCGCTAGCAGGTCTGAGGGTTAAGGGCATTGAGGACCTACCAGACGTGGGCATACAATGGCATTTAAACACTTCAGATACTTTGGGGGTGAACTTAAGGCATCAATGCACAAGTGTAATACTGCAACCGTGGTTAAAGGACTGTGGGCATCGATGAAGTTCTGGTCCAAACTCCCAATACCAATGACGGACAGAGCGTTGATTGTTAAAATGATCATTCTCCCAAGGTTCCTATATAATTTCCAGACCATATACTATTATATCAAGGTATCTTTCATTCGCACACTCTAGGCGATGGTCCGGGGGTTTCTATGGGACACAGCCCAGCATAGACTGTCGCTTGCCACACTGGCTTTACGATGAACGGAAGGGGGCATACAGCTCCCAGACCTGGACAAGTATTACTTAGCAGCACAACTTAGCCATGTTGCCCGTTGGCTCTCGGATGAGGTCACTAATGAGACTTAAAGACTACAACACCTAGTGGCTCCGGCGTATTTGAAAGAAATACTGTGGATCCATCCGAGCTACTTGGGGAGCGCCCACATGATTGTTACACTAGGCAGAAAAATATGGATCAGAGCTAAGTCACTGCTCCATCTTGAGCATCCCTACTCACCCAAAACTCCAATCGTTGCAGATATATGCAGAGTTAGCACTGATGTAGCTACTGCAAGGTATTGAGAGAGATGGGCATATACAAATGGGGAGATATGCATGGAGAGGGGGTTTTCTAGGAATAGGAATCATTACATTGCCAAAAGGGCAGTTCCTGTGCACCAGAGAACTAGACACATGGCCAAAGGGAGGTGGGAAGAATGGCCGGAAGAGCCAACAGCAAACCCTTTGCTAACACTAATGTACAGCTTGGGTGACAGAGGGAAGGCAGCGCCCAGACTGTATGGTCAATTGAATGACAAGCCCAACCCCCGGAGCGCAATGTTAAAGGCAAAGTGGGAGGCGGACATGGGAACAACTATTACTGAAAAAAAGTGGGAGAGGTTATTGGAGTATCCTAAGAAGGTGTCCAGGAATGCCAGATTCAGGCTAATTCAACTAAACATCTTGTATCGTACCTACATGACCCCACATAGGGTGGCAGGATTCAACAAACAGGCTCAGCCTCTGTACCCCTGGTGTGGTAGCGGGGAGGTGGGTATGATGCACATGTTCTGGGTGTGTGTTTGGTGCATCGTTTCTGGGCCAACATAGAGCAAGCTTGCAAGAAAGCCGGTATAGTTTGGTACAAGTGGACCACGGAGGTATGCCTTCTAGGTGTATACCCCAGGTTAAGTAAGTGAAAACATGTTGTACAATTCATGGACATGGTGTGTGTACTGGCCAAGAGAGCTATCACAATGGCATGGAAATCAGCAGGAGGCCCTCAATATGTAATGTGGTGCAAGGAAGTGGCGCGCTGGGAGGATGCTGACCTAGACATGGGGGACGGCAGTCTCCAGTGCAGAAGCGGAGGTTAGAGTAACATTTGAGGCATGGAAAACATTGAAATAGGACATGTTCCATCCCTCGGATGACAAACCCCCCCTTGAAAATGTTTTTACTAAGACAATTGTAGTGGTATTGAGGAAGGAAAGGAGGAAGGGTGCGTCCAACCAGCTGCCCCGCAGTGAAAGACGCTTATGTGACCCATGTAACCACACAACAGGAATTACATGCAAACACACTCACATAATCATCTCTCGCACAACAACTCGCACGCACTTCACAACACCGCAACAACACATAAACCACACCAACAGCACACGAGGACTGACATCGATCTGATACTCGCACCAAAGTTCAGCACCCGGTGTATACCGAGTTGAAGCTCCCAACATAACACCACTCCTCTCATTATCCTACTCCCTCTTCACCTTACTAACCCATCCCACCTTCTCATTTGCAGATTCACCAGAGCGCCTGAGGACCAACTCTGTTGGTGACGGTGCACGGTACAAACACCTTTAACATTTAACATTTAACATAACAGAATTGTAAATGAAGACTGTTAATGTGTGTTGCTGTTTTACTTGTTGTGACCTGTTAAAACTGAAATCTACAACATTGAACTAAATATGTTGTAAGCTGCTGATTAATGGTGATTTCACAAATACCAATAAAAACATTGCAAAATTAGGTGGATAGATCTCTTTTTATGGTGTTGACCCGACAGGAAGTTCCAAGGATTTGAGGTAGTTGTTATTCACTCTAAATGCAACCTCACCCTTCCTGATGCCACATGTCACCCCTTCCAAACCACGAAGGGAGGAAGAGTACACCAAGAAATTATCCCCATGACAGGTACAAATAAATTCTGGAGGAATACTGTGGCTTATGTCGAAACAGTTGCTTCAAATTAGTCCAATGATTTCATTACCTAAATCAATGTAATAATGTTGGGCATCAACCTCTAGTCCAATAAAGGTGTTTGTGCCCAAAGTGATACTTTGAGGGGTGCTGTTATCCACCAATATTCAAATTGTGTCATGTTCTAGATTCACCAGAGGTGTTTTATTTAAATGAAACTCTTGTTGGAAATGGGAATTCAAATTTATATAGGTGTCCTGATGTTTGAGGTTCTGTCCTCTATTCATTTTGAGGAGAATTGTGAATTGTCAGACTTGTTCTGGAATGGTAACCTGTTCTCGCACTTGAACTTCAACTATAAGGCAGTAATTGAGCTGACCAGAATGTTTTTACAGTGTTGTCAAAGGCATTGGGATTACCCTCCAGTCGTGACAAGACTTCTCTCACAACCATTAAATTATGTTCTATGCTTTTGTTGCCAATGGGCATTTTTAGCTTACACCTGCTAGGCAGGATATGTCTGGAATTCGGTGTTTCCAGAATTACTTCCCATTATCAATCAATTTAAAGGTGGGGATGGTCTGAACATTTGGGAGTTTTAAGAATAATCCTTCACTTGTGAAGCCTTTTCCATTCTTCAGGCATACTCTGGTGAGCACAGGCTGCTCCCCCTCATTTTTGTGAATAGGGGAAAACAACTGTTTGCCCTTTCTCTGAATGTCGGTCAGACTTTGAGCAGGTTCTTCATTGTCTTTTTTTATGGGTTTCAGTGTTACTCTGACTTTGGACTAGTGTACAGTTTCAGAGTGTTCCCTTCTAGTGTGGCATGCCACCTAAAACTGTGAGGAAAGTTGATTAGAAGAATGTACCTTGGGCAGGGCATATAATCTGCCCTCTCACCCCTCAAGGGTGCAAAGAAAGTGTGAGTTATATGCCAGCTGTGCTGTCATTTTCTTGATATTGAACACTGACACTGGGTGATCTGTAAGAAAAGTTTTACATTTGCCAATTTGTGTTGTTGGAGATCCTCTTACTATCCAGATTCTTCACTGCCCTCCTTTACCTGAAGCCCATTCTCAGAACCTGTTTGTGGGGAAGGTACCTCATCAGTTTCTGCAATATCTAGCTGACATTTTTGAGATCCAAGAGTTTCTCAATCTGGGTTGGTCTCCATAATTACCCTGTCATACTGAGGGTCTTTTAGGACATATTTCTCTTTGGGAGGTCTCTCCTCATTCCTGAATGAGAATGTTTTCTTACCTGCACCCTTCAGGGTTACTTCTATTTGAAAGGGGAGTATCTTGTGTTCCTCCTCAAAACGGTTTCTTCTTTGCCTTCTCCTACTTTACTTTTGCTCATTGGGTTCTAACTTCCTGGGGTAGAAAATTGAATTTCCAGCTGAGAGGTTTCCAGGGGTTTTGTTTTGGTGATAAAGGAAGCTTCCTCTAGGGCTTGGCATCTCCCTTCCATCCACATGGGATCTGGGCCCCATCCTCAGGAACCTTTTGCCTGTCAGAACTTTCCTTCTGTCATTTCCCCTGGAGGCATCAGACAAGGGTGTTGGGGAATTCTGGGAAGCAGGGTTAGGTTGAGGGTTTGACTGACCACTTTGCATGTGCCACAGACTATTGGTCAGGTGCTGGACCTGTTGCTCCAGTAACGCAACATTTTCTGGGGTGTAGGGAGGTCTCTGTTCATACCTCACCTGCTCCCAAAAATGGGCAACTATCCCTTCTTGTGGAGTAGTTTGGGAATTGGAATTTTTCCCCATCATTTTCAGTCCTTCAACCTGGTTCAGGGATATTTCGTCCTGGAACCGGGTAGAACGAGGAGGATATTCTAGAAGTTCTGATTCTGAGAGTACCTGCTGAAAAATATCAGGTTGGGAGGTGGAGTGGTACTTCTCTCATGAGGGAAGTTTGGAGGGAAGTTTATCAGGGAAGTACTGTGCTGGGAGAGTGTACTCATATTCCAGGATTTGGTTTGTACACTTATGTCTAGGGCTGACATAGGTGTCAGGGTCAGAGGGGCCATTGTCCTGGAATCCTGCCTATCGATCGATTGGGCTGGGGTGGGGATACCCTCTGCCTTTTATTATGTGTTTTGGCAGTAGGAGTATTTTTAGGAAACCCCATCTCCAGGTCCAAAGGAGGGGTAGTTTTCACCACTACCATCCTTCGCAGTGGGCAGGCGTGGGAGACGGCTTTGTGGTTATGCTGTTATTTCTATTTTCAATGGGTTTCTGGACATCTTTTCCTGGTGGCTAGTTCTATTGCCCAATCCAGTGTCGTGCGCTCATGGAAATCACACAAACTACGTAATTATGTATTTGGGGAGCACATGGAAATAGATGGTCACAAACTCCCTTCAATTGGTGTTCATCTGCCTGGAAGTCTGCCCAAATGCATGTTGTAATTCCTGCACAAACTCCCAATCAGTCTCATATTTGCCACTTTGCAAGTTGTATGCAGGCTTACAGGCCTCTAGTTGGTTCCTATTAGTATTGAAATGTTTCAAAATGAATGCCTTATGGAGGACCATTATATTGATCCTGATCCTCCAATCCTGCAAAGAAACTATATTGCTCAGGGGAGAATGTTGATTTTACAAACTCTATGCAATTTTATCTCAAATGATGACATCATTTGCTCATAAAGTTTCAAGTGCTCCCACACCGAATACTTAACATTCAAAAGGTATGAGGTCCGAAAGCTCTTCATGGCCTTGATTTGTCTGATTGGGTCTTTAACTAAACCCTTTCACTGTTTCTTCACATTTGCACCTGAGTCCATTCACCTTCTGACTAAAAGCTGCTATTTGGATTCCATATCCTGTCCTCATTATGCTGCCTATCTCCATGGGATTCGGAATACCTCCCAGAATCACACGGTCTGTAGTCTCTCAGTGTCACTTTCCCTGTGGTCACTTTTAGGCACAGAATAGAACTTAGTCTCGTCATATCTCTTTCCAGGTAGTCTGGGGAAATCCCCCATTCTTGTAAATGTACAGAGGTATTTAATATGCCCCTCCTAGGCTGAAGCTGTGGATTTTCTCCTCCAGCGAAGTAGACTAGGTGGTCTCTTTGTAATGTAATCTTCTGTATATCTAACTCCTGAATTTCTCATCATAGGAGGTTTCAGGGTCAGAAGTACTCACAGGATTTTTTTTGGTCTCCCAGGACACACTGTCATAGCCACCTTCCCATCTGTTTGAAAGAGGTGAATACTCATCAATGCAAGATAATGACTGGCCTTCTGGGTCAGTTTGGCTAGGCCTGGGTAAGTCCAGCTGCCTTATGTTTCCCTGTTCCCTATAAGTAGTGTGCATGAGGTCAGTTCCAGTCTGTACATGAGAGGTTGTGGATAACTGGCTTGAGGTACCTGACAGGGGGGTCTCTACAGGATCAGAGGGTCCTTTCCCATACCCTGATTAGTCAGGCTGCCTCAAGGTCTATTTATTTTTCTCAATTTCATTAGTTAAACTCTCACACATGCTTCTCTCTTTCCTTATTTCCTGTTTTTAACTCGGACACCAAGGCCTAGCTGTCCTTGAGCACACTGCTCTGAGCCACCAATTGATCCTTAATGTTCTGTACTCCATCTTGAAGTGCTTCATGCTCTCTCTGCGACTCTTGTATTATGTATGCCTATTCAAGGCACTTTTCTTGAAGAGACCAAGTTCTTTCTCTTGAGTGTCCTTACATTGTGCTGCCTGTGAAAGTTCAGATTGAAATTGAAGGTGGCTCACAGTTTATGCACTCTCTTTGCATGAATCATGCAGTTCAGAGAACTGAATTTCTCCCTCAACACACTCTTGCTGCAGTTTTTTGCAGCTCATTTTAAGGTTTCTCAATGAGGCTTTCTTATTTTAATTCACAAAATGTGTCTCTGCTGTGCTTTATTTGCTAGCTGTGTGAGTGTAATCTGGGCCTGTTTTAGGACCTCAGTTTGATTCAGCAAACACTCCTCTTTATTCTGCAATCGCTCTTCAACTAATAGCAAATGGAAATATAAATGAGCTGTGAGGTAGGCCATTTGAAATTGCTCTTCAGATATAGTTTGGGTCATGTCTATTTCTGTTACAGCTTGATGTAAAATACCATTATTCTGCCAAATATTAGTTCCTACCAATGCAATTTCTTGTACCATTTTAGTCTGTCAGTTCCCAGCTTCATTTTCTTGCCACTCACCACAAATGAATAGCTTAGCTATGAGATGTTCCCTGGAATCACTGATTTCAATATTGCCCATCTTGCAAAATGGCTATGATTTTGTAACTTTGTAAAACTTTCTGTATGCAGGGACTAACATCTTACCATAATCCTTCTTGATGTCCACAATCAATGCCAAATCAAATGCCCACTCAAATTCGAATACAATAACACTTCTCTGCACAATCATATTTCTCTATTCACCTCCCTGATAGTCAGGGGTCAAGTCACAGTGGTACTTTAACGACTGCATGAACAACCTTCTATCCACCTCAATGCGGTTACACCGGAACAAATAGCCTGTCACAATGCACTTGTCATAAGTCCAAAAACACAAGCTAGAAGCCACCAAATGAGTCCCCAATTGCACCGATATATGGAGAGGCCATGCTTAACATGGGTAGTTCCTTCCCCCAAAATAAGGTCTCACATAATAGATAACATAATTCCTTCAAGCTAGCTCTGTATATGAGTCATATAGAGCCATGTAGACCCCCTCCCCTCCTCCCGCCCTGTTGCCACCAATCAGACAAGAACCAGGCCGGGGTAGAGAAATAATATATATTTATTAAATAAAATGTTCAATGAATATTTTCACCAAATGACACACACATCATTTTCTCTGTGGCGCAAAACAAAGCTTCAGTACAACAACTCCTTTTTTGTCGATGTTACTGTCGAAACAACTCCACCCTCTTGCCCTACAAACTGCTTTTATGCCAAAATTAAACCATACCTTGGAACATTACTAGATCATGAACATTAGCATTACTTGATAAGCTTCATATTTAAATCAAATATACATTTTCAGTTTTCAAAGCAATTTCACATGCATCACTTGTGTTTAATTACCTGAATACTTAAACATTTAACCACAACAGACTTTGATACTACTTTTGATTTATAGAACCCTTCTTCCTTATTCACCCTCAAAGCCATCCAAAATCTTACTTCTATCAGGGTCACTTAAACACTCTCAGGAGAGAGTTTGCATCTTCAACTTGAAATTACATTCGGTTTCACTTGGCAAAGCACTTCTCTACCCAACACTCAAAACCCAGGCTGCAGTTATATTCAGCTCTCCTCTGCTTAAATGACAGGACTGGGGAGTGGTGACAGTTAGGGATTTCATTTTTGTACAAGGACACCCCTTTCCTTTAGGGAAGTCTGGGGTTGAGAAGAAAAATAGGTGCACTCAAATACATTAACAGACTATAGTTTCTAAAGGACACTGGGAATTAAATGTGTTATTTTTTGAGGCTTAACAAAACCGCACTAAGGTATTTGACTATAGGGAATTAATGTAATTATTATTATACAAAATATACTAAGTATCTACTTCCATACCCCCCCAATTAACAAAGGAGAAGGTATTAAATCAACCCATCCCCACACAATGTTTTTTGTTGGGCAAGCTTCTTACATTGGAAACCTGTAGATTTGGCACTTCGAAAAAGACACCAGCATTGCAGGACCCTCTCTTGGAGAACCACAAAGATCTGGACAGGTACTTCAGTCAAATATAGCCACCGTCATGCATCCCTCTGTTCGTGCTCTCCCAGATTCTTTTATCTTTCTGTTGCACACAGATAATGTTTAGGTAGCTGTCCTGTCAAGGTTACATTCTGCCCCCTTCCTCCAGTATTTCACCCATATGATCTTTAGGCAGTTCCTGCCCTCTGGTTTGTGCAGACACTTTTTAACCTCTAAGCCACACCTCTGAAATATTACAATCAGGAAGTGTTAACTTATTAGCCCTGAATATTTATTGAGCCTCTACGGTTCACTCCTCCCCAATGCCCAGACCCTCTCTGTGGATAGGCCCCTTGGAATTATGAAGTTCAATGTATGGGAAGCATGAACCCGCCCAAGGAAGACTTCATTGTACGCTTTTAAAATGCTCAACCAAAATGTCACAACATGACAAAACTTGACCTCTGCTTTGGAAGGATGTTACAGGTTCACAAGCCACTTTTCACACTTTACACACCACTTATAACACTTATAACAGTTACCAACCCAAAATCTTTGATGCTGATATCTAATTTAATAAACCTCCCCAACTCTCGGCTTCAAAACATTTTTCGGGGTGCTACAATACAGATCTGATCAGCACAACAGGCTCGAAATAAGCCCTGTTTCTGTAAGTATCACGATTAAAACATTAATGGGCAAAATGTGATTCCTCACATTCTGACCACCAACGGTCCCCTTAGTTTTCAATTCCTGACCAGTGTTTCATTTTGCTTGAAAAAGGCTCCAGGCTCTGCTGCCACATTGTAAGTGTAAGCCTGGAGTACAACCATTACCTTGTGTTCTCTCAGGTCTAATGGTAATTCTGCAGTTTATCTCAGATAACAGGCCCCCAATACATTTCTTTGATCACTGCTTGAGTGTTCTGCATAACAGTGAGACCTCGAACAACAACTCCTTATATTGGCAAAGGTTATATTTCCTTGGGCTCATAACGCCTTTTAAATGTTGCATCTGAAAGAAAATACTGCCTTTTCAATCTGTTGCATTTACTTTTCATGTGAAGCCTTTTAATATTTCTGATCATGAGATCAATGTCCAGATATGTTTATGATCTTCATTTGTATGGTTTAGGCCAGGGAGTTTCACTCTAGAACAGTTCCTTTCCCTTCAAACTATATAATGCCACCTTTTCAAGGCATCTTTCTTTTTTCAGCAAGATTGCCAGTGGTGATAAATAGGCCACAATCTCATGTAATGAAAGGCATGTTCAGGACTTTGAATTTTTCATGCAAGGCCCATTGTCTACTCTCAATTTTCAATGTACTCAGTATTTCATGTGTGGCAGCTGTGAGTGAAATGCTGCCTTTTGTCTGTCAGTTCACAATGTGCCTTTGTTTTATTTCCCACATATTCCCTGTTTCAACTGCAGAAGTACACACATGTGAATTTGCCAGGCACTTTAGCTTTGTTAAACTTTGGACAGTGGATTTTTCATTTGGTCAGTGTGCCTTTAAATGACAAAAAGACATTTTTGCACATTTTGGGCCGACATGTCCTTTCAGTTCATGTCATCCTGGTGCTGTCATCAAACCCCACACTGGATGGGATGTTTGTTCTCTTTAAGATGTATGTAATGACACTGGAGTGAAGGTCTCATAAGAGGGAATTGTGGGGAAAAGGCTAGAATTGAAAATTGTACATACTCCCCTAGCATACTGCTGCATCATAGTATTGAATAGGTACTGCAAACTGCCATGTTTAAACAAATGTATCTAGCCTGTGCAATGTGAGGCTTTAGGCTTTTCTGCACATGTCCTGGTGATGCAGGCTCTTCGTCTAGTGTATAGCTATGCTTGCCTTCACATCTCTCACTTCTGGTATGTTTCCTTGTTGGCTTATGTTAGCAACTTTTAGAAAGGCAGCTTTAGCAGACAGAAGTCATTACACTGTATGTGTGCTCGCCTGCCACAGACCATGTATGAACTTCTGTGGAGTATATTCTGCTCACTAAATATATCACTTTATGCTGTCCTTTCTGATAACACTGTCAAAATGTAAGAACGCAGCTGTAATCAAAGACTTTTATAGTGGAGATTTGACCCCTGCCGTATAGCCTTGTTTCAGTATGATCCCATACCCTGTCTTGACCTCCCCTTCCATTGAGATGCCTGTGTTCCTTTGGGTATAAGAGAACAGTGCACGGATAGAGGGTGTTCTCACTTGCATCAAAGAGTCATACTGCCATTGGTTTTTTGTAGTTATGTTGCTTGTTTTCTCCTGATAGATGTTTCACCAATCCACCGGAATAGTCAGTGGTCCTTTTTCCATGACCCTGGCCAAAGTTGGTTTGCAATGTCTGTAGCGGTTAAGCTGCAGTAAAGAATCAAAAACATCCTTCAATTATTCACAAGCAAGGGGAGCATAAACTAAATACATCAAATGAACTTGTCTGCTTCTATTTGGGTTCTTCGCAGGTTTGCTGTGTACTTCTGTAGACAAGGTCCCGGTGACTTGTATGTCCATTAGTTTTGAAATAAAAATGCTATTCAGATTTCACATAAAAAACGTCGTCTGATTTAATTTTGGATACATTTAGAAAGGATTGCACTTACTGTTAGATTATATCACATATCAACATATTCCAATCAAAATTCAGTAAAATATAATGTTGTATATCTGTTTAATGCGTTAATCTGAGCGTACTGCAGCCGTCATTTTCACCTTTCGATCCCAGTTGAATTCTGAAGCAAAGGCGTGAACATCTTAAGGCAGGAGGTCAACATCAGGCTTTAGCAATTTTACACGTATAGAGCGTTAAACTGAGCATATGGACGAAAAGGCATAACTGCAGAGGCCAAACTCCTCCCCAGAGTCGATATGTAGAAGAACCAAAAACGAAAGGTTCCAGGGCTCAGCAGAATGATGCGACAACCTCCAATGACTTAGCAGTGACTTAGCATACCTTTTACCAAGGTTTGTTATTTGCTTTAGTATAGCATTTCATGAAAGTGCCTGACTAACAATATAGAATGACGTCCATGAACACATGCTCTTTTTTTTTTCTCTTATTCAAGTGATTGCGAAGAGAATCCTTGAAGTGCAATCTTTCAGAATTTTCAATAAGCTGTTTTTTCAATCATACTGCATGCTCGACAATGGTTGGAGGTTGCCTGTGCGTTTCTCATAAATATGTTATTATCTCGTTCTGTTCACCTGTTTCTCAATGTCAAAATAACTGCAACTATAGAAAGATGAAAAATAATGAGGTTTTCAATTTGTATTATACATTTTTTATACATGTTTTTATGATATTTAGAAGGTCATCACACCTGTTGGTACAATTAATATTCACTTAATGAGGTCTATACAATCGCAAATAGATCACAATGCAAGAAATCCAGGCTCTCTGGACGAATGCGCTGCTGCTCCAAAATGCCTCCAGCACAAACAAGGGCTGTGCTTTGCTACATACAGCTTGAAGTGCAAATAATTCCTACTGGTCTTCCTGTTGTCCGTTCCTCGTTGGTAGCACCTCACTGAACATTCAAGCGCAGGTTCCGTTCCACGTTTCCTTTTGTCTAAGACCTCCTACCAAAAAATGTCTTCCCCTCAATGTGCACCCCATTGCTTTCAGGAGGATGAGAAATATAAGGGGACCCTAATGCATCCTGGCCCAATGTTTGGTGGCAGCCCCTAAAACGTGTCTTGCACTGTCTTAACATCCCAAGTTAGAAATCTCTGCAAGACAACGCCCCTTGTAATTAGTGGCCTAGGTTGAAGGGGTGTGCTGAAATGAAAGGGTGTAAAACATATGTTATAAGGCCTGCCATGTGCAGTCAAACAATAGAATAGAATAAAGTTATTTTAGCATAAAATGGAAATCAAACAGCACAAGCTCCTCCATCATGGGCGACATGGTGTTGACCCACCCATTGACCCTCATAGACGAGCCAATGCCAGCCCAGGGAAAGCACTGCTTTCCCAGGCTGGTTTTGGCTCCTCTTTCGCAGTTTAAGTTCCTCAACACACAGGGGCGTTTTGCTTCCTGCACTTGCAAGGCCCATTGGGGTTGCATGCTGGGTAACTGGAGTCCTACGTATGTCTAGGAGGTCTACCCGTGTCCTCACACACAATTAGGTCTCCTTTGGCATTGTTAAGGTGGCACTGCCACTCCCCTGTGCTTGTCTTCAGGAACCAGAAAACATCCTGGTCACCCATCCTGTTTCATCGTGTGTAATGTCACCTATTAAATGTATCCCAGTTTACTGTTATGTATTATACTGTGCTTTCTTTATCTTCATCCACCTTACATAAGAGAAATGTTTTACTGTATTGATCTTTGAACTTCTATTGTATTATAAAAATTGAAGTGAGCCCCCCCTATCAATTTGTAAATGCGGTTATAGAAAAGTGAATGAAATCTAACCGTGATTATTTTAAAAAATGGCGTTGGGTTTTATTTGATTGTATTTGTGTATTTATATGTGATACTTAGTCTTTAAAAGACTGTTTTGGGGTACACTGAGCGTAGTATTTTAGCACATTTGGAGTATGGTTATTTATGTATTTATTTATTTGTTGTTTGCTCGTTAGGAGCTTATACAATAAGTAAAATATGGTTTCAAAGCGCCCACAGGGCGAGGGGAGGACACAACGGAGTGAAATACAAAACACAATAATTAATAAAAACAGTGGTGGCAAAAGAAGAAAGGACAAACCTACTATGCCTTGTGAGTATTCAGAACATGCAAGTGCAGCAAGGAAAAGGGCAGAGGGTGTAAGTGCTGAGAAGTCCGGGCTCATGGTTGATCCACAGAAGAAGTGCTTGGGTTGATGAGTTCTACAAGGCCAGTGGCCACGTTAGGAGTAGGTGCGAACCTCCGAGGCGGAGGATGTTTCAAGGCAAGTGCTTAGGGTAGCGAGGAGCTGGGCCGAATGGGTGTTGGAAGTCAGGGGCTCAGATGATGCATAAAACCCCCAGACACCACTCACAGCAACTGTGGGATTAGCAGAGAAGAGAAGAAGGGAAGGGGGAGATGAAGGGGTAGGTCTTGAGGAGCTTCCAGAATGATAAACAATGATAAACAACCAAGGTAGCACAGTTCAACAATGCCACAACAGGATGGGTACCATGTTTGGTACAAAACATACAATGATGATGCACCAACTGATGGGTACTGTCACAGCTCCGGTGTCCAGGCGCAGGAGTGGCATGAACCAACCACCCCCTCTGTGGTCTGGGCACCTGCAAGGTCAAACTTACACAGGCCTCTAAGACCCCGGTGGGGAAGGAGGGTCAGGGATATATTGTTTGGACAGGCATTGGTATTCAGGATAAAAAGAAAGAGGGGCAGGAGAGGGGAGTAGGATTGTCAAGGGAAAGTAGAGAAAATACAAAATACAACTATTCACAATAACACATGCTCATTCAGACAAAACATGTTCATCATGCACATTGTACCAAATGAGTCAAATACAAGCCAAAGAGAGACTTATTTCTGGGGTGAATGCTGGCCTCCTGCCTGCGCACTCTCAGGTCCGGTAACAGGAGCAGGTCAATGCTGCAAGGAGTGTGTGAGTTACTAATCTGTGTGTGTCTACAACACACCCACACCACACCATCAATGCCCCAAAGTAAGTGACTCCTCCACAAACAAACACTCTTATCTGCTGCGTTGTACCCATAGGTTAGCTTTCCCCCGTGAAGGTTCATCCACTGTCAATGCAGTAAAGCAGGCGCACGGGGGTGCACGGCAAATGGAAGACCAATGCGTCAAGAATCACACATCATATAATGGTCCCTCGGTGAGCAGCCACATGCCAATAGCGAGGTGCGACTCCAGTACAAGTTGTGTACTGGCATCCGCAGATTAAAATAGGTAGTGCACATGTCAATTAGCACATGTAAATGACATGCACTGAACACAAGTCTGTGCCTCGCTGTGTGTCCCTGTGCGCTGCTTCATTTACTGGCTAGGAACGCTACTGCGCCAATGACTCGGCTTCTATGGATCAGGGTGGACCGGAGGATATGTGCGAGAGCCCCTGCGTGTCCCCCTGACAACTTGGTAAGCAACTTGCCATTTGTTCCCCAATGCATTTTAGCTGTACTGTGGGGGGTCCTGGGAGTCCCTCTGCCAGACATTAGTCCTGGTCACGAGAGACTTATCTAGAGTCGTTAGCTCACTATCTTTCACAGAAAAGAAATAACCCAAACATATCAGTCTTTTTTCTGCCCTGGGGCAGTCCAGCACCAAAATGCTAGGCGATTCTCCTCTGAACAAGAGTACCAACAGCATCTCAGACACGTGTTTCGGTCTGGTTGTACTGTGCGCTTCAACAACAATATCTGTCCTATCTCCCCATCAGTGGCGCAACTTAGCATGCATATGCAAGTGGCCTGGTGGAAGCTTGGCTGCGGTGTGGCCCCCTTGTGATGCTCACCTTGCCTGGAGCTCCTGGAAACACATCTGCTTCTGTTGGCCGTCTGAGCACAAGCCCTGTGGCACTGCTTGCGAACACATGTGCATTACTGCCCCATCGAACGTGGCCAGTTGTATGGCGTACAATGGCCCATGTCTGCTCGCAAAGGTGGTCTGGAGGCTCATTCTCCTGCAGAAAGGGCACAAAACATATACTTAATGCAGGAAAGTTCCCTGTGTGTGTCTCTCCATGCTGGTTGTGACCGGGCCATGTCAGACACCTACATCAGAATTCCTCTCACCATCAGTGTGACTTTGACAGGCAAAGGGTGCCGGCCACTGTCTATAGCATGAAGTGCATGAAGCACATGTACAGGAAATAAAATAAACAAACAGCACAATGTATATCAATCAGTGGACACATCAATCATGAACCCACCCAAGTCTAATGCAGACATGCCCTGGATAAAACCCCCACAATCCCCACTAGGGGTGCTAACACAAGTAGTACAGCAGCAGACAGGCCACAGATATGACAGTCCAAAGCCATTGTGTAAATGACTGTAACACCGAACCATCCATGCGAGCCGATGGATAAGGGAAGCAGGAGTGGTTTATGTGAGTCAGGACTCCAAGCTGCAAACACATACACGAGACAAGCTTGAAGGGCCCAGCTATAACAGACAGTGGATGCTTTCAAAAGCCACAAAGCACCACACCGTCACCTGAATGCACAATAGACAAGACATTTTAAACTATATTAACTAATTAAACTAACTATAAAAAAACCTACATTACCTAATTAAACTAACTATCAAAACAATGTTAACTAACTAAACTAAAATGAAAAATCAAAAATGGGCACATACGACGCGGGGGAGGCACCCAGGAGGGGGTGTACAGGGTGCAGCTCAACACCCACATGCAATGATGTTGAGTTAAAAAAAAACCTCCATGGGCTCAACGCCTGCACAGCCCGGCCTGTGTTAGAGATATCTTGTTGCCCGAGTCAGCCTCTTCCTGAAAAGGTAGACGTGGTATAGGAGTCTGACCACGCCTAGGCGCAGCTTGCCCCTAGCCGGAAGCAAGTCTGCCGGACGGGTGAGCCTGGTTCTGTGTGGCGATGACACGTAGGTCAGCATGCAGAACCTCTCGTGATACGCGTGCTTCCTCTTGCAAGGTAGCACGTGTAACACAGAGTTCTTCCTGCGTGGCCTTGCTGGTCAACTGATGCACCTCCCGGCAAGCACTTAGCTCAGCCGAGATGGTACGCTCAAGCTGCGCAACACTCTCCTCTGACCGCTCCCTCTGGGACATCAAGAGGACACCCAGAGTGGATCTGAGGGATGCATACTCAGCCCTCAGGGCCTCCAGGTGTGCCTCTGCGTGAGCAGCAATTGCTTGACGCAAAGACAACATTTCAGCCTGGCGTGCCTTGTCTGAGGCCGCCATGCCCAGCCTGAGCGAGCGGGCAATGGACTGTGCCGCCCGTTGCTGGAGAAGCATCTGCCTAGCAGTGGGAAGCACGGATTGGGCCACACCCTCCATGCTCACAGCAATGTTTTCTATAGCTGCCTCCTGGTGTTCTGAATTGGCAGTCATGTCTTGCTCCCTCTCCGTATACCTCGGTGGTGCGCGGCCACCACGTTGCTGGGCTTGACACCTGCGGGTCCCAAGGTTGACACCGCCCGCGGCTGCAGGACTACATGCCCCCGTCAACGTGATTTACCAGGCACATCAGCGACTGGTGTGGAGGGTGACCCTGCGTCCCCGATCCACCACAGGCGGAGGTCCCACCACCGTCTGGTCCCTCAGTGCAGGTGTCATGGACAGAGGAGCATCCAGATCAGAATCACTCACCCCAGACGAATGATCGTCCGGGCTTGACTCATTGCTGGCCACAGACAAGATGGTCTGTAACACATGTGGATTTTCGTGGTCCACCACCCCACGCCCCCACTTGTGCCAGGTTGCTGGTGTGATAGCAAACCTGTGTCTGACATGACAACATCATCCTCTGGCTCCATTGCGTCATCATCTGGAAAGTGGAGACAATTGACATTAGTACACAAGTCAGAAGCACATAACACACACACAGATGCCACACAGAACACATGAAGCACACATGTCACACACCAATGTGAACCTGGCATGTATGCAAGGTCACTTTGACATAGCATCAGGGACTAGGCATGTAGAACGGTATAACACAGCTCAGAAGTGGGTTGATGCAGTGCAGGATATGTGTGTGTTATCCACTATCTACATGAACAAGTACATCATGATGTGTATCAATTGACTTGAATGCAGTGCAAGGGCAAGTCCAGGCATCACGTGCAATGTGCATGCAATGTGTTGAATGGCTACAAGCAAACCCCCCCCCCCTAAGTGAGAATTCAGGGATGCATTGCATGGCAGCGAAAGGGCGACCAGTGCATTGGCAGACAGTGCTGTCTAGCATCAATTGCATCATCTGAGTCAACTGACAACACAGCAGATGATGATGGGACAGAAAGCAGGATATATGATGAGCCCTCAGTAGTACAGACATGTGTGCAGAAGCCCCTACACTAGTTGAACAGAGTCAGTGGGCCTGAAACGGGGGGAGGTCTGTGCCCTGCACAGACTGTGACACCCTATACATGTGTGTGGTGCAGGACTGAGCCAGAGTGGGCATGGAATGGATGTATACAAGATGATAAACTTTAATGTTAATAAAATTTTCTGGTGATGCTGTTTCTTTCTCCCTTAGTTTAGTTTCCCTGTATATGCCTCTGATCTGTATGCATTGTTGGTCTTCATATGTATTGTTTGTACTAGCACAAGTGTGTTGTAAGACGTGAATTGTTTAAATATTTATTACATGTTTAACATTACTCAAAACTCTGCAATGATAACATTCATTATTTTGATATCTAAAAATACAACATTAAAACTATTTTACTTCTATGGTGCATTCTGCAGCCATTGCCTGTGTATGATTATGTTCCAGTATTAACAACAGCACTCCAATATAATGTTTTGTTTAGATGAATACATTCTTTAATGGATTCAGTAGTTCATGATAGGTCTCCCGATCACCCTGACATCTTGTTACCAATATTATAAACACAACCCCTTGCAAGGACTTTTCTTCAAAATTAAGTTCATATGTGATGTCATGAATGGTGTCATCAATGACATTTGTGATGCCATATTTGATGTCCTGGGTGTTAGTCTTAGCAGAGCATGGTGGTGGTGCGAGTTACGGTTGCTCAGCTTACAATAACTGTGGAATTTCTGAGGTTTTTCTGTTTTAATTGTAACCATAATGTCCCTTTAACAATGTTTTTTCATTTGATTTTATAGGTTTCTATTAGTGAAAACGAACCATAACGTCCCTTTAACAACTTTCTTTAGTGAATTTCATAGGTTTTTGTTAGTGTAACTTAACCATAACGTCCCTCTAACAAAGCGTTGTCAGTGAATTTCATAGGTTTTTGCTAGTGCACCTTCTGTGGACAACGCGGTTGTCCGCGGATGTCAGGCAGCATTTCCAAGGCTCAGAATAATAGGGGCGCCCCAATAAAGATGTACCCACCAACCAACAAACAGATGTACCTAAAATCACAAATAATGTTTACAATATGCATATATACCTTTTTGTACAAACACCTTTAAAAATATACATTTTTGTATGTAAGGACACATTGCAATGGAATACACCAATCACAAACCATAATGGTACACTTCATATAATCTCCTCAGAACAATACTGGAAACAGATTAAGAGTGCTTACTGGACAAAACATTCTCACCAAATAGTAAGTGCATTGTATTTATTTCTCTTTTATTAGCTTTCATTAATTAAACTTGTGTTACAAGATTTAAGACATTTCTTTCTCACAGAAGCAGCAACCTCCCTTGAACAGGTAGAGCGTTATTTCCCAAAAGAAGACATGAGCGCAATAACATCTCCAATGGTAATCAATAGGTATTTCAATGTATTTCAATGTCAACAAATAATGTATTTTGTGCACACCTCACTAAAATAGGTACTTCTATTTCTCTTAAAACTTATCTTAAAATTTCCTAATTCTCCCATTTATGTTTCCCATTCTGATACCCCATATCTTTCTTGAATAAATAGATTTTTTGTATTACAAATGTTTTATTTATTGTGTGGTTTTCCCTTGTTTTTTTTAAACTTCCATTATGAGTCTGCAAACTACGGGAATGCCTGGGGTCTCCTTACTCAAAATGGAGGTGCCCCCAGACAGATGCGATGTCTGGCCATGTCCCGTTTCATATGATGCACTTTTAATTAGTCCGCAGACACTGTGCCTGTTCTACGGATACCCGGTGCATTGTACTGCAGCACTTCCTGCCTGGAGGGTGTCCGGGGACGGGCATTAGGCCTGCGGACCTCTGGGGATGTTATCAGGTGACAGCATCCATGCGTCGTGATGGCAGTGTCTGCAAATGGTATCTGAGGCCGTGTACAGTTTAAAAGTGATTTTGCACACATTCTAGCATGTTTCAACTAGAAATGTTACCCTTGCACAGCTCCCAGACCCATGTGTGGTTCATCAGGCAACTTTGTACAACTTCCCAAGGCCTATTTTGGACTCGGTAGTGCGTGGACAGTACAATGTATTTTGGAATTAGGGAACATTCCCAATGTCTCCTTCATAGCAAAACTGCAATGAGATTCCAGTCACGTTCCTCTAACTGTTCCCACAACAATGAATGATAATGATGTCTGGATGCTTCAATTGAACAATATTTGCACAAAATGGAAGCAAGACCACCCACTTCATGTTACGCACTCTGTACCAGAACATTTCCAACTCAGAGAATCCAAGATTTTTGACTATTTCTCAATGCTCAGCATTCACCTTCACCCAGTGGACCCAAATGTCGCCCAAATTCCAAACACTATGCCTGCTGAAAGACCTTGCCATGGCCATTTTCAATTTTCTCAAGACTCCTACTAACACAACTCCTGCTACCCTCTCTTCCTGTACACCACACCCAGGTAACCAGAATTGTCCCCCATAGTCTGCGGGCACAATGAATGTCCATGGCCTCCGCAGTCCCATTTCCATACCAGGCAACCCCAAAAGACCTGGAAGTGGCACATGCCATCCACGGACAACTGCGCTGTCTGCAGACAAATCGTCCAATTGAATGGGGTGGGGAGAGAAATTGAACACAATTTCTGCCTTGATTGTTCAATTTGAGGACTGAAAAAGTTTGTTGGATGTCTCCATGTGCGTCTCTGATTTATTGCCGAAAAGAATATGTGAGCAGCAGGAAACAGTTGCATTAGGCTTTTAAAAAAATCCTTCAGCACAACTTGCAAAAACATTGAAGTCACACACCCCAATCTGTCCTCTCCACAATGGACAATCACAACATCTGGACATTTAAAGTGAGCCATACTCTCACATAATAAACGCAAGCTTGTCCAGTTTGAGCCACAAACTGCATGCCAGAAAACTTCCACTTCTCCCAATCCAATATTTCCAACATGCCATTATTATCAGCATATACTTCAACGACTGAATTAAAGAGTCCCCCAGAATCCACACAGTCTGCCTTCTCAAACACGTAGCCATAGCCATTATCACTGCTCTCACAACTCCTGAAAATACAACTCCTACTACCCTCTCTTCATGTACTCCACAATTGACAAACCTAATTAGCTACTCACCACAGGCCCCTTTCCATGCCCGGCAACCCCAAAAGACCTGGAAGTGGCACATGCCATCAGCGGACAACTGCGCTGTCTGCAGACAAATCGTCCAATTGAATGGGGTGTGGAGAGACATTGAACACAACATGTAATTTAATCTTCAGTGGTGGCTCTGAAAAGAACCATTTGTTGGGGGTTTGTAAACAAACACCTTTTATTTTCTTTTTTTTCTTTTATGTTTTATTTTCTTACAGAACATCTTCAATGCTTTCTAAGATCGTAAAGAAAAAATTGGAATTCTAATCTCTGTGAAGTGAACTCCATCTGGACAAATAAAATGCACATCGTAGGAATTGATTTTATCATTTTCAAAAGATGACATTCCTGCAGCATAAAAAAGCAGATACATCTTTATACACAATCTGCCTTGATTGTTCAATTTGAGGACTGAAAAAGTTTGTTGGATGTCTCCATGTGCATCTCTGATTTATTGCCAAAAAGATTATATGAGCAGCAGAAAACAGTTGCAATAGGCTTTTGAAAAAAATGCTTCAGCACAACTTGCAAAAACACTGAAGTCACACACCCCAATCTGTCCTCTCCACAATGGACAATCACAACATCTGGACATTTAAAGTGAGCCATACTCTCACAGAATAAAAGCAAGCGTGCCCAGTTTGAGCCACAAACTGCATGCCAGAAAACCTCCACTTCTGCCAATCCAATATTTCCAACATTCCATGATTATCAGCATATACTTCAACGACTGAATTAAAGAGTCACCCAGAATCCACACAGCCTGCCTTCTCACCACGTAGCCATAGCCATTATCACTGCTCTCACAACTCCTGAAAATACAACTCCTACTACCCTCTCTTCATGTACTCCACAATTGACAAACCTAATTAGCTACTCACTACAGGCCCCTTTCCATGCCCGGCAACCCCAAAAGACCTGGAAGTGGCACATGCCATCAGCGGACAACTGCGCTGTCTGCAGACAAATCGTCCAATTGTATGGGGTGGGGAGAGAAATTTAACACAACATGTAATTTAATCTTCAGTGGTGGCTCTGAAAAAAATCATTTGTTGGGGGTTTGTTAACAAACACCTTTTATTTTCTTTTTTTTCCTTTTATGTTTTTTTTTTCTTACAGAACATCTTCAATGCTTCCTAAAATCGTAAAGGAAAATTGCAGTTCTAATCTATGTGAAGTGAACTCCATCTGGACAAATAAAATGCACATCCTAGGAATTGATTTTATCATTTTCAAAAGATGACATTCCTGCAGCATAAAAAAAGCAGATACATCTTTATATACAATCTGCCTTGATTGTTCAATTTGAGGACTGAAAAAGTGTGTTGGATGTCTCCATGTGCGTCTCTGATTTATTGCTGAAAAGATTATGTGAGCAGCAGGAAACAGTTGCAATAGGCTTTTGAAAAAAATGCTTCAGCACAACTTGCAAAAACACTGAAGTCACACACCCCAATCTGCGCTCTCCACATTGGACAATCACAACATCTGGACATTTAAAGTGAGCCATACTCTCACATAATAAAAGCAAGCTTGCCGAGTTTGAGTCACACACTGCATGCCAGAAAACTTCCACTTCTGCCAATCCAATATTTCCAACATGCCATGATTTTCAGCATATACTTCAATGACTGAATTAAAGAGTCCCCCAGAATCCACACAGTCTGCCTTCTCAAACACGTAGCCATAGCCATTATCACTGCTCTCACAACTCCTGAAAATACAACTCCTACTACCCTTTCTTCATGTACTCCACAACTGACAAACCTAATTGGCTACTCACCACATGCCCCTTTCCATGCCAGGCAACCCCAAAAGACCTGGAAGTGGCACATGCCATCAGCGGACAACTGCACTGTCTGCAGACAAATCGTCTAATTGAATGGGGGTGGGGAGAGAAATTGAACACAACATGTAATTTAATCTTCAGTGGTGGCTCTGAAAAGAAACATTTGTTGGGGGTTTGTTAACAAACACCTTTTATTTTCTTTTTTTTCCTTTTATGTTTTTTTTTTTTTCTTACAGAACATCTTTAATGCTTCCTAAGATCGTAAAGGAAAATTGCAGTTCTAATCTATGTGAAGTGAACTCCATCTGGACAAATAAAATGCACATCCTAGGAATTGATTTTATCATTTTCAAAAGATGACATTCCTGCAGCATAAAAAAAGCAGATACATCTTTATATACAATCTGCCTTGATTGTTCAATTTGAGGACTGAAAAAGTGTGTTGGATGTCTCCATGTGCGTCTCTGATTTATTGCTGAAAAGATTATGTGAGCAGCAGGAAACAGTTGCATTAGGCTTTTAAAAAAATCCTTCAGCACGACTTGCAAAAACACTGAAGTCACACACCCCAATCTGTCCTCTCCACAATGGACAATCACAACATCTGGACATTTAAAGTGAGCCATACTCTCACATAATAAAAGCAAGCTTGCCCAGTTTGAGCCACACACTGCATGCCAGAAAACTTCCACTTCTGCCAATCCAATATTTCCAACATGCCATGATTTTCAGCATATACTTCAATGACTGAATTAAAGAGTCCCCCAGAATCCACACAGTCTGCCTTCTCAAACATGTAGGCATAGCCATTATCACTGTTCTCACAACTCCTGAAAATACAACTCCTACTACCCTTTCTTCATGTACTCCACAACTGACAAACCTAATTGGCTACTCACCACAGGCCCTTTCCATGTCAGGCAACCCCAAAAGACCTGGAAGTGGAACATGCCATCAGCGGACAACTACACTGTCTGCAGAAAAATCGTCCAATTGAATGGGGTGGGGAGAGAAATTGAACACAACATGTAAGTTAATCTTCAGTGGTGGCTCTGAAAAGAACCATTTGTTGGGGGTTTGTTAACAAACACCTTTTATTTTCTTTTTTTTCTTTTATGTTTTATTTTCTTACAGAACATCTTCAATGCTTTCTAAGATCGTAAAGAAAAATTGCAGTTCTAATCTCTGTGAAGTGAACTCCATCTGGACAAATAAAATGCACATCGTAGGAATTGATTTTATCCTTTTCAAAAGATGACATTCCTGCAGCATAAAAAAAGCAGATACATCTGTATACACAATCTGCCTTGATTGTTCAATTTGAGGACTGAAAAAGTTTGGTGGATGTCTCCATGTGCGTCTCTGATTCATTGCCAAAAAGATTATGTGAGCAGCAGGAAACAGTTGCAATAGGCTTTTGAAAAAATGCTTCAGCACAACTTGCAAAAACACTGAAGTCACACACCCCAATCTGCCCTCTCCACATTGGACAATCACAACATCTGGACATTTAAAGTGAGCCATACTCTCACATAATAAAAGCAAGCTTGCCGAGTTTGAGTCACACACTGCATGCCAGAAAACTTCCACTTCTGCCAATCCAATATTTCCAACATGCCATGATTTTCAGCATATACTTCAATGACTGAATTAAAGAGTCCCCCAGAATCCACACAGTCTGCCTTCTCAAACACGTAGCCATAGCCATTATCACTGCTCTCACAACTCCTGAAAATACAACTCCTACTACCCTTTCTTCATGTACTCCACAACTGACAAACCTAATTGGCTACTCACCACATGCCCCTTTCCATGCCAGGCAACCCCAAAAGACCTGGAAGTGGCACATGCCATCAGCGGACAACTGCACTGTCTGCAGACAAATCGTCTAATTGAATGGGGGTGGGGAGAGAAATTGAACACAACATGTAATTTAATCTTCAGTGGTGGCTCTGAAAAGAAACATTTGTTGGGGGTTTGTTAACAAACACCTTTTATTTTCTTTTTTTTCCTTTTATGTTTTTTTTTCCTACAGAACATCTTCAATGCTTCCTAAGATCGTAAAGGAAAATTGCAGTTCTAATCTCTGTGAAGTGAACTCCATCTGGACAAATAAAATGCACATCATAGGAATTGATTTTATTATTTTCAAAAGATGACATTCCTGCATCATAATAAAAGCAGATACATCTTTATACACAATGTGCCTTGATTGTTCAATTTGAGGACTGAAAAAGTGTGTTGGATGTCTCCATGTGCGTCTCTGATTTATTGCCGAAAAGATTATATGAGCAGCAGAAAACAGTTGCATTAGGCTTTTAAAAAATCCTTCAGCACAACTTGCAAAAACACTGAAGTCACACACCCCAATCTGTCCTCTCCACAATGGACAATCACAACATCTGGACATTTCAAGTGAGCCATACTCTCACATAATAAACGCAAGCTTGTCCAGTTTGAGCCACAAACTGCATGCCAGAAAACTTCCACTTCTCCCAATCCAATATTTTCAACATGCCATTATTATCAGCATATACTTCAACGACTGAATTAAAGAGTCCCACAGAATCCACACAGTCTGCCTTCTCAAACACGTAGCCATAGCCATTATCACTGCTCTCACAACTCCTGAAAATACAACTCCTACTACCCTCTCTTCATGTACTCCACAATTGACAAACCTAATTAGCTACTCACCACAGGCCCCTTTCCATGCCCGGCAACCCCAAAAGACCTGGAAGTGGCACATGCCATCAGCGGACAACTGCGCTGTCTGCAGACAAATCGTCCAATTGAATGGGGTGGGGAGAGAAATTGAACACAACATGTAATTTAATCTTCAGTGGTGGCTCTGAAAAGAAACATTTGTTGGGGGTTTGTTAACAAACACCTTTTAATTTCTTTTTTTTCCTTTTATGTTTTTTTTTTCTTACAGAACATCTTCAATGCTTCCTAAGATCGTAAAGGAAAATTGCAGTTCTAATCTCTGTGAAGTGAACTCCATCTGGACAAAAAAAAAATGCACATCCTAGGAATTGATTTTATCATTTTCAAAAGATGACATTCCTGCATCATAATAAAAGCAGATACATCTTTATACCCAATGTGCCTTGATTGTTCAATTTGAGGACTGAAAAAGTTTGTTGGATGTCTCCATGTGCGTCTCTGATTTATTGCCGAAAAGATTATGTGAGCAGCAGAAAACAGTTGCGTTACACTTTTTAAAAAATCCTTCAACACAACTAGCAAAAACACTGAAGTCACACACCCCAATCTGTCCTCTCCACAATGGACAATCACAACATCTGGATATTTCAAGTGAGCCATACTCTCACAGAATAAAAGCAAGCTTGCCCAGTTTGAACCACAAACTGCATGTCAGAAAACCTCCACTTCTGCCAATCCAATATTTCCAACATGCCATGATTATTGGCATATACTTCAGTGACTGAATTAAAGAGTCCCACAGAATCCACACAGTCTGCCTTCTCAAACACATAGCCATAGCCATTATCACTGCTCTCACAACTCCTGAAAACACAACTCCTACCACCCTCTCTTCATTTACTCCACAACTGACAAACCTAATTGGCTATTCACCACAGGCCCCTTTCCATGACAGGCCTCCTCAGAAGACCTGGATGTGACACGTGCCATCCACGGACTTCTGCGGTGTCCGTGGACCGCTCACAGAGGGCAGCACTTATACCGTTTCCACTTTCATGTTCTTAACACTCCCTCATTGGCTGCTTTCAAAGAGTCACACATCCATCCACCAATGACTTCAAAAACCTCTACACCTAACCCTGTCATCTCACTTCAATGATTCAGATATACACTTGAACTCTCAGAGTAAATATCTCCTGTTAATTAAAGACATCTGCATCAAATATTACTGTGCAACAGCCCAAGATTTCTATTTCCAGATTCAACAAGATCTGCATCTAACAAAACATAGTACAGGTACGCTTATATTAAAAAACAGTTTTCTTGAACTTTTTCACAAATATATATATACATGTTTTTCACTGATATATATTTATATATATATCAGTGAAAAAAAACAGGGATGTTATGGTTCGAAGTAAATCCGAAAAACCCCTGAAATTCGCAAGTTATGGTAAGCTAAGCAACCATAACTCGCAACACCACCGTGCACTGCTAAGACTAACACCCAGGACATCATAGATGTCATCAAAAATGTCATTGATGTCATCACTTCCCTTCTACCCTTTCCACTGCAGTCTCTGCACCATTTCCTCATTGGCTACTGTTAAGCAGTCACACAATCATCCACCAACCACATCCAAGAACTCTACATCTAACTCTGTCATCACAGATAAGCAATGTAGATGTACTGTTGATCGTTCTCAGTACAATTTGTCTGTCACTGCAAAGGACCTACAGCAACAACTACTACACAACTTCCCAAGATTTCCACATGCAGATTGAAGCACATCCACATGCAAGAACACAAACTACAGGTGTGAATATTTTTACACAGTACATGTACACCTCTTCTAGAAATACAATACATCCCGGGAGCATAACTTAGCGGCAACTTGTGTGCCTTGAAAGCAAGATGACACAAAGCAACACAGATTCCATCCCCGGGTCCGTGCTTAGAAACCTCTGGATGTTTAAGGGCGTTATAAATACGCAACTATGACCAAATAATTATACAACTAAAAAATACACAATTCCTGTATCAGCGCCTCGATGCCCGCAGGCTGTGTAAGCGCTTTAAAAATGTAAAAAAAATATGTCCTCCAAATGTTTGTTTACACACACCATCTATAAAAATATTGTTTCATATTATAAGATGTGAAAAATAACAGCATAATTATGAAAAAGACTCTCCAGTGTGTTATAAAATTACACGCAGCCAGGATGAGTACATACATCTTCATTCAAGCACACACACAGACAATATCATTAGAAAGGCTCCTAGATCAAACAACACCACTGCCTCTATATGAATCCTTCTGCTTTATTACCCTCACCTTCACAAATGCATACATTGAATGCATTTATGTACAATCTCTGCCATTTACCCTGTAAAAATATTACAAAATGCATATGATTATTTCTTCTATCTCTTAACATCCATTAACATAACATTAAATAAACAAGTGTGCTCTATACATTTACTATTATACTCATTTGACTAACATATTCAACTAACAGATTCTAAATCAAATATACAGGATGCACATAGGCAAAGAAAAGTGCAAAACAATGTCTACATTAACAAACGTGCTATAAACACACATATGCACTAACTTCTTTCTTTTACACTTTCAGTGAATACCAGTCTCCTGAAAAGCAGCAGCGTCTGAAGTACGAACAAGGACTTAAAAGAAACCTACTATTTCCATACAGAAAAGTAAGTACAAAACTAACATAATGTTTGAAAAACTAACATAATGTTCTAACTGTTACTCAAACACACTAGCAACCCTTTACCATTATATGTAGTATTAGTGCTTGCCCTTGCCAGCTCCATACTTTATATTGTCATCTGAAGCCCAGTATAGTAACACACAAATACAAGAATAGCCTTCCCAACTTGATGTACCGGCTCATTGCACAATCACACACCTCCACAAACATACTTACCATCATACTCAGACACTCATGCACAAAGCACGCATAAACTGCACAACAGCCCAATCCACACTTTCTTTTTTTTCTCCAACAGACCCCAAAGAATGCCTACCAAAAGCAACTCCGTAGAAAGCAACGCAGAAGTAGAGCAAATCAAAATAAAAGTGTCCAAAATAAGCATCCATCTGTAGCAGATTTTGTACAAAAAGTTCAAACAAAATAAGCTTCCAGTACATAAACTTTGCCTCCTTTATCAAAATGTAAAACGAAACAGAAAGTGATTAAGAAGACTTGAGCTACCACTGCTTCTAACTCTGCACCTGTAAATCTTGAAGTAGTGGCAAGTAAGCATACCAAAAAAATGTTTTACAAAAAATGTGCTGCCAAAGAGTCCTTCAGAACGTTTTAAATCATGCACAACCCTTAAAACCAACCGTAGAAAATGAATCCCAGAAGCTCTCGTAGACAGTGCAGTCCTTCTCAAAAGGAAGTTTTTTATTTTAGTTTTAAACAGAATGAAACCACTAACAAAACTAACTACTAAACTATAAAAAGACTTCTCAATAAACTGAATATCACCAAAAATAGCTTCTTAAACATCTTTGGAGGTGAATCACCATGACCACTGAACTATATTTTAATGAAGAAGCATATAAACAAAAGCAAACAAACCCAATAGCCATACATAGCAGTGGACAAGGTATGAAAAACTTAATAACACCATTATGGAACAAGAAACTCTACTCACAAAAATATGCCCAGAAAACTCAGAATCACCTCCCCAATCTACTGAAGCAAACAATGTCCAGTTTACAAATGGCCGTGCACATCAATTTGTAACAATGGCAAAATATCTTTCGAATCTTTACACCAGTTCCTCAATCAGTATGTAAAAAGCAGAGACAAATTCAAAATGAAACTACTACAAAATATGAATGCCTGTCCAGTGTGCAAATATACAAGTACACAGGACTACAAGGACTACAAGGGCATTAATTAGCCTGCATTTCAGGACCTATTTGCAAAACCACCTTCCATCATATCAAAATGATATCAACTCATCTTTTCATAGCGGTAAGCAGCTCTACAAATAACATATTGTTAGATTACCTCTCACTTTGACCCATGTCTAACCTTTTTCTGCCACAATATTTAAATAACACTTTGTTTCCTTTTTTCCCATTTAACCCACTTATCTGGTTTTATACCACTTAATACAATGTTTACTCAGTATGAGCTGGAGTACCTTACCACCATATAGACCTTATCTTTCCATTCAGTCACTCTATTTATATTTTCAATCCACTTTTTCAATTGAAACCGATATATCACAGCTTCAACTTACTAGCAACTGGCCAATGACTTTGATGTAATATACGAGTATATACACTCAGCTTTGCACTTTGGACTGCAGCACGCATCATATTAATATGCCAGATCCATTAAATAAGCATTCCTTAATATTCATGTTGTAATCATTACAGACCAGATTTTGAGTTAAGACCAAGACCGGTTCCTTTTGATCAAGCGGAATTCACCACATGGATAACATTGATTTCAATAAATATGTAAGTACAATTGCTGCTATACCTTTTGCATCATATTGAGCCACATTGTTCAAATACAGCACTATACTTTATGCTCCCCCATATCTGACCTCCACCTTTCTCCCTTCTTCCCCTCAGACCACCACTGTACCGATTTATCCAACAATCCTCCTTAAGAACCGCCACAATTATACGGCGGGGAAACACGTGTTGAGGAACCATATTGTTTTGTTCTGTTCTACACCGCCTAAATTGAGTCCATCACAGGACCCTTCTTCCAAAGTAACATCTCAACTTAAGAGACAATTGTACTCACACCAGAAATCAGGACCGATCAACCATTCAGGCTACAGCCAAATCCATGAAATTCATTCTCGCAACCTTGACTTAGTGATAGCAACTAAGCATATTTCAAGTCTCAGCTAACTTATTACCTTCTTTAAGGTTACCTCAATCCTCGACCAATTTGCAATCTTTCTTTTTGTAACTTGGATTATAATTTCAATGCCTAGTGCAAATAACTAAGGACATTACAATTTTGAAATTGACTGGATTTCATCACAGTATTAGTAAAAACAAATCAACCAGGAATCCATCATCGATTTAGTGCAATCTTACTAAGGACAATACATTTCTGTATGGATAAAAACTCAATCCTGACAAGACTTTAGTTTGAACAAGATTATTCTTTTCATTTGTGCTTGAATTTTTGCCTTTTTTTGTTTCCTACTCAAGGCTTGTTTGTCATATATGTGTTCATACCTTTAGACTTGAAATTAAAAGTTCTGAAAACTTACTACTTGTGTCAACATATATTTTTTGAGAAGCGTGACAGGAGGGCCTCTCTACCCTTTAGCTTTTCCAAGCCCAGTTCAGCCTCTGTGGCATCCCTCAGTTGCAGCATCTCTATTTTTCACGTTCATCATCCTGCCAAATATCTTCCACCTAGAGCGCCACCACTGTTTCCAAGGCTGACCCTTCTCTTTTTTCAACACATCATTCAAACATAAGAAATCTAGTCCAAAAACTCTACTATTTTATCTTCTACATGGTAAAGCAAAACAACTACTCGAAGAAATAGACCATATCCAGAGAAAATATTTTGGAATTGAAAGCCACTTACAAAATAAAATAGATGTACAACCAACTAGCAAATACTGTACAAATAGCAACCTTCTATTAAACACATACAAAAAAGAAATGCTAAAGTTTAAAAGTACCTCCGCTGAAGTTCCAAACCATGTGTGCGTGTGTTGCCGCAGGACTTCTTATAAGTACCACAAAAACTATAGACATAACATACAAAATGGAAGACAATGAAGATTCAAAATGGTTCCAATTAGTTTTCTACCTTATAGCAGAAAACAAATACGACATTACTGACCACTTAATACTTTGCAATTGCTGCACTGCAAAACTTGACAACAACCAAACACCTTCACATGCTATCACAAATAACTTGGAATTATTCCCACTACCAAAACCCCTGCAACAACTACATGTATATGAGAGCATCATAAGTCAAACAGTGCACCCATTTCATGCAATAATACACCTCCACCAAAAACAGCAAAATTACTTCCCTCTGAATTAGGCATTTGTGGCAAAGTAGTTTACCATTTGATCTCACGGAAAATATTCACACTGTAGGAGTGCAAATGCCAGTAGATCAATCTTTAATTGTCTTAGTAAGTGGTGTAGCTACAAAAGACAAACACATTTAGCAACAATATGTGGACTTACATAAAGTTAGACAAGCCCTGCAATATCTGGAAAACATCAATGAATACTACAAAGAAATTAATATTGAAGAAAACCTGAGAGAAACCATTGAAATAATTCAAGAGTCACCAGAAAGTGGTCAATTTGAACTTCTAAATTCCTAATACAGAATCCAATATTTTAGACCATTATATAATTCATCCTTTACACTCTAAAGACACTATAGATGATGCACTTGAAATGTACCAACTGCGACAAGACAAAGGATCTCCAATCAGCATATGGGAAAACATTTATAGAAGTTTGGGTCTTTCCGCTACTCTTTCCTACTGGAAAAGGAGGAAGGTACGATGATAGACCCACACAGATAACAGCATCACAATATCGCTCGCTACAAATGTATTCTGACAATCCTAGATTCAGACAAAACGTGCAATACATATTCCACCTTCTCTTTGAAAGTGAACTAGCAACTCTATGCTATGGAGTTGCACACACATTAAAATCATGGTACCCATTTTCAAAATATGTTAGCTATGCAATTATTACAAAACGAGCAAGAAAAAGATTACGTTTTACAGTCAAGTATTATAAATCTTTTAGTAAACATGCGTGATACAAAAGAATGCTGGTTCTGATGTCACGGAGATGTACGCTGTATGGTAAGAAACCTTGGCCCACCGACTTGGTTTGTAACTTTAAGTTGTGCAGAATATGCATGGGAAGATTTAAACAATGTCCTACTCATAGCATACAAAAATAAAACAAACATAGATATAAAAACACCAGGAGAACTCTGTAGTTCCTGCAAATGTATCAAGATATTTCCATCGTCACTTCATTTCTATGCTACACTTTATTTGTAATAAGACTGTTTCTCCCCTCGGAGAAGTTCAACATTTCTTTTGGAGAAAAGAATACCAAGCCAGAGAAGCACCAGACATCAACATGCTATTATGGATTAAAGATGCTCCTAAATTTGGTCAGGACAGTGATGCCACTGTTTTGCAGCTCATCCAAAAGTATGTCACTTGTGAGATCCCTTCACAAAAAACACATAGTGACCTTCATGCACAAATTTTAAATTTTCAAAGACACAAATATGGGAAATATTGCCATCAAACTCACCATTCAACAGTCAATGAGCCAATCATTGGTGGAATCAGTCCCGCCCTGTCAAATAATCTACCAATTTTGATACATACGGATTGAATAAATAGGGTGCTAGATTACAACCCTGCCAAAGGCCCCTTGTGGTTTTAATGCGTGCAGATAACTTTGTTATTTAATTTTACACAAATTCCAGAGTCCTCACAGAGGGCCATCAGAAGTCTAAATAAACCTCCCAGCATCCCCCATTGGGCGAGATTAGTCCATAGTCTATTTCTAATAATATTATCAAAGGACATGGAAATGTCGATGGAAGCCACAAAAGTGTTACCCTTCAAATTACTCCATGCTGAAAATTGTAGTCTCTTTACCAACAAGCCATTTAGATTGGTTGAATACCAGTTATGAAGAACCCATCGGAAAAGGGCTTACAAGGTTCCGCAGCCCTCGGCCATTCCTCCACGTGTGTTAGAAGAAATGCTGAGAAAATGTTGCAATCTGCATCAATTAGTGAAATAGAGCGTTCATTTTTAGGCTCAGATCTTAGACCTTGCTTAAAAATAGGGACCACATTAGCTGTTTGCCAAGAAATAAATAGAATACTGGGAACTACAATACTTTCAAAGAAGACACGATGAATTGCTCAGATCTGATTTTAGTGCCAAATTGGTTAGGTCATTTGCGCCTGTGGCACGCGACCAGTTGAACCTCTTAATTAACAACAAAATATCTCCAAAATGAATCCTAATATCCCATGAGGATTCCATAGAATATTCAATAACAGCAGGGTCCAGTATGATATCCAGTGGCCCCACTCCAGAAATCCCGCCAAAGAACTCCACCCATTGAGACTCAAACACAGCATTCAACATTGAGGCCTCAATTGACAGGTCTAGATCATTAACCAAAACCCATAAAAAGTGCGCGAGTCATGCTTTATTAAAATACAGAGCATACGCTCTGCATCCATCTGCTGCATGGAAGATTTGATGGACTTACTAAAATGTTTATATTTCTGTTTTACTTTCTTCAGTTTGGATTTGAGGTCTACAGTGCACTTACAGTCCCTTATCAACAACCTAATAATGTAACTTCCTCTTGGCATCAACCAAGACTGGGTTATAAAAATGCAAGGTTTTCTCCCTTCTTTTAGTTAAAAATCTACAGTTCTTCCTGACTCTACCAATCAATTCCCCCATTAAATAATCAAACACCTGGGAATTAAATACCCTTAGCTTCCATTCCAGTGGCGAGCCTCTTAGGACACAGTCAAGCTCCTTGTTTAGGATTGCAATGTTCCGATCTGACCAACGGATTGAATTCCCAGACGCAGTTACCTCCAAACTTCCCATGCGCTCAATGGGATGTTTAAACGTCTTTAAGTCAAATTCAGCCATAAGAATTGAGTGGTCACTAAAGTTATTCTGTTGTACTTTAAAACCCATATAAGCACTACTAAGGAATGTGTCCGCAAAAATATGATCTAGGGTCGAACGGAGAGTCCCTCGACTCCAAGTAGGTAGCAGCTTCCAACCCCCTGCTGCCATCCTGTTAATACGATTCAAACCCAATGCTTCCATAGTTACCCACCATCTGAATCCATTTTGGATTTTCAGTTCATTAGGAAGGTAATCCACAGTAACCTCCCATGTGTCTTCCACTTGGTCAGGTATAAAACAATTTGAATGTAGGTCCCCGCCCACCAAAATCCTACCTTCTGGGAACTGTGATACCCAGTTGGTAATTGTGTCAGAGATGGTCTGTATACAATTCTGCAGATCAGCCACTCTGTTATGCCAATAAATATTCACAATCAACAAATTAAATCAGGCATCCACAGAGGACAGGGATGTAGCCATAATCCCCCAAGGAAGGTTAGGGATACGATTCACCCTCAGATCCATAGCAGAACTTAATGCAATAATTAGGCCCCCCAAATCCCTGTCCCCTTTTCCTTGGCCATGCCCCTTGTGCAAAAACCTGATATCCATCCAACACCAAGGCTTTAATAAACATGTCTCCTGGATTAAAATAACATTCCCCCACCTCAATATTTCCACTGCTTCAATGTTACTATGTAGATTAGAATTGCCTCTAGAGTTCCATCAAACAACTCTCAAACTGAACTGATTATCCTTGTCAATACTTATTTTTGGGGTGCTATGGTTTAATTGTTTTCCACAAAGCGGATGTAACTCGGGCCCAATGCTGATCCTCTGTGTCTCTGGTTGTAAAACAATTTTGTTCCCAGCAATTATTCCTCTAGTTCTAATTTGAGGTAAATACTTAGGGCCCCATCTCCCCATCGCTTGATGGGCATCTCCTCGTCACCCCATCTATATAAATAGAAAAATCCAGTTCTTTAAGGTTCGATGCTTCAGCCAGAACTAATTACTTAACCACTCTAGAAGTAAAATAAAGATGGCAGGAATTAGGATCTGCTCAGTTGGGAAAAGATACACGTGCTATATCAGTAGATGAGATAAATTTTAATTTTGCAGTTTCAGCAAAAATTGTTGGTATGTTACCCCTGTTTAAAAATACCTGGGTGGCGGACCCCAGAATGCTGGACATACAGACTTTATGTTGCCCCTTCAAGTGCCTCTTGTTCCACTCCTTTATGAATATACTGAAAAGATGTCCTGGAAGTCCAAGAATACCTCTTTCAGTTTGTATCTTTGCTCCTCGGTCACACAGGAATCCGCAAGTTTGATCCATTGTCGACCATCTGCTTGAAACATGAAAAGACTTTGGGCTTGACAATTTCAGCATATCCTCCATTTAGGTGGATAGATCGGGGGCGTGGCCTGAGCTCATGGCGTGAGGAGGCTGCTGAACAGAGCTCAAGCTGAGATCATTATAACCAATCATTAATCTACGGACAGGTGTCAAGAAATGAAATAAGAATCACTTCCAAAGGCAGGTAAATTGATTCCCCAGCTTTCTGAAGAAAGTCCAACAAAAATCGGAGCCGAGTATTGCTGATCCGACCTTCTGAAAAGGTGCCCCCATGGCAGGCAAGATGGCGGATGTTGATGCAGCGGTGAGGGGGATGGGCAGACACTGCTGTGAGCTTCCCGAACACCGGGGCTCCAAACAGGGAATTGGATTTATCCCCCTGCAACAAGTGAACAAGTCTGCCACTAAACGAGGTAGACAGGATAAGTAGACTGGACTGGAGACAAAGAAATGCTGTACGGCGAGGTGGCGGGGTGCTGAGCTTGAGATTGGAATGGCTACGAGGCTGGTGAACTGGAGCGCAACCTAAGTGGAAGTCCACGCTGAGAGAGTGCGAAGATTGAAGAAGTGCAAGAGCATCCTGCACAACCGCACACCCGACCACAAAATGGAGGAGGACGAGGGAGACCCACAAGAATGGGAGTGGCCACTAGGGAAGAAAGCTGTCTGCCGGAGCCAATGTTGGAACAACCAGTAACAGCATGTTTATCATAGCACTGTAATGCAGTAGAACGGCCGGAGAACCTGTTTGGCCACCAGACGTGGGCTAATAGGTCTAACCCAAAGGCCTGGATGGGTCTGGGAAGCGCGAGAGCGCCCCGAGCACTGCTGGTTGCTGTTGCTTGGTTTTGTTTATTGTTTTACCTGTTAAAATGTCTTTGTACGAAATAATGGTTGTGGGGGAATGGTCATATTTAGTAGCCGGAAGCGGTGTAAGGTTGGGCACGTTCAACGGGGGAGATCCTATGTTGCGGTTTCCAGAGGGAGGCAGGGTGGGGTCTCAGGGTGGCTGCGAAAAGCAATAACAAGCGGCAATGGCAGCGCAACTTAGGGTGTTGACATGGAACATAAGGGGGGGTGGGTACTTACGCAGAAACCGGGTTAAGTCAATCCGGAACTGGAAAAAGGTAGCCATAGCCCTACTGCAGGAAACCCATCTCACAGAGGATGCTATGTCCAAACTAAAGGAATGCTGCGGTGGGCAGGGATACGGGGCAGCATATTCTAAGTATGCACGGGGCGTATTTATGTGGCTAAATCCTGAAATACCCTTCCGGTTACTCGGGGCTGAAGCAGACGCAGGGGACAGGTATCTGATATTATGGGGATTTATTGAACAAAAAGAAGTTTGTATAGTTAACTCCTACTTTCCCAACCATTGTATCCCCACGCATCTCAATACGTTATAGGCCAAAATTACCTACCACGGGGGAGGCTGCTACATTTGGGGGGAGTTTAATTGTGCGAGGGACCTGGACCTAGATAGATCTGAACCACCACTGAACCGGGCGGCCCCAGTCCCCCTAGCACTAAATGCAGCTCTGGCTCACCTAGATCTAGCAGATGTTTGGAGAGAACTGAACCCCACAGGCAGAGGATATTCTTATTTCTCACCCATGCATGGTCTGTACACAAGATTAGATTACATATTCATAGGCAGAACTGTCGCAGATTGAGTCTGCCCATACCTGGACACTGATAGCCCCCAGGCCCCAGATCCCAATGTGGTGCATGCCCACAGAGGCACTGACAGATCCGGCCTTCAAGGAGGACCTCAGGAACAAACTAGAGGAGTTTATAAAATACAACCAGGGCAGTGTGAAACTTTGGGGCACGATATGGGAAGCTCTGAAGGTGGTAGTGCGTGGTGAGATTATAGCTGGCACACGGGGCATCAGGAGGACACTAAGGGTGGAACTGGAGAAGCGGGAAGAGGAAATTAAATTAATGGAAGCTAACGCTCAGGGGACTAGGGAGGAAGAGGTGATACTATGCAAAGCAAGACTTATCTGCCAAGAAGCATGGGGGAGGCTTACAAGTTCGATTACATAACAAGAACTACCAGGGCACACAAGGAGGGGGATAAGCTGGGCAGACTACTGTTGTGGCAATGCAGGAGGAAGCACCTGAGAAACTTAACGACTTCACTTAGGGATGATGCGGGTATCACCCACAGCACACAACAATTGATTAATTATACTTTTGCAGTCTTTTACTCTCACCTATACACCAACGACTCTTTGGTATCGCAGGATAAAATACAGGGCACACTGGAAGAGATAGGGCTCCCCAAACTGGGCAATGCGCAACAGGAGGCGCTAGACAGGGATATCACATCTGACGATGTGACTTAGGCGATTAGATCCCTGGCCACCAGTAAGACCCCCGGAAGTGATGGACTCCCTTTAGAGTTCTACAAAGCATATGATTCGACCCTTACCCCTTTGCTCCACGAGGTATATAATGAAGCGTATGAGGTGGGGGCGCTACCGAGCAGCATGAGGGAAACGTTGATAGTCCCAATACCCAAACGGAACAAACCCACAGAGGATTGTGACTCATACCGCCCTCTGGCAATGTTAAACTACGATGCAAAAATATTGACTACCATATTGGCCAAGCGGCTATCCGAGGTGGTGGGGGGCCTGGTGCACGATGACCAAAAGGGCTTTGTGCCAGGCCGCAACACAATAGCAAACCTGCGGAGATTGCAACATGTAATGGCACAGACGGCGGAGGAGAGTGGGCATCTGGCGATATTGTCACTAGACGCCATCGAGGCATTTGATTCTATATACTGGGAGTGGCTAATAGAAGTACTAAGGGAATTTGGGTTTGAGGAACAATTTGTTAGGTGGATAAAGGTATTGTACACTACACCAATAGCAAGGGTAAAAACTGGGAGAACAGTGTCGTCGGCTTGGGACATACAAAGAGGCACAAGACAGGAATGCCCACTGTCACCAATGCTGTACATTCTGGGGCTTGAAGCAACTGCAATATATTTCAGGAAGCAATTCTTTGATGCCGGGATACAGGTGGGTAGGAGATACCATATAATCTCACTTTATGCTGACAACGTCCTTCTGTACCTGAGGGACCCACATATCAATTGTCCAACGATGCTAGAGGTGCTAGACAACTATGAAGGGGTCTCTGGGATACGCTTCAGTTGACAGAAATCCTGCATATTCCCGCTAGCAGGTCTGAGGGTTAAGGGCATTGAGGACCTACCAGACGTGGGCATACAATGGCATTTAAACACTTCAGATACTTTGGGGGTGAACTTAAGGCATCAATGCACAAGTGTAATACTGCAACCGTGGTTAAAGGACTGTGGGCATCGATGAAGTTCTGGTCCAAACTCCCAATACCAATGACGGACAGAGCGTTGATTGTTAAAATGATCATTCTCCCAAGGTTCCTATATAATTTCCAGACCATATACTATTATATCAAGGTATCTTTCATTCGCACACTCTAGGCGATGGTCCGGGGGTTTCTATGGGACACAGCCCAGCATAGACTGTCGCTTGCCACACTGGCTTTACGATGAACGGAAGGGGGCATACAGCTCCCAGACCTGGACAAGTATTACTTAGCAGCACAACTTAGCCATGTTGCCCGTTGGCTCTCGGATGAGGTCACTAATGAGACTTAAAGACTACAACACCTAGTGGCTCCGGCGTATTTGAAAGAAATACTGTGGATCCATCCGAGCTACTTGGGGAGCGCCCACATGATTGTTACACTAGGCAGAAAAATATGGATCAGAGCTAAGTCACTGCTCCATCTTGAGCATCCCTACTCACCCAAAACTCCAATCGTTGCAGATATATGCAGAGTTAGCACTGATGTAGCTACTGCAAGGTATTGAGAGAGATGGGCATATACAAATGGGGAGATATGCATGGAGAGGGGGTTTTCTAGGAATAGGAATCATTACATTGCCAAAAGGGCAGTTCCTGTGCCACCAGAGAACTAGACACATGGCCAAAGGGAGGTGGGAAGAATGGCCGGAAGAGCCAACAGCAAACCCTTTGCTAACACTAATGTACAGCTTGGGTGACAGAGGGAAGGCAGCGCCCAGACTGTATGGTCAATTGAATGACAAGCCCAACCCCCGGAGCGCAATGTTAAAGGCAAAGTGGGAGGCGGACATGGGAACAACTATTACTGAAAAAAAGTGGGAGAGGTTATTGGAGTATCCTAAGAAGGTGTCCAGGAATGCCAGATTCAGGCTAATTCAACTAAACATCTTGTATCGTACCTACATGACCCCACATAGGGTGGCAGGATTCAACAAACAGGCTCAGCCTCTGTACCCCTGGTGTGGTAGCGGGGAGGTGGGTATGATGCACATGTTCTGGGTGTGTGTTTGGTGCATCGTTTCTGGGCCAACATAGAGCAAGCTTGCAAGAAAGCCGGTATAGTTTGGTACAAGTGGACCACGGAGGTATGCCTTCTAGGTGTATACCCCAGGTTAAGTAAGTGAAAACATGTTGTACAATTCATGGACATGGTGTGTGTACTGGCCAAGAGAGCTATCACAATGGCATGGAAATCAGCAGGAGGCCCTCAATATGTAATGTGGTGCAAGGAAGTGGCGCGCTGGGAGGATGCTGACCTAGACATGGGGGGCGGCAGTCTCCAGTGCAGAAGCGGAGGTAAGAGTAACATTTGAGGCATGGAAAACATTGAAATAGGACATGTTCCATCCCTCGGATGACAAACCCCCCCTTGAAAATGTTTTTACTAAGACAATTGTAGTGGTATTGAGGAAGGAAAGGAGGAAGGGTGCGTCCAACCAGCTGCCCCGCAGTGAAAGACGCTTATGTGACCCATGTAACCACACAACAGGAATTACATGCAAACACACTCACATAATCATCTCTCGCACAACAACTCGCACGCACTTCACAACACCGCAACAACACATAAACCACACCAACAGCACACGAGGACTGACATCGATCTGATACTCGCACCAAAGTTCAGCACCCGGTGTATACCGAGTTGAAGCTCCCAACATAACACCACTCCTCTCATTATCCTACTCCCTCTTCACCTTACTAACCCATCCCACCTTCTCATTTGCAGATTCACCAGAGCGCCTGAGGACCAACTCTGTTGGTGACGGTGCACGGTACAAACACCTTTAACATTTAACATTTAACATAACAGAATTGTAAATGAAGACTGTTAATGTGTGTTGCTGTTTTACTTGTTGTGACCTGTTAAAACTGAAATCTACAACATTGAACTAAATATGTTGTAAGCTGCTGATTAATGGTGATTTCACAAATACCAATAAAAACATTGCAAAATTAGGTGGATAGATCTCTTTTTATGGTGTTGACCCGACAGGAAGTTCCAAGGATTTGAGGTAGTTGTTATTCACTCTAAATGCAACCTCACCCTTCCTGATGCCACATGTCACCCCTTCCAAACCACGAAGGGAGGAAGAGTACACCAAGAAATTATCCCCATGACAGGTACAAATAAATTCTGGAGGAATACTGTGGCTTATGTCGAAACAGTTGCTTCAAATTAGTCCAATGATTTCATTACCTAAATCAATGTAATAATGTTGGGCATCAACCTCTAGTCCAATAAAGGTGTTTGTGCCCAAAGTGATACTTTGAGGGGTGCTGTTATCCACCAATATTCAAATTGTGTCATGTTCTAGATTCACCAGAGGTGTTTTATTTAAATGAAACTCTTGTTGGAAATGGGAATTCAAATTTATATAGGTGTCCTGATGTTTGAGGTTCTGTCCTCTATTCATTTTGAGGAGAATTGTGAATTGTCAGACTTGTTCTGGAATGGTAACCTGTTCTCGCACTTGAACTTCAACTATAAGGCAGTAATTGAGCTGACCAGAATGTTTTTACAGTGTTGTCAAAGGCATTGGGATTACCCTCCAGTCGTGACAAGACTTCTCTCACAACCATTAAATTATGTTCTATGCTTTTGTTGCCAATGGGCATTTTTAGCTTACACCTGCTAGGCAGGATATGTCTGGAATTCGGTGTTTCCAGTATTACTGCCCATTATCAATCAATTTAAAGGTGGGGATGGTCTGAACATTTGGGAGTTTTAAGAATAATCCTTCACTTGTGAAGCCTTTTCCATTCTTCAGGCATACTCTGGTGAGCACAGGCTGCTCCCCCTCATTTTTGTGAATAGGGGAAAACAACTGTTTGCCCTTTCTCTGAATGTCGGTCAGACTTTGAGCAGGTTCTTCATTGTCTTTTTTTATGGGTTTCAGTGTTACTCTGACTTTGGACTAGTGTACAGTTTCAGAGTGTTCCCTTCTAGTGTGGCATGCCACCTAAAACTGTGAGGAAAGTTGATTAGAAGAATGTACCTTGGGCAGGGCATATAATCTGCCCTCTCACCCCTCAAGGGTGCAAAGAAAGTGTGAGTTATATGCCAGCTGTGCTGTCATTTTCTTGATATTGAACACTGACACTGGGTGATCTGTAAGAAAAGTTTTACATTTGCCAATTTGTGTTGTTGGAGATCCTCTTACTATCCAGATTCTTCACTGCCCTCCTTTACCTGAAGCCCATTCTCAGAACCTGTTTGTGGGGAAGGTACCTCATCAGTTTCTGCAATATCTAGCTGACATTTTTGAGATCCAAGAGTTTCTCAATCTGGGTTGGTCTCCATAATTACCCTGTCATACTGAGGGTCTTTTAGGACATATTTCTCTTTGAGAGGTCTCTCCTCATTCCTGAATGAGAATGTTTTCTTACCTGCACCCTTCAGGGTTACTTCTATTTGAAAGGGGAGTATCTTGTGTTCCTCCTCAAAACGGTTTCTTCTTTGCCTTCTCCTACTTTACTTTTGCTCATTGGGTTCTAACTTCCTGGGGTAGAAAATTGAATTTCCAGCTGAGAGGTTTCCAGGGGTTTTGTTTTGGTGATAAAGGAAGCTTCCTCTAGGGCTTGGCATCTCCCTTCCATCCACATGGGATCTGGGCCCCATCCTCAGGAACCTTTTGCCTGTCAGAACTTTCCTTCTGTCATTTCCCCTGGAGGCATCAGACAAGGGTGTTGGGGAATTCTGGGAAGCAGGGTTAGGTTGAGGGTTTGACTGACCACTTTGCATGTGCCACAGACTATTGGTCAGGATGCTGGACCTGTTGCTCCAGTAACGCGACATTTTCTGGGGTGTAGGGAGGTCTCTGTTCATACCTCACCTGCTCCCAAAAATGGGCAACTATCCCTTCTTGTGGAGTAGTTTGGGAATTGGAATTTTTCCCCATCATTTTCAGTCCTTCAACCTGGTTCAGGGATATTTCGTCCTGGAACCGGGTAGAACGAGGAGGATATTCTAGAAGTTCTGATTCTGAGAGTACCTGCTGAAAAATATCAGGTTGGGAGGTGGAGTGGTACTTCTCTCATGAGGGAAGTTTGGAGGGAAGTTTATCAGGGAAGTACTGTGCTGGGAGAGTGTACTCATATTCCAGGATTTGGTTTGTACACTTATGTCTAGGGCTGACATAGGTGTCAGGGTCAGAGGGGCCATTGTCCTGGAATCCTGCCTATCGATCGATTGGGCTGGGGTGGGGATACCCTCTGCCTTTCATTATGTGTTTTGGCAGTAGGAGTATTTTTAGGAAACCCCATCTCCAGGTCCAAAGGAGGGGTAGTTTTCACCACTGCCATCCTTCGCAGTGGGCAGGCGTGGGAGACGGCTTTGTGGTTATGCTGTTATTTCTATTTTCAATGGGTTTCTGGACATCTTTTCCTGGTGGCTAGTTCTATTGCCCAATCCAGTGTCGTGCGCTCATGGAAATCACACAAACTACGTAATTATGTATTTGGGGAGCACATGGAAATAGATGGTCACAAACTCCCTTCAATTGGTGTTCATCTGCCTGGAAGTCTGCCCAAATGCATGTTGTAATTCCTGCACAAACTCCCAATCAGTCTCATATTTGCCACTTTGCAAGTTGTATGCAGGCTTACAGGCCTCTAGTTGGTTCCTATTAGTATTGAAATGTTTCAAAATGAATGCCTTATGGAGGACCATTATATTGATCCTGATCCTCCAATCCTGCAAAGAAACTATATTGCTCAGGGGAGAATGTTGATTTTACAAACTCTATGCAATTTTATCTCAAATGATGACATCATTTGCTCATAAAGTTTCAAGTGCTCCCACACCGAATACTTAACATTCAAAAGGTATGAGGTCCGAAAGCTCTTCATGGCCTTGATTTGTCTGATTGGGTCTTTAACTAAACCCTTTCACTGTTTCTTCACATTTGCACCTGAGTCCATTCACCTTCTGACTAAAAGCTGCTATTTGGATTCCATATCCTGTCCTCATTATGCTGCCTATCTCCATGGGATTCGGAATACCTCCCAGAATCACACGGTCTGTAGTCTCTCAGTGTCACTTTCCCTGTGGTCACTTTTAGGCACAGAATAGAACTTAGTCTCGTCATATCTCTTTCCAGGTAGTCTGGGGAAATCCCCCATTCTTGTAAATGTACAGAGGTATTTAATATGCCCCTCCTAGGCTGAAGCTGTGGATTTTCTCCTCCAGCGAAGTAGACTAGGTGGTCTCTTTGTAATGTAATCTTCTGTATATCTAACTCCTGAATTTCTCATCATAGGAGGTTTCAGGGTCAGAAGTACTCACAGGATTTTTTTTGGTCTCCCAGGACACACTGTCATAGCCACCTTCCCATCTGTTTGAAAGAGGTGAATACTCATCAATGCAAGATAATGACTGGCCTTCTGGGTCAGTTTGGCTAGGCCTGGGTAAGTCCAGCTGCCTTATGTTTCCCTGTTCCCTATAAGTAGTGTGCATGAGGTCAGTTCCAGTCTGTACATGAGAGGTTGTGGATAACTGGCTTGAGGTACCTGACAGGGGGGTCTCTACAGGATCAGAGGGTCCTTTCCCATACCCTGATTAGTCAGGCTGCCTCAAGGTCTATTTATTTTTCTCAATTTCATTAGTTAAACTCTCACACATGCTTCTCTCTTTCCTTATTTCCTGTTTTTAACTCGGACACCAAGGCCTAGCTGTCCTTGAGCACACTGCTCTGAGCCACCAATTGATCCTTAATGTTCTGTACTCCATCTTGAAGTGCTTCATGCTCTCTCTGCGACTCTTGTATTATGTATGCCTATTCAAGGCACTTTTCTTGAAGAGACCAAGTTCTTTCTCTTGAGTGTCCTTACATTGTGCTGCCTGTGAAAGTTCAGATTGAAATTGAAGGTGGCTCACAGTTTATGCACTCTCTTTGCATGAATCATGCAGTTCAGAGAACTGAATTTCTCCCTCAACACACTCTTGCTGCAGTTTTTTGCAGCTCATTTTAAGGTTTCTCAATGAGGCTTTCTTATTTTAATTCACAAAATGTGTCTCTGCTGTGCTTTATTTGCTAGCTGTGTGAGTGTAATCTGGGCCTGTTTTAGGACCTCAGTTTGATTCAGCAAACACTCCTCTTTATTCTGCAATCGCTCTTCAACTAATAGCAAATGGAAATATAAATGAGCTGTGAGGTAGGCCATTTGAAATTGCTCTTCAGATATAGTTTGGGTCATGTCTATTTCTGTTACAGCTTGATGTAAAATACCATTATTCTGCCAAATATTAGTTCCTACCAATGCAATTTCTTGTACCATTTTAGTCTGTCAGTTCCCAGCTTCATTTTCTTGCCACTCACCACAAATGAATAGCTTAGCTATGAGATGTTCCCTGGAATCACTGATTTCAATATTGCCCATCTTGCAAAATGGCTATGATTTTGTAACTTTGTAAAACTTTCTGTATGCAGGGACTAACATCTTACCATAATCCTTCTTGATGTCCACAATCAATGCCAAATCAAATGCCCACTCAAATTCGATTACAATAGCACTTCTCTGCACAATCATATTTCTCTATTCACCTCCCTGATAGTCAGGGGTCAAGTCACAGTGGTACTTTAACGACTGCATGAACAACCTTCTATCCACCTCAATGCGGTTACACCGGAACAAATAGCCTGTCACAATGCACTTGTCATAAGTCCAAAAACACAAGCTAGAAGCCACCAAATGAGTCCCCAATTGCACCGATATATGGAGAGGCCATGCTTAACATGGGTAGTTCCTTCCCCCAAAATAAGGTCTCACATAATAGATAACATAATTCCTTCAAGCTAGCTCTGTATATGAGTCATATAGAGCCATGTAGACCCCCTCCCCTCCTCCCGCCCTGTTGCCACCAATCAGACAAGAACCAGGCCGGGGTAGAGAAATAATATATATTTATTAAATAAAATGTTCAATGAATATTTTCACCAAATGACACACACATCATTTTCTCTGTGGCGCAAAACAAAGCTTCAGTACAACAACTCCTTTTTTGTCGATGTTACTGTCGAAACAACTCCACCCTCTTGCCCTACAAACTGCTTTTATGCCAAAATTAAACCATACCTTGGAACATTACTAGATCATGAACATTAGCATTACTTGATAAGCTTCATATTTAAATCAAATATACATTTTCAGTTTTCAAAGCAATTTCACATGCATCACTTGTGTTTAATTACCTGAATACTTAAACATTTAACCACAACAGACTTTGATACTACTTTTGATTTATAGAACCCTTCTTCCTTATTCACCCTCAAAGCCATCCAAAATCTTACTTCTATCAGGGTCACTTAAACACTCTCAGGAGAGAGTTTGCATCTTCAACTTGAAATTACATTCGGTTTCACTTGGCAAAGCACTTCTCTACCCAACACTCAAAACCCAGGCTGCAGTTATATTCAGCTCTCCTCTGCTTAAATGACAGGACTGGGGAGTGGTGACAGTTAGGGATTTCATTTTTGTACAAGGACACCCCTTTCCTTTAGGGAAGTCTGGGGTTGACAAGAAAAATAGGTGCACTCAAATACATTAACAGACTATAGTTTCTAAAGGACACTGGGAATTAAATGTGTTATTTTTTGAGGCTTAACAAAACCGCACTAAGGTATTTGACTATAGGGAATTAATGTAATTATTATTATACAAAATATACTAAGTATCTACTTCCATACACCCCCAATTAACAAAGGAGAAGGTATTAAATCAACCCATCCCCACACAATGTTTTTTGTTGGGCAAGCTTCTTACATTGGAAACCTGTAGATTTGGCACTTCGAAAAAGACACCAGCATTGCAGGACCCTCTCTTGGAGAACCACAAAGATCTGGACAGGTACTTCAGTCAAATATAGCCACCGTCATGCATCCCTCTGTTCGTGCTCTCCCAGATTCTTTTATCTTTCTGTTGCACACAGATAATGTTTAGGTAGCTGTCCTGTCAAGGTTACATTCTGCCCCCTTCCTCCAGTATTTCACCCATATGATCTTTAGGCAGTTCCTGCCCTCTGGTTTGTGCAGACACTTTTTAACCTCTAAGCCACACCTCTGAAATATTACAATCAGGAAGTGTTAACTTATTAGCCCTGAATATTTATTGAGCCTCTACGGTTCACTCCTCCCCAATGCCCAGACCCTCTCTGTGGATAGGCCCCTTGGAATTATGAAGTTCAATGTATGGGAAGCATGAACCCGCCCAAGGAAGACTTCATTGTACGCTTTTAAAATGCTCAACCAAAATGTCACAACATGACAAAACTTGACCTCTGCTTTGGAAGGATGTTACAGGTTCACAAGCCACTTTTCACACTTTACACACCACTTATAACACTTATAACAGTTACCAACCCAAAATCTTTGATGCTGATATCTAATTTAATAAACCTCCCCAACTCTCGGCTTCAAAACATTTTTCGGGGTGCTACAATACAGATCTGATCAGCACAACAGGCTCGAAATAAGCCCTGTTTCTGTAAGTATCACGATTAAAACATTAATGGGCAAAATGTGATTCCTCACATTCTGACCACCAACAGTCCCCTTAGTTTTCAATTCCTGACCAGTGTTTCATTTTGCTTGAAAAAGGCTCCAGGCTCTGCTGCCACATTGTAAGTGTAAGCCTGGAGTACAACCATTACCTTGTGTTCTCTCAGGTCTAATGGTAATTCTGCAGTTTATCTCAGATAACAGGCCCCCAATACATTTCTTTGATCACTGCTTGAGTGTTCTGCATAACAGTAAGACCTCTAACAACAACTCCTTATATTGGCTAAGGTTATATTTCCTTGGGCTCATAACGCCTTTTAAATGTTGCATCTGAAAGAAAATACTGCCTTTTCAATCTGTTGCATTTACTTTTCATGTGAAGCCTTTTAATATTTCTGATCATGAGATCAATGTCCAGATATGTTTATGATCTTCATTTGCATGGTTTAGGCCAGGGAGTTTCACTCTAGAACAGTTCCTTTCCCTTCAAACTATATAATGCCACCTTTTCAAGGCATCTTTCTTTTTTCAGCAAGATTGCCAGTGGTGATAAATAGGCCACAATCTCATGTAATGAAAGGCATGTTCAGGACTTTGAATTTTTCATGCAAGGCCCATTGTCTACTCTCAATTTTCAATGTACTCAGTATTTTATGTGTGGCAGCTGTGAGTGAAATGCTGCCTTTTGTCTGTCAGTTCACAATGTGCCTTTGTTTTATTTCCCACATATTCCCTGTTTCAACTGCAGAAGTACACACATGTGAATTTGCCAGGCACTTTAGCTTTGTTAAACTTTGGACAGTGGATTTTTCATTTGGTCAGTGTGCCTTTAAATGACAAAAAGACATTTTGCACATTTTGGGCCGACATGTCCTTTCAGTTCATGTCATCCTGGTGCTGTCATCAAACCCCACACTGGATGGGATGTTTGTTCTCTTTAAGATGTATGTAATGACACTGGAGTGAAGGTCTCATAAGAGGGAATTGTGGGGAAAAGGCTACAATTGAAAATTGTACATACTCCCCTAGCATACTGCTGCATCATAGTATTGAGTAGGTACTGCAAACTGCCATGTTTAAACAAATGTTTCTAGCCTGTGCAATGTGAGGCTTTAGGCTTTTCTGCACATGTCCTGGTGATGCAGGCTCTTCGTCTAGTGTGTAGCTATGCTTGCCTTCACATCTCTCACTTCTGGTATGTTTCCTTGTTGGCTTATGTAAGCAACTTTTAGAAAGGCAGCTTTAGCAGACAGAAGTCATTACACTGTATGTGTGCTCGCCTGCCACAGACCATGTATGAACTTCTGTGGAGTATATTCTGCTCACTAAATATATCACTTTATGCTGTCCTTTCTGATAACACTGTCAAAATGTAAGAACGCAGCTGTAATCAAAGACTTTTATAGTGGAGATTTGACCCCTGCCGTATAGCCTTGTTTCAGTATGATCCCATACCCTGTCTTGACCTCCCCTTCCATTGAAATGCCTGTGTTCCTTTGGGTATAAGAGAACAGTGCACGGATAGAGGGTGTTCTCACTTGCATCAAAGAGTCATACTGCCATTGGTTTTTTGTAGTTATGTTGCTTGTTTTCTCCTGATAGATGTTTCACCAATCCACCTGAATAGTCAGTGGTCCTTTTTCCATGACCCTGGCCAAAGTTGGTTTGCAATGTCTGTAGCGGTTAAGCTGCAGTAAAGAATCAAAAACATCCTTCAATTATTCACAAGCAAGGGGAGCATAAACTAAATACATCAAATGAACTCGTCTGCTTCTATTTGGGTTCTTCACAGGTTTGCTGTGTACTTCTGTAGACAAGGTCCCGGTGACTTGTATGTCCATTAGTTTTGAAATAAAAATGCTATTCCGATTTCACATAAAAAACGTCGTCTGATTTTGGATACATTTAGAAAGGATTGCACTTACTGTTAGATTATATCACATATCAACATATTCCAATCAGAATTCAGTAAAATATGAGCGTACTGCAGCCGTCATTTTCACCTTTCGATCCCAGTTGAATTCTGAAGCAAAGGCGTGAACATCTTAAGGCAGGAGGTAAACATCAGGCTTTAGCAATTTTACACGTGTAGAGCGTTAAACTGAGCATATGGACGAAAAGGCATAACTGCAGAGGCCAAACTCCTCCCCAGAGTCGATATGTAGAAGAACCAAAAACGAAAGGTTCCAGGGCTCAGCAGAATGATGCGACAACCTCCAATGACTTAGCAGTGACTTAGCATACATTTTACCAAGGTTTCTTATTTGCTTTAGTATAGCATTTCATGAAAGTGCCTGACTAACAATATAGAATGACGTCCATGAACACATGCTCTTTTTTTTTCTCTTATTCAAGTGATTGCGAAGAGAATCCTTGAAGTGCAATCTTTCAGAATGTTCAATAAGCTGTTTTTTCAATCATACTGCATGCTCGACAATGGTTGGAGGTTGCCTGTGCGTTTCTCATAAATATGTTATTATCTCGTTCTGTTCACCTGTGTCTCAATGTCAAAATAACTGCAACTATAGAAAGATGAACAATAATGAGGTTTTCAATTTGTATTATACATTTTTTATACATGTTTTTATGATATTTAGAAGGTCATCACACCTGTTGGTACAATTAATATTCACTTAATGAGGTCTATACAATCGCAAATAGATCACAATGCAAGAAATCCAGGCTCTCTGGACGAATGCGCTGCTGCTCCAAAATGCCTCCAGCACAAACAAGGGCTGTGCTTTGCTACATACAGCTTGAAGTGCAAATAATTCCTACTGGTCTTCCTGTTGTCCGTTCCTCGTTGGTAGCACCTCACTGAACATTCAAGACCCACTTTCGACAACCGCAGGTTCCTCTCCACGTTTCCTTTTGTCTAAGACCTCCTACCAAAAAATGTCTTCCCCTCAATGTGCACCCCATTGCTTTCAGGAGGATGAGAAATATAAGGGGACCCTAATGCATCGTGGCCCAATGTTTGGTGGCAGCCCCTAAAAAGTGTCTTGCACTGTCTTAACATCCCAAGTTAGAAATCTCTGCAAGACAACGCCCCTTGTAATTAGTGGCCTAGGTTGAAGGGGTGTGCTGAAATGAAAGGGTATAAAACATATGTTATAAGGCCTGTCATGTGCAGTCAAACAATAGAATAGAATAAAGTTATTTTAGCATAAAATGGAAATCAAACAGCACGAGCTCCTCCATCATGGGCGACAGGGTGTTGACCCACCCATTGACCCTCATGGACGAGCCAATGCCAGCCCAGGGAAAGCACTGCTTTCCCAGGCTGATTTTGGCTCCTCTTTCGCAGTTTAAGTTCCTCAACACACAGGGGCGTTTTGCTTCCTGCACTTGCAAGGCCCATTGGGGTTGCATGTTGGGTAACTGGAGTCCTACATATGTCTAGGAGGTCTACCCGTGTCCTCACACACAATTAGGTCTCCTTTGGCATTGTTTAGGTGGCACTGCCACTCCCCTGTGCTTGTCTTCAGGAACCAGAAAACATCCTGGTCACCCATCCTGTTTCATCGTGTGTAATGTCACCTATTAAATGTATCCCAGTTTACTGTTATGTATTATACTGTGCTTTCTTTATCTTCATCCACCTTACATAAGAGAAATGTTTTACTGTATTGATCTTTGAACTTCTATTGTATTATAAAAATTGAAGTGAGCCCCCCCTATCAATTTGTAAATGCGGATATAGAAAAGTGAATGAAATCTAACCGTGATTATTTTAAAAAATGGCGCTGCGTTTTATTTGATTGTATTTGTGTATTTATATGTGATACTTAGAGGCCGATTCATGGAATAATTAGCGCGGCGCAAGTGGGCAAAAACATGCGAATCGCAGTGGAATAGCGAAAATCGCAGTGCAAGTGCGAAAATCGCACGAAAAGCAGCGCACGTCGATTCATGGAAGGCCGTGCGCGAGAAAACCAGCGGATGTGCGATAAAAAAGTGCGCGGCGCACGTTGGCGCACGTTGGCGCACAGGCCATCTAACAGCGTGCGCCAGGTCACAGCGAAAATCGCACAGGCCACAGCGAAATTCGCACATAGCGCGGCGCACGCAATAAAAGTAGGCGGAACACGGGCGTAACACTCGGAATGGGGAACAACTTGCCAAAACGTGGGCGTCACGGGGGAAGTACAGGGCACAAGTGCGCGGAACGCCCACACGCTCGCCTACAACACGTATTCATGGAATAGAATAGGGGAAAAAAGCGCACGCTCAAACCAGCGCACAGGCACAAACACGACCGCCACAAGAAAGGAGGCGGTAGCGTCTCTGCGGCTGTAAGAAATGTGCGCCAAAAGGTGCGCCAACAAATAGCACCTATATACTGCCATGATGAATGTCCCATACTGTGGGCCTCCAGGAAAAATGACGTGCAAAGGGGTACCCACAAACACGGACACCCGCTGACAAAAAATACGTGTGCATGTATACCGGGGTGCGCGGGAAGTGTCACACGCGATTTGCAGGGTACGTGCATCACAGGGGTTCGCGTGAAGTTATTCACGCGATCGGGCCTGGGGGAGCGGGCTACGTGTATTACAGGGGTTCGCGTGAAGTTCCTCACGCGATCGGGCCTGGGGGAGCGGGCTACGTGTATTACAGGGGTTCGCGTGAAGTTCCTCACGCGATCGGGCCTGGGGGAGCGGTCTACGTGTATTACAGGGGTTCGTGTGAAGTTCCTCACGCGATCGAGCCTGGGGGAGCGGGCTACGTGTATTACAGGGGTTCGCGTGAAGTTCCACACGCGATCGGGCCTGGGGGAGCGGGCTACGTGTATTACAGGGGTTCGCGTGAAGTTCCTCACGCGATCGGGCCTGGGGAAGCGGGCTACGTTTATTTCAGGGGTTCGCGTGAAGTTTCACACGCGAATAGCCTGGGCGCGTGAATTTGAGGGGTGCGCGGGAAGTTCCACACGCGATCGGGCCTGGGGGAGCGGGCTACGTGTATTACAGGGGTTCGCGGGAAGTTCCTCACGCGATCGGGCCTGGGGGAGCGTGCTACGTGTATTTCAGCGGTTCGCGTGAAGTTTCACACGCGAATAGCCTGGGCACGTGAATTTGAGGGGTGCGCGGGAAGTTCCTCACGCGATCGGGCCTGGGGGAGCGGGCTACGTGTATTACAGGGGTTCGCGGGAAGTTCCACACGCGAATAGCCTGGGCGCGTGTATTTCAGGGGTTCGCGGGAAGTTCCACACGCGAATAGCCTGGGCGCGTGTATTTCAGGGGTGCGCGGGAAGTTCCACACACGAATAGCCTGGGCGCGTGAATTTGAGGGGTGCGCGGGAAGTTCCACACGCGATCGGGCCTGGGGGAGCGGGCTACGTGTATTACAGGGGTTCGCGGGAAGTTCCTCACGCGATCGGGCCTGGGGGAGCGTGCTACGTGTATTTCAGGGGTTCGCGTGAAGTTTCACACGCGAATAGCCTGGGCACGTGAATTTGAGGGGTGCGCGGGAAGTTCCTCACGCGATCGGGCCTGGGGGAGCGGGCTACGTGTATTACAGGGGTTCGCGGGAAGTTCCACACGCGAATAGCCTGGGCGCGTGTATTTCAGGGGTTCGCGGGAAGTTCCACACGCGAAAAGCCTGGGCGCGTGTATTTCAGGGGTGCGCGGGAAGTTCCACACACGAATAGCCTGGGCGCGTGTATTTCAGGGGTGCGCGGGAAGTTCCACACGCGAATAGCCTGGGCGCGTGTATTTCAGGGGTGCGCGGGGAGTTCCACACGCGAATAGCCTGGGCCCGTGTATTTCAGGGGTGCGCGGGAAGTTCCACACGCGAATAGCCTGGGCGCGTGTATTTCAGGGGTGCGCGGGAAGTTTTACACGCGAATAGCCTGGGCGCGTGTATTTCAGGGGTGCACGGGAAGTTTTACACGCGAATAGCCTGGGCGCGTGTATTTCAGCGGTGCGCGGGAAGTTTTACACGCGATTTCTGCACGGTACGTGTATTTCAGGGGTGCCGGGGAGTCCCACATGTGATTTGACAGTGTGGGTCCTCCCAGGTGTACCCTGTACACCCTCCACGGCCCCTGCAGGCAGCACACACCACAGGGGACTACCCTGCATCCCTGGTCATGTCCCGCAGGCAGCCCACCCAACATGGGCATGCCCCCCAGCAAAGGCACATGTCTCCTTGAACTAATGAACACCAACACATGTCCCCTTGCACCCCCACCCCCCAGCACTGTGGGGCACATGCCAGCAGTCCCCCACCCATGTCCAACTCATGTCCCCCACCACCCCCACCCCCCAGCACTGTGGGGCACCTGCCAGTAGGCCCCCACCCATGTCCAACTCATGTCTCCCACCACCCCCACCCCCAGCCACCAGGGTCACCCTCCACCAGGGCCCCACTCATGTCTCCCACCACCCCCACACCCCAGCAGTGCAGGGTCACCCTCCACCAGGGCCCTACTCATGTCTCCCACCACCCCCACCCCCCAGCACTGTGGGGCACCTGCCAGTAGGCCCCCACCCATGTCCAACTCATGTCTCCCACCACCCCCACCCCCCAGCCACCAGGGTCACCCTCCACCAGGGCCCCACTCATGTCTCCCACCACCCCCACCCCCCAGCAGTGCAGGGTCACCCTCCACCAGGGCCCCACTCATGTCTCCCACCACCCCCACCCCCCAGCACTGTGGGGCACCTGCCAGTAGGCCCCCACCCATGTCCAACTCATGTCTCCCACCACCCCCACCCCCCAGCCACCAGGGTCACCCTCCACCAGGGCCCCACTCATGTCTCCCACCACCCCCACACCCCAGCAGTGCAGGGTCACCCTCCACCAGGGCCCCACTCATGTCTCCCACCACCCCCACCCCCCAGCACTGTGGGGCACCTGCCAGCAGGCCCCCACCCATGTCCAACTCATGTCTCCCACCACCCCCACCCGCCAGCACTGTGGGGCACCTGCCAGCAGGCCCCCACCCATGTCCAACTCATGTCACCCACCACCCCCACCCCCCAGCACTGTGGGGCACCTGCCAGTAGGCCCCCACCCATGTCCAACTCTTGTCTCCCACCACCCCCACCCCCCAGCCACCAGGGTCACCCTCCACCAGGGCCCCACTCATGTCTCCCACCACCCCCACCCCCCAGCACTGTGGGGCACCTGCCAGCAGGCCCCCACCCATGTCCAACTCATGTCTCCCACCACCCCCACCCCCCAGCCGTGCAGGGGCAGCCTCCACCAGGCCCCCACTCATGTCCCCTATCACCCCCACCCCCCCGCCACCAGGGGCACCCTCCACCAGGCCCCCACTCATGTCTCCCACCACCCCCACACCCCAGCAGTGCAGGGGCAGCCTCCACCAGGCCCCCACTCATGTCTCCCACCACCCCCACCCCCCAGCAGTGCAGGGGCAGCCTCCACCAGGCCCCCACTCATGTCCCCTATCACCCCCACCCCCCCGCCACCAGGGGCACCCTCCACCAGGCCCCCACTCATGTCTCCCACCACCCCCACACCCCAGCAGTGCAGGGGCAGCCTCCACCAGGCCCCCACTCATGTCTCCCACCACCCCCACCCCCCAGCAGTGCAGGGGAAGCCTCCACCAGGCCCCCACTCATGTCCCCTATCACCCCCACCCCCCCGCCACCAGGGGCACCCTCCACCAGGCCCCCACTCATGTCTCCCACCACCCCCACCCCCCAGCAGTGCAGGGGCAGCCTCCACCAGGCCCCCACTCATGTCACCCACCACCCCCACCCCCCAGCCACCAGGGGCACCCTCCACCAGGCCCCCACTCATGTCTCCCACCACCCCCACCCCCCAGCAGTGCAGGGGCAGCCTCCACCAGGCCCCCACTCATGTCACCCACCACCCCCACCCCCCAGCCACCAGGGGCACCCTCCACCAGGCCCCCACTCATGTCCCCCTGCACCCCCACCCCCCTGCCACCATGTGCAGCCCCCACCAGGTCCTCACAATCCCCAATCATGTGCGTAATGGTCAGCCTCCACAGCCAAAAAGACCTACCAAGTAACCCATTCACCCACATGGAAATGGAAATCACATGTTACACCCCCAATGTACATGAAGCAAATGAACCCATGTCCGTCACACACATATTTTCAAATTGAATGGGAAAACACACAACATGACATGCATGAAACCAATGAGATGAAACCACACAGTGAACAATGGAAAAAAAAATGTATTGAAAAAAATACAAATGCCAAAGAAAGAAAACTAACTACAATGTAAATGTGAAAAAATAAGCTGCATGTCCGCATAAAAACACAAAACTAGAAAATCAAATCAAAAAAATCATGTCCAAAGTGAAATGTAAAAACTCTCCATGCAACAAAGAACTATGTACAAAAATAACAAGGGTCCATCAACACAACTGAACTAAGGAAACCTCCTAAAAAACCTACCTAAATATCAACTATATACAAAAAGTGGAGCAGTGTCCGTCGACTCCAAATAATAATAAGAACGAAAGGAAACCTAAAACTAAAGAACTATATACAAAGGCGGCGGGCAAGTCCAGCAGCTCACTCTGTGGTGTTCCGGGCCAGGGCATCATCGAACTCCTGTTCGATGTCCCGGAGGCGGTCCAGTTCCATGGCCCCGAGGGTCCGCAGGGACGACGCCGTGTCCTCCTCCAACCCCCTGCGGATTGCCTCGAGGCACTCGGCCCGCCTCAGGGCCCTCCGCATGGAGTTCTCCGCCCTGACCATTGTGAGCCGCGCCTCTTCCGCCCGCCGCCGCTCCGCACCTATGGCGTGGCCCAACCGCTGCCACACGGAAGACACTCTCTGTCCTGGGTCCTCCTGCCCTCCGGCCGATGCCTGCCCCTCCGATGTCGAAGGCCCCGAGCCTTCATGGCTCCCACCATCTTGCTGCTGCTGCTGCTCTGCCTCTGCCCGTGCACTGCCTCCTGCTGCCTGCACATCCTCCGCCGGCTGGGGTGCACCTGTTGATGTGGCCACCCCTGCTGGACGTCCGACTCCCGACTGTGGCAGGGATGCCTCCTCCACCAGCCTGGCCGCACTGTCAGAGGCAGCTCCACAGGGCACCCAGGTGACTGATGGGTGGGAAGATGGCACAGAGGACGACTGGCGCGTAGGGGGTCCAGTTGAGGAGGGGGTCGGAGCAAGCCCCATCAGACAGCGGAATCCGGCCTGGGTGACCTGTCCCAGCAGGCTGACGTGGTCAACGAGCCATTCGAGATGACGTGCAGTCTCTCCATGAAAAGACTGCAGGTCACCTCGCATGGCCCGTTGACGCAACGCCACACCAGCCAGGACAGGCTCAACCCGGTCCTGGATGGCCACGTCCGCAGGCAGAGGAAGGCCAGTTGACGTCAGCTCATCCCCTGCCTGAAAACGGGTCTGGACGTAGGCATCCCTGCTGGTGCAAGATGATGCAGGGACAGGATCGGGGACAGGATTGCACACAGGCACCTCCGCGGCCGCCTGTGCTGCCTCCTGTCCCTGGTCCTGCACTGCACCACTAGCACCAGTGGGATCCCCACCTCCAGACCCTGTCTCTGGTGCTTGCGCGGCCCCCTCCTCCACCAAACCCCCCACCAACCTGGATGACTCTGTGCCATCTTCCCCTGTTGGGCCCTGTGGGGTCCCAGCTGCCCCTTCTGCTGCCGAGGAGTCCAACTGCAACCTCCGCCTCTTGGACCTCCCCCCGGCAGCTGCGGCCTGGGACGCGGCACCGGCCTCCTCACTCCCCGACGAGATGACAACACGGGAGGGGAGCCGGGCCTTGCGTCTCCGGCTGGCGGTCGGATCCCCGCCGCTGTGCTCCACAGCACCTTCTCCGCCCTCTTCATCAGTTGACGCTGCAGACAGGGAGAAACAAAACACAGGCATCAGGGCACTGTACAATGGACACATACACGCATGACAGTTGCACATGAGTGGCATTGGCAAACCTCAGACATGTCATCACAATCCCCAACACACATGTCATTGCAACTGGCACACATGAGCCATACCACAGCCATATCGCAACTGCCACCACCATCCCTACACATACAACAGCATCAGCAGCCAAAGGGGAGCCATACATCACATGCAACACAGGAAGTGCACCACACATGTACACACACCACCACACTTGCATGCATGTCTACACCTCTGCCAAGTGTCGCACTGTTCAGACGGGCATCCATGTCACATCTGCCAATCAGGCTTCCACATACCGCTGTCACATGCATCCATGTAGCATCACTGTTGCACCTTTGACAAATACACACACATGCACATGTACACAGTGCTCATACATGCAGCCGAAAACAACATACATGCCTGACATCACGGACATGTCTACTTACATACACATTCATCCAAACATGTGTGCACGCACAACTGCATTTGCCATGCAAGCCCACACACACAAGCACCATCCATGTCTCACACATCACAGCCCTCGCATGTGTCAGCCCCACGGCCCTGTACACCCCCACCCATACTCCACCCCATACAAACAGATGTGCAACCGGCACAATGGGGAATGATCACCACACGCCCTGCTCACAACCAGGATGCATGTACACTCACCGCTCGACTCCAGACGGCTCTGCTTCTCTAGGACCTGGACGTGGAGCGCTGGGGATATGCGTTCCAGGACCCCCATCTGTTCTTCCGACAAGTGGCCCCGGCGCCCCTTGGCATCCGCTGCCTTCAAGAGGCGCCGGGCCTTGTTCAGGGTCCTGGACCTGAAGTCCTCCCAGCGCTTCCTGACATGTTGTAAGTCCCGGACTGCCACCCCCTCCGCGTTGATGGCAGTCACGATGTCTGTCCAGATCCGAGTCCGTCCTTCCTTGTCGGCGCGGGAACTTCCAAAGAGGGCATCATACTGCCCCAGGACTTGCTCCACCAGGACACCAACTTCGGTGGCACTGAAGCTGGTGCCCCTCTGCCTCTCTGGCCGGGGGTTGTCAGTGGTCACAGATGGTGTTAGCCCCGACATGACAACCCCAGAGGCAGTAGTGGGTGGGCAACTGGGTCCTGGGGCTGGGCTGTGGAGCGATGGAATTCCAGTCGGGAGTCTTCTGTTCCAGCAGGGGTGGTCACAGCAACAGCACCCCTGGCTGATGTGCAGGCAGCAAATGGCAGTGCACGTGGGCAGCAGGCAGTCAGGCAGCAGCAGATAGCAGGTGGGAGCGTGCTCGGGGCTCTGGGGGGCAGTAATTCGGCCTTCTGGGCAGGAGCGTGGTCTCCCGTGTGCTCACGCGTGGCCAGCTTGGTACGGAGTGAATTGGCACGTGAAAATCCTGCACGTCAGCGTGAAAACCGAGGAAAGGCCCTTAGCGCGTAAGTACGTCAGCACGCATACGCGATTCCATTGGACCAAAGGCCCTCAGCGCGTAAGCGCGTCTGTGACGTGACCCGCACGGGTGTTTCCCACACAGCACGTGATGACAGAGCACACGTGGAAAGACTGCACGTCAGAGTCTCATTGCGTGTGATTGGTGGAAATGGCCGTACACCGGGATACAGGTGCGCTGACGTACTTGCGTGTGTAAGTGTCCGCGCACACCTCATATACACGTACATAGGCCAATCGCGTGTACACGCACTTTTGTCCAATTACACGCGATGAGACTCTGACGTGCAGTCTTTCCACGTGTGCTCTGTCATCACGTGCTGTGTGGGAAACACCCGTGCGGGTCACGTCATAGACGCGCTTACGCGCTGAGGGCCTTTGGTCCAATGGAATCGCGTATGCGTGCTGACGCGCTTACGCGCTAAGGGCCTTTCCTCGGTTTTCACGCTGACGTGCAGGATTTTCACGTGCCAATTCACTCCGTACCAAGCTGGCCATGCGTGAGCACACGGGAGACCACGCTCCTGCCCAGAAGGGCGAATTACTGCCCCCCAGAGCCCCGAGCACGCTCCCACCTGCTATCTGCTGCTGCCTGACTGCCTGCTGCCCACGTGCACTGCCATTTGCTGCCTGCACATCAGCCAGGGGTGCTGTTGCTGTGACCACCCCTGCTGGAACAGAAGACTCCCGACTGGAATTCCATCGCTCCACAGCCCAGCCCCAGGACCCAGTTGCCCACCCACTACTGCCTCTGGGGTTGTCATGTCGGGGCTAACACCATCTGTGACCACTGACAACCCCCGGCCAGAGAGGCAGAGGGGCACCAGCTTCAGTGCCACCGAAGTTGGTGTCCTGGTGGAGCAAGTCCTGGGGCAGTATGATGCCCTCTTTGGAAGTTCCCGCGCCGACAAGGAAGGACGGACTCGGATCTGGACAGACATCGTGACTGCCATCAACGCGGAGGGGGTGGCAGTCCGGGACTTACAACATGTCAGGAAGCGCTGGGAGGACTTCAGGTCCAGGACCCTGAACAAGGCCCGGCGCCTCTTGAAGGCAGCGGATGCCAAGGGGCGCCGGGGCCACTTGTCGGAAGAACAGATGGGGGTCCTGGAACGCATATCCCCAGCGCTCCACGTCCAGGTCCTAGAGAAGCAGAGCCGTCTGGAGTCGAGCGGTGAGTGTACATGCATCCTGGTTGTGAGCAGGGCGTGTGGTGATCATTCCCCATTGTGCCGGTTGCACATCTGTTTGTATGGGGTGGAGTATGGGTGGGGGTGTACAGGGCCGTGGGGCTGACACATGCGAGGGCTGTGATGTGTGAGACATGGATGGTGCTTGTGTGTGTGGGCTTGCATGGCAAATGCAGTTGTGCGTGCACACATGTTTGGATGAATGTGTATGTAAGTAGACATGTCCGTGATGTCAGGCATGTATGTTGTTTTCGGCTGCATGTATGAGCACTGTGTACATGTGCATGTGTGTGTATTTGTCAAAGGTGCAACAGTGATGCTACATGGATGCATGTGACAGCGGTATGTGGAAGCCTGATTGGCAGATGTGACATGGATGCCCGTCTGAACAGTGCGACACTTGGCAGAGGTGTAGACATGCATGCAAGTGTGGTGGTGTGTGTACATGTGTGGTGCACTTCCTGTGTTGCATGTGATGTATGGCTCCCCTTTGGCTGCTGATGCTGTTGTATGTGTAGGGATGGTGGTGGCAGTTGCGATATGGCTGTGGTATGGCTCATGTGTGCCAGTTGCAATGACATGTGTGTTGGGGATTGTGATGACATGTCTGAGGTTTGCCAATGCCACTCATGTGCAACTGTCGTGCGTGTATGTGTCCATTGTACAGTGCCCTGATGCCTGTGTTTCGTTTCTCCCTGTCTGCAGCGTCAACTGATGAAGAGGGCGCAGAAGGTGCTGTGGAGCACAGCGGCGGGGATCCGACCGCCAGCCGGAGACGCAAGGCCCGGCTCCCCTCCCGTGTTGTCATCTCGTCGGGGAGTGAGGAGTCCGGTGCCGCGTCCCAGGCCGCAGCTGCCGGGGGGAGGTCCAAGAGGCGGAGGTTGCAGTTGGACTCCTCGGCAGCAGAAGGGGCAGCTGGGACCCCACAGGGCCCAACAGGGGAAGATGGCACAGAGTCATCCAGGTTGGTGGGGGGTCTGGTGGAGGAGGAGGCCGTGCAAGCACCAGAGACGGGGTCTGGAGGTGGGGATCCCACTGGTGCTAGTGGTGCAGTGCAGGACCAGGGACAGGAGGCAGCACAGGCGGCCGCGGAGGTGCCTGTGTGCAATCCTGTCCCCGATCCTGTCCCTGCATCATCTTGCACCAGCAGGGATGCCTACGTCCAGACCCGTTTTCAGGCAGGGGATGAGCTGACGTCAACTGGCCTTCCTCTGCCTGCGGACGTGGCTATCCAGGTCCGGGTTGAGCCTGTCCTGGCTGGTGTGGCGTTGCGTCAACGGGCCATGCGAGGTGACCTGCAGTCTTTTCATGGAGAGACTGCACGTCATCTCGAATGGCTCGTTGACCACGTCAGCCTGCTGGGACAGGTCACCCAGACCGGATTCCTCCGTCTGATGGGGCTTGTTCCGACCCCCTCCTCAACTGGACCCCCTACGCGCCAGTCGTCCTCTGTGCCATCTTCCCACCCATCAGTCACCTGGGTGCCCTGTGGAGCTGCCTCTGACAGTGCGACCAGGCTGGTGGAGGAGGCATCCCTGCCACAGTCGGGAGTCGGACGTCCAGCAGGGGTGGCCACATCAACAACTGCACCCCAGCCGCCGGAGGATGTGCAGGCAGCAGGAGGCAGTGCACGGGCAGAGGCAGAGCAGCAGCAGCAGCAAGATGGTGGGAGCCATGAAGGCTCGGGGCCTTCGACATCGGAGGGGCAGGCATCGGCCGGAGGGCAGGAGGACCCAGGACAGAGAGTGTCTTCCGTGTGGCAGCGGTTGGGCCACGCCATAGGTGCGGAGCGGCGGCGGGCGGAAGAGGCGTGGCTCACAATGGTCAAGGGCGGAGAACTCCATGCGGAGGGCCCTGAGGCGGGCCGAGTGCCTTGAGGCAATCCGCAGGGGGTTGGAGGAGGACACGGCGTCGTCCCTGCGGACCCTCGGGGCCATGGAACTGGACCGCCTCCGGGACATCGAACAGGAGTTCGATGATGCCCTGGCCCGGAACACCACAGAGTGAGCCGCTGGACTTGCCCGCCGCCTTTGTATATAGTTCTTTAGTTTTAGGTTTCCTTTGTTTTTTCTTATGATTTGGAGTCGACGGACACTCCTCCACTTTTTGTATATAGTTGATATTTAGGTAGGTTTTTTAGGAGGTTTCCTTAGTTCTGTTGTGATGATGGACCCTTGTTATTTTTGTACATAGTTCTTTGTTGCACGGAGAGTTTTGACATTTCACTTTGGACAAAATTTTTTGGATTAGATTTTCTAGTTTTGTGTTTTTATGCGGACATGCAGCTTCTTTTTTCACATTTACATTGTAGTTAGTTTTCTTTCTTTAGCATTCGTATTTTTTTCTAATACATTTTTTTTTACATTGCTCACTGTGTGGTTTCATCTCATTGGTTTCATGCATGTCATGTTGTGTGTTTTCCCATTCAATTGGAAAATATGTGTGTGACGGACATGGGTTCATTTGCTTCATGAACATTGGGGGTGTAACATGTGATTTCCATTTCCATGTGGGTGAATGGGTTACTTGGTAGGGCTTTTTGGCTGTGGAGGCTGACCATTACGCACATTGTGAGGATCTGGTGGGGGCTGCACATGGTGGCAGGGGGGTGGGGGTGGTGGGAGACATGAGTGGGGGCCTGGTGGAGGGTGCCCCTGCACTGCTGGGGGGTGGGGGTGGTGGGAGACATGAGTGGGGGCCTGGTGGAGGGTGCCCCTGGTGGCGGGGGGGTGGGGGTGATAGGGGACATGAGTGGGGGCCTGGTGGAGGCTGCCCCTGCACTGCTGGGGGGTGGGGGTGGTGGGAGACATGAGTGGGGGCCTGGTGGAGGCTGCCCCTGCACTGCTGGGGGGTGGGGGTGGTGGGAGACATGAGTGGGGGCCTGGTGGAGGGTGCCCCTGGTGGCTGGGGGGTGGGGGTGGTGGGTGACATGAGTGGGGGCCTGGTGGTGGCTGCCCCTGCACTGCTGGGGGTGGGGGTGGTGGGAGACATGAGTGGGGGCCTGGTGGAGGGTGCCCCTGGTGGCTGGGGGGTGGGGGTGGTGGGTGACATGAGTGGGGGCCTGGTGGAGGCTGCCCCTGCACTGCTGGGGGGTGGGGGTGGTGGGAGACATGAGTGGGGGCCTGGTGGAGGGTGCCCCTGGTGGCTGGGGGGTGGGGGTGGTGGGTGACATGAGTGGGGGCCTGGTGGAGGGTGCCCCTGCACTGCTGGGGGGTGGGGGTGATAGGGGACATGAGTGGGGGCCTGGTGGAGGCTGCCCCTGCACTGCTGGGGGGTGGGGGTGGTGGGAGACATGAGTGGGGGCCTGGTGGAGGGTGCCCCTGGTGGCGGGGGGGTGGGGGTGATAGGGGACATGAGTGGGGGCCTGGTGGAGGCTGCCCCTGCACTGCTGGGGGGTGGGGGTGGTGGAAGACATGAGTGGGGGCCTGGTGGAGGCTGCCCCTGCACTGCTGGGGGGTGGGGGTGGTGGGAGACATGAGTGGGGGCCTGGTGGAGGGTGCCCCTGGTGGCGGGGGGGTGGGGGTGGTGGGTGACATGAGTGGGGGCCTGGTGGAGGCTGCCCCTGCACTGCTGGGGGGTGGGGGTGGTGGGAGACATGAGTGGGGGCCTGGTGGAGGGTGCCCCTGCACTGCTGGGGGGTGGGGGTGGTAGGAGACATGAGTGGGGGCCTGGTGGAGGGTGCCCCTGGTGGCTGGGGGGTGGGGGTGGTGGGTGACATGAGTGGGGGCCTGGTGGAGGGTGCCCCTGCACTGCTGGGGGGTGGGGGTGGTGGGAGACATGAGTGGGGGCCTGGTGGAGGGTGCCCCTGGTGGCTGGGGGGTGGGGGTGGTGGGTGACATGAGTGGGGGCCTGGTGGAGGGTGCCCCTGCACTGCTGGGGGGTGGGGGTGATAGGGGACATGAGTGGGGGCCTGGTGGAGGCTGCCCCTGCACTGCTGGGGGGTGGGGGGTGGTGGGAGACATGAGTGGGGGCCTGGTGGAGGGTGCCCCTGCACTGCTGGGGGGTGGGGGTGGTGGGAGACATGAGTGGGGGCCTGGTGGAGGGTGCCCCTGCACTGCTGGGGGGTGGGGGGTGGTGGGAGACATGAGTGGGGGCCTGGTGGAGGGTGCCCCTGCACTGCTGGGGGGTGGGGGTGGTGGGAGACATGAGTGGGGGCCTGGTGGAGGGTGCCCCTGGTGGCTGGGGGGTGGGGGTGGTGGGTGACATGAGTGGGGGTCTGGTGGTGGCTGCCCCTGCACTGCTGGGGGTGGGGGTGGTGGGAGACATGAGTGGGGGCCTGGTGGAGGGTGCCCCTGGTGGCTGGGGGGTGGGGGTGGTGGGTGACATGAGTGGGGGCCTGGTGGAGGCTGCCCCTGCACTGCTGGGGGGTGGGGGTGATAGGGGACATGAGTGGGGGCCTGGTGGAGGCTGCCCCTGCACTGCTGGGGGTGGGGGTGGTGGGAGACATGAGTGGGGGCCTGGTGGAGGGTGCCCCTGGTGGCTGGGGGGTGGGGGTGGTGGGTGACATGAGTGGGGGCCTGGTGGAGGGTGCCCCTGCACTGCTGGGGGGTGGGGGTGATAGGGGACATGAGTGGGGGCCTGGTGGAGGCTGCCCCTGCACTGCTGGGGGGTGGGGGTGGTGGGAGACATGAGTGGGGGCCTGGTGGAGGGTGCCCCTGCACTGCTGGGGGGTGGGGGTGGTGGGAGACATGAGTGGGGGCCTGGTGGAGGGTGCCCCTGGTGGCTGGGGGTGGGGGTGGTGGGTGACATGAGTGGGGGCCTGGTGGAGGGTGCCCCTGCACTGCTGGGGGGTGGGGGTGATAGGGGACATGAGTGGGGGCCTGGTGGAGGCTGCCCCTGCACTGCTGGGGGGTGGGGGTGGTGGGAGACATGAGTGGGGGCCTGGTGGAGGGTGCCCCTGCACTGCTGGGGGGTGGGGGTGGTGGGAGACATGAGTGGGGGCCTGGTGGAGGGTGCCCCTGCACTGCTGGGGGGTGGGGGTGGTGGGAGACATGAGTGGGGGCCTGGTGGAGGGTGACCCTGGTGGCTGGGGGGTGGGGGTGGTGGGTGACATGAGTGGGGGCCTGGTGGAGGCTGCCCCTGCACTGCTGGGGGGTGGGGGTGCAGGTGGACATGAGCAGGTGTGCAGGGTAGTCCCCTGTTTTGTGGGCTGCCTGCAGGGGCTGTGGAGGGTGTACAGGGAACACCTGTGAGGACCCACCCAGCCTAATTGCGTGTGATGATTCCCGCACACCCCTGTAATACACGTACCAAGCCAAATCGCGTGTGATAATTCCCACGCACCCCTGTAATACACGTACCTGGCCAAACCGCATGTGAAAATTCCCGCGCACCCCTGTAATACACGTACCCAGCCGAATCGCGTGTAGAACTTCACGTGTACCCCTGTAATACACGTACCCAGCCAAATCGCGTGTGATAATTCCCACATACCCCTGTAATACACGTACCCTGGCCAATCGCGTGTAGAACTTCCCACGCACCCCTGTAATACACCTACCCAGCCAAATCGCGTGTGATAATTCCCACGCACCCCTGTAATACACGTACCTGGCCAAATCACATGTGAGAATTCCCGCGCACCCCTGTAATACACGTACCCAGCCGAATCGCGTGTAGAACTTCCCGTGTACCCCTGTAGTACACCTACCCAGCCAAATCGCGTGTGATAATTCCCGCGCACCCCTGGAATACACGTACCCAGCCAAATCGCGTGTGATAATTCCCGCGCACCCCTGTAATATACGTACCCAGCCAAATCGCGTGTGATAATTCCTGCGTACCCCTGTGATACACGTGCCCTGGCTAATCGCGTGTAAAACTTCACGCGTACCCCTGATATGCACGTTACCCGCTTTGCGTTCCTTGTTTGGCAGCCCTGTGGACTGGTCCAGGGTTAGGGCTGCCCTTTGCGATGATTTAGCGATTTTGATGGCTTTTCCTTGCGCGAGGGCGTTCTTGGGGGCGTTACTGGCGCTGCTGCAGGGTCGCTGCGATACTCTGCGCCACGGCTGGTTTGGGAGCCTGAAATCCATGAATACGCTGTGCGCGGAAATCGGTTTTAGCGCACGTGCCTGGCGCAGTCAATCGCACGCGGACACTCTGCGCCAGCCGCTTGCGACACTTTTCTGCGAAATTCTATGAATTACCCTGTTAGTCTTTAAAAGACTGTTTTGGGGTACACTGAGCGTAGTATTTTAGCACATTTGCAGTATGGTTATTTATGTATTTATTTATTTGTTGTTTGCTCGTTAGGAGCTTATACAACAAGTAAAATACGGTTTCAAAGCGCCCACAGGGCGAGGGGAGGACACAACGGAGTGAAATACAAAACACAATAATTAATAAAAACAGTGGTGGCAAAAGAAGAAAAGACAAACCTACTAAAGAACATGCAAGTGCAGCAAGGAAAAGGGCAGAGGGTGTAAGTGCTGAGAAGTCTGGGCTCATGGTTGATCCACAGAAGAAGTGCTTGGGTTGATGAGTTCTACAAGGCCAGTGGCCACGTTAGGAGTAGGTGCGAACCTCCGAGGCGGAGGATGTTTCAAGGCAAGTGCTTAGGGTAGCGAGGAGCTGGGCCGAATGGGTGTTGGAAGTCAGGGGCTCAGATGATGCATAAAACCCCCAGACACCACTCACAGCAACTGTGGGATTAGCAGAGAAGAGAAGAAGGGAAGGGGGAGATGAAGGGGTAGGTCTTGAGGAGCTTCCAGAATTTAAGAAAGTCTGGCACATGGTGCAGAGGAATGGGGAGGCTGTTCCATAGGAGGGAGCCAGCTGAGGAAAGCGATCAACCACCTACCCTCTGTTTAGCAAAACGCTTTACACACAAAGTGTTGGTGCCAGAGGAACAAAGTGGTCTATAGGGAGAATATTTAGTACGATAAAGTTGGAGATAGTGTGGTCCCCGGGCCCAGACAGACTTGTGGATGATGCGGATGGATTTGAATTTAATTCATGCAACAAATGGGAGCCAATGAAGACCTTTTAGTGCAGGAGAGATGCAGTCCCTGAGTTTAAGAACAAGGATAAGTATTGCTGCCCTGTTATGGGAATAGCTGGAGGTGTTGCAGAGAAGGAAGATTCAGGAGGAAGCTGTTGCAATAGTGAAGCCTAGAGAGAACCAGGACTCAGGTAACATTGAGCCTCTGGGAAAAAGTGAGAAAAAGGAGAATTCCTTTGAGAAGGAAGAGCTGAAAGTCGGACTTCTTGGCAATATCCTGAGTGTGAGGGAGGAATGAGAGAGAGGAGTTGAAGATGACTCGAAAGTGTCTGGCTTCAAAAGAAGGGGCAGGGGGAGAGCCCAAAGAGGAAGGCCACAGTGAAGGGAAGAAGGAGGGGCTGGGGTCCCAATAGGAAATGATCTCAGTTTTGCTGGCATTGAGACCGAGTGTGTCGGAGATGCACTTGCACTGGATGGCAGCTAGGCAGTCAGGAATGGAGGAGGGTGCAAGAGGGACAGCAGGACGTTTGAAAAAGAGCTGTGTGTCATCTGTGTAGCACTGGAAGTTGGAGGTGATGAGGCGTGCAAGCAGGGGAATGTAGATGTTAAAGAGCCAAGAGGAGACTATAGAACTCTGGTCGACACCACAGGCGGAGAAGGAAGTAAGATAGAAGAAGGTGCCCACAATGACTTGGAAAGAGCGGTTATTAAGGAAGGATGCCAGCCAGCCCAGTGCCCGTTACGAGATACCAAGGGTATCATGGAGCCTTTGTATGAGGATGGAATGGTTGACTGTGTCAAAGGCAGAGGAGAGAGCGAGACAGATGAGGACAGAAGGGGAGTTGGAGTCTAGAGATGCAAGCAGTTCTTCATAGGTATTCAGACGAGCAGTTTCTGTGCCTCTGGATACTCTGAATCCAGATTGATGGTCTTGGAGACTGTCAACAAATTTGGTGTGTGAGTTGAGTTGGGGTAATGTCAGCTTCTCCAACAGCTTCCCAGGAAGGGGATGATGGAAATAGGGCAGTCGTTCGCCAGGCATGTAGGGTCTGCTGAAGGTTTTTTTCAGAAGTGGGTTCACAAGGGAGTGCTTAAGGGAGAAGGGGAAAGATCCAGTGTCAAATGAGTGATTTCAGGAATCAGTGAGTGCAGGAGCAAGGGAGCCAATGTTATCCTTGATTATTCTGGATGATCTAGGGGAGATGTCATCTTTGATGTTCTGGGTGTTAGGCTTAGCAGTGCACTGTGGTGGATCGAGTTATGGTTGCTTAGCTTACCATAACTGGCGAATTTCAAGGGTTTTTCGGTTTTACTTGGAACCATAACGTCCCTTTAACAAAGTTTTTTCACTGAATTTCATAGGTTTTTAGTAGCGCAACTTAACCATAACGTCCCTTTAACAAAGTTTTTTTCACTGAATTTCATAGGTTTTTAGTAGCGCAACTTAACCATAACGTCCCTTTAACAAAGTTTTTTTCACTGAATGTCATAGGTTTTTAGTAGCGCAACTTAACCATAACGTCCCTTTAACAAAGTTTTGTCACGGAATTCAATAGGTTTTTAGTAGCAAAACTTAACAATAATGACTTTGACTTTATATACATGTCATATGGAACTGACTAGATCTCTTCTTATGAACTTGATGTCCGCGAACTTATTTAATATTCGTGGACATGTTCGGACAACAGTACCACTACCTAAAAACTTTGGGGTGGGGGGTATGTTTGATTGTTATATCATAATATAAGAACATTTAACAAATTCAAAAAGCAGCACACACTAACCATTCATTTAAATACAATATGTTCTGAAATGGAATATACCACAAGAACATAAATTGGCTTCCAACATAATTACCTCACAGACACAACAGAACTGAGAACAAGACCAGACCCACTGAATACATAGGACTTATCTTACCAGAAATAGTAAGTGTACTTCATGTTACTCATATATTTATAAACTTTCTGTATTAGATTAAAAAATATATTATCTTTTCTTTTTTTTCTCACAGAAATGTCTAGTACTCTGGAATGGCTAGAGGACAATTTCCCACATGAAGAAATGTCACAAGATAGTGAAACTAATGGTAAACACTTTATAATATAAACCATTTAAATATTATTATTTTGTATACATTTAACATATATATATTTTTTCATACAGAGCATAACAACATAGAAACTACCTCTGAAGAAGCTGTTATGGAAAACACGCTTGACAACATAAAAGAAAAAATTGATTTACTGTTGACCAATTTTAATAATTTGAAAACTTTTGTTGAAGATCATTTTAAAACAAACGTCATACCATTGCCCCACATGTACTTGTCCCTCCTCACCATATCCCAGTCAATTATCCCCAAACCCTCTCCATAATCCAAAACGTTGTGATGAGATTTCCATCCCTTCCTCACCTAATACCAATCATGTTGAAACCCCAAATTCTCCTGTTTTTGTTTCTGTTTCTGCCTCACCTTCTCTGTCATAAATTATTAATATATGTTAAATAAAGTTTAATTTTTATATTGTATTGTGAACAGTTTCCGTTTTTTTTTTGAAAACAATAAAAGTGTCCGCGGACAGTGCGAGTGTTCTGAAATGTTCGTACATAAACGAAAATGGAGGTGTCCTGAAGAACACCACACCTGTTTGTACTGTTCGCTAGCAAGTTGAAACTGTTCTAAGAACACACGTGGGGTCCTCAAATGTTCGTAAAGAAACAAAAATTAAAGTGTTCTAAAGAACACTATATCTGTCCGTAATGTTCGCTATCAACTTAAAACTGTCCTAAGAACACAATTGCTGTCCTGAAATGTTCGTAAATACATGAAAATGATGTGACCTGAACAACAGTACAACTGTTCGTAGTGTTCGCTACCCAATTGAAAGTGTTCTAAGAACACAATTGGTGTCCTGAAATGTTCCTACATAAACTAAATTACACGTGTCCTGAAGAACACTATGGGCCTCATTACGACCCTGGCGGTAAGGGGTTTACGCCAGCGTTAGCTGCGCCGACCCCTTACCGCCAATTACGAGGTCCCCTAGCGCCATGGTGCTTTTAACACCTGCTTTTAGCAGGTGTTAAAATCCATGGCGCTAAGGGACCATGGAGTTAATTACGCCACCGTAATTTACGGTGGCGTAATTAACGCCTTCCCCACTCCCATTATGCCCTATGGGGCAAAAATGGGAATGGGGAAGGGTAAATGGGGATTGGGGACTTACCGCCCCGCCAAGGTCGGAATGGGGCGGTAAGTCCGCCAACCACCATGGCGTAAACGTAGTTTACGCCATGGTGGTAAAGTCACAGCCCAGGCGGTAACTTACCGCCTGGGTCGTAATGAGGCCCTATATCTGTCCTTACTGTTCGCTACCAAGTTTAAACTGTTCTAAGAACACACGCGGTGTCCTGAAATATTCGTTTCACGTGTGACGCACTTTTAATTACTTCAGAACCCAAACAGTGTCCGTAGGACATCAATGCGCATGCGCTAACCAATCTCCGTGCACTTGGTGTCCTGTGGACAGGCGCTTCCTTCGCAGACTAGTTCGCAAACAGATCATATGACCGCACCCACGCTCATCGTGTGTCCTGAAATGCGGACACTGTTCGTGTCCCCGAACAATTTAAAAGTACATTTTCAGTTAATCCATAATATTTTTCAATAAAATCTCACCATGCCACAAGTCCCACATAGCAATCTTGACTTTCTATATACCTTTTGAAACTTTCCGATCCTTTTTTTGTGTTCGATCTGTCCGCGCACAGTGCGCATGTCTGCGGACCGCGCACAAGCACCCCTATAAAAGACCACGCCCAAGAGCTTATTCCCATTGTGTTTCTGGCTATTCTTCAGAACACAGTGATTTTTGCTGCCACCTGCAGACTACACCATCATCGACATGGCATCCTTGGCTGCTGAACTGCCACTTGGTGCTGCACCTGCTTCAGCACCACCACCACCCCCTCCACCACCACCACCTCCCCAAGGGCCTGAAGAGGGGAACAGGAGTGAGGATGCGGAGGAGGAAGAAGAGGATGATGAGAATGAGGTAGAGGAAATCCCTACTACCCGCACTAGGCGTGAGTCTTGGGTGTGGCGGTTATTTACCATTCATGGGAATGGTCCTAAGGCTCGTGCGAACCATGTTACCTGCAATGAGTGCAAAATGATACTCAGTCGCGGGAAGCACGGTAACTACAGCTTTGGGACCACTACTATGAAGCGACACCTGAGGTCATTTCACTCTGGGGCTATTCGCAGGGTTGTACCTTGCGAAGAACGTAGCAGGTTGATTTCCTCTACTTCATCCTCTGTTTCTGATCCTGTCACCACAAGGACCACCTCTGTGGGACAGCGTCTTTCTCAAGCTGCCTCACAGGCCATACAGAATGCTGATGACCCTTACCTTTCGAGGGTCACAGTTGTATGTATGTACTGTGACACAGTACTCTGCAGGGGGGAGCGACTTCGGAGTGCTTTTGAGACTATCGTCTCAGAGCACGAGAAGACCTGCTCACTACCCAAATAAAACCCACTCTACAGCTTCCTCTCTCAGCTCGCCCTTTCTTATCCCTGTGGTTGGTGTTCCCCCTTTACCCTCCTTTACCCTCCTCTCCTACTGTGTCGTGTCTGAAAAAACAAAAAAAATACAAAATTACAAAAATAAAAAAAAATAAGGCTCTTTTCAGAGCCGCCTTTCCCAGTTAAAAAATAGAAGTGAAAATAAATGAAGCAGGGCTCTTTGTTTTTTTTTAGAAGTCCGCGAACAGTTTGCGAACATTAAAAAAATTGGGTTACTACTCCATCACAAACATTGTAATTTTCTCTGGAAAGAAGTGGTGGCTCTGAAAAGAGCCGTTGAGTGGTGTTTGTAAGTCAAAAATTGTAAATGCTTAACATCTACTTCAAAATCGTTGTTGTAATTCCAAAAAAGGTCGCAATGCATTTTGTACATTTCTCAGAAAAATCTGATTGCCAGCATAAGTAAGATGGACTCCATCTCTGCGAAAAAATGTATCTACTACAAAACATAGGGCCTCATTACACGGTAGGCGGTGAGCCATGGCGCTATTAGCGCTATGGCTCATGCCGGTAAAATACCGGCACCGCCTTGGCGGAAAGGGGATTTACCGCCCCATTCCAAGGTTGGAGGGGCGGTAAATCCCCTTTCCGCCATTGCCCTTCCCCATTCCCATTTCTACCCCATGGGGCTCTATGGGAATGGGGAAGGCGCTAATTACGCCACCGCAATTTTGCGGTGCCGTAATTAGCTCCGAGGTCCCTTAGCGGGTTGGATTTTAACGCCTGCAAAAAGCAGGCGTTAAATCCCCCAACCCGCAAAGGGACCTCGTAGTAAGGCGGTAGGGATTTACCGGTACCGGTATTTTACCGGTACCGGTAAATCCCTACCGCCATCCGTGTAATGAGGCCCATAATATTTTCATTGTGAAAAGAAGACATGCCAAAATCTCTTAGAAAGCCACAAACAGCCTTATTAACATTGCGCCTTGCTTTTTGAATTTGTGGACCAAATGAAGAAGAACGAAGCCACATTTGTCTCTGCGCAATCCGTGAAAATATCACTTGCGAATTAGGAAACATGTCCATAACCTTCCTAAGTCCTTCTTTCATAGCAAATTGCAAAAAAATTCCAGTCACATGCCCTAAACTGTTCCCTACACAATGAATTACAATTATGTCTGGATGTTGCTCTGTCTTCACAGTAGCACAGAGAGGTAGCAAATCCAACCACTTCATTCCACATACTCCATGCCAGTGTACTTCCACATGTGGGAATCCAAGATCTACAGCTACTCCACAGCTTTCTGCATGCACCTTCAACCAATGTATCCACGAATCTCCTAAAATCCAAACAATCTGTTTTCTGAAACACACAGCCATAGCTATCTTTTGTTCTCTCAGCAAAAGGAGTATCTCAACAAATCTTTCCTGGCACAACACACCCACCAAACTTTCCTGACCAATCCCTTTCAGTGCTTATTCTCATTTGCATGACTTCTGAACCCAAAAATCCCCGGTTGTAACTCCCGATGTCCTGGAACTACCGCCCTGTCCGCGGACATATCGTAACATGAACAGCCTTTCTACCATTTCCACTACACTCTCTCTGCCATTCCCTCATTGGATGTACCTCAAAAATCACATGACCATGCACCAATCACATTCAAGACCTCTACATCTAACTGCATCATCATAGATCAGCACTGCAAATGTACTCTGAATCTCTCTGAGTACAAGTGTGATATCATTGGCAAGCAGCATCTACCACAAATACTGTACAAGTCTTCAATATTTCTACTTGCAGCTCCACGCATATCCATATGCATGAACACAAACTTCAGGTATGCATATTTTCTGTATAGTACATGACATAGCTCTGAACCATTTTTGTTTTACAGGTGGGTCAAATCACCAGATTTTGTTTTTAGCGGGTGAGACGCCCATTGGAATGAATGGGCGTGCAGGAGGCTTGGCGGGTGAGTCTGCCCTTTACAAGGCGTGTGACACCCGCCAAAAGCGTGCGACTTGAGAGATATGGTAGATGAACACATTTTCAAACAGACTTTTACCTTGTAAAATCTGTTAAATGAATTTACTGTACTTTTTTCAATTTCCTAAAATCAACTACCACTTATACACCTTTATACTTTTTACTTTCTTTAAACACACACACTCAAATCATGTTAAACTAACATTTTTTAAATTAAATATATAGACTACATATATTCAAACAAAATTGCATGCAAAGACAATCTATGTTTAAACCTTTATAAAAATACTTATACAATTTCCTTTTTTTTGTTTTTATTTATTTATTTACTTAATTACTTTAAATTAGACATGACATTGAGGTGCTATTACCTAGAACAGTTTACTTACAGAAATAGTGGTATTCACTAATATATTATAAATTTCACAAGACATAGTAAAGATATTTTATTTTTTGCTACAGTTAGTCATTCAATACAATTTGTTCATTAAGAACATATCATATACACTGAACTGATGCAATGTATCTTATGTAAATAAATTAGTTTAATAGTTTTACAGAAGGCACTGAGGATTTCAATTAAAAAAATCAATATCTAAATTAAAAACAGTGCTATATGCAAACAAAGTTACTAATTTGAAGCTTTCACAGTTGCAGTGAAGACCAGTTTCCTGAAAAGAAACAGCCGAATTCGAAGAAGAAAGAAAAACTAAGAAGTTACCTGTTAATTTAAAAAAAAAGTAAGTAAAATATCACCATATTATTTATATTATTAATCAAATATACTATAACATTAATACCAGCTATTTTGGTTTCTTAAAATAGAGATTTTGTACCATTTTGTCCAAAAATGTCCATGTCGTTAGCAGCGATTTACAACCAGAATGGCCCACAAATTTCTATTTTTGGACACACAAATTAGCCAACTGAACCACTACAATGTTCATATTATAGAACAAACAACTGTTTTAATTGTATACATTACATTTACTATTTGTACTTTTCCACACCACTAGCTTACTTTTTTTTGTCATCTGAACCCCAGTTTAGTGACACATAAATTCAAGAATACCTAACCCTACTAGTTTTAGTTCCCAATGCACAATCACACACCATTACATACATCTTTATCATCTTACTCAAACACTCATGCACACAGCACACATACATTCCAGAACACCCCAACCCATATCTTCTTTATTTTTTTCAACAGACCCTAAAGAATGCCTACCAAAAGACAACTCCGTAGAAAGCAACGCAAAATTAGAGCAAATGAAAATAAAGGTGTCCAACATAAGCATCCATCTCTAGCAGAATTTGTAAAAAAAGTTGAAACAAAACAGCTAATACAATCATTTAGTGAAACACAAAAAGTTTCAAGTACAACAACTTCGCTTCCTCTATCAAAATGTAAAACAAACCAAAAACCAATTAACAGAAAATCACCTATCAGTACAGATAAAACTACTTCTTCAAATTTTAATATAGTGCAAAGTAAGCATACCAAGAAAAGTATTTTAGCCAAAATATACCGTCACAAAGTCCTTCAAAATCTTATAAAAACAGGAGAGAAATCAGGTTCAAAGCTTAAAACCTATCGTAGGAAATTAATCTTAGAAGCATTGATGGACAGTGCAATTCTTCTCAAAAGAAATGTATTTATTTTACTGTTAAACAAAATGAAACCACTAACAAAACTAATAACTAAATTACAAAAAAGAATTCTCAATAAGCGAAATGTCAACAGAAAGAACTTCTTAAGTATCTGCGGAGGTGAATGGAATCACACTACGAGCACAGAACCATATTTTAATGAAGAAGCGTACAAACAAAAGCAAACAAATACAATTGCCATAAATAGCAGTGGTCGAGGTTATGAAAAAGTGAATAATACCATAATGGAACAAGAAGTACTCCTTACAAAAATATGCCCTGAAAACGAAGAATTACTCCTCCATTCAACTGAATCAGAACGTCTAGTGTACAAATGGCCATGCACGTCAATGTGTAACATTCCCAAACAATGTTTCAGATCTTTACACCAATCCCTCAATAACTATGTAAAAAGCAAAGACAAAATCAAAATTAAATTACTGCAAAATATAGATACCTGTCCAGTGGGCAAGTACACAGGACTACAAGGACATTCATTGGCCTGCATTACAGGACCTACTTGTAAAACCACTTTCCATGATATCAAAAGGATATCAACACATCATTCAACTATAAGAAATCTAGTCTATAAACTGTACTATGCTAAAAGTCCTGCTTTAGCACTAGCAAAGTTAAATAACATCCTTCTACATGGTACAGCAAAAGACCTACTTGAAGAAATTCACTATATCCAGAAAAATATTTTAGAAGTGAAAGCCATTTACAGAATGAAATAGCTTTAAACCAATTAAGCAACAATTGTACACATGGCAACCTTTTGCTAAACACATACAAAAAAGAAATACTAAAATTTAAAAGTACATCAGCTGAAGTACCAAACCATGTATGTGTATGTTGCCGTAGAATTTTTTATAAAAGTAACACAAAAACTGTGGACCTATCATACAAAATAGAAGACAATGAAGATTCTAAATGGTTTGAATTAGCTCTCTACCTTCTAGCAGAAAACAAATATGAAATAACTGAGCCCTTAATACTTTGCAGTTATTGCACTACAAAACTTGACAACAACCAAACTCCTTCACGTTCTATCACAAATAATTTGGAATTATACCCAGTACCAAAACCTCTACAACAACTTAATTTATATGAGAGCATCATAATTCAAACAGTACACCCATTTCAAGCAATAATACGCCTTCAACCAAAAACAGCAAAATTACCTCCCTCTGAATTGGTAAAAGACATTCGTGAAAAAGTAGTTTATTTACGATTAAATCTAAAAGGAAATATGCATACTCTAGGAGTGCAACGTCCAATGCAGCAATCTTTAATTATATTAGTAAATGGAGTACCTACAAAAGACAAAAAACTATGGCAACAGCTGGTAGATTTATATAAAGTTAGACAAGCCTTCCAATATCTTAAAGAGAATAATCAATATTACAAAGAAATTAATATTGAAGAAAACTTCAAAGATACAACTGAAATAATTCAAGAAACACAAGAAGCTGGTCAATTTGAGCTACTAGATCCTGCTACAATATCAAATACTTTAGACCAGTATACAATTCATCCTTTGCACTGTAATGACACCGTACAAGATGTACTGGAAACTTACCAAATGCGTCAAACAAAAGGATCGCCAATCAGTATATGGGAAAAAAGTAAAGAAGCACGTGCTTTTCCTCTACTATTTCCAACTGGCAAATGAGGAAGATATGATGATAGACCTATTCAAATATCAGCTTCAGAATACCGCTCATTACGGATGTATTCTGACGATCCCAGATTTAGACAAAATGTGGAATACATATTCCACCTACTCTTTGAAAGTGAACTAGCAACTTTATGTTACGGAGTTGCACACATATTAAAATCAGGATCACACTTTCAAAATATGACAGCTACACAATTATTAGAGAAAGTGCAACAAAAGGATGAGGTTTTACAATCAAATATTACAAATCTATTAGCAAATATGCGTGGTACTAAAGAGTACTGGTTTCGACGTCATGGAGATGTACGTTGTATGATCAGAAACCTTGGCCCACCCACTTGGTTTGTTACATTAAGTTGTGCAGAATATGCATGGGAAGATTTACATGATTTCCTACGCACATCAAATAAAAACAAAACAAACATAGATATTCTAACACCTGGAGAACTTTGTTCTTTGGATCCTGTTAATGTTTCAAGATATTTTCACCATCGCTTCATTGCTATGCTACATTTTATTTGTAATAAAACTGTTCCTCCCCTTGGAGAAGTGCAACACTTCTTTTGGAGAAAAGAATACCAAGCCAGAGGAGCACCACATATCCACATGCTTTTATGGATTAAAGATGCTCCTAAATTTGGTCAAGACAGTGATGCCACTGTTTTACAGTTTATTGAAAAATATGTCACTTGTCAAATTCCATCAGAAGCCACAAATAGTGATCTTTGTGCACAAATTTTACAATTTCAAGACACAAATGTGGAAAATATTGTCGTCGCAAATACAAAAACAAAGGCAAATACTACACCAAATGCCGATTTGGTTTCCCTAGACCAGTTACAAATACAGGTCAAGTAAACAACCTCATGTCTTCAGTTAGACATACTGTTAAAGGAAAGTCACCTAAAAATACATATTACATAAAAAGAAAAGAAGAAAAATATATCAATGATTATAATGAAATCATTGCCCACTTATGGAATGCAAACATAGATGTGCAGTACATTGCAGACAATTCTACTGCAGTTGCACAATATGTCACAGCATACTTAACTAAAGCAGAAAAGACAGAGCTCCAAGACCTCTGGAATGACCTGTCATCAGATAAAACAGTATCTCAGAAATTATACAGCTTGGGCATAAAAATGCTCACCCATAGAGAATGTGGATCTTATGAAGCAGCTGATCGTTTAACTGGTACTTCATTGTATGGTAAATCTGAAAATATAGTATGGCTAAGTCTTGGTCCAGCTAAATCTAGAAAAAGAGTTCTAAAATCATATGAAGATATAGAAACAATAGCCAAACATGATCCCAACAGCCAAGACATTTTAAAAAAACAATTCATTGGACACATACTACCCAAACAGAAGTAATACTTTGGAAAACATGTGTCTATACCAAATAGCCCAAAACTGCACATACAAAAATAATATGAAACCCGATGAAAAAAAAGGTAAATATAGAGTGACAGACTGTGAAGGCAGCTTAGTTAAACTCACTAAACCAAATTTAATTAATCATATCAAATTGTCATTGAAGACTCCTCAACATAAAGAAGTATATTACATGTCCCTGCTACAACTCTTCAAACCATGGAGAAAAGAAGAATAATTACTAGATAACTATGACTCATATGAGGATGCTTTCAAAGCAAATGAAAGCACTATAACTGATGTAAACTTTACACAGTACAAAACAATGTTGCACAATGAACAGCAACATGAAGAAGAACTCCAAGCTCAACTAGATAAGGATACTCCTGACAGTAGTCAACCTTCTGTAACAGGAAGCCAAGAACCACTGGGAGAACCACTAATAACAAATGAGGCAGAATTAGCCATGATAGAAGTAGAAAACACCATGTGTCAGTATGAAGATAAGGAAGACTTAACTATACTACAATCAAAACTAAACAATGAGCAAAGTAGCATTTTTCAAGAAGTAACAAAACAAATTGCACATGGTGTAAAACATGAAAATAAAGAATGTTCCTGCCATAATTATAAACATATACTACTGTACGTCAGTGGTGAAGCTGGTTCTGGCAAAACATTCCTAATCAAAATCATTAGTAAGTTCCTTCAACAATTGACAAACAACAAACTGTCAGCTGTTGTCACTGCCCCTACAGGTTTAGCTGCCTACAACATAGGTGGTGTTACATTACACCAATTACTACTATTACCAGTAGAACACCAGAACAAATTAGACTATTACAAACTTTCTGCAGAAGCTGCAATGGAATTACGCAGAGTATTGAAACAAATGAAAATGCTACTAATAGATGAAGTGAGCATGGTCTCCAACTTGATGTTAGCTTTGATTCACCTCAGATTACAAGAAGTACTCAAAACAGACTATGAAGAGCTCTTTGCAGGAAAACACATTATTGTTTTTGGAAATCTGCTTCAATTAACACCGGTAAAAGGTGAACCTATTTTTAAAACATTAGGGCACAAACTCTGCCGTAAAACAATTGGCATCATTGGAAATGTCAACCTTTGGTAACATTTCCAATACAGAGAATTAACAGAAAACATGCGCCAATCTGCAGATCTAACTTATGCCAACATTTTAAAAAGTTTGAGAGTTGGTATACTTTCTAAAGAAGCAGAAGCAACATTGAAAACCCGGCACATTGATGCACTTTATGGCGATAATGCATGTGCTACAGATGTTATGGAACAATTAGCCCACAAAAATGTCAATTGTATGTCTTTAATGCCAACTCTTGCAAGCTGTTTCAAATTCAATGAAATCATGCTAAGTAAAGAAATGCAACCAATAATGGAAATTAGCGCCACAGACAAACTAGATGTACATGGTATGACACTACCCATGTGTGACCAAGCCACAACAAGACTAAATAATTTAGAAAAATCAATCTCAAACACAGCAGGCTTAGAAAAGATGTTAAAATTATCCTTAAATTGCAGAGTAATGCTAAAACGTAACCTTGACGTGGACCAAGGACTAGTTAATGGAGCACTGGGTACAGTTGTTGGCTTTCAAACATACCCACGTGACAACAAAATTCAGTTTGTCAATATACTCTTTGACAAACTTTCAGAAGTAAAACGGATAGGACGCTCAACAGCTAGATTCCTTCTCTTCAAAGATATGTATGTACGCAGAGAACAATTTTCTCTAACTCTTGCATACGCAGTCACAATTCATAAATCACAAGGTCTTACCCTAGACAAAGCAATGATAGATATTGGTAACACAGTCTTTAAAGAAGGCATGAGCTATGTAGCACTATCGCGCTTACATACACTTGACGGTCTATTTCTAATCAACTTTGATGCAAGTAAAGTAAACGCTGATATTCCTTGCATTTTAGAATATAATAGACTTCGTTCACTATACACTCCCCATCTAAACACATATTCTGTTCCACAAAAACTAAAACGTTGTAAAAGAAAACTAAATCAAACTGAAATGCAACAGGACGTCACTGGAAATCCTCCCAAGAGAGTAAAAGAAACTAATACTTCATCAAGTACCACAAACAAAAAAGAATCAATTAGAGAAAGTAAACCAGGTACTTCTTTAAAGAAGGAAGACAAACGCCAAAAAAGCAGTTAGATACAGAACTACCTGGACCATTTAAATTCTCAAATATAGTTGGTGTAAGTTGCTATGCAAATGTAGCAATGAATATTCTATTTCAATTACCACCAATTGTTGACAACATTTACTCACACAGTACAAACCCATTGTGTTTGCAAATGTTTGTACTTCACAGAAATGCAGCAAACAATCCTGACAACACATATAGTGTTTTTGGAATAAGACGACAATTGGACTACTGTGCTGGAATGGTGAAATTCACTATAAACTCACAGGAAGATCCACAAGAATTTCTAATGTACTTACTACAAGTACTGGAAAACAAAAACATACCTATAAATGAAATCTTTCAGATTTCATACATGTGGAAACATACATGCACTCTCTGCAACAATGTGACACAAGAAGAAATCCCCAATGAACGCTTCATATATATATCAATACCAAATTGTGAATCCATTCCATTTCAGCAACTTGTACAAAATGCAAACCACGGTAGAGTATGCTCTACCTGCAATTCAGATAATTGCTCCACGTTAGTAATACAAACACATAGTAAATACGTAATACTAATGCTTCTACGTTACAATGCAGATGGTACCAAAAACAACTGCAAGCTGACTGGATTCACACATAGTCAAATATCACTTGGTAAGAAAACCTTCACAACAATAGGTATGATCTACCACGCAGGAGCCACAACCAATTCAGGGCACTACACTGCATACATAAAAAAGAAATGTGGATGGTTTGAATGTAATGATAGTACCATTACTCTAAAGCAGAGATTACCAGCAATCTTACAAACGCTTATTTGATGTTCTTAAAATTTGATAAATAAACTGTATTTAAACCTTTAAGTAAATTTGTGTTACAAAAATATAAACTGTTAGAATACTCCAAAAGCTATCTAACTGCTCAAAGATTCTACAACAACTAATCAGATAAATGAATACCACTAAATTAGACCAAAAAATACACAGTTAGAATACGCCAATTGGTATCTAACTGTCCCAAAATTATAAATGTGTGTTAAAATAATATAAACTGTTAGAATACTCCAAAAGCTATCTAACAGCTCAAAGATTCTACAACAACTAATCAGATAAATGAATACCACTAAATTAGGCCAAAAAATACACAGTTAGAATACGCCAATTGGTATCTAACTGCTCCAAAATTTTATAATATCAAAACAAATGAAGAATCTGTTACTGTTCCAAAAAAAATACAACAAAGCAAAGTATAAAGCATTAGCCAGAAACAACAAGTGAACACTGAAACAAACAAACAAATAAACTGTAGCATAACAGAAAAAGGGTTTTTTTTAAATCCAACATGGATTTTTTTTCTCCCACAGACCCAATGATTTTAGCAACAAATACAGAAACTGAGCAAATTGCACAGTACTCTGATTTGTACTCTACTAAATATGAGGGTCGAAAAAAAATAAAAGTATATTGCTTATACAATGTAATAAGTCATTACAAAATACTAATACTAACATGCTATTTTCTTTTATCACAGAAATGAAGAAGAAAACCATGGACTCCCATTACTAGACCAAATAGTAAGTATACAATAATAAGGACAACCATAGCAGCACATCACATCCATACTATCTAATACCTTTGTTCCTTATACATTTGTTTTTCACCCAAAGTTATAAACAAATATCAATGTGATATGCTGCGGTGGTTGTTGCCAGGGCATAGAGTCTTGGGTGCATGGCCAAATGGCCAAATGGCCATGCACCCAAGACTCTATGCCCTGGCAACAACCACTGCAGCATATCACATCCATAGAGTCAAACATTTCAACTATGATCTATGGGAAACTTTTAATGTCCGCGAACAATGTGAGTGTTCTTAGAACACTTTGAACTTGCCAGCGAACAATACGGACACCGTTTTCAGGACACCCCCTATGAACATTTCAGAACAACGCGATAGTTCTTAGAACACTTTCAACTTAACAACGAACAATACGGACAGCGTCCTAAGGACACCCCCTACGAACATTCCAGGACACCGGGGGTGTTCTCAAAAACGTCTTCAGAACACCACCATCTTGTTTATTTGCGAACAATTCAGGACACCGCGAGTGTTCTTATGACACATTCAACTTGACAGAGAACAATACGGACAGCGTCCTCAGGACACCCCCTACAAACATTCCAGGACACCGGGAGTGTTCTCAAAAACGTCTTCAGAACACCCCCATCTTGTTTATTTGCGAACATTTCAGGACACCGCCAGTGTTCTTAGGACACATTCAACTTGGCAAACAACAATACGGACAGCGTCCTCAGGACACCCCCTACGAACACTCCCCGGACACCGCGAGTGTTCTTAGAAGCATCTTCAGAACACCCCCATTTTGTTTATTTGCGAACATTTCAGGACACCGCGAGTGTTCTTAGGACAGACTCAACTTGACAGAGAACAATACGGACAGCGTCCTCAGGACACCCCCTACGAACACTTCCCGGACACCGCAAGTGTTCTTAGAAGCATCTTCAGAACACCCCCATTTTGTTTATTTGCAAACATTTCAGGACACCGTGCGTGTTCTTAGAACACATTCAACTTGACAGAGAACAATACGGACAGCGTCCTCAGGACACCACCTACAAACACTCCCCGGACACCGCGAGTGTTCATAGAACAGTTTCACTTTGCTTGCGAACAAAACGGACACATTTTGACTCCTTAGAACACCCCCTAGTCAGTTTATTTAGAAAATTTCAGAACACCCGTGATGTCCGCAAACAAATCGAACACAAAAAGAACGTCTAACACATAAAATACACACATTTCATCCTATCTCACACACTCCCACCCTCCCCAAACACTCCTACACACCAACACACTCTACAAAATACACATTTTGAACAAAGTTTCACCGCGCTGTCCGGGGGCATCCGCGAATCCAATATGGCGGGCGCTACCGAAAAATCTGACGCGCTTCACGCTCCACGCCGTCCAATCAGCGAACACTTTGCATGTCCGCGAACATCACGCAAGACGATTGGCCAATCAGGACACTTTCCGCGGAGCGAACAGGGAAGTGTATCCGCAAACCGAACACAGATATCACTCATTTTCTTTGACCTACTTTTTGGTAATTTTTAAAAAAAACTATTGGACGAATTTTCACCAAATTTGCAAAACCACGCTTTCGCGACCAAGCCGCTGCTCCTGGTCCAAATTTGGTGGAAATCCGTCCAGCGGTTTGGGCTGTAGACGCGAACCAAATTTTTTTCCCATTCACTCTATGGAGAGTGAGTATAATGTATACAAATATGAGCATATAGAGGGAACGTAGAGTAATAAAAATAAAACTATGACAAAGTGCTGATAACCATAATGATTATCTTCATGCACAGAAAGGATTGCTCTCTTTCAAGCCTGTATCTTCCGCTATGTACATGTTTCATATATGATGTGACAGGACCCCAAGTCTACAAATATAGTACCTTTTCAATTTTTACTTCCTGACTGTTACTGTAGAAAACTATGTGGCTTCGATATGTCAGTAAAGGATAAAAAGGGAGAGCCAGCCATGTGATGTCATCAGTTATGTCATCAATGACATTTGTGATCTCATCTTTGATGTCCTGGGTGTTAGTGTTAGCAGTGCACGGTGGCGCGAGTTATGGTTGCTTATGTTACCATAACTGGCGAATTTCAAGGGTTTTTCGGTGTTACTTGGAACCATAACGTCCCTTTAACAAAGTTTTTTCACTGAATTTCATAGGTTTTTAGTAGCACAACTTAACCATAATATCCCTGACATGTAACATAGAACATACTAACCCCCTTGTAGTGATTTTCATGTCCGCGGACTACCGCCATGTCCGGGGACACATCGAAAATCTGAGCGTAGTGAATGTAAATTTAAATAGTGTGCCCCATTTCCCCTTTGAAGTTGGCTCTGAAAAGAGCCGTTTTTTTCTTTTTACAGATGCTTGACAGACACCTATTATTTTATATTTTTTCTTGTTTTTTTTTCTTACTCCTAAAATCTTCACATAACCTTCTCCAAAGCAACCCTTACATTCCAAAATAAAAAGGCATTTCCGGTAAAAGATAAACAAATGCCATCTTCTTTAAAATTAACAGCATTACTGGCATCAATATTCTCATTGTTACAGAAGAACAAACCAGCTCTAAGCATGAATGCACACATGCCTTGGTTGATGACACACCTAGCAATGTTTTGCTGAGGACAAAAAACTGAACTATTGATCCATATTCCTAGGTAGTAGTCCAGAAAAAATTACTTTCGCATTTGGAAGGATCTTCACTACGGCTTGAACCAAGCGTTCCAAATCAGCCAACAATGTAAACCATGCACAAACATATCTCAGAGCACCAACACCCTGACTTTCTCCACTTCTGCCATCTTCACCACACACAGTCTCTTTCAACACAAATCCACAACCTCGACATCTGATTGGCTGATCCGTACAGTCTTCTTTCCATGTTGGATTTCCTGGAAAAACCCGGATTTTCCACGCCCTGTCCACGAACAGCCGCGGTGTCCGCAGACGGCGTCCACTTTACTCTCTGTACCATTCCCTCATTGCATACAGCTAAGCAATCACACAATACGAAGAACGTCCTCAGAACACCCCCATTTTGTGAATTTTCGAACATTTCAACAATTATCATTTCATTATTCTACATATTAACATTACAAATATTATACTTTTATTTTGTACTCTGCACACAATGCTATCTTTCTCCATTAGCAGCTCAGTATACTACATAGAATCCCATAATACAATGCTATTTATTGATATAAATGCATCGTTCAAAGCACTAATAACGTTATGATATTTATTGCAATATCCTTGACACTTTTTTCGGAACATTATAATGAAAATCCCTAGTACACAAATTCCATGAAAAGTACATACACATGCGATGTCATCAGTGATTTCATCAATGACATTTGCGATGTCATCTTTGATGTCCTGGGTGTTAGTCTTAGCAGTGCATGATGTTGGCGCAAGTTATTTTTCATAGCTTACCATAACTTGCTATTTTCAGGGGTCTTTCGGCTGTACTTAGAACCATAATGTCCTTTAAACAAACTTTTTTTAATATCACGCAAACAATATACAAACACGGCGTGCAAAAACCAACTTCTACAGATGGCTTTACACAGAATGTTGCAAAGTAAGAAATTATGCTCGTTCACAGTGAAGGTCAGCTGCTTCCATTTTTTTCTCGGGCCCCGGAGAGGCTCACGAAGCAGACTATAAGGTTGTATTGTGTTTTGACCTTGACAGACAGAGATTGTGATGAAAGACTTCTCTTTAAGGAGTGTTGCTAAAACGTAAGAGAAGATAAAGATGAAATTTCTGAAACGAAACCACTTTTACATATTATATCACTATGCGAAAGATCGTTGGCACACGCGGAGTCGTATTTTGGGACTGCACCACTCGTAGACAATGGAAATTGCAATTGTACTGTAAGTAACCCTTTACATTACTTTATACCAAATATAATTACAATAGCGTAGCATTAAAGACCGCTGAAGTTGAACTTGTTCGTTGAAAGTGGCATAATGTTTTCTACCGCGCACTATCACCGCCGAATTGATCCCCTGTCACTTAGAGTGCTCTGAAAAAAGCAGACGACACAGAGTGGGTTAATATAAATAATTTAACCGGTCTATAGGTGGTCAATCACTGTAGCCTGTCAAGTGGCACAGCGAGTACAGCGCTCGCTTTGATATCCGTGCACAGCTTGCTAACGCAAGTTCGAATCCCAGCAAGGCCAAACTCAGCCTTTCATCCTTCCGTGGTCGATAAATGAGCACCACGCACCGTGGTTAATAATGAGCACCGCTTAGATACCTCACAGTTCTATATGAATGGGAAAATATTATTATTTTATTATTAACATACTCTGTTGCACTATCTTCGATAGCAAATAGTTTCACACCCTAATAAATAAAATGATGATTGTTAATGAAGATCGGCTGGTGAGACTAATTTATGTTTTTTAAAACAGGTACGTGGCCCCGTTTTGTCTATGTCACGATTTACAGACTCCAGCGGATGGGGTCTTCAACTGCCACGTGCAAGTCCAAATATGCAACTTCATGGCACTCACCATTTTATGGGACAATCGCCAAGGACCAATATGCCCTTACGCAGTACTAGCGGCTACAAACAACATACCAACTAATACGTTGGTCTAATAGCTCCTTGTTGGAGCAACCTTCTGATTATCAGAGAGACCATTTACTGCTTTTATCATAAACCAACAGCCTATCTACGGCAAAGGAACAATGCGTGGCTCAAAATAAACTTTTGCTGATCGACAGCAGAGACAATAGCAAATCGCTGAATATTCACTAAACATTTCATGTGAAATAAATGCACTTTACCAAATGTACAATCCTGCTGTTTACTTTTAAACCACAGTTTCATATTCCGAATTGTGGCGCACTGAGTTGTAACCTGATCTAACACTCTCTGTACCGCAAAGGAACATTGTGTGTCTCAACATGAACTTTTGCGGATCGACAACAAAGACAAATGCAAATTGCTGAATATTCTCTAAACATTTGATGTCAAATAAATGTACTTTACAACATTTACAATCTTGCTCTTTCCTTTTAAATCACTGTTTCATATTCCGAATTGTGGCGCGCTGTGTTGTGACATAATGTGTGTTGTCTTCCGGGTTCTGTGTAAAGTCGCGTAGTACTGGGGACGACTGAGCGCGTTTCATTACGCACCCTGTAACATCACTGAGAAAGGCGGGGAATATGAATGCTTTGATATTATCAGGCTTAGTGACGGGAGATATGATTTAGTGTCGCAAAAGCAAGTCAGCCAGGTCAATGGCGCCAGTCATAGGATTATCACATAATGTCGATGCACACCAGCCGGATTTATCGTTTCTTTAGTGGACAAAAAGTCGGTTGACGCCCCTGGGGAATTGTACTATTAGCGAACAAAAGGAGTGCTCTTAAAACACTTTCACCCTGACAACGAACAATACAAACAACGTTCTCAGAACACCCCCATTTTGTGTAATTGCAACCATTTCGGGACACTGCGAGTGTTCTTTGAACACATTCAACTAGACAGATTACAATACGGACAGCGTCCTGAGGACACCCCTAGTTTGTGTATTTACGAACAATTAAGTACACCGCGAGTGTTCATAGCTCATTTTTACCTTCCTTGCGAACAAAAATGACACATACTCCGTCCTCTAAACACCCCACCATTTAGTTTATTTACAAAATGTCAGAACAGCCGTGTTCTCCGCGGACAAATCGAACGCAACAAAAAGGTCTAGCACATAAAAAAAAAGCATTGAACCTATCTAATACTCCCCAACCCTCCCCAAACACTCTTACACACCAACACACGGCACTAAATACAATTTGTTATCCACGTTTCACTGCGCTGTACGCGGTCGACTGCGAATACAAGATGGCGGGCGCCACAGAAAATTTGACGCGCTCCACGCCCCTCGCCGTCCAATCAGCGAACCCGCAAGCCCATGGGCCAATCGGGGTGCTGTCCGCGGAGCAAACAGGGAAGTCCGTCCGCAAAGCGAACGCAGATATCACTAATTGTTTTGCCTTACATTTTGGTCATTTTTAAAAAAACTACTGGACAGATTTACACCAAATTTACAAAAGCACGCTTTTGGGAACAGGCCGCCGCTCCTGCCGCAAATTTGGTGTAAATCCGTCCAGCGGTTCGGGCTGTAGCCATGCGCAAAGTTTTTTCCCATTCAGTCTATGTCCAGAAAGCGTGCTTTTGCAAATTTTGTGTAAATCTGTCCAGTAGTTTTTTTAAAAAATGACCAAAATGTAAGGCAAATAAATTAGTGATATCTGTGTTCGCTTCGCGGACAGACTTCCCTGTTCGCTCCGCGGACAGCACCCCGATTGGCCCAGCGGCTTGCGTCATGTCCGCGGACATGCAACGTGTTCGCTGATTGGGCGGCGTGGTGCGTGATGCACGTCAGATTTTCTGTCGCACCCGCCATCTTGCATTTACGGAAGTCCGCGGACAGCGCGATGAAAGTTTGTTCAAAATGTGTATTTAGTAGAGTGTGTTGGTGTGTAGAAGTCTTTGGGGAGGATGGGGGAGTATGAGATAGGTTCAAAGTTGTATTTTATTTATGTGCTAGACGCTTTAACAAACCAAGTGGGTGGGACAACACAGCTGTTCTGGAATGTTCGTAAATAAACAGAATGGATTTGGTGTCAACTTGAAAGTGTTCTAAGAACACTTGTGGGGTCTTGGAATGTTTGCAGGGGGTGTCCTGGAGACGTTGTCTGTATTGTTCGTTGGCAAGGTGAAAATGTTTTAAGAACAATCGCGGTGTCTAGAAATGTTCGTACATAAAGAAAATGGGGGTGTCCTGAGGACGCTGTTTGTATTGTATTCTGGCAAGTTGAATGTGTCCTAGGACCTTCCTCCTGTCCGCGGACATAAAAATGGTTGCAATGTTTGCATCTATGGGTGTGATATTCTGCGGTGGTTGTGGCCAGGTTATAGAATGTTGGGTGCATGGCCATTTGGCCATGCACCCAAGAGTGTATGCCCTGGCCACAACCACCGCAGCATATCACACCCATAGTGGCATTTAACTTTGGGTCAAAAACTAATTTATAAGGAACAATGTTATAAGCTTGTATGGGTGTGATATGTTGCGATGGTTGAGTTTATCTTGTTATACGTACTATTTGGTTTAGTAACGGGAGTCCATGTTTTTCTTGTTCATTTCTGTAATAAAAGAAAATAGCATGTTAATATTAGTATTTTATAATGACTTATTACATTGTATAATCAACATTTTCTTCTTTTTGTTGACCCTCATATTTAGTAGATTACAAACCAGAGTACTGTGCAATGTGCAAAGTTTCTGTGTTTGTTGCTAAAATCATTGGGTCTGTGGGAGAAAAACAATCCATGTTGGATTAAAAAAAAAACCTTTTTCTGTTATGCTACAGTTTATTTATTTGTTTGGTTTCCGTATTTACTTGTTCTTTCTGCCTAATGCTTTATGCATTGGATTGTTCCAGTGTTTGTAGGCATTAAGATATTAGGTATTTGCTTGGATATTGTAAAATTTTGGCCCAGTTAGATACCAGTAGGCGTATTCTAACTGTTTATGTTTTGATATAATTTCGTGGTATTGATTTATGTTTGCATATTTGTAATTTTTGGGACAGTTAGATAGCAATTGGCGTATTCTAACTGTCTATTTTTTGCTCTATTAGAGTGGTATTAATTTTTCTGATTAGTTGTTGTAGAATCTTTGGGCAGTTAGATAGGTTTTGAAATATTGTGACAGTTTATATTTTTTTACTACAAGTGTACTTAAGGTTTAAGTACAGTTCAGTTATCAAATTTTGGTTTTAAGAACATTAAATACGCATTTGTAAGATTAGCTGGTAATCTCTGCTTTAGAGTAACGGTACTATCATTACATTCAAACCATCCACATTTTTTTTTTATATATGCAGTGTAGTGCCCTGAGTTGGTTGTGGCTCCGGCGTGGTAGATTATAACTATTGTTGTGAAGGTTTTCCTACCAAGTGATATTTGACCATGTGTGAATCCAGTCAGCTTGCAGTTGTTTTTCGTACCATCTGCATTGTAACGTAGAAGCATTATTATTACGGATTTACTATGTGTTTGTATTAGTAACGTGGAGCGATTATCCGAATTGCAGGTAGAACATAATCTACCGTGGTTTGCATTTTGTACAAGTTGCTGAAATGGAACGGATTCACAATTAGGTATTGATATATAGACAAAGCGCTCATTGGGGATTTGTTCTTGTGTCACATTGTTGCAGAGAGTGCATGTATGTTTCCACATGTATGAAATCTGGAAGATTTCATTTATAGGTATGTTTTTGTTTTCCAGTACTAATAGTAAGTACATTAGAAATTCTTGTGTATCTTCCTGTGAGTTTATAGTGAATTTGACCATTCCAGCACAGTAGTCCAATTGTCGTCTTATTCCAAAAAACACTATACGTGTTGTCAGGATTGTTTGCTGCATTTCTGTGAAGTACTAACATTTGCAAACACAATGGGTCTGTACTGTGTAAGTAAATGTTGTCAACAATTGGTGGTAATTGAAATAGAATATTCATTGCTACATTTGCGTAGCAACTTACACCAACTATATTTGAGAATTTAAATGGTCTAGGTAGTTCTGTATCTAACTGCTTTTTTTGGAGTTTGTCTCCCTTCTTTAAAGAAGTACCTGGTTTACTTTCCCTAATTGATTATTTTTTGCTTGTGGTACTTGATGAAGTGTTAGTTTCTTTTAGTCTCTTTGGAGGATTTGCAGTGACATCCTGTTGCATTTCTGTTTGATTTAGTTTTCTTTTAGGACATTTTCCTTTTTGTGGAACAGGATATGTTTGTGGATGGGGGGTGTATAGTGAACAAAGTCTATTGTATTCTAAAATGCAAGGAATATCAGTGTTTACTTTACTTGCATCAAAGTTTATTAGAAATAGACCGTCAATTGTACGTAGGCGTGGCAGTGCTACGTAGCTCATGCCTTCTTTAAAGACTGCGTTACCAATGTCTATCATTGCTTTGTCTAGAGTAAGACCTTGTGATTTATGAATGGTGACTGCGTATGCAAGAGTTAGAGAAAATTGGTCTCTGCGTACATACATGTCTTTGAAGAGAAGGAATCGAGCTGTTGAGCGCCCTATTCTTTTTACTTCTGAAAGTTTGTCAAAGAGAATATTGAAAACTGAATTTTGTTGTCACATGGGTATGTTTGAAAGCCAACAACTGTACCCAGTGCTCCATTAATTAGTCCTTGGTCCACGTCAAGGTTACGTTTATGTAACGCTCACCTGATTCCCACGGAGGCGCAGGTCTGGCTTCGAGTGCTGATGCTTCTTCAATGGTGAAGCGCAGGACTCTGAAGATGGACAGGAAGGGCCCTCTACTCTAGCTTCTCTGGCTTGCAGGAATATTCCCCTGTGCGTGAAAAGGGAGTATTACCTACTGACTGAGTTATGCTCAAGCCTCCCACTCTCTTCCAAACCTCCACGATACCCTTCCACGATTCCCTGTGAAGTCTCACCTTAGGGTCAGGAAGTATGAGCTCTCCATCCTGCTTTTGATGCAGGGGCGCGTTGAAACCCAGTTTCTTCACTGGATTGAGGATTGATGGGAGGTCAGGTAAGCTTGACTATTCAGGTAAGGCTCTGTAAAAGTTCAGTTGCAAGTTCAAAAGTCCAAGCTTAATAATAATGTTCATTGTCTTTTTGCAGCAAGCGCTAATACTTATGTCTTTTTTCCCCTTAGGGGCCGGGGTTCGGAATGCCGGAGATATGGCGCCGACCCGAAGTGAAACGTGCAGTTCCAGTTCCAGTAAATGGCAGGTTAGTTCTGGATGAGCGCTCGGGAACTGTCTTTGCATATGCTCATTCAATGTCTTTGTCTTTTTTCCCCATAGGGGCCGGGGTCCGGAAAATGCCTGGAAGCGGCAAGACCCGAAATGAAATGAGGTAAGTCTTATTCCCTTCCTTCTCTCACCTCTTATTCTTGTCTTTTTCTCTAGGCTCTGGGAAGTGGCTGGGTATCCGGATGATCGCTGCTGAAGATGGAGGAACCCAGGAAAGGTGAGTGAAATGCAGCGCTGCAGCGATCGTAACGAAATGCTTTTAAAAATAATTTCTTCCCTTTCAGGATCATCGGTGATGTCTCCGTGGTGCCGATTTAGCTGGTAAGGTCTCTTGTCTCCCTTTGCAGGTGACCCAGGATGCTGGCTGGCGTGGCTGAAGTCCAGATGCAGGAGCTGACACGGTGAGCGTCCAGCTGCGAGGAGCAGAACAACGCGAAGCGTGAGTTGCTGATCGGGTGTGGTTTAAATAGCTTTGGAAGAAGTTCCAAAAGTGTATCCTTCCTCCGATTAGGTATGTATCCTTCCCCGACCACACCCGGGTGGAAAGTAATCCCACAGGTAAAGTAGTTCCATTCAGGCCTCAAGAGGGCCTGGATGTGGCAGCATGGTCTGCATCAGGTAAGTGCACATTAAAACACTTGAACACATGTCTAGCTTTATGAGCCTGGCACCTAAGGCGCCAGGACAGGGGTCCAACATGAGCCTGGCACCTAGGGCGCCAGGACTGCGTCCAAAGGGCCCCAGTTTGGGCCCGCTGGCACTCCCCTGGGGGAAATGATGCCTGCCTCTGGGGTTGCTGGGTCGGACATGGCTCCTTGGAGGTAGGCATCATGACAGTACCTCCCCCTCAAGGCCCCTCCCAAGGTTCTTCCCTCCGGGGGTTTTGGCTTGTTCGGAAATCTCCGGTGAAACCTTTGTACTAATCGAGGTGCGTGGACATGGTTACTAGGCTCCCACGATCTCTCCTGAGGTCTATATCCCTTCCATTCAACAAGATAGAAGAGTTTCGACTTTACTACCTTGGAGTCTAAAATGCCTTTAACTTCGAATTCTAATTCCCCTTCAATTTGAACTGGATCTGGAGGCTTGGACAATCGGGTTCCTGGTTGTACAGGCTTCAAAAGTGATGCATGAAAAACTGTATGTATACGCATGTTGGACGGTAGATCCATTTTAAAGGTCACTGGGTTGATTATAGCCTTGATGGGATAAGGTCCTATGAATCTGGGATTGAAGGTTCGCGGGCCCTTGAGGGATAAGTGTTTAGTTGCTAGCCATACCTGGTCTCCTACTTGGTAAGGCAGAGTTTTACTCCAGTGCAAATCTGCGTTTTCTTTATACTTTTTCTTGGCTTGCTGTAAATGAGTTGCAGCTTCTTTGAAGGCTCGGGTTATTGTGGAATGCAGATGATTTACTGCAGGCATTTCCAGGGTCAGAGGTGGATCTAGGTCAGAGGTCCGAGGATGGTGACCATACAAAGTATAAAAGGGGGTTTGTCCGGTTCCAGAATGCACTGAATTGTTGTATGCAAAGGATGTCTTTCCAATTTAACTCGGATTGGTGTAATATGCACCGAAGATATTGCTCGAGAGTCTGATTGGTTCTCTCGGTTTGTCCGTCGGTCTGGGGGTGGTGGCTAGTAGATAACCGCACATCTATTTGTGCTAGTTGGCAACACTTCTTCCAAAAATGGGAGATAAATTGACTTCCACGATCCGAGACTAATATGGAAGGGAAACCATGTATGCGAACTACATTCTCCAGGAATTCCTTGGCCAAGGTGGAAGCAGAAGGCAAACCCTTTAAAGGGATAAAGTGGGCCATTTTGGTGAATAGGTCCACAATTACAAGGATTGTGTTGTAACCAGCACAAGGAGGCAGGTCGGTTATAAAGTCCATTGACAGGGTGTGCCATGACGCCGGTGGAATATCCAAGGGTTGAAGTAGGCCGGCTGGACTTTTCTTTTGAGCCTTGTTTTGGGCGCAAATTCCGCAAGACAGAACAAAAGACTTTATGTCTTTTCTCCAAGAAGGCCACCAGAAGTGACGTTTAATTTTTTCCTCCGTTTTAGCGATACCAGGATGTCCTTCCATTAAAGATTCATGATGATGGGCAATAACAAGTTCTTGCAATTCTTTACTTGGCAGAAACAACCGCTCCGGGAAGTAGGGTAAGTCATCCTTAACGGTGTAATGAGGACACTTCTGACTCCATTCCAGTAAGGTTGAAGAGTCTAGAAGTTGTTTTACTTGTGTTTGGATGTCCTCAATAGTGTGCAATGAGGTTAAGCCTAAGATTCTTTGCTCAGGTATGATGGGCACAGGTTCTAAGCTCGAATTAGGTTCTTCCATGCCAATCCGGGATAAGGCGTCTGCTTTTCCATTCTTGCAGCCAGGGCGATAGGTAATTACAAAATCAAATTCCGCAAAGAATAGAGCCCAGCGGAGTTGTCGTGAAGATTGAGCTTTGGCCGTTTTTAAATACTGTAAGTTTCTGTGGTCCGTAATTACGGTGATGGTGTGTCTTGCCCCGAGAAGGTAGTGACGCCAAGCCTTGAAAGCAGATTTGATGGCCAGTAACTCTTTATCGGTAATTGCGTAGTTGATTTCAGGAGGAGAACATTTTCTGGACCAAAAGACCACTGGGTGTAGTTGGTTAGTTTTTGGGTCTCTTTGCGACAGGACAGCTCCCATGGCCGAACTGGATGCATCGGTTTCCACTATGTACGGGAGATCTGGGTCCGGGTGCTTCAATACAGGTGCATAGGTGAATTTGGTTTTCAGGTCCTGGAAGGCTTGTTCGGCCTCAAGAGTCCATTCGAAGCGTTTGTTTTTCTTTAGGAGAGCGGTGATGGGTTGGACTGTTCGGGAAAATTCCGGGATGAATCTTCGATAGAAATTGGCAAAGCCGAGCATGCTCTGAACTCCCTTCACCGAGCTTGGAGAAGGCCATTTGAGGATGGCGTCCACCTTTCGCGAGTCCATTCGGACTCCTTGAGGTGTCAGGATGAATCCGAGAAACTCAACTTCTGTGGTATGAAAAACGCATTTTTCGAGTTTTGCAAATAGTCTGTGCTGGCACAGTTTCTCAAGAACTGCCCTAACATGTTTTCTGTGATCAGATTCTGAAGAAGAGTACACCAGGATGTCGTCAATGTAAACAATGACACAGACATGGGTAAGTTCCCGAAGAACATCATTCATAAAGTACTGAAAGGCGGCAGGTGCATTGCACAAACCGAAGGGCATCACCTGATATTCGAAGAGCCCAAACTTGGTGCGGAATGCAGTCTTCCATTCGTCGCCTTCTTTTATGCGCACCAGGTGATAAGCTCCTCGGAGATCTAACTTGGTGTACACACAAGAATCTTTCACCTGGTTGATAAGCTCAGGGATCAAGGGCAGAGGATAACGATTCTTAATTGTTATTTGATTTAGGGCGCGATAGTCTATACACGTTCTAAGGTCGCCTTCTTTTTTCGGCACGAAGAACAGAGCTGAAGAGACAGGAGACTTGGACGGGCGAATAAAACCATTGGCTAGGTACTGATCTAAATACTGACGCAAATACAGGTTCTCAGGTTCCGTAAGAGCATAAATCCTACTACAAGGTAGTTGAGCATTGGGTACCAGATCGATTTGGCAATCATAAGACCGATGGGGAGGTAACGCGTTAGCCTGTTCTTTCTGAAAAACGTCTTGGAATTCTTGGTATTCTGACGGTAGCTGTACAGGGGTGGAAGTTGCTGAGGCTAGACCCATAGCTGGATTTCTTGGATAACAAGTTGGTTCACAATCAGGAAAACTGATCTTCTTTGCTCGCCAGTCAATTCTGGGATTATGTGTTTCTAACCAAGGAATTCCAAGAATTACTTGAAATTGTGGGGCCTTGATCACATCAAACACGATTGCTTCCCGATGTCCATCCTGACCCACCAGTGTCACTTCAACAGTGGAATGCGTTACAGGCCCTGAGGCTATTTCGGTTCCATCTACTGTAGTAATGACAACTTGGGTTACTTTCGGGCGGAGAGGAAGCTTAATCCTGGAAGCCAATTCACGGTCTATGTAATTTCCAATAGCTCCACTGTCGATGTATGCTTTTATAGCATGCAACTGCTGAGGCTGTTTTGGGTCCACGAGCACCATTGGCATGACAAAATGCGAGGTCAAAGAGTTAGTTTTCAAGCTCGGCAAGCGGACCCCTACGCTTGCCGGGCTAGGTCGTTTCCCGAATCAGGTGTCACTAATTCGTTATCAGTAGCTCCAACCACCTTCTTAAGTGGTTTAACTGGACAATTTCGAAGAAAGTGACCGGAAGTCCCGCAATACAGACAGAGTTGCATTTTCCGCCTTCTCTCTCGTTCTTTCTGCGTTAATGGTCCTTTAACACCATCGATTTGCATAGGTTCAGATACGTCGGTACTCTTGGAGTTAGCGTGGGTTTTGATCGGTGCTCGGTTTTCATACTTGAACCAATCTGCTTTTCTATTTTGAAGTCTGTGATCAAGTTGAACCACCAAGTCAATGTAGTCTACGCAGACCTGGGGTGGGTTTACTATCTGAGCTAGAACATCCTTAAGCTCGCCGCGCAGGCCTCGATGAAACAATGTGATCCTTTTGCTTTCTGGACATCCAGTTTCCACAACCAGTCTGTTAAAGGTGGCTATGTAGTACAGAAGATCCTGATTACCTTGTCGTAAGGATAGCAGTTCGTTATCAAGGGCCTGTCCTTGAGAGTGTCGAGCGAACAATCTTTCCATGCTGGCCTGGAAGCCCTGAAAATTCTGGCGAATGGGATCATCCTGATTTACCAATGGAATAGACCAATTGGCAGCACTGCCACTGAGGTAAGATAGTATAAAGGCTACCTTGGTCTGGTCGTTAGGGAAGGCTCCGGGTCTGCATAGAAAGTGTAAACGACATTGGTTCATAAAGACGGCATATTTCTTGGGATCCCCTGCAAAACGTTCAGGCGGGGCCAAAGGCATGTGTCCAGGTAGATTAATTTGTACCGGGTTACTCAAACCCATTGATGTGGAAATGTCCCCGGAATTAGGTAAAGGAGTGTGCCCTGCCTGGGCCTGTAATAACCTTTTGGCTAGGTCACCTGTTCTTTCCTTGGATAAGATCAGTTCTCTTTTGAGAGCGTTAGTCTCCTGGCAGGCTGAGTGCACCTCTGCCCGTAATTCAGTCTGGTCAGTCTCGGAAGTCTCCATAGCGCCCGGGTGGGAAATTGTGGGTAGGATTCGCGTTCTGTAACGCTTACCTGATTCCCACGGAGGCGCAGGTCTGGCTTCGAGTGCTGATGCTTCTTCAATGGTGAAGCGCAGGACTCTGAAGATGGACAGGAAGGGCCCTCTACTCTAGCTTCTCCGGCAGTTATGCTCAAGCCTCCCACTCTCTTCCAACCCTCCACGATACCCTTCCACGATTCCCCGTGAAGTCTCACCTTAGGGTCAGGAAGGATGAGCTCTCCATCCTGCTTCTGATGCAGGGGCGCGTTGAAACCCAGTTTCTTCACTGGATTGAGGATTGATGGGAGTTCAGGTAAGCTTGACTATTCAGGTAAGGCTCTGTAAAAGTTCAGTTGCAAGTTCAAAAGTCCAAGCTTAATAATAATGTTCATTGTCTTTTTGCAGCAAGCGCTAATGCTTATGCCTTTTTTCCCCTTAGGGGCCGGGGTTCGGAATGCCGGAGATATGGCGCCGACCCGAAGTGAAACGTGCAGTTCCAGTTCCAGTAAATGGCAGGTTAGTTCTGGATGAGCGTTCGGGAACTGTCTTTGCATATGCTCATTCAATGTCTTTGTCTTTTTTCCCCATAGGGGCCGGGGTCCGGAAAATGCCTGGAAGCGGCAAGACCCGAAATGAAATGAGGTAAGTCTTATTCCCTTCCTTCTCTCACCTCTTATTCTTGTCTTTTTCTCTAGGCTCTGGGAAGTGGCTGGGTATCCGGATGATCGCTGCTGAAGATGGAGGAACCCAGGAAAGGTGAGTGAAATGCAGCGCTGCAGCGATCGTAACGAAATGCTTTTAAAAATAATGTCTTCCCTTTCAGGATCGTCGGTGATGTCTCCGTGGTGCCGATTTAACTGGTAAGGTCTCTTGTCTCCCTTTGCAGGTGACCCAGGATGCTGGCTGGCGTGGCTGAAATCCAGATGCAGGAGCTGACATGGTGAGCGTCCAGCTGCAAGGAGCAGAACAATGCGAAGCGTGAGTTGCTGATCGGGTGTGGTTTAAATAGCTTTGGAAGAAGTTCCAAAAGTGTATCCTTCCTCCGATCAGGTATGTATCCTTCCCCGACCACACCCGGGTGGAAAGTAATCCCACAGGTAAAGTAGTTCCATTCAGGCCTCTAGAGGGCCTGGATGTGGCAGCATGGTCTGCATCAGGTAAGTGCACATTAAAACACTTGAACACATGTCTAGCTTTATGAGCCTGGCGCCTATGGTGCCAGGACAGGGGTCCAACATGAGCCTGGTGCCTACGTGTATTACAGGGGTGCGCGAGAAAATCTACACGCGATTGGCCTGGCTACGTGGATTCCAGGGGTGCGCGTGAAATTCTACACGTGATTGGCCTGGGTACGTGTATTACAAGGGTGCGCGAGAAAATCTACACACGATTGGCCTGGGTACGTGGATTTCAGGGGTGCGCGAGAAATGCTACACGCGATTGGCCTGGGTACATGTATTACAGGGGTGCGCGAGAAAATCTACACGCGATTGGCCTGGGTACGTGGATTTCAGGGGTGCGCGAGAAAATCTACACGCGATTGGCCTGGGTACGTGGATTTCAGGGGTGCGCGAGAAATGCTACACGCGATTGGCCTGGGTACATGTATTACAGGGGTTCGCGAGAAGATCTACACGCGATTGGCCTGGGTACGTGGATTTCAGGGGTGCGCGAGAAAATCTACACGCGATTGGCCTGGGTATGTGTATTACAGGGGTGCGCGAGAAATCCTACACGCGATTGGGCCTGTGCGAGTGGGGCAGTGTATTACGTGGGTGTGCGGGAAGTTGAAGAGGTGAATTGCCAGTGTGGGTCCTCCCAGGTCTCCCCTCTACCCCCTCCACGACCTCTGCAGGCAGCCCACACCACAGGGGACTACCCTGCACCCCTGTCATGTCCCGCAGGCAGCCCATCCACCATGGGCATGCCCCCCAGCCAAGCCACATGTCCCCTTGCACCCCCACCCCCTAGCACTGTGGGGCACCTGCCAGCAGGCCCCCAACCATGTCCCACTCATGTCCCCTTGCACCCCCACCCCCCAGCAGGCCCCCACTCATGTCCCCCTGCACCCCCACCCCCCAGCACTGTGGGGCACCTGCCAGCAGGCCCCCAACCATGTCCCACTCATGTCCCCTTGCACCCCCACCCCCCAGCAGGCCCCCACTCATGTCCCCCTGCACCCCCACCCCCCAGCACTGTGGGGCACCTGCCAGCAGGCCCCCAACCATGTCCCACTCATGTCCACTTGCACCCCCACCCCCCTGCAGGCCCCCACTCATGTCCCCCTGCACCCCCACCCCCCTGCAGGCCCCCACTCATGTCCCCCTGCACCCCCACCCCCCAGCACTGTGGGGCACCTGCCAGCAGGCCCCCAACCATGTCCCACTCATGTCCCCTTGTACCCCCACCCCCCTGCAGGCCCCCACTCATGTCCCCCTGCACCCCCACCCCCCAGCACTGTGGGGCACCTGCCAGCAGGCCCCCAACCATGTCCCCTTGCACCCCCACCCCCAGCAGGCCCCCACTCATGTCCCCCTGCACCCCCACCCCCCAGCACTGTGGGGCACCTGCCAGCAGGCCCCCAACCATGTCCCACTCATGTCCCCTTGCACCCCCACCCCCCTGCAGGCCCCCACTCATGTCCCCTTGCACCCCCATCCCCCAGCACTGTGGGGCACCTGCCAGCAGGCCCCCAACCATGTCCCACTCATGTCCCCTTGCACCCCCACCCCCCAGCAGGCCCCCACTCATGTCCCCTTGCACCCCCACCCCCCAGCACTGTGGGGCACCTGCCAGCAGGCCCCCAACCATGTCCCACTCATGTCCCCTTGCACCCCCACCCCCCAGCAGGCCCCCACTCATGTCCCCTTGCACCCCCACCCCCCAGCACTGTGGGGCACCTACCAGCAGGCCCCCAACCATGTCCCCTTGCACCCCCACCCCCCAGCAGGCCCCCACTCATGTCCCCCTGCCCCCAGGTCCTGACGAAACGCAATCATGGCAGTAATGGGCAGCATACCCAGCACAAACACCCAGCCAAGGATTGCATCCACCCACATAGTAGATGCAATTACATGATACAACCCCAATGGCAAGTATGTAAATGAACACATGTCCCTCACACACACATACACAATGGGTGCAAGTGAATGTCAAAACCCATATCATGACATGCATGAAACCAATGAGAAAATACCACAAATGTAAGTAATAAATATATGTATTAAAGATGAAAATGAAGTAAAGAAATAAAACACACAACAATGGGGATGACAAAACAAATGGTCCATGTCCGAGAACTAATAGAAAAAATCAAAAAACAAAGGAATCCAAAAACTAATGTAGTCCAAAGCAAAATAATGGGGGGAAAAATAAGGAAAAACCATTGCCTCATGGTGAACACAAATATAAATCCAACAAATTTCTTCCAAACATCAAACTATGTACAAGAATATCCCAGGGTCCATGAGCCCAACACCATAAATTAAACCTACTACTACTAACTAATAATAAAAATATAAACATAAAAGTGGCCATTGTCCGAGCGGTCCAAAAAAAACGTAAAAAATAAAGGAAACCTAACACTAACTAACTAAAGAACTATATACAATGGCAGCGGGCAAGTCCTGCGGCTCACTCTGTGATGTTGCCGGCCAGGGCATCCTCGAACTCCATGTCGATGTCCCGGAGGCGGGACTCTGTCCTGGCCCCGAGGTCTCGCAGGGACAACCCCGTGTCCACCTCAAACTCCCTGCGAGCTTCCTCGAGGCACTCAGCCTGCCTCAACGCCCGACGCATGGAGAACTCCGCCCTGACCATGGTGAGCCGCTCCTCTTCCGCCCGCTGCCGCTCCGCACCTATCCGCTGGACCAACTGTTCCCACACGGAAGACACTGCCATCCCAGGGTTCTCCTGCCCTCCGGCCGATGCCTGCCCCTCTGATCTTGATGGCCCCGAGCCATGATGCCTCCCACGTCGAGCCTGCTGCTGCCTCCGACGCCACTGCCTCTGCCAGCACGACGGCATCCAGGCTGATGGAATCCACCGATGCCGTCGTGCACGTGCCCTGCCAGATGATGCCGGCACATCCTCCATCTGCAGGGGGACAGTTGCTGGTGTGTCCACCCCTGCTGGACCTTCAACTCCCGACTGTGGCAGGGATGGGGTCCCCACCGAGCTGGCTGCGTTGGTCGGGGCAGGTCCACAGGGGGCCCTGGTGGCATCTGGGCCGGAAGACGGCATGGAGCATGACTGGCGCATAGCCTCCACAGAGGAGGAGAGGGTCGCCGGAAGGCCACACACATGTAGGAAACCCCCGACCATGGCGGCTCCCAAATGGTTCACGTACGCACGGTGCTCTTCGTGATGATGTGCATGCTCCTCCCGGGAAGCATGCACCTCATCACGAATGCCAGCCGTGCGCAACGCGACACCAATCAGGACCCTCTCCACACGGCCAGGGGTCCCCTCGTCCGCAGGTAGAGGAGTGTCAGATGACATGGACATCTCCCCTACCTGCGGACGGGCCTGGGATGGGGCATCCCTGCTGGTGCATGGTGGTGCAGTCACAGTGTCAGGGACAGTGACATGCACAGGCACCTCCACGGCGACCTGTGCTGCCTCCTGCCCCTGGCCCTGGACTGCACCACTTGCACCAGCGGGGATGCCCCCACCAGGCCCCATGTGTGGCTCAATAGCGGCCTCCTCCCCCTCTGTGGAAACCACCAACCTGGATGTCTCCACGCGTCTTCCGCCGGTGAAAGCCCCTGTGGGGGCTCACCCACCCCTTCCGCTGCAGCCGTGGTGGCATCCCCGCCGCTCTGCACCACAGCGCCTTCTCCGCCCTCTTCTTCACTTGCCACTGTGTAGAGGGAGACATAGAACACAAGCATCAGGGTACTGTACAATGGTCCCCTAGACAGGAAGCAACAGCAGATGAGTGGCACTGTCATACATCACTTCCATCATGTCCCTCCACAACACATGGGTCAGTGCAGGCAAAACACATACAGTAACGGGCATGGCGCATGCCATGGACATTGGCATACATGACCAAGGGACTCATGATTCATACAATGTTGGTTTTAAACTCACATGCATCATGGGTCTTGCCATCACATGCACACACCTCACCGTAGTTCCATCCATCTGGCCTCGTACACCACAGACGCAGTGGATACAAGGATGACTAGGCTGCATCAGTGAATCTGAACATTGTCACAGACATGTGTCATGCATCCATGGCAGTTACAAGTCACAGACACGCAGTTCAGACACACACACATGGGCACCATACGTGTACATGGGACCAGCACCCATCCCTCACCCCCACCCATGTCCAGGAATAGAGACTGCCATGCTTCCATGTGTCCATTCCGCACAGAGCCCCCCATGCTGCAATAGAACACATGCACCAACCATGTGGTTCACACATCACTGTACTCACATGCCTGACCATGATGTCCCTGCACACACACATACGTACATGGCCTATGTCACACATACAGGCAGGTATCAGACAACCAGCACACTGCAACATGCCCTGTCTCACACAGTAATGCTTGGCCACTTACCGGCCAACTCCAGATGGGTCTGCCTCCGAAGGATCTGGGCGTGGAGCGCTGGGTCTACGCGTTCCAGGACCCTCATCTGGATGTCACTCAGGCGTGCCCGGCCCCCTCCGCGAGGCGCCGGGCCTTATTGAGGGTCCTGGACCTCAAGTCCTCCCAGCACTTCTTGATGTGCTTGATGTCGCGGGTTGCCACCCCCTCCGCGTTGATGGCAACCACTACATCGTCCCAGATCCTCTCCCGTCCTTCCTTGTTGGCGCGTGGTCTTCCGAAGAGGGCATCATAATGCCCCAGGACATGCTCCACCAGGACACCAACCTCCTTCTCACTGAAGCTGGTGGCCCTCTGCCTCTCTGGCTGGGGGTCGCCACTGGTCTCAGATGGTGCTTGCCCCGACATGGCGACCCCCGAGGCAGGCGTGGGTGGGCAACTGGGTCCTGGGGCTGGGCTGTGGAGCGATGGTATCCCAGTCGGGAGTCTACTGTTCCAGCAGGGGTCGACACAGCAACTGGACCCCTGCAGATGGCTGATGTGCAGGCACCAAATGGCAGGGCACGGTGGCAGCAGGCAGGCAGGCAGGCAGGCAGGCAGCAGCAGATGGCACGTGGGAGGCTGCTCGGGGCACTGGGGGGCAGTGATTCGGCCTTCTGGGCAGGAGCGTGGTCTTCCGTGTGTATTCGCATGGCCAGCTTGATACGGAGTGATTTGGCACGTGAAAAATCTGCACGTCAGCGTGTAATTCGAGGAAAGGCCCGTAGCGCGTAAGCGCGTCTGCACGCATACGCATTTTCATTGGACCAAAGGCTCTCAGCGCGTGAGCGCGTCTGTGACGTGTCGTGCGAGGGTGTATCCCTCATTGCACGTGATGACAGAACACACGTGGATTTCAACCAATCGCGTGTGAAAGTTCACGCCACCCCGGAACACACGTACCCAGGCTAATCGCGTGTGGAACTACCCGCACACCCAGAAAAACACGTACCCAGGCTAATCGCGTGTGGAAAACTGCACGTCCGCGTGTAATGCGCGTAATCGCGCGTGAAAAACTGCACATCCGCGCGTAATCGCGCATGAAAAACTGCACGTCCGCATGTGACGTGACGCGCGCGTGCGTTTCCCTCAGCACGGGTTAAAGGTGAGCGGGCCCAGCAGTTCGCTGTACGTGCCTTCCGTGGAGACCGACGTGTGTTGCTGCTTCCAGTTGTTTCGCGCGCCATCTACTTCACAGCTCAAGGACGTATCTCTTCTTTTGGCGGGGGTATTGGCTATGCGTGTTTTTCTGCATCGCGCTAGTCAGACGGTGAGTCGCAAACGCTCCTTTTCCCACTGCGGGTGCCCCTGTGTATTGCACCCATTTTCGATGTCATCGTAGCCTGCGTGTCCCACGCGTACGCGTTATTCGTGTTACTGGGTGCCACCGCGTACTGCGGGAGGTCAAATCCACGCACGTAGGCTGCAGGGTTGCGTGCACGGTTTTACTGCAGTTTTGGGGTGCCTGAGCGTTGCGTGACCCGTCACCACATCACCGGGGTCACATACAGCCTTGCAGGTGCAGGGGGGCTGTTAACATCTTGCTTCCCACCCCCTTCACCCCAATTGCCCAGGACAATTGTGGTGTACACCTCCCATTGGCACCACTCCATCTGTGCCAGCACTATTACATCTGTGCCATGGTTGGGAGGCCACCAAAGGTGAGGGGCGCCTCAGCTGGGCGTACACCTCGTGGCGGGCGTGGTCGGGGACGTGGCCGTGGTGACCAGGGAGTAGGGGGACTCCAGGGTGTCCAGGGCAGCCACAGAGGGGGAAGAGGCAGGGGTGCGCCACTTGAGCACAATGTTGTGCCATGTGTTGGTGCAGCCATGCCACCACCCCCTGTGGTTCCGGGGGATGCAGCTCCTGCATCTGGCACTGGCACCCGTATGACCCAGCAGTCCGTTCCATCGACTGCCACGGGCCCAAGGGTAGCGGTAGCTGCAGGTGCAGCTGTGGACACCGCCACCCAGGCTCAGGGTCTGCCAGCGCAGGCTGCGTTGGCACTTGAAGAGCCCTTGGTAGATCTCCAACAGGCCAGGGGGGAAACCATAGGGGCACGCCGGGCTGCTCAGACCAAGACACGTGTCCCTGGGGCAGTCATGTCATCTGCTGCCCCGAACAGCCGGGTGTTGGCAAGTGCAGGGGCAGATGCACCCAACAGCACCCCGGTTGTGAGTCTGCCAACCAGGACCGTTGCGGTCAATGACCCTGCCACAGCTGATGTTGCTGCGCAGGGTCCATTAGTGGGCACCCAGCTGCCACTGACACAAGTCAGGCCTTTGGTCATCCCTCCACCTGCCACTCCCTCGGCTCAATCCACCGAACCCACTGGCCATACTGGTCAGGGCGGCATTAGCCAGCCAGGGTCTGCGCCACAGTCCAAGAGGAGGAAGGTTGCACCTGCAGCACAGGCTGGGACCCCACACACAGCCACGACCTCCTGCACGTCGAGGAAGAAGCCTTTCTGTAAGCAGGAACTGGACTTCCTCGTGGACTACGTGCGGGGACACAGCCGTGACATGCTAGTGGGTGCCAATAGTCAGACTACGGCTGCCCAACGTGACACCCACTGGAAACATGTTGCGGAACATGTCAGTTCATTCGGCCATGAGGTGCGCATGGCGCAGGAGTGCAAAAAGCGCTGGAATGACATCAAGCGCAGCACTAAGGCTAAGCGTGCCTCAAATTACAACTTGACTCTGGTGACTGGCGGTGGGCCTGCACCAGAGGAGGAAGAACTCACTCCGCATGAGGCTCTCGTTGCGGAGTTCATACCACCAGAATTGGTCGAAGGTGTGGGAGAGATGCTGGACTTTGATGCCCAGTCCAGTGAGTGTTGATGCGTAGTTGTTGAGGACGTGTGTGTTTCACTTGTGGGATGTGTTGTGCATGATTGCTGCTACATGTGACGTGTACATGGTTCTGATGTGTAAGTAATGCAATGCTACCGTCATGCATGTCTCCTCTGCCTGCATGCGGGACTCCATGTGGGCATGCTCCCTTGCCCCTCCTCCGCCACTCTGCACCCCAGTTCCACCTTTGCACTGGTCTGCTACATTCTTGCCAATGTGTAGTTTCTTGTTCATGTGTCCTGTGTAGATGCTAACTTCCAGCTTAGAAACTGCCAGACATATGCCGTGTGGTACAGCCTTAGTACTCGATGCAGGGTATCCCACTTGTACTGTGCATGGGTCAGATGTCCCGCAGGGACATGAGTGCCCATTCATGCTCCATGTGCATTGCACGCATGCCCCTATGTGTCCTTGACTGGATGATCACTGTAATATGAGTCCTTGGTTACATACATTGCCTGCCATATTATCGGCCTCCCCATGTCAACTGTGGCTCAGTCCTGCGTTGCACACATGTTTAGGCAATGACAATCTGTGTGGCTCACAGGCCTCAGCCTGTTCAATGGCCAATGACTCTGTCCAACTCTTGTCGTGTCTTCTTCACACGTGGCTGGCCTCCGGATCTTCCATCATGTGTCCTGCCCACTGTCCCAGCATCATTAGCAGTGTTGTAATTTGATTCACATTAAGCTGTTGATGCCAGTCAACACTGCTTGTCAATACACAGGTGTATGGGCAGCCTTTTGATACCATGCTAGGCATCCCTGCTTTGGTACTGGGGTGGAGGGGTGCTTGGCTGCTAGACATGGTACACATTGAATACACAATGCACGTGATGTCTGAATTTGACATTGCACTGCCTTCACATTTCCTGGCACACACCATGGAGTGCTTGTACATGTAGGTAGTGAGTGGCGTACACATTTTCAGCACTGCATAGACCCACTTCCATGCAAACTGCCACCTTTCAACAGGTCTGATCACAGTGGCTATTCAAAGTAGACCCAGCATGCATGCCAGGTCATATGTTGTGTGTCACATGTCTGCCGGATGCCTTTGCTGTCGGTGTGTGTGTGTGTTGTGTGCTTTTGACATGTGTAGTGACCTTTTCCTCTCTATTTTTCAGGTGATGACGCAATGGATGCAGAGGATGGTGTTGTCATGCCAGACACAGGGTTGGTAAGACCACATCAACCCGGCACTAGTGTGGGTCGTGGGGTGGTAGGCCACGAAAACCCCCAAGTGCTGCAGTCCATCCTGTCTCTGGCTGCCTATGAGTCCAGCCTTGATGACGACTCTGACGTCCATGTTGAGTTGGATGAGCATCAAGTCCATGTGTCAGGCGTGAGTGATTCTGATGTGGACACTCCTCTGTCTGCGACACCTGCACTGAGGGATCAGACAGTCTTGGTTCCTCCGCCCGTGGTGGATCGGGACGCAGGGTCACCCTCCACACCAGTCACTGATGTGCCTGGGACATCACGTCGACGGGGGCATGTAGTCGTGCAGTCGCAGGCGGTGCCAACACAGCGAGGACCTCCGGTCCTTGGGTCCCGCAGGGGTCAAGCCCGGCAACGCGGTCGCCGCGCGCAACCGCTGTATACTGAGTGGGAGCAAGACATGACTGCCAATTCCGAACGGCAGGGGGCAGCAATGGAGAACATCGCTGACAGCATGGAGCGTGTGGCCCGATCTGTGCTCCCCCCTGCTAGGCAGGTGCTTCTCCAGCAGCAGGCGGCATGGTCCACGGCCCGCTCGCTCAGGCTGGGCATGGCGGCCTCAGACAGGGCACGCCAGGCTGAAATGTCGTCTCTGCGTCAAGCAATTGCTGCTCACGCAGAGGCGCACATGGATGCCCTGAGGGAGGAGTATGCCTCCCTCAGATCCACTCTGGGTGTCCTTATGATGTCCCAGAGGCAGCAGGCAGAGGAGAGGTTTGCACAGCTTGAGCGCACCATCTCGGCTGAGCTACAGCCTTGCCGGGAGGTGCAGCGGTTGTCCAGCCAGGCCTTGCAGGAGGAACTCCGTGTTACACGTGCTACCTTGCAAGAGGAAGCACGTGTATCACGTGAGGTTCTGCATGCAGACCTATGTAACATCGCCACACAGAACCAGGCTCACCTGTCCAGCAGACTTGCTGCCGACGAGGGGCAAGCTGCGGCTAGGCGTGGCCAGGCTACTGTGCCACGTCCTCCTTTCCAGGATGAGCCAGACTCGGACGACCATCTATCTCCCACATAGGTCGTGCTGTGCAGGCGTTGAGCCCATGGAGGTATTTTTTTTTGGCTCAGCATCATCGCATGTGGATGTTGAGCAGCACCCTGTACCTCCCCCCTCCTGGGTGCCTCCCCTCCCCCCCGGGTCGTATGTGGCCATTTTTGATTTTTCTTTTAGTTTAGTTAGTTAAGTTTCTGTTTGATAGTTAGTTTAAATAGGTAATGTAGGTTTTCCATAGTTAGTGTAATTAGTTAATAGTTGAGTTAGTTTAAAATTTGTAGTCTATTGTGCTTTCATGTGACAGTGCAGTGCCTTGTGGTTTTTGAAGGCATCCACTCTCTGTTCCAGCTGGGCCCTTCATGGTTGTCTTGTGTATGTGTTTGCTGCTTGGGTTCCTTGACTCACATATGCCACTCCTGCCTCCCTTATCCATGGGCTCGCAAGGATGGTTCGGTGTTACAGAATTTTACACAAGGGCTTTGGACTGTCATATCTGTGGCATGTCTGGTGCTTTGTGACTTGTGTTGACACCCCTAGTGGGGATGATTTAGGTGTAATTGTCCACTGTTCAGCTTTTGCTAGATGGGGTGTGTCATGATTAATGTGGACATTGATTGCTATGCATTGTGTATTATGTCTCATATCTTTCCTGTACACGTGCCTGTTGCAATTCATGCTGTAGATAGTGTTCCACACTTTGGAAGTCAAAGACGGACTGATGGTGTGATTTGTGATGTGACTCTCTGACATGGTCAAGTAATGAGATGCCTGATGAGACACACACAGATCACTTTGATGCATTAATCATTTGTTTCATGCACTTTCTGCAGGGGGATGAGGCACCAGAGCACCTTTGCCAGCAGACATGGCCCATTGGACGACGGAATTCCTGACCCGTTTGTTGGTGCCCACATGCACATGTGTGAACGAGCAGAGCCACAGTGATTGCAGACCCACATCCTAGAACTGCTGACATGTTCCAAGGAACTCCAGGCAAGGTGAGCATCACAGGGGGGCCACGACACAGCAAAGCTTGCACCAGGCGAGTTGCACATGCAGGCTTAGTCACAGCACTGAGGGTGAGCTTAGATGAATATTGGTGTTGAAGCACACAATGCAGCTCAGATGTGTTTGTGGACTGATGGCTGTTGATAGTAGGGTTGTCTGGGACACATGCAGGGGCAGTGGCACATACCCTGCGGTACACCAAGGTTCATTGAGGCACTTGTATCAACCATGTAGCCTTCCGAGACATGGAAAGGGGCAGCTCACAGGGACATACAGCAAGGGACATACTTGGGTGCAGTGCATGTCTATTCCACGTACTTCATGATAAATACACTGCCAACTTTGTTTTGGTCATGGTGGTAAGCAACTTGCTCTGTAGTCATGGCTTGCCATATGGGTCTGTCTGCTTACCCAGGGAACATTGCATGTTGTGTGAATTGTGACACATTGGTGTTCCATTTGCCACGCACCCACCAGCGCCTGACTTACTGCATTGACTGTGTATGACCTGTCACAGGGGTGATGTTATATATGGGTACGAAGCATTGAGCACTGATTGTCTGTTTGTAGAGTAGTTTGTTGCTATGGGGCATGTTTTGTGTTGTGTTTTCGTGTAATTGGCACATACAGGTTGTTGACTGTGTCTCTCTTTGCAGCATTGCAGTGCTCCTGTAACCGGCCCTGAGAGTGCGCAGGCAGGAGGCCAGCACTCAAAACCAGAGCTAAGTGTCTTGTTGTTTTCCTTACAAACTGCCCTGCATAGGCTTGCTGGGGAGTGTACTGATGCACGGATGTATGTGTGGTCCTATTTGGTATGTTTTTTTCCCTAATCACCCGTGATCCTATGCAATTATGAAACCTGTACCCTCTACCCGGTGTTCCTGCTTCCCGTGCCTATCCAAGCAACGTTCCCTGACCCTCTTTCCCCACTGGGGTTGCGGATGCCTATGTAAGCCCCGAACTTGCAGGCGCCAAAACCCTAGAGGGGGTGGTTGGTTCGTACCACTCCTGAGCCTGGACTACAGAAGGCCATGACAATGATGTCCAAGTTTGTTTGGATTGTGTATGTGTTCATGCAGGTTGTACATTTTCGTGCATTCCCTAGTTTCATGTGTCATTCCTCCTCCCCTCACCTGCCACTCATTCCAGTCATCCAGTGTGTCTACACCTGTCCCGACTGCATATCCCTGAACCTCATTCCCCACCATGATCTCAGGGGCCTGTGTGAGTTTGACCTTGCAGGCACCCGGGACATGGTGTGGGTGGTTGTTTCATGAGACTCCCGCGCCTGTACAGGGGACCTGTGACAGTACACATCCATTCATGGTGCATCATCCTATGTCATGTACCACACATGTCTCACATCCTGTCGTGACATTGTTCTGCTGTGCTACCTTGGTTGTTGCATCATTGTGGTAGTACTTGGCATTTGTGAGGTACTGCTAGGTCAAGTCATCTACTGGAGGGTGTTTGGGTTCGTTTTCATGCCTTGGATTTTGTGATTTTGGAAATGAGTGTGGATTCTGAGGGTTCAGGCATCTTTTTACACACAAGGTGGGAGATGGACACGAAGGGTAAAGGTGATCCTGTGGCCAGGTGGAAATGAGGGTTGGAGGCTCCATGACCCAGGTGCAGTTGTTCAGCGGGTCATGGTCATTTGCGCGGGAGGGGGCGGTTGTTGTTGAAAGTTGCATTGCCCTGCAGTGTGATGGGAACTCTGACATTGTAATGTTGTTGTCCTATGTACATGTTGTGTTCTGCTGATCAATGCCTGTTCATGTGTTGTGTTTTCCTTTCAGGTGCGAGGGGATAGTTGTGGTTTGACATGCTGGGGTGTACACATGGTGGATGTTCACATGTGATGTGTAGGGAACACTGATGGTCACTTGAGTGCACATGCATATGTGGAGTGCATGTCCCTGCAGAACCACACACTTGCACTCGGATGCACTCCATGTACTCCCACCCTTGCATATCCACGTGTACACTGTTTGCCTTCTGGTGCCCACTGCGTCCCGGCAGCACATGTTCTGTGACCGATTATGGTTCCAGTACATGCCAAATTTGATGTTTGATGTAGTCTGTCACTTAGATGTGATGCTCAGGGTGTGCATCACACGCAATGGCTGTTCACTGTGCTGTGCGCTGAGCAGTGTGATGCAGGAGTGGGACACTGCACACATGAGCTGCAGTGTTGATTTTGCAATGCATAATGTGCATATAGACAGGCATTCATTGTGATGTTACGTCTACGACTGTTGTAATGCATTTGGAAACGACTTATTTTGGGTGGGACATTTTGTTGGTCTGTCATTTCATCTGATTCCGGGTCAGGCATCATTGTCTGATGCCACTGTACATTTAGGACATGGCAATGTGTACCTTATTGTTACTGCGTCAGTGTATGGGTATTGCTTGCCATGTCATGTTGATGTTTGGGAGGGTTTGAGTGACATGACAGTGATGGCCATGGCCTGTTTTGCAGGTGTGTGTGATGCACACCTTGCATGTCCAGGTCATCCGCTTCTCAGAGCAACTAGCTGGGGGTAGGTTTCTCTCCGCAGCAGGGCCCTCCCCCTGGAACAGACTTCCTGTCTGACTTGAACTTGAGGGGAACCATCTCCAGTTCTGGAAGCACCTCAAGACCTTCATCTTTGCTTCTGCTTACTCTCTGCCTCTCCCTTGCAGAATTCTTCACTGGAACTGCACAGGAGCTGCTACTGGGACACTCTCACCAACCTCGGTCCCTGGCCCAGCCACTGTCCACTTGCACTGCCACCCTGGCAACCACTGCACTGCAGTACTGTCTCTCTATCCCTACAGCCCTCCCTTCCCAGCACTTGTCTGCACTTATCTTTGCAGTTGCCACCAGGTGACCTATGTATTATTCTTTTGGCCTACTTCCCCTGTACTGGACTCCCCCCCACCCTTCCCCTTGCACTTTTCCCTTCCCCCTACCCCTGCACTTGCACAATCTCAATGACACCTGGCCTAGTAGTACCGTTCTCTGTGTTCCCTTGTTCCCCCCCCTGCCTCATTGCGCCTTGGAATACTTGTGTATGGCCCATGTCATGTCACATGTCATATGTGTGCATTTTGGTTGCACAGGATAGCTTGTGTTTAAGTAGCTAGGGATGCAGACGATGTGGCACTTCCATGGCAACTATCTCAGGGTGGTAGGGTTGTGACAGTTGACTGTCACTTTGTCATCATCGATTGTCACCTGGTATGTGCCAGGCCTGTGTGCACTCCACAGGGGTGGGAGTTTAGGTGAAAAATGTGGCCACAAGCTGGGTCCGGCCTTCCTCGCCACGTGCCCTGTCCCCTCCCATGGGCAGCGCCTGTGCCTGTGGTTGGGGATGTGGGGGCACCACCATGTCCACCGGGACGCCCTGCCGTGTTGCAACATTGTGCAGGACACATGCTGCCACAATGATCCTGCACACTACTGGTGGTGCATAGAGTAGTTGCCCACCAGAGCGGTCAAGGGAGCGGAAACGTGACTTGAGCACTCCGAATGTGCGCTCCACTATGCCCCTGGTTGCAATATGGGTGGCGTTGTATCTTACCTGGGGTGGTGTGGTGGGGTTCCGGATTGGCGTCATCATGTGGTTGCTCAGAGGGTAGGCACTGTCCCCTGGGGAGGTGATAATAATTGAGATTATTAGGGTTGGGATATTTGTCTGTGTGTGACTTGCATGCATGTGCAAGGCCATTTGTACTGACCTAGGAGCCATGTGTTGCCATGCTGCCCAGCTTCCAGGGCCCGGCTTAGGGCGGACATTCTGTATATCAAACTGTCATGGGTGGAGCCAGGGTAGTTTGCATAGACAGAGGTGATGATTCCCTTTGCATCGCATACCACCTGTACATTGATGGAATGCCAGTGCTTGCGGTTTCGGTAGATGTGCTCAGTGGCCCTAGGTGGACGTAGGGCCACATGGTTGCAATCTATGGCACCGAGCACTTTGGGGAAGTGTGCCACCCTGAAAAAATCCAGGACAACGGCCTGCCTTTCTGAGGGTGTTCTGGGCATGTATATGTGCCTGCGGACTGAGGGGCGCGCTGTCAAGATTGCCAGTACCTGGTGTAGGCAGCGTGACTGCGTGGCCTGTGAGACACCCCCCACTATGGCAGTGGTCCGCTGAAACGACCCAGTGGCCAAAAAATGCAAGACATTGAGCAGCTTCTCCAAGGGGCTCAATGCTTGGGAGCAAAGGGTGGGGGATGTGAGGTCATCTTCCCACTCCCTGACCAGGTCTAGGATGATATGGGGTGGAAACCTATACCTGCCGTAGACCTGGTCGTCAGGCATCCCAAAAAGGCTTGTCCGTGGTGCAAAAATGCGTGCCCTGGCTATTCTCCTCCTCCTGCGGTGTCCCACAATCAGTGCAGCAACAAATGGGGCATTCATCGTCGCTGTATATACGCGTTTGTTGTTTGCGCGCACTTTTATGCTGTGCGCGGGCGCAGGACGCCTCCGTGTGGGCGGACTCGTTGGTTTCCCGTATTCGGGTGTCATCGCGTGTGATCGGAGGGGAGCGAGCGTACACGCGATTGGCCTGGGTACGTGTGTTTCGGGGTGCGCGGGTAGTTCCACACGCCATTGGCCTGGGTACGTGTGTTTCGGGGTGCGCGGGTAGTTCCACACGCCATTGGCCTGGGTACATGTGTTTCGGGGTGCGCGGGTAGTTCCACACGCCATTGGCCTGGGTACGTGTGTTTCGGGGTGCGCGGGTAGTTCCACACGCCATTGGCCTGGGTACGTGACGCCATTGGCCTGGGTACGTGTGTTCCGGGGTGCCATGAACTTTCACACGCGATTGGTTGAAATCCACGTGTGTTCTGTCATCACGTGCAATGAGGGATACTCCCTTGCACGTCACGTCACAGACGGGCTCACGCGCTGAGCGCCTTTGGTCCAATGAAAATGCGTATGCATGCAGACGCGCTTACGCGCTAAGGGCCTTTCCTCGAATTACACGCTGACGTGCAGAATTTTCACGTGCCAAATCACTCCGTATCAAGCTGGCCACGCGTAAGCACATGGAAGACCACGCTCCTGCCCAGAAGGCCGAACTACTGCCCCCCAGAGCCCCGAGCACGCTCCCACCTGCCATCTGCTGCTGCCTGACTGCCTGCTGCCCACGTGGCCTGCCATTTGCTGCCTGCACATCAGCCAGGGGTGCTGTTGGTGTGACCACCCCTGCTGGAACCAAAGACTCCCGACTGGGATTCCATCGCTCCACAGCCCAGCCCCAGGACCCAGTTGCCCACCCACTCCTGCCTCTGGGGTTGTCATGTCGGGGCAAACTCCATCTGTGACCACTGACAACCCCCGGCCAGAGAGGCAGAGGGGCACCAGCTTCAGTGCCACCGAAGTTGGTGTCCTGGTGGAGCAAGTCCTGGGGCAGTATGATGCCCTCTTCGGAAGTTCCCGCGCCGACAAGGAAGGACGGACTCGGATCTGGACTGACATCGTGACTGCCATCAACGCGGAGGGGGTGGCAGTCCGCGACTTCCAACATGTCAAGAAGCGCTGGGAGGACTTCAGGTCCAGGACCCTGAACAAGGCCCGGCGCCTCTTGAAGGCAGCGGATGCCAAGGGGCGCCGGGGCCACTTGTCGGAGGAACAGATGAGGGTCCTGGAACACATATCCCCAGCGCTCCACGTCCAGGTCCTTGAGAGGCAGACCCGTCTGGAGTCGAGCGGTGAGTGTACATGCATCCTGATTGTGAGCAGTGCGTGTGGTGATTGTTCAGTAGTGTGCAGGTTGCACATCTGTTTGTATGGGGTCGAGTATGGGTGCGGGTGTACAGGTCTGTGGGGCTGACACATGCGAGGGCTGTAATGTGTGAGACATGGATGGTGCCTGTGTGTGTGGGCTTGCATGCCAAATGCAGTTGTGTGGGCACACAAGTTTGTATGAATGTGTATGTGAGTAGACATGTCCGTGATGTCACGCATGTATGTTGTTTTCAGCTGCATGTATCAGCGCTGTGTACATGTGCATGTGTGTGTATTTGACAAGGGTGCAACAGTGATGCAACATGGATGCATGTGACAGAGGTATGTGGAAGCCTGATGGGCAGATGTGACATGGATGCCCGTCTGAACACTGCGACACTTGCCAGAGGTGTACACATGCATGCAAGTGTGGTGGTGTGTGTACATGTGTGGTGCACTTCCTGTGATGCATGTGATGTCTGGCTCACCTTTGGCTGCTCATGCTGTTGTATGTGTATGGATGGTGTTGGCAGTTGCGATATGGCTGTGGTATGGCTCGTGTGTGCGAGTTGTAATGACGTGTGTTGGGGATCGTGATGACATGTCTGAGGTTTGCCAATGCCACTCATGTACAACTGTCATGTGTGTATGTGTCCATTGTACATTGCCCTGATGCGTGTGTTTTGTTTCTCCCTGTCTGCAGCGTCAACTGATGAAGAGGGCGGAGAAGGTGCTGTGGAGCACAGCAGCGGGGATCCCACCGCCAGCCGGAGACAAAAGGCCCGGCTCCCCTCCCATGTTGTCATCTCGTCGGGGAGTGAGGAGTCCGGTGCCGCGTCCCAGGCCGCAGCTGCCGGGGGGAGGTCCAAGAGGCGGAGGTTGCAGTTGGACTCCTCGGCAGCAGAAGGGGCAGCTGGGACCCCACAGGGCCCAACGGGGGAAGATGGCACAGAGTCATCCAGGTTGGTGGGGGGTTTGGTGGAGGAGGAGGCCGTGCAAGCACCAGAGACAGGGTCTGGGGGTGGGGATCCCACTGGTGCTAGTGGTGCAGTGCAGGACCAGGGACAGGAGGCAGCACAGGCCGCCGCGGAGGTGCCTGTGTGCAATCCTGTCCCTGATCCTGTCCCTGCATCATCTTGCACCAGCAGGGATGCCTATGTCCAGACCAGTTTTCAGGCAGGGGATGAGCTGACGTCAACTGGCCTTCCTCTGCCTGCGGACGTGGCTATCCAGGCCCGGGTTGAGCCTGTCCTGGCTGGTGTGGCGTTGCGTCAACGGGCCATGCGAGGTGACCTGCAGTCTTTTCATGAAGAGACTGCACGTCATCTCAAATGGCTCGTTGACCACGTCAGCCTGCTGGGACAGGTCACCCAGGCCGGATTCCTCCGTCTGATGGGGCTTGCCACGACCCCCTCCTCAGCTGGACCCCCTACGCGCCAGTCGTACTCTGTGCCATCTTCCCACCCATCAGTCACCTGGGTGCCCTGTGGAGCTGCCTCTGACGGTGCGGCCAGGCTGGTGGAGGAGGCATCCCTGCCACAGTCGGGAGTCGGACGTCCAGCAGGGGCGGCCACGTCAACGACTGCACCCCAGCCGGCGGAGGATGTGCAGGCAGCAGGAGGCAGTGCAGGGGCAGAGGCACAGCAGCAGCAGCACCATGGTGGGAGCCATGAAGGTTCGGGGCCTTCGACATCGGAGGGGCAGGCATCGGCCGGAGGGCAGGAGGACCCAGGACAAAAAGTGTCTTCCGTGTGGCAGCGGTTGGGCCACGCCATAGATGCGGAGCGGCAGCGGGCGGAAGAGGCACGGCTCTCAATGGTCAGGGCGGAGAACTCCATGCAGATGGCCCTGAGGCGGGCCGAGTGCCTCGAGGCAATCCGCAGGGGTTTGGAGGTGGACACGTCGACGGCCCTGCGGACCCTCGGGGCCATGGAGGAGGACCGCCTCCGGGACATTGAGGAGGAGTTCGATGATGCCCTGGCCCGGCACATCCAGAAGTGAGCCGTGGAACTAGCCCGCTGCCCTTGTACATAGTTATGTAGGTAGTGTTAGGTTTCATTTTTGTTTTTGTTTCATTTGGACCTTTTGGACATTGGCCACATTTTTGTATATATTTTTTTTATTAGTTAGTGTAGTTAGATAGGTTTCCTTTATTTTGTTGGGATAATGGACCCTGGCTTCTTGCATTGTACATAGCTGTAGACTTGTACATACTTTCTTTTTTAACATTCTCCATGGATCAATGGCTTTTATTTTTATTTCCCATTGGATTTTGTTTTGTGGACATTGACTTTGTACAACATTACTTTGGATTTCAATATTTTTTTTTTTTTTAATTTTGAACGGACATGCTTCTTTTCATTTTTTTACATTCACATTTCTGTTTCTTCATTTTTGATTCTATTCATGTTTCCTTTAATACATTTTTTTTTTGTTGAACTTCAATGTGTGGTATCTCATTGTTTTCATGCATTTCATGTTCTGTGTTTTGAGATTCACTGACACCCATTGGGTGTATGTGAGGGACATGTGTTTGTTTCGGAACTTGCAATTGGTGTTCTGTGATGTAATTGCAAATTATGAGTGGGTGGATGCAATACTCGGGTGGGTGTTTTGCATTTGGGGGCTGACCATAGAGACCAGGGTTCTGGATTGTGATGACATGTTGGGTGGGGAACATGAGTTGGACATGGGTGGGGGCCTGGTGGAGGCTGCCCCTGCACTGTTGGGGGATGGGGGTGCTGGGAGACATGGTTGGGGGCCTGGTGGAGGCTGCCCCTGGTGACTGGAGGGGTGGGGGTGGTGGGAGACATGGGTGTGGGCCTGGTGGAGGCTGCCCCTGGTGACTGGAGGGGTGGGGGTGGTGGGAGACATGGGTGGGGGCCTGGTGGAGGCTGCCCCTGGTGACTGGAGGGGTGGGGGTGGTGGGAGACATGGGTGGGGGCCTGGTGGAGGCTGCCCCTGGTGACTGGAGGGGTGGGGGTGGTGTGAGACATGGGTGGGGGCCTTGTGGAGGCTGCCCCTGGTGACTGGGTGGTGGGGGTGGTGGGAGACATGGGTGGGGGCCTGGTGGAGGCTGCCCCTGGTGACTGGGTGTGGTGGGAGACATGGGTGGGGGCCTGGTGGAGGCTGTCCCTGGTGGCTGGGGGGTGGGGGTGGTGGGAGACATGGGTGGGGGCCTGGTGGAGGCTGCCCCTGCACTGCTGGGGGGTGGGGGTGCTGGGAGACATGGGTTGGACATGGGTGGGGGCCTGCTGGCAGGTGCCCCACAGTGCTGGGGGATGGGGGTGGTGGGAGACATGGGTGGGGGCCTGGTGGAGGCTGCCCCTGCACTGCTGGGGGGTGGGGGTGCTGGGAGACATGGGTGGGGGCCTGGTGGAGGCTGCCCCTGGTGACTGGGGGGGTGGGGGTGGTGGTAGACATGGGTGGGGGCCTGGTGGAGGCTGCCCCTGCACTGCTGGGGGGTGGAGGTGGTGGGAGACATGGGTGGGGGCCTGGTGGAGGCTGCCCCTGGTGGCTGGGGGGTGGGGGTGGTGGGAGACATGGGTGGGGGCCTGGTGGAGGCTGCCCCTGCACTGCTGGGGGGTGGGGGTGCTGGGAGACATGGGTTGGACATGGGTGGGGGCCTGCTGGCAGGTGCCCCACAGTGCTGGGGGGTGGGGTGGTGGGAGACATGGGTGGGGGCCTGGTGGAGGCTGCCCCTGCACTGCTGGGGGGTGGGGGTGCTGGGAGACATGGGTGGGGGCCTGGTGGAGGCTGCCCCTGGTGACTCGGGGGGTGGGGGTGCTGGGAGACATGGGTGGGGGCCTGGTGGAGGCTGCCCCTGCACTGCTGGGGGGTGGGGGTGGTGGGAGACATGGGTGGGGGCCTGGTGGATGCTGCTCCTGCACTGCTGGGGGGTGGGGGTGGTGGGAGACATGGGTGGGGGCCTGGTGGAGGCTGCCCCTGGTGACTGGGGGGTGGGGGTGGTGGGAGACATGGGTGGGGGCCTGGTGGAGGCTGCCCCTGCACTGCTGGGGGGTGGGGGTGCAGGGGGACATGAGTGGGGGCCTGCTGGGGGGTGGGGGTGCAAGGGGACATGTGGCTTGGCTGGGGGGCATGCCCATGGTGGATGGGCTGCCTGCGGGACATGACCAGGGGTGCAGGGTAGTCCCCTGTGGTGTGGGCTGCCTGCAGAGGTCGTGGAGGGGGTAGAGGGGAGACCTGGGAGGACCCACACTGGCAATTCACCTCTTCAACTTCCCGCACACCTACGTAATACACTGCCCCACTCGCACAGGCCCAATCGCGTGTAGGATTTCTCGCGCACCCCTGAAATCCACGTACCCAGCCCAATCGCGTGTAGATTTTCTCGCGCACCCCTGAAATCCACGTACCCAGGCCAATCGCGTGTAGATTTTCTCGCGCACCCCTGAAATCCACGTACCCAGGCCAATCGCGTGTAGAATTTCTCGCGCACCCCTGAAATCCACGTACCCAGGCCAATCGCGTGTAGAATTTCTCGCGCACCCCTGAAATCCACGTACCCAGGCCAATCGCGTGTAGAATTTCTCGCTCACCCCTGAAATCCACGTACCCAGCACAATCGCGTGTAGAATTTCTCGCGCACCCCTGAAATCCACGTACCCAGGCCAATCGCGTGTAGAATTTCTCGCGCACCCCTGAAATCCACGTACCTAGCCCAATCGCGTGTAGAATTTCTCGCGCACCCCTGAAATCCATGTACCCAGGCCAATCGCGTGTAGAATTTCTCGCGCACCCCTGAAATCCACGTACCCAGCCCAATCGCGTGTAGATTTTCTCGCGCACCCCTGTAATACACGTACCCAGGCCAATCGCGTGTAGAATTTCTCGCGCACCCCTGAAATCCACGTACCCAGGCCAATCGCGTGTAGATTTTCTCGCGCACCCCTGTAATACACGTACCCAGGCCTATCGCGTGTGGGGGCACCCGCACACCCCTGAAATACACGCTCCCCGCTCTGCATTTGCTGCTGCCCTTTGCGCTGGATTGGGGATTTTGATGGCTTTTCCCTGCGCAAGGGGCGTTCTTGGGGGCGTAACTGACGCTGCTGCAGGGTCGCTGCGCCACTCTGCGCCACGGCTGGTTGTGGATGTTGGAATCCATGAATACGCTGTGCGCCTGAATGTGTTTCGGCGCACGCGGCTGGCGCAGACTACCGCACGCGCACACTGTGCGCCAGCCGCGTGCGCCACTTGTGCGCCGAATTCTATGAATTGGCCCCTAAGTTGTTAAAGGAGTTTTGGTAGTGGATGTAATTCCAAGTTATTTGAGATAGCACGTGAAGGAGTTTGGTTGTTGTCAAGTTTGGTAGTGCAGTAACTGCAAAGTATTATGGGGTCAGTTATTTCATATTTGTTTTCTGCTATAAGGTAGAGAGCTAATTCAATCCATTTAGAATCTTCATTGTCTTCTATTTTGTATGAAAGGTCTATAGTTTTTGTGTTACTTTTATAACACGTTCTGCGGCAACATACACACACGTGGTTTGGTACATGAAGTGCTTCGAAATTTTAGTATTTCTTTTTTGTATGTGTATAGTGAAAGGTTGCCATGTTCAGATTTGTTACGAAGTTGGTTGACAGCTAATTCATCTTGTAAGTGGGTTTCATTTCCAAAATATTTTTTCTATATATACTCGATTTCTTCTAGTGGGTCTTTTGGTGTACCATGTTGAAGAATGTTATTTAAATTGGCTAGTGCTAAAGCAGGACTTTTTGCATAATACACTTTATAAACTAGATTTCTTATACTTGCATGATGTGTTGATATCCTTTTGATATCATGGAAGGTTGTTTTGCAAGTAGCTCCTGATATGCAGGCCAACGAATGTCCTTGCAGTCCTGTGTGCTTGCGTACTGGACAAGCATTCATACTTTGCAGTATTTTCATTTTGATTTGTCTTTGCTTTTCACATATTGATTGAGGAATGGGCGTAAAGATTTGAACATTTTTTTGGGAATGTTACACATTGACGTGCATGGCCATGTGTAAATTAGATGTTCTGATTCAGTCGAATGGAGGGGTAAATCTAAGTTTTCAGGGCATATTTTTGTAAGGAGTAGTTCTTATTCCATTATGGTATTATTAACTTGTTCATAAACTCGACCACTGCTATGTATGGCAATTGTATTTGTTTGCTTTTGTTTGTACGCTTCTTCATTAAAGTATGGTTCTGTGCTTGTAGTGTGACTCCATTCACCTCCACAGATATTTAAGAAGTTATTTCTGTTCACATTCCGTTTATTGAGAAGTCTTTTTTGAAGTTTAGTTATTAGTTTTGTTAGTGGTTTCATTCTGTTTAACACAACAATACATACGTTTCTTTTGAGAAGAATTTCACTGTCTATCAACGCTTCTAAGATTACTTTCCTACAATAGGTTTGAAGTGTTGAACCTGGTTTCTCTCCTGTTTTTATCAGATTTTGAAGGACTTTGTGACGGAACATTTTGGCTAATATACTTTTCTTGGTATGCTTACTTTGTACTATATCAAGATTTATAGAAGACGTTTTATTTGCAGTGATAGTTGATTTTCTTTTAATAGTTTTTTGAGTCGTTTTACTTTGTGATAGAGGAGGCAAAGTTTTTGCACTAGAAAATTCTTCTGTTTCACAACATGCCTGTATTAGCTCTTGTGTTTCAACGTTTTTTACAAATTCTGCTATAGATGGGTGTTTATGTTGGAGACTTTTCTTTTCATTTGCTCTACTTCTGCGTCCCTTTCTACGGAGTTGCTTTTTGGTGGGCATTCTGTAGCGTCTGTTGAAAAAAATACAGAAGGTATGGGTTGGGGTTTTCTGCAATGCATGTGTGTTGTGTGCATGATTGTTTGAGTAAGATGATAAAGATGTATGTGATGGTGTGTGATTGTGAATTGGGAAGTTGAACTACCAGGGATGGGTATTCTTCAATTAATGTGTTACTAAACTGGGGTTCAGATGACAGAAAAAAGTAAGCCGGTGGTGTGGAGAAGAATAATAATATTGGTAAAGCTATACAATTAAAACAGTTGTTTGTTCTACCACATCTACATTCTAGCGGCTGACTTGGGTAATTTGTGTGCCGAAAAATAGGAATTTAAGGGCCTTTCTGACAGGAGATCACTGTTTAAGACGGGGGGGGATTTTTGGTCAGAAATGTGCAGAATCTCTATTTTTAGACACAGAAATACCATGAATGCACCATACAGTGCGTGTGAGTTATAAATCAAATATTATGGTAACAATCTACTTACTTTTTTTTCAAAAATGAGTAGTTTGCTTCTTAGTTGTTCTTTGTAAATCAAAATCGGCTGCTTCTATTCAGGACAATGGGCTTCACTGCAATTGTAAAAGAACGAAATTAGTAATTTGGTTGCTATATGGCACTGTTTTCATTTTAGACATAGATTGTTTTAAATTGAAATGCTCAGCGCCTTCCTGAAAACCATTAAAACTATATTATGACTAAGAGTAGGAAAGAAAATATCTTTACTATGGTTTGTGGAATTCATAATCTACCAACGTATACCACTATTCTTGTAACTAAGCTTTTCCATGTAATAGTGAGTCATTGTCATCATAGCTCTCAACCATGTGTGTTGCAAAGGCGGGTGAAATCACCTGATTTTGTTTTTGGCGGGTGAGACGCCCATTCGAATGAATGGGCGTGCAGGAGGCTTGGTGGGTGAGTCAGTCCTTTACAAGGCGGATGACACCCGCCAAAAGCGTGTGAGTTGAGAGCTATGTGTCATAGCCTGCTTTTGCACGTAACAGTGAGTGAATGTCATAGTCTGCTTGTCCTATATAAATGTATGTAAGTACTTATATAAACGAAAAAAATTAAAACCAATTATGTGTTTGTACAAATATTATTGTTTGAGATTTGATCATAGAGTGTGTATGTTATGTTGTGTGATTATATGTTGTGTAAATATTTTAATTTAAAAAATGTTAGTTTAATATTATTTGCATGTGTGTGTGTATGAAGAAATTAAACGATATAAAGGTTTGTAAGTGACAGGTCATTTTAGGACAATGAAACAATGATCGTCCATTAATTTTTCAGATTATAGAAGGTAAAAATCGGTTAGAAAATGTGTTCATGTACTGTGTAGAAAATATGCATACCTGTACTTTCTGTTCATGTATATGGATATGGACCAAGCTGCAAGTAGAAATATTGGAGATTTGTATAGTATTTCTCGTAGATCGTGGTTGTCAATGGTATGAGACTTGTACTCCGAGAGATACACCGTACATTTTTCGTGCTGCTCTATGATGATGCAGTTACATGTAGAGTTATTGGATTTGATTGGTGGATGGTCATGTGATTGCTTAGCTACATCCAATGAGGGAATGGCACAGAAAGTGAAATCAAAATGGTAGAAGGGCTGTACATGTTACGATACATTTGTGGACATGGCGGTAGTTCTAGGACACCGCATATTACATCCGGGGAATTTGGGGAGGGGAGGTCTGGAAATGAGATTGGATGAAGCAAGGGATTGGTCAGTAAAGTTTAGTGAGTGTGTTGTGCTAGGAGAGGTTTTCTCAGATATTGTTTTTGCAGAGAGAAGAACAGATAGCTATGGCTGAGTGTTTCAAAACACAGATTGTATGGATTTTGGGAGACTCGTGGATTCATTGGTTGAAGGTGCATGCAGAAAGCTGTGGAGTATCTATAGATCTTGGATTCCCACATGTGGAAGTGCACTGGCATGGAGTGTGTGGAATGAAGTGGTTGGACATGCTACCTCTCTGTGCAACTTTGAGGATAGAGGAACATCCAGACATAATTGTAATTCATTGTGGAGGGAACAGTTTAGGAAATGTGTCTGGAATTTCTTTGCAATTTGCAATGAAAGAAGGACTTCAGAAGATAATGGACATGTTTCCAAAAAATAAAATAATTTTTTCACGGATTGCGCAGAGACAAGTGTGGCTTCGTTCTTTCTCATGTGGTCCACAAATGGAGAAAGCAAGGCGTAATGATAATAAGGCTGTTTGTGCCTTCCTAATAGATTTTGGCATGTCCTCTTTTAACAATGAAAATATTTTGTTTCGTAGTACATACATTTTTTGCAAAGATGGAGTCCATCTTACTTATGCTGGCAATCAGATTTTTCTGAGAAATGTACAAAATGCATTGCGACCTTTTTTAGAAATACAGCATTTGTTTTGAAGTACGTCTTACGTAGTTAAAATGTTTTACATTCAAACACCTCCCAAAGGCTCTTTTCAGAGCCACCACTTCCTGTTAGAGAAAAATGCATTGGTTTCAACAGGGTAGCAATGCAATTGTTTTTCTGTTTGCGGACCGTCCGCGGACTTTCACGAAATGGAAATGGCTATGCTTTATATATCTTCACTTCTATTTTTATAACTGTGAAAGGCGGCTCTGAAAAGAGCCTTATTTTTTTTGATTTTTGTTATTTTGTATTTTTTTTTGTTCTTTTTTATACACAACACACTAGGAGAGGAGGGAAAGTAAGGTAAAGGGAGGGGGACACCAACCAACGGGATAAGAAAGGGTGAGCTGAGAGAGGAAGATGTAGAGTGGGTTTTATTTGGTTGTCTCAAAAGCACTCCGAAGTCGCTCCCCCCTGCAGAGTACTGTGTCACAGTACACACATACAACTGTGACCTTGAAAGGTAAGGGTCATCAGAATTCTGTATGGCCTGTGAGGCAGCTTGAGGAAGAGGCTGTCCCACAAAGGTGTTCCTTGTGGTGACAGGATCAGGAACGGAGGATGAAGTAGAGGCAATCAACCTACTACGCTTCTCGCAAGGTACAACCTTGCGAATGGCCCCAGTGTGGAATGAGTGCAGGTGTCGCTTCATGGTATTGGTCCCAAAGCTATACAAACCATGCTTCCCACGACTGAGTATCATTTTACACTCATTACAGGTGACACGGTTCGCATGAGACTTAGGACCGTTTCCATGAATGGTAAACAACTGCCACACCCAAGATTCACGCCGACGCCGGGTAGTAGGGATTTCCTCTACCGCATTCTTGTCACCCTCTTCTTCCTTCTCTGTATCCTCACTCCTGTTCCCCTCTTCAGTCCCTTGGGGAAATGGTGGGGTGGAGGGGGTGGGGGTGGTGCTGAGGCAGATGTAGCACCATGTGGTAATCGTCGAGCCATGGATGTCATAGGCTTGGAGATGGAAATCTCAAAATCTGCAAAGTATGCAGCAAAATGCAGTGTGCTCTGTGGAATAGTCAGAAACACAATGAGAATGCGCTCTAGGGCGTGGTATTATATAGGGGTGCTTGTGCGCGGTTCACGGACATGCGCGCCGTCCGCAAGACAGATCGAATATCAAAAAAGGTTAAAAAAGTCACAAAAACTATGTGGAAAGTTAGGATTAGTATGTGGGATTTGTGATATTGTGATTTTTTAATGAGAAATATTGTGGATTACTTGGAAATGTACTTTTAAACTGGTCGGGGACACGAACAGTGTCCGGATTTAGAGCACGAGATGAGCGTGGGCGCGGTCACATGATTTTTTTGTGAGCATGTTCGCTAAGGTAGTGGTCGTCCGCAGGACACCCAATGTACGGACATTGTTTTGTGCATGCGTGTTGATGTTCTGCGGACAGTGTTCGGGCCCTGAACTAATTAAAAGTGTGTCACATGTAAAACGAACAGTTACGGACAGCCGTTTGTTCTTAGCACAGTTTAATTAATTTGCTAACAATATGGACAGACATAGCGTTTCAAGCATACCTCCATTTTTGGTTTATTTACGAACAATTCAGGACACCACGAGTGTTCTTAGAACATTTTCAACTTGCATGAGAACATTACGGACAGATGTAGTGTCCTCAGGACAGTCACATTTTCATTTCTTTACGAACATTTCCGAACAACCGCGGTGTCCGTGGACACCTAAATTGGTTTTATCACAAGGAACCGAAAGTAATTACAACACAATATAAGAAAAGTAACTTTATTTCATATATATATACAATTATGACTGGGAAGGTGGGGCAGAAACGGAAACAAAAACAGGAGAATTAGGGATTTCTAGATAACTGGGATCAGGTGAAGAAGGGAAGGAAAGCTCATCGAAACGCTTTGGTCCATAGACAGGGTTTGGGGTTAACTGCGTGGGATAGGGTGAGGGGGGACAAGTGCAGGTTGGACAATGGTGTGCTGTTCGGGGTTTCACATAACTTTCCACAAAGTTTTTCAAATCCACAGAATTTTGCATAAGGTCGTCAATTTTTTGATTAATCTGCTGTAGAGTGATATCCTCTGATTGTTGTTGTGAGATGCTTGGAATTTTTGCATGGTCTGTGATAAAAAAAAGTATATGTTAAATGTATACAAAATAATATTTATTAATTGGTTTATATAGTAAAGTGTGTACCATTAGGTGGTCTATTTTCTAACATTTCCTCTCGTGGGAAATGCTCCTCTAGCTAGTCGAGAGTACTACACATTTCTGTGAGAAAACAAAAAAGTAATATGTTTTTTTTTCTAATATAGAAAGTTTATAAATATATGAGTAAAAAGAAGTGCACTTACTATGTCTGGTGAGATATGTAATCAGTAGTGTATACGTCTGGTCTTGCTGTTGGTTGTGGAGCGTCTGTGAGGTAATTATGGTGGAAGCCACTTTATCTTCTTTTGGTATATTCCATTTTAAAACAGATTGTATTTACATGAATGGTTAGTGTGTTACATATATGGGTAACATTTTTTCTAAGTATTACTACATATACTTTGTATGTGTGCTGCTTCGTGAATTTTTTAAATGTTCCTATGTTATGATATAACTATTACACATACCTCCCCAGAGTTTTTAGGTGGTGGTACTGTTGTCCAAACATGTCTGTGGACCGTCAAATTCAGTAGAAAGGGTTTAGTATGTTCCATTTTATATGTACATAAAGTCAAAGTTATTATTGTTAAGTTGTGCTTGTAAAAAACTATGAAATTCAGTAAAAAAACTTTGTTAAAGGGACGTTATGGTTAAGTTGCGCTACTAAAAACCTATGAAATTCAGTAAAAAAACGTTGTTAAAGGGATGGTATGGTTAAGTTGCGCTACTAAAAACCTATGAAATTCAGTGAAAAAACGTTGTTAAAGGGACGTTATGGTTCAAAGTAGAACCAAAAAACCCCTGAAATTCGGCAGTTATGGTAAAATAAGCAACCATAACTCGCGCCGCCACCGTGCACTGCTAACACTAAACTTAACCAAAATAACCATATCCCTGACTTTAAATACATGTAACATAGAACATACTGAACCCCTAGCTAGTGATTTCGATGTCCACGGACTACCGCCATGTCCGCGGACATATCGAAAATCTGAGCGTGGTGAATGTAAATTTAAATAGTGTGCCCCATTTCCCCTTTGAGGTTGGCACATTTGTGATGTCACCTTTGATGTCCTGGTTGTTAGTCTTAGCAGTACATGGTGGTGGCGCGAGTTATGGTTGCTTAGCTTACCATAACTGGCGAATTACAGGGGTTTTTAAGTTTTACTTGGAACAATAAAGTCCCTTTAACAAAGTTTTTTTTATTAGCATGCAAACAATACACAAAGATGGAGTGTAAAAAGTAATTTCTCAGAGATGGCTGTACACAACATTCTTTTGGAAAAAGGATCACTTCCATTTAAGTTACCATATTGTAAAGTATCGAGTACTATTACTAAAGTACAGTGTGCATTATAGCTGCCGATGTTTCCAAATTTGTCAAAGTTTTCTATTACCTTGAATAAAGTGCAAAGTGCATGATAGCATCGATTAAAATACTTATGGCAACAAAATATCTCTCAATATTTCAAGAAGTAAAAACAATCATTTCTCACCCTTAAAAATAGAATGAAGTGTGCATCGTAATAGTTAATATTTCACAGCCTCCACTGTTTCTCAAATACTGGGTAAAGTGCATTATCTATAATAGCATCAGATATTCTGTATCTTACAAGTACCTAGTGCTACAGGTAAAGTGCATAGTGCAATACAATAATCTTGCAAAGGTCTTCACCAATTAGAAAAGACTCTTTGTCAAAATAAAGTGCTTAGTGCATTCAGTATATCACTTGACTAGGCTGATTATAAATACCATGTGTGATAGATCACAATATTCATGCCACAGTTTTCCCTAGTTACTAAAAACCTCTTTGCCCAAAATAAGGTACTTGATGCTTTCACTATATATGGTCACTCCTTTCGGTCTTGCATCATCTTAATTTTCAGATGTAGATTATTCACATAAAAGGATCAAAAACGAACAGACCAGAACAGAAATATATGCAAGTAAAGAATGGATGTTTCCACTACGTGTTATAGCAGAGATGAGTTAAAGGAGGAAAGACTTGTTTCCAGTGTGTTGCAGTTGGAAAACAAGTGAATTACAAAGTGAATCTCAGAAAGGCGAGGCTGGATGGGCCGAGAAGCCAAGGTCTTATCAGGCTGGGGTGAGCAGACATTGGATACAAATTGTTTGAAAGAACGAAGCTTCTGTTTAGAAGGAATGAACAAAACAAGGAAGACATCAGAGGTCTATTAGAAAATAGTATTTTGAATACAGGAGAGGCTCGATTTTGGGGTCTTTAGTCACGTGGAGGGATGAAGTTGGATGAACATGATGGTCACACATACACATGAGGGAAGAGTTTGCCTTCACTTCCCTGAATTCTCCAGGGCAAAGAACACTCCCAAGGACAAGTTCAAAGCCCTAATTGACACAGACCACCGAGGTGATGCTGGACGAATATGCTAATTGGTTGGAAGCTGTTGTCAAAGACTAGCTCACCAGCACCTGGAAGCCCAGTCTGTGTGCTGCTAGACGTAGGTGGAAAAGTACTGACAGAGGTTAGAGTGCCAACCAGTTTGTAGTCAATGAGACGTTGTGTACTTAGTGACATTCATAGTGACCTGTTTTAGGGGAGGACTTAGTTGCCCCACCTGATGATTAGAAACAAATCACTTTCTTTCAATGCCTTAGACAAGTATTGGTTGCATACTTAGATATTCCCTTAGACCCTATCACACTTGCCACTAGGTTTTTGTAGTTTTCCACATAGGATGACGTTAGTAATATGTAGGTTGATGTTAGGCAGAATCCTGTGCAGTTCCCTTAGGTAGCACTACAGAAGATTAGGACTACAGGTGAGAGCAATAAATCCCCTTTGGTATCAGTCTGTACCACAAAGATTTAGTTGGTAGCTGTGGCTGAGCTGTCAGACTTATCTCAAGAGGGAGATGAGCAGTATTCAGGTTTTACACAATATGTCTACAGTACTATGACACAAGGAAACACTGACCAAAGCTTTGTATTAAAAAGTATATATATATTTATTTTATACACTTCTAGTAAAACACATTTATCACAGTCATCAAGCAAGTTAAAACAAATCAAAGAAAAAATATACACACTCCCTAGTTAAATTGTAGTCCAAGTGAACCAGAGTGAAAACCACACACAAGGGATACTCTGGCAATTTCTCACAAGGGAGGGGAAGCACAAGTTATACAGAAATATCTTCTTACACACCCTAGCAACACTTCCCATAAGCTTGCTAACCAGTTTAAGCAAGACAGTCAATCAGTATAGGAAATACTTAAAAGAAAACTGAGCAAAATGGCATTTCGCAAGGTTTAGAAAGGGGAAGAAAAGGGTAGTTATAAGAAGGAGGTGCACCAACACAGTTCTACTTGAGAAGCAATCTAAAGAAGGCAGTTATAACAAATGTAGCCAGAGTCAGTAGGGCTGTGCCAGAGTCAGTGATACAGGGCAAGGGCCCAGGAGCAAAATATTCTTGTAGCTGCAGTCTCGTCTTTGGTTAACGATTTCGAAAAGGTGGATGCCGAAGGCGAAAGATAATGTTAAAGGATTGGGGCGGCCAACCCAACAGGTAGGTACAGGATTTAAAACACCTTTAGCTCTATCACACAGAAAGATCGGACTGGCGGAACAATGTACCTTTAAAATGAAGAAGTGGCTCCTGCAGTGGCGGTTGTTCCTGGTAGTTCCTGCAGTTCGGGGGATTCGTGGAGGAAGGTTCAAGTTACTGCACTACCCAGGGATGAAACCAGCCTCGGTGCTGCCCGACGAGTGGACGGGTGCCTGGCTATCCGGTCTCCGAGTATAGGGTACTGGCGATTCAACCAGGGCAAGTCCAGGAAGGCAATTGGCAAACTGGTTGGCCCCATCAGGTCAAGGGAAGAAGGCTTCTTTCAGATGAAGATCTTCTCTCGTCGTGTGGAGAAAAGTGGTGAGACGCTGTAGCAGGGCTTCACCGGTGGTTCAGTCGTTGCAGCGGTTTTGGCTTCTCTCCTCTTCGGCTTCTTAGTTCCAGTGGCGACGTCTTGCTCTTCCAGTCCTCAGGACCCTGCTTTTATGCAAAAAAGAGCCCCATTCATACAGCCTAGCTGTCACTCACACAGTGGAGCCGTCATCCTCAGCGGGAGACCCTCCAGCCTATCAGAATAGAGTGCGACATGGGTTGCTGAGGCAACCCTGTTCAGGGGTTCTACTCCCTCTCCCACACAATGGACCCACCCCAGACTCAGTGACGCCGAAAGGAGGGCTTCTTGGCAGAAGCCCGCCAAAAGGACGAACAAATGATCCCTGACCTGGTTTAGGAATTTAGAGAAAGACACGAGAAAGAAGATATATTAAAGTTCTGGCAAATAAGACCTACCGGAGAAAAGTTAATATTAAAATACACCAGCGGTATATTAGAGGCTGTCAGAAAATGTGGTAGCCTCGAACAATGGGAAAGTCCCATAGGAAAATATTTGCGGTTGATTATTTACGGCAGTAACCACTGCCACCAGCCAGAAACCTTTGAGAGAGGGACTGTACGGTACCCTCTCGAAAATGAACATAAGGGAAAAACTATTAACCCTTCCCAGTTCTTCCATAGGAAGATGGGTTGTACTGGTTTAGTTCACAAAAATTGACTAGTAAAGTCAATGGGGACTTTACATGCCCCGGGAGACAGTAGTCCGTCCCAGGGTATGGAGTCAATGTTTGGGTTTATGTGAATAAAGATGGTTCCTATGGAGGTGAGAGAAACCCCATAGACATTAAACACAAAAATAGCCCAGAACAGACATAGCAAAAATGCCTAAGAGTGGGGAAAAGAGTCTCACTCTTAGAAGGAGAAAAGAAACAAACCCTTCAAATCCAGCAAAGCTGCTGGGGGACTCTATAGGTAAGGGAAATTAGCCATAAAATGAGAATTCTCCCTAACAGTTGACAATACCTATGATGATTTTTTGTTATAAAAGAAATGTTTTTTTCAAGATGCATTGAGAGTTCTTCCGCTGAGACATCTGTTGATGTCCGTAGTACTTCCTGTTTTAGATAATTGAAACTAAAAGAGTTATCCTTTTGCCAACTACCTGAGCCGTTTGAGCCCCATCTATCTCAAGGGTATTTCTACCTCATCTTAAAGGGCTGGAAGCCTCCAGGTCATATTTAGTACATTTATTTTCCTAAACAATAGGGTAAAAAAAATGGACACTTAAAAATATACCTATGTTCTGAAAGAGCCTCGCCTAAAGTGTATATGGGGCCACCTCCCACCTCGATCAAACTCTGACAGGATTTGCACATCACGATAAAGTTAGAAAGTTCATGTGCAGGCAGGATGGACTGAGTTTGGGTGTTAGTCTGTGGAAAATATCTAATAATCATGTTGTAAGTCTGTGGCGCATGTGATAAATACTGCTGTGCTGATCTTGTTCCATGTGCTTTGACCTTATGTTTCACATGAGCCTTCATATTTGAATCATCCACTTCATCCCAATGTATGCAGACAGATTTTGAATTAATGTTGAAGTTCCCAAATTTTGAGACAGCTCGTTTGAAGGTCCCTTCTGCAAAACCTTACCACAGAAATTGCACATGACCTCCTCCTGTTTTAAATGGTGGCAATCGAAAGGTGAATGGACTTCATATCCAATTCCATCGTGGACACCTCTTTCAGTTGCAAAATGCTGGTATGACTTGCAACCGAATAACAACACTATTAGTACCATGATCTAATAGACCAGAGTCCTAATATCAATAAGCCCAGCGCAAGATTAGTTTTACTGTATCCGGTAATTCCCCAGGATCTTTGTTAAGGCCCTTGCATCCAGCGAGCATGTAATTATGGGCCCTGGGGCATTACCTAATATGGTAATGCCCCCCCAGCTCAGGGCTTATTGTTAAATAATATTTTTCTGCAACACAGATGTGTAATATATTACACACTTAGACTGAAAAGACGCAAACCCAAAAAAAAAAAGACCCCAAACCCATGTGTACATTGATTTATTTGCATGTTGTTCTTTTTCATTGAAAATATAGATCTTCTTGAATCTGCAATTAGAAATCTGTAAGAGAGAAATAAATAGTGTATCATAGAGCATGCTCTAAGTAACACAACAAATGCGCTCTCGGAGTTTCCACTTCAAATAAAGCTGTAATATTTACTGGCAATTACTATCCGCTTATCCAAAAGATCCACAGATCTTTACATCAACAACAGAATCAGCATGTGCACAGTGTGACTTCTGCAATCATAGCCTACAGTGTTATTAAGATATTCAAAGTTTTTATAAGCAAACTTATAAATAACATTATGTCTAATGTAATAAGTGTTTCATCTACGTACACATAATTTTTTAGTTTTTCTAAAGAAGATGGGAAATAATTGCAGCACCTCACACACCTACCCACAGGTAGGATTGATCACACATGACTCTCATAACTTAGACATTGGGAGCCAGTAAAATTGGAACATTTGGGGTTGACACTGCTGTCGAAGTCGAGGGGTCATTCAGCGTCAGTGGTGTTGCATTAGCTGAATCAGGTGCTGAATGTGGTGCAAATTTCCTTGTATGTAATGAAATACCCCATGCATTTTAGTTTTGTGGTGTTCGTGTGAATTACGATATGTGTTGTCCACATCATCCCAATGCACTCTCACTAGATGATTGATCATCACAGATATTACAAGGCTTTGCAACAGCATAATGTATTGTCCACATCTTAGAGTCTTCATGCAAAATGTGCCCTGCACATCCCCTACCTCTCTTTTAGAGCACTGCTCTTTCACCTTGAAATATCTCCAACTATCTACAGGGGTTTTTATTCCTGTGGCTTGCTTCCTGGGTGGTGATGTGTTGGTGACCCAGGTGGAAATCAGCACTGCTGCTGATCTCATGATGTCAAAATGTCAAATGTGAGGAAAATGTAAAATAACAAAAATGACAACTCTAACAAGACAATGGGCCTCATTAAAAGTATGGAGGTAGCCATACCTGTAGCCATGCCTCCATACCGGGATCCAGCTCTGGGTTCTGTGGATGAGGAATTACTGGGTCATTCAAACCTTGGAGGACCCGGTAATTCCTCATTCACAAAACCAATCCCCATTCCCATTTGAGCCCCCATCGGGCTAAATGGGAATGGGGATGGAGCTAATAACGGGCATGTTAATAATGGGCCAGTTATTAGCTACTTGGTCGCCTTGCGGGACCCGGAAAGGACGTCTGGTTTTACCAGACGTCTGTTCTGGGTCCTGCTAGGGGACCTCGTAATGAGGCATCCCGTAATGAACGGTGCCGGTCCCATACTGGCACCCTTCATTATGGGAGTGCCAGCCTCGTAATGAGGCATAATGACACAAAAAATAATGCCTCCTCTCCGAACCGCTCTAGAATTTCGGATGACTCTTTGAATGGAGTGCTCCAGTGGTAAAGGTGTTTCAAGACTCTGGCTGTTGCTGGCAGCACGTTAAATGAGTGGAAGTTGATTCTGCACAACCACCACTCACAGCTACAATTAACAGGTAAGATCACATGTAAGCCAAAGAAGGATGCGGCCCAGTATGGGGCAGACCATCCATAAGGCATTAGGTGCTAGTTTGAGTCATAGTTCACAGCCTATATCCCTCATGCACAATTGGTTAAAGCTCTCCCAAAGCATGGACAAGACCAGAAGTACAGGTGATCATGGAAGAGAAAAAGGGGGAAGAAAGAAAGCACATGATTGCCACACACCTTGAGTACACCACAGAAGGAGAAAAGTGGCAAAAGAAAAACACTTAGATTGACGATAAAAGAAAGAGAGATCATATCTCTCCATCTCTGAAATCTCTGCACTAGCTCCCTGTGGCTGCAACGATCAAATTGAAGACCCTTTGCATTGTCCGCAGGCTTTCTGGGGCCTGTGACCACACTACTTGCAACTTTCACTTAGTAAACATCTTCCTTCTCAAACTCTCCACTCATCCATTTCCAATTCTCTGAGGGTCAGGCGCTTTTCTAAGCAGAGAATGGAGCGCAGATCTCTTTTCTTGGCTGGGGCCTCCCTCTGAGACAGCCTCCCTGCCTTTCTCAAACTTGAGCAGAACCACCTCCGGTTCCGGTTCCGGAAGCAACTCAAGACCTTCCTTTTCACTTCTGCGTTCTTTCTTCCTCTACCCTCCTAATGTCCCTGATAGCCCTGTATTCTGGTCACCTGGCCACCCCTGAACTCGGGCCCAGGCCCCTGCATGTCCAGTTGCCCTTACACTGGCTCCGGGGTCCCTCAACACTTAAAGGTCTGTATCTATAAGCCTACAGTCCCTTATCTTTGCACTTAAAAGCCACCCTCTGGAAAAACATATTCAGTCACCTGCACTTCTCACCGCCACCGCCCCTTGGCACTTCTCCCCTCCCCTCTTTCCTGCACTTGCATGATCTGAATGACACAAGGCCTAGTTAGAGTGTTGTTTGTCCTCCTTCTGTTTCTTCCTCCTTGTCTGTTGCACCTAGAAACAGTTATAAATGCATGATTATATCATAACTTAAAGGACATGGTAGAAATATCCTCACCCAGCTCAGTCGAGGGAAACAACAGTCGAGGGAAATGACAGCTGGCAGGAGCAGTCCAGTTAAGAGAAGGCAGAAATGCTGTCATCTGGCAGATTAAATCAGAAGGAGATTGGAGATGACTTTGGCCCAGACACTCTCATATATCCCTGGTCATTAGAATGTGAACCACCAACAAAAATTGTGGCATACCTGATGACGAGGTCGAGAACACCACTAGCCAAAAAAGCCAGAAACAAACTAAAGAATGAGTGTCCCAGACCACATCTGTCAAAAAGAATTGCTGAAACACCTAAAAAAAGACAAAATACTGCTCACCTGCATGAGCAAGTATATTAAACCCATCATCCGGAGTGCACTCAAAGTGTGCTGTTTGGCTGCTCAGGCTGCTTAGCTGCTGCTTTGCTATCCTCATCGGCTTGGTCGTCCTTGCTGCACGAGCCATGCTTGGATGTTTATTCGTTCTGGTAAATCATGTTATGTGGACTATTTGGACATTACTACAGATCCGAATTGAGACTCTAAAAATCTGGATTTTATTTTTCCATTAATAATATTTCCAACGTAACTTTTGCATTGCATTGATTGAGGCCATGCCCCCCTGCTCGTTGTTACCAACATATATTTCTGGGTCGCACGCAAATGCGCGTGCACATCCAGAGTGCGCTCAGAGTGCACTGTTTGCTGGAGGTGGGGGAGAGAGGGCATCCTTGGGATCATGTTTAGTCATAGAGGTATGTGCAGACTTGTCTTTTGTATTCAATGACATATTTATCTTCATGTGTTAAATTTGATGTTTGAGAAGACTTGTTTAAGAATGAATCTGTGTACACTGTTGTCATGGGTACTAGGTTAGGTCAAACTGTCCAGTCGATTTCATACCCAGTTCATGATGGCACAAAGAGAAATCAGTCGGGAGCATTATGGGTGAGAGTTTGGAGGGCAAGGTCAGGTTGATATCCATATCCCCATTAGGAACCGCCTACCCCCCATAGAATAGCAAGGGACTTCCTGTTCCATTTACATGGATTCCTTTTGTGCCAATCTGGACTTCATGCAACGCTCTAGTCTTTGGGCGAGGCTCTCTATAAAAGCCATGCCCAAAGAGCAAGACTTGCTTCATTTGTTTTCTCTGTAGCAGTGAGCACGCGCTTACCTGGTTCAGTCTCCGGAGCAATTCTACAGCTTTCTGCATACCCGCTCCTCGGCCGGACGGCATCCTTGCTTCTTCGAGCTCTGCATCTGAAAGGAGGAAACAACAGAAAGCATTAGCGAACTTCGTTTTTCTACTCACCTGTTTTTTTCGGCAGGTCCGATCGTCTTTTCAGCTCAATCTTCATCACACGGACCATCTGGCATCAGCAGCTCATTGGATTTCCTTTCTGCAGAGGTATTTCTTGACAAAACCTGTTAGGAAAAAGACAAGAGAAAGGCAGATTAGTCGCTAAAGACAATTCTGGGTTTGAGTACCCAAAGGACATACTTTTCACCTTACCTGCACCTAGTGAAGTAACTGGGCCTCCGAGGACACTCTGACATTGAACTCTTACGTCCACCAGATAAGGGCCAGTGAATTAACTGTCCCTGAACTTATTTAGGATCACCTGAACCTTCTAAAAACTCTAGGAGACGGTCTTGCCTTTTCTTCCGCTGCAAACCACACAAGTGGGGACAGCTTCCTTACAGCACAACAGCCATCCGGCCCCACACCATAGCGCCCCTGCAGAGCCAGGCGGAGAGCACGCCTTACCCAAATAAGAGGTGAGACCCTAAACACCACGCTCACTCAGGAAGTTGGGAGGGGGGTTGTTATCAGGGCCAGGCACAGTACTTAACCTGTCCTTTATCTACCCTTACAGGAAGAACCCCAGGAGAGGTAGGTAGAACAGAATTCAGAGGATAGGAGAGCAGAGGTTGAGAGAATCCATCGCTCCTGCAGAGTTTTCAGGTGAGCGTGACAACTATGCATGTGATTCTAGTGCTGTTGTATTTGTGTTGGGAACTGCTTTCTCAATAAAGTGTCAACATTCTGAGAAAATATTCAACAGCATGTGTGTGAGCAATACTTGTTTCTCAGCATGTACTCACGTTTACTGTATGTGCTGATTAGGTAATAAAGTTCTGTTATTACTTTGTGTGTGGGTGCAGCGCATACATACTTCAAGCTCAATAATTCTGGTTAACTATATGCTTTCATTCAGAGAAACATTTAAAAAACGCTACAAGCTCATGTGTGATCATTCATTCTCTGCAGCATTGACCTCGTCTCCTGTTAGAGTGGTCTCGCTCAAATTGGACCTGTATATTATGTATGTGGGTGTAGAGCAGATGCTTTTTATGGTAGGAACTGTTCTATTAAATTGGTGCCAAAACATATAAAGAGCTATACGCTTGTGAGTGAGCATCAATCCTTTGTAGTGCCTCTTATGCTTTACTTATGGAGATCCATAGTTTAAAGGAAGTGGTGGCAGGGTCACACATTTTGTTTGGTGAATAACAGGTAAATGATTGATGAAATCCAGTTACATGCGTATGGTATTTCTTTGCTGTGAAGTACTAATTGCTGTATAAATCTGTGCAGTTTCCAATTTCAAAATGAGAAAGCAGATGACATCATCAAGAAAAGATATTTTAGCAGTGCCGCTGGTTTTTACTAATTGCAGAGATAGTATCTCAAAGGCCTTGGCATTGCCGCTACCTCCCCCTCCGAAAAGCGAGTGTGATTTGTTGGCATTCGGGAAAACTAGTAATCCAACAATATTGCCTATTGAGATCCAAGTCATAGAGTGTCAAGATCCCTTGCACTGATTGTTTGAGGAGGACAGGAGAAATAGATGAGGGAGGATTGGTAAAAATGTTGTGATTGTGACCAAGGTTTTAGGCTAACCCAAAGGAGCGAGTATTGGACCTCTCTTTTCTCTATGCCCCTCCCATCTTCTTGTCAGGGGAAATCATTTTATTGGGATTGACCGAGCATCTAGATGGGAAGGGGGGTAGGCCAAATGGCTCTAGCAACTGTGAAAGGTCCAAGATGTTATCACCATCAAAGGTACCCATTTGAGTCGCCATTATCCAGTCTAATTCATGAATGTAAGGAGGAATTTATATTTGAAATGAAATCTCAGCCCGGGATACTGAACAAGTTACTTAGGGTTATGGCTTCAATCTTGGGTTAGTGTCTTAATTCTTCGAAGGAGAAACATGAAAGTAGGACTAGTGATCAGCATCCAAGTGCAAGCATAGCCCTAAAGGATATTGGAGGGGCCGATATAGGGATCTCAACTGGGGCTAAGGGGGGTCGACAAGAAGGCATCTGTTCCGGCAAACCTCCCTATTGAAGAAACGAGAGCCAGAAAATTGGCTGTGGAACAAAGGGCAGCCAAAATGTCATAATGCAAGTTCTTACGAGGACTGGGGCTCTGCAACCTCCTCGATCACAATGAAGTTTAGGATGATGCCCTAGTGATTCCAGACTCTGAGGTGTCCTGCAAGAGGGAGACACAAGCTAAAAGTCCTGTGGGTCCTACTAGAAGGTCCCCCCATAGCTTCAAATATGAAAATGATGAGGGCTCAAATTGTGGTCTGAAGCTTTGAAAAATAATGAGATCACAGGAAAAGGACATCAGTAAATTAAGCTGGTGAAACCAGGGGACAGAGACATTTTTGAAATCTTCAAAAATAGGTTGATGCCCCCTGTTCTGCTGTACTATCAGCAGCAGGACACAGTATACCGAGGCAGAGTGTACCTGAGAGATCTGTAAAGCAGGATTAAATGGGTCTGAGTCAGCCGTATCCTGACGTTGAGGGTTGTTTAATCCTCAATAAGATCTTTGTAGGAGGAAAGGACTCATTCCCCTCTAGTGCATTGGGGGTTCCTCCCTCTTCTGCAAATGATGCAATCTTCCTTTCTCCTAAGGGGGCTTCCTCTAGAGGGACAGTAGAGGGACCATTCTCTTCAATCACATCAGGGGCTCATCTGTTGACTCAAAGTGCAGGGAACATCTCTCCGTCTGAAGGGGGGTCAATTAAAGTGATGACTGAAGAAGAAGTGAGGCTGTTATAAAACAACATACGTCTTCTGAAAAGAACATTATTGGCTAGGGCAGGAAAACGGATGATCCAACTATGAAGAGGGGGAATGTTGTACCTCCCATTGTGCATTGAAAGGATGAGCCTCCTTCTCGCTATCGAAAATTCATGGTGAAGTATTGGAGAAGTCGAAGGACAAGCCCCCGGTTCAATTCAAGAAGTTAGAGGGGCAGGCTATGGATGAATCATACATACGACTCCTGGAATCGGTTTTTCTGGAGTAATCCAGCCTTATTTTAAACTATACATATGAGGAGGGTGGCCCCATTCCTTAAACAGAGCCTGCATATTCTAGCTTTTTGATGACATCCCAGAACAAAAATTGATCACTTCAGCGGATGTCAAGTTACTAGATTGTATACACCCTCACAGATATGATTATGCCAGACTAATCATACCCTTGCTGCTGGTTCGCTCTACTTTGTTTAAGGAGGCAGGGAGTTTGCAAAAGTGGGGTTATGATATTACATGTTTTAAATAACCAATTTCAGGTCATAAGGACCAGCGGTACCCCATTAATGTTCCCACAGGCGGGCGGTCTATCAAGGAGGGTAAAGGAAGACAGAAGCTTGATGAGGAGGATCCTTTATTGGAAGGCCCAAATTGGAGGTGGTTGGCACTATCATTAAGATACTCTATAGCTCAATTGAAAACATTGAGCCAACCACTTTAGCAATCAGGGGAATCTGAGTGTGGTATCATGGAATTCAAGAGGACATTCACACTTAATTTCCAATGAAAATCTGATCAACGATTTGTAATCATATGACTTGATAATTTGCAAGAGACCTAGGTGCAGGGGAGCCTACTATGGGATGGGTTTGAGGTAATCTAAGCTTGAATGATGAAAAACAGAACTACTACTGATTGCCTCTCAAAACCGACTCAACAAACTGCTCACCCAGTTCCAATACTTCATCATTGATAACAATACTTTCCTAGTTGCTAAATCAGTCAAAACACTGGGGATATACCTGGACTCCAACCTCAGCCTTACAAATCTAATCAATTCCACTGCCTCTTCAGTCACCCACACAGCTAAACTTATAACCACCTGCAGACCATTCTTGTCACCCGACAGCTGCATCATCCTAGCCAGAGCACTGATCTTCTCTAAACTGGATTATTGCAATGCTTTATACAATGGAACCAGTCTTCGCAACATGAGCAAATTGCAAGTACTACAAAACAACGCACAAAGAGCTGCCCTCAATATACCCAAAACCAACCACATTTTAGTTACTAGACAAAAGGTCCAATGGCTCCGAGTGAAAAACAGAATCATCTACAAAACACTTTCCTTGACCCACAAGTGCTTAGCCATCTCTGCCCCAAAATACCTTAACTGCACATTATCAAAAACACTTTCAGACAGACCCACCAGATCTGCCCAGATGAACCAACTTGTGATTCCAATATACAAAATGGAAAATTTGGGGGGTAAGAACTTCCCAGTCCTAGCTGCCAAATTGTGGAATGCTCTGCCATCAGAGCTGAAACAGCATACTGGCCGTTTCGGAATAAACAAAAAACTGACTAGTCACTCAAGGACTTTAAACTAGAGTTTAGATCATACCCCTCAGGGCCCCTCAACTTGACCTTTGTCTCTCCATCCCACTAACAGTAACTGAAGTCTACTTGCATATGACATGTAACTTGCAAAATTCAGTATGTTCAACCACAACTTGCAAATCAAAATGTAAATAACCTGTAACTGTAATTCAACTGTAACCTGCTATAGACTGTATTCTTAACTGTCCTAACTGTAACTGAAAACTACCTGCTTAACCATTGTAAATTGTAGAACTGTGAATGTTCAATATGCAACATGCAAAGCATAATGTAAATTAACCTGTATCTGTAATTTAATTGCAACCTACTAAACCTTTTATTCTTACTGTAACATGTAAACCTGCGCCTGATATTTTCGGGTTTGGAGCACTAAATACATTTAAAAACAAACAAACAAACTTGCCTGTACGCCAAACAGGGGGAGAAGGGAAGTCCTAGGGGGTGTTTAGCCAGTGTATACAGGCAGGGCCTCAACTTATATAAATTGACCAACTGGTAAATTATGGATGCTTTTCTGCTTACTACATTTCATGTAGAGGCCTCTGGGGGGTTCAATGACATGCTAATAATCAACGTATAATGGAATGCTCTTGAGAAAGATGAAACTCAACTGAAAATTTCTCTAGATAACGTGATCATAGTGATTGATGATTGGTTATATAGGGCCCATGGCGGTGTCATCATTCTGGCAGGAGATTTGAATGCCAGACATAGAGGAGATACTTTTTTGCGATAGGTTGCAGTGAATATGTGCCAGCCATTTTATTCATTTTCTTACAGTATAGTCCGCTTTTTTTGCTTTTCTCGTTTTGCCTGCAGAACTCACACTATGCTCATGGTGCAGCTCTTGTTACCTGTGACAACATATTATTGGTATTTATCAGTTGTTTGTCATTGTTTTGTTGAAGGTTTTATTTGATAATATGTTGATAATGGGGCTTTATGATTTTTTTTTGTATCTTACTGTATTTGTTAACAATGACGTGGTCCTGATGTATATGTAAAAAATGGTTAGGAACAATTGTTGAACATTGTTTATTAGGAAAATACATGTATTTCAGTGAGGTGCATCATATAGGGCCTCATTACACATTGTGCAGTAAAAATCGCAAATTACCGGCATTGCACCATTAACGTGTCCACCTTTGCAAGAGGCCACTAATAGCGTAGCATTACGAGTACGGGGACACGAGCATAGCACCATGCCGGTAATGACCCTACCGCCATGCCGCTAAAGACCCCAAAAAGACCCTTAGCGGCACCGATGAAAGCGCTTATAGCACTTCCGACCTCCTGCAACATGCAAATAGCGGTCACCGCTAATAACGGCCATCGAAATTAGCGGTCACCGTTAAATAGCGGAACCGGAAATAGCGTCATCGCACAGGAACGGGAAGGAGCATGGCTGCCATCTTTAAAAACACAATCCATTGCCATCCTCTGCCCCCTGGACCTGTTTTGAGTACTTTGCTATTGGAAAGCCACAAGGACACCCTCGCCATGCCTAAGGCTATTAAAAAAACAACTGACCGCCAGCGCAAGGAAAAGTTTTCCACCGAGGAGCTAACAATGCTCACAGACACCCTTGCAGCGAATGCCGACGTGGTATTTGCGAGCGACATGCGTCGGGACACCCTTATCCGCAAGAAGGCAATCTGGGCAGAGGTTGCCCTGAAAGTGAGTGCAGTGGGCACCACCATCCGCACTGTCCCGGAGTGCAGAAAGCGGTGGGATGATCTCCGGGTTAGAAGCATCCTGTCTGCGAACCACAACATAGCCACAGCCGGTGGATCTGATTCGCCGATAAAATTAAAGGAGTGGGAAGAGACCTGTGCCAACATGATTGGAGTAGAGTCGATTGAGGGAGTCGGGACCATGGAGCATGGTGGGGCAACTACATCCGATGAAGGTGAGTGTACACATGAAAGTATGCACTGTGAATGTTCAGCTCCCCCCAAATGTGAGCCCATAATCACCTCATGGATGCACAAACTTCCATGCATGCATACAACCCTGGCCATGTCAGTGTCAAACCCAAACACACACACATGCACACATCACCAGAGACAAGTGCCACACACATCCATGCATGGATGACCCACTCAACAAACATCTCACTATATATGTAACTGATTACATAATTTGCGCTCTTGCGTCCCTCGAGGTCTAGAGATACACGTTGCGGGGCGTGTGACCGAGTTGGCCAACAGAGTCTTTTGCTTTGCAATAAAACCCTAGCTTTGGGAATACAACCTCGTGTCTGGCGTCTCTATCGTGTGTGCTGACTCTGCTTGTTTCCATAGACGTCAGGGTCCCCTAGGGCCCCCTTTCAACCTGTGCGCAGATTATAGGTCATGGGTTTGTGCATTTTGATGGAAAATAGCCATCCGATAGGGTTTCTCAACAGTTTTGTAATGGAATCGGATAAGGTGCTTAATAGATTTAGAGGTTGCACAAGTTTGGGATGAATTATAGGAAGCTTCAATCTGCAACAGTTTTAAATAGGAGGAACCATTTTTTTTTCCTGGATACTTCACATTTGTTTGTTGAAAGAAGAAATAGATTTTCCACGCCGTTTTTCTTGCATTTTTGTGCTAGGTGAATCAAGTTTTTATTTGTTGCGTCCCACTTACTGGTGCACTACGTGCAACAAATGTGCACTCAGGGCCCAACAAGAGCCCAGCTGTAACTACAGGAACTATTGTAGCACACAACCAAGGACCCCTCAAAGGGCAAGGGCAGACTCTATATTGCCTTGAAAAGGACCTACGGGTCGAAACATGTGTCGGCTGACTTTTAAATGGGACCAAGAGCCCACACCATGTAAAAAAGCAAAAACAAAAATATTACAACAAATAAAAACTTGATGCACCTAGCACAAAACTGCAAGAAAAACAGCATGGACAATCTATTTCTTCTTTCAACAAACAAATACGAGGTATCCAGGAAAAAAATAAATGGTTTCTCCAGTAAACAATTGAGATGTGGGCTTCACCTCAACCTTTTATTATTTATTAAAATTGTATTTGATGCAAGCATCTTTACAATCTTTACAATACATATTCATACAAAATTAAAATTCTTGTCATAAACTTTCACACAACATGTAAAAGTTCCATTCAATACTATGATAGCAACTTAAAACAATTAGTAAGTCAGAACATTAAACAAAAGAACATGTTAATCAAAATACCATATAAATAAAAAAACAAAACACAGCTTAACTCTTTGATGACTGAACTGTCTTAAATAGACAGTTGAAGAGGGAAAACTGATTGTCTTTAGAATGTTTAGATATTTGCCACACTAAATCACATCCAATTTAGTTTTAATAAAGGACAAAAAGCGAGTCAAATCTATGAGCAAGGTATTATTGTCACCCCACATACAAAACATCCAGAATAGTTCCATAGCAAAAGATTCAGTGTTTTTCAAATAATTACTCAAACAAATCAATTGTTGTGCATTAAAAAATTGACAATAAACAATTAAGTGCTTCAGAGTTTCTATTTCATTTTTGTTGTGACAGAAATGACAGAATTAATCAGATAACCCTAAGGAACGATCTTTCCAATACTTAGTTTGTTCTATAGTATTGAATAGGTTAAACCTAAATCTCATAAACATTTGTCCAACTCCATCACTAGGACATAGCCTTATATATGACAGCCTTGGAGTTTGCTTGTGTCTGAATTTTGCATATTCAGTTAATTGAACATAATTTCCCAATAAATCTGAGGTGATAGCCCAATCTAAGCAAATTCATTTTTTTTAACTATTCCAGGCCTGGAGACTAGATCTAATTCTACCAAACCCAGCTCATCTAGCAAGGTGAAGATTTGTTTTTTAAATCTAGCCATAGAGAGCAGAGCTTTGTTGTTAATCTTCTCTGCTAGATCTTCATACAGGGAATTAACTGGTGGATGTAGCATTTTTCTGAAGTTATTCAGTTTGCGCCATTGCAACCTAGATGCGAGTGAGGATAAGCCTAATTTGTTTCTAATGCAAGCATTTGGAAAACTTTTTTGGATGAAGTAAGACCTTTTTCCAAATAAGGCCCTATAGTGTGTTTAGATGATAATTGATGTTCACGATACAAGTAGTTAACCCATACAAAAGGATATCCTCTACTTTCAATAAATAGAAGTCTATCAACTGAGTCAATGAGAATTTACAATATTTACAAAGGATAATTCTCATTTGCGCTACCAGAGGCGCAACTTTAATAGTAAGAGAGTTATACCATGATGACAATGAATTTGTAATAGTTAACTTGTATCCCAGATAAGTAAGGGCCGTTTTATATTGAATGGGGCTGCCTCCTACGGTCCAGTTGTAGCTTGTACTTTTTATTTTATTTGAAAATATAAGAATGTTGGATTTCTCAGCATTTGTGGTTAAATTATGTTGTGTACAAAATTCAGCATATATGTCAATTTTGACCTGAGGACCAAAAGGAGTTCTGTCAAATAAAATGACATCAACAGCGAAGGCCATCCAGCTTAGGCGTAAGCTACCCAATTTTGCCAGAAAGATCTTTTGACTGAGCCAAAGATTATCCACATCTGCAAGATAAAGATTAAACAGGACCAACGCCAGGTTACAACCCGGTTTAACCCCTATTTCAGTTGGAATTGGTTCAGTTGGTGAGCCAGTTTGATCAATTCTGATTTGTTAATTAGTATTATAATGAAGCAGAGCAATGATAGCTATAAGATGTAATGGAATGCCAAGTTTTTGCATCTTCTGCCACAGAATACTTCTAATAACACTATCAAAGGCCGAGGAGTGGTCTAAAAATGGCATTTATATTCGACCATTGATTGCTTGGTGAGATGATTCCAGCAAGTGTGCTAAAATAGTCGCATTTAATTGGGTTCCCAATGATTTCCTGAACCCAGTTTGGAAGTGTGAGAGAATGTTGTGTGAATTAATATAGCGATTCAAGTCTTGAAGAATTAATGATGCAAAGATTTTTGCTGCAACATCTATTATGGCTATAGGCCTGTAATTGGTGGGAAGGTCCATTGGCCCTTTTTTATATATAGGAATGATGATGGACGTCAGCCATGAGGTGGGAATAGACCTTGTTTGAAATATAATCACAAACCGCCTTTTAAGTACAGGCACCCAAAAATGGGGATCATCTTTCAATACGCACGGTGGAAGGCCATCAGGACCTGCCGCCCTAGAGTTATTAAGCCTAGTTAGAGCATCAAAGATATGATTTATTTCCCATGGACAGGAATGTAGCATATATTTAGAGTACTCCTGAACATTGAAATCACAACAACTAAGTGGCCACGTTTATTTGGCTCAATAAAATTGAACCCAGGTCTCACCCGAAATAGTTGCTTGAAAATCAATATTTTGGGTACCAGCTGGGCTTCTGATCAATGCCCAAATTTGCCTTCTATTCTTTTTGCAAATGAGATTGATAATTTTTTGTTTATTTTTTAGATGAATGCCACATTTAATTTTTTTATATCATTTTTATAATTTAAGATGATAGATTTTTTTGTTGCACGATACTCTGTGATGTTACTAACCAAGCTTTTCAGTTCTCTCAATGTGCGATTCTTATGAGTTTTCAATACTCTAATAGAGTTAATTGAATGACTATGCAGAGTACCTGGTTCGAGAACCGAGTCAGGCCGTGCTAAGTCCAAGAAATGTCTGCGAATAATATTTAGGTTCCATCTATCTATGCCTAGATGATATTCTTCTCCCTTAAGTTGACTAAGCGGGACCCACAGGTCATGGTTAACCAAAGCGTTAAGTGCACATTGAGGGATGCCATTTAACCGAAAGCATCTGTTTATCAATAATTGGTAAAATGAGTGTAGAATCTATCATATGCATGGAAAAGGAAATAGAAAGTATGTAATACAGCAAGAGACGATCACTATTAGCAGCGTAATCAAGTTTCACGGGACCTGCTTTCCTTGCCACTCCTGTTGATAATAACAGATAATCAATGTAGGATCTATGCAAACCTCTATGCCACATAAAGGGAACAGCTTGTGTATGTGAGACCATTATCTGAAGGTCCCATTCTTCAAAGAATTGTGCCCAAGTTGAACCATTTACCTGTGAGTAAGGATTAACTAAATGCAAGTTAAAGGGTAGATGAAACAAAGAGTTGAAATATCCACCAATAATAATTTCAAAATTAGACTTTAATAGAAAAGCCTCAATCAGAATTGCATTTAAATTATGGTTTCGATGGACACAGAGACTGGATTCCAATACAGAGAAATAATTAGAAAGTTTCTAGGAAAGGTCAAAGACAATGCTAGATCGATAACCAGAAATTGTGAAGAAGCTACAAATATACGGGAAGAAAATTGAATATTTTTTTTTGATTAAGACTGTCAGTCCACCAAATGGTCTCCCAAGAGTTCCTTTTTCGGCCTGCTGTGAATGTACCGTATACCCATCCGAGACAATGTCCTTCAAGGCCATTGTTTCTTGTAACAGTATAATTGATGGGTAAGTAGGAGTATTTAAAGCTTGAAACCATGTATAATAGTTGTTAAACCCACAGCAATTCCATGAACATATGCAAAGAGATGTATTTGTATTTTATGACGTGGTGGACTGTGAGTTTGTATTAGATAAGGTTTTCATCAGCGGTTCAAGCCAGGCAAGGCCTTTTATTATGTTTGAAAATGACTTGAGTTGTTATTTTAGGGCATTGTTTGCTACCTGAGTATGTTGGTCGAAACCAATTACTTGGGTAGACATCAGAAGCATGGGAGGTTGGTATTCAATAAACGATACTGTGTCTTCTATTGATTTAAACATAAACAACTGATAACCAAGCGCCCTCCGATCCATTTCATGATCCCACAATAGCTTAGCAATTATGTGAGATTGTAACTTGCAAAGCATGTGATTATTCTTTGTGACAGAAAGTTTGATCCATTCCACATCATCCGAAATCAAATTGCGGAGGGATGGAATCTGATGGAACAGTTTCATTAGGGCTGAACGGTTTGAGCTAGGAGGTCTGTTTAGAACCGGATCAGAATGCCAACCCAGCAGTAGTTTCAGTTCAGATGATGAGTTATCAAAGGTGGTAATTGAAAACTTGGTTCGATCGGGAACTAATGGGCCAGGTTCCCCATTAGTTCCCGATCAACCAATCCTTTTTGGTTGTCAATGATGGAGTAAAGAAAATAGGTCCCAAAGGAATGTGCACATTTCCTGGAAGAGGGACCACAAGACTGTCTTTTTCAAGGGGTACATCCTTTGTCAAGGGCATGTTTACATTTGCTTCGTCAATGAGGGTGGTTTGATCATTTTTTCCTTTGTGAGATTATCGTCTTTAATAGAGCGATCTCTACCACTTAAGGGAAGAGAAAGATTCTGGTTAGTAGCACAATTCTTTTTGTTTTCAGTTGCCGGAAAGTAATTAAGCATCTGAGTTTGTGTGGAAAAGGTATTTATACCAGCCGTTTTTTGCACAGATTCCCTGGGATGCGTTACAGCTGAGACAGACGAGTGCCCATCAATTATGTCAGGTGGAACCAGACCTGTCGGAGTGTGATCACTCACCTTACCTACACTCTCAGGATCAATAGTTGTTAACTCAAGATGCATTTTGCTTTCTAGATCTAATTGATTAGGATCGATAATAGCATCGTCATGGGCCAAATTGGCAAGTTTTTTAACCAAAGAGCTATGTCCTTTTAATTTTTTGGAAGGCACATTTTTAGATTTACATTCCGCCATACCTTCCAAATTTGTATCTATTTTGGCCCGAACCAATGCTGTCTTTCTTCTTTTAATTGCTCTAAGATAGGATTTTTTAACTTTACGTGACATAAACTGCACATTCTGTTGATTTTCATGCAAACCAATTGATCATCAATTGGTTTAAAAGTTTCAACACCCTTTTGATGATGATCTTCTATGATGGCAATTAGCACCGAAGGACTATCTAGTGTGCTAGAACCTACCGTAGTGCCCAAATTGCTATCCTGAGTTGAAAAAAACAGAATGCAGTGGGTCATTGGGTACAAGATTTGCATGTTGAAGGATGTTTTCAATGACACGAATTCTGTCATGCTGCAGATTAGCAATCGTCATAAAGTCAATATCAGGAGCAACCTGATCATTGAGCAGAGCAGATTTTGATGTTTTTAGGGCTTCAATGAACAATTTTGGCTTCATCACAGAATCTACCAGTTCACTGCAAGTTTGTGATTCCTGTGTCGTGTGACTAAATACTGGAATGGCCTGATGATTCATCATATCAAAAGTAGATGGGCCAGAATGGTGTATCAAGGGTGTATGAAAGTGTTCATGTGCTAACATAAAGCCTTCAATTCTGCTCAATTTGATAAGGATGTCAGAAGTAGAAGCATTCAGAGAGTTGATTGCTAGGTGTGTATGTTCATGACCCTTGTCCAAAAGATTTAATATTTGTGTCAATACTGGGAAGTTTTGTAACTCATGTTCATTTAGGTCTATTAATAAATCTTCGAGGGGATAAAAAGAAAGATTGGCATGAGTAGGATGAGATGGAGGCCCTGGAACATGTAAGGAGGCCGAGTTGGTTAGGTCCACTGGAGAATGCACAGGCAGCGGATCTAATATAAGAGTTGCAGCTTCAATGGTGGTGGAACAAGCAGTAATTTGCTCATGAGCTATTTCTTTATCTATTAGTAAGTCCCTGATTACAGTGGAAGCCATCTGTGCCCTTACTGGAGTTTGATGAATGTGTACCTGTTCCCTTACACCTTGTCCTTTAGACACAGGAGTAGAGGGACCATTTGACAGGCGCACATGCTTATGAAGTTCAGCCATAATAAGTGGTGCACCTAGCCAGGTATCAAGATCTAAAATTGCATTCACATCGCCCACTGTACCCAGTAGGGAGTTATCAATAATAGGAATGTTATGTAAGGTGGGTGAGTGAACTTTAGCATTTATTTGGTGTTTAGAGCTATTTGTTAAATCATTTCCTGAATCCACGTTATTTACAAAATGAACTTGAGTCATTTCCAATGTAACCACTCCCAACATCATCATTAATTGGATCATGGTGCGGATGGCTAAAGCTGACTTTGTGTGCGGGAGTGACAAAAGACAGTGCTGACGTGTCCGCTGTAACAGAGGAATGTACTCACACTTTAGGTGGTACAGTAGTGAAGCATTTGCCATTTCTTAACGTACTCGAGCCCATAATGGACTAAAAAAGGGAGGTAAACTAAACAAAATGAAAAGTGAACGTATGAGACTAAGATCACACGCGTATGATCTAAATGCACTTTCATATAAGTTCAATTGCGAGTGGAGTAAGCCTTTGTACCTGAAATGTGGACCAACTAGAGATGAAGCGAGTGTATAACAACAAGATATCTTCACCCCCAGCGCCGCACACCCGAACAGCCAAACAGCCTTGCACTTCCGGGACACTTCCTGGTGTGCACGCGTGGTGCGCGTGAGAAAGGAAGATGTAGACAGGACCGACACAGGTGGGTGGAGCCAGGGGGGAGCAAATAGGAAGTAGGAAACAAAAAAGGGAATAAGAAAGGTGAAGTGAAAGTGACTGAGCACTAGTGGGCACTACAAGGACACAAGCAGTGCACAAACAGGACACAATCAGAGAATACATATTTCTCACAACAGCAATAATTACTTAGACAGTCCAACATTAACTATGCAATGTTACGGCAGAATGGAGCTTCTCCTTGACGACGGCCGCATGGAAATTCGAGACACAGCATCCCAGCCAAACAGCCTCGCACTTATGAGGCCCTTCCGGGCGCGTGTGCGCGGTGCACGCGAGAGAGGAAGATGTAGACAGGACCGGCACAGGTGGGTGGAGCAAGGGGGGAGCAAGGGGCACATCCGGGTGTGCGTGTGCGGTGCGCATGAAAGAGGAAGATGTAGACAGGACCGCCACAGTTAGGTGGAGCCAGGGGGGAGCAACTGAAGCAGTCTTGCAGCAGTCTCCTAGCGTCGGCCTGGAGGTGCTTAATGAAATTAGAAGTTACAAACGTTAGGGATGCTGTATTGGAAGCTTCCATCTGCAATAGCTTAAAATAGGAAACAAACTGAACTTGTTTAATGACCTTCTTACTCTGATGCTACTTGACACAGAAATACTGCCAGCTGATAGTGACAGTTTTCTTGGCAAACTGAATTTTTCATACGGTTAAGGTGAATATGTTTGAGTGATTTGCAGATTCCCCAAGAATGTTACATAGACATGTCCCTGATGTTTATTTTATTTATATCTTGAAATTTGTCAGCATGATATTTAGTCAAGGATTTTTAAGCTAGTGATGTATATAAAAATCAAACAAAACAGAACAAAGTCTGAAAGAATTAATAACATAAATAAAATGTTGTTAAAGTTTTCTTTGTTGAACGATTTGCCAAATAATTTGCCCTTGGCTGCTGCTGGCTTCAATGTTGCTAGCTCGCTCAAAATAGGATCAACATATACTATGGTTGCCCTTTTCCTTTCTGTTGTGATTGTACTGTTTTTATTATGCAGTAGGCATATGGCTTTCAGAGCCCATTTTGTCAGAACCATAGAGTGTATTCTCCTCCCGTTTCTCTATTACTTTATCAGCCAGGTGGAGTATCTTTGAAATTGGTCCCAACACATCCAGTAATTTATATTGGTATGATTTCCAAGATGCATCATGCTGTTTAGTAAATTAAACATATGTTTTGGTTTATTAAACCTTTACAAAAGTGTTAAAAAAATACAGAATTTCTTTTAAACACATTTGACACTTTTGAGACAATAACCCCATTTTATAAAAGGACAAATCTAAATACTGTATGATGTAGTTTCCTAAAATCACTGCTCCACATACCAAGACAAATAGACAAAATACACTGATAGTGGGTTAGTCGCTACATTCTACTCCGAGCCCCAATAGATGTACAAGAGAACATAGAGGTGATGGCCTAACGGTAGAAAAAAGGTGAGTCATAAGCCCACAATCAAGTTAACCCACACACATTTTTTAAAAAGGACACCACTCTTAATTGTAATGAAATTGAGTCGCTGTGTAGCATTGACTGCCAGAGCTGATCTTTAACACTTGTTGAGTGTCGTACACAAATTGCATGAAATAGAGCAGCCATGCAGAAACCAAAGTTGGACATACGATTAACAAATGGAATTGTGATTCCTCCACCCCAGGAATGAACAAAATCTACAGTATTTCCAGCTGCTTGCCCCTTGTTTCCTGTTGTTCAATATTTCCTGAGTACTTAGAACATTTAGGCAATAACACACAATGGGCCACATTACACGGATGGCGGTATTTTAACGGTACCGGTAAATCCTTACTGCCTTACTACGAGGTCCCTTTGCGGGTTGGGGAATTTAACGCCTGCTTTTTGCAGGTGTTAAAAACCAACCCGCAAAGGGACCAGGGAGCTAATTACGGTACCGCAATTTGCGGTATCATAATCAGCACCTTCCCCATTCCCATAGAGCCCTATGGGGCAAAATTGGGAATGGGGAAGGGCAATGGTGGAAGGGGGATTTACCGCCCGCCAACCTTGGAATAAGGCGGTAATTCCCCTTTCCACCAAGGCGGTGCCGGTATTTTACCGCATGAACCATGGCGCTAATAGCGCCATGGTTCACCGCCATCCGTGTAATGAGGCCCAATGTTTTTTTGCAGACTTTTGCTTGGATATTTCGTCAAGTAGGTCTCAATAGCTGGGTAATATTTAAACAGTGAGACTACCTGCAAATATAATTTGGAATGTTATGTTATGGTATTTGACATTTATATAGCGCACTATATATCATTGGTATGACCTCTAAGTGCTGTTAGTTTGAACGCCCTCGGGGACCGTAGTCCAGGTCAGTTGAGAGAGTAAGATGTCATAGTTGCTTGGGTGCACCAGATATGTGTGCAGATGATGCAATTGCCTGACGATAGCTGCATCCTAGCATTAGGTGTGGTGGAATAGATATCAGTTGGATGTGTGCCGTCTGGAGGGTAGACTCCAAGACAGGTTTCTGTATTTGTATTTGTATTTTATTTATTTGTATAGCGCGCCTGATCCGGGGGCATCTGGGCGCATTCCGGCTGCATTAGGCCTGTGTAGGATGCCTATGTGTGTAGCTAGACTGGTTCGTAATGGGATGTAGCTGTGCTTTATTAGAGTGATTTGGTGTTCATGGGGTAATATTTGTATGTGATCAGCTAGGCCGAAATTGATCGAGGGGTTTAGCTGTACTCTAATTCTGTGATGGTGTAGAGAGTAGGCATAGTGATATGGGAGGTGAGTTTTTGGGTGGAGTTATGATCTAACAAGTTCCCTATTCTGGATTTTGAGGGTGCGTTTGCTTAATACTGACTAATAAGCATATTCAGTGGCGTCATTGCTCGGATCTCATTCAGTATTTGTCAGTGGTTGCAAGGACTCAGTCACCTCAAATGGTTGTGGTAGACATTACGGAAAGAGCCATGTTTTTAGAGCTTTGCAGAAGGTCATATAGCCTTGTGTGTGTCAAACATGTGGAGGGAGTGAGTTCCACAGAGTTGGGGCCAATGTTGAGAAGGCAGATCCTCTGATCCTGACAGAGTTAGAGGTTGGAATCACTAGAAGGAGGGCAGTTCTAGATCTTAGGGTGCGATATGGGAGGTAGGGTTTTATCTTTTCTTGTAGGTATATTGGGCTGGTCTTTTGCACTGCTCGTTGAGTGATGCATAAGGTCTTGAATCCATAATTTCACTATTATTTACAAGCCAATCATTTGAATGATGAGTTTTTTTTATTTTAGTGGAATTCTGGTAAAGCGTTTGCATAGAAGAATCCAACTGGAGATAAATTGTAGCCCCATCCTTACGTAATTCATGCATAGACAAAGCTGCCTACTTGTAAATTCAACACTTTCTGGAAAGCAACAGCATACTAGGTAAGAGGCAATCTGGTTTCCGTCTACATCACAGGACTGAGACTGCCCTACTCAACCTTAAAAACCAATAAGGGGATACTATGGACAAAGGTAAGTCAGTGCTGCTCCTGCTCCTTGATCTGTCTGCAGATTTTGATCTAGTAGATTTTTCAAAGGAAGCCACATCTTGGGTCACCTCTTTCCTCGAAGGAAGACTTATGAGAGTGTTACCCCTACTCCCATCCACTGCGGAGTCCCTACAGGGGTCCTGTACCTTGCCTACCTTGCCTACACCGTACAACATCTTTACCCTACCACTCTTCAAAGACCTAGATGATCAGGTTATAGCATATACCTACTATTGATATTGATATTTTATTTCTATCGTGCTCATACACAAGTGTTTCAGAGCGCATCAAGGCAAGGGAAGGGGAACAGGGGAGAACACAAACAACGATTTTACTAGGCCCAGTGACATTGAGAACATGCAAGTGCAGGGTAGAGGGGGAAGGGGGAGAAGTGCATGGAAGGGGAAAAACTCACCGACATACTATTCCGATGATACTCAAGTTCTCCTCCCCCTCTCTGTCTCCTATGAAAAGGATGCAGCCTCACTCAACAAAACATATCCCCTTATGGCAGCCAATGGTCTGTGCCTCAATGGGGACAAAACAGAAAACCTCATGGTAGGCCCCAAAGAAATTCTCAACAGTCTCGACAGTACAGAATACAGTTCCTACAGCATTGAGAACACCATAATCACTGCCTTGACAGCATTCAACACACTTGAGGTCTTCCTTGACTCCACCCTCTCTATAAAGCGACAAGTCAATGCCATCTCATCATCAGCTGCACTTATTTTTATTTTTTATATTTTTAAAGCGCAATAGGCGGCCCTTGGGCATTGTGACATTATTACAGTTTTGTGCTTACTTAGTTACAGATGGATATGTATAGTGTACAGATATAACAAAAAACAACAAGTGGTCTTCGTGTCATACAGTAAGGGGTACGTGGTGTTTTCTGGCTTACTGGTCCATGTTTACAGTGGGGATGGAAGTTAAAAGAAGTTAGATTGTTAGTTGCAGAAAAGAATCATAGTAGAGGGGGATATGCATTGGGACTATGTGGCCTACTTGGTGCCCGGCTGGTGGTGGGTCAACAGTATAGGACACTGTAGTTGACAAGCTGTTAACAGGGCAGAAATGGAGATATGAAGGAAGGAGTAGCACTGGTCCGTACATAATGTGGAATGGGGTGATTTAATTGAAGAGTAGGGTCTTGAGTGATTTACAGAATGCAATGTATGAGGTTTCACTTTGATGTGGCGTGGGCAGAGCATTCCAGTTTTTAGCAGCAAGATATTGGAAGCTGGTGCCTCCTGCTTTGGCTTTTTTTGTAAAGTCGGACATGTATCTGGTAGGCAAGATGGGTTCTTTTTTGTCTAGATGAGGTGTCTCATATTATTTTCTCTGATAAGTAGGGGGCTGTAAGTGAAAGGCACTTATGTGTAATGGCCATGGTTTTGATAAGAAATCGCTCTTTAACTGGAAGCCAATGAGCATCCCTTCTAGCCTGTGAGAGATGCTCCCTTTTTGGGATGCTTAGAGCAGCTCTAAGGGTATTGTTTTGTGTGACTTGTAGTTGGTTGAGGTTTTTAGCAGAGGTGCTCATGAAGAGAACATTGCAATAGTCTAGTTTAGCCGCAATAGTGGTTGTTGCTATTGTGAGGCAGTTTTTGGTTCATAGGTAATGTTTGACTGCATTAATGATTTTGGTGGTCAGTGCTACAGAGGAGACGATGGCACTGACTTGGCAACTCATGGATAATACAGAGTCAATGTGGACCCCCAGTGTTTTTACTGAGGGTGCAACAGTGATAGTGGTGTTATCAATGTTGAATGTTCTGTATTGGGGGTCGAGTTTGTTGAGGGTATATTTAGTACCTACTAGGAGGATCTCTGTTTGATATCCCTTGAGACACAATCCATTGCTGCCATCCACACCTGGATGGCTGTGTAGGTTTTGGACAGTGTGGCAGCATCAGGCTCATATGATCCATAAGTGGGAGTAGTACTTGAGTGTCATCAGCATTTTTTGTGTAAGCTAAGCATTGAGGAGAGGTAGGGTAAATATATTGTAGAGTGTAGGTAAGGTACATGAGCCCTGAGGGACACCACACTGGATGGTGGTAGGGGCAGCGCAGGCCTGGTCAGCGAACACTCTAATAAGTCTACCTTTCAGAAATTAGGATATCCATGCTGTGTCTTCAGGGGAGAAGCAGGCTGCATCCTCAAGTTGTCTACAAAAGGTGACGTGGTGAACAAGATCAAACGCAGCTGACAAATCAAGGAGGAGAAGGAGAGCCGGATTGCCTTTGTCCATAATGTCACAGAGTTGGATTTTTAAATCCAGAATTTTATTGGCCTCCAGAAACTGCTGTATTTGGACATTTGCAATGTTATCCAAAATGTGTGAAAGAAATGTAACCGCATTGATGGGTCTATAGTTATTTGGGTTTTCAAGGTCTAAGGATGTATTTTTTAGAAGTGGGGAGACCCAGGCCTCTTTTAGGCAGGATGTTGGAGTAAACAAAGCATTGATGAACGCTGTCAAGAAGGGGGCTAGATTGTCTGTGCAATCTTTAATATGATTAGCTGGGCAGACGTCTCCCTTGCAATTGGAGGGTTTGATTTGGTGCATGATGGCTAGTACTTCCGCCTCTGTAACCTCTTTGCAGGGGAAGAAAGTTTCATCTATACGGTTGGTGGGTGCGGAAGGCATATTGGCTTTAGGCAGCGCCTCGTAGTGGGCATTTACCTTTTCCTGCAGAAACTCCATTTTATTGATCATGGCTGTTTAGACATTATTGCACCAGGACTCATCTTTAACGATACCCTGGGTGTTGGTGACAGGAGTGGCCAATTCTTTGAATATGGCAAACAGTTCTTTAGATTCCGATTTAGAATTAGCAATCCTGACTGGATATGCTGTTGATTTAGCTAGAATGACAGCTTTTTTGTATTTTGCATCAATAGTTCTTATAGGCAGTTAAGGGGGATGCCTGTGGGGCCGTTTGACATTTACTGAGTGCTCTGCACTTGAGGGAATGTAGATCTTTGAGCTCAGAGGAGAACCAGGAGTTGGGATGTTTTTTTCCCTTTGGCTTTCTTGCTCTGTAGCGGGGCAATAGTGTCTACCGCTGGTTTGAGCTTACTGTTGTATATCTCAGCCAGAACCGCTGGGTCATTGGAGAATGGGGGTTGTAGGGCTGGGACTTCAAGGAGTAGACAGATCCTGTCTTTGGTAAGGTTGTGTCAGCATGTAGCCAGTGCTGGTGGGGAGAGATGTGGGGCTGGTTGTACAAGGATGCAAGGAAGAGTGTAGGGGCAATGTCTTCCGATTTTGGAACTTTTTTCATAGTGGTAGATAGCTGAGGGCTTGGGTTGAGCAAGGCTCTGAAAGAACAGCGATTTTCAGTGTCATCATTCCTTATAGAGCAGGGCAATGCGTGAGGCTGTATGAAGTAGTGGTAGTGTGCTGGGCAGGCAGCAGTTACGGGCTCACAGCATGCTATGGCCACAAAGGGATGTTATACTGTGCTTTCTTCAGGAAATGGTGTGCCCACGTGGGGAGATATGCTGTGGTAGCTCAGGGGTCGTGGTGGCTCTGCCTGGGGAAATCCTCTCTCGTCTCTAGTGGCCGATCCTAGATTGAAGGTGAGATATGGTATGATATGATATGATATGGCATTTATAACGCGCCTATACACATGGGGGAAACAAAGGGAAACAGACAACGATCCTACTAGGCCAGGTGTCATTAAGATCACGCAGGTGTGTGGGAAGGGGGAAGGGGGAAAATGCGGGGGGAAGGGACAGTGCAGTACATGGGCATAGAATAAAAACAATGGGCCTCATTACAAGTTTGGAGGTAGCCATGGTGCTATTAGCACCGTTGCTGCTTCCAAAATTGTGTCCGGGGCCGGGTTACTTGAATGAGGAATTACCGGGTCATTCCAACCTTGGAGGACCCGGTAATTCCTCATTCAAAAAATGAATCCCCATTCCCATTTGAGCCCCCCTAGGGCTCAATGGGAATGGGGATGGAGCTAATAATGGGCCCATTAATAACGGGCCCGTTAGTAGCTCCCTGGTCCCCTTGCGGGACCCGCAAAGGACGTCTGGTCTGACCAGAGGTTCTGAGCGGGTCCCGCAAGTGAATCTCGTAATAGGACAAAATGGGTTTACCGGCACCAGCACCATTACCGGTGCCGGTAAACCCATTCCGCCAACCTCGTAATGAGGCCCAATATGTAAAAGTAACGGCCAACAGGTGGCAATTGCAAAAGGTAAGTGGATGCCTCCAGCACTCCCATGTTCACACTGTGTCGTGGAAGTGGGGAGTAGGGCACCAACAGGAACTTACAACCAAGATCATAAATGCGGTCAAACCGTACATCTCCTCCAAAAACTGTTTCACCATAGCCAGAGTTGGCATTGGAGCCAAGCTGGACTACTGCAAGGTCCTTTTTCTAGGCACATCATCCGAAAACCTTAACAAACAGCAAATTACCCAAAATAGCGCCCTTAGAGTGGCATTAAGCATTCCAAAAAGGGAGCACATTTCCCAAGCTAGAAGGGACAACCACTGGCTTCCAGTTAAAGAGCGGATACTCTTTAAAACCCTGTCCATCACACACATGTTCCTCTCACTCTCTGCTCCTCCCTACCTATCAGAACGAATTCACTGTGCCATGTCAAATAGACCCAAATGAGCTCAGCACTCAAATCAGCTCTCTATCCCTACTTTTAAAAGAACCAAAGCTGGAGGCTCAAGCTTTCCTTTCTTGGCACCAAAAAATTGGAATGCGCTCCGCTATCACTTAGGGAGGAGACCTCCTTCACAGCATTCCACAGAGCGCTCAAAATCAAGCTCTTCAACTAGCCCTGCCTCTTGTATACGTACAAAATGACATCTTCCCATGTAACTCTGGAACCTGTCTTTTCATTACCCTTTTCCTGTAATTGTGATTACTACTGCCTAACTGCACTTCTGCCTGAATGTTTCTTTTACTGTACCATGTGTTCTAAGCAAAGTCTTCTGTAACAGTGCCATGATGCCTCAGGGCCATTTGAGCGTTTTATGAATTCAAATAAATAACAGAAACTTATAGAACCCACTGAATCATTTTCTCCCAATAAGCTGTCCAGACACTTTATGGGACATGTCACATGTTCTAAGAAGTGAGAGTCATTTCCACTGCATAATGCTGCTTAAAGATTGTAGTCCCATCTCGTACCATATGACTTGGAAGGCAACACATTTGAGTATGTAAAAAAGTACCACTCTCCAGACAAGACCTTGCACAATTTTTAGATGAAGAAGGATCCTCAGAGTATACAATTCCAGGCCTTGGTACAACTTTCATGCAATAAAACTCCCAACATGACATCATATTAAATTTGCCAAATTCCCCCTCTATTAACCTCATCTGTCTAACATCAGCAATTGCTTTCATTTTCAAGAAGATCTGATAGAAAATGTAAGAATGTGTACGAGAAATGAAATACCCAAGATATTGCAGGATACGTTTGCTGGCTAGGAAAATATTCTCCCATTTCCATCTGTACTTAGAGTGGGACTGAGTACCTTTACCAAGTTGGAAGATCACTGTTTTAGATGGATACATTTTTATAATGGAATGCTCTTGAGAAAGATGAGGCACTGAGTCCAGCAGAACAGTAGTGGATGAAAGCTTTTTCCGGCCTGAGGATGTTGCTAAGGCACCCAAAGGTCACACTAAATTCTCTGGAGGCCGTGTCCAGTTGGTTCCAATTCTACCAGCTCTCATTCACTCTAATAATATGAGAGTGAGGATCATTGTCAGTGTTCAGAATGAGGTGACTAGGAGAGTCCTGTTGGGGAATAATCTAAAAGCTCTAGGAGTGGTATCCAATACCACCAGGCCTCCCAATGAGAGAAAACAGTACCAAACCAAATTGGCTAGAGAGGCAACTTTAAGAGACCACTCTGAGCATGTGGGAACCTCTACAGAGAACCCCACTGCAAGCCCTGGTGTTAGTAAGTTGACCTCTAACCCAGGCAAATCTGAGTCTTGTATAGTAGGGAAATGGAAGCCCCAACCAAGCTCCATCATTGCCCATCCAATTGTATAGCCTTTGACCCCCCTTGCTTCTGAGCAAGAGGTGGAAAGACAAATTGGACCCCTCTGTAGGCCTGTGAGAACTGATATTTCTCAGAATTGGTGGAAAACCAGGAAAAATAGGTCTAAGGCTAAAAACCTTAAGACTGTCTGAGCTTCTACTGAAGACTCCAGTGTAAATCCTAATGTTAGGAGGGAAACTTCTAAAATAGTTAAGGTCAGATCTCAAAGGAAGTGGAAGCATGTGACCACAGCCCCTCCAACCAAGATACATGAGACCCAACCTGCGCTTGTGAGAGAGGTGGTGAGGAACCATTGAGGCTCCTCTAGATCTAAGGGATTCCTTTCTAAGGACCCCTTGAAAAAGCCTATTGTAGGTTCAGAGGTTGTTACAACTTCTGAGGGACTGTAAGATCAGATCCTCTATACATTAAAAAAGACAGATGTACCACAACAGGTTTGTAGGTCATATAGTTTACAAATGAAAACAACTAAGATGGTCAAATCTGCCTGCAAGTGGTTTATTTCACCATTAAGCACAGTCAGGATGTCACCACCAAAATGCTGATGGTCTCATGGTCTCTCTAGGATGTTTATAACCGACTAGTGAAGAGATTAATTCAGGAGTGCATTAAATCCTCCTGTCCCTTAGTCTGGAGGGGGGGAGGGGGCGAGTGTTAGGGAGAATTCTCCAGAATGGCTAATTTCCCTTACCTACTGAGTCCCTCAGCAGCTTTGCTGGATTTTTAGGATTTATTTTTTCACCTGGTAAGCGTGTGAGCCTTTTTCCCACTCTTACATGTGTTTTTGCGGTGTGCTGTTCATTTTTTGCTCATGGACTATGGAGTCTCACCCACTCCATAGGCATCATCTTTTTACTGTGTGTCACACAGTACCTTTAGTGCAGTGATACAGGGTTATCTTTTTAGACTTCCCACTTTAATCTCCATTTTCTGGGACTGACTACTGTCTCCCAGAACATGCGAAGTTGCCATTGACTTTACTTGTCTTTTTAAATTTACAGACCCAGTACAACCTATCTTCCAATAGAGTACTGAAAGGGTTAATAGTTATCCCTTTTCGTCTGATTTTCATGGAACATTATTTCTCTAAGACTTGGCTGGTGGCAGTGTTATCTACCATTTTTATTTTATCGCGAGCTATGTAAATAGCCTCGGTACTGTTAGAGGCTATGGTGGTAGCCTCAAACTCTAATCCGCTGGACCCCATTTAATTTTACTTGGTTCCGGTCGGGTTACTCGCCATTTCTTTTTGTAAAGGTCTTTCTCGTGTTTTACTCTGCGTGCCAAACCATGTTTAGTTCCTTTGTTCACCATCCTTTGGCAGGCTTCTGCACAGACACAAGTCGCACTCTAGTTTGATTGGCTAGGTGGCTGTCCTGCCAGGACAGCCACCCTGCTGTGTGATTGACAGCCAGGCTGTGTGAATGGGGGAAATCTGCTTAAAAGCAGGTCTCTGGGACTTGGAAGGCAGAGTCACCACTGGAACGAGAGAACCAACGAGGAGCTGAAGGAAGACGACTGCTGCAACTACTGGACATCCAAGTGAAGTCGTGCTGCAGGTCCGAATCACCTGAAACTCAGACGGCAGAGAAGATCTGCAAGGAATCTTCTTCCCTTGAGCTTGGTGGAACAACTAGCTCACCAAACACCAAACGTCGGCCTTCCTCTCCTGGTCGAATTTGCTGTGCCTCGCTGCAGTGAACCGGATAGCAAGGAGGAACAGAACCTGTTTGGGTTTTAAGCAGCGCACCTTTTATTAGAGGCTTTGCTCTGCTGCTGGCTTCTTCCTTGGGCAGTGAAGGACCCTCCAGCCTTCCTCCTTCTTTTCACCACGCCAGTCGCTTCAGGAACCGTGAGCCTGCGGGAACTGCCAGGAACAACCACCTCAGCTACAGCATTCTTCTTCATTTAAGGTACTGTGCAAATTCAGTCGTTTGTTCTATCCGACCGCGGTGAAAGTTTTTGAAATCTTTCAGTTCTCTTTTAGGCTTGTCCTACTCTTCTCCTTTCAATAACTTTTCTTCCGACCAACTTTGTTTTGAACTCTTGGCAAAGACTTAACCGCAAACTACTCTGAACTGTGTGATCCTCTGCAAAGATTCTGAACCATTAACATTTGCCCAGGCCTATTGACTCGAATCCTAGTTGTAGGAAGCCTTTTTAAGATTGCCCTGCCTATCACTTGTTGGTGCTGCTTGATTGTTGATAATCTCCCTTTTAAATTAATACTAGACTGCCATTTTGCTCACACTTCATTTTGAGCCTAACTTGTCCAGAATTGATTCGGGGTCATTGTAGTGTATTGAGATTGTGATTTTCTGCTGCTTTATATTAGTGAACTGTTTTATCACTGATGGTGTAAATCAATGTATATTCTTTTACTCAAAAACCTTGAATCAGTGTTTGTTTGAACCATAGTAATTGCTGTCCTCACTTTACTCTTGCGATAAGCCTGGCTGCTCAGCCATCGCTACCACTTTACTGTGTACCACTTTACTGTGTAGTACAGGCTTGTACCAAAGGTGAATTTGTACTTACACTTGTAGTCTTAATTGTGTGTGGTGTTACCAAAGGGTACTGCATATGATTCTGCCTAACATCCGTTCCCACTTTTCTTCTGAAGCCGATCTGTCTCTTAGCTAATATGTTGTTACTGTCACACCAACTCTGTATATGATCTAATTCAATGGAAGCAAAGATCTTAGAATTGACGTCCATTAGGGTGATCAGTCTGTAATTCATAGAGCATTATCGGTTCCCTTTTTTAAAGATGGGAATTGCATATATAACCTGCCATGTAGGGGAACAAACCTCCTCATGATCATATCCCTAAAATAGATATTAAGTAATTTGGCCCAGCGATTTACATCTTGCTTCGGGGTGTGGGTGGAGGCTTATTGGCAGCATAGTGCTGATGAATGAGCATTGCACAGAGCCTGGTGTTGTCTCACGCTCTTGCTGGGCACATTCCTCTGAAACATACTAAACATTTGAAACAGTGAAGTAACATAGGTGAAGTGTGCATTTATTCTTCCGTAATGCTGTTAGGCCTAGTGAAATTTTTGCATGCAGCTCAGCTGGTGCAGTTGGGGATGTAAACCTGTGTTTTCACCTGTTAACTTCCTGTCCTTCCACGGGACTCTTTCATGGCCTTTGTGACTCTCTCTCACTCTCTCTCACTCTCTATTCTCCCATATGGCCCAACTCACTCTGCAGGACACACTCTGGATGTTCTGATCTCTTCAGACATTCCCATTTCAAACCCTATCACCACTCCTCTCTCCTGGAATGATCACTTTCTCTTTTCCTCCCATCTCACCCTCTCAACCCCTCAAGCCAAGCCAACCAAAGCACTGCCACCTACCTTCTCGGTTATCCAACCCATCTAGCATGTGTCAGTTGAGGCCCTCGCCGCCACTTTCACACCTCCCCTTTCCCATTGGCTGACTCACACCCTAACACAGCCCTTTCCATGATCCACTCTGCTATGCCCGATACTCTTGATGTTCTTGCCCCTGTTATGAGGATCCGCTTGAAGACCAAAGAAAAGTGCAACTCTTGGTATGACTCAGACCTCATCACCCTTAAACCCAAGTGCGGGTGCCTGAGAGGAAATGGCGTGCTTCTGGTACATCCGCTGACAACTGGCCTGCTGCCTGCTCCAAAGGCAATACCGGCTCTCTGTCCACACAAAGAAGAGAGCACACATCCAAGCCTGCATCTCCACGGCATCTAACAACTCAGCCGAACTCTTTAAAATCTGCAAGGAGCTGGCCAATCCTGCTGCAGTCTCTACCTATCCTGTCCCCTCCCTTGTCCTCTGCATAAACCTGGATTCTCATTTCATCTCCTAAACTAAGGACATCTTGTCCTCTCTTTCTTCCTGTCCTCCTCCCTCTACTCCCTGTTCTGCCTCTGGCCCTTCTTCAGCCACCTCTCCTCCCTCCTTCTCTGCCTTTCCCCTGTTCTCCTCAGACAAGGTTTCTAGACAAGTCTGATCAATGAAAGTCTTGTGAAAACAGGTTCAACCCTGTTCCATCACGGACCACGTTGACACTTTGGCTCCTGCGCTGGCTGATTTCAGCAACCACTCCTTCGCCAAGGAGTCTTCACCCTCCCCCTGAACCACTCCTGTGTGCACCCTCCTCTTAAGAAAGCCACTGCTGACTATTCCCGCCTGGCTAATTATTGTCCAATCTCCATCATTCCTTTCCTGCCAAACTCCTGGAAAAGCGGACCATCTCCCAACTTAATCTTCACTCTGAATATGTTGGTTGTCCCCATGACCATCAGTCTGGTTTGAGAGCTGTCAGAAGCACAGAAACTGCTCTCCTGAACATCTGCGAAGACCTGCTCTCCAACTTCGATTCCAACACCCCCTTTGTCCTCATCTTACGTGATCTCTCTTCTGCCTTTGACACGGTCACCCATGCTATTCTGTTCAACTGTCTCCATGATAACCTGGGTATCACTGATAAGGCCCTGGCTTGGCTGACCTCCTTCCTTTCTGATCGACCCTCCCAGGTCCAATTTGGGTCCATCCTCTCCTCTATCTCTACCTGTGGTTTTCCCCAGGGGTCTAACCTCTCTAGATGGCTGTTCAACCAATACCTGACACTTCTTGCCCACCACATTGCCGCATTCTGGACAAACTTTCAGTGCTATGCGGATGACACTCAGCTCATGTTCAGGCTCCCCTCAGCCACCGCTTCTCCTTCTCTCATATCTGACTGTCTGTCCGCCATCCAGGAGTTGTGTGCCACCAATTATCTCTGCCTTAATGCCAGTAAAACCGAGATTCTCCTCATTGGCACACCTGCTCCCTCCTTTCCTGTCACTATCTGGCCGGCCTCTCTTGGCCCTCTTCCTAGTCCCACCTGTTAGGCTAATATTCTTGATGTCATCTTCGACTCCAAACTTTCCTTCTCTCCTTGCCTCTCTGACGTCTCTAAGATGTCACACTACCAGCTGCACCTCCTCAGATGTATTCTTCCTTTCCTCTCCTTCCCCCAGAAACTCACTGTATCCAGAGCTCTGTTTCTCTCTAGGCTGGGCTACTGCAACAGCCTCTTTCTATGTCTGCCTGCTTCTACTCTATGCCCTCTGCAACTCATCCAAAATTGGACTTTGAGACTTGCCCTTGGCCTCAAGTCCAGGGATTGTACCTCTCCAGGACTGAAATCTGCACTGGCTCCCAGTGGCGGTGAGGATTAAGTTCAAAACCCTCTGCATTGTCCACAAGGCCTTCTGGGGCCTGGGACCTCAATGCCGTCAACTCTCTCTCTTCCCAAATATCTTCCTTCTCAAGCTCTTTGCTCGCCTGCCTCCAACTCCCTCAGGATTAGTCGCTTCTCCAAGCAGCGAGTTGATGGTAGATCTCTTTCTTCTGCTGGGGCCTCCTTCTGGAACAGCCTCCCTGCCCCTCTGAAACTTGAGGAGAACCATCTCCAGTTTCAGAAGCACCTTAAGACCTTCCTCTTTGCTTCTGATTTCTCTTCTCATCTCCCCTGCTGATCCACTGGCTGAAGTTGAAACTGCACTGGTTACCTGGCTACCCTCTGATCTTGGGCCTCGGTTCCCCCCTGCCAGTTGCACACCTGCACTGCCCCCCTGGCAACCCTGCACTCGGGGACTGTTTCTGTATCCCTACAGCCTCTACTAGCACTTGACACTCGACGTCTGCACTTACCCTTGTACTTGCCACCAGCTGGCTGCACTTTTATTTATTGTCTTTATTTATTTTACTGCTATCCTATATACTGCACTGACCCCTTCCCCTCCCCCTGCACTTTTCCCCTCCCCTCCTGCACGTGCGCAATCTCAGTGTCAACTGGCCTAGTGGCATTGTTGTCTCTGTCTTCTCTCTGTTTCCCCTCCTTTGCCTTGTTGCGTCGTGAAACACTTTTGTATAGGCACGTTATAAAAACGTATCATACCATATCATAACTACAAAATGGTGTTTATTAATGTGTCTCCTAATGCCATGAATCTGCTGTTCACGCTATATTGCTTTTGCCCCGAATTTCATAGTGCAGTTCTCTCCCCCCCCTTATACACTAGACAACCTGATAGGGGATTTGCCTCACCTGGAAGGGCTTAGGGGTTGGGATATACTCATTTCCATCCCAACATTCCCCCCTTTCGTTACTTCTACAGTAACACATTTTCCTCCCCCATATTTACTCTCAATGACCCACCTTACTGCCTCCTCCCAAGCGGGTGTTCCCTTTATTGGCATTCAGGCTCTGCATTCTTGTCTTAAGCTTTCCCCTGCTTGTGTGTATTGCTCAGGTGTACATGGCATGTAAATGCATCCCCCACTGCCAGCCAAATCAACCCACACTTCTTTGTAATTTTCAGGGTCAGGGGGAGGAACAATGGTTGTTATGGTATAGGTTATCTGCTATATCTCCAACAGGGATTGGGCCCATTTGGTGAAGGGCGAGATCAGTCTGTATTTCTACTTCCTGTGTATAACGAGGTACTTTAGTATTACCAATAGTAACCATCATCATTGTGCTATTAAGTACTGCTTTGGCACAACACTGGAGACCCAATTGCCAAGTGCAAAAAATCACCAAGATGAACACGGTGATGGGCACCAAGATTTTCCCCAAGGTTCGAAGCCATGATGGGTGGGACCCAGTTGAAGGCCATGGTGAACCAAGCTTCTTCTTGAACCACAGCTTCTTTTTTCATCTTCACTCCTAGGTCATGTACTGCTGCAATGACGTGTGACAAAGTGCCATTCTCAGCAAGTTCAGAAGGTATGAATATGCAACATGAACGCCCAATCTTTTTGCAAACATCGCCTTCGATGGCTATTAGGAGATACAAGACATACCTATTTTGCATTGTCATTAATCGAAGGGCCCTCAGATCCACCTTTAAGACATTGAATCCTTGTTTGGTGTCGTTAGCCAGCTGGGTCAGCTCCCATCTGACAATTTGGAGCCATTTTGCATTGGCCTGTGTCTGGATGCTGGGTTTAGGGTTTCAAAACATGAATCTGCTCAATTATAGAGCTTGTATTCATCAGTTATTTGTGCAAGTAGTTCAGACGAGGCTTTCGATAGGTAATTCGAGGATCTTTTTCTTCTCCACATCTGGTTATAAGGCTCTTTCTCAGGGAGGATGCAAAAGTCTGGTGGTGGCATTGTGTGCCGTGCTTTGATTGTCGCGGGCACTGTGGGCTTGCATCAGACAGGGGTCCAACCTTTAGGTGTTCTTCTGATATTACCAACAGGGCAGAGTGCAGTGTTGCTAGAGAACAGTAGCCCCTCAAAGAATGTGGGAGGTGCAAGTATGCAGACCCAGTAATAGTCCATCAGTGCTGCTGTGCCTATTCTGAGGTCTAGGATTAGGATAATTCTGTTACACCGCTTGTTTGATCCAACAGAGACAGTTCCTTCACTGTAAAAACACAGTTTATATGTATTTTTACTGGTCTCTCAATACCTGCAATCCAAGTTAATTTGGTGATGAGGCCTGTCCATGTTTGTACAAAGGTCTGCTCCACGAGGGCTATAATTCTTTCATACAGCCCAAAAAGTCCTTCAGCTCTGCATGTGTGTGTTATCTCTTGCCACACGTTGTTGTCTTATCTCGCCCCTTCGATCACCAGATGTGGTTCTTTCAGACAGTTAGGGTTAGTGAAACTGGTTTTACATTTTCGGGGTCAGGATTGATGAGTCCTAGGTGAACTTTGCATTCCTGGAAAGTTCCTTTGATCCGACATAGCGCAAGATGAATTAGACATTGGGTCTCTATCATGGGTACTTCTTACAGTACTAAACCCTTGGGTGCCCCAGATGCGTGCGGTATCAAGGAACAGATGTAGCAACTCCCATTGGTAGTTCGTATTCCTATTGCGCTCATGTCGGAGTACCAACTGTTCGAGTGCTCAGGATGACGAATATCTTCTACTGCATCTCGGCATAACCCATGGTATCCATCATATTTATGCTGATATGCTTGTCTTTTCCTTCTGCTATTATGTATCGCATGCCTTTTGACTACCTTACTTCTGCTGTTGGTCATATTTACATTGCTGCTTCCATTACACAGAGAGTTTTTTACATTTGGCAGTAGGATTTGGAACATTTTGCGTGTACATATAGGTGCATTGGAGCTGCTATTTGCAAGGATCACATTATATACCGGTCCTGCTGTCATTACATTGTTTGGTTCGGAGAGACTGGCAGGTGCGCTTTCATTTGTCCTTTCATTCGGGTTAGCTTTCAGGCTATAACTCAGTGTTATTACGATGGGGGATATAGTGCTTGTGGTGAATTCACTTCCATTAGAGCGTACCAGGGTCGATTCAGTGGCAGTGGAAGGTAATTTCCATTGTTGTTACACCTGTTAAAAAACGGGGAAGGGAGGGAAAAGAAGAGGGGAACGGGAGAGTGAGGGTAGGAAGAGAGGGAGGTGTAGGGAGAGAGAGAGATTTTTAATTCACGTAGCTGGTGCTCTAGCTTCAATATATGCATTGTGAATTTCTTGACATGCACTTAATATGACTTAACAAAAAGCTACGCAAACTGAGGTAGTTGTGTTGTTTTAATTCTGGACACTTAGGGCCTCATTACACGGTAGGCGGTAAGGGTTTACCAGTACCGGTATTTTACCGGTACCGGTGAACCCTTACAGCCTTACTACGAGGTCCCTTTGCGGGTTGGGGAATTTAACGCCTGCTTTTTGCAGGCGTTAAAAACCAACCCGCAAAGGGACCAGGGAGCTAATTACGGTACCGCAATTTGCGGTGCCGTAATTAGCACCTTCCCCATTCCCATTATGCCCTATGGGGCAAAAATGGGAATGGGGAAGGGCAATGGGGGAAGGTGCATTACCGCCCCACCAACCTTGGAATAGGGCGGTAATTCCCCTTTCCACCAAGACGGTTCCAGTATTTTACCGGCATGGACCAAGGTGCTAATAGTACCTTGGTCCACCGCCATCCGTGTAATGAGGCCCTTAGTGTCGAATTGGGTGGGTCCCAGCAAATTTTGGAGAGGTGTATCCAATATCTGAGCCCCGTCACCTTTACTGCAAGGGGGATAGAAAACAAAACCTCGTAGGGCCCATGGAACCTGGGGTTGTACCATTTTCACACAAAACTTCTGACATAGACCAGTTCACCCGGTAACAGTGGCTGTACGCGTTTGGTGTAATTTTGTGGTGCAGTTGATGTTTGTGCATTTTCTGTGCTTGGCGGAGCCATCTGTTTTGCAATACATCTTTTGCATGTGTCAATTGGGACAGATATTGCATAAATTATTCTCCAAGGATTGTTGCTGCTCTATTTGCATCTGTTGCTCTTCTTACCGGCAACAGAGGTGGTTGCATGCGCTTGCCAGTCACTTTTTAATGGGGGGACAGGTGGTGGTCCTTGCTGGGCTGTGTGCACAGGTGAAACAGAGCCAGGGACAGGCAATACACCCACTTCATTTTTAGGGTGTTGCGTAGTTTGGAGAGTCTGCTCATAAGAAGGCCATTTATCCTCTCCACCATCCCATCGCTTGTGGGTGGTAAATTGAACACATACAATGCTTGATTGCTAACAGAGCTGTTATTTCCTTGAAGAGCTCATAAAAAATATGGGTGCCATTATCTGATCTTAAAACATTACACACTCCCCAGCGAGGGAAGACCTCTCTGGCGAGCAATTTTGCAGCACACTTGGCATCTGGGTGGGCAAACGGCAGATCCTCGACCCATCTGGAGAATGGACTCACCACTGCGATCAGATATCATGCACCAATGCATCGTTCCCCCATATCTGTATAATCAATGTGCAGTTCACGGAATGGTCTGACAGGGCAGGGCAGAGTTCCCCGCCATGTTGTAAGGGTCATTCCTGTACTGAATACTTGGCAAGCGGTACATTGAACAACCGTAGTTGAGAGGTTTCCCTGCAAATTGGGATTAAGCCAATCTTCTTGAATGCCTGCTGCAATGTGTTGTTTAGAGCTATGGGAAAGGTAATGCAACTTCTCAAAGGCTGTGCGTAATAACTCTACTGGCATTACTACTTTTCCCATACCTTGTTGTCTCCATAAGAGGTCAGCGGGAGATTGCACGGACCGACGTTTGAGCTATACATCCTGTTCTTCTGGTGGTGACCTACGCTGCAACTCAATTATCTGCGTGATAGGGAAAACTGTGTATCCTTCTACATCTGTCCGGGCGTTCACTGTTGTTACAACGTACTCATGTTTTTATGTGCATTCCGGGAGCGTTTAACTGCACATGAACTTTGTTTTATAACATCAGCACTGCGAGCACTACCAGGTGTGCTCTTGCTGACATTTACTTGCTGCTGGAGGCGGAGTTTGGAATTGTATGTGACCGCTCACGTGATCCGCCGGAGCTATTGATCCCCGACACAGCCGCCCGAGTGGCGTTTTATGTGCATTCTGGGAGTGTTTAACTGCACATGAACTTTGTTTTATAACATCAGCACTGCGAGCACTACCAGGCGTGCTCTTGCTGACATTTACTTCCTGCTGGAGGCGGAGTTGGGAATTGCACGTGACTGCTCACGTGATTCGATGGAGCTATTTATCCCCGACACAGTCACCCTTGCGGCGTTAAGCCTGTCGGGGTAAAGGGCGTCGACTGTTGTGCGGATGTTTGGCGCGGGAGGTGCTCACTCTGAAAACAGTTAGGAGGTGACTTGACATTTGCTGGTGGTTTGCTTGTGAACTTTCTGGAATTGGCATCAATTGGTAGGCGAAGGTGAAGCAACTCAGTGACTATTCGATATTTAGTGGCTGTTTCTTGAACTTGCCCCCTTCTTATTTTTTTTTTTTTTTAATTGTTAAGTGTATTGCTGTCTCGCTGTCTAATTGGATAGCGGGAGAGCTGGTGTGAGCGTGAAATAAGATCTGATTTTGTGTTTTTATTTATTTATTTATTTATTTACTATATTATTATTTATTATTTCATTTTGTGTTGATTATGTCCCGGTTAATAAATTAACTGAAAACAGGCATGCCAGAGCATGTGGCCAACACATATAAACTGGTCCCCCCTATAACCAAAAAAGATTTAATTGTTAAAAGACTTAAAGCCAATAAAGACAAAAAGCGAGCGAGTTCCTCAAATATAGATATTCGCACTTTCTGTACATTAGATGTTGTGGGGTCGGAAACAATTATTTCTGTCCCCCCACAAAGTGAGACCAATATGCTACCAATATCTAATATGTCATTGGTCCAAACTCCTCAGGCTATTTGTTTGAATGCATTGGCTCTGACTGCAGTACCAATTAATTTGACTATGCTCTCTAAGGAAGTAGTGTCTGATCCAAAAGCATGTTCTACAAATGTGTAATTACAACAGGTAGGAGGAGAAGTAGCGGACGCATCGATTGCATTAGCTTATACAACAGGAGAAATAGGTATTTCCCAAGTAAGTATCAGTACCGATGCTCAAGTAGAACCGTTAGTGGCTAAATCGCCCTCGGCTGTACCTTTGTGTTCCGTTGCTTCACAGCATTTATTACGAGCTGAATATGGAAAATTAACAGCCGTGGGTGTATTTAGTGACGACACCTGATGTCATGTATATATGTTCTAATACGGGCGATCTGATACAATTTGCTGATAATTCATATATGCATATATCTTGTGCTGAAAATGTACAAAGCCAAGTTTCTATTCCATCAGTGGAAAAACTGAATCCAGAACTATATAAATCTCCAGTACTTTTTGAGAAATCTCCATCTAGTATTTCAAATCTATCCTTTGTAGCCCCAACACCTAGACAAACTAGATTTAATGAGCCTGACAACAATCATCCATACTTTATACGTGATAGTCAGATGCCATATAAAGACAATAGGTTTTCTTTTCCTGAGGCTCCAGCATTAAATAACACGTTAAGTGCAATGAATACAGCACTATTGTCCTTAGCAAAACTATATGAATCATTAGAAGAAAAAATATCCTGTCAGGCAAGAGAAGTACATTTGATTTATTCACTACTCAAAAAAGAACAGCAAGTGCAAATTCCAATATCTTGTCCACTTTTATTGAAGTTCATAAATCAATCTACCCAAACGTGTGCACCTCAAAAACCGGATACGATGGGAGATTTGTTGGCAAACTTAGCAAAAAATTCCAACCTTGCAGCAGATGCCGTCCAAGAACCAAGCACTCAATTAGCAACCGATAATTTGATGGAGATAACCTCAAAAGTGCAAACCACTTCACCTAATATCCAAGGCGCAAGTGTTCAACCAGTCCTTGCTGACCCAATCGGGGTAATCCCGAAAATCCAAGGAATATCATTTGCACCCATGTTTACCAACCTGAAAGCCCAGGTGGCAGCTCCTACTTGGCCTACTGAGCAGGTTACTGACCTTATAACTCAGCAATCATCTGTTGACAGAAATTCTGTGTTGAAAGTTAAAAAAGCCGCAAAACTAGTGATTTCAGCAAAAAAAAAAAGGAAATTGAACTTAAACTTTGAAAATCAGCTTAGGAGTAAAGAAGCCCTAAAATATAAACCACTAGATGACTTGCTTTCTATCGCTGTACCTTCGTCCAAAAAAACGATGGGAGATGATGTGCTGGGTTCGAATATGGTTATGTCCACTCAAGTTATGGCTGCTGATACAGCGGCCCTCCCAAATTTTTCAGCTACTGATGCAGTCCAAGCTACAAGCTCAGTCAGGGCCGGACTGGGAACCAAAAGAGGCCCTGAAAAATGTTGTCAAAGTGGCCCAATATTTTGCTGAACGAGCGAGCATAGCGCGTGAGCCCAACAAACTGTGCATTAGACAGGCCACGAGACACCCAGTCCCGCACCAAAAGGGTGTTAGGAAACCTGCTATTATTAAGAGTAGGAGATTGAAATTAACAGGAAGAAGGAACACATGCCCTCCCCTGCTTCCAAGATGGTGCCAACTGAAGGGTATTTCTAGGCACTTTAAAAGGGCTAGGGTCAATCCCCAGGCTATGAATGAGTCCGGTGTTTGTCTTCCCCCGGACCTTCAACTGGTTCTGTGTTAACTGACTCGTAGCTTGGGTCCTTTGTTGGGCCAAAGCACAGGTAGGCAAATACGAGCTGAGGCTGTTAGGGAAAATGGGCACCGTGAAATCAATGCCAACTGCTTAGTGCTTCTGGGGCCCCTGACCATGGCACGGTTGTCCCCCATCCCCTCTCCAAGCCTAGCCCTGGGCTCTGGCAGATGTAGGCCCCCAGGGTGTGTGGTAGTCACTAGTCACATTCTGTGAAGATTTTCATTGGATCTGCTATTTGCTCTCACTCTAACTGGCTTTGTGAGGGAAGATGACAACTCTGTACACTTGTCCCTGCACATGCTTTCTGTGCCCCAATGTGTGCAAACAGATAGGAACTATGTGAACATGATTCTGAGGGTCCTCTCAATGGGTTAACGTGTGCAGGGGAGAGGAGCTATGTGTAAAGGCTTCTGAGAGTGCTATCAATAGCACAGGGTGTGCACAGAGGTAGAGGCTGTGTGTACAGGCCCCTGAGAGCACTCATACAACAGTACCATGTGTACAGGGTGATGGGGGCTATGTGTAGGCGTCTGAGAGCACTCTCAATAGCCCTGGGTTAGTAGGGAGGTAAGCGCTATGTGTGCTCCCCTGAGAACGCTATCAATGGACGTGTGTCTTTATAGAGGTAGGTTCTATGTTCACAGGCATGAGAGAGAGCTCTCAAGTGATCTGTATGAATGTAGGAGCTATGCACACATGTAAGTGCTCTTGTGGGTGAAGGGAGGTAGTAGACATGCATAGAGGTGTGGGACTGCTTGCATGAGGTCTGGGTATGAAGGGATGTAAACAGAGTCCTGGGGTGGTTTCCTAGTGACCCTGTGTGTGCACGCTTGTAGGAGTCATGTGCACAGGCCACTAATAACTCTGTGTTGTGGGGTATGCATGGCAGTAGGTGCTATGTACACAGCAGGACAGCTGCTTGAACACATTGTACCCTAGAGGCAGGCAGACCAAGGGCCAGTGCCACGCCTGTTTGCCCACAATCCTCAGTGCACAACGTGGAGGAAACTGGTATGAAACACACATGACGTGATTTAGGCTTGGTGCCCCAGCCAGCTCCTGAGGGTGTTTGGGGGGGAGCTTCTGTGCTATTAATTCCCACCAGGCTTTGTGGATGTGCTGCAGAGGCAGGACACTGGGCATGTGCATTAGACAGGTCCCTGGATTTGAAACACAGTAGGCAAAGTTTGTGTGACAGGGCAGTGTGCAAAGAACAGGCAGACAATGTGCACAAAGGCCTGTCTCAGGGCACGCAATGCAAAGTGCATGGGAGGGAACCTAAAGTGCAATTATGCAATCCTCACTGTGCAAGGATTGGTCAAAGAGATCACACTGTGGAAAGAAAGATGTAGAGACACTGAGTAGGTCATTGGTACAGGAAACGTAACCAAATGTGTAAAGTGCATCCACTGCATACATACTATGTTCAAGGGCCAAGAAGAATTTGGGCCTGTACCCATTAAAAAACGTTTTGTGATGAATCATTCCCATTGCGTAATAAACAGACTTTGGGACACTGTGTAATGCTAATGCCCACCCATTACTTAGTTATGTGATGCCAACGCATGAATTGCAAAATATACACGCAGGGGGCGCGCCTCCAGTGATTTGCACCATGCACACAGTGGAAATACACTCCTCCCATATAATTTGCAAAATGTGCATTTCGGAAACACACTTAGTAAGTGCATATGATATGACTGGTGATATACACGGACTTCAGGAATACACGGACACCACACCCTCATGGCCAGTTGCACCCACGTGCCCTAGTTTCACTGGACCAAGTTGGTACATTTTACTGTTGGCTCTAGAGAATAGACTGTGCGGGCATGGGAAGGATCCAGAAGAGAGGAGGGCAGGTAAGCCAGGAGAGGAAAGAAGGAGGTAAAAGTACCAGAGAAGAACTAGCAAGTGATGGTCACTCAGCAGTGTTACCCAAAATACTCATCCGAGTCTATCTGTCGTCCCCACTGCGACCTAGGCATGAACAAGCGTGTGCTCCTTCAAGGAGCTGACTTTGACACTCCCTTCTGACAGCTGTGGCTCTCCTCTGCCCCATTTCAAAATGTGCTCTGCGGAACCTCTTTCAATAACTCTAACAACTCAAGGACACCACTACAACACGTGGCTGTGTGGATTGCAAGTTAGAGCCACGGAAATTGTCTACCAAACCCCGACTAACAATATAACATTATGTCAAAAAACGAAAGTCAGGAAAGCACAGCCAAAATGTGTACATCAGTGAAAACCACAAACAAGTAAAAATGAACCTACAAGTACGTTTTAACTATTATTTTCCATTGGATAACATGGCAATGCCCCCATTCATTTAACAAAGAATGTATGCGAGGATCAATCTAACCTGGTGTGATACCTCAGTCAAGCAAATGGTGGCCTGATTCGAATCGGTGTCAGTGAATTGGCCATTGTGGATACAGGTGGTGTATCCACAATGATGCTGAAGCAAGATAAGCAGATATTATGCATATTTCAAGCTCGTTAACATGTCTCCACGAATAACAGCAGCTGTACACTTATGTTTCCCATGTGCTTAGGTTTGTGTTAAGTGTAAATGGTCTGGGTATTCCATGTACTTGTGTTGTAGGTTCTTTTGTGAAGGGTGTGGTTGATTACTTTTCTCCCTGTGGAAAGTAGATCTTGTTTAAAGTGTTCTTAATGTGACACCAGCCTTGTTTCAATCAGTGACATCGTCGGGGGGCTTCATTGAACTCTCAACCTTAATTACACTCGTCCTGAGTTCGAAAATGTAACGTCCAGTCACTTATGTGAAGTATTGACTCGGATTAGTGTTTTTTAGATTTCAGTTTTTTTTTTCTTCCCTTTTTTAGCCAGTGCTTCAGTGAAACGTGCCATTCAGTAAGTTTCACTACATCCATATCCATAGCGTTAAGCCTGCGGGCAGTGGCATTACATTGCCCCTTGTGCGCAACTACACTCAGCAGAAGATACAATGGGAGAGTGGGGCACTCAGCACGCAAAAAATAATTCTTACCTTTCAGTTGGCAGTCTGGCTGCTGCCCTCAACCACAGCCTCCCTCGAGTCGCCTCCTGCTTCTGCTATCTGCTGATGGTTTAGGGTGACCAGATTTCCAAAACGAAAAACTGGGACGACCAACAACATAAAAGAGGGAGTAACACGTTGCAGCCCACCAATTACCGCCCCTCCCCAACCAGTGGCGTAACACATGGTCTGGGGGCCCCCCTGCAAGCCATGCTGAGGGCCCCCCCCCCAACTCGGCAACAAATCACGGGTCGCGCCACACGCTGGGCAGGCCTAGATTACCACGCTTGCGCAATATGCACAAACGTGTTGATGAAGGGATATACCACACACTGCACTAGAAGAAAGATATAAATATGTGTTTTAATGCTATATACAGCACACTTTCCGAGAAAAATTGGCTAAAAAGCCACAGTGTTTGGTATTGTTGTGTAGGGTAACAGAAATCCAATACATGCAAGTCACCAACACTGTACATGAACATTAATGCTTTGCTATTAAAAATGCCATGCCACAATGAAAACATGTCCAACTGGCTGCACAATGTAGACCAGTGTAGACACATAATAACATTACAGTAAAGCATGCCAGGCCACATTAAGACATGCCTAGACTGGTTGCACCAAAATGCCAGTTGAAGCAATAAGACTCATAAAGAAGAGAGCACACATTCAAGCCTGCGTCTCTGCGGCCTTTAACAACACAGCCAAACTCTTTAAAATCTGCAAGGAACTGGCCAATCATGTTGCGGTTTCTACCTCTCCTGTTCCCTCAACAGGTCCTCTGTACAGCTTTGGCCTCTCGCTTCTCCGCTAAAACTCAGAACATCCTGTCCACTATCTCCTCTTCCTCTCCCTCTTCCTTTTCTCACGGCCCCCTTTGGCCATCTCTCCCTCTCCTCCTCCTTTCTCCTCTTTCTCTCTAACACCTGACTAGGTTTCTAGACAAGTCCCACCTATGGAAGTGTCGGCGAAACAGGTGCTCGCCTGCTCCTCCAGAACCATTAAGGACCACATTGACACCCTTGATCCATTTCTGTAATCATACTTTTGCCACCGGAACTTTCCCCTCTCCCAAACTCTTGGAAAAGCTGACCAACTGCCAGCTTACACTCCAAACTGAATCTGTTGGCTGTCTCCATGACCATCAGTCTGGCTTAAGAGCTGCCAGAGGCACTGAAACTGCTCTCCTGAACACCTGTGAAGATCTGATCTCTAACCTTGATTCCAGCATTCCTTCTGTCCTCATTATCCTGGAACTTTCCTCTGCTTTCGACACGGTCAACCATGCCATCCTGATCAATTGACTCTGTGAGAACCTGGGCATCATGGATCAGACCCTGGAGTGGCTGACCTCCTTCCTCTTGGACCGCCCCTCCCAGGTCCAACTTGGTCCCTTTCACTCCGTCACCTCTCTCTACATGTAGCGTTCTCCAGGGCTTTATCCTCTCACCCTGGTTTTTCAACCTCTACTTGGCCCATTTGACCCACCTAATCACTACCTTGTCCTCTAATTTACAGTGTTATGTGGATGATACTCAGCTTTCCTTCAGGCTCCCCTCAGCCTCTCCTCTCTCGCTCATTCCTGGTGTCATCTTCAACTCCACTCTCTCTCCCCTCACATCTCGGACGTAGCCATGAAATCCCACTACCAGCTGCACCTCCTCAATGGGACTCTTACATTTTTCACTTTCCCTCAGAAGCTCACTGTCTCCAGAGGTCTGGTTCTCTCTAGGGTGGACTACTGCAACAGCCACTTTCCCAATCTGCCTTCCTCTACTCTCTGCAACTAATCCAGAACAGGACTGCGAGATTTATCTTTGGCCTCAAGCCCAGGGACTGTATCTCTCCAGCCATGAAATCTCTCCACTGGCTCTCGGTGGCTGCAAGGATCAAGTTCAAGACCCTTTTCATTGTCCACAAGGCTTTCTGGGGCTGGGATACGCACTACATCCAACGCTATCTGCCAAAATACCTTCCTTCTCGAGCCCTAAGGGTTAGATGCTTCTCCAGGCAGAGAGTGGGGGGGGGGGTAGATCCTTCTCCCCTGCAGGTGCCTCCCTCTGAAATGGCCTCCCTGACCCTCCCAAACTTGAGCCGGACCACCTGACCCTCTGGAAGCAGCTCAAAACGTTCCTCCTCTCCTCTGCTTTCTCTCTCTGCCTCCCCTGCTGACCTACCTGTCTGCTGTACCAACTGGTTGCTTGGCTACCCTCTGTCTCACTGAGTCAAGGCTCTTTCTTGTTCAGTCACCCTTGCACTGCCTCCAGGCCTACCACGCATTTAGGGGCTGTAACTGTAACCCTACAGTCCCTTGTTCTCCTTGCACTACCCAGAGCCACGCTGCCCTGGCGGCACTTACTCAGAGCATTGCTGCCGTGTTTTCCCCTCCCCTCTCCCTTGCACTTCCCCCTCCCTTTCCCCTTGCACTTCTCGTTCTCACACTTGCACGATCTGAATGACACAAGGCTTAGTAAGATCATTTGTCTTGTCCTCCCTCAGTTTCCCTTCCCTTGTCTTGTTGTGCCTAAAAACACTTGTGTACAGGTGTGTTATATATGACTTATCATATCATAACATATCATTTTATCACAGATGCCCAGAAAAATATACAGTGCCGCAGTAAGAAACGGCTAGACTGGCAGAACCCAAATGTCAGTCTAGCCAGGAATTACACTTAGCAGGACTGCTCTATCAGAAATGCCCAGTTAAAAAAAGTCATACCAAACTGAGGAATGACTAGACTGGCTGCACCAAAATGCCTCTCTAGCCACTAATGCCACATATCATGCCTGCATAGCATGGACATTGGCGACCATTATGATTTATTGCACAACTCCACGCCCCACACAGCCCTTCTCCCTCCCATCCCCTACCCCAACCTTCAAAATCAGCTCATTGGCCCAGAATTACCTGCATGTCCCTCTTCCTTGTCCCAGTGCTTACATATGAGGCTCCTTGCCTCACTGGTAAGTACTGGGATGGGGCAGAGTGGGACTAGGAGTAATGAAGATTACAGGTAGCTAAGTCAGGCATTACCTTCATGTACCTCTACCTTATCCCAGTACTTGTGCATGAGGCATAGTGCCTCATACACAAGTACTGGAATGAGGAAGAATAGGCATAGGTGAAAGATGATTACCAATAATTAATTAATTAATCAAGGCATTAAACACAAGTAGTGGCGCAACACCATTGAGCTGACTGGGTTTCAGCACTCCCTCCCCCCACTGAAATTGTGGGCTATGTTGACTTGACCTGGCTGACCTACAGAGCAGTTGCCGGACAGAAAAGGACACAGATGTTAAACGGCACCTGGGTTTTGCCGTTAACAAGGGCCCGGCCCAGCAATTACCAATGTACAGCATTTCACTGTTAGTACCTGCATTCAAATACCAAATTTTTTAAGCAATTGAAATTGCGATGTGGGTTTAGTACTTGCTTGCCAGGGGAGTGATTGGAAGGGTAGAGAGGAAACAGGAGACCAGTCATTCTCACAGGAGCCCATAAGTGGGTGCTTTCAGACCTAAAGGAGAGATTTAACTGCTTGTAACATTGAAGCTGCACTAGAATAGTCTCATTAAAATGCGTAAAGAAGTTAGATGCCGCCACATAAATACGTTTTCTCCTGCCCACCACGCGTGAAGTTAGCGCCTCTCCCAACATTTGAAGGGTTAGCCTCCCTGAAATGTAGGTTTTGTTGTGCCCCTGAACACAAACACACACACCATTCACCATATATACACACACACACCCAGCCATCCATATATTTAAGAGTGCACTCTTTCACCATACAAGCACACCGAGGCAGCCACCCGTACATTTAAGTGTTCTCCCTTTCACCACACAGCCACACACACCCAGCCACCTGCCCATACATTTAAGTGTGCACCCTTTCACCATACAGGCACACCCAGGCAGCCACCCATACATTTAAGTGTAAGTGTGCATCCTTTCACCATACATGCACACCCAGCCACCCATTCATTTGTGTGCACCCTTTCACCATACACTCACACAGGCAGCTACCTATACATTTAAGTGTGCATCCTTTCAGCATACCCTCACACAGTCAACTATACATTTAAGTGTGGACACTTTCACCATACAGGCACACCCAGGCAGCCACCCATACATTTAAGTGTACATACTTTCACTGTACACACACACACACATGCATAACCAGCCACCCATACATTTATGTGCACTCTTTCACCATACACTCACACATGCACACGTCATGGGTTGAGGGGAGCCATAATGCTTCAAAAATTCATTTGGCCTCATTAGGACCCTGGCGGTGACGGTATGAACGGTGGCGGTAGGGCACCGGCACCGTTCATACTGTCCCGCCGCATTATGAGTTCTGCTCGCAGGTTCCCGACCTGTGTGGCACCAGCGTGCATAACTCGTAATTGCGCCGTCACCGTTAACAACGGTGCCGACACAACCATGCTCCCCACCCCCATTCTGCCCTATAGGGGGATCGTGAGCCCGGCAATACCGTCACCCGCCAATGGGAAATTACCGGCTCATTCAGCTTGTAATGGGCCGGTTATTGCCTATTCGCAGGAGGTGGTGCCATGCTCGTAATGAGGCCGATTATTTCTTTTTGAAGTCACTCTGACTTCATAAAGAAATTATTTCTGTTAAGGACTAAACCATAATGGAAATAATTTCTTTATGAAGGCAGAGTGACTTCAAAATAAACTATTTATTTTTTAAGTCATAGGCTTCCCCCACCCCATGACATGGAGGCCTCCAGCCTAGGGTCTTCATGTCATGGGGTGGGGGTAGCCACCAGAATTTTTGTATTCACTCTGCCCTTCATGCAGAGTGAATTAAAAAGAAAATGTAAAAAAAAAAAGGTAGACTTTTTTTTTTTTTTTACATAAGTGGGGCCCCCTTCCAGAACATGTGGTCACGGGGCCCCCCGCACCGCGAGGGGTGCGGGGGCCCCTGTTACGCCAGTGTCCCCAACACGCCCCCACAACCACCACCCAATCATATTTCCAGCACTTCTCGTTTTTATAAACTGTATATGATCTAATTTGTGCCGTTTTGTCTGTGAATCTTGGCATGTTAATTCAAAACAAGCGTTTGCTCTCATTGATATTATATGGCTTTCTGTACAGCCATTTCCAAGGCAGTCTCTGTGGCACAGTGAATAAGTGCTGTGACTTGTACCTGGAAGTTTGGGGATTCGAGCCAATCCTCCAGCTCCAACATTCTGAAGTGGTAACTACAATTCTAATTACCATTGTCATGGCGCTTCCGCGCCAAAGAGGCCCTGCAGACAGAGGCCTACCGGGGGATGTCCCGGTGTCCCGCTGGGGCAGTCCAGCCCTGAGCTCAGTAGTAGCTCCGTCTAAAACATTAGTTACTCATGGAAATGCATCATGCTCAACTGTTGACATCATACAGAATTTACGCAAAGATGTACGGGCGTCTTTTGCAAAACACTCTAAGGCAAATGATGCTCTTGTGCAGTGCTATTCAGCTCCTATTAGTGAGTGTCAAGCCAATAAAGTGCATGGTACTCATGGAGAAGTGGAAAATACACATTTAAATAGTACTGACAGCATGTTGCAAGATTTACGTGAATAAATATGACTCTCTTTTGAAAAATATACCAGAGAAAATGAAGCCCTCACACAAACCATCAGGTTAGCTAATCCAGGCATACGTAGCAATCCTGATCAATTTAAGCAAGTTATTCATAAAGAAATGCCCAATATTGAGCTTCTGTTGGAAGGTCCTAAAATTTTACATATAACGGCACCACATGAGTCTGCTGAGCAGGGGATTATGGGCCCCTCAACTGATAGTAGGCCGCCCAGGATCCAAAAGACTGAGCATGACCCCGGGATGTCCAGGCACGTTGGTAAAGGCCAATACAAACATCATCATCACCTACTTATCAAATGTTGTGGCTATCCTTTTGCCACATATGACCTTAATCGTGCTAGCTTTTTGAATAATTGTGTGGAAATTACTGCACTTGAAGACATAACATTTGCGGATATCAGTTTAGTGGAATTTGTTAATGATATAGATTTAACAGAAAAACAATTGTTTATTCAATCAAGGGTTGCTTTAAACACCTTGTGGCTAGCGCATACAGCTTTCTACAATCTGGGCTTTATTCTAACACAGGATTTGACCCTCCATGACACGAATCAAATGAATATCGATCGCCCAAAAATTAGAACATATGGCGACAATGTAACACCTGTGATATCGGCGGTAGGGCGCACACAAAATGTCTGGGCAGCTGATAATTGTAATGTGAGATCATAACAATCCCAGACGATGGTTTCTATTAGCCTATTCTCCTGGAACACAAGAGGTCACAGACATCTGATTAATAACAAGAGCAAGGAGCTCCTTCAGTTTGACATACTAGTGCTCCAGGAGACATGGCTTCGTACAATACTAGCTTGGGATCAATATAACATCTTTGTGGTACCCGCTATTGAGCAGTCTAAGGGACGTCCTATGGTTGGCTTGTTAATGGCCTTTAAGAAGGAAAAGAATCTTGAAGTTATTTGGCATAGATCTCCCTCACCCTGCTTCCAATATGTTAAAATCCAGCATGGTCAAAGTTTTTGTGCTATAGTGAACATATATTGGGGGAAAGACATCTGTCCTCTATGGTATTTTTTGAGACTCTGACCCTGATTCTTGATCAATTGTTATTAGACAACACTATCATCAACACATTTATAATGGGGGACCTACATTGGTATCTATTATCTTCCAAAAACCTGAGGTCCATGCTAGATGAATGTTGTTGGTTGTCTATAATGGCTGATCGAAATTTTGTTATGGTCAATGGCTCACTACAGGGAGATGTGCCAGCCAAAACCACTTGCCACAATGCTGGTAATCATGCAATCCTAGATTATGGGCCTCATTACACGGATGGCGGTAAGGATTTACTGGTACCGGTAAAATACCGGTACCGGTAAATCCTTACCTCCTTACTACGAGGTCCCTTTGCGGGTTGGGGGATTTAAGGCCTGCTTTTTGCAGGCGTTAAAAACCAACCCGCAAAGGGACCCGGGAGCTAATTACGGTACCGCAATTTGCGGTACCATAATTAGCGCCTTCCCCATTCCCATTATGCCCTATGGGGCAAAAATGGGAATGGGGAAAGGCAATGGGGGAAGGGGGAATTACCGCCCCGCCAACCTTGGAATGGGGCGGTAATTCCCCTTTCCGCCAAGGCGGTGCCGGTATTTTACCGGCATGGACCATGGCGCTAATAGCGCAATGGTTCTCCGCCATCCGTGTAATGAGGCCCTATATCTTCGTAAATGCTCACTTTTTGAGCAATATAACCATGTTCTCTGTCAAGTCAACTATCCTGAGTGATCATAGTCTACTCCATTTGACATGTGATTGGCCGAAAAATAAAAAACAAGCTTATAATATTAACATGTCTAATTTACAGGTTAATAATTCTGGCAATCGTATAAAATGGTCCCAGTCGAAATTATGCCAGCATAGAGATGTGTTATCTGAACTATACTCTGTTGATAGTGAATGTGATAGTGGATGCTATGTACATGCTATGCAGATATTCCCAACACAAAGAGTACACCTTAAACGTGGTATTCAATCTCACCTTCATGCCTTTCACCTTGAGGTTAAATGCAGGAAAAGTGAATTAAGGAGGAATATAAAAAAGCTATCTATTGTATATAGTTTGAATCCAGGGTCTAAACTTGATCTCATAAAACAGCTAAAAAATGAGTATAAAAAATGGCTAAGAGGCCGGCGTGTTTCCCAATATCAACATGATGGAGAGGTAATGCTGAAATAGATTGTCCTCAAATCATCTGGGGGCATATGGGCTCTATTAAATTCCATATCAACGAAAAGTCAGCCTGCATTGCAAGTGAATTCCATCCCACAGCAGTGTTGGAAAGTCTTTTATGGCAATATATAAACTACACCATTACCAAAGTATTGGTTTAAATTGGGTTAGCATTGTTGGCAATCATAAGGTGAATTTCGACCATGATGATATACTCTTTTATATATCCAAATTGAGTGTTTCTAGAGCTGCTGGACCAGATGGTCTACATAATGCTTTAATAAAACAAAATCGATACCTATGGTCGGATATATTGTACCGTATGTTTAATCACATTATGGTACAGGCTCTGTACCACCAAATTGGAAACTTCGATCATTTTGCCAATATTTAAGAAAGGAGACTGGGCAAATCCGGCCTCCTATAGACCTATTGCCCTGCTAGACTGCCCTGGAAAATGTTTTGCCAGTATGATCTTGGGTGAGTTTAATAAATGGTTAAATCATATAAACCACATAGATCCCTTTCAAACAGGATTTGTCCCCGGCCTATGTACAGCTGTCAATCTACTCACCCTGCATGCCATTATCCAGTTAAATAAACAATAGAAACAACCAATATATGTGGCTTTTGTGTATTTTAGGTCTGCCTTTGATCTTGTTCCTAGGGAACTACTCTTTAAGAAATTGATGGACTTAAGGTGTCCTTGGCACATACTCAAATGGATCATTGAATTACATTCAAACACATCAATTTTGATTTGTTTGAATAATGAGGGGTTGCTGTCTGAACGCATAGAGACTTCACGGGGGCTGAAACAAGGTTGTCTGTTGGCCTCTGCACTGTTTAATATTTTCCTATTAAACTTCGGGGCCAGTTTTAGGGGGTTGACTATTGTTCCACCTAAATTACAAGGAACGGCCATTAATTGGCTTCTCTACGCCGATGATATGGTGTTATTGTCTGAAACACCAGTTGGCTTGCGCATTATGTTAAATGCGTTAGATATCTATGCCAAGAATAACTGTATCAGTATTAGCACTAGGAAAACTCAGGTGATGCAATTTGGTGTTAAGAAAGGACAAAAAGCATGCCATTGGCAATTACAAGATACTAATCTTCTGGTTGCAAAGTCATACATATACCTGGGGGTATGTGTGAATAGTCATGTGACTGACAAACCATATGAAGAACACCTTTAATTGAAACATCTGAGTGCATTATCTCAAATTCGAATAATTCGGGCAAAATACTGTACATTTTCCATACATCCCATGATTATTTACTATCGACAAAAATATGTTCCTACAATTTTGTATGGGTCAGAAACAAAAAAAATGTCAATCCTATGTTTACTGATCCAAATATGAAAGTAGTCATTGGAAAAAATCACTCATGCTGCCAAACTCAGAATCTATGCTGATTATTAGACATGAATTAGGTTTAATATCACTTTATGTGGTATATAAATGGAAAGTTTGCCAACTGTATAGAAAATGTATTATGAAAGATAGTACTAATGGGCTACTCATCATTATATCTCGATATCTACTGCTATCAAATGATTATTTTGCAAAAACATGGCACGATTGTGCTAAAACATTTTTACAAGGAACAGATGTTTCTGAAACTTTACTTATCGAAAATCCAAACAAAGCTAAATCCAAATTTTGGAGATCTGTCTGGATTAAGACACGAGATGCTTGCATGAAAATCTAGAAACCTTTTGTCTTAAAAGTACAGGGACTTGTGGAAAAATATTTAAAGCAGTCTCCTAATCCCAAACATCGGCAAGATTTTTTGTGTTTTAGGTTGAACATATGGCCCACAAAAGAGATATTATACAGATGGAAGAAGACACCTGCCCAAGTGTGTTGTTTTTGTAATCAAGAGGTTGAAATGTTGAAACACCTGGTAATTGAGTGCGTTGGTCTGTTAACAGCGTGGATATTTTACTTCAGGCATTTGTTTAATGAGACTGCGGTTACCACTCATGACCAGCTATGGTTAATATTGCATGGAGGACACTCAAAACGGTCAAGATATGCACTTGTGAACTATTTAAATTCATTAGAAATTGTGTCATATGAAGTCAATGATGGCTAAGAATTGGAAATGTGCATATGTACCTATATACCTATCATGTATGTAAAGTTGAATAAAATTGAGAGTGAATAATGATTAATTGGTCATCACTCTAAATAGAAATGTTTGAAAGTTTGTATAATTGTAGAAACTGAATGATGAAATGTTTCTTTTATGAATCAATTTAAGATTTTGTAATGAATATGTTGAAAGGTCAGGTTTTTACTGATCAAAACAACAATAAAAATAAAAAACAACGTACTCAGCAGGCATTGGCATGGGTAGATATACAGCAGAACAAGGATGGTTCTGGGAGTCCCTCTACCAGCAAGAACATGACCCATTGTTCTGTTCTTGGGCGGATGGCCCCCGGGAGAATCTCAACCATGTCTGTAGCTCACTGTCCCTTTCACAGAGGAGACATATCCCTGCATATTAGTCTTTGTCCTGCCCAGGGGATGTCCTGCACCTAAATGCTAGATAATTCTCCTCTGAGTACCAACAGCAACCCCAGATACGTGTTTTGACCTTGTCAGGCATCATCAGTGAGTTTGGAGCTGTGCCTCTCTAAGAACAGTGAGCAAGGGGTCCACGTCTTGATTCACCATGTAACCTAATGTGAAACACAAAGCGACTTAATATGCAAAACAAGGGGGGTTCTTAGAGTCCCTCTACCATCACAAACACTGCGTCAGCGGCTGAATTTCCCAGCAAGATTTTGCTGTATTGTGTGTATGGGCTGCACATTTAACGACCGCCACCACAGATGGCTCTATGAGGGTGGAAATCAATGTGTTGAGCAGGGTAGCATGCTATACCTGGTAAGCCATCTGCTCTCCTTAACCCGCTCCTTCTCCAACGTGACAGATCTACCTGCACCGTCACCGTGGTGGTGATATAGGTAGAGTCTGAATAAATGGTAACATAGCACCCCTTAGATGATTGCAGGGCTACTATATGTGCTACCAGTTCAGCTGCTTCTTCTGAATAATGTGTGGGTAGTCTCCTCATTACAAATGTTTTATACTCTCCCTTCTCTGAGCATACCACTGTTGCCCCAACATGTCTTTCACCGATTTCTTGATCAATTGATGCTGATCTGTCAAAGAAGAGGATTTCTCTCTCTTCCAGTGGGCTGTCTTTGGCTTGGGGTATATCATCATCTTCACCTTCATAAGATGCACAGTCATGCTTTTGCAAATCTTCAGCGGTGCATGGTTGTGTGAGGAACATGGCTGGGTTTACTGTCTTGCACCTTACAACATGGATGTGGGGGCTTGATAATATTATTTCATAAGCGGATGCTCACTGTGTGGTGAGTGTGGACTTGGAGCAATCCAAAATCGCAAACTGTGAGTGTTCCACATATAACATTAATGTGCAAACCATGAACATTGTGAAGCTTTTTTCAATTGCAAAGGCTGCAGCTGCAAGAGCCTATTCGCAGGTGAATTGCCTCTGCATTAATGAGTCAAATGTGTCACTGTAATAGGCCAGTGGCTTATGGCCCATTTTGCTTTTCTGGGTGAATACTGCTGTCATAAGTGTACCATTTTAGTGTGAGAAATATAAAATTCCTGTGTGCCATCTGCGGTGGCAAGGACATTTGCTGCCAAACTCACTTCTTTTAAGTCATTGAAACTTGTTATCATTTCTTGTGTCCACTCTATTTTGTTGCTTTCCTTCTTTGTTTCTTTGAGGCCCTGTAGCAGTAGTCTTGTGTATGCTGCATGATCTAATAACCATGCTATGAAATAGTTGCACAACCATAGAAAATCTTGCATGTCTTTTACTGTAGGTGGTTTGGGAGTGGCACACACTGTTGCCGCCCAGTCAGGGATGATTATTTTTCCGTTCTTAGAGATCAGTTGCCCCAGGTAGAGCACCTCCAATTGGCAGTACTGGAGCTTTGCCTTGTCCACTTTGTACCCTTGCCTTGCTAGTAACTGCAGTAATGTGATGGAGTCCCTTTGACAGTCTTGCTTGTTGTCGCTGCAGACCAGTGGATAATCTACATATTGAATTATCATGCTGGATACTTGGATATTCCCTAAGTCTTCATGTAATATCCTGTTAAAAAGGCTATGGCTCTCACAGTACCCCTGGGGCAAATGAGAGTGTTCATGGCGCCTTCCGCCAGGGTGAAGGCTATGAGGTACTGTGACTCAGGGTGAAGTGGTACTGAGAGAAATACATTTTTCAAATCTACCACAGTCAAATGGGTCGCTAACTTGGGGATGCTTAACAAAATGGACGTCAGGTTAGGGACAAGTGGAAACTCCTTCTGTACTACATCATTAAGGGGGCAGAGAACCTGGATCATCCTCTTACTGCCCTTTGTTTCCTTTTTAATGGGGTATAAGGCTGTATTGCATGGTGAGGTGGAAGGTAGTATGATCCCTCGGTGAAATAGGGCCTGCAGTGTTTCTCGAATCCCTGCCCCTGCTTCTCTGGACAGTGGGTATAGTTTCACCCGTGGAAGCACCACCCCTGTTTTTAGTTTGATTTTTACAGGGGTCACTTCTTTCAGCATCCCCACATTGTGTGGGTTTGTTGTCCATAAATGTTTGGGAATCTGGCTGAATGGGGGTGTTGTAACGACAGTCATTAGGGGGCTCTGCACCTTCCTGTATTGCACCATGATTTCACAGAATATACAAATCTGAAGGATAATTTCTCCATCAGTATTACCATCCTGAAAAAGTTCTTCATCAGACAATTCTCTTAGGGGCACATTGAGATCAATACATAACATGAATGTGCAGCGTCTTCCTCATCTCCCATTGTGCACTGCATTATTGATTTTAAATCTGGGGTATCTGGGAACGTGCATCGCAGCACATCCCATACTCGTGCCCTAATCTTATTGAATGATGCTGCATTATGGGCTTTGTTACTTAACATTACTCCCGGGTACCCAGCTTTAATCCACACTGTCTCTGCTTGGTTTCCCACTGCTGATACTAAAAAATGCTTGATGTCGCCTATTGCTAAGGGTACCCATGCTGTGTTTTACGAACAATGCATAGATACATTTTACCACCACCAGTGAGAGCTGCTGGAGCCCCTTGAGGAGGTTATTTTTGTCCATTTGTGCCCAGGGTATATAGTGTGGTTGCCCTGCGCCTTTGTGGATAAGTGGCATTTGCATTTTCAGTTTTCCTTTCCCGCCCTTAGTTGCACTTCCCTTTTCTGTGCTAATGCTATTCTGTCAAACCTCTCTCTTAGTCTTCCATCCAATATACTCTCTAGTCTGAGTGTGGCCTGGGGTGCCTGATTGGCCCCTCCCTCTCCTTCTTCTCCTGTGTCATCGAAATCAATCCATAATTCCTCGTCCCCTCTTCGGGACCCTACATTCTCGTATCCCAAGCTGTCTGTTTCCCTGTCCTGCTCTGCATGGACGGTTCTTATAGGTGCACTGTCTATTCTATATAGGACATTGCCTCCCCTTTAGTCTCACTCACCCATTGGTTGTGGTACATTTTAATCTTCTCACAATACAAGGGCAAAACCTTACATATATGCTCTAAGGGCGTGTCTGTCCCCATGGACGCATCTGGCGTGTGTCTTGAGTTGAGGCTATTATGTTGTGCCTCCGTCAAAACAAAAAATCGTTCAACACATTTAAAGCAAATACAGTTCCGTCGTATCTTTAGTACATGTTAATATTATCAATGAACTCACAGAAAAATCATTAGTTCACTTTTCCCCCACTCACTGTTCCCTAAAATAGCTTCTTCTCACACTCACTACACACTCTCCGATGTGCCCACACATGCATAACATACACGCTCCTCCTGTGCCTCCTCCTTACACTTTAAAGTACACAGAGAAAACAAACTAAATAAATAAGCTAAAACAACAACCACTACTTTTCCCGAGCTCTCTAATTATACTGAGCTCCTATATTTCTCTTTATTTTTCTCCCACACTGGTCGGGACAGAGCATGTGGTGCTCAGAGGGGCTCCTGTGTCCCTTTTTCTTTACTAACCTTAAAGAAGTGACTAGAAAATGGCCAGACAAAATCAACACAATCCACAAACCAAAATACATTTTCAGTTTTCATTCACTGCGTGTTCACCCTATTCACATTGCTCCACACACCCAACCCTACTTTGTTATCCCTTGCAGCCTAAAGTCATGTATTCATGTTCTCCAGAAATCCTCCGTTCACAGGGTTCCACAACAGGCCTGCACCTCTGCTTGGGGCCATACCCTGCTTCAACAAGCAGGCAGGATTCTGCAAAGACGACACCCACAAGTCAGCGCTCTCTTTTTGGGACTGGTCACCATAGGTGGGCACAGCCCTTTTCGGAGTGGCCGCCTGGATACCTCCAAAGGTACGGGGCAATGGAATCACATCACAAGGGTCACCAAATAACAATTGGTGCCAGGGGGAAGGGAGGATGAAATACAGTCACGCTGACCCACACATTCAGGGCTTCATTGATACTGCTCCTCTCGCACCCAAGGTCTCCACCCTGCTTTTGATCTATAATGTATCCCTCCCTGTATCTCGTGTTACAATGCATGTATTTTATGCTGGGGGTGTGTGAATCAGAAGTGCATGCTTAGATATTTTATGGACACTTGATTCATGTTTCGACAGGTGGGTTGCATGCTTGTCATGGAATGCAGAGGTGTGAGGGTCGAGGCAGTGGTATTGGGATGGCTCTGGGTTGGCTGGGTCAGGGTAGAGGCTTTTTGGCAGCTTAGTGGTGAAGAATGGGAATTGCACGGAGCCTGGTGTTGTCTCACACTCTTGCAGGGCGCATTCCTCTGAAAGATACTAAATGTTTGCAACAGTGAAGGGACATGGGGGAAGTGGACTTCTGTGGAAACTGGTGGTGTGCATTCATTCTGCCCTAATGATGTTGGGTCTAATGTCATATTTACATGGAGCGTGGCTGATGCAGTGCGGTCTTGCAAGCCTGTGTTTTCACCATAACTACAAAATGGCATTTTTATGTGTCTCCTAATGCCATGCATCTGCTTGCTGTTCGCGCTATATTGCTGTGGCACCGAGTTTCAGAGTGCGGTTATCTACCCCCTTATACAATACACTACCTCTTAGGGGATTCACGTCACCTGAAAGTGCTTAGGGGGGTGGGATATACTAATTTCCATACAGTTCTAATCTCCACAGTGCACAAAACAAGGGCTGCTGCAGAAGTAGAAAAGGCTGTGGACAGCACATATAGCCATGCCTCTGCCTCATTTGAGTGTCAACATCTTGTTGCAAGTTGTCATGCACACACTGGCTGGTGTGTATCCAGCCCTGCTGTTGCTTCCTCCCTCCAAAAGCAGGCAAGCATGCATTGTTCACAGGCTTCCCTCATGGATTCCCAGCCCTCCCACCCCTTCTCCCAGGTTCCACCTGATGGCACAGTTCTCAATCACTCACTTGAAGAGACAAACTCTTACTGATGTGCACGTCTAATTCTCAGAATCTCTGATGCTCCCTCCCAGCAATATAAAGTGAGTGTGTCTCTCTCACAAGATGCTCTTAGAGGTTCCCAGCTCTTCAAACTCTCCCTCCCAGGTGACCCTTGATGGCACTTGTCTTGTACACTTGTTTCAAGGGATGAGCAGTCACTGCTGTGTCAGCTACCTCCCTGAATGCTCACAGCTCCCCCTCAGTAAAACCATGTGAGTGTGACTCTAATGCATGCTCCCCTTAGTGATTCCCAGAACCTCATGGTGCTCCTCTAAGGTGGCACCTGATAGCACATGTCTTGTCCTTTCGCTTCAAGTGATCCACACTGACTGCTGTGTCACATGCTTCCCCAAAGCTACATTGCTCCCTTTCATCAACATCAGGTGAGTGTGTCTCTCCTCTAAGCTGCCATTAAGGATTGATCACTAAGTTTTCTTCTCCTCCCTGGTATCTTCAGATGGAACATGTCTCATCTACTCATTTCAGGTTACAGACAGAACACTGACTCTTATATCGATCACCTTCCTGAACGTCTACTGCTCCCTCTCAGCAAAAATCAGGTTAAAATGTCTCTCCCAGAAGCAGAATTCAGAGGTTGCTGCTTATTTCCCCTCCTCCCAGGTTTCACCTGATGGGATGTGTCTGGTCCATTCACTTTAAGAGACAGATATGGAGTGGTGTGTCACTTTCTCCCAGAATCTTATCTGTTCCCACCTAGCTAAATCAATGCAAGTGTGGTTCTCCCACAAGCTGCCATCAGGGATTCCTAGCTCCTCCTATTCATCCATCAAGAGATCTACACTCACTAGATTTTCACCTGTCTTCCCCATCTGTGGTAATGGCATGGGTGTGAGGTGCACACTTGAAATGACTGAACGTGTAACACAACACAGGTAATGGGAAATCAATCCTAAATATAACTCACTGACTGGGTCTCAGTCACTCACTCACTCTCCCTGCCCACCTTCATTGTCAACTAATGGAACTTCTCTCAATATTAGTAACCCTAAATGTCCCACACCTTCTTCCAGCAAGGTCTCCCAGCCTATCTCAAAGATGCCTGTGGCTGAAAACTAACTCCAGCTCCGTGTCCCCTTTTAAACCATGTCGTCAATCTTCAAACAATTTTTTGAGCACTTTGTCAGGTGCTCGACCTGGTTTAATTGTCTGAAATGCATGCGATTTGAGGGGCATGCAGGGAGGATCACACAGGGCAACTCAACACATATTTAATTGTACTATTTGCTGACTGAATCCCGTTGTGAGAAAAGCAAACAATTTTAAAATAACAGTTTTTTTTAGGCTCCAAGGTTTTCAAAGCTTTAGCTGTTTACCAATGTTATCTGATCATGTGACGATACTAGCTATATAAATCATCAAGAGAGACATGTTTTGTGGCACTGACCCCTGGAAGAACATCTCTGCAATTAGTGTCTCAATTGCCTGGAAAGATGTCAATTCAATACATGTAGTTTGTTTTGACACTGCAATTTATGTCTTAGGCTAATACATGTTCCCGCTTGAGCATCTGGTGCTGACACAGTTATTTGAAGGAAGACTGTTTATTTGCACCCCAAGTCAGACAAGATTCCATGACACAATGTTCTTGGAGTATATTTGAGACAGTTTTACCAACACCAATGCTGTTTAAGAGATGACTAGAATACATTTCTTTGGCTGGCAAATTCCCACATCCCTAGTCAGAAACTCAATAGTGAGAATCTTAATGAGTTGCAAAAACGACATAAATACATATTGTTTTTAACTTCTGGAAAGCCACTTAAACATGTGGAAAAGTCACTAGGCCACCATCTGACACATTTATGTAACTGTGTCCCTTTGACACCGATCAACACGTGTAGACGTGCTGCATTTCACTACAAAAACTTTCCTGTCATGGACCAAAGGCAGCTTCCTACAAGAGAGAAGAGGTTTGGGCAGAAGATGTTAGCAGTTACTCAGACTGCATGTCTGTGAGCCCCCCAGTCTCATACACACACTGACACGGAGACGTGATGTTGCTCGTGTGGGCTCCCCGGTGACTCCGCAGCCACCGGGAACGCCCCGTTTATTTATACATCGCACGCGACGGAGTGAACGTCACCGCGTCGCGTGCGTGCCCTTAAAAGGCCAGCGCCACACTCCTCCTTTTCCATAACAACAAACTTGACAAAGGATGGGCTAAACTACCACACACTAAACAGCACACATTAGAGCACCCACACGTCCCCCGTTTATTGGCAGCCACCCTGGATCCCCCGATGGCACTTTGCCCAACGGCCTGTACGGAACTACCGGCCAGCCCTCCCATCTCAGTCTGTCACATAGTCTGTAAGGCGGTTAGGCTTCCCACGCCCGGTTCTCAGGGGGTACCTCCTGCCAGCCTCTCTGGTTGGTGTTCCTTCGCTTGGCCCCCCACGGGCTGGAAAGTCCACTGTGGGGGTTTGACCCCCTCCTTCATCCGGGGCTTCTTCGAGGTCAATGTCTTCCATGGCCTCTGCCCTTGGCTCACCCAGTCTCTTAAAGAAGCTGGCATTCCTAGTCACTGATGTTGTTCCATCGGATGCGGTCACCATGGACCCCTTGACCTCCACTGCGTCCAATGGGGCTGGTTCATACGTGAGAGACAATTTGCCCTGTGGGTGACGATTCTGCACCAGCACTTCGTCTCCAGGGGCAATCCTTGGGGGTCTCAGATCTCTTCTGTTGTTTTCCATTTCAGTCCTTGCCCTTCTCTCCTCTTCCACCTGATCATTGTCAATGACAGCCGGCTCTCGCCCCCCCACCTCAGGTATAATGTCTCTCGGGCAATGCTGGAATAGTGCCTCTGCTGATGCCACACCCATAGAGGAGTGGGGTGTTGTCCGGTATCCTCGCAGGAACACATACAGCGCCCTTTGTAGGCACTCTCCTTTCCCTTGAGCGATCCTAAACTCTTTGTTTAGTGTGCGCATCATGCGCTCTGCCTCCCCGTTGGCGCGAGACCAGAGTGGAGTGACCTTTCTATGATGGATGCCGTAGTCCTTCACGAGGTCTGCGAAGCTCTCTCCTTGGAAGGGCGCCCCATTGTCGGAGCACAAGACCGTGGGTAGACCGTGGGTGGCAAAAATCTTCTCCAGTGCTATCACCACCTTGTCGAACGCCACCGATTCCACAATCTCGAACTCGGGGTACCAAGACCACTCGTCCACCACTACGAGGAAGTGAGTGCCCGTGGTTGTGGACCCACAGTCAGCATGAACGACTTCCGATGGCCTGGCCCCTCGGGGCATCGTTTCGATGGATGGTTCGCGCTGGGCCGGTGAAGCAGCTTGGCACCACACACAAGACGACACAAACTCCTCCACCCTCCTTTCCAGCTCTGGAAACCACACCTTTTGGCGGAGACAAGCCTTTGTTTTGGGGGCGCCTTGATGACCCTGGTGCGCCAGGGCGATGATCTGCTGAACCTTGGCCCGGGGGACCACAATCCTGGGAGCCCCCTCTCGGATGTCTGGAGAGGTAGTCAGCAGCGTTGTTATTTCCCAGACGATAGATCAGCAAAACTTCATCTTCGAGATGCGTGAGCATCCAGCGCTCTATCCTCACTGGTGGCTTCGATGAGGACCCAGCCATGATGGGCAGTAAAGGCTTGTGGTCTGTAACCACAGTCACTGGGCACCCCAAGATGTACAAGCAAAAATGTCTGCAGCCCCACAGCACTGCCAGGGCCTCTCGCTCGATTTGTGAATACCGTTGCTCGGTATCAGAGAGCGCCTTACTGGCGTATGCTATTGGGCGGATTTCCTGATCATTCCCGACTTGGGTGAGGACCACCCATAGGGGCTGGCATCCACGACGATCTCCATCTGTAGGCTCGGATCAAAAAACGCCATGGTGTCCTCGGCAGCCAGAGCGCTTTTGATGTCATCGAAGGCCGCCTGCTCAAGCAGCCCCCACTGCCAGACGGTGTCCTTCTTCGTTAGTGCCCTCAATGGCTCCGAGCGGGATTCCAAGTTCCTGGATGAAACGACCACAATACGTGACCATGCCCAGAAAACTCCTCACATCAGCTATATTCTCCGGTGGTCTGGCCTCCTTTATGTCCCTCACCTTGCGGGGGTCAGAGGACACCCCATCCGCCTTGAAAACAAATCCGAAAAACTCAATGGTCGTTTTGAGAAACTCGCATTTGTCTCTATGCAGCGTGAGTCCCAGTGAGCGAAGGCGTCCAAATGTCTTGGTGAGGCGCGCCAGATGTTCCACCTCAGACTTGGCGTACACCAGGATGTCATCGCTGATGTTAAGGACTCCATCCAGGTCTGCCAACGCCCCTCGGATGATGTTCTGGAACACCTCCGCAGCCGATGAGACCCCAAAACTCAGCCTTTTATATCTGTACAACCCCTGATGAGTGGTGAATGTTGTTATATAGCGGGACTCGGGGTGGAGGACCACCTGATGATACCCTGCTTTTAGATCGAGCTTAGAGAAAAACCTTGCCCCTTGCAGTTCCATTATGATGTCATCAATGGTGGGGGTCAGGTGTCGCTCCCTCTTTATGGCCTTGTTGGGGAGGCGCATGTCCACGCATATTCGCACTGCATCTGGTTGTTTGGGCTAGCGGGTGATCTCAATGGGGGACACCCACGGGGTGGGGCCCTCCACCTTTTCAATGATGCCCAAACCGACAAGGTTGTCCAACTCCTGGTCCACCAGCTCTCTAAGGTGGAATGGCACCCGCCGATGCTTGAGCGCCACTGGCTGGATCGACTCATCTATGTGTAGCCTTACAGGTTCAACCACCATCTGTCCAATTCCTTCAAACAGGGAAGCGTGCTTGCCCAGCAATACCTGTATGTCGTCCAGGTATACCGAGTATGCAAATGTCACGATTCCAAGGGCCTCGGCCGCCGCACAGCACAGCAATGTGTTGTTGCTTACCGGTGTGATGTAGAACCTGGCTCGGAGCGATGTGTGGCCGTACTGGACTTCTGCCACAAACACGCCATCCAGGGGAATTGGCTGATCGCCCCCAAAAGTGAATATACGTGCCTTCCGCGTGGCCAGAGCCGGCGGGGCCTGCATCGAGTCATAGTGTTGTCTGGCCATCACATTTACGGAAGCCCCAGTGTCTACTAACATTGGGTTTGAGTCCCCGTTGACAAGCACGTTGCACCTGGGCAGCCTCTTGGAGTGGCTTTTCAGAACACCAATGCTGGACACGAAAAACACGTTTTATTCATCCTCCTCGTCACCCTCCTGAGGGGCACCGTCCTCGCCCTGGTCCACCTGGGTGACATTCAACGACCTCTGGGGGTGGAAGAAACCAGCCCGGACAGGCCCTCTGGGAACCACCTTCGGAGCTGTAGCCCTACACATCCTGGTGAAATGGTCCGCACCCCCACACCCGCCACACTTCACACCCACGGCCGGGCACTCTGCTTGGTGCGGGAGATCGTATCCGCATTTCATGCAGGAGTTATTCCCTGCTGGCACTCTAGGTCCTTGGCCACTTGCGGGCATCTAAGCCCATGGCCCCTGCCGACCGCGCATATGTTATCCGGCTTTCTGGGGTGCACTCCGGCCTCCATTCTGGTTGCTCGCAGTTCGGACACCTCATGGCATCTGCCAAGTTCCAGGATGCGGGGAAGGGTGATGTCAGGCTCTCGCAGGATTTGGCGCCACAGTTTGCCAGACACACACCCTTGTAAGAGTTGGTTGCGAATCGTGGTGTCTGGGTCAATCCACGCGCACGGCACCGCCTGTCTGCGCAACCTCCCATAGAAGACATCAAGGGTCTCATCATCCTTTTGACGCGCCGCCCCCATGAGGAAACGTTCATAATCTGCCTTTGCCATGGGCAGAAAATGGTTGTGGAGCGCATCCTTTGCCGCCGCAAACGACCCATCCCCATGTTGCAGGGACACGAATATCTCATGTACTGCAGGACCTGCAGAGTACAGGAGGGTTTCCAACTTACTGTCATCACTAGTCTCCATAGTGGCCCTGAAGTACATCTCGAGTCTGTCCATCCACATCTTCCACCTCGGTCCCAGACTTGATGGCATGCCTGATGCATCAAACTCAGGCATTGGTTGCAGGGCCCCAGGTGGCTTCAGCAAAGGTCTTGGCGGCAGGATGGGTGGTGGCTGTGGTGCAGGAGCAGCCGGTTGTTGAGGAGCAGCCGCAACCGCCGGAGCTTGGCTCATGGTGGTAAGCGCACAGGCACCCCAGGGATGTCCAAAAAATGGGGCCGCAACTCACCACCACACACACCAGTGTTCTTCAGATGCAGTCAGGCAACGGTAGTTCCACGATGGGTAAATCCGGTGACCAGGCAGATGTGGAGGATCCAAAAATTTAGCAGGGTGCGCCCCAAGGTGCGCAACCAGCAGGCCTTCCTTGGCGCTTCACCCAAGTACTCGGTGAAAAACAGTGAAAATGTCAATAACTCATTATGAAAATTACATGTGCTGCTTCTAGTGGCTATCCGCCACTGGATCGTCCAAAAATTAGGCTTGTATGGTTCACTGGCGCTTCATTTCGAAGCCGTGACCTCCCAGGGCCTGTTCAACAAAATGGCCGCCCACTGCGTGTCTCATACCTCTCTCGGCAGCATGATTTTGCAAAATGCACTCACTTTGGATCATCCGCGCATCATGCAAACATCACCGCCTGTCCCGGGGATGGGTCCGATCGTTCGTCGCCACTGTTAGCAGTTACTCAGACTGCATGTCCGTGAGCCCCCCAGTCGCATACACACACTGACACGGAGACGTGATGTTGCTCGTGTGGGCTCCCCGGTGACTCCGCAGCCGCCAGGAACACCCCGTTTATTTATACAGCGCACGCGACGGAGTGAACGTCACCCCGTCGCGTGCGTGCCCTTAAAAGGCCAGCGCCACAGAAGAGATGCCCAAGCTGCACTGATCGATTGCACAATTCCTGGTACCCAATAAAGCTATCATATCAGGACCACTGATCCCCTGCTAGACCATTTAATCACAGCCAAGAAAACAAGACAAACAAGAAGGCAGTGAAGAAACATAAAACGTGTTATCATTGTTTTATGTACCCATGATAATATAACAAGTTGGAATTAGGTTGCATATAGATGCCTTTGCAATCCATCCTACAATTGAACAGCATTGTCTCATGAGATTTGGGAACACTCGAAGTTAACCAAAATAGATGAGTAAGACATATAGGGCCTGATTTACAAAGCGTTTTTGAATTGTACTTTCCCGTTCAAAAACGCTTTTGTAAATCAGGCCTACATAGTTTTAGATATTCAGACGCGCAATACATATTTTATGTTTTTCTCTCCAAGGTCAAAAAACCATGAAATAACTTGAGGTGGTAAAAGCATGTCATGTCTAAACCTGTTTTACTTCCCACTTTTAAAACATATGGACAATTAATATTTAATGTGCCTCAGCACGTTCCGTTCGCAATGAGTGCTGACATATATTTTGTTGATAGGGTCTTTAGAAACGGTTCACCTTCACAGAAATGGCAAGTTCTTTGTCGTGTTGAATAGGCTCACTTTGGAAATACATCTTTTTCACAACAAAAATAACTTATGTGTAAAATAAGCAATCAAAACTCGTCATTGTTCATGTAGTTACTAACTGGAATGATTTATATTTGATGAGATATTTATCGTGTAACAGTGAGTGTTGACTACCTGCGAGGAACTGCCATCTGGCAAGGATGTAGACGCCCTGGATATTTTTTTAATTTGTATTAACGAATAAAAGGAAGCAGGTAATTCCATCTTAGAAAGGTCACCTGATAATTAGGATCCCGCTTTCCAAAAGCTCCATGCCAAATAGATAGTGTACAGCTGCGCCCTGCTGGATCAGTATCCTGATCAGCAGCATCTGCTCTATAGTGGCACAGAGCAGAATCAGGGGTCACAAGTGCCATCTTGACAGCTAAAATGACAGCCATAGTCATTACAGCAGAGGGGCTGCATTTCGAATATGCACTCCTGTTCCAAAAACTAGACAGCTGTGCACTATGCTCCTTGTGGTTGAACGTATCCAGTTTAAGACGCTCTGTATTGTACACCGGGCTAAGCACGGCCATGGAGCAGAGTACCTGTGTGTAAAATTTGAGCCCTATGTACCTAATCACCTCTGCAGTCAGCTTCTGCTGGCTTGCTGTGCATGCCATCCTGCCGCCATTCTCAGCTATGGGGTTGTGTTTTCTCCATCGCAGCGGCTCAGCTATGGAACAGTCTTCCAACTGCTTTGAAGCTACTGTCCAATCATCTGGCCTTCCGAAAAGCTCTGAAGACCCATCTCTTCTAAACATTCTGCTTTAGGTCTATTTGTGCCTTCATGCTTTTAGTGGCTTTAACTCCTCAGCACCAAGATGCCTTCTGGTGATCGTGCACCTTATAAATGTCCCTAATATAACATAACATAACAAATGTTGTCCTGTTCTCACACAGAACTGTGAATATAGGCCATAACTGAAATGAGGGTATGGTTGCCAGCATCTCTCATAATTATCCAAGCCACATCAGTATGATTTCACACATATGTCAGCCCTGTGAGTACAGTTTAGCTGTAGGAGGGTTATGTGTATTCCCCCAGCCAGACAGCCGTTGCTGCCTGGGGGTCATCTCTCTTTGTTCAATTGTGAGGGCAGGTAACACCAGCCCCACAGAAACGCCACCCCACCAGAAGCTGTACTGGGAACAGTAATCAAATGTCACACCCATTGACAAAGGAAGTAGCCTCACACCAGGGTGCTGCATACAAAAGGACCTTTGATTCTATTGAGAAGAGAAGGGGGTGAGGTTAGTGTAGGCAGAGTGAACTCTTGAGCTGAAGGGAGGTTTCACCGTTGTGTTTCTCCCAACCTCTATCTTTGCTCATTCCCTCCTCCTCTTCCAGTACCACAAATCACTTTGAATGTGATGTTAGAAGGCATGGCCCACTTGTTCCAAGCAGGCTAGCTTGTGTCCAATTACTTTGGAGTTTGTGTCTTTAAACTAGGGGTTCTCCCATTATATCTTTGAAGTATCCTGTGTATTCAAACTTCAAGATGATTTTATTGGACAGTGTTTGGAGAGCAGTTCTTTCCAAAGTCCTCCAGTTGTGCAGTGAAGGCATGTGTTCCAAGGTAGAGGCAAACTCTGTACCATAACCATACCCATGGACTACTGGGGGTGAATCTGCTGCCAGATCAATACCTGTATCTCTGCCAGTCGCACCGCTGCCCTGGACCTCACCCTGCTGACGGATCCTTAATGTGTGAGCCAGCTGCCCCATATTTGGCATCCAGGAAATAGGATTTGTCATGTCCTTGAGACCCTAGAGTAGGACTCATAGCTTGTTAGAGCGAGGACAGCCTGGATTTGTGCAATTCCTTTGTCAAAAGGGTACAAGCTATGAATCGAGAGTTCAAATCATGTTGAACTAACAGGACTGTCCACAGCTGCCTTTGGCACTCTATGACATTCCAACCACAGTTCTGCCTGTTTGAATGGGTTCACCACCACACTGCACCAGCAGTAGTGTGTCACTGTAACGGCTCAAACAGAGAAGTACCATGGCACTTGCATTGCTCAAACTGTTGTTTCAACCATCAGCCTCTTCATTGCTGATGATCAAACTGACCCTCGCAAACTGTATCCTTCAAGTCCCCACATCGAACCAGTTTGCCTACCCATCGCGCCATCAGCACATCTGCCATTCCACTTCGACAGTCGAAAGAAACCCAGTGGTCTCCACGATCTGCATCACTGGAGCCTGCTTGAACCACAGCTTTCTTCAGTTCGACCTAAACCCGACATCTGCTCGGCGCTGGTACACCTCAACTGCTGCATCTCATACTGACTTGAACCACTGAGCATCTGCATCTCAAACTCACTCGAACCATCGCACAGCTCTGAGAAACCTGGTTCATCCCCATCTCCAAGCCTTTCATTACTCCTCTCTCCTGATCTGATCATGCTCTCCTGTCCTCTCACCTGGACCTCCTGGCTTAGCCTCCACTCGCCCTGCAGCCTTCATCTCCATCATTCAGCTGATGACGCAAGTGTGAGTTGGCACTCTTAGCTGCCATCTTCACTCCCCCTCCTACTCCCTTCACTGACTCTCACTCTGACACAGCCCTTGCTAACCTTCAACTCTCCATCTCCAAGACTATGGTCATCATTGCCCCTGTCATGATGATCTGCATGAAACCTGCCTTCAAGTGTAACTCCTGGTATGTTCTGACCTGGTCGCTCTGAAACACAATTGCAGAGCAGCTGAGCAGAAGTGGCAGACTTCAAGCACATCCTCTGACAAACTGGCCTGCTGCCAGCTCCAAAGGCAATACAGACTATCCATCTGCTCAAAGAAGAGGTCTTAAATCCAAGCCTGCATCTCTGTGGCCACTAACAACACTGCTGAACTTTTCAAAATCTGCAAGGAACTCGCCAACCCTACAGCAGTCTCCACTCTCATCTGCCTTTCTTTTTTTTTGTATAATTAAAAAAGTGCTCTCTGGCCTCTCACTTAATCTTTAAAACTCAGGACACCTTGTCCTCACTGTCCTCTACTCCACACTTGTCTCCCTCATCCCCTGTCAGGTCTCCATTGGCCCCCCTCTCCACTTACCCCTACTCTCCTCTTTTTCTCCCATAACACCTGATGCAGTTTTTAGACAATTCTGCTCTATGAAAGTCTCATCCAAACAGGTGCTCCCCTGCTCCACCAGAACTATCAAGGATAACATTGTCTCCCTTGCTTCAGCCTTGGCCGATTTCTGCAATCACTCCTTTGCCACTGGATCCTTCTATTCACTCCCCAAGCAATTCCGTGCGCACTCTCTTCTCAAAAAGCCTTCTGTTGATACTTCCTGTCCTGTTAACGACTGCCCTATTTCCATTACCCCCTTCCTTGGCAAATTCTTGGAGAAGCTGACCATCTCCCAGCTTCGCTACCACATTGAATCTGCTGGTTGTCTCCAAAACCACCAGTCTGGCTTCAGAGCTGCCAGAGACACGGAAACTGCTCTCCTGAACACCTGTGAAGACTTGCTCTCTAATCTTGATTCCAGATCTCGTTCTGTTCTCATCCTTCTTGACCTTTCCTCTGCTTTTGATGCGGTCAATCATTTATGTATTTATGTATGTATTTATTTGTATAACACACCTAACCCGTAAGTATCTCAGCACATTCTTCGATTACATTCCGTTCAGTGCATAACAACACTGTATTGCAATTAATTCTAGTACAGAGTGAGAATACATCACATTCTTGTGTTATAGTTGGTTACAAAATAGGCATTCCGTCTTGCAGCTGTTATGTGATTGGCTCTCGAGATATTGAGAGCTACTCTCAAGGCATTATTTTGTAAAACATTGAGATGTTTTAGATTGAGACTGTTAGTGTCAATCATGCCACCCTGATACATCTGTTCTGTGATACCCTTGGCAACACGGACTTGGCCCTAGACTGGTTCACCTCCTTCCTCTCAGACCAATCTTTCCATTTTCAACTGGGCCCCTTTCTCTACGCCATCACACTCTCCACCCACGGTGTCCATCAGGGCTCTATCCAACATCTACATGTCCCCTCAAACCATTTCATCTTCACCTTCTCTCCGAACTTCCAATGTTATGCGGATTACAAGCCAATCTACTTTAAGCTTCTCCCCTCTGCCTCCTCCACTTCATCTCTCATTCCTGACTGCCTGTCTGCTATTCAGGTATCTTGCACTGCTAATGATCTCTGCCTTAATTGCAGTAAAACAGAGACCGTTCTCATCAGGACCAAAATAATGCAATCTGTACCACCCCTGTCTCTGTATTCAGGCAGTAACACCAGAATGCCTCTGTTTTTATGGAGTCGTATTAGTTAACAAAATAACACAATAAGCATATGTATCTTGTGCTCATGGTTCTGCAATGAGTCAAAACATGTCTAGCCGTCTCGGGTCTATCTGCTTCTTTACACACATGACAATTTTGCTGATCCGTAGGCATTCTGGTTTACACCCCCTGGACAGTGAGTAACGGCTGAGATCTTTAAGGCCCCAGTGGGCCGGTTCACCATCAATAGAGTAGTTTGAACGTATTTGTTCTTAAGAAAGGTTGTACATTTCCATGCCGGGATGGGGTTGTCTAGCTTCTTTTACCCATATCCCTTTATCTTAGACAGCATTTGTCAGATATCGCTGGTCTTATTGCTGCATAATACTGTTAACATCTGCCATTGCTTATTTTTCATATTGAATTTATGGCACGCTAGACATTTTTTGCAAGTGATTTTATACTTTCTAATTGTGCTGCCTTTTACCTCAGGGATCTATATAGATAATACCACTTTCCTAATCGCTCTCCATAATGGCCTTTTTTCACCTTGCACCACAGGATCGAATCAGTGCGTATGCTTGTTATCACAGATCAATAGGTTTCTGTTTCTGAGGGACCTTGCATTAAATGCTAGAGTACTCAAGCAGTCACCCACCTCAGCCAGACCATATGTAGCAAATGTAGGTAGATTGTATCTAAATAAACGCTGTGTGGCACTGGCAGCCCTACGAAGATTTTGTGGTGTCCACCCAATTTGATTCCCTCGATTATTAATCTAAATATCATAACAGCCCCATTGCTCATGCTCCACTTCTCCCATGTCAAGTGTCAATACTAATATGGAGTGGTCACTGTATTTTAAGCAAAACTACTCTCTGAGAACATTTATCACTAGCAAAAAAGTAGTCTAGGGTAGAGCGCGTATTATTCATAAACCACGTACAATTCCCAGGTTTGTCACCAGTAGTTCTTCCATTCAACATTGTCAAACCCCATTCTTTGAGTGAGGCAATTCATTTCTTTACTTTTGCATCAGCTCTATTTTGTTTCATAATGCTCACTGGGCCTTCATGCTTATAAGTACCACTTTCATCTGGTCTTGAAATCTAGCGTTCAGATCACCCCCAATCAAAATTAATGTGTGCTCTGTTGTGGCTAGCCATTTGGCACATACCCCATCAATGCTTTCACAAACCTATTACAAATTCACTATATTTGCTGGCACATATATATTTACAAGTAGAAGCTGACATTTTGATATCCCCTTTCCCCACAAACCACCTCTATCGCTAAGACATTATCTGTTTCAGCCAATATGTTGGTACATTGAATTTGGAGATTTTGTTTTAGGCCTATTATCAGACCACCATAGGGGCAACCACGTGGTCCCTTAGCTGCCATTCTCTGTGTCAATGTATATCCCTCCAGATGAATGGGATTTATAAGCCATGTCTCTTCGAGGAGTAATATGTCCTGTTGACATAGGCAAGGCAAACAACCTTTTTGATCTAAAAAAAAAGCACATGGCCTCAAGTGTTTCATGTTAGAGCTTTCAGCGTCCATGCACAACCAGTTAGGTTTTTCAAGATAAACGTTTTGAACCATTCCCATCCTGACACATCCTCTGTGATAGAATGTAAGGGTTGCACCCAGGTGTTAGATTGTGATGCCAAGCCACCTTTCAAGCGTGTGCAAAAGATTGTGCCTGTGCAATTTTTTAACTGGGACGTGGGTAGAACTATTAATCAGGTAGCCCGTTTTCTGAATACTTTCGTGATATGCTCGAAATAAGGCGGGCACTTCCGCTGTAACACATAGTACACGTACATAGGTACCTCCCTCTGATATACTTGGTTCCACAAATCTGAAGTCAGCCGATTCAAGCACACGAAGGGCCAATACCTTGTTGCAAAACGTCTGACCTATTATTTCTATTCACAGAAAAAGTCTCTGGGCCACGTCCCATTGTAAATGTCTTGTCTTCCAAGTACACTAGAACTTATTCCTTGCAGCTGTTACTTTCATTAGCGGCTTCTAGCTGTATCCCACTCAGTGGGCCCTGGGACCAGTGTTCTGGCATGGACTCCATTGATCCTGGTTATAGGGCGGTTGACTTATCATCACTTGGTTCTGCCTGGGGGATGCTTTTTTCCAAGTTCACCTCCTGATTTTTTGGAGGGTCTTCCTCCCCCGCCAACCAGTTTGTTTTTTTTCCTACAGGACTGTTTTTGTTTGTGACCCTGCTTTTTCCTATGCATATTTTATGTTCCATGGGACTGAAGGCATGATGGTGGAATTAAGAGGCTTTTGTAGGGGAGTTTTGCACATCACTGACTGCCCCCAGTTTTGGTTAGTAAAAAGTCGTCCTTTCACACGTTTTGCAATCCTTATTTCTCTTCTTGTTAAGTAGGGGGAAATATTGTGCAAGCTAACCCCCATATCCATCGAAACCTCTACAGGGGGAGGATTTTTCCTTTTATCCTTTTTTGGCTTAGATGAGTTACTAGGATCCGTAAGTATAACCACCTTCAATAAAAAAGGAGCAGCAAGGTCTCTCTCTCTTTCTACATGTTTCCTTTTGGTACCAGTAACAAACCAATTTGCAAGAAATGCTGCTTCATAATATGAGTGGTGCAAATAATCTTCCCCACCTCATGCGTGGTTGTTTACCTGCTCATATAAATTGAGATACAACTGTTGCACCTCTCTGAAATAGAACCTAGGCAACACCAGAAGCACATTAAAAAATACATATAAGAACCGAGGCAGCAAGACCATTTTAACCATGGAAAACCTTCCATACAGGGCAAGGGGCAGTCCCATCTACCTCCTAACTACCGCCCTGGCCTGCCCATACACCTTCCCATAGTTGCATTGATATAAAAGCTCTTAGGAGTGTGCTATGTCTATTCGCAGGTCACAGGTACAGTCTGTGTGCCACTGAAAATGTAATCCATCATTGCATTGCTCAGTGTGGTCATTGAGGGGAAAGAGTACAGATTTCGTAGTATTTATTTTCAATCCCGGAAATTCCCCACATTCCAATATATTGGCCGTAATCGCCAACAATTTAACTCCGGATCCTTGACATATATCACCACATTTACTGCATTTAAAGACACCGCCAATTTATGACGGTACAACTGTATCACTCTCTTTGGTTGTTTATCTCTGATCAGTTCAGCCAATGGCTCAATCGCCAAAGTGAACAACAGAGGCGAGAGAGGACACCCCTGTCTTGTGCCTCTGCCCAACAGAACTAACAGGGTGAGCTGACCATTTACTGTTATTCTGGCATCCAGGGAAGAGTAGAGCAAGGAAACCATAGAGATATATCCCTTCCCCATTCCCATTCTTCTCAAACAGGGCCATTCCACTGAATCAAACACAGTTTAGGCATCCAACAGCACAGCCACTGTAGACTCTTCTCTCACACGACTGATATCAATCCAAATATATGCTGTACACCATAAGAGGTTGAGCATCCTGGGATAAAGCCAGATTGATCCGACTTAACACATTTATGCATCAGTGCTGATAGTTGCACAGCTAATACCTTATCTAGAATCGTGTTATTTAAGTTAATGAGTGAAATCGCACAGAAAGAGGAGCACTCATCTGCAGCTTTCGCTCGTTTCAACATTATGGTGACCACTGCTATTCCCATGGACTCAGACAATTTCCAATCCCGCAAAAGCTACTGATATACCTCTAGTAGACTTGGACCCAGGACTGGTGCAAACTGCTTATAAAAATGTCCGTAAGGCCATCTGGCCCAGTAACCATTCCTGGCAACAATGCTTTAATCACCTATAGAATTTCTTGTGATGTTAATGGTTGACACAGCCATTCTCTCTCCTCAGTAGTACACCAGTGTAGTGCCACTTGGTCAATGAACTCATCTATCATGGACTGCGAAGCGAAAATCTGTGAACAATAAATGTGAGTGTAAAATTCCCAAAACCCCTGAGCAATGTCTCTATCTTTTATATTTCGTATCCCCAAGTGCCTGCTTAAATACTGTAATGTGTGTTCTGGGTGTATCGGCTTCAGCTGAGCTAGCTAAAAGCCTAGCGGCACGTTGACTCTCCCTGTATTGCCAAACTGTTGCCTTCCACATTCGGAAGTTCACTTCGAGCTGAGCTGCAGTATAACATTTTTCCAATCCATCCCTACCCTTTTTCTGCACGACTGGATTAGCCATATAACCAATGTCTGCCTGTATTGGTAGAATCTTTGATTCACTATCTGCTAAATCCGTCCTAATCATTTTCCTTTTAAAAAAATCCCCAGAGTCTGTGTCATGGCTGTTCGAAACATAACAACAGACAAACCATCATTCTTAAACATCTATGCCGGTCTCTCACAAATCTTCCCACGAATTCCAGCACTAGTACAACAGGCACATGATCAGATAAAGTGCAAGCTAATATTATGACCTCGGACCCATCCCATTACATTATACAAAATAAACATATAACCTCTATATTCCTCATGCCTAGCCCTCCAAATGTAATTCAGCTCCCAGGCCCAACATTTTCAGTTTATAGTTCGTCTTCGGGAGAGGTCTACAAACACACCCCACTCTATCTATTTCAGACTCCAGCACCGCATTGAACTCTGCCACCCACACAATTATATTAGAGGAATGCATGGCCAATTGTTAGTCTATTCATTCTATAGTGTCCGCTGTATCCTTGCTAGGACCATAGTAGTTGACCAAAATTATCGCCTGCTTATACAAAAATCCCTAACCAGCACTGCTCTACCCGCCTGATCTCTCAACAAGTCCATCAGATGAAACCCAACAAAACTATGTACCAGTGTGCAAACCCCACGAGAATAAGTGCAATATGATGACAAATATTGGTGACAATACCATGCACTCCCAAAATGCGATTCCCCAGAGGCAATACGATGCTACTCTTGTAGAAACGCTATGTCTATTCAGTACTGTTTCATATATAGCACTACCCTATGGGTCTTAGATGGCCAGTTCAGGCCTCTGATATTCCCATCATATAACCCAACCCCTTAGCCATGACCTTGAACAACAACAGAAAATTCCTCCAGGGTCTTGACCAGCACACCCCTACGCACCTGGCCAATGTGTGCTCCACAAAACTTGACCGCACCCCCTTAAATCTCCTTCGCATCAGTTGGACCATACAATAAGGGGACCCCAAAACATGATGAAGGTGAATCCATGAATGTATTTATTTATTTTATTGTTTTTTTTATAACGCGCTTAATACCTGAGTTTGGTTTCTAATCTCGGATAAAGGTTTCAAACCTATGTTGCTCTGCGTGGTCTTGCTTCCAAGACCAGCACATTGCCCCTGTGCTATCCTCTGTTCACTGTTCACTCAACCCCTTCTACCCAAAACAATCCCAGCCCCCAACAACTCTCCTCAATCCCACCGGCAACCCCAACATAACAGTGACCTCAACCCACCCAAAAACACGATTTGCCATAAGCTTCCACTTGAGTGCTACTTTAGTGCCCAACCACCCCAGCAGACCCCCAACAACAGTAGATGCCACCCATCACCACCTATTAGATGCCTGGACCTTGTCAAGGAGGTCTGGAAAGAGTTTAATGGAATCAACTTTATATGTCAATGAAACTATCTCCCTGGTTCTACGGAAAGGAAGATCCCAGTCCCGGTAATTCAGCATTCAGGCTATGATCGGTTGAGCCGGCGCACCTGGAACTAGTTTTCTAACAGTAGGGATCTGATGTGCCCTCTCAACGATACCCACCACACAGCCTTCTGACCTGGACAACTCCACCACTGACACTCTTGTTTCAGCTTTCTCCAATCTCTCTCCATGTTTGTACAGTCAAACCTCTATTCTAGCTTGCAGCTGATTAAACATCACTTTGATACCATTGAATGCCCCAGTCAAATCAAGTGTTGATGACATTGAACTCACACACAGAGGATCTTCTTTTACTTTGCTCCTCTTAGTGTGAGAGGGTGTCTCGAATTTGCACTTTGACTGTTGCTTCCAGTTTTTCCCATCTTGGACATTTGCATGGCACAGGGCACAGTCTCTGCTGGGCAACCACAATTTTGCAGGGAGTCTGTTGCAGCACTGCACTTAGTGGAGCGATCCAAATATCTCAATGCTTGCCATCTTCCACTCTTCCAACCTCCGACCAGGTGGCTATCTACACCATTCCCTTCTCCAATCAAGTCTGCAGGAAGGCCCACATGCTATGTCGGTCATTGAGGCCAGCACTGTACTCATCCCCAGCAGTTAATGACTGCCTCTTATGCCTTGTCTCTGCAAGTCAGCTTGAAGCACCATCCACTGACATCTAACGAGCACAATAAATGTATATGCATTTGTAATATACACCTGTTGAAGAGCATTCTGTAGTATATTTACGGTATGTGCTCAATGTGGGCTACTGATCACTCAGATGTTATAATGATGTACTGGCAAAACAAACATTGAAAGAACATCCTCCTTTTTACCAATAAGGCCTGACAATCAGACAGTAGATGTTCAAGAGTTTCTGGTCTGATGCACCCTCTTGCAAAATCTACACGTTTATTTGCTTTTGAATGATCTTCCGTTTAGCTAACAGATCATTTGTACACCATATGTTGAACCGAAATCTCATAAAAAGTGCTCTGTGCTTTGATGATGGACATTTGATGCAATATGATTCTGGAATGTTCATACTTTTCAAAATATTAATTTACATTTCATCAGGTCATCTTTTAAAAATTGTTCTGATACCCCTGTCGTCAGCATATGGCTTAAGACCTTGTTTTTCCATGTTAGCATAATTTTATGCTCAGTTATTTTAACATATGTTGATAGGATGTTCATTACACAGTTTGGAGGAGAAGGCAATTGGCATTTCCTATAGAATTAACACATTTTCCACATATACGAATTGTGGAGGGACAAAAGGCCCAAATCATGCCTCATGCTACACATATTGAGACTAAGAGACAAACATAAAACTTGATTCCAAAAGAAACCTTCAAAATGTTGCCAAAAAGTATTAGATCGCCAATTTTGTGATTCAGCTCCATATATAATGCTGGGCATCACCTGCTGTTTGCAGAAGGTTAATAATGGCAATAATAAAAAAAATTCCCGTATTTTGCATGCAGAATACGTGCTTGTGCCATCGCTGTTCTAATTTTCATTTTTAATTCAATTAGGCATGGGCGATCAGATGCCTGGTTATTAGTACTTAAACCCAGATATTTTTTATTTGTCAACAATTTGAAGGGGTTTCTCTTGCAAGAGCCATGAGTAAGAATGTTTCATTATACAATGTTTATTTGCAGATATTAGTATCTTGGATTTTTCAAGATTCACTGTCAGAAAATTCAACTCGATATATTTGCTCAGTTGGAAGAAGAGCTATTGCAGGACTTTGGGAGTTTTTGCCAGTAGAACTCGGCCATCAGTGTAAAATAACCTTGGAACTGCATGTTGACCTAGTTTTGGGGAATCAGAGATTATTTGAAGATAATGTAATTTCATATCAGAAATAAAAAGAGCAGAAGCCAGTAGGCAGCATTTATTTATGCCCCTAAAGGTTGTGATCAGGGTGGTTAATTTGCCATCTAGGGTCAGCTGTATTTGGATGGTTGTGCCTGAGTGGAAGTGAAGTAACCAATGTTGTAGGTATGCATGACAAGCTGTCTTAATCAATTTAGTTTGAAGTAATTGACTTGAGGCTGAATCAAAAGCCATTTGGACATTTATGAAGGCAAGATGTATTGGTTGCCTCATCTGGATCTCATTCGATTTAATAGCATGCAAAGTTTGCACATTGACCCTGGGTCCTAGACCCGGAAGAAAGCCTGTTTGAAAAAGATCCTGGAGATTATTTTCCAAGATCCAACGATGTAAGTACTTGAGCACCAGACGTGCACATATTTGTCCTGGTACATCAAGGAGAGCAATCAGTCTATAATTCCCAGGCTGGTGTTTATCTCCTTTTTTGTATATTGGCACGATAATGGACTTTCCCCATGATGGAGTGATTTGGTGTTCATTCAGAGTTTATGTAAAGATAATGTAAAGGATTTTAGCACACGGATCCTGATGTTGCATAAGAGTGCATTACTAAGGCAATCCGGCCCAGGTGCACTCGATGTACTAAGTTTTGATATTAGAAATATGATGTCTTCTATACTAAAATACTAAACCTGATATAACCTTGACTAGTACAATTGGAGGACGGGATGGTTAAAGGAGCTGCTGCATGTAGTGTTTCATAGTCGATTGTCCAAGTATCTTCTGGTACTGCTTTGACTTGCACAATTGTTTGTGTTGCTCTATAGGCCTTATTTAGTAATCCCCATACCAAAGAAGAGTTTTTGGAGGCAAGCGGCTGAAGCATTAATTAAGCATCTAATTGAGTAATTTGTGCTTTCCTGGACTTAATCCATTTTTTATATCTGGATTTAAGAAGCCTCAGCTTATGAGCCTTAATTTGTTCTGGCAGATTTCTCACTCCACGTCTATCAGCTATGTATGCAGTTTTGATTTTATGCAGCTCATGATCATAAGCATGAAGATGGTCATTATGGCATGTGATTTTGTTCACTGGCTTGATATTAAATAGTTGTAATGCCGTGACATATAGACCGTTCGTATAGATTGTCTCTCGTTGGAGAACATCTGAATGATATAGTAATTGAAAATGTAATGCTGACACGCCGGAAGAGACCGAGATACTAACATCCACTACTGAAGCTTCAACGACGTCTGTGTTCAACCCGGCCAAAATTGAGATCACAGAAGCACAAATATCCATCTTGAACAAAGGATTATCCTTTTGTTCCAACTAAACAGACCGACTGGTACGATCTAGAGATGGAAAAACAAACTTTCCTTTGGAAAGTTAGCCTCTGAACCTTTTTCAAAGAACACCCACAGGACACACAAGATGAGATAGCAGACAAAGGTCTGCACAAACCATCCATCTTCACTCAAACAGATAATCAAGTGCCACCAGAACTCTTGACATTTGAGAAATGTGTCCTACAGGACCTAGAGAAATTAAAAACCAGAAAGATCAAGTTGAATTACACTCTTACCTGGAAGAAGAAGCAAGCACTGGCCCAACTACAGAACAACAAGGGTATAGTGATAACGCCAGCGGATAAGGGAGGCACAGTAGTCATTATGTCCATACTTCAATACAAAACTATGGTACTCTCACTATTGGACGACAGGGAATGATATTCCATTCTTTTTACTAATCCGACGAAAAAATTCACAACACAGGACAAGCATCCATGAGAGTGCACAAATCAATTCCGCCAAGGGTATACACTGCTTGTCACCAGCACAGTAGTGCTGCATATCAGCATGGAAATAATAAGCGCTGAATGACAAATAATGCTGAGACTTCTGGCAACGCTGCCAGTAACAAAATTATACTAATCACTACACATCACATAATGATAACAAACACAGATGAATACATCCACAGTGCATGCAGAACATCAAGGGAGTGTACACCCTGTATCAACTGGAAGACACAACCCACACCATAAGACCATGGCACAGCACACATTGTGGCAAGGTAAAATGTCTGCTTACAACCAGGGACATGTGCATGTGAACAACATAAATCTGCAGGCATGCGTGATAAGTACAGTTGTCCATCAGGAATTGACTTACACATACCTTTTTTTGCACCCATGCAGGTGACAGTGGCTATCCCTTGGAGACGTGGCTCCTCACCCCTGTCCGGAACCCGCCGAACAGGCACAAAGAGAACTACAATCGTTCCCATGCCCGTACCCGTGTGGTCATCGAGCAGACATTTGGCCTGTTGAAGGCACGTTTTCGCTGTGTTAGCCGGTCGGGTGGGGCACTCCTCTACAGGCACGAGAAGGTGGCCAAGATCATCATGGCATGTGTCATGCTGCACAACATGTGTATCCAACAGAATGTGCCTCTGCTCCCTGACATTGAACAGCAACCACCAGGTGATGATGAAGAAGGTGAAGAAGATGTGGTTGTACACCATTGCGGTGGTGATGCACAGGAGGGACGTGCTGTGCGCCAGTCAGTGATTGGCCAATACTTCAAAGAGACATGGGTGCTGAGGGTGCCATGAATGTGGGACTGAGGGCACTGGGTGTGGGAGTACATGGACACCATGCACTGTAAACCAATAAATGACACATACACAATAAGGAATGTCCAGGCTAGTATTTTTTCAGGTACACAATGGGTGTATTTAACAGTAAGAAGTAACAAGTGCTCATACCCTCCAACTCACACACATCACCTCCCCCAATCCCCTCCTCCCACAACTCCCCCACGCAGCACCTCCTCCCCCCCCCCTGGCCCCACAACTCCCCCACACACCCCTTTCCCTTTGCCCCCTCCCCCACAACTCCCCTACACATGGCGTGCAATGTTATTGCACTCGAGTCTCCATAGGTGTGCACATGCAGGCTGAGCCTCCAACTAATGGCCTGAGTCTGACTCCGGGGGTGGCATATTGGGGTGGTGCATGGTGCACACAGACCTGCAAAGGGGGCTTGTCTGCGTGGAGATCGAGGAAGACCCCCATGGGCGCATGATCAATTGTCGGGGCAGGATGCAGAGTCTCCATGGCATCTGCAATCCTGCTAAGAACCTGCCGCACAGCCGACAGCTCCTCACATATCTTCTGTGTGCTCGCCTCTTTATGGCCCCTTTCATTGCCGCAGTGTTGTCTCGGGCCTCCCTCCTCGTCACTTCACCATCGGTGACATATTGTTTGACTAGGCGAGTCAGCTCCTGCTGGAGGGCCTCCATCTGTGTCATCTGGGACTCCCCGTCCCGGGCCACTGTGGAGGTGGATGGCAGGTGTGGCAATGGGCCCAATTCAGGTGTGTCCTGTGTGGGGCTCCAGGCCTCTGCTACAGCCTCTCCCCTTGACTGGAAATGAGAGGTGCCATCAGGTGAGCTGATGGGGTGTACTGGTGTTCCTGTGAGGGGCTTGGTGTGCCAAGGAATTCCATGGAGTGGGAGTCCTCCTCAGGGACACAGACCTCGCCTTGTGAAAGGACCTCATCACCACTTTGTGGCACAGTGGCAGCTGCTTCCCCAACCGAACTAGTAGCTGCAGAGAGGGTCCCATCTGCCACCGGCTCTGCAGCTACGGATTCCACAGGTGTTGGGAATTGTGGAGTTGTGGAAGACCTTGACGGCCCTGTACCCTGGCATCTAATGGTGTCTTTGTCCTTGGATGCAGATCTGCCTTCCCAGTGCCCTTGGAGGTTGAAGGCCCATTGGTTTCTTCCCTGGACTTGGCCCTCTTGCTAGGTGTCATGGCCTGTGCTGCAGAGTCCTCTGCATCGCTGTCAGTATCCCGGCCTGTGGGGGACCATAAGAGGGACAGCATCAGTTATGGTTGTACATGCATCATGCATACAATGGTATTAGTACAGTTGTACACATTTGATTGCTTGCTGTCCTACTCTTGTGGCATAGAGGTTATCTGCCATTTGGTAGGGTTGCTCAGGCATACGTGAGGTTCAGACATGGGTGAGGTGGTGTCTGCTATGAGACAAACCTTTGTGTTGTGGACTGCGTGCAGTGTGACACATGCCGTTTTGCTGTCTGTGGTGTGTGTCAGGTATGGCATAGGCATGCTGCATGCATGTGGATGTGTAAGTGCTGGGGACAGCATCTAGGAAGGGATGTGTCCATGTGTGTGTAATGGTCCATGCATTGGTTCATGGCAAGGTCACATTGGTGGACTATCATCGTACTTTGCAATACTGTGTTTCCTTAGGACACTCACCTCCATCTGCCGATGATGTGGCTCCATGTTCCATGTCTCCCACACATTGACTCCACCCCGATTGTGCTGGTGCAGGTTTCCTCCCAGCGGCTTAGTTTGACTGGGGAGTTGTAGCACCCGCCAGTAGCCAGGCCCTGGCTCTGGTTGGCCAACAAGGTGTTGCACACTCGGAGGCGCAGGTCATCCCAATGTTTCAGACGTCTTTTACTGTGCGGGGGGTGGTGCCTACTGTACTGACTTTCTGGGCCACTTGCTCCGGGATCTCCTTTTTTTTAAGTTGTGCTGCTCTTTTCAGGTCTGTGGCAAAGACCACCTCTGCATTTTCAGCCAGAGTGTCCGTGAGCATGTTCAGTTCATCCTCGGAGAACCGCTCCTTGTGCTGCCGGGATGCCCCTTTCTTAATTGCCTTTGGCATGGTGCTGGTGGTGTGGTAGATGTTCTGGTGTTGGTTTTAGGCTCCAGGTCCTGTGTATCGAGGATGGCAATGGATTGTGTTTTTCAAGATGGTCGCCGCACCATTTCCCGTTCCGGCGCAATGATGTTACTTCCGGTTCCGGTATTAGCAGACTCACTATTAGCAGGCTCGCTATTAGCGGACCCGCTAACGCTGGGTCCGTTATTTAGTGGGGGACGGAGGCGGAAGGGCCGTCAGCGCTTTCAATGATGCCGCTAAGGGATGTTTTAGGGACTTTTCTGGCAAGCCGGTACTGTCGATACTGGCATGCTGCAACGTGCATGCATGCATTCCCAAAATTGGCTGCTGTTAGCCGCGTCATTGCTACCCGGACCCAGTATTACCTCCATGCTAGTAAAAACTGATTTTTACCGCAAATCTTGTAATGACTCCCATTGTCTGTCATTCATCGGCGAGCTCCACCGTCTCACCAATTTCAAGAGACAAGTACCTCATTTGGGACTTAATGTTAAGATTGTCAGTGATGATTGTGTAGTCAATTGAATTATCCATGGAGACAATGGGCCTCATTACGACTATGGAGGTAGCCATGCCGCTTTTACCCGGTCTGGGATCCTTGAATGGGAAAATACCAGGCCATTCCGACCTTGGAGGGCCCGGTATTTCCCCCTTCAAGGAACCCGGACCCGGTAAATCCCCATTCCCATTGAGCCCCCACAGGGCTCAATGGGAATGGGGAGGATGCTAACAGCGGGCCCATTAATGATGGGCCCGTTGTTAGCATCCTGGTCTGCTTACGGGTCCCACTAAGGACGCAGGATTCACAAGCAGACCTCGTAATGAGGCGATAGCGGGTTAACGGTGTCAACAGCCCTACGGGTGCCATTAACCCCCTACCGCCAGGGTCGTAACGAGGACCAATATCTAGTATTGCTTCTAAATCATGTATGAATTTGTCATCTTGGATTCTTGCAGGATTCCAGTAGGCATTGATAAGTGGCAAAGTGCAGATTTTGACTAATTGCAGAAACATATTCGGTGAGACCCAAGGATATATTTGCAGGCCAGAGGTGAATTTTACTGCTACCAACAGCCCTGCAATGGATCTGCCTCGGGCTAACGTGTTTGCCGGTATGAGAGTAAGAGTGTATTTATCCCAAACTGGAGGCATTGTAGTCCAGACCTCTTGTAATGCTACAATATCAAACTTATTCAATGGATTTAGGATTACAGATGAGAGGTGTTTATGTCCTCTAGTGTTCCAAGATGCTAAGCTACTGCTATGTTCCCCCTTTGCGCTGAGTTATTCATTTGAGAAACTAGGCAAGGCATGGTCAGAAATATATTCCAGTTGGCGTACAGTCTGGAATGCTTGGTGCAACCATGTTATTTTCAATTGTGCAGGATGAGACTGAGACCTAGGGCCTCATTACGAGTGTGGCGGTAAGGGGTTAACAGCACTGGTAAGGATGCCGGTGCTGTTAACCCCTTACACTCTGCATTACGAGGTCCCTTAGCGGGAGCCGCTAAAGCACCAGGGAGCTAATAACGGGCCCCTTATTAGCGCCTTCCCCATTCCCGTTGAGCCCTATGGGGGCTCGAATGGGAATGGGGATGGGTATTTTGAATGAGGAATTACCGGGTCCTCCAAGGTTGGAATGGCCGGTAATTCCTCATTCAAGGAACCCGGAACCGGACCGAGTTTGGAGGCAGCCATGGTGCTAAAAGTATCATGGCTACCTCCAAACTCGTAATGAGGCCCTTAGTCTTGACCGCCAGCCAAGCTACTGTGATTGGTCGGGCTTGTTCAGAAGGTTCCCCTGTTTCAGTAATTTCGGGTGGCCTCCTAAACTTCTGTCCATTAGGCCAGAGTTTAGAAATTCATTCTAAAACAAGGCGCAACACAGGTTTGAATCTCGATCCCGCACTTATAAACCACTTGCTGGTGTTAAGCATGTTATAAATGAACAATAAATAAAATAAAACAAATATACAGGTATACAACAGTACAGATGAATAGTGGAGTGATTTTCAGAGATAACAACAGAATAGATGTACAGCGGGGGGTAGGATAAAAAGGGGCACAGTGGAGAGGTACAGCTGTACCGGGTTGCAGGGAGGAGAGGGGCGGATGGTGTCTAGCTAGTCAGGTGGTGCGAGGGGCGACGTGATGGCCTAGATGTTGAGGAGGAGAGACTCCTTGAAGAGGTGAATCTTGAGTACTTTTCAGAATTGTAGGACCGTTGGGGCGTATCTGATGCTGACAGGGCAGTTGTTCCATAGTCATGAGGCATAGGCATAGAAGGCTTGTTTTTGAGTCCTTTACTTTGTGCAGTGGCGGATTCAAGTCTTGTGCTCTCTGACTGTTTTAACTCCACCCATCTCACAGCCTTCAGGATCAAAGAATCTGTGGTGTGAGCAGGTCTATTTTATTGAATTGTCACTTTGAAGCCAGGCTGTCAGGGCATCTCCAGCTGGAATTTCCAAGGCCTGGCAAAATAGCTGTTACCCTTCCTACCAGAGAGTCAGCAGATGCATGCCCCCTGTTGTTTATCTCATTCGCTGAAATCCCGAGAGGTAGGTGCTTGAAATCAACAAAGCCTCTCTGGCTTTTCTGACCACACAGGGATGACACATGGATGACACCGGTATGATACAAATCAGGCATGGCTTTAATAATTATGTAAACTGCCAGCCACCTTACCATCATTGGTATGGCTTATATTTCCAGATAATTTTACCACCAGGTTGGTATTTTATCCTCAGTATCATGGTTTTTGAACAAAGGTGTCGACAAAATGCAACCTCTGCACTGCAGTGATTTTGCTGTTGCAGCAGCTGTCAAACAGGGCACACATTACCTCTGACTATGTTCTGCGCCACTTATAAGCATTGGTACTTCAGAGGTTTTGATATCTCAGCATACTAAAAGGTGTCTCTAATTTAGAGTTGAAGCACAAAAAATGTGGGGTTAATAAACATTTCAGGTAGGTGTTGATTGCTTTTTCTTTGGGAAAGTACCAGCATACACTGTTACCTGATCGACAGAAGTAACAGAGTCAACTCTGTGAATCAATTGAATTGTTGCCTTGCCTATCATTGTAGTAGAGGGAAAACACCTTTCTTCAAGCATTACAATCGACAGGTGGCCACACCCCTTTTTGACCCTGGGGCTGAACCCTATAAATTTGATACATGTTTTGTCCCCCAACATTTTTTATACAAACCTGAACCCCAAAACATTGTATTTAAATGTAATTTAAATTCGATATCAATGTGTTATGTTAATACACATTTGATATAAGGTGTATATACTGTTGATATACATGTAATATTCATTTGATACAATATTCATATAGATTTGATATTAATTTGTATATTTTTGATAGAATTGTAATATTAATTTGAAATACATTTTATATAATTTTGATATAATTATAATATATGTGTAATACACATTTGATATCAAATTGACATAGTTTGAAATAATGTTAATATAAATGTGAAATAATGTAATTTCCCTATACATTGTATATAAATTGCATTGCCCCACAACATTTTGATATAAATGTGATATCCATTTGATGACCCCCAACGTTTTGGTATAAATTGGCTATACATGGATAAACCTATTGTGTATCAATAGACAACCCAATGAATGAATTGAAGCAAACAGTAACATCCGATTCTGCCTCCACCATGCCTATGCAAAGGCCCAGTCAGATGGATGACTCTGGCAGCTTGCCCCGGGTGGTCGGGGCTCCGTCCCCACCCACACCTCGATAACTTTTCACTTTAATAATGAAATAATGCTTGCGCTTTTTAGCCCAAAACACTCCCAGAAAACCCTGCTGTTCAAATCTTCATAGTTGTTCCAAGGCGATAAAGTTTTCATCGCCTTAGAACAATTATGAAGATTTGCGCACACTGAAAATTAAAACTGAGCAGACAAAACATTGATAGTGGGATGATGACTATAAGTAGCCTTTGTCTTCAAACACCAGACACTGATCTTCTGCTCTGCACACGATTCACACGGTGTCAACCTCTAAGCTGCATACTGTGAAATTATCATTTAAAAAAGGGGGGCGTTAATCACGGCCAGTAACTGAGCCAGTCGGGCAGGTCCGAGGTGAGCAGGAATTCAGAGAGAGCTCTAAGTGAAAACGTGTCCGGGCATATGCAGGGGCTATTTGAATTGTTGACAGAAGAGTTAGCTGCATGGTGTCACGTTGACGTCTCCATAGTTATGGGGGGTGGGCTTGTGGGTGAAGGGAAGTGGCGTTTGAGGAAAGGAAAGTGAAGGGCCGAGGGAGGCGGGGCTAGCCAGAGTGAATGCTGTAGTTGAATAAAGAAGACGTACAATCTCCCGCTCCGGCTCCTCTCATTATTTGCTGCACCACGTGCGGCCAGCTGGCTAGAGCCCATGCCCAGAAACTGGCAATGAGGCGGGCAGCCTCCGCAACAGGAGAAGAAAGCGGGGAGTACTGGCAGAGCAGCGGGTGCCTGCTCGTGAGTGGTGCCGGAGCGCTGTGCGCACATGGGAGGTTCATCCCCACGTGGGGAGGAGAAAGGATCTGGGCCGCAGCGAGCGATAAAGCCGCAGGAAATAGAATCCTGGCCAGCAGCTGTGGAGGGAGCACAGCAACAACATGGCATCATAGCGGAGGAGCCATCTAAAAGTGAGGTGAGCCAGGGAAGGGCCCAGCACCTCTGAGACACTGGAAATCCAACAGATAGTGCTCATGCCTAATAGAGGCGGCCATCTCTGTCCGCTGAGGGAAAGAGTTGCACCCCAAGGAAACACAGTCGGGACAATGATAGTGTCTGCACCTAGGAAGGCAGCCATAGCTCAGGGTTAAGACTCAAAGAAGGGGGCACACCAAGCCCATAACTGAGGCCAGGGTGAAACATGTCAGGCCAAGCCAATGATCAGGGTGCGCAGGCATAAGGACAAGGGCAACAGGGACAAGGCCCACAGGTGGTAGATCAAGCCCCCTATTGGCTGCCAGAGATGCTGGCAGCACAGATGCCAGGGGACTTCGATGTGATGGACACAAGTAACATGGGTCCCAGATGGAACAATTGGATCAGAGACTTTGATCTCTATATGGGGGCCACATGGCCCATCAATGATGCTTGCAAAATATGTCTGTAGAAACTGGCAGTGGGTTCTGCCACATGCAATATCATCAACAAAATGCCACCTGACTCCATTGACTCAATCCAAGACCTGATACGCTGGCTGCGTTCTTTACTCCCCACACAACATAGACTACGAAAGGCACCTGTTCCACTGCACCAAGTAGCCAAAGGTGAAATTATGGATGCCTATGTCATGCGGCTCCGCACAAATATGAAACACTGCGACTTTGCCAACTACTCCAACATAGAGGCACTCAGATCCCAGATCATAGCCAGGTTTGAGTCTCAGACGTTCAGGAGGAAGCTGCTGCAGAAGCAACTCACACTGGATGAAATTCTGGTGATAGCCCGAGCTGAAAGGGCCATGGACTCCCAGGTGGAGAGCTTCAACAATCCCACACCGGGTGAGAACATTGGCAGATTACAGCAGGAAAGAAGATCGGAGTAACTCTTCTGCAACAAATGTGGGTTGAATACCCAACAAGGGGACCTGCCCGGCAATTAGTCAACTATGTGCCCTGTGTGGCGAAGAAGGCCACTTTAAAGTGGTCTGTAGACTGTTCCGTGACAAAGGCAGGGAGCAGATGAGGGAGCCGTCCTCTCGGCCCAAATCCAAAGCCAGCCCCTCCTTAGGAAACCACCCGGGCACATCAACATCAGGACAGACAAATCAGATGCCCCTTGACACCAATGAAAGAGAATCAGGGGATGACAGACAATGAAGGGAGAGGAGGGACAGGAGGAGATGTGTGATGCGAGCAAGGCCCGAGAGAAGATCAAGATGCCATGTGCGTTATCTGGTGGAGCAATCGCCCTCTGACTGTGACCCCAGTTCGTCGGGAAGCGATCAAAAGAGGAAGGCATACGTCTATGCCCTAGGAAACCTGACTGCCAAAGTGCACAGCCCCATGCTGATCATCAAATTTAATGAGCAGCCCACAGAATTCCTCATCGACACAGGGCCCACGGTCAATGTCATCAGCGAGACCATCTTCAGAGAACTGGCCACACAGCCAAAACTATGCCCCGCAGCGGTAGACATATATGTGTATGGCGCCAAGACACCCCTAAAGTGTCTAGGACAGTTTGAAGGCACCTGCAGATACAACCGACATGAGAGAAGAGTACCCATTCATATCCTAGCAACGGAAATGGACAGTGGGTGCGTTCTGAGCTTCAAGGCAGCAGCCGATATGTGACTCATTCACATATTGTACAACATCATGGGCCACAAATACATTGACCCCATTGAAATGATCAACAACCGCTACCCCTGTTTATTCAAAGGGATAGGAAAACTGAAGAACCGGCCCATCAAGCTGCATATAGACGACTCCATACGCCCCGTAGCTCAACACTACAGAGGGATCCTGGTCAACATTCAAAAGAAGGTAGTGGACGAGCTACACAAATTGCTCGAGCAAGACATCATTGAGCCAGCCACCGGCCCCACCACCTCGGTATCCCCAATAGTGCTGGTACCCAAGAAAGGATCAGAAGCAATTTGCAGTGACATGAGGCGCCCCAACCAAACCATACAGAGCGAAAGACACCTAGCACCACGTATTTCAGACATGATTCACCTTTCAAACAGAGCCAAAGTATTCTTCAAGCTCGACCAACAGAAAGGCTATCACCAACTCATGCTGAGCCCAGAGAGCAGGAACATCACCACCTTCAGCACGCATCTGTGCCTCTTTCGCTATAATAGGCTAAGCTTTGGCGTGTCCTTGGCCGCAGAAATATTCCAAGCCGAGGTGCACAACGTCATCCAACATATACCGAACTGCCTCAATTATAACGACGACATCCTTGTCTTCGGTGCAGATACCAACAAGCACGACGAAGCACTCATGAAGCAGTGCAAAGCACTGGAGGCGGCGAATCTCACACTCAATCGGGACAAGTGCGAGTTCCGGAAGAGCACAGTGAAGCTCATTGGACACATCTTTTCAGAAACAGGCATGACCCCAGATCCCGACAAGGTCGCCGCACTCAATGACACCACACTCCCAGCAAACATATCGGAGCTGAGGTCATTTCTAGGGCTCGCCAGCTACTGTACACGCTACATCCAGCAAGCCACTAAGACTATTAACCAGACAGGACGCCACCTTCCACTGGACGGAAGAGTGCCAAAAGGCCTTCGAGACCATCTGGGAAAGAGTAGCGAAGGCCGAAAATATGTCATGTTACAACCCCAGCCCCCAAACTCAATTGACAGTAGACACCAGCCTGTAGTACTGGGAGCCATCCTGGCACAGGTGGACCCGAAAGACCCTTTGAGAACACATGTAGTCGCCTATGCCAGCCGGAGCCTGTCACGCAGCAAGCATATTCGCAAGCAGTGAAGGAAGGCCTCACTGTGGTATGGGCATGCAAACATTTCCACCTTTTTCTGTATGGCAAACCATTTCGAGTCATTACAGATCATCAGGCATTGCTATTCTTGTATGGGAACCCCAGGTGAAGATGCCACCTTGGATTGCCAAATGGGGGCTACGACTGCAGGACTATGCTTGCAAAATCATGCACAGGCCAGGAGGGTGAAAACCCAGCGGATCTCTTGTCCAGAAGGCCCCGGGAGGAATGCATGCCAGAACACTTTGTAGCCGACAGGTATCTTTGGTAACTCATTCATCAAACTACCCCAGCAGTGACAGACATTGTGACAGTAGCTCGAGAGTCTGAAAATTATCTGGCGTGCCAAATCATCTGTGAAGGCCTTCAGTCAGGCATGTGGAGGAGAGCCTTTGAAAGCGGGGGAGCTGCAGGGGATCAGGTGCACATCGAAGTGGAGCGACTGGATACAGGTGAAGGACGATTTGGCCTTGTTTGACAAACACCTACTCCTGACAGACTGCAAGCTAGTTATCCTGCCATCGAGTCATCGAGCTTGCACATGAGAGCCACCGAGAGATGGTGTCAACCAAGCGCATCCTGCGCCAAAAGGTTTGGTTTCCCATCATGGACTCCCGAGTGGAGAAAGCTTTAAAGTCATGCCCTACATGTAAACTCATCACGCCCAACCGACACCCAGAACCTTTAAGGATGTGGGAGCTTCCCCAAAGCATATGGGAAGCTGTAGCTGCCGACTTCTTCGGGCCCATTGAAGGAGGGAAATAAGTGTTGGCAGTGATGGACGAGTATTCCATCAAGTAACGATATCCAGAAACACAACGCATATCCTCGAAAGCAGCCTAGCACGTCATACTAGCGCTTGACCGTATTTTCTGAAGACCGACAACGGGCCCCCATTCAATTGGCATCAATTCACTCAATATGCAAACTACCTCGGTTTCCATCACTGGAAAATAACACCAGTATGGCCCCAGGCAAATAGAATGATAGAACGATTTATGGCCAACCTGAAGAAGGCCCTTCAAATAGCCAAGCTCACAGGGCAGCCCTACGAGCAAGTGCTCAATCAGCTGATGAGGGACTATAGGAGCACTTCCCACAGCACCACTGGGAGAACCCCTGCCGAGGTGATGTTTGGAAGAGACATTCAAACAAGGATCCTGCAAGCCCGACCAGAGGGTCTGCCTGAGAATCTTGACAAGGACCTAAGAGAGCGAGACAAAGCCGCCAAAGAACGCATGAAGGGATGCACCACCAAGGGCGAGTGGCAAGAGCACCCCAGATCGAAGTGGACAATATTGTTGCCGTAAAGCAACTTCAGACACACAAACACATCTCAGTCTTCCAGGAGCAGCCCATGTTGGTCAACCAGAAGCAGGGGTCTATGATCATGGCACAAGGAACCACAGGACCTGTCACTCGGAACTCCTCACATTTCAAAGGAATTCCCTCAGTGGGCTTGTGCCGAATGAGCAGGCGCATGGCCATTCCCAATGACTATGCGTCGGATGATCTGTATCAAGGGGACTAGAGACACGGAGGAGTCAGACCCGGGAGGGTTCCCTGAGACTGAGGTTCGTGGGAATCCCCCAGAGTGGGAGAGTGCACTTCCTCAGAGACTCCAGAGCAAGCCACACCACTGGATTGAGGAAATGGGTTAGCAAACCCCATCAGACATTCACCCATTGCGAAGGATCTGCTGACTGTTTTAAAAGGGAAAACACAGGTTTGGCAGAAAAAGTCACAAAACTACAGCGCTGGTATGAATAAATATGAAGATTGCACATAGGCTGCAGGTGCCTGAGAGTTGTAGGAGTACTGCCAAGTACAACCCACTGTTGTGGAAACAATTAGAGCATGGGCAATTCTCAGTAGCACTAGCGCTCAAGAGTGCAATATAGGCATGTGTTGCAAGTAAGTGAAGAGAGATGTGGTTATAAGTCTGATGGATTTATTTGCAGAGTAGCCTGACACGTGTTTCTCATCCAACCGGAAAGACACGTTCATCTTCTATTGCTTAAACCTATGAGACTACCTATTACAGATCGCTAGAAGTATACAACGGCAGTCTATATCATATATGCCTCAATCTGTAGACCTAGGCCTGATTGTTCATTACATACAGTCCTGAAATACCAAACCTAGATTGTATACTACAGTTGCTTTAATAGCTGCATGGTGCCCTGCATGCCTTAGATACTCATAGCGAAATCTGCAATGTAAGAGTTAGATAAATGTACACAGACACAGGCAAATGATTTGTTCCTTTTACCTTGCTTACTATGCACACAGTTAAATACCAAGAATGAACTCAACTTGCTGATCATCCTGCTGGTTTCGTTTTACTGACTTGTAAACTTGCTTATGTGTGCCTACCTTACCACCTTTGCCATGTGCCTAATCTCCAGCTTGATGACTTAAATACTTCCTTGCCTGCTGATTAACCTGCAGACTACTCGATATGCTCAGGTGGGCTCACCACCATATTGCTTATTGTATTTGCTTATGTGTGTTTACCACTCTATTGCCCATGTTACCTGCCTGAATACTGTAAATGTTCACTTTTTACAGCCATCACTTGTTGATCAACCCAAATCCTAGTGCACCCGCCTGCCAATTCGTAACTGCCTATATGTGTTTCTGAGTACCAGCCCTTATGAGATGCCCTTCAGGGCCGTAGCATGTTCTTACCCATGCCACTACGTCATCTACCTGTATAACGGCATGTTATACACATCCACTAATGCAATCTGCATGGCATAAACAACTATGAAAATGAACGCTCCTACCCAATGCTGTACCAGAATACTTTGTATAACTTAGTATGTCTACTTAGCCTTATACACTACACTTACCACAACTTATTGGCCTCTCAGAGCCCATTCCCTAACGAGACTATCATTAGCCTTAGGCAGGATATCAACAACTTCATCCTACCCCCCAATTGACACCAGGGTTAAACCAACCTGCTTTCTTCCACCACTCAGAGCTTACCATACCATAAAAACCACATCTTTCTTACCCTCATTGAAATGTAGACTACCCACAATGCACATGGACAGCAACATGATAAGGGAATCCCCCACTAACAGCAGCCATAACAACATCACAAACCTACACAGCTCAACTTCCACCCCTAGTTCCCCATGCCCTACTCCATTGATAAATATTATACTAGGCTCAAGACTAGTCAGATCTTACCACCTTCCCACTATCACTATACCATTTAATGACTATAGGCGTAGTACCGCCAAACAACCTCACAAAATACCACCAAACATCCTCAGTAGCACCACACAACCTGACAAAAAACCTAAAAAGGCCCTCACTGCTACACAAAAGATTACACCCCTCATAACACCAACTACTAACACTAGCCCCCCCCATTACCGGAGCATTGATCAATGCTATATCCTTAGTCGCCCATGCAATTGAAATTGCCGACTTGATCACAGAAAGGAACTTGGACTTCCTGGCAATCACTGAGACCTGGCTACATGATGCAGCCGGCTCCTCACTCCTCATCGCCACATCCGACAACTACTCAATTCTTAGAGCCGATAGAAAATCATCTAGAGGAGGAGGTATCGCATTCATTGCTAAGAACTTGCTTAACCTCCTAGCCTTCCACCATATCTCCACATCTGCCTGTATACTACTAACTGTCAAACTACCACTTTCCACAGCACAACTCTGACCATTCACCTCATCTACCGTCCTCCTGGTCCCATAGGGTCCTTCCAAGATGACATTAATAATATCATCACAACTAATACCAAACCCACCTCCCAAATCCTAGTCCTAGGAGATTCAATCGGGGATTCAATGACCCAGCGGACCACTCAGCATCACTCCTTGCCAACTCCCTATCCCAATTAGGTCTCATCCAAAGAGTACTCCTCCCCACTCATGACAAAGGTCACACCTTGTATTGGTTAGCAGACTTAAACTGCCCAACTAATATAATGGCTATTGAGCCTCTACCTTGGACAGACCACAGCCTACTTACCTTCACTCTCCCAAACTGCATGCCGCCAGCAAATACCAAAACTACAGCACCTTCTATTCTAACTAGAAATAAAAAAAAACATTACTGTTGACAACCTAAGGCCTTTTCTCAAACCCCTACAGGCAGCCCTAAAAATGCAAAAGCAAACCTACAGCCCATGTGAACTCTTGGTTCACCCCTAATCTCAAAGAGCTCTGGAAAGACAAGAGGAACCATGAATCCTTATGGAAACATAACCCATCTATCACTAACAAAGAAACCCTATTAGCAACCACTGCCAACTACAAAGAGGCAATCCTCGCAGCCAAACGTAATTCCTACAATGAAAGGATTGATAAAGCTAGCTCAAGTACTCACACGTTCTTTATCATACTTAGGGAACTTGAGTCACCCACCCCCCAAACTGACTTTGGTGTCATGGACAAATCCTGGTGCACTAAAATCCAGGATGCACTGGCCAACAAAATTGCCTTTCTTCAAAAGAAAATCTCTATGAAAAAGCTCTCCTTGCCACCTCAAAAGGACTCATGGGTGCTAGCCCTGCTAAAAAAACCTACCCTAGACCCTAATATACCCACCAACTTCAGACCCATCACCACTGTCCCCTTCTTGCTGAAGATTATAGATAAAGCTGCATGTAATCAAATTCAAAACTTTCTAGAGACTAACAAATTGTTAGGCCTCCGTCAATCAGGCTTCAGACCTCAACATGACACTGAAACAGTCTTGATTGACCTACAAATTCAATTAGACGACCTTAAAGATAAACGAAATTCAGCACTCCGACTCCTCCTGGACCTGTCTGCCTCATTTGATTTGGTCGACCACAAGATCCTCTATAACCACCTTTCCACCACTTCTCACTTCTCACCATAGGCCATCTTGGATCAAATCTTTCCTAAGCAATAGGTCAATGAGAGTGTTCTCGGCAGCTACGGCCGCAGACCCTATCCCCAGCACATGTGGAGTCCCACAAGGATCAGGCATATTTCCAACCATGTACAAGGCTTTTACCAAACCATTGTTTAATGACCTGGATCATATGGGTTACACCTACATGAACTATGCAGATGACACCCAGATCCTTATTCCCATGACGGGTGAATATGCCAAGGATATAGCCTTGATCAATACAATCTACCTTATCATTCAGGCATAGATGGCCACACATAGCCTCTGTCTGAATGATGAAAAAACATAACTCTTCCTCCTAGCCACTCCCATCAACGCTCCCAGGTGAACAATATCAGTCTTTCAATATTGACGGTAACATCATAAAAGCCGCCGGTGAAACAAAAACGTTAGGCTTCTATCTAGATTCCTCCCTAAAGCTAAAAAAATAGGTCGGTGCCACGGCCTCAGCTAGCCCCTACACCTGTAAACTTATCCAGGCATGCAAACCTTTCCTCTCCACACAAAGCTGCACCACTCTGGCCGGAGCCATGATATTGTCAAAACTCAATTATTGTAATGGACTTTACCTTGGAGCCAATAAATACATTACAAAAAAATTGCAGATCCTGCAAAATAATGCCCTTAGGACAGCCCTGAGCATTCCTCGCATATCGCCATAAGAAGAGACCATAATTGGCTTTCTATTAAAGAAAGAATTAAACTTAAAACGGCATCCCTCACTTACAAATGCCTTAACAACGCTGCACCACAATACCTTTCCGACAAGTTCACCCCTAAACAACAATCCAGACTTACCAGATCAGCTAGCCTGGGCCTTCTACAAGTGCCCAGATATAAGCTACAACAAGCAGGAGTCCTAGCTGCCCAACTGTGGAACTCCCTCCCCCCTAACTTTAGAACCATCCCTTCCCTCTCCAACTTCAGGCTCAAAATGAAAAATTGGCTAATCGCCAACAATGACCCTTAGAGGCCCTTAGCCTCTTACTATGTATATAGATGTATATAGATATATAGATAGCCATATGTTCCTGCACCTCTATATGTCCTCCTTTACTGCCTTGCCTTCCTTGCATCTATTATAAACAACCTGGTAATCTCTATCGCACACCTTGTTCAAGATTTGATTGTATAGTTTATTTTTACCTTGTTTCTATGATATTGTACTGTACAGTTTATCTCTGCATGTGTAAATAAGAAATTTGCATCATCTTGCACTGCGCCCAGATACCTTTGGGTGAGGCGTGCATTATAAATAAATAAACAAACAAACAAACATGTTGCATTTCTATGCTTGTGCTTAATTATGATGATGACCACCACTTGATTTGTGATGTGCATAGGGGGAGCTCTCTACACTCGAAATTTCGACTGCCATAGATTTTTCAGCCACATTTAGGCTCATAGCCCTTTCACCATTTTAAGTGCGTTCAGAACTTCATCTCTATGCGATCATTCAACAGATCTTGAAGGCATTGTGAGGGCCAGCTGTGTCAATTATGCATCAACATTCCCATGGGGGCTAATCCCATATACTAATAGACAGTTCCACCCATTAAACATTCTATTAAGGCATAGCCACCACTCACACTCTATTTGGGTGGAGGGAGCCGTTTGAGCAGTCTTTTTGAAGCAAGGGAGCTCCCCCTACAAAAACACCCCTAAAATGTGCAGGATGTGATATGCAAGGTTTCCCTTTACTAATCTGTTAAATTATAACACACTCATTACGACCCTTGCGGAAATCGGAAAACGATGGCGGAAATGCAATACCGCCATCGAATAGCGCTCGGTGCGACTATGACCCGTCACCGCAAAGTACGAAGCCATTAGCGACACCGTAGTGAACGCCAACGCTAACTGCACCAAGCACGCGCGCGCGCGCCATGCCAAACCGCAAACACCACCATGGCGCAAGGGTACGCCAATTCCGACCCTAGCGGACATGTACCTAACGCCATCAGGCATGGCGTAATGTACCATTCCGCCATGGTGAGAAGTACGGCATCGCGAATCAACCGTAAACGGCCCCACTGAGTGCCTGTACACCGCTCCCTGCCCACAAAGTACAACTCCCCGTAGGTGCAATGAAGTCACAATGCAACCAGTGAAATGTACAAGTCACCCATGCATGGCAACGAACAAAAGAAACACAAGAGGGGCCAATGGGAGCTGCAGGGCACAGATGGCACGAATACAGAAGCCATCCCAATGGACATGACCACAGTCCCCCACCAAGAAACGCACGCAAACACAGGCACCTGTGACCAGCAATATTCCGAGAATCACATCATTCCACCAGTCCACCTGGCTGACCGGCATCTGTTACACAAAACCCAATCCCCCGCCCCTGAGCATGACAACATTCAAACTGTCATATAGGCAGCCCCCATCCCTGACCTCACGGGCTTAGTAGGCAAACGCGCCCAGTACAGTACCACGCAACTAAACCCCGAAGCTGGAACCCAATGCAGATCTCCTCACAATACATCGCCCCCCAAATAGGCATATGCCACATCACTTGCAAAGAAAAACGCTACACGGGCCAAATCAGAATAGAAATTTTATGCACATCAAAGTCACCAAGCCCATACAGCCATCAGGCCATGAACTCCAAAACACTAATCACCATTGTGGGCTGCATCCGCAAGAAATGACCAGCCACTACTTGTGTGTCGCCCTGTTCCCCCATGGTACACAGAGCCACATTCACGTACGAAAAGGCAACATGGAAGCGCACAGAACCGCAGGGCCGTCCCAATGGGGAGGCACTAGTCCAGCTGAAAGGCCGAAATGTTGGTCCGAGCCACCAGTACTGCGTAAGGGCATGTGGGCCATTGGCGATCGTCCCATAAGATCGTAATGCTGCTCCACTGATTAACACGAAGCAGCAGGTGTCGGGAGTAAAATCCATCTGCAGGAGTGGCATACAGATGGCAGTGGCAAAAGGGGAGGAGATACCTGTCAACCAAAAGAAAAGAAAAAGAACAGAATGGCCATCAGAACTACATTCGAACAACTCACTTCAATGATCACACGAAATCCACAGCCATATGCATGCTAGCCCACTCAAAAGGATCATCACCACCCCAAAACCACTTGCGACTCATAACCATCTATATCGAGGTGCAAACACCATCACAAACGAGTGTACCTGTGCATGCGTCTGTGAAAACAGAATCCATCAGATGGGAATGTTAACGTGCATGGACACAAGTGTCTGAGGGCGCGTCGAGACAGGGAGGGCTCAACAAGGCCAGATAGACGATGGTCCCACTATGGCAGCCCTGCATCACATAGCGTAGGGGAGGCGGATAGATCCCAAGAAGCCCTGTACATGGCAAACTCTGTATCAAATCACCTGCCCATGCATCCATTCATCATTCCCTCATCCCGGGATCAAAACGCCTGAATAATTACTCACATAACATTAGAAACATCCATTGAGTCTGTGCGTTATGCAGCCTGCAAAATCCACAGTGCCCCAGCCCGTAATTCCAGTGTTGTGAAGTAACATGTATTTGGGAACGGCCGGCCTCATCGCCCACGTAGCTATTGCGCATCCCAAACTATTCATATCAATCATTGCTTCCTCGCCATGGGCCCTGTCTCAAGGACATTGAACAATAGAACGTTATATTTGCAGTCAGACCTGTGGGCATCTCCTCGCCGCTAGCTGGAAACCGAAAGCGCCGCCCTTCGAATTCCTCATTTGCAACATCACGTCGAAAAGGCATCTGTGGCCGTTTGAAATCACTAATTATTCCATCGAGTGCGGCTGTGTGTGAAAATGGCAACTGCCTTCACCCACAAATGGGACGCCCCGCCCATCGTTGCAACTCGGTACAGTGATGCATGAGGGCCCACCTTTACTCGAGTACTACGTTCCACTGACCCTTCACAAGTCTGTTCGCGACTGCACAGATAGTATGTGAAACAATGGGACCACAGCAGAATGAACATATCAACCAATCTTACACGGCCATCGGGTACAAATACATGATTGCAATAGCAAGATACCATTCCCCGAATTGCAGCGTTGTGCGCGGGACGTGCTCGGCCAAAGGGGAGAGCAGTTTGCACAGGTGGAATTAATCACCACAGGTGGAGGCCATACAGCCTGAAAACACATAAATTGCACAGCCAGTCTCCTCCCACAACCACACCGAAATGCTACCGGCAGGACTCGCGATGTTGGCCCTGGGGGACCTGATAGCACTGCAAGTGCTCCAACTCCAAGAAGAAGACGAACACCAACTACAAACAGCCGCACGGAGGAGACGCAGGAGGAGGAGGAGGCCAAGGCAGGGCCAGCAAGGCCCACCAGCACAGCCACTACCACCACGCAGGCAGCCCGCAATCCCACGCCTCCGAGCACATCCGTTCAACCTCACTGATGAGCAGATCCACACCCTCTACCGTCTGGACCGGGACACCATAGCCGCCATTGTGGACATGACACAGGCTGACCTTGTCAGCATGATAGATAGCCCAACCGCCATCCCACCCCTACTGAAGGTGGTGTCTGTACTACACTTCCTGGCCACAGGCACCTACCAGCACACAGTCGGACAGTTGCATGGCATTTCTCAGCCACTGTTCTCACGGACACTATTGCAAGTGCTCGATGCCCTCCTGCAGCACGCAGACGACTACATCTCCCTACCACGCTCGGAGCAGGAAATTACCAACACAAAAGTGGGATTCCATGCACTTGCCGGCATACCGGGTTGCATTGGTGCCATCGACTGCACCCATGTTGAATTGGTCGTCCCACATGCCATGGAGGCCCAGTACCGCAACCGAAAACAATTTCATTCCCTGAATGTACAAATGGTGTGTGACTCCAACAGGATCATTACACATTGTTGTGCCCGATTCCCTGGATCAACCCATGATTCTATGGTCTTGAGGAACTCTACAATACCACGCTACATGGAGCGACACGCAGGGAACAGATCCTGGCTACTCGGTGAGTCTCATTACATGCATGATGATGTGGGGTATGTGAATTGGCAATGACCTGGCAGGAAGGGGGGGGGTGTGCGTACGTATCAATGGCATTCCACATCATACGTTTCTCGTCCACATACAGGTGATGCTGGATATCCACTGAAGAGATGGCTCCTCACACCAGTCCGGAACCCACGGGACCAGCATGAGGAGGACTACAACCATGCCCACTCACGTACCCGTGTAGTCATAGAACAGGCATTCGGCCTACTGAAGGGTCGTTTCCGCTGCCTCAGCAGGTCTGGCGGGGCACTCCTGTACCGCCATGAGAAGGTTGCAAAGATGGTCATGGCATGTGTCATGCTCCACAACATGTGCGTACGTAGAAATGTGCCCATGCCCCCTGACGCAGAACTGCAAGCACCTGATGATGGTCATGATGAGGGTGGGGATGTGGCAGCACCTCATGGAGTCTGCGAGGCACCGGAGGCCCGTGACATTCGTCAGCATCTCATTGATGTATGCTTCTAGCACTCACGCCTGGTGGCTGATACATGGACACGGGACTCGTGGCACTGCGTGTGTCTGGGACATGCACAATATGGACTGTACGCCTATGATGGCCTAGTACACAAAGATCAATGTCCACACATCTCATTGGTTGATCGTGCACTTTTTATGGCATATGTGATGTCATGTTGAACACCCTATCGACCCGCCACCCAAGTGAGCCCAACACACCCCCTCCACCCTCCTACCTCCCCCCCGAACACCAGTGTCCAAAGATGCTCATTGTCAGTGGGCTGTCGCTATTGCAAGCCCCCTCTGCGGGTATCAGGGGCACCCCTGCCTGTGGAGCGCAGGTTCCTTCCAGATCTACGTTGGGGGCTGCCCTGGACGGAACTTGCAACGGATGATGTGTCTGCCTGCTCACGTCCATGCATGTCCCTAAGGGTTTGCGAGAGCTCAGTGAGCACACGGCGCACTGCGGCAAGTTCGGCACATACGTCTTTGGACGTCGCATGCAGTTCCCCCCTCAGGCTCTCGGTGCTACTCTCCATTTGTGCCCTTAGCGTCTCTGTACCTCTCTCCATTTCTGCCCTAAGTGTCTCAGTTGATGTTTCTATGTCTGCCTTAGTGCCCCCACATTCATCGGCATGGTCCTTGAGGAGTGTGGCCAGTTGCTGCTGTTGTTCGATTAACTGGTCGAGGGACTGTTGCCTCTGCTGGGCCATGGCCATTTGCGGGGGTGTCACAGAGGGGCTGTTGTCCTCATGTTGCCTTGCCACAGGGCTTGTGGGGGATGGCCAGTCGTCGTCTTGTGGGTGCCCCTGCGTGGTATCCTCATGTTGTACGGGATGGGACAGACAGGGGGATTGGGACAGGTCATGGATGGATCTGACTTCGGCATCCCCGTTTTCTGTGTCCGAGCATGCTGCCATCAATGGGGTGTCACCTATGGTGCTGCTGCCACCAGAGGCAGTGCCTTCTGTGGCATCCATTGGGGGGACCTGTGGTGGTGGTGTTGTGGGCATGCTGGTTGCTGGGGTGCCTGTTGATGTTCCCTCCTCTGTGCTGCCACCTGATTTGTGCTGCTGCCGTGTATTGATGCGTGCAGCTGAGGTGGAGGGTCTCTGGCCGTTGGTCTTGGCCCTCTTTGCAGGTGTGCTGGTAGGGGTGTCCTGTAGCTCGTCGTTTGGATCGGACCCTGTGGTGGAGTAAAGGAGGGCGAGGGTTATTGATGGGTCTGTGGGAATTGGAATGGCATTGTATCACATGCTTTGGGGTGGTACCTGAGGGTGATTTGGGTCGGGGCCTTGGAGGTGCTTTAATTTGTGTGTGGAGTGAGGGTGCAGTTGTTTTGCAGCCTGCAGTTAGGGTGTGCCTGCTGCACGTGTAGTGCGTGTATTAGGGGTTTTTAATTATTTATGTATTTATTGTTGGTTTTAATGTGCGCTATCAGGCCGATGTGTGTGGACGTTCTCCTGGACATGTGTTTCTGTTGCACTATGTGGACGCATGGTACTTCACATGGATGGACTGTGTGGATTTGGCATTGTTTTATCTGGCCCACCTACATGAATCTTCGGATGTCTGCACTCCTTTCTCCATCCCTCCGACTCCCTCTATGCTCTCCATTCCGATGGTGGAGGCACAGATTTCTTCCCAGGGGGTCAACTTGATGGGTGATTCAGGACCTCCCCCGGTGGCTGTGGCAATGTTGCGGTTGGCAGAGAGTATGCTGCGGACGCGTATCCGCAGGTCGTCCCATCGCTTGCGGCATTGCTGTGGGGTGCGGGGTGCGGTCCCCACCGCACTTACCCGCTGTGCCACCAGAGCCCATATGGTCTTCTTGTTTGCAAGTGCCGTTCTGGTCATTTGCGTGGAGAAGACGACGGCAGCATTCTCCTGGAGGGTCTCTGTTAGCACGGTGAGTTCCTCACGGGAGAAGTGGACCTGCCGCTTGCGGTCGCACGCTTTCTTCGCTACTTTTCCCATTTTTCTTGGTTTCGCTAGGGTGGGTGACGGGTTGGGGTGTGTTTCAGGGTAGTGATTTTAGTGGTTGTGTGGTTTTAGTGTTTTTATAGGTGTACGCCGGGATGTTTCCCGTTCCGGGCCCATGTTTTAACTTCCGTTTCCGTATATTTCCGGTCACCGTACTTTCCGGTAGGCGCACACTGCGGTGACCGCTAAGAGGGGTGGCGGTATTGCACCTAGGGCGCCGTACGGCGGCGGTGTGGGCCGTTTTTGGGTCATTTCCGCCATCGCGGACTTTGCACTTCCGCCGTGGCGTGGTGCTCGTGCCCGATGGGTCGGAATGGGCTGCACTTTGCTCCTTCGTGCAATGGCGGAAACGCTATTTACGCTGTGGCGCTCCGGTCAGTCACTTTCCGCCAGGGTCGTAATGAGGGCCACTGTGTGTGTTCTTATGAAAATCCAGTTCATACACGTGGACCAACACTAATAGAATCCCATACATTTTATCACCTATACGACGCAGTCACTTGCGATTGGTTGTCACCATGGCAACGCTGTGTGTTCCCGTAAGCTGTGTATTCCAAAATGGCCGATGGGACTATAATAACAATGCGTAACCCAGGCAACCCTGCACGACAGAGAAATCGTTAAGCTCTGTCTTTTTCCTGGTTGCGTCCTGACTTCGGCATCAGCGTCCCTCAGCAACGCGTGAACATAAAGGATTGAAGTGTTCAGCATGGAGACATATGCTAACCTAGACTGCACTAAAAACAAAATCATGGGCATGCGACCAGTGGCCCGTCGCACGTTCATCCCAAGCCCTCACCTTCTATACAGTCCAGTGTAGGTGCGGGTGCACAGCACTTTCATGCTTCCGTTGAGAACACACATGGCACATCGGGATGAACCCGATACAGTATCTCTCATGCCGTGCCATTTTAATAATCACTTATTTTTTAGTAATCAGTGGTTTTTGCACTATTGTGTTGCTCACTTATCCAACACGACTGCCTCAGTCAACATGAATGTGAAGGGATGGGACATTTGGATTACATAGTTCCCCCACCGCCATCTCTATGTTAATTACCACATAGCACCCAGAGACTCTTCCGCGTTGCCAGGTCTCGGCCCCATGTATTTAAATGTCGCCTGCACACTTACATCACTGCAGATCACTGTCCATTTTGAATGTGACATTTTGAGTTTTGGGCATTTGGTACCTAATATCTGCCCATATGATATTTCAATTTGCAGCATTAGGATTCACTTCCTTTTTCGATGTTGGATTTCACCATCACTTCACTACACTCGCATGTGATTGTACCAGTGCACTGCTCCACATTTTGTTCTCATCGAGGTAAGATGTCAAGCACCCCTTAAAGTAAACTGTGTATTGCCAATTCCCACACGTGTTTATCATTATTAGATTCTGACCACTATTCTCTTATCGTCCCTCCTACCCTTGTCTTTATCTCTCAAGGCTCTGGTCAGCCCGCATTCACTAAGAACCTGGTGCATCCTTTCTCCTACAATGACAACAGGGGAACAACACACAAGCTCCTCACCGTAGCAAAGGTTTGCATACGGTAAGCTCAGCTTGGTGTTTTTTAGCACTATCGTTCTTTTTATATTAAAAAGTCAGCATTAAATGATTTATGTTACTTAGTAATTACATTAAGAGATGACACATGTTCTGAACCACAATTCTCTTGTCATTATATCTTGACAGGAACCAACAGGACACTTTCCTTTACTACCAACTCGTCCGTCCTGATGAAAGCCACCACATGAAAGATTCACCAATAGCTCTATTTCTTTGGCCAAAACACAATAGTGTCGACAGCCTTTTTTCTCTATTCAGTGTCCATCACTAACACTGATATTCTGTCAACTGTTACTTTGTTTGTGTACTCACATGTTATTTGTAAATTGAATCCCGTCAATCAAAATGCAAAAACATGTTCTATGTCTACTAATATCAAGTCAATTTGACAGGATTGTACTCATGTGTATTATGTACAAGATTGTGAATTGACAAGTGCCCCTGGGTATTTTACTTTCTACCATGATAAGCAAATGTTTATTAAAAATCTAGGGGTTGAAAACCCTTCATACCCTTGACAAAATCTATGGGTTTCTCCTTATTCCGTAGGGGTATAAACATGAAAGTGTGTATAATCTCTCACCCTGATTATCATGTAAATGTATAAGCATATACTCACCTGGGTAAATCAGGGACTAGCCAGGTCCCCTTTTGTTATCTACAATGTGCATAACGCACAGGGCAATCAGCGGACAAGGAGCAGAATTCCTACAAAAGAAAATAACAGTCTACAAACCAACGAGACCGCTCCAATCAAGCAACGAAATCCGCCTGGAACTCAAACCATACCTGAAGAAAAAACTTGGAGGCACCTTCTTCTACCACTTAGCTGCAAAAACCTGTAACAACATCCCAAAAGAAATAAGAAACACTGAAGATCACCTAAAATTCAGGAAATCACTAAAAACCTGGCTCTACAACATCACAGACTAAACCTGGAAACCTAAACTGGAAAAAGGACGTCTAAACCGAAAAGACACGGACATCTCTGACCCGAGAGAGTAACGCCCACTACACCTGGACGGGTGACACCTGATAGAATGGAACACAGGTGACACACATGGAGCTACCCCAGACAATCCCACCAACACTTCGCCCGCCCTTAATTACCGCCAGATACCACATTGGTGTGGAACTATCAAGATATTGGCAATCACCCACTACTTGAGAGGTTGTCATTGGCAGGGGCACTGGCCACAGAAGTATGAATGGAGGTTAAGGGGAGCTATGAGAGAGCATGTTAGAGGCGGGGGCTAGAGGAGTAAGGAACCTGTATGCCAGTCAGACCCAATACAGGACAGAGCCGCAACAGGGAGACCATGCAAGCCGAGCGCTCCAAATTCAGAATAGAGAAGCAAACTATCCCACCCTACTAACAATTTCCCTTTCTGCATACACCTCTCAAACTGCAAACCAGACAGAACCAAAACCGACAGCACAACAAACCGCACAAACTTCACTACATTGCAACAACAAAACAAAAAACACACATAGTCTTACACAACAGTACACGACCACTACCGGCTGCAAACACCCCATGCCCGGCCAACGGACCCACCGGGCTGAGGCCGCCAACAGTACATCACCGCTCTCATGCACTTTTCCTGCTTCCTCCGACTAACACAACCTCCCCTCCTCTTTCAGAGCCGCCGGCACGCCAAGGGACCACTACGGTGGTGATAGTGCGCGGTACAAATGTCCTTTAACATTAACATCTATACCATCTCTTGGTAGGGATACGGACACTGCATAGTTCATGTTCCAGTTTTTGAAGTCAAATCGATTTCGATCGTACGTGCCAGTGATCACTACAGTTTCAACAATTCCCATGATGATTATTTTTGGGAGCTGCCCAAGGAACAGGTTGTTTTGATTGGTACCCCGGCTGCTGGTAGGAATGCTGAAGACTTTAAGGACGACCCACTCCACTGATTACTTTACGTTAGATATTTGCAACTCCTCTGCATGCGCTACTCTAATGGTCGATGAGATGCTCACATGTTTAATGAATAAACTTGCCAATAAGATGACTAGCTTGTATTGTTCAGCATCACCGTTCATGCTGCATAAAGCGTCTGTGTTTCTGGATATTTTCACTTTAAGGTTGACGCAGTTGTTCAATAGTTAATCTGGAAGAAAAGGTCCATGTGTAGATGGCCTAGTAAATTAAGTACTCTGCAGGTCCTAGCGTGGCGGGCTATCTTTTCGAACCTCATGTTTTTGCCATCCAGAGCAGTGGTGATGGAATGTCCCACATTGTCAAGGTAAAAGAGTCCTGCTGAGGGCTGCCTATAAAGGGCATCATGGCCATAATTTAATATGCTCCCTACATAGACCCTGTAGAAGTACATATTACCTCTCTGCTTTATCATTCAACCGCTCAGCATCAAGTCAGCTCTCAAATCTCCTTCCATTCTTATCCTTCTGGATTGTTCCTCTGCCTCTGACACAGTCAACCATCTCACCCTGACAAATCGTCAACATGATACCCTTGGCATCACAGGCCTGGCACTGGACTGGTTGACCTAATTCCACTCCGATTGAACTTGCCAGGTTCAACTGTGCCCTTTTCTCCCCGCTATCACACTCTCCACCTGTGGCATGCTCTCGTCATCACTCTTCAACATCTACCTTGCCCCTCTGGCCCACCTGATTTCTTCCTTAACTCCTCACTTGCAGTGTTATGCAGCTGACACACAGCTCTCCTTCAAGCTTTCCTCTACTGCTTCTTCCTCCTCTTTCATCCCTGAATGTCTGAATGTTATTCAGGTATGGTGTGTTGCCAATGATCTCTGCTTTAATGCCAGTTAGACTGACATCCTTCTCATTGGGACCCCGGCTACCTCCTTCCTACCTACCCTCTGACCGTACTCTATGAGACCCCTTCACCCTCTTGTGAGGCAAAAAACATTGGTGCCATCTTTCACTCCTCTCTCTCCTTCTCTCCTCACATTGCCGTCCTTGCCAAGAAGGCACATTATTAGCTACACCTCCTCAGAGGCATTCTCTGTTTCCTCACCTTCCCCTAGAAACTCAATGTCTCCAGAGCTCTGGCCCTCTCTATGATAAACGACTGCAACAGCCTCTTCCTCAAACTTCCTTTATCCTCCATTCACTCCCTTTAACTAATCCAGAGTAGGACGGCAAGACTTATCCTTGTCCTCAAGTCAAGGGGCCGCATCTCTCCAGCTCCAAATTCTGTCTACTGGCTACTGGTGGCTGCTGGGATCAAGTTCAATACATTTTGCAACATCCACAAGGCCTTGGGACCCCACTACATCCAGCTTGTTCTCCCTAAACATCTCCCTGCTAGAGCCCTTTGGTGTTCTAGCTCCAACTCTCTGCAGTTCAGATGCTTCTCTAATCAGAGACAGAGGGGTAGATACCTCTCCTCCACATGAGCCTCCCTCTGGAATGGTCTCCCTGCCCCTCTCAGACTTGAGACAGATTTTCTTAAGTTCTGGAAGCTCCTCACAACCCTCCTTTTCTCTTCTTCCTTTCCCCTCCTTCCCCACCCCCTTTCACCTGCACTCTCTCCGCTCTACCCTTCACTTCCCTTCCCACATTTGCACTTTGTATTTCGTTCAGACCGGCACCCCCCCTCGCACGCTGTGTTACTGTGCTTGTACGATCTTGAGTATTACAAGACCTAGTAGGACCGTTATTGTTAGCTTTTACCCTTGTTCCCCCCCACGTGCACCTGAAAACACCATTTGTTGCATAGGCGCCTTACAAATATCCAATAAATAAATAAATAAAATACATCTGCAATAAAGAATGTTAGTCAGCTCCGGCTGTTATATATGTCTCAACCTAGCAATACTGTACATTTAACAACAATAAAGATGACACATCCGGAAGGAAATCAGTTAGCAGCAACCTCCCATCAGGATCTAACTGCTGGGAGAAGAGCATAATAATAAAATAATTAATTGGGTCACATTACATGATTAGCAGTGTGGATAAAATGTGCCAGTATTACGGTATACTGCTGCATTACCAGACAACCCAACTTTAAGTTTGGTGGAAAGTTGGAGGATTCACCTCCAGCTATGAGCTGGATGTAAATCTTCTAATTTTGTATCCATTTTCGGCAGATTTACTGCAGCAGAATTACTGCCACAGTAATTCTGCCTAAATCCCTCATTGATTCCAGTGGACTCAAATAAATGGGAACTAAGTCCGCCTACTGCCACTTGTATGCCGGTGGTAATACCGCCAGACCAAGTTGTTGTAACGATTATACCATTTGGTGGATTTACAGCACAGATTCCAACACATTTGTAACAATCCCCAGGCATGGCAGGTCATTTCTATTATGAAGAAGTTTCTGGCTGATTTACAAGCACAACTGTCCCCACAAAGGAAAAGAAGGCAAGCACGAGACACATTTTAAGACCACGAATAGATGCCCAAAAAACATACATTCGACATAAAGATGGCATTTACTAAACCACTGGAGTGAACAAAGCTCAAAAGCTTTAATCAACCCACCAACATCAGGTTAAATTGAGAAAGGTTTGTACAATAGGCTGTAACACGTATTTTTGAAACATTAGCTGAAAGTTATGTCCTCGGAATACCTATAAGAAGAACTTTTTTCAGTGCAAAATGGTATGCTGAACAGGTAGGAAGAAAATAGTTTCTAATAAATCAATAAGTCCACCGTCAGTATTTCTATGTCCTTATGTTTTAAATCTTAGAGGACATTCCTGATAGTTCCGATTCCTACAAGATGGTCGATTTATTATTTCGAGTATTTGTAAAGGAGCAAGGAAAAACAAATCTGGAACAGGTACCCAATTGCTTCAGAGATGGGCTTAACACAGGGAAGTCCTTTCCCTTCTCCATTATATCTCTAGATCTATCTTGCAACAGGAAGATCCTGTAGCTAGACCTTCTTCTCTAAGGTTTTTCTCCTGCTGTTACAATGAAAGACCTATGAGATCTCATGATTTACACTTAGCAGTCGTGGTTAGGCAAAGGAGGCACACGCTGGTATTTGTCTATGTTATGTAAGCACACTACTGTCCATTGTTTTTCTTCGAGGCATGGTCTTGGTCTTATCTGAAACTATCAAGCCAGAGCCATGCTCTAAGGTGTACACACTATGCTTGCCCATAGATTCTTAATGCATTGCCTAACATTTTTCTGGAAAACGTTCCTGGAATGCTGTACGTTTGCAGATGCACCATACATGCCATCTAGAAATTGGTGGTTGGGGTTAGCTAAAAAAAAGGCACTATTGACATTAAAACAATCAGATCTATGGCCGCCTTTCCGCACAACCATCAATATTTCCGCAAATGCCTACACACTGTTCAAGATCAAAGGTCAGTTTCAGTCAATATACATTGTTTACATTTCCAGTTCTGGGTGGATGTTTCACAGATGAAGCACTCCACGGTGAGTTGGAATAGGTCTGCAATTTGCAGGTTGGAATCTTAACAGGTTATCCTTCTCAGGTCCATCAACTGAGTACCATTATATTGGGTGTAGTAACCCATCATATTGCTGACCTTAGATTCACAGAACATGGAACACTGTGCAAACAAATGACTGAAAGTGCTAATAGACAGTACCAACAAATGACCATTTACTTCCAAATGCGACTGACATATGATATGCATTCATGTTAAAGAGTCTGTCATGCGGCCTTTGTAGGCATGGGTAAAATATGTTGTGTAGGTAGACATTCATATAGTGTTGTTTCTCAATGTGGTTGTTTTACAGTAATAATACGTTTATTTAGTTTTACAGCTGAAAGTATATGTATGCATATGTGTTCATATGTATGTATTTATGGATGGGATTCAATAAGCAAACTCCAGCTGGATAGCTCCAGAACACTATAAATAGGGCGCCCACTAAGGGGTTTAGAGGTATGATGCATAGGTTACCAAGGAGCTCCAGTGGGGACATCCAGAGTGGGAGAAGTAGCGCTGTGTGCAGTGATCAACAGTTGGGGAGATGATATTTGAAGAGTAGGATCCTGAATGTTATTATGGCTTATCAGAGACAGTGTGCGTAGCATGGAAATGCACGTTTTCTGTTTTTTTCCCTCTTGCTGATTTTTCTTTCTATTACTGCAATGTTGTGGTTTCTGGTGGGTATCACAACATAAACGGTTCTTTGGGAGAAAAATAAATTGATGTGCGCATAACTGTCACATAGTTAACAAACCAGCAAGTTAGGAAACAATCTGTTAGCTGTCCCTAGAGGAAGAACACCCTGTTCCTGACCGGGGTACCTGGCCCTAGGTAGTGAACGGTGCACTGCCTATCTAACAGGGATAGCCAAAGAGAACTGTCCCTCAATGCTATCAATTGTGGGATTATATATAAAATGCAATAAGAAAGATTTATGGCTAACAAAAAAAGGGAGCACATCTAATCGACTGTTTCTCATCGACAGGACTGGTTATGAAATTATGTTGAAACAGCTCAAATGGCTGGCACAACAACTTGTAACCTGGGGATTTCTGTTTGCAATGTATTCACCCTTAGGAATTTAGTTTGCCAAGTACGCTTGGTTGTGTTCAACAAGTCAATATGTTATGAAAGCCCATGCACATGGGACATTTAAAAGGCTCACTAGACATGAGTTTTAGTTATAATTTATATTTCTTGTATCCCTTTTTGGTGTTGGGGATATCAAAGAGGTCATGTGACCCAGAAGGTCGACCGGTTTCAATGGCGTGTGAAGTTAGGCCTTCTCCTTCAGGACCATGATTGTAATCAGTGATCATTCTGGTTCCAGCATGCCTCAGCGTGAGACACTGTGGGCAAGCACCTCCGTCCCCTGTGGTACTGTGTCATTCAGTGTAAAATCAGGGACAGCAACGAAGTAGTTGCATCGGCTTCGAACTCTGCACCAGGCCGTCTTTCTAATATACGCGGTCCGGTGGTCTTATTTGTGGATGGCTGGGTGCTCTGTCGACTGAATCGTGCAGTGGAATCTGGTGGTGCACTAGCCTTTGCAAATGTCAGCTTGTTAGGCGGGAAGAGTGGTGTTTTGGTTGTGACTGCATTGAATGTGATGCAGGCTGCCGTGAACTTTGCAGGATAGCCATTGCAGCTTCTTGAGGATGGAAGTGATAGGTCTGAAGGTTGGTAGTCCTGTGATGAGCTTGCTGCATTGTGCTGGGTGGCTTTCAGAGGGCCAAGGAGGCACCCGGGGCCCCTATGATTTGGACATTGACTCTATGCAGGAGAGGACTATGGCTCTCAATCGGAAAGGATGAAAGGCTTGACTTTGCAGAGTATCACACGCTGGTACCATTCTGCTTGCTAGTACCATGCTGCTTGGGTCTTCTTCCAGAATTGTGTTGTGAATGAGAGGTAATGCAGAGAGGTGTTGCACTGGGTGAAAGTTGAGATTTGACCATAGCATACAGACTACTCATACAAATAAGCAAAATTTACAATACAGATTGTAAAAAAAAAGTGATCCTAATGCTAAAACACTCACACACAAATCACCTGCTTGACGTGCAATAGTTTGCTATGATGGACATTGTTCATATATAGGAATGACGCCATGACAAATTGTATGTGAAAATAATTCATTAGATTTACTTAGTAATTTTGACATTACTGTTGTTTGTAGAGTAACAATGGCCAAACAAACCCAAGAGAGCTGATCTATGGTCCTTTCCAATTTAAATTCACTCGACCTAATTTAAAGATATTATTTACACTGCAAACATGTAAAACGTACAGACAAGTAGTTTATAAATTCATCAGTAGACGTGTTTTGCGATAAACCCATCTAGGTGTTACTGATATTATCGTTAGGGACCAGCTCGCGAGACTCCTGTAGAGCCTCAGTTAAACATGCTTTATCAAATAAGATGTGTGACTCCATTTAGTTACAGATACAGTGCCTATGTCATTTGGTGCGTTCATTTCACTCATTATTTTTATGTGCATTTGCTGGAGGGAATCGGATATGTGTATATATATGTATATGTAAATATATATATATTTGCAGCACGACCAGTTAATGCTGAATTGGTATTGTTTTGTTCATCAGTGGGCCAGAATATATTGTTAGCTGTGTTATAGCAATGCCTTTAAAATACAGATATTTTCCAACACTGGAGCAAGCTGATCATATGCCTTTATAAATGTTCAAAAGCACCTTTCGTTCTCAACATATTGCATTTCCTACAGTACTAAAGGCTGAAACACATCGATAATGAGTTACAGTAATCAATATGGGCGGGAGCCAAGGAGTGCACTCAGAGTGCAGTGGCAGATTCAGTGATATATTTGCCAATTTTAGTGATGTTTGGAAATTGATAGCGGCGGAACCAAGTAACCGTGCTGCTGATGTGTTGTGTTAGCAGAAGCCTAGTGAAGTATTGCAAGGCACGTACATCTGAAATAGGCAGCATGTCTTCATCGTAAGCAGCAATAGGAAACTATTCATTTACATTACGTGTGTCACCAGGTCCATATCATTTAAGCATGCTCTATCAAATCACTGTTGTCTACTGATATTAATATCACTACTGGTACCTTGGAATTGCTGTTGGGCTAAGTGGGACAGAACTTTTTTTTTTCTCATTGGGTTGTCTTTAGTATAAGTTGCAGTTTTCCCGAAGTTTTACAGTAAATTTGACTTTCCGTTAAACTCTGAGGGAATTCTAAATTAGGGAAGTTTGCACAGGTGTGTTGCACTTTGGCGTTATAATGAAGACTCATATCCATTGGCAGTTGAAAGCCACAGGACGTCTCCTCAGACACCTTTTTGACATTACCGAGAACCTATGAATCCAAGAGAAAAAATAAACACTGGAGCAGTGGTCCGCAATCTTCCACTTTCCAGATTATTGGGACTACCAATCCCATGATCCCTCACCATTGACTATGTTGGGTAGAGCTGATGGGAACTGTAGTCAAAAACATATGTAGACCCAAATGTTGCAGACCTGTAGTATAAAGGGGCTTGGAGCTCCCTCCAGCCAGACCCAATACATTGCCATAGAGAAGAAAGCATTACCCTTGAAGAAAACAAAGTTGCAACATTTTACACGTTCTCACAAACACACGGAAACATGCATTCCCATTTGAATAGTCACTGAGGAAATACATACTTATAGTGCGTCAGTGTACTCAGTTGAGAGGAGTTACATGGAAAAAAAATCTAAATCTGACTTGTGTTCTTTGTGAGAGATCAAAGATAATCAAAACCCATTCTAGCGCTCCAGTGGCATTGCTATAGTTAATAAGTTGCAACTCCAAAGACAAAGCAGTTTCAATTGTAGAATACAGTTTAACTTGCTTACTAGAAGGTTTTTGAACTCATATAACTCACATGTTAGACAGGCAGAAGAGTACTGTTCATAGAATGCAATGTAACCATGGATGAATAGGGGATTCCTCTTATAACAGCTACTAAAATTAGACAGGTGTCAGGCGGCGTTTGAAGATTTGCCAAAATGATCCTGCATTATCCGGCCATCTACGAGCTGATTATTTATAGAGACAAAGCTACTTCAGTGGAAATGTATGGGAGCGAAATATGGTGATACAGGAATCTGGACTCCTTGAAAAAATCAGAAAACCAATTCCTGACCAGATTATTGTCAGTACTGCAGTCCACTTCTGTATCCATGTCACATTTAGAGAATGCTCGAACAAATCTGGTGGACCTTGTATGCTCGAGACAGATTCTATTTTAGTACAGTTTGTAGTCGGACAAAGGAAAAAGACTGACTAGGAGCTAAGTCTCTAGTTTATTGAAATGTACAAGCTGTAGCAGAGATGATTTGCTTTTTTATGTAAGATAGGTGGGTCTGGGAGCCTATTTTGAAAATACCCATTTGTTAGCTAAACTGCCAAAGCAGATACAAAAGTTCAAGATTATCTAGTTTTTCGCAGATTTCAGGGAGGCTGAAATTGTCACCATACCTCAAGTCAGATTATACCGTTCGCTCCCTTGATGGGAATCCATATGTTTCTAACCTCTGTGACACAGTTACAGCAAAGAAGTCTTCTAACTAAAGCAAGGTTTAATGTTCTGCAGTTGGCAGCACACACATATAGATGGAAAGTGCTTGCAAACCTATGCTGTATTTGAGTGGTGGCAGAGACCTTACAATAATGTATTATTTATATCTGATTTTATTGATATGTTAGGTAGAGGTGTTTTAGGGGTATTTTAATAGAAAGTGGTAGAATGCACTAAGACATACATTCACTTTCTTGTTGGCATGCTCAGTGGCTCTAGACATCTATTTCAGCAGGACATGGCGAAGGAGATCTTATTTAATGTGGCTAGTTCAATCTACCATTACAAACTAACAAAGATTTTAGCATGCTCTAAAATTGCTTGAAAACCTGCCCTTGTATGGATCTTCTACCTTTTTAGTTTTATACACCTGTAAATGTGGAATGTATTTGTTTGTAACTTCTGCTCTTTCCTTGTGCTCACCATAACTCCTTTGGTCTTTAAATTAATTTCCTACCTTGAATTCTGCTGCTTGGCACTCATTTCACTTTACGTTCTTTGCACTTTCGATGCATACATCAATGAATGAAATGTAGATCCTTGGTGCATTTTAAACTGTAGTGATCTATTTATAGAAGACCACAATTTGTGCAGTGTTTTCTATCTGTGATCAATTTTATTCCAAAGTGACAAAGGTAAAAAAACGAGTGACATTTGCAACATCTGATACTTCTTAATGTATTTAATGATGCTTTCTTGTTCAATCATTTTTATGGTAATATTGTGTATGAAGGACTCCTTTGTATACTTTCAATACAGAAATTGCTGAAATAAACTAAAAACATTGAGGTTACTTTTAAAATTCAAATTGGTTGTTACAGCTTAATATATGTTTTATCCAACCCCCTGTAAATCCAACCGACCGTGACCACCATGCCAAATTAGGGAACAACCCAGATGTAACCAACATCCCTATGCTTTAGAAAAGGGGAAGATTGACTTGGTTCAAAAAGTAGCCAGAGAAGAGATAGTTAGAGAGAGGAGATATGCCTTGGCCTGGAACATATCTTTGAGATCATCTAGCAGCAGATAGAGGCAACATGGCATGGGAAAACAGTCAATCAGATGAGACCCACATCAGAAAATAAAGTCCCTTGGTGAGCTGTCCATAACAATGCAGGGATTTAACCCACTGAAAGTCCACCTGCAGAACCTGACCACACATAGCGGCAATGCCACAAGTGCAGCAGTTTGGATCACTGAACCCATGTGTTATCAATTCTGCCCAGAGAAAGCCTGAAAGAGAGCAACAGCTTTGGCTTGAAGTATTGGCCCATGTGAAGACCAAGAAGGATTAGATGGTGGTCAAAGTTTGAGATCTGAAGGTCAAAGCTGTGGCCCAAATAAAGGTTAAAACCCTGGCCTGAAAGAGGATTGAAGCCTTGGTCTGGGTGGAGGCAGGTACCCTAGTTTGAGAGAAGGCTGAGGCACTGGCCTGAAAGACGTCTAAACCCAGGCCTGACAGAAGGACAATGTCCTGGCACAAGAGAGCGTCAAGGCACTGATTTTGAAGAAAGCTACAGTCCTAGCACGCAACAGTGCTAATGATCAATTAGACAGATAATAAGAGCCATCATTCCTGAGGAAGCTGATGACTCCACTTGATGGAAAGATGAAACCTTTGGGGTAGAGATGAAGGAGCAGTCCGGACAAGACAGCAGACAAAAACCTGTCCTCAGGATGAAACTCAAATTCTAAAGAATGTAGAGGGCCTGAGCCAAACAAGAACCTACACCAAGAAAGGAGAGATAGAGCAGAAGTTGAAAGACCGGGCCTATAGAAGACTGTGATTAGGAGTGGACAAAGAGGCTGAACCTGCTTTGGATGCTTTGGGATACAGTTTGCAGGGGTCCAGTGATACCATAAGAGATGCTCAACGATCCAATTTATTTGCCATTCATCCAAGGAACCCTGTGGGTCTATAAACCACAATATCCCTTTGCCAGAGACCCAAGGCCCCCTAAGTTGATAGAAAATGAATTCCATGTGAGAATGCCCAGTATCTGGGTCCCCATACATCTCCTTTGTTAAGTGTTATCCATAGTGAACTATGAGCACTTCCCAGACAATTAACTCATCCCACCGACCAGGTGTGGTTCATACTAGCAAGACGGGATATGTGTAGAGGTCTACTGCACATGGACAAAGGACACTCATAGGAAGAATCTTCATACCCCTTTTCAGCCATTCCTGAGACCCAAAGACCACACCACGACCTCCCAAGTCAAGAGGAAAAACCACCATTATATGAACAGAGCTTGAAGATCCATCCAACCAGCCCAATTCCATTGCCCTTGGAGAATACATGTCAGCATTTGAATGCTCACAGAAGCAGAAGAAAGCATGTCTAAACTTGCCTAGAGAAACATCCTCATGCAGTCCAATGGAGGTTTCTGGACAGAAAATTACATGCAAAGAAACTACATCTGACTTGTGTACTATGTGAAAGAAAAATAATGAACAAAACCCATTCTCTCCTCTGATAAATCACACTTGAGTTACACATTTACACATCTCCCATAATAGAGAGAGTACACATTTAGAGGACAGGTTCTCTTTCTCACCAGAGGCTCTTCTCACTAATAATGCACATGCTGGGCAGGCAAAATATCCAGTGATTGAAGAGTGGGAAGGGAGCCCTTACATATGCCAAGGCCAGTTGTAACATCCAAAATCAAGGTATGGATAGATGTAAGTGTGCACAGACCCACTATAAGCCCAACTGACCAAGAACACCTTTTACAATCACTGAGCAGCCTGCCACACACAGGCCAGGTGCAACAAATGTCCCTGTGTAGCACACACACAGAGGAGAGATCTGGCTTTAAAAGACAATCAGTCCATTCAGTGTGTGTTTATCTTTAGGAGAGCGGGAAGGAAGAGAGTGGCATGTTCGGGCATGGAGACCTCAATTGGCCATGAGAACAGAGACAAGGAAGGAGGAGGCCATATAGTGTGTTAAGGGTGGAGAAGCGTGGGGTGGAAAGGAGGTAGAGTTTGCAAATAAACTGAGAGAAATTATAAGATCAGGAGGTGAACTTGTGTTGTTGGAGGAGAATGAGAGGATGATTGAAGAGATGGATTGAGGCTCTGAAGTATTGCGGAGAGAGAGATTGTTTGGGAAAAGAGAGAGGAATCCAGCTAAGAGAGGAAAGTTAGGAGTACCCCCTAGGAAGATAATAGTAGTGAGTAGGAGAGAGATATTCCAGGAAGGTCAGGTAGACGCATACTGTTGTTGATAAAAATGAAGGGGATGGTGATTCAGATATGAAATATAGAGATGTTGCCCAAAAAATACATAACACCTAGTAAATATAGAAAGTGGATACTGAAAGAACAAGATACCAGCTGGGAGAAGGATGAGAGCCGTTAACTAAGATTGATAGAAGGGCAACATCACCATAAACAGGACGGATGAGGAGACATTTTGAGAATTCGTATTGGAGAGAAGATGGGGATATCGGGGAGGAATGTATTGGAGTAGGTAGGAGGAGACATGATACTAAGGGAAATGTTATTTTGAAGGCGAGATACCATCTGAGGAGGGAGCACTGGTGGCCAGGGGAGGAACAGAGATAGCAGGGAAAAAAGCAGTTCTGGAAAATGACCAACAACTATTAGCTTAGCAATTTTACAAGAACATAGCAGTATTTATAGAGAGGCATGATTCAAGTCTGATGTAAACTTTGGAATTTGTTAACCCCGGGATCTCTAATTGAGTTTTTGAGACATGGTAATCACATCATAGGGTATCAGAAATGTCTCCCTCCTTAAATACCTCCGAAAACATCCACACTAAGAAAGGCCTTTTCCTTTCAAGGATAGAAGTTTCACTTCCTAAAAGGATAACTCATCCGCTGCTCTTTTGAACAGCACAACGTTTAACTGCCCACAAAGCTGAGAGATACACCCTACTCACAACATAGAGCAAGTGGATAACAACTAGCTGCACTTGTGCATGGTACTCGATTTAAATATTTGGACAAAGGGCCAACTGCCTGGAGACCAGATATATATAGATACAGTTTCTTCCAGACTGGTTCAAATGGGAAACCATGAGCCTGGTACATTTCATGAACATAATGCATATTTGGTTTGTGCACAAATGTGGGTACCTCACATTCGTAAATGAAGGCATCATTGGGGCTGGAAACCCATTGAATGACTGGAAGTGGCACTGTAAATAATGATTATCTCAATGTGTAATTTAGTAGTGTATAAATGGTTGTGAACTGTTACGAATGGAAGCTGGGGTCTGGTCCCAGATGCATTTGGATTAACCTTCATTTTTTGGCAGTCAATTCAATGTCTTTACCCATGTCCCATGATTCTAGCCATTACTGGAAACACAGGGAAACCCACTTTTAAAGCTCAATCTCCTAGTCTGCTTTGTAATGAACTCTACTGCAGGCTACATCCTAGCCTGTCCTGCTTCTTGAGTATGGTACTGACCATTTATTAATGAATGATTTACTTTACCATAGAAGCACAGCCCTATCCTGTATTCTTTCTTGAGTGAGGTAGAATGACTGTAGCCAGTGCCCATGTTATATAGGTATAATGCCATATCAAGTGCGGAGGTGTTATATTGCTGGGTATAAAACAATGCACTGCTGCACTATGTGATCTGCAAGGAAAAGTGGCTTGTGTTTGGTTAGTAGGAAAAGCCGTGAGGTGTCTCTAAGCCTTTCTACCAACACAACAATGCAGGTGAAATGGGTACCTGAAGTCTTCCTATTTCAAGCAGCCATTTTTTTAAAGGAAACATTCTTGCTTTCCATACCATTTAGCATGTATGTTATGATAAAGAGTGGAGGTTCCAGACTGGCCCCTCTGCGATTTCACAGAGCCTTCTTTGTTGAACCTGGGGTACAATGCATTTATTTGAGAATGAAAGAAAGAAAGTTAGCTGGAGAGAGATAAATTGACAGTGGAAATGTGTGACCATGAAATGCAACGTCTTCAATTGACCACTAGTAAGAGTACAGGGATTTATGGGGCTTTCTGGCTTTGTAAGGCCTACTACCTATCACTGTCTATGGAATAATGGACATTCCTCTTAGATGTACTCCCGCTTTACACTGCACATGAACACCCCCTCACAGATGCCCTCCATAGGCCAATCAATTAGCACATTGACACAAATCATGTCATGGCTATCCTTTCCTCTTCAGCCCTATCACACTCTCCCACATCAAAATCTAACCAGATAGAATGCACTGCAATCTATACGATCTTGGGTTTTCCCTACGGCTAACACACTCCCAGGTATCTCTGCCAAACCCATAGAAAGCAGATTAGCACAAAAGAAGGAGGTATTTCCAAATTACACCTTTCCACTCTTTTTTCAGTGTTTCCTTGCTTTTGTAGGCCATTGATGTCGGAAGTGGCTGTATCCCTCTGTTGCAGTGCGGCTTGACACCTTAGGGTCCTTTTCTCTGTTTCCTTCATTCCGTCCCTCGCTGCCCTACAACCTGAAATTGTGGATCAGTCTTCACAAACCACACAGAATGTGACTGACTGTGGGATATCTGAAGTCACTTTAAATCCTTTTACTGTGACAAGATGTAATAAATGGACTACTACAGGAGTCTACTTCTACATTTTATGATGCTGAATGTAATCCACTACCAGTACCTTTGCGTCTTTCTCGAGCAGCAAATGGTAAAATCAACAAAGCTCCATATTGAGGTATGCGTATGGGAAAACTCCAAATGCCAATAATAAAGGAATAAAGGATAAAACCACAGGAGCATTCTTCATGGATCAACAGAATTGTGTTATTATGAATGTCGAGAAGCCAGGAAGGAAAGAACCTAGAGAAGCCTTACACAATAAAGTACAGGCATGGCTTTGTAAAGAACAGAGCCAGGAGTTGTCAGATCCCCTGACCTGAAGATTCTAAGTAGGATTGAGCTGGACGACTGGTGTACCCAGACAAACTGTCCTCAGCTCTTTTTTATACGTCCTTAATAATTGGGCAGTAGATACAAATTTGCAATGTAATGCTGACACCTTAGGATTTGATCCTGTCAGCGGCTCTAAATATTGAAAGTCCTCAGATTGGAGGACTCTCAATTGTGGAACTGAAAACAGTCTCTTCAAAAATTCTGAGCGAGGGAGCCAAGCGCGCTCATCAGTTTGATATACATTTTTGATAATGCAGATGCGATTTCCCCAGACTTCATCCTCCTCTTTTATACAAACAGATGAGGAGATTACAGTATTGTGTAGACTACCTTGTTCGCTCGCTGTCTTAGGGATATTCACTGGAATAATGACTTCTTCTGATAGAGACTCAATCATTCAGGTTTATAATTCCCTCGTCCCAACTGGGGCTTCAGCCTTCTCACCAAGTAGCCAGCTCGTTAAAAGGCCACTCCCTAATACATTCTGAATCCTAGCACGAGCAGCTCTCTTTTTGGCTTTTTTTGAGCGAAGAATGGGCTTCCCTGTCTCTGGCATCAATGGGCCTTGGCTGCTAGCTCTTGTCCCTTGGGTTGTTTGTTTAACCCTTCTATGTTGCTTGCGTGTAAGTGGTATATCTATATGTTCCGATGTAGCTACATCTGTGTCTTGCTGTAGTTGCTCATATGTCTCATTTGCTATTAATATGGCCTCAGATAGATTGCCTTCCACCTCCTCAGCCAGATTCTGTCTTTGTGCGTTGTCATTAATCAATGCATCGGTATTAGCTAGTATGCGCCCATATATCTATAATAGGATGCTTAATGCAAATTGCAGGGATGCCACAGATGCTTGTAATTCTGCCATTTCCAAAGCACCCGCGTAGTTGCTACTTCCTTTCTCCGCTTCATTGTCCAAGGACGTGTCAATTATCAGATTAGGTGAAGCAGATAATCTCCCCATAGACCCTGTTTGGTAAAACAGTTTACCATGATCTTTGGTCTGACTCTCCATCTCAGGGAGCTTCATGCTCTTGGTATGGACCACTGTTTGTGGAGGCATGCCTCTCTGTATGTTCAGACACATATCTAATAGTGAATTATTGTCGATGTCCTCAAAATTCATCGAGCTTCCCAAGCTGGAAATATTACAAACTCGTTACACAGGTAGCTCCAGAGCTGTGGAATTAATTTCCACTGGCATGTTAAAGGATAGTTCCGGGACTTTTTTTTTATTGTTCCTATGGTTCGGCCATGTGTTTTTAAGCATAAATCGGTAGATCGTAGAAAACTTTCCTATGGACCTTACCCGACTTTTCGTCCATTAACGCACTCTAAAACAGCCGCCATTTTCTGATAATCCTATCATTTCCCCCCATCGCCCTGGCTCACCTGCTTTTGCGGCACTAAATCAAATCCCCCGCCCCTGAGCCTGACATCAGCAGACGCGTACCGCCCATTTCCCAACGCCAAAGCACGTTTCGTGTCAACAATCGCTGCGCCTCAGCTAATGAAGTGTCGCCATGGAAATGGCAGGACGCCTCTTTCCTCTATAAACACACCGTTTCACAACACACAGCAGCAGATTTTCGATTCCATTCCTCTCTCTTTGTTACTTTGAGTATTCTGTGACTCGTTTCTGTGCTCTGGTCAGCTACCTTCGCCGCTTCTAGGCCTTGTGAACACCTGTACCATCTCTGTAAATTATTTTACTTTCTTTACCACACAATGGCTAAAATAATGCCGTATATGTACGAGCCCGAGTACACCGAGGAAGAACTACTGGAAAGGCAAGCACGCGAAAACGATGGGGATTCGGACGGCAGTTGGGAGGAGCAGTCAACGGATGAAGAGCCTGGACCATGTCGCATGGACGGCGTCTCCACCTGGTGCACGTGCAATCGGTGCGAGCTAATGCCAACTGAGGAGGAGAACTGCTGCTGCCGTGAAAATTCCGGGTGCTTGGCCTACATTTCGGAAGGCGAGCCAAGTCCGCAATGCATCACCGAGCTGCCAGAGTTCAGGGAAGCCTGCCTCTCACGGACCGTGTTGAGGATGATGATGGTGCTTATGCACGAACTTCGCGGCACTGTTCGTCCGCGTAATCCGAGTAACGAGTAAGTATACTCTGGTTGTGATGTCAGTGATGCCACTACTATGTCATGGTCGTCTCCCACATATAAAATTACATCTACATATCATTCGAATGCATGTAAATTGGTTCCATATTGTGCATTTTCTAGATAGAATTTTTTTCAAAGCAGAATGACATGTTTTACCTGAATCGACAGTGATAAGAAAGTTTTGTCATTTTAATACAGTTTGCATCTTTCATTTTCACAGGTGGTACAGGCTGGTGGCCTACCGTTGCTTCACTTGGTGGCTTCACGGGAGGCTCGGACACCGCGTTCGGAGAGAAATACCTGTCTGTGCGGTACTTGCCATTAGACAACATTTCCCCAGCGACAGTGGACAATACCGCGGATTTTCCCTGGATGTGCTGCAACCGGAACTTTACAATGTGTAATGTTTATTATTTATGTTCAATTGAAATTAAGATCTAAAATAAAACCCAACATATATTTTAACAATGGTTGTTCTGATTTTTTAAATGAATCTAGTGTGTCTCCATTGAATAGTCTTCCTGTGCCTTGTCTTGTCACACCACATGTCTCCGGCCAGCATCCTCCCTCACGCAGGCCGCCCAATAAATCATCCTTTTGGGCACCGGGTACAGAGATGACCCCCTCTGGCCCGTGCCGCCTTGCCACCACAGGCCAGCCTGCTGCTGACTAACTGCCTAGGCATCCAGGGTCTCCAGGGTGAACTGCACCCATATATTCCCCTGGGAGGGTGAGGTATTTATAAACTCACCCCCTGCCTTCCATGTACTAGATCCTGCAGCCTGCCTCTTAAATGCAGTTAGATGGCCTCTCCTTGGTGAGGCCCTGCGGCAAACGAGTCAGTTCGCACCGGGGTACTTGCGCTGGCAAGTGGAGCTGTCAGGGAGCGATAAAGGCCAAGAGGTGCCAAAGACCATGTACACTTCAAAGTGGTCTATAGAGCATGGGTTGTTGTTCCCATGTCTACCTCCAGACCCCGTGTCTCCTGCCAAGCATCCCCCCTCACGCTGGACGCCCCCCTGCAATCCACATAAGTGTGTCTCCATTCACGAGTCTTCCTGTGTCTTGTCTGCACGACCACCGCCCCAATCCACCCCCCGCCCTATCAAAGGCAGTTCGCACCGGGGTACTTGCGCTGGCAAGTGGAGCTGTCAGGGAGCGATAAAGGCCAAGAGGTGCCAAAGACCACGTACACTTCAAAGTGGTCTATAGAGCATGGGTTGTTGTTCCCATGTCTACCTCCAGACCCCGTGTCTCCTGCCAAGCATCCCCCTCACGCTGGATGCCCCCCTGCAATCAACATAAGTGTGTCTCCATTCACGAGTCTTCCTGTGACTTGTCTGCACGACCACCGCCTCAATCCACCCCCCGCCCTATCAAAGGCAGTTCGCACCGGGGTACTTGCGCTGGCAAGTGGAGCTGTCAGGGAGCGATAAAGGCCAAGAGGTGCCAAAGACCATGTACACTTCAAAGTGGTCTACAGAGCATGGGTTGTTGTTCCCATGTCTACCTCCAGACCCCGTGTCTCCTGCCAAGCATCCCCCCTCACGCTGGACGCCCCCCTGCAAACCGCATAATGCCACGACATATACACGTCATTCATTCACAAACACACCCCAGTTTCGAATCCTTTATAACCCACTTCATATTTCTAATGAGCACTTCTTTGCGCTTTGCTAGTCAACCCATGAAGGTGCTGGTTATCTGCTCTTCGTCTCTGTGAACTTCCGTGACCACTTCGAGGAAACTCCTCAGTTTGCAACCTGTGAACTGCTCCCTGTTCAAGGAAAGAAACTACTCTGATCCCTGCATCTAACTGTTTGTTCGTCAAGGTAAGGCCATGTACCATAATCATTTTGCGTCCAATTTCTTTTCGTTCAAGACAGTACATGCAAGGAACTAGTCACATGTTCTGAGTTTACATTGGTATTCATAGAGAATTGTTGATCTTTACTTTTCAGAACATTCCACAATGCCTGCCTGTTCCATTGGCGGTTGCCCTTCGAAGACCCATAATAAATCTGAAGGTACTATAATGCATGTTTTCCCTAAGACAATAGATCAGATAAGAGAATGGGTCCGATATTGCGGATATCCACAGTCTGAGCTTGAAAGTAGAGTCATAGAAGTCTTTGCGGACAAGAGGGGTGATCGATACCGCATCTGCAGCAGGCACTTTACCTCTGACATGTACTCCACATCATTGCTAATAAAGAAGAACACACCGCGAGCGAGGCGAAAATTGCTCTCAACCGCTATTCCCACTCTATTCGTCCACATCCCTCCACTGGTGAGTCAAGTTCACGTATTTATCTCTCGGCCTTGCGGTAGTGTGTAGCATTAGCTAACAATAATTTCCCCATTTATGTATCCACTCAATATGAAGGCGGAAGATTCTCCATCCGTGTCGTTATTGCAGTCATCAGCCACTTCAAGGGTAATCTTACTTGGCTATTCTGCCACTGACTTGTTTTAGGCATGTAAATCAATAGTTTTAATTTATTGTGTAATTATTTTACCTAATGGTACACCCTTGTACTCGTCCTCTAGTCTTTGTTTTCAGTTATAATTATTGTTATCCAAAATAATGGAAGTACTGCCTTTCAGGGAGATGCTGAGGAGTCCAACGTATTGACGACTACCGTTGATGTCACTCAGATGCTCGAGGTACGTTTCCGGACAGTTCCATCGATGGAGATCATCAGATCTTGCATTCTTGTAGCGTGATTGTTACACACAATGTTTCTTTCGTTTTTAGCCATTGATATGTCCGTCTGTCGTTGCCCTCCTATGTGTCATCTTTTTTCAATATTGTGTTCATTACTAATGAAAGTCCTATGTATCAGGGAGTCGACGGAGCATTAGTCCAAGAAGAAGGGGGAGCATGCAGTTACGGGTCGGCGCAACAGCTTGCAGAAGTGTGCACCGCAGTTACATCGTCCCTTGATGTTCTTATGCATTTCGAGGTATGGATACTGACAGTTCGATCAAGCGAAATCATATGACGTGATTACATCCGCTATACTTCCTTCTTTATTAACGCAAGTACTATGTTTCAGGGAGATGACGGACCTTCTTCTACAAGAACATCACCCCTAGTAGTTGATGCAGATCTCTGGGTGGTGACACTTCCAACGATCGAGCAAATCGAATCATATTTACATATCCATTATTTATTTTAGACAACTGATCATTTGTGCATGTCTATTTAGATGAGCCGTTGACGCCTGCACAAAGTTTCTGTTCTTTTTATCAAAATAGAAAACCATACTAATGCAATTACTGTGTTTCAGGGAGTTACTGAAGCATCATCTTCAATAATATCATCAATGGAAGTCTATGAGGAGCCCGAGGTATGGATCTTGACAGTTCCATCTAACTAGATCAACAATGCGTGAATAATTGTCGTTTGAATGTTCTACACAAAGCGTTCATTTGTGTTTTGCTATTGAGATGTACGTGGGTATTGGTCCCCAAGTACATTTTGTGTTTTCGATATTATTATACATACTAATGAAAGTTCTATGTTTCAGGGAGTCGATGGAGCGTCAGTGCGTGACGGATGTGCTTATCATGAAAATATAGTCGTTGCAGCGCAAGAGGAAGTGGAGACATGCACACACGAGTCGGAGCAACAGCGTCCTGATGTTGATGTTCGAGGCAAGAAAGTTTCAAAGAAAAGAAAGCAAAAGAAGGTTAGTGTCCTGGTCACTATATTATGTTGTTTTTCACTGTTAATAGTTCAATACTGTAAGTTGTGTTTAAACTGAACATCCCTTTTCCAATCTGTCCTCTAGTTGCGAGTGGGTGTACGAACTAGATCTACACAGACAGTGAAGCGAACGAGAGATGTTGCTTGTCAAACCTTTTGGCAGGGACTTGAGACTGGAGATGCATCGTGCCAATGGGAAGAATATGAAGTGATTGACAACGGAGCTATACCACCACCAGCCATTGATAGTGAATGTCCTCCTGGTAGTTCGGATGCAGTCGGAGATCAATTCACAGAATCCACACCCGCAAAAGCTAAGACCGCGAGAAAGTTGAAGAAATTGTCTTATTCACCCATCGCCGGAGAAGGAACAGATGTTGCAATGGAAGAGAATGAAGTGGATTACAATGAAATACCATCAATATCACTGAACATAGCGGAAGACGATATCAGAGATTCTACCTTTCATGTGAGTGACATGTCCTCAACGTTACAGGCCGAACCAGCTGGGATGCAGAGTGACAGTATAAGGAAAGAGGCCAAATTCATTGTATTCGATAGTTGTTTGATTGATATTATTATTTGGTTGAAATGTGGGCATTCGGTAGGTGGGGAAGTATGTGGGGAGCCATTGATTAATGTGACTCGTGCAATTAGAGGCACTAACCTTAAAATACATGCCACCTGTACAAAATATCATCCTTTCTCATGGTCTGCACAACCCATGCTGGGGCAACTGCCAGCAGGCAATCTACTTTGTGCAGCGGCTGCACTTTTTAGTGGTTCAAGTTTTAAAAAGTTAGAGTCTTTCTTTCAGTTTGTGGGAATCCATTTCATTGCGAAAACTCAGCTCTACAAATACCAAACCGATTATCTATTTCCAGCCATTAGCGAAGCTTGGAGAATGGAAAAAATGTCTATTGATAGTACATTCGCGGGCAAACGGTTCAAGCTAGCCGGTGATGGACAGTGCGACAGCCCAGGATTTTCAGCCAAGTACTGCACCTACCACTTTCAGGACATTGAAAGTAAGAAAATCGTGAGTTCGGTGGTCGTGCAGGTGTCACAAAGTACATCCTCAGTGGCCATGGAGAAAGTTGGCTTTGTAGCATCATTGCAAGAACTACAATCGCGGGGAATGGTGATCGACCTGATAGCCACGGACAGACACGTTTCAATTGCCAAGACAATGAGAGAAGAGTACAAAAATATAAATCACCAATTTGACGTTTGGCATCTTGCAAAAACAATCAATAAAATAATGTTGGCTGCAGGTAAAAAAAAAGAAATGCAAGGTATTTCACTGTGGTCCAAGTCAATCAGCAACCATCTTTGGTGGAGCTCAAAAACATGTGGAGGGTCGTTGGAAATTCTACTGGAAAAATGGCGGTCAGTAATGCTACACTGTACCAACGTTCACCGTTGGAACACAAACCAACATTTCCACAATTGTGAACATGGCCATTTGTCCACAGAGGAGGCACGGAAGAAGAAGTGGTTGATTCCTTCATCACCCACTCACAAAGCCATTGAAAAGATTGTATTTGATAAAACTATAACAAGAGATTTGAGGGGACTCACGGAATTCTGCCACACAGGAGATTTGGAGGTGTTCCACAATATGTGCCTAAAGTACAGGCCAAAACGATTGCATTTTGGCATGGAGGGCATGATAAATCGGACTCTTCTAGCGGTCTTGGCACATAACCATAATGTTGGCCGTCAACAAAGTAGGACGACCGGAACTTTAGGGACGCTTCGCTACAATAAGGCCTTCACTAAAAGAAGTAAACAATGGGTAATCAAACCAGTGTTTGAGGATATGCAATATGAGTTCATTGAGAGACTTATTGTTGACGTCCTAGATAGGCACATAAATGGAGTTGTGAACGAACCTGTGCAGGGGACAACTGCATTGCCACCCAACATTGCCTCTGTTCCATGTCCACCTAAAGAAGAGCTCATTGAGAAATACACATCACGGTTTAAATGATTGTAATTTGATTGTATGTTCTCTCGAGTCTCCTCATGTCGCAGGCCCATTGAATATGTGTATCTATGTAATGTGTAAATAAAAGTGATTTCTCAGTGTACATGCAATGTGTCTATCCAACCTTGTTCATTTGCGCATTAAATTAAACCAAACAGTATTATAAATAATTTTTCAAAAAATATAGAATGTCTCCGTATTTATGGTTCTCTGGGGCTGCAATGCACGCAGACAAAATGCAAAGATGGAGTGTAAATTTCAAGTCCTGTGAGATGGCCTTACACTGAATGTAGCTAACTAGGAATGTGTGCTTGTTCAAAGTGAAGGTCAGCTGCTTTGATTTTTTGCTCGGGTGCCGGAATGGCCCACGACTCAGTATAAGGTTCTATTGTTATTTGACCTTGACAGGCCGGGACCATCCCGAAAGACTTCTTTTTGGGGGTGTGGGGCAATAACGTAAGAAACGATAATTAATATAATTTCAGAAACGAAAGCCATTTCATGTTTGTTCATTAGAAGAAATAACGTCGGCATAGAAGGAGTGGTATTTCGGGGCTGCCCTACGCACAGACACAATGGAAAATGCAAATATAATGTAAGTAACTCTTTAGATGAGTTTATACCGCAATTTAATTACTATACAGTAGCTTTAAAGACGGGTTAAGTTGTACTTGTTCGTTCTATGTGGCATATTGTTTTGTACCGCGCACTATCTTGAGGAGAACCATCTCCTTTTACGGAAGCACCTCAAAACCTTCCTCTTTACTTCTGCTTTCTCTCTCCCTCTCCCCTGCTACAACTGGTCCACTGTCTGCGACCTCGGTCCTGGGCCCTTCGACTCTCCACCTGCACTGCCTCCCTGTCAACCCCTGCACTGGGGGACTGTCTCAGTATCCTACAGCCCCCCCTGACGTATAATACCCAGTTGCACTGTCCTAGCTATGAAATAATTTCCCGACCTAATATATAAAATGAATAATTTTAATAAAGATCTGATGGTGAGACTAATTTCATTTTTTATGTTTTTCAAACAGGTACATCATCCATTATTGTCTGTGTCACGAGAACCAGACACCGGCGGATGGGTTTTTCAACCGCCAGTTGCTTCTCCGCGTGAACAACGTTACCACCCTGACCATTTTATGGGACGATCGCCAAGTACAAGTATGCCCTTACGCGGTACTAACGGCTAGATGCAACATACAGACCGTTGTGGTGGAACAGCCATGCGATTATCAGTGCGACCGAAGAGCTTATTTTATCGTAAACCAACACCCTGTGTACTGCACACGAACATTGCTTGCCTCAAGACGAACTATTTTGGATCGAGAGCAAATAAAAATGCAAATCGCTGAATATTCTCAAAACATTTGATGTCAAATAAATGTACTTTGCCAAATGTACAATCTTGCCGCTTGCTTTTGAACCACAGTTTCATATTCCGAATTGTGGCGCTGTATTGTGAGATGATCTAAGACCCTGTGTACAGCAAAGGAACATCGTGTGCCTCAAAACGAACTTTTTGGAACGTGAGAAAATAAAAATGCAAATCGCTGAATATTCTCAAAACATTTGATGTCAAATAAATGTACTTTACCAAATTTACAATCTTGCGGTTAAGTACAGTTTCATATTCCCAATTGTGGCGCGCTGTGTTGTGTGAGCTCATCTGTGTTGATTTCCTGGTTCTGTGTGGAGTCGCGTAGAAGACGCCTGGGCGCGTTTGCCTACGCAGCTCAGTCACGTCACGGATAGAGGCGGGGAATATGAATGTTTTGATCAAGTCTGTTTCAGGGGCGGGGGATTTGATTTAGTGCCGCAAAAGCAGGTGAGCCAGGGCGATGGGGGGAAATGATAGGATTATCAGAAAATGGCGGCTGTTTTAGAGTGCGTTAATGGATGAAAAGTCGGGTAAGGTCCATAGGAAAGTTTTCTACGATCTACCGATTTATGCTTAAAAACACATGGCCGAACCATAGGAACAATAAAAAAAAAGTCCCAGAACTATCCTTTAATAGGGAAGAATCCTGTAATCCTTCCTTGGTCAGCAGGGATATCCTACTTGGATTTGTTCTTCTTGCTTTTAACTTCCTCTGTTATAGGCATCTTGACATGTTCCTGTTTCTTTTTTCTTAGGTTGTATTTAGATGTTGCAGGCTTTTTAGGGGGTGCCATCAACTCTGTTCTCTATATACTATGGTCACACCAATCCAGCTCGGTGATGCCGAATTACAGGATCAAAGGGAATATATCCCTGCAGTCTCCTGCTTATATCAGTATTTTATTTCCCCAGAGTCGCCTAGCTACAGCCACCGGATGTAGCACAACACTTATTAAGGCAGGTGGTGTAAATAATAGTGACAGTAGTTATATTCTACTTTTACATGTGGTCTAGCCACCCCTCCACACACTCCTCCGTATAAATGCTCCACTTCAGTGCAATATTAGCTTAGACACCATGAACTGCCGAGCCAGCCCAAATCGTTCCTGGGTGCAGGGCAGGTAAATGCGGGAATCCCGCAATCCTGCTCCGCTTGCCAACCAAGCCCACCCGTAGCACCTGCAAAGCAGCGCTGTAATAATAGCTTTCCCCAGCTTCTCTCACCGTAGTTGCAGCCGTCTTCACACTGCCAGGCGTTAACGACTCTGAGCGCTCCCTGCTTGTCCCGTCGCAGCTGGACTCTCACACAGTGGAGTGTCGGCCAGAGTCGGCAGTCAGCAGTCGGCCTCCCCGACTTCACCTCGGGCACAGCCCCAGTAGCCGCCGCACCGCAACACGCCCAGCCAGCAACGGGGAGGTGAGAAATGCAGAAATGCAGAGGAAAAGACCTTCGGCTGCTCACGTATCACGTATCAAGCCGTGTCAAGTCGTATCAAGCCGCACCTCACGTGAGTCACGCCAAGATAGACTCGCAACAGAGGCCGCTTCCGATACTTCCGATACTAAAACAATCTAAAACCCAGACAAACAGGGACTGTGTCCTGATGAGATGTGGGTCTAGCAATTTGCCCCTTTTTTTGAGTATGTGTCAATGCCTTCATAGGGGTTCCTCGAACATGAGCTTGGTACTCGACTTGAGTTAGTTTGTCTTATGATCAGTGATGTTGTTAAGCCCTCTGTACCCTGTTTGACATTTTTTGCTGCATTATATTTGTATTGGTTTTTAAGTTTGTGTCTTGTTCAAGTGTTTTTCTGTTTTCTCGTCTAATTGCTGTTGTATCCCTGTGTTTGTTTTGTGCCGTGATGCCGCTGGGCTTTGGCACCTTCTAAAATTACAGATACAATAAATAAATACATTATGTGCCTTCCTGTCCCATCTTTTGCCCCCCTACTGTCTCCCTGGCCCCCATGACAAACCACACCATCCCATCTACTCTCCCACTCACTTACCTGCTGGCTTGGTGCTTCCTGCTCTTATTCCCTTTTCTATTTACTATGATGGTGGGTGCCTTGTATGTATTAATTTCTATGGGAGATTGGGCATGCAAAAGGCAGCGGCAGCCCATCATCCATCCAAATAAATAAATCATTTAAACAAGTTGCACCCCATGCAAAGCCCTGATGATTTAAAAATGGCCAAAATGTAGTTTAATAAATGTGTAATATCTTGTTTTGTTCTTTAAACGCAAGTAATGATTGGGTGCCCTCTCACAATTTCATACCAATCAATGATGTCTCTGTGGTCCATGAACAACGGAGAAAGTGCTGATTGGTTAATTAGGAAATGTGAAAATGTCAAATTATTTTGAAATGTGCACTGTATTTGTTTACGGACAACATGATATAACTGTTGCAATTGCTATGAAAATCTTTTGAGAAAGGGCAGTGCAGACTTGTGTATGTAGAAAAGAAGTTCAGAACTGGTTATGGATTGTAATTAAGGGTGGAATGTGTCTTCAAAATGGTAAAACTAAATAATTTGTCTCGTTGGTCACAGACGGAGCTTTAGGACATTGTCAGCATTGTTCACAGAGCACTCAACATATTTTATGAAAGAGAGCATTACGATATTTTATAGATGAAAGACTCTCAGACGGTGTGAGGGACGTGGTCATAGTATTGTAAAAAGATAGTGTGTTTCGACATTCTGGTAGTGGCACAATCACACAGTTAAATACAAGACAGGGACTGGACTTTTTAAACTAATGTGCAAATGTAGGTCTTAGTGAGTGTTAACTTCGAAAAGTAGTAATCCCGTCTGCACTATACAGTTAACAAACATGCATGGCATATACACAGACACTACCATGCAAGGGCACATCCTTCACTGAGAGGGGAAAAGAAGCAGAGAAAGAAATTGCTCAGGATGGCTGACTGCATTATACAGCCCTTGTGAAGATTTTCTTTAACAGATTTTGACTAGAGATTTGAAGGGTCTACCAATGTTGCCACAAAAGGAATACTGTCCGAAAAGATTGCACTTTAATATCAAATGAATAGAAGCACATACAAGTTTGGCAGTCTTGATTGATACTGAAAATGTGCTTAGGGAACAGGAGAGAACGGGCACAGGTGAAAAGGGTAAGGCATTTAGTGTTGATTTGCAGTATGGGTTAGCATTCATAAAGAGAAAGAAAAAAAGTGGGTTGATAATCTATGAAAAAGATCTTAGAATTTATATAATGTGTCATAGCTCTTAGGAGCAATGGGTATCTGCTTGTTGAAGAATTCCCACATAAAATTGCACACAGAAAATGCATTTTTTGTATTGATGTACAGTAGGAACAATGCTTGTTTAATCACAAAAGAACATACAGTAGATAGGAAATCAGATTTAACAGGAAGCAGTGAGATTCTTACAAAGGGGTGCGTTTGAAGGACATTCTGAAGGTTGTGGAGGGGAGTAAATGGAACAGACACCAGGTACAGTACACAAGTGGACATACATAGATTAAGGACAACAAACATTGGACATTTTTAAGTGCTGGTAGGCCGTATGGCCAGGTGTGCTCAGGACATGACTATGATGGCTGAAGTGTTAGAATGGTGGAAGAAGAAGTGAGAAGTGAGAGACAAAGGCCTGTTAAAGGCAAGGGAAAAATGTTTGCTAGCAGGCAGATGAAAGGTACATTAGGAGGGTAACTCAGAGGCAAGGAGCTAGGCTTTTAGTTGGGTTTTGAACACATCCGTATTGACTATTTCTTGGATGTTGAGAAGAGAATTTCATGCTAGTGGAGCTAGAAGAGAGAAAGAGCGAAAGCACAGGGAGGTTTAGGAGCCACAAGGTTAGTCGTAGAGGCAGACAGGAGATTACGAGAAGGTTTGGAGAGTTGGATATAGGATCATAGATACAATGGTGCCTTACCGTGGATAGATTTGTGAACCAAGAGAAGAAATACAAATGCGGCTCTGTCTTGCATCATCAGCCATCCAGGCTGGTGATGGTATGAGGAAGTAGGTGTGAAGTGAGGGAGTTCAAAGAGAGTTCTGGTAGCAAAGTTACAAAAGTCCACCTAAGACTCCCATTGCCACCCCACTTCATTTTAAGTGAACATCTATTTTGCATTTTTCTTTTGCAAAAGGTCCCAATTAAGACTCTCTCTGATCAACTAAAGAATGAAATGTTTTTCCGTTTACTATAACCAACTTATGTAACGTTTTCACATATCATTCTGGAATCTATTATGTGCTTTAAAAAAAACATGAAATATATATTATTGATAAGTGAGTGCCTATTGATTGACTATTGTATTGCCACCTGTCTTGCCCAACCTGTGTAGTGAGTCAACCGTCTCCAGGTTCTGAAAAATGCGGCAGTCTGCTTGATTAAAGGGATCCCATTTGGTCAGCATGTAACTTAGGCACGTCAATCACTACATTGGCTGCCAGTTTCTGCAGGAATAAAATGGAATGCTTTGTGTATGATCCATCGAGCCTTAAATGGAAAAGGCTGACTGCCCATTCAGGAGAAACTTTATTTTAACCGCCCAACATGAGTACTTAGGTCTATGAATGCAGCATCGTTGGGCATTCCGAGTTATTGCAAAGAGCGGTTGGGTGGCCAAGCTATTTGGGTGGTCGCAGGGCCGAAACTCTGGAATTCTTTACTATTTGCGGCTAACAACTGACTTTCATCAATTTAGGCGTAACCCCAAAATCCACCTATTTGAGTAAAAGCTGTGTCTCATTGTGGGTGGCCTACTGCGCCATGATGCCTTTGGCGATAGTGCACGTTATAAATGATCTGATTGATTGATTGATTGAGTGCCAAGATGTTTCAGAGTGTGGCTTGAAAGGTCAATCACTTCTGAGGTGGTGTGTGTTCATGTTCCAGTCTAGTGGTGTAGCCTGGATCTCCAAACAGGTTGGGCACCACCAAATAGGTGGGGACCTGATGATCAGGCGCTGTGAAAGAAAGTAGATATTATCTTTAGTACACTGAAGAGGACCAGGCCGAAGTTTGAGCTGATATCATCTATTTTTTTAATGATTGTAACTACAATTTAAAAATAAACAATATTCAAAATACCACCTTACATTGTTCCAATACACAAAGTGATATAAAGTTATCTTCTCTGAAGAAATATGTAATCAGTGAACCGGCTATGCAAATTGTTATATTATTAGACAAAGTAGAACTGCTACAAAAAAAAAAAAAACACGTGTTTGAATGTCTAATTTTCAGATATTCGTGTATTAAAAAAAGCAGTTAAAAAAGAAAGTGCACTTGTCATATTATTTTCCAGAAACTTGCTAGAATGTTTGAATAGCGGAATAGCATAGAGGAATAGAGATGGGTGAAAATGTCTGTCATTTCATCAAATCGCCCTAGTTTTTGTTCAGGCAAACTGCTCACGCTTTTCAGGAGATTTTTCATGTAACGTTTGAGAACGTTTGAGGTCGCCAGGGGGTTATAGTGACGAGCCTGCAAGCTAGACCAGTCTGTTGCTACCCAATTTAGCGGCCTACATGATGCCCTACTAATCTACTGGGACTTGTCATGCTGTGGAAGAGTAGTGGGACATGTTAAACTGTTTTGTGAGTCTGAGTGCTGTGGAAATAGCAACACGTTTAAATTATATGTGGGGTTGTCGTAGGGATGCACTGATGAGCATTGGGGCTGCAATACAAGAATAATAGAGCTTTTGACTCTGCTCCCAAGATAATTGCAGACCAGTTTTGGGAAAGTTTGTGAAGCTTGTGAGAATAAGTGCCGCAACATCACTAATCAGTGTCCATCCACTAGTCAACATGGTGTTTGGTATTAAGTTTACATAGAGCCAACCCATTCCCCCATCAGTGCAACAAAGCAGACTAACATGCCATACAGGAAATAGGCAACATACTCATCTTTATTCATTTATCTCAATGTAAAATGTGCTTGCTTCTAGCACCTATACTCATTAAGATATGCCTGGCTCGATCAGTGCTGGTCTTGTATTTCTGCAAAGAAAACATTTATTCTAAATACAAATGTTGCCTCAGCAACATTCACTTTATTTCTGCCTTTTTAATGGGTTGTGAATCGATACACTTATGCTTTGTTTTCTGAAGGCATTTTATGAATGTCAGTGCGCTGGCAGGATCTGCAAGCACTTTGACATGAAGATGACAAATACATGGCATGCCACTTTCTGCATCAATAGATTTTTTTAGAACACATTTTAGTGTGTCCTTTGTTAACTTTCCAAGGTTAACTGATTATGATCTCCAGTAACATGGAACTAGCTATTATCTCGTTTTCATATTCACTTTTGTCCCTTTCGAAAAATAGGAATTTAAATACTGTAAACAAATGGTGAATACATAGTGCTAACATTATAAAACAAAGGAGAAAGCAAAGGAGCATGCGGAATAGCTGTGCTTTGTTTTACCCTCTTCAGTAAATGTTACATGGGCATATATGCATATGATATGATAGGGCGGAACCGCAGATCGAACTTGTGTGGCTCTGTGTCGTCTTGCTTCCAAGGCGAGCGCGTTACCCCTGAGCTATCCTCCCGAGACATAGGCAATAAGTTCTGGAAGTGAATTGTCTTAATTTCTCTGATGACACTTAAAACAACTGGCATCATTTGGTGAATTATGCTGAAAGTATTGACAGCACAATGAACAGTATTGTTGCTCACAGCAACACTATGGGCCTCATTACAACCCTGGAGGTAGCCGTGCCTGTAAAACAGGCACGGCTACCACCTGAGTTGTATGGGCAATGGGCAATTACTGGGTCATTACGGCCTTGCCAGACCCGGTAATTGGCCATTGCTGGGCGCCAAATTCTTCCCCATTCCCATTGAGTCCCGTAAGGCTCAATGAGAATGGAGAAGCCCTGATGCAGTGCTCGCGGGTGCCTTTCATTCTGCGAGGTCAGATCTGGCAGAATGAAAGGCACCCGCTAGCACAACTTGGAGTTTGCCGGTATGGATACAACAGTACCGGTAAGCTTCCAGACCGGCAAACTCGTAATGAGGCCCTATGTCTATATCACAACCAATGTAGTATCAAAACAGTCCTCTTTTAGTCCAGTTACCAATGAAGACATGAGAACAAATTGAGAAGTTGATACAAATGCATTGGTCAGCCTGCCTGATAGACATAGGAAACATTCTAAGTATTGTGCATTATGTAAACATTGTGCATGGGTCAAAGATATTTTTTTCTAGCAAAACAGAGACAAAGGAACACTATCCATTGTGGAAACCCACCACAGATTTAAGACACCACAAAACACTGAATGGTCATCACAGAAGTCTACACATTTCAGAGTTGAAAGGTTATTACTCTTCAGATTTTTAGAAAAGGAGATACTAATATGTTGGTCATTGTTATGAAAATAAAGTATCTAGACTCATATTAACTTTGGAAGCCATTGTCACTAATGAAAATGGTTTTCAGCTGTGAACAGATGGACTTTTCGTATGGGGAAGGGGTGGAATTTTGTTAAAAGTAGTATCAGGCAAAGATAGCGTGATACAGAGGACCTTGTCCAATTGAATTGACTTCTTTAAAGATTGGCACAATGCTAAATAAAACACTACCTTGAGTTTGAAGTCTTGAGTGGGAGGAAGAATTCAGATCAATATTGGTGTGCAAACAGTAACTTGTCCAAGTCTGGTTATGCCACCCCTAGAGCTTTGCGAAGACAAGACTCTGTTTTGGTCAAACTCAACTCCTTTTTTTGAATAAAGGCAAGTGTTTGGCTGAAACAGACTGTTAAAAGCAGACCTCGGTCTTTTGGCTATCCTGCAAGATTGTTGAAGTGTGCTCTCAAGCATGCAAAACGCTAGAACCCCAATATTGACCTATTGAACTTAAAAGTTTCATTTTGTACTTATGTCTGAACTTGCTCCCTACCTTGGATCTAGTGCATGCCTGGCAAAAGTTCCCCCTGGAAATCGTCTCTGTCATCTCTGTCTCACAGAAATAGAGACTCTCTGTCACACAGAAATAGAGACTTGTCGCCACGTTCTGATAATTGTAAATCATAGCATACTCTTTACTTTTGTGGCTATACTGATCCCTATCATCATTCCGGCGACCAATTCTGGTCCACCATACTTCGTGCGTCATCGATTGTAATCGTGGCTGCAGCTTTCAATATATGGAAGGAAGCATTGATTACATTTTAATTGGGCATTAGTGTATATATATTGGAACGAATTTGTCATGTTAACTAGATTAGGGATGAATCTTGAAATGAAATGTTTAGACGATTTTTAAATGTGTACTTTTCTTCTTCATTAGTCGCACTTATTGTATCATCATCTTTTTTATATGCTGCTGTTTATATGTTTCTAAAGTTTTGTAATAAGCAAAGTGCACAATAAATACTAAACAAAATCACAAATACTTTGTGCAAAAAGAAAAAGCTCTTGCACTATACATAGTGTTATGTTTAGCCGCATTCTGTAGGTAAGCTGCAGACTAGAAAATTGGCAATACAAATGCACTCTGGGTCTCACCAAGTTCGATAAGCGGTTCAAATGGTTACATTTTGCAGACTGATGCAGATATGCAATAAACTGGTGCATGCACTGAACCAAATAGAAATTCATGCTACCACATATACAGCCTCATTGTGCTACCCGCCCATCGTGGACGATTTACCAATGAGGAAATTGAACATACTGTCCTTTTGGCCAGACACATCTTTCAATGCATGCACTTCACGTGGGACCTCAAGCAATAGACCAGTTGTCTAATAATGAATTGCATGTATCCCATAACTATTTACTGGCGAAACAAGCAAAGAAGTAAAGCAGTAGATTTCTGCACCCCAATCCAGTAAATGTTCACAAAGTCCACACACGTCAGTGGTATATCACGTTCTCGAACTTACAGACCAAGATCTCAAGTGACTTGTACTTATAATAGTTACATCTGATATGGAAGCACTACATTATAACCAACTGAACTGAGGGTATGAACTTACAGTTGCACAAGGCTGGCCTTAATGCAGCATTTGCCTGCGAGTGTTATTTAGCCAGAACACACCTACATCTATAGTACTGCACTCACTCAACATGTTGATTGTCAACAGCCATGAAAATGTAAAATATTGCACAGCATGTCCATTCTACTGGTCGCCGGTTATGCGTAAAACACTCTCCTTAATTGGTGCCAGAAATGTGCATCCCCTGGATCCTTTGGTGATGCAGTCATTGATGTTTTCATAATGGATACTACCTTTCTTCTTTACTCTAGCGTAATATGTATGAGGTAGTCACATAACTATCTCATAAGGGGCACAATACGCTCACAAAACATGACTGTGTAATAATCCATTAGCAGCACCTTCTGTGGTGGTAAGTAATAAGATCTATATATTATACTTGCCATGCAAAAGTAATAAGATCTATATATTATACTTGCCATGCAGTGCAAAATATGGCACCACGTGTGAGCACAATGCGGATGCCTTCAATATGTAGTCAATGGCTTCTACCAGATGGATGGTTACTTACTTTGATCGTTTTCACTCTCAATAAATACACTGAAATAATAGTCATCAAAGGTTTATTATGGAGGGAAATCAAATATATATGTTCTATTTCTTATTTCAACAAACACAAATCGATATTACGAATAAACTGCAGGACATCATACAATTCTCTACAATTGATTGCCTTGCAAAAACTACTATTTTCCAAACATATAATTTCATATGAAAAGGTCCTATATAACTTCTTAAAGATTGCTTCAGATGAACGGACGTACTTAATGTAAATTGTTAATTCGCAAAAAACAAATACAAAATTAACTCAAATCGCATTCCCTTGCCATTCAAACATACACTATTTTAACAAAAGGTAACTTCTTCTATTATCATCGATCCGATATTGGTAACAAAAGCAGAAAAACAAATTCCCTTAGAAATACGTGTGTCTCGCCTAAGAGTTCTATCAAGGCATTATGAGTGAAATAACTAGTGATTCAAAGGCACATTAGCACCCGGCGAGAGACAATCAGAATGCAAAAAGCATTCTGATTGGCTCTCGCCGGGTCATTACCTGGCCGAGAATCCTTCGATTCTCGGCCGGGATTCCAGCTGCCTTGTCCCCGGCAGGGGGCGTGACAGCCTATCAGCCAATGAGGAGGCTCGAAGCGGGGCCATCCCCGCTCCGAGCCTCCCCGCGGCTGAGAGGCTGCCTTCGCCCCCCGCTGGGGACTCGGGTAAGCTTTTTTTTTTCCCCTTCCCTCCCTCCCTCCCACCCCACTTACCTTTTTGCTCCTGCGTCCCCGCTGGGGAACAATAGCAGGAACAATAGCAGGCTCCAGCAGTGTGGAGACTCGGAGCGGGCCATCGCAGCGGGGACGCAAGTACATTTTAATTTTTTTTCTTCCCCTCCCTCCCTTTCACCCTCCCAACCCCACTTACCTTCTGCTTCTTTTTTTTCGGGAGCGGACGCGCTGGGAACACTTGTGTTCCCAGCGCATCCGCTCCCGATGGCCGCCATGGAAAGGGAAAACGGACTCCATTTTCCCTTTCCATGGCGGCGGCCATTTACTTGGTCGTTTTTTTTTTGTTCCGAAACGTTTCGGAACAGAAAAAAAAAGCAATAAGGACCCCGGTCTAACGGTGTCTAACGGGGTCTAACGGGGTCCTAATTGCTCGCCTGTCCCCGGTCTAACGGGTCTAACGGGGTCCTAATTGCTCGCTACGCTCGGGCCTATAACTACAGCCCTGGGCATTACCTGGGGCGGTATCGGCCCGCCGCCTCGGGACTTATTGCCACAATATTATTCATTTACATAATGTTACAATATGGCATTGATCTACAAAGCGTTTTTGAATGGGCTGGTGCATTGTAAAACACTTGTGCAAATCAGGTGGTAATAGTTTGTGTATTCTAATGTGTTTGACCACATTCGAATGGATCATGAGTGTTAAAATGGATTTCTAAAATCTGGCCTGGTGGACAGATTTCAGGGGGACACCCTAGTTATTGTGAACAGGGGAACTATGAGAGGTTCTCCAAACCCAATCAAGGTAAGCTTGGAGAGTGGTCAAGGCTTAGTCTCAGGAGTGAGTTAGTGTGGTCATGGGTCCACAATGAGCCCACACAGTGAAGCACACAATAATTCTACTTAGACAGGTAAGTAAAAACATACTCTATTCATTTTAGGCTCAAAAGACACTAGAACAATGAAACTAGCAGGTAATATTGTCACACAACACTCAGTTATTAAACATATATAGTCACCATAGGTTTGTATAAATGCATACAATTCAGTTAAAGCAACAAACAAATGTAAGTAATGTGGCAGTAAGGGAAACCAGTTCATACGAATAACACCCTAACTTTATAAGTCCAATCCCTATGTTGTATGTGGCCTTGTGCCCGAACGTCACAAAAGCTTCTTTGTGGGAGAGAGGACAAAGGTAGGAAAGGTTCTTGTAATGGTGAGAAATATTGCAGAATACAAGTCAACAATATTGCAGGTAAGTAAAATAATGTTTTGATCCATTAGAGCAGCTTTTAGAACAAACTTTCTAAAAGCGAAGTTCGACTGGAAGTGGCTGGAGGAAGGTTTTCTGACTTTTGGATCCAGTAGACAATGCTGTGGAGCTGCAGGTGCAAGGCAGATTTCAGTTGCTCCCAGGAGCTGAATGCAACACTTTGACAAAGAAATGCAGCAGACACTGATGCAGGCCTCTTCAGCCGCTCCTATCAGACAGAGGATAGCTGGTTTGAGCGACAGACACCACACATGGGTGAAGGCAGGCATCTCTCCAGTTGAGGTCAAAGAAAACATTGCAGTCCAGGATCCCTTGATTCTAGGATGCTGAAGCTTGGCAGGAAGGTGAGGTGTAGCACAAGCTGGAAACTACCAAAGTTCTGGGAGAAAATGTGGAATAGCAACACCTCTGGTGAGGTAGCCCACTGGAGTGCTGGTCGGTCCACCAGGTGTTCCAGGCATGGTTTAGAGAGCTCAGGATGGCTGGAATTCGAGAAGGATTTGAGACTGGTTGTTCCGACAAAGCACTGTAGAGGGCCTACTCAGATTAGGTAGTCCAGCAGGGTTTCACCAGGCCAAATGCAGGAAGGGCCTCTCCAGAAGTAATCCACAGATCTTCAGCCAGCTGTTTTTCTACAAAAGAAACTTGGCTCCAAATCTGATATCAATAAATGGCTGCACAAGTCCTCTTCTTATCCCAAATCCTGGATTGAATCAAGTCCAAGCACACCAATGGTAAGGATCTGCACTATTCAAACAGCCAGCAGTGGTCCAATCAGGGACAACTGTAGGTTTCACTCATGCACACACCCCAGACTCTCTGGTACAACAGGTATGGAATGGAACCAGACAGTCACACCCTGCACATGAATGACCATATTAGAGATTTCCTGACCTGAGAAGGCAGGAAGAAGGTCAATAAACATTATGGCCAAAGAACAAGAAAAAAATCTCTTGGCACAGTAATATTAGGGCACTATGCCCTTTTAGCAGCCAGACACAGTAAACGCGAATGTGCATTCTAAAAATACTGCACAAATGGTAAACATGCAACTGCTGCCACCAGCTTACCTTTAGGCACATATTAAAGTAACCATACATCCCTCATGTTGGCCCTTACTTATCTCTTCCTTTGGCCATACCCTTCTATAAGCAAAGATGATAGTGCTGGAGGCCCATGTGTATAGAGAGTTTCAGGCAATCCCTCTTCCTCGACAGATTCAGGGATTTGGCTAGCTACCTCAACCCTAGTTGTAGGTAGGTCAGGGGAATATTTTCCTTTCCTCTTCCTCTGTGTTTTTCTCTCCTTTAACCTTGGGTTTCCCCTTTGGCTTTGCTTTGGACGTGGCTAAGGCAGCCTGATTTTGAGACCTAATGCTTTTAGGGTCTGTAGAGAGTCTTTCACGACCTACATCTTGGAGTCTGATCTCCGGGAGAACTCTTCTAGGAAATCTCCTCCTCACACTGACAGATGCCCTGTACACTTCACTATTCACAGCTGCCATAGGGAAGTTGAGAGAGAGCCCTGCAGTCAACGGAGAAGTCACCAGAGGCACTCTGGCAAGATCCGCTGGGCAAGGTATCTAAAGAGAAGGAAACCCCTGTGACTATCACATCTTCTTTATGAGAGAAAGCCTAATTCACAGAGTCGACCTCCAAGGTCTTACCCTTACATGTATGGTCCGCCTTCATGTGGTCACTTGCTCCACAGGTTACACAAAATCCACTGGATCTAAAATGTAGGGAGGCTTGGAGTGTCGACTCTTGTGCTTGGATTACTTAGTCCCACTACCCTTACCATGCGACGTATTTCCTTTATTAAACTTGTTGTGGCCCTTATTGAAAGATGTTTTATAAGTAGTTGCATGCTCTTTCTCTCTTTGCTTTTTCCCCACCTTATGCATACCTGAAGCAAGCTTGTGTTTATGGGGCATTCTATGGGAAACTCAAAGATCAAAAACATAGGCAAGCTTCTTAGTATATAACTCCTGAGAAACTAACAAATGATGCTTCAGCTGTACTACTAAAAAGAAATGTAAACCTATTGCCATTTCCCCTTTAATCTTTGACCTACAGTTCAAACTATTCTTCTTCACACCCAATGCCTCTTACACCAACACTGCCTATCTAATTCCAATCCCTACTATGCAACTCATTCTCCTCTCACATCCCACTGCTTACTTTCACCGCGAGTCTCAGCATTATCAACTATGGCTCACCCCATTCATATGCTCTCTCTGCACAGACATGCATTGGCTGCTGCTCAAATAGAGGTGTCAACACTCACATGAGGACCTGCAACTCAACCTCTCTGCCCTGAAATCTTTCAAGTCCACTGTTGATAGAGCGTAAAGGTAATTCTACCTAACCCTCATCAACTCTCACTGCAAACATCCTCGCCGGCTCCAGGGCACCCTAAATCAATCATCTCCACTCCAAGTCTATGACTATCAACTCCACTGCCACAGTTAATGATCTAGCTGAATACTTTGCTGCAAACATTTCCAAAATTAGAGACTCTCTCCTGACCTTCCTCACACTCCCTCTTCCTACATGTTACACTCTGCCTACTCTACCATCAAGCTCTGCTTCTATATCCCACTTTAGTCACACTAATGCTGACAATGTGATATCTCTACTGATGAAGGCTAACCCCTCTTGTGCCCTATTAGACTGTCTTGTTCCTCAGCTAGTCTGCAAGCGTATTGCCACTTTAGTGGTATGTCACCTCACAAAGCAATTCAACCTGTCCATCGACTCTGCTTGCTTTCCCTCTTTTTCAAAACAGCCACAGACATCCATCTCCTAAAAAAGCAAGGGGATGACCTGAACTTACCATCTAACTTTCTTCCTGTGTCCCTCCTTTTGGACTACTGTAAAGTGTTCAAAAAGGTTGTGCTGAACCGTCTTACCAATTTGTGTAACTAAGAGACCCCCTACAAGCAGGTTTCCATTTCTGTCACTCCACGGACAATGCTCTTATGAATGTGTCCAACTTCATCGCCTCTGTTACACACTGCACACTATCCTCTATCCTAATTCACCTTGACCTGTCTGCTGCCTTTGACACTGTTGATCACTCTGATCTCCTTAATACTCTCAATCTTCTTGGGATTCACAATCAAGTCCTTGCCTGGATTGAATCTTAGCTTGCACCTCACCAATTCACTGTCTCCTGGTGCAAAAACACCTCTGAACTCACTCCTCTAACTGTTGGTGTTCCACAAGGCTCTGTCTTGGGTCCTCTCCTCTTTACACTCCACTCTTCTGCCCCTGGGGCATTAATCACCTCCTTTGGGTTCCTCTGCCAACTCTTTGTGGACAACACCCACATCTTTTCCAGATCTCAGCTCTGATCTCTATTGACATGTCCAACTATCTCTCTGCCATTAATTATTGAATGGCTTTGAACTCTCTGATGTTAAACCCTACCAAAACAGAGGTGCTCTTCTTCCCTGCCAAAAGCTTTCTCTCATTTCTTCCTCTGTCTATTCAGTACCCACCTGACACTATCCCCTACTCTTCTTCAGCTAGAAGCCCTGGCATCATCAATTGGCGTCATCAATGACCCTTCTCACACTTTCTCTACTTTAATCTCCAAAACTGGAACATCAGCACGCCTCAACCTCCTAAATATAAGGATACTCATGCACGTCCTTCTTTCAACACTGCCAAGCATCTCTTAACCACTCTTGTCTTCTCTAAACTGGAGTACTGTACCAGCAACCTCTTTGGTCTCCTCAACTTTCTTTGTGACCTCTTAACCAGATAGTTAACTTTGCTACCAAGACTATCTTTGAACTCCTTAACGTTACACCTATTTCCTCCTAACGTCACCAGACTGGATAGCTGAAAATGCTAAACAAGGCCAGATATCTTCTCCTGGTTCACAAATCTATCCATGGTAAGGCACCACACTATCTATCCTCTATCCAATTCACCAAGCCTTGTTGTAATCTCTCTGTTGCCTCTTCAAGTACCCTTGTGACTACCAACCCTCCATATGATTTCCCTCACTTCTGCACCTTCTCTCTTCTTGCTACACTTGCATGAAATTCCCTTCCCCAGACATCTGAGAAACAGTCCCACAGATGTGTTCAAAGCCAAACTAAAAACCTACCTCTTCACCTCTGAATTACTCTCTTAACCTTCCTCTCAACTCTGTGCCAGCTAACATTTTTCTCTTGCCTGCCGTTGTCCCTCACTTCCTCAACCTACACTCTAGCACTTCACCCATCAGGGTCACATCACAAGAAAAGCTGGCCATACCACCCTTGTGTACTAAAATGTCCAATCTAAGTATGTCCACTTATGTATTGTCCCCAGTGACTGTTCCATTTATTCCCCTCCCCTTACAACCTGGTCAGAATGTCCCTCAAACTCACCCCATTGTTAGAAGCTCATTACTTCCTGTCAAGTCTATTTATGGTATATTCTTTTGGGATAAAAAAGAGCATGTTCCTCCTTTATAAAAATCAATATATAAATAAATAAATAAAAAGTGAGCTGGCTTCTATGTGTTAAAGTTCTTTCTGTCAGCTTTTGACATTTCCATAATGGCACTACAGCCAGAATGGGTCAGTTCGCTGAGTAACTAAGCAATTGTGTCAGACTCACCCACTTCTTGCACTTCAGAAGCATACACAAACGTTGTAAACCAATCAATGATGTTAATCTTTTCATCATGCATACTGAGCAGATCATTAGGCAATCTAGGATGTGAAGAGGACCCAGAACCACATCAGGCCCTCTGGAGAAGCCTTGAGACCTTTGTAGCCGGGCCAGCTACAACTGACAATCCTTATCTATCCGTTTCTCCACCCTGCCAAATTCTAGATAGGCCATGTTAAAATCAAGCTCTTTCTGTCTGAGCCTGAGTGTCTCACTCTTAAGCTCCCACATGACCTCAGCTTAAAAGTTTCCAGGGAAACATGTAACAATTCTTCCTCCTTGTCTTCCGGTGCACTCTCAATAGTGAGAGTCACCACAAATCAGTTGCTACTGCTATTGTCTGCCCCTGCACCTAGTGAACCACATTTAATAGGCAAAGGAACAATCCTTGTCTGCTGGTGATTAAACAATCTCTGTACCAATGTTTAAGTTATCTTCATTCAGAGCAAGGGTAGACCTAGTGAATGTTTTCATAGTTAAAACAAAATTGTAGGCAACTGTTATATTAATACTAAGTTCAAATCACAGTTTTCTGTGAATAATGAATTAGGATACTAAACCAGTTAAAATCTCATTTACTTTCTTCCGCATAATGAACATTGTTTACAACTACTTGTTTAATTGTACCATGTGACTAGTTTCTGTAAAGTGCTTAGACATTAGGGCCTATATTAATTTAAATAAAATACAAAATATCAGCCCAAACCATAATGATCAGGTATGGTTGACACAAGAAATAGTACACAATCCAACATGGCTTTGATGATTCTCACATTGCATGACTCAGACCAACGTAACCCTGCTGCCATAGATCTTCTGCCTAAATGGTAATTACTATGGCTCTACAATGGTGCTATTACCATGCTGGACAGTATTGTGTGAATGCATAGTATCAATTTCTCTACTCGTGACATCCATACTCTCAATTTAACATAATCTCTGTATTGTGTAGTCTCCCATTCGTATTGATGCCGTTTTTGAAAACTATATAAAACCTCAACTATACTCCCCCATCACTGGTTATGGAAATCCACCTCCCACCACCAATGTGAACTTTATACTTCAACACACAATGATACAAAGAACTCATAGGAATTAGAAAAAAAAACTTGTGTGTCCATCATGTTACATTGTGCATTTTTAAAATATATTTATTTTTGTATTCTTGTATTTTTGATTGTTCATTTGCAGTGTGCCCACTGCTACAAAACTTTCTAATCAAAATAGTGGCACTGCCACCTCACAAAACTGGGCAAATGGCAATTACATGCAGATTATCGCAGGGCTCATCCCTAAGCCCGCTCCTCTTCATTTTATACCTAAAACCACGAGCATGCTTGATTTGTGGTTTCTCAATGTCTTTTTAAATTGTGTGCAGAAGACACACAATTCCTTCTTCCACTGCATGAGGCTGCACACATCCAAAATGACCGGTTCATATGCTGTTTCGAACAGGCACAAATGTGGATGAATGAATCTGGTTGTATCTTTCTCAGCCAATGGTCACTCAGATTAGCAATTTTACGAGCAGTTGTTTCTTTCACCTCAGAACATTGAAAAGATGTCTTGCTTACTTTCCTTATCCAGCTAGAACTCAGCTGCTCAAAGCTTTTGTTTTAAGTTGTCTAGACTATCTAATGTGTCGTAATATGTTGCCTACTTGGGTCTCCTATAGAAGGAAACAACACAACTTCTGGACATCCATAATGCTGCTACTACAATACTGTCACACCATCGCTGAGCCAAAACTGGTTGAGTTTGTGGATTGTGCCTGGCTCATGAAGCCCTTTACAACTAGGGAGGCTTTTTTTTCAAAGTCGTCTTTCTTTCCACTCAACAAGGAGACATCTAAAATCATCCATGTCATTAGTGACCTCCATTTATACATCAGCAATGGGTCGGTCGATCCTTTGCTGTGTGGATTTCTAAGTTACCATTAACCCTAATGCTACAATTATGTCTTATCACTGATCACCTCCAATTTAGACAAAAACGGAACACTCTTCTATTCCCCACTTAATTACAAGTCAAGGGGTTGAGATGGAATCTATATAAGGACAATGCTGTCTCCTTTGAGGTGAGATGTCACACTCTGAAAATATTCACCTACCTATATATGTGCATGTGACACCTGAGTGGAAATAAATGCACTTTGCATCTGTCGAACAGGATGGGAGTGGCACAGTTAACCCTTATAGTAACTCACCACTAGGTGACAGAATTGCGATGCAATGACAGACAACACCCATTTGCCTTGGCAGAGTGGCTGCCATCTTTTAGAAACAATGGAGCACAGGGAGCCTACACATCACCAGACTACAGAGAAAGAACTATAATACATGATTGTCCAGTTATGCCTGCGACCGTAGTCCACGGTCGTGAGCATAACGGGATAGAGCATAATGGGATAATCTGTTCTCCGGTCCTTGGAACAGCATACCCATTCACATCAGACTTGACCCCTAGCTTCTGCACTTCAGAAAAGAGATACAACTCTGCTATTGAATCAACAGATGACCTATCACTGGCTATGGTTGTATTTGCTATTTAACCTTCCCCTGACTGGCATTGATTTATGCTGTATACTCCTTCATGGACAGAACTCCAGTTTGTCTGAGCTGACTTGGTTGGTTTTGTGCTTAATTAATCCATAACACAATTCTACAAAGATGCCCTGTTATTCTTTTGGATTGGCTATAAACTCCAAGTGCATGTCAAAACAAGGATGACGTTTATCGGGAATGCCTTGCAATTCAGCAGCCCGAGCAATCATGGTATCCCCTGCCAATTGGAGAATCGAGACCTAGAAAGTTCAAGGCAAGTTGAGAAAATACTGGTTCAGCTTGCACAGTCAAAAGAGAGAAGAACTAATGCTTGGACTGATAGATGATCTTTAAAATTACAGTGAGGGCCACCAAAATGCATTGAAGAACTGCCGAATGATGCATAGATTGGATGGCAGATATAGTAAAAAGAAATGCTTAGGGTCCTGATCGATCTACCAGTGGGTGGCAGGTGGCTAGTTGGATGCTGATGAAGAAGGCAGTATACAATTTTAGCACAAGAAGAACTGTTTGTAAACATGGTTACAGCCTGATTACAACTGCATTGCCATAAAGGTTTCGGAAGTGTCTTTCACCGAAAGTCCATCCGTCTTAAAGTCTCAACAAAATCAACCAGCAATGGGAGAAGAAGGCAAGCTAAAGGAACATCGGCAGGTACATGTAATAGTAGAAGACCAAAAGCCAAGAAGGGGAAGCCCACCATGGTGAGAACATTAAGGGCAGTGCAATCGACATTTCTAAATTCTTCAGTTTTCAAATGGATTTTTGTGTAAATGTTCATACTATTTGTACTTCCAAATGAGTTCTCCATGCAAGTTGCCACGTTTGTGCATGCATATGTATGTGTGTGCGTGTGTGTGTGTGTGTGTTTTCATGGTAGCTTCACAAGGAACACATTGCTTTCAGGTAAAACTCGAGAGTGAGCATTTTGATGGAAGAATTCCATGCTGTGTATTCTCTTTCATCAATACCATCACCCCCATAATCATGTTCCCCTCTATCTACCGGCTCCCTATCTTTTTCTTTCTGTGGATAACGATTATAGGCCATGAGTATTGTAGACCTTCTCCTGATGACTAGAATCTTCAACATGCATACAGGATTAAAATGCAGTATGTCTTCTTCAGACCCATGTTGAAGTTCCCCATCTCAGCTGCATTGATAATGAAATGATGCTTTCGGTATTATGAACGCATATCTGTACAGTGTCTAGTTTCAGTGTTCTGCTTGGTGTTGTCCGTTCTTGTGCACCTTTCGAAAAGCAGCTATGCCCGCAGGAGATAAGCAGAAAGCAGGCCTGCGTGCAGGTTTATTGTGTGTTGGAGGAATGCATCAGAGCACCCCCATACACTGGACCCATGGCACTGGCAGACGTATCTTGCATTTAACAATGAGCTGTGATTTGCCACCGTGATATTTGGTATGCCACTTTTCTATAGGATCACCGAGTAATTAGTCAGTGGTGATAAACATGCACGACAGTGGCTTCAGATGATGTATAATCCAGTGATTGAAAGGATATTCAGTGAGTGCTGGATTGTCTTGATTTCGGATCATCACTTCTACCTTAATAAGAGTTTTCTGCACATGGGAGAAAAATATAGTTTTAAAAGTAGGTATGCATCTTGTACAGTGCTGTAAACTATACTGTGATGCACTTTATCTTTTCTATAAATGAAATGGGGATCTTAGCTCACAGCAGTTGCCAGACACCTTTCTGATGCAGGCTATACTTTTGGAGTCTTGGTGCCTCCTTTGACTGATGCATGTAGGGTGTCTGTGGAATGTGATGTGAAACCTGCATCCAAATATTCTCTCTTGATGAATGTCTGCACAACTGATATGGTACACCAAACCACTTTGTTAATCTAGTAACATAAAGTAACATGAATAAAAATCCTCTCTGTATATGGTTAAACATACTAAGATTTGTGATCTGACATATTAAAATGATTCTTTCACCTAATCCATGAATACACTTCTTACATCTCTATCTACCTAGTGACATTGTTAAATCATGGAGCGCTCTTAAGCCTGTCAAAATGTCTTGATTTGCAGATTGCAAACGTTTGCTTGCCAATATCAGAGCTTCTAGAACATGTATCTCCTCTCTACAACTTACATGTAAGGCAATCAGGCATGGGAGGCTGCCAGTGAGAGCAAACTATTGTTGGCCATTCTGTGGTATGTCATGTTATGTTGATGTATGCTGTGCACCACTACCACCCAAGGGCAGTCTCCAGGCACTCACGTGGCTCTGCAAGAAAGAGGACAGGGTTGGTTAGTGAGGGAATAGTGAATAAATAGATCCGGAGCCAGGAGAAACTGGTGTCTGTGTGAGTTGGCTTGTAGATGGTTAGTTGCGTCCACTGTCTTATTGTATCTGTACAGGTTAAGGTCCAATGCCTGTGTAGTTTCCATGTGCCTGTTAATGTAGGGGTGTGTCTGTGTGTTTTATATGCAGATTGGATGGTATTTCAGGTTGTGAGCTTTGGCTTGTTGTATCCGTACCGGTATGGTCCAATGCCCAGGTTGTTTCTATGTGACTATTTGTTATGTAGGAATGTGTTGGTGTTCTTTTATGTGTAGATTGGATGGTATTTCAGGTTGTGCATACTGACTTGTTGTATGCGTATGTGTATGGTCCTGTGTCCAGGTTTGTTGTCGTAGGCTTGTGTTACTTGTGTTGGGTGTGTGTTAGTGTATACTTGGCTAGCCCAGTAGCCATGTCTAGTGTTTGGTGGTGTGTTGGAGAAAGCAGTAGTGGGGTAGTACATTGGCTACTCTCTTAAGTTCTTCAATGTGGCTAATCTACGGAACTCTATAAAGTGATACGCATGGTTGATTTCACAGTCTAAGCATGACGCATGGCTAATCTTCAGCTAATGTGTATAAACATGCTGTATGGCTAGTCTTCACAAATGTATCTAAATGTGATGCGTGAATAATCTTCATAAATGTATCTAAAAGTGCTGCATTGCTAATCTTCATAGATCTATATACATGTGTTGCATGGCTAAACATCACAATCTATCCAAGTGTTATGCATAGTTAAAATTCACAGTCTAAGTGTGATGTGTGGCTAATCTTTCACAATTCCATCTAAATGTGCGGCATGGCCAATCGTCACAGATCTATCAAAATGTCCTGCATGGCTAATCGTCACAGATCTTTATAAATGTGCTGCATGGCTAAACATCACAATCTAAGTCTGATGCATGGGTGGTCCTTGCCATTGCTAATGCAGAGTGTGGCTACATTACACAATTGGACTAACAGCAGAGAAACGGTACGTGACACAATTAGGCTAACAGCAGAATATGACTACATGATACAATTGGGCTCATGGCTGGCACAAAAGGGCTAACTGCACGTAGACATATGATATCAGTTAATAGGATAGGTGATATTTTACACAAATAGGCAAAGTGTGAGAAATGGCTGACTAACACAAATGGGCAATAAGTGAGCTGAGGCTACCTTACACAACTATGATACATTCAAAATACGGATACCTTAGACAAATAGGCTATATTTGTAATAGGTAATAAGAGTGGTTGGATTTTAATGGACCAATTTAACTACCTAAATAAATGACTAATGTTCATTGTGAACACCAATGACTGGGCCCCCTTATATGTTCTCTTTTAACATAACAGGAATCATTCCTCAAGAGATCTTGGAAATCATATTCCAGCCATTCCTGCAAAACCTAAGCTTCTCCTAAACCAGGGGTCTGCAACCTGTGGCTCTCCAAATGTTTCAAACTACAATTCCCATGATGGCTGGCTATTGACTATGCTGGTTAAGGATGATGGAAGTTGTAGTCCAAAACATCTGGAGAGCCAAAGGTTGCAGACCCCTGTCCTAAACGAATCGTCACTGTACTAATGACTACATGTATGTTCAATATGCCCACCGTTGTACCATGCCTGCTTGTCATTGCTTCCGTGGGCTATGTTGGCAGACACTAGCATGAATTTATGAGCTGCAAAGTACGTTATGGAGATATATAAGCAAGTCTAATAGAAGGCAGACATTTGGGGGTACAATGTGCTGCCATGGTTAGTGGCACTGGAAAGTGTACTAATGAACAGTTGGCATTGGGATGTGGTATACATTACAATACATTTTGCCTAAAAGTGCCAGGACCTATAAAACACTGAGGGAACATGAATGAATGGATTAAGCATATGCCAAGATGGAAGTCTGATGCTCAGTCTAAGAAGTAGAGATATTCAGGTAAAGAGCAAGGTAAGTGACTTTGCAAAGTGTAAAAGTGAAAGGAGTAGACTGTTTTACTCTAAGGAGTCTAAGATGCAAGCTCATAAGCATGAGGTGATGCCATGCATCTTTGTTAGTAAGCTCATTGAGATGCATGAGAAGGCTTGTACTTCTCCCTCAAAGGTTCAGTTGGTCAGACTGGGATACTATGTTCGTTTATATTCTTGCATTGCAATACCTATTACACTGACACTTTGCAGTTGATGCCTGAATATAGACTGGGGACGGCTGACTTCCTCAGGGTTTATATCTTATCTGTATCTTTTGTGCCTTTTAGCTATGTTGACTGGATGTTTCATCTTAATGTTTCATGTGGTGGCATTGTCCCCGGAGGATAGGTTAACGGCAACTAGCGCCCCTTCAAAGCAAAACGACACAAAGCAACACAGGTTCGATCCCTGGGTCCGTGCTTAGAAACCTCTGGGTGTTTAAACGTGTTATAAATACGCACCTAAGATTAACAAAAACAATTATGCAACTAAAAAAAAAAAAAAACAATTCCTGTAACAGCGCCTCGATGCCCGCGGGCTGTGAGCGCTGTAAAAATGCAAAGTCAATTGTGTAACAATAAGGTACGTTGTTAGCATCCATCCTGGGCTCAGTAACACCCAAACAATCATCAAATCATGCATGCTGCTTCTGGGATACTCTTCTGTGAAAATTCGTTTTGCTCTCTGAGTATTAATTTTGAGAATATTTATAAAATGATGTCTATTACAACTGCACTTTCACAGTTTGCAGTCTATAGACATTTAAGAGCTGAATCTCAAATGGGCATTTAACTCTAATTTGAACGTACACCCTCATTGCATCTGTGTACATCACGCTTAGTTCCAAGTGCCCATGCCTGTATGTTCAGTGTTTTAGGGAGACATTTGGAGATATCGTTTTTTGTGTGAACAAAACAGCAATATGAATGATGCACATGGACAATATTTTGGCCACACAATTCCAAGTATATAGCGCTGATACAGCCATGTGAGAATCTGACTATCATTTTGTCACCGCGTTTTTTCTTGTCTTTCATCATGCCTGTATATTCATTTTCTGGCCAAAATCTGTACTGGTGCCTATTGATGAAAGTACGTTCTATTGCACTCAGGTATGCATAATTGCCAGAGCGCTGATGAACCACCACAAGTTAGACCACTTGTCCCTGAAGTAGGTTCTGCAGTTTTATGAGCTGTGTACTCAGCACTACCCTAAAACATCCTGTTATTGTTTCCCTCCTTTATTAATCATAATGATCAGTTTTGCTGTATTAATAGTTTTTTTCATTTTCAGCTTTATTTTTACAGTTGATTGGCCCCCAAAAAAACCTCAAAACATCCATAGCATGACTTCACCTCAAAAAAAGCAAAGTAAAATGGTCTCTTCTAGTGATGAGATTCGTAATAAAGGGTCTTTTACAGTGAATGCATGTGAAAGCCGTTGCGTTTTTAGATACTGCATATGGTGTACTGATTTAAAACCTGACGTGCAGATTTAGGCAGGACTGTGCTAGTCTATGGGTCCTGGCTGAGGTCTGAACTAGAACATTTACCTCGTATGCAGGTAGCACTCTAGTCTCTCCATCAGTCAAATTGGGGCCTCCTTTTGTGAACATTGATATCACTTTCAAACATCCAATGAAGAGCCGCGGAGTGGAGGAGAGTGGCAGTTCTGCAGTCTACTTTCTGTTTGGTCTGCTTTCTCTGTCTACCTTTACCTGAAGGAGGAGCTACACCATAAAACCTTGGACCTACCGCGGAGCGGACGCGGAGTGGCGGAGAGTGGCAGTCCTGCAGTCTCCTTTCTGTTTGGTCTGCTTTCTCTGTCTACCTTTACCTGAAGGAGGAGCTACACCATAAAACCTTGGACCTACCGCGGAGCGGACGCGGAGTGGCTGAGAGTGGCAGTCCTGCAGTCATGGCTGGCATGACTGGACTGACTGCCCCCCTCTCAGTCTCCCCAAGAGGATGAAAATGGATGCTTGAAAAGCTTGCGACCTCGCCCACAGTGCGGCAAACTCCTTCAAGATGAACTTCAAAAATCACCGTGCAGCTTAGCACCCTCCACTGAATTAGCTAAACCCACTGTTAAAACTACTGGAAATAAAGTGGGAAAGAAAGCCTCCATGGACTTCTACCAAATGCCTGTGGTCTACATCAAATGGCTCTCAACCTTTCATTGATCCTTTTCTGAAACCAACAGAGGAGTTGGAAACATCAGTCACGCATACTGAACAAATAAATACAGACTCTACTTTCAGACTGGCAAACATGACCCCAACCACCAAGTCTCTCCCCACTCGCTTACCGGCTCACCCCGGACGGGGTGCTGTGTCTGCAGTTGAGGAGCAGACCTCTCGCGGGTCCGGGTCCTGGTCCGGATCTTGCCGTCTGAAATCACCAGCGGAGACCCCAGCGGCCCCTCCAACATTGCTGGTCCCCTCCGTCTGCCCTAGTACGAAGTCCTCGCGGGGCCTGGCTGATGAGACCACCAGAGATTCTAGGTTGCTCCGGGACGCCGTGGATCCGGTGGGCAATGGTGTACCTGCGGCACCTCGCATCGTCCTCGCCCTCATACATGCGGAGGGTGGGGGAGCGGTGCAGCCGTAGCCACGCGTGGAAGGCAGGGAGGCACCCTGGCTGGAGCCGGAGACCACTACTGCGGACCGTCAATTACACGTCCCGCCAAAGACGTCATCGGAGCAGGATTGGCCTGAAACCTTTGAAGATCCTGTTCCCGGCCTCCCGGAAGCGCGACTAAGCCAAAACACAAAAACAAGCACAACTAACTCAAAAAAACACCAACGCCAAACGCAATCGACGTCCAAAAGAAAAAGAAAAAGACATCTTAAAAGCAACATCCCTAAACAAAACAACGAAAAAAAACAAAAAAACACAGCAAATATGAAATTAAGCAAATACAAAGGAAAAGCCTCAAGTGAGAAAAATATAGGAGTAAAACTCTCCCCATTATGTACACTGACAAAGTTTTTCCAAACGAAAAAACAAAGTGGCGAAAGCTGCAAAAGCAGGCCATATGAGTTTACGGACATTGAATTATTGAATGCTGTCCAGGAACTCCAACCACTCAGTAAGCACAGGAAAATCGACGAAAATGAAAAGATTACTGCAACCCCCTCAAAAACCAACCAAATGCTCACGGAAAAAAACCCCTCAAAACTACAGACGTAGAAAGTGGTTGTATACCAGATAAAACTATCTCCATAGTGATTCCGGATGACTTCATCTTTGGCCAAATTCAACCTTTACCACAAATTCTAGCCCCCTCATTACCTCCACCGACCATCCCCCATACTCAACTAACAAATGAGCCACAACGTGTCACGGAGCCTGGGGCCGTCTCAACTGTTCCTCAATACAAGAATCAAACAGCTACCCCGATCTCCCCTCCAATGTCATCACTACTCTACTTAGCCCTGCAGGATGAAATCACCTCACCTCCTTCATCCCTAATCGAGCAGCATAATCCTAACCAACAGGAGCTAGAAAAACAACGAGAAGCCAACTAAACCAGCCACACAAATCACCTGTCCCAAGAACTTAAAGAAAAGAGAAAATCATTCCATGCCCATGAACCACGCAACGATAGATCAAACTTTTACATTCCTTCCACCCCAACTCATGGTCAATGCAGAAAACCTTTCACATCTACAAGTGAAACACCTTCAAAGAAACTGGATCTACTGTCATATATGTCAGCATTAACTATTGCCTTGGTTCCTTTCACCAAGCTCTACGAATCTCTCCACGACACACTGAAAGACCACACAGTACTTCAATCCATGATCCATACGAAACTTTCTTGAAGCCTACGTCACAGCCCAAAAAGATACACCGAAAATCCCTTGTACGAGCTTGGTTGATATAAATGCACGCCTCCAGAAAATAGAATCGACCATGAGCCTTCTAGAAAAACGATCATCAGCTAATGGAACAATTAACCAACCCAACGTCGCTGCACCAATGATTGATCTCACAGCTGAAAATTTACATAAAAACATTGAAGCTGAAAAAATGAATTCAATTCCTCCAAACTTTCAACAGTGATTATTACAACCCGTAAACGGATCAACATCGCCCCCTTATAATTGATGACGAAGAAAATAAAAGTAAAGCAGCAAAAGAGTCAATTGAACAACCTTATTCAATCTTTGACTCAATTAGACCCAAAAACTTAAACAATCCCTCTACCCCTGACACCTCAAACAAAGCTCCTCTGACAACAAAAACCAATTCCAACCTGGGCTCTAAATCTAGTACACTACCTACAAGTCAAAAGACTGTTCAAAACAAACCACCGCAACATACTGAAAACTAAACAAGCTCCCGATCCTCAGTTACAAGCCAGGTAACTAGGAGCTCTCCAAAAACAAGTGAGGACTCTGTACTAAACTCTGATTTAATGGATCTCACAGAGCACTTGGATATTACTTCCGATCTGGGCACCCCATCTCATCTACAAGAAAATAAAACCAATCTTTCTAATTTGGACTCACAAACCAAGACCACAATGAGCCACACCAACCCCAAAAACAAATTATTAGAAAACTCACTGATTTTTCTAACACTTGAAAAACGTAGAAAGAAGAGTGAACGCTCGACGCTAAATAAACAAAAAACAGAAGTAAAGATGCAAACCAGAAACGTCAGCTGGAAGGTCGACCAAAAAAAATGTGAACCAAGAGTAGAAAGTGGAGACAGTGTCCAATTAGAGCGCACAAACAAATCAGATAGACCAACTACAAAACACTTGTATGATCCATCACGACGAAGTCACGAACGGAGAAAGAGTCCAAGAAAATCCACCGTCTACACTACACGGCCAAATACCCTACAACAAACTCACAATACGCTAAATCTGAAAATTCTATGGAAAAATGGGTACTTGAGCTGGAACAAACGAAGGACAATGGAGATGAAATCATATTAAACTGAAGAAGAGTCCTGACCTTAATACATCTTATCCCAAAATTGACCCAAATCACAACAGACGATTTGAGGATTGTCGAACCAAGCCATTATCACGGAAGAGCTAGATGCCAACTCCATATCACCTCAAGAAGGATTAAAAACAAGCTGATAGACCAAGAAAGAGACTTTAGATCTCTGGGATACCACCTCTCACAACAGAAAAACATCTCCGAACACTCAAGCTTCAAAACCACTGAATCCACACAGAAAAAATGACCAGAAAGCAACGAAAACGGCCATCACTCAAGATTAAAACACAATACAAATTCAGGCTCATATGAACGCAGACACTCGCATCAAGACAACTCAGACTCTGCATACCAAAACCCAAATACCCCACTATCGACTCCGACCAAAGTTCCACCCCAATCAACTCAAACCTTAACTAAGCTTGATGATGATTCCAAAGAAGCAAAAATAGCTTTCTGCAAAGAACGTTATGATCAACATAGGAATCTCACCAAGACCATCCATCCAACACTAGAGCTACCTCCAACACTCAAAACAAAAAAATCGACTTCAATTGACTTTTGGGCATGGTTCCCAAATGCTCTTGCAATGCATCGATCAAAGTAGCAACTCATGGAAAAGCCAACTCTGCGAGACTCGACGAATACACAAAAAAGCCCACCTCACGATCTTAGACTCGGATCATGGAACACTAGAGGATTTAAGCAGCTAACCTCACCCAGCGACGTCAACCTTGGATTAGTCGATTTGTGGTGCTTCCAGGAAACCTGGCTGACTAAAATTCCATCTCTCGACGGCTTTGATCTCTGTCTGGCACCGGCATCGAAACCCCCGATTGGTCGACCGTCCTCGGGCTTGCTCACTGCATGCCGCATCAACAGTGGCCTGTCGTTAACAAGCATTATCATCTCAAATTACTCACTGCTCGCATTATTACTAACATGGAAACAGCCTTCTCCAAATGAGGCACATCAACATCTAATTCCTGTGGCAATACTAAATGTCTATTGGAACCCAGCTGCAATCGACCAAAAAAACTTTTTGAGCCTAATAGAAACCACAGTTGATGAAATACGAACCACCTACAATACGTTCCACATTATAATATGTGGCAACCTAAATGCCCTATGCAACCAGAACTCTACCAAAGAAAAAACACCAAGCGAACGACGAGGTGAAGCGTGGACCAAATTGATGAACTCGAGACATTTGCACAACTTGGACATAATATATAAAAGCAACTCTCGCCCTCCAACATGGGCAAATAATAAATCAGTCTCTATTATTGATTACACTTTGTTTCTGAACCTATCCTACACCTAATTGACGTCCATCAAACTACATCTAGCGACCACAGTATTTTGCTAACTACAAGGAAATCATCATAAACAAACCAGGACAAGATGGAGTTCGGTCTTGAACAAAACAACCAAAAAAACAGATTACGGCTTTTGGTGCAAAATATAAGAGATCTAACAAACTGGTATGCGAACACAAATGAGACACTAAAATCAGAGGCCACGGACTATGCCCCCTTGCTGATTTCATGCAAGACGCAGAAAGGTTGACGTCCATCAAACTACATCTAGTGACCACAATAATTTGCTAACTACATGGAAATCATCATATACAAACCAGGACAAGATGGAGTTCGGTCTTGAACAAAACAACCAAAAAAACAGATTACGGCTTTCGGCGCAAAATACAAGAGTAACCATAACAAATACTCTCAAGCTCCCATCCATTCATATGATAAACTCCTGGTTGAGAGACGTCGTGCTTTTAGGAAAGCTAAAAGATCTATAACAACTCTTCCTATGAACAAAAGAACTATAGCTATTAAAGACCTAACGAGAGAATACAAAACTTGGATAAGAAGACACAGATGGACCCTATACCAGCAAGACGCTGAAACTATGTTGAAATCCATCTGCTCAAATAACTCAAAAGAATTTTGGTCGCTACTTAACAAAACATCTTCAACCAGCGGCCCAGAAATCACAAATTCAATCGATGAACTCACTTGGGCGGCTCACTTCAAATCAATTAACTACCAGACGCCTCATCAGAATACACGGTTCTACATCCAACGACGACTGAGGCAAAAATACTTAAGGAAACTGATACCTGGACAAAGCTGGATGATTTAGATGATATCAGTGACATCATCAAAAAACTGTGAACAAAGCCCCGGGTCCGGACAGCATCATTAATTTCGATCTAAAGTCACACCCTGTCGAATGGGCTAAATTTATAAGAACCGTATTTACACGATGCATGGCCGTAAAATCAATTCCTCCAATATGGCAGTCCGCAATAGTGGTCCCGATTTATAAGAAAGGCGACAAACAGGATCCCTCCAACTATCGACCTATCGCCTTACTTGACCCCATAGGAAAAGTCTTTGGCTCCGCCCTATTGAAAAAATTCCAATCCTGGGCCACATGTGCCCCTTGTAATGACAACTTTCAAGCGGGCTTCAAAAAAACACTAGGAACCACGATCAACATCCTTCTTCTGACCATCTTAAAAAACAAAGTAAAAAAAGGCTACCCAAAAGTGTGCACAGCCTTTCTAGACTTCTCTAAAGCATTTGACAGAGTTGATAGCACCAGACTATGGCAGAAATTATCCACCTAGGCTGCCCAAGCGACATCCTAAATCCAATCAAAGCTCTTCACATGGATACTAACATCAAAGTGAGACTAAACCACCAAGGCAGTCTATCTACTCGAATTAAAACACAGAGAGGAGTAAAACAAGGCTGCCTGTTGGCACCGGACCTTTCTATCACCTATATGGGAGATTACCAATACTCTGAAAAACTGATCAGATCTTTTCCACCGAGAATAGCACAAACAAGCATCAGTAGACTGCTTTATGCTGACGATCTTATCTTATTGGCTCTAACGCCTATAGGCTTGCAACGTCAACTCACCAACTTACAACTATTTTGCAATGAAAATAACCTAGAAATTAACACTGACAAAATGAAAATCATGGTGATGGAGCGCTCAGCCAAAACACAAGTCAAACCAAATTGGTTCCTGGAAAAAGCCAAAATTTAAAAAGTAAAGAACTTCAAATACCTCGGCATAACATTAGACAACTCATTAAAAGATACGGCAATGCAAGAAGCTCTGTTTGACAAAGCCTGAAGCCTAGCAACTAAAGGCAAAGCAATAGACAGAAAATTTTGAAAATTTTCTACCATTCCATTACTGAACTTTTACAAACAAAAAGTGGTCCCCAGTCTAACATACGGATCAGAAGCTATGCCATGCCTACCTAAGACTCTTTGGCCCAAACTGGAAGCCTATTTCTGGAGGACAACTCTCAACCTACCAGACTCAACTCCGATTATACTGATATGACGAGAACTCAGTTTGCTCTCTCTTCAAGGCACTCTGATGCTCTATAGGAAATGCATCCTCCCTAACCCTTCCTTCCTCCACGAGCTAGTGCACAAAGACATTTTAGGAGGAAGCTGTACAATCTTAAACCATTGGAAAGAAGAAAATCAGGCTCTATTAAAAACCATCGAGTGCACAGAAGACGACCTGATCAAAAACCCCACAAGAATCACCAAAAAAAATAAAAGAAATGGATTGGATACATACCTTAGATGCAGCATCCGAATACAAGCTCGTCTCTCACTTACCCTTATTATGGAAAAAACAAGACGACCTCCAGAACTACATCAAAAAATTCCCAACCAGAGCAGCGCGCAATCTCATAATGAGAGCAAGACTAAATCTCTTAGACACAAACGAAATCCGTCATATAAGAAATCAATCGCCGACTAATATTTGCAGATTTTGATCAAAAGAGAAAGAGCCTGCTCGCCATCTTCTACTGTCCTGCCCAAATCTGACAGATATTCGGCATCCCTACATGAAATACATGTGCCAATATTCAACAGTAACTGATGAAGAAACATGGTGGAAACAAATGATCAGTGGTGATCATACATCGTGGCAATTAGCAACTTTTAAGATCCTCTACACCCTAACTGAAAAATTTGCCTTAGAAAGCAAAGCAAAATAAACCTTCTGTATTGACATGGATGTCCTATTACTCTCAACAGCAAACAAATGAATCAGTTACTTAAACTTAAAGCTAAGAGACTAAAAGTGATTAAACATGATGAAAAGAACCTAAGATGTTGTAAAAATCAAATTTTTGATTAAATACTCAAATAAAGAAAAAAAAATGGTCTCTTCTATTTTGGTTTACCCACTCCGAAGATCAAGGTAGATTATGGAATCGTCATTATTATTAATGTGTCTAATTCTCTGGATTTGGTTCAACTAACCAATGACCTTAATGCTTCCTATAATGAGTCTAGTTTCTCTTCTGTCTTCTATTCCATTGATTCCTCTAATATGGACCAGTCTATGAAGACGACCATTAGGGCTGCATTCATGCATTGTTCTAAAATAGCAAATGAACAGAATGTACATAGTCACACTGTTGAAAAAATAGTTTACATCATTTTGGAGACTAGCATAGTTGATAGTAGAATTGATTCCAACTTGTCGGTGGAGCAAATCCAGCATATTTGGCTAAAGATGTGCAGAGTGACCATGACGATTGTTCTTCTCATGGTGGTGAACTGTGAACCGAAAGTGGTATTATCTGCTGGGGATCAAACCTGCAGTGTTGCTGATGTACCATAGAATGGTAGACATAAGAGAGCATGCCAGAAAAGGAGAAAAAGGAAAGGCGCTGGAAAAAAGCATCTTAGTACTAAAAGTATTTCCAACATAAGTCAAGTTAATCACAGAAAGTATTCGAGTGCGCTCGCTAACACTTTGACTGAGGATTATCAGTGCAAAACAGTGCATTCCAAATACGTATTAGAGTCAACTCTAAAAATGGAAAATATCTAAAGTCAGCTTAGACAAAGTATGTGCATGGATATGTGCTTACATTGAGAGAAACCAGTTTATGAAAAACGTTCGGCAGTCGAGGTACCTTTGCCTACCATGAATTAATTTGCCCATTTGCAGGGCATTTTTTGGTCTTTTGCTGAACCAGTGGTTGGTGTGACAGATCACCAGACATCTCAGGAAGGCAGGAAAGATAATGCAAGTGGTGATGATATTGCAATAAATGCTCGCATAGCTGTATTGGCTCCCTTGGAAAATACTATGGGCTTCATTACAACCCAGGCGGTAAGTTCCCTACTTTACCACCATGGTGTAAACACTGTTTACACCTTGGTGGATGGCGGATTTACCGCCCCATTCCAAGGTGAGTGGGGTGGTAAATCCCCATTCCCCATTTACCCTTCCCCATTCCCATTTTTGCCCCATAGGGCATAATGGGAGTGGGGAAGGCGCTAATTACGGCACCGTAAATTACGGTGCCGTAATTAGCACCAAGGCGGGTTAGCTAAAAGCAGGCGTTAAAATGGTAATCAGGCGTTAAGGGTTAATGGCGCCGACGGCGCCGTTAAACCCTTAACGCCTGGGTTGTAATGAGGCCCTATGACAATTGCATGCACAGCTGGTGATAATGGGAAGAACTCTTTAAGTCTTCTGAAAGCCCATTTCTAAACCAAAGTACAATCTTGCAGTTACTTCATATTGTCCCGCAGTTGAGCTCTGAAACGACTAATGAAATTGAATCAGTGGAACTTCTAGATTTATTTAGTAGTAGTAATTGGTATCACCAATTATTGTTGAGCACATTATCCTTTTCCATATGTAACTCTCGGGCTTCGAGATTGTGGTATGCACAAAATTTGCTTTTGAAAGGGAATTAATTGAATTGATGACTGGTGAAATTCAGTAATTTAAACTTTATTAAGATGGTCTCTGAGAGAAACGTTCAAATGAGTGCTTGTGAAACCAGAATGGATTCTGGGAGGCAATTACAAATATATTGGGTGTGGCTTCTGGCGGTCCTTCTGGTACATATGGATTGACAGTGTTCATCTTCCTCTAATTGTAGTTTTGTCTATTGGAATACTAGAGGCTTTCATTTTTAATGATAAAACCTGAGGGTCATCATATTGTGACATCTAGTGACGTCTTTGCTTTCCAGGAGACTTGGCTATGTGAAATTTCTTGGTGGATTGTTATAATATTATGTGTAAGCATGCTATTAGATGCCAAAGATGGAGACCATTGGGCGTTTATTTTTTGGAGTAAAATCCCATTTTAATTTGCTTTAGTTTAAGCATATTATTTGTGTGTTTTATTCACTTACACTCAGGAACCATATAATCCTATCACGTTAATAATAAAAGCGTGTGATCCTCCTGGGGTTAGTTTGACCACCATTATTTTCAATGTTATAGAAAACATAATAATGGAACAGGAACATTTCTACATGAGGGCTCATATTAGCAGGTGACCTTAATTCCTATTGCGATGTTGCTAATAGTTACTTTTGGGATCACAATGAATGTAACTACTCTTTTGAGGAGGAGGAATATTACAGTGGGGATGTAATTGTTGATAGAAGAGCACATCTAAACAATGGTACTACTTTTCAACAGATAAGTAATGGCCATAGATGAAATTAGTTTTTAATAGGATATAATCTGAAGTATATAAATCCAAAGGCTTTCATAACTTCTGCTAGAAATTACACCTGGACTAATGGGAAACCTCTTTCCAGTATTGATGGTGGCTACTCTTCTTAGCAATCATACTATTTTAAGATGAACTATTGATATTGGAAACTATGACCCCCGTGCAATACATCAGGGTAATATGAGGGTGAATTCCAAAGGAAATAAAGTTATTTGGACTTAAGGGAATTTAGAAAAATGTAATCAGAATATATTGAGTAACTCTTCACTCTCTTTCAACTTGGATGCATATGATTACACAGTGATACAGTCTGAATTAAATCGTTTGATACAGACTGTATATTCAAGGAAACAGATTTTCACAATGGAGCTCGACATAATAAATAATATGATGTGGCAATTGATGATGAAAGAAATATGTCCTTGGAATGATTACTGGCCTGATAAAGAAACAATCTTGGCTAACCGAAAAAGAAACACAGTTGTAGATAACTAATTATCACACTTAGTGCAAACATTGGTAACATTCCCATAAAGGTAGTGTGAATAATGCCCATTGGCAAAGTCTATTTGAGATATTAAGGACTAATGACAACAACAAATATTTGTACTGGTACCATAAATATCTTTCGGAAAGAAGGTGCTCATGACCTTAACCCTATGTCAGAGGATGTTTGGTCTCCTCACATTCAGAACATGTATTGCTTGTATATGTCAATCAAAGATTGTGATGGAATGGGTTGCAGTAGAGTAATTGATATCAAAGTTGATTTTAAAGTTGATGACATTATGGGGATCATTAACCAATTGAAGCCATCTCGGGCACCTCATCCAGATGATATTGCCAATGAAGTAATAAAAAAGGCTCCAGCTTTTCGGAGTTCATTGTTATACAAAATATTTAAAAGCATTATTGAGGAGTGGGTTATTCGCCTAGTTGGAGAACCTCTATACTTATTTATAAGAAAGGTTTATGATCTAATCCTGGCAACTATTGCTTAATTTCAATGATTGATTCCAATAGTACAATGTTGTCATGTCTACTCTTGCAAAAATGTCACAACTGGTCCACTAATGAACAAAGTATTAGCAAACACGTTTTAGATGTGGGATGAGTACCCTGTTTAACATCTGGAGGATACAAAATGTAATCTCGAATGTCTATCGGAAAGTGGGTTCCAAATTGTATTTATGTTTTATATATTACACCCCTGACTTTGGTTGCAAATTTTGGGAAAAATGTTTGATTGCGGTGTTAATCCTTCCATGGTCCTATTTATAAAACAAATGCATGAGAACACCTCAGTTGCTATTAGATTGCATCAAAGGTGCATTTTCTACTAATCATGGCCACAAGGCCGTGTTGCTGATCCTCTTTTGTACAACTTATTTGTGGCTGACATGCATGGCATTTTGAGTTGAGCAAGTGTAGTCATTTCCGTCTGCATTTGGGTAAATAACCCATTAATGGTTTGTCCAACTTGGATGACACTATGTTATTACATCACACACCAATAGATCTGCAGAGATCCCTCCAGGCTATGTTAGAATATGCCAATGCTAATAATCTCAGATTTATGTTACAAAAGTCCAAGGTTCTTATAATTGAGGGAAAGAAGCAGAGGACAGATGTTTTGAGGAAAATCATTGGTGAGCCCATTTAGGTGTAGAGTTGAATACATATCTGGGCATGCCCATTACTAATAGACCAGGAAATATATTGTGCAAGGAAAATGTGGCACATAAAGCCACACAAAAATTAGGAGATATTATAGTTTTTTTTTAACTTAGAAAGGTGGGAACTTCATAGAAGGGTACTTGAAGATATATACAGTACAGGAATACTATATTGGAACACTACCTGAGAAACATGTTTTCTGGTTTAACAATTTAGATGAGAAATGATGGCAACCTATTTTTTGCATGCCCGAAGCCATGGCGATTGAAGCAATATGATGTGAACTGGGGCTGACCTCTCCCTTAAGGCTTGGAAGGTCATGCATTGTAAGTTGTGCATTAAAATATTAAGGGACATGAATGAAGAGGTCTCTTTAATGAGTTTAATTGGAGGTACTTCTGGAGCGAATGTGCCTAATGCAGCTATGGCGGAACATGAAATGTGTATGTACTCCATTGCATATACTTATGAATCAATTTTGGTTTAATATTTAAATGGCAGATCTTTAGTATTGACCTTGGCATGCAAAATAACTATTACCTTGTTCTAAGATTTGTATTATAGCATGTATTTAAGTTTTTATGAATTTTTGAATCATTGTGAATTATTCATTATCTGAGAAATATTTTGTATAGAATGTATAACTTTCATTCCTTTTGTATTTGTAGTGTTACTTATTTTAAATTTAAACCATAGGCACTTTAAATAAACATAACAAAAGTATGTTTTCCTACTAAATATGAGAGGAATGCCCGTCCCATTAAGATAACCCCCACCATAGGGTGCCCTATATGCAAGTGTGAAAGAGCCTCATTCCGAGTTTGGTGGTAAACAGTGGTAATTCTACTGAATGACCACCACTATCTTTTACAGTTACAGCCACATGGTCTTGTGGGTGTACCGTGAGATTACAAGTGGTGGTAGGATGGTGTTAGTGCCCATTTCTGGAGTCCACAGGCCTCTGTATGTTTTTTGGTAGAAATATTGAAAGCGTTAATTCCGCTGCAGAAATTCTACTGATGCTTGCCTTGAAAAAGGAGGATTTACCTCCAGCCTGATAGCGAAGGTAAATAATCCACTTCAATGCCAATTTCGGTATTTGGCAGAGCGGTAAAAACATCAGTAATTATGTTGCCCTCCCAAAAAAGTGCTGGTAAAGTAATAACCACCATTGTTTACTGCTTCGGCAAACTCAGAATGATTCCCAAAGACTGTTCATGATGGAACAGTGGCAAATGTAGGAATGTAGGAAGCACACATCCATCTTGGTTTTCTCTGGACTCCTCTTTCCATGCTGTCTCCTCCTTTTCTTGCACAGCAAGGCACTTAAGGTATTATGCTTAACTGGCATTAACTGGGATTAGACACCTTAAAGCAGGCTAGTTTTACCCAATATTGCACAGCCCTGTGGATTCAAAAGGAAGGGGTGTACCACCCCTTCCTTAATTCATGTTGCACCTTCAATGACTCTAAGAAGAATTAGTTTGGACACCCCTGGCTGAACAACTCTTTCAAAGTCCTCCAGTTGGGAGGTGAAGGCAGGTGTTGCAAAACTCAGCTTCTTATCCATCCACAAGGCACATCGGGAGTGAACTGCTGTTGGACCAAGACCTGTCTCTCTGTCATCTGCACTGGTACCCAGGCACACCACTGGAGGTGAAGGAACCCTGAAGGTTCTAGATAGGCTCCCCGGGTTAGGATTGAAGAGAACAAGGACTTTCTTGTACCTATTCCCCCAGCACCAAAGGAGCATTTGACTTCATGCATTCTACAGCATTGATCCACCTTTGAACGAGAATTGGCCATGTTCATAAACCCTTTAAACCACATGACCCTCTGTGCTGCTTTTGGATTTTCTTTGAACCTCTTCAAACTGATGTTTCTGCAGTTTGCCACTGCATCACGCTAATTGAGCCCGTCACCTGCTTTGGCTCAAACAAGATGCATGCTGCTGTTGTAGCCTTCAAACATCCACGTCTTAAACTGTGCCTCAAACAAGCAACACCTTTGTCAAGGACACAAGCTGAACCTTTGAACTGAGCCTATTGGCTTCATAGATCCTCATCCTTTGAATGCTGCCTAAACCAGCACAGAGCTTCATCTTGAACCCAACTCAATGCGACTCCCCACTTTGGAACTCAGTTCAATCTGCACAACCAGCAATGAGAAGACTTTACAACAGAGAAATGTACTGTTAAAAAGTCCCAGCCCCCTTCGCCCACTTTTACGACCCTAGTGACTGCTAAGCCACATTTTGTGTTCTTTTCACCCACACACATACATATATATAGTCAAGGAAAAACAACATTAGTTGCAGGAATGATAAGGTGAGAACCTAACATAACAAAACCCCTGAAATTCAGATACAGCCACCTTGACTTTGCTCCCCCAAATGATATCACAGATCACATCACCGATGACATCACTAATTACATGTTGTATGAGAACACTGATGATTTTGCAGACTCACATCACTGATTGCATCACTGGTGACAACACTGGTGACAGCACTAATTACACTGTACATAACTAATTACATCAATAATGGAATTACACATATCATCATTTATAAGTTAGCTCATGATCACTTTGATTACCTTAATAACAATTTAGGCCATGGATTTGGCAATGACAAAGGCTGGGGTCACTGGCCAGCACCAAAGGCTATTGCTAGTAGTCGGATAGTGTTATAAAATACAAAATTACATGGCTAAAAGCCATTAAAAGTAGCCCATCACTGTTTTAAAATATACAGTGGGCAACGTTGAAAGCTGTAGTCAGTGGCCATTGCTAAAGGCAATAGCTAGTTCCCATTGTGGCTACTGATTAGTATTGTGTTGAAGACCATGGCTAGTGGCTCGTTAGTGTTTATAATATACAATGGGCATGGCGGAAGGCCTTAAATAGGGGCTGGTTGGTGTTGGATAATGCACAGTAAGCACGCCTGAAGTCAATCGTTTATCATATTTTATTATTTTAAAATATACAGTGGACATGGCCAAAAGATGTACACACTGCTGGTCAAATGCCATGGCTAGTAGCTCATTTATATTTTGGAATATATAGTGGGAACAGCCACACATTGTCGTTACTGGCCAGTATTGTGCTAAAGTCCATGGCTAGTCCCTGATCAGTGTATATAATATACAGTGGACACAGTTGAACACGGTAGCCACTGGTAAAACCAAAATCTATGGTTGGTAGCATGCTAGTGTTTTAAAATATTCAGTGCACATGGGTGAAGGTTATGACAAGTGTCCTTAACTACAGGCCATGACTATTACCCATTAATGTGTTAAAACATATTTGGCCATACTCACTGACCATGGGTAAAGGCCATGCTTAATGACAATTACTGTTGTACTATAATTAGTGATGTCATCAGTAGTGTGTTCTGTGATGTCAACACTGTTGGCACAGGCTGCACAACAGGGGATGCAGAGGTAAGGTGGCTTTGGCTGAACTTCAAGGTTTTGTTGCATTAAGTTAACGTCCCTAAAACTAAATATTTTTCCTTGAATTTCAAAGGTTTTGTTACAACGGATTGCTCACCTTCAATTTTCTTTTCTGCAGACAATCCTTTCTACTGGCTCATTGTTGTGGTTTTCTTGATGGCATTTTACAAACAATCTGTATAAAAAACATTACAATTATGAATCTCATGGATTGTGTTTCTTTATATTTTCAATATATAATATAACATTGATGCCCAGGCTGATGGGCGGGGACAGGGTTTAACAGTCCACCAACCCGGGCATGTGCTCAAGTTGAAAAATTCAAACTCTTAATCATTTTCCCGGAAACAGAGAACGACTGCAGATATAATGGCTGGTTTGAAAACTGTCTGGCTAATTGAAGATAGTTGGCTGTTTTGGTTGCTGGCTTTTTGGGAGAAACTAAACATTAATATGGACGTTGGTTTGAGAAATGTTACAATTAAATGGTTGGAATTGCAGGGAATGCATTGGTTTTTCCACAATTGTGAAGTCTGAAACGTACAGTGCGCAAGACATCATACTAATTCAATGTGGAGGCAATGATTAGGGGAATGTATGAGGTGTGTCCCTTACTCTAGTGATGAAACAAGACATGGAAAAACAAATGGAAATATTTTCTCACACCATATTTATCTTTTCCAATCTGACTCATAGGCAAAAAAGTAGATGGACCACCAGATTTAAGGGGAAAATTAAGACATCCCAGAGTAATGTTAATAAAGCAATCTCAGCATTCATGACAGACCAAAACCATAAATGGATTTCGATCCACAACATAGTGGTCTACATGATCAATTAATATAGACATGACAGAGTACAATTAACAGATGAAGGGAATGTGGCGTTCCTTCAAAACATCAAACAGTATTCCGGATATGCTAAAATACTACACTCACTGTACCCCAAAACAGTCCTTTTAAGGGCTACTTATGACATATAAATACACAAATACAATACAATGAACAAAACATATTTCTTTATTATATCGATATTTTCTTCATGTCCTGGCTGTTAGTCTTAGCAGTGCACAGTGGTGGTGTGAGTTATGGTTGCTTAGCTTACTAAAACTGGCACATTTCTGAGGGTTTTCGGTTTTACTTGTTACCATAACGTCTCGTAAACAAAGTTTTTCACTGAATTTCATAGGTTTTTATTAGTGCATCTTAACCAGCCGGTCAAGTGGCACAGCGAGTAGAGCGCCCGCTTTGACACCCATGCAGAGCCTGTTAACGCAGGTTCGAATCCCGGCGGGGCCAAACTCAGCCTTTCATCCTTCCGAGGTCGATAAATGAGCACCACACACCGTGGGTAATAATAAGCAGCGCTCAGATACCTGAGGGTTTGTAGCGCTATATAAAAGCCTAATTATTATTATTATTATTATTATTATTAACCATAATGTCCCTTTAACAAAGTTTTTTCAGTGAATGTCATGGGTTTTACCAGTGCATGCTAATTTCCTTCAACTTACTAATACCATACTTATCGCAATAAAGCAACATTTATGTCCACTTTACAAAGTTTCATCTTACAACTCTGCCATTTCCTACCTTCTAGCATCATTTGTAGTACTTCCATTCACTGTTTGCAACTTTTTCTACTGTTTTTTTCATTCGTCAATGTCCACAAACATCTAACGTCATACCAGACTTTTTGGACAGCAACACGTGACCTTGCACGTGCGCTGCATGGTGACATTTTGTGAACGGGTCATTGCTTCGCAAAGAGTTAAGAACTGCATTTTCTACTGATCTAGGAACTTTGAAGCTCCAAATGTACCCCTGCACCGCTCCTACAACTATTCTTACTCATTATTCATTAACAATCTAGCACAGAGCAGATACTTTGATGAACATTAGCAAACTGTTATTTATCTTAAAATGGGATTAGCTATTGCCAACCCTCCTCCCCAAGAGCCACCACCACCACCAGCTGGAGGACCTACACAAAAAAAAGCACATTACTTCTAAAGACATTGAAGAGGACCAAGAAGATGAGGTAGAGGAAGTGCCTACCTCTAACACCCAGAGAGAATCATGGGTGTGGCAGTTCTTTACCGCTGTTGGCAATGTACCAGAGAATAAAGCTACCAAAGTGGAATGCACTGAGTCGTGGTCTACCTGGAGAGTACTCCTACAGGACCACCTTCATGCACCGCCAAACCAAATCCAACCATTGCAATACTCTCAGAAAGGTTGAACCTTTCTTAGCAAGCAATAGGCTGTCTTCCTCCAACTCATCTTCCTCAATCAATACTGTATCCACACAGCCTACTTCTGTGGCACACAACATTCCACTGGCTACCTTGCAAGCGATAAAAGAGGCTGTTGATCCATATCTTTCGAAGATAACAATACTCTGTATTTACTTGTCATGACCTCATCCCCACCAAGGCTTCACAGGGCCCTAAAGACCTTATTCGGTTCCCCTCGGATTCCTTGGAGCCAGTCCTGGTGCTGTTGGCATTGGGTTTCAATGGGCAATGGATAATCATGGCGGCCCCCATGAGGAATACTGAGGAACTGCATTCAGCGGTCTAGCATCCAGGGTGGGGCCCGCCCCGAAGGCACCTGGGATACCACCTGGCTATTTAAACCACGCCCAATTAGAGGCGCACACTTCGTGTTATTCTGCTCTTGCAGCATGACGTTCACTGGATCTTGCTCTGAATCCTGACCTTCTGGGGCAAGAAAAGCCTAGAACCATCGCCATCCTTACCTGCTCAGCAGCATTCTTCTGCAATCGAAGTCCTCCAATGCTCGTTGACTCTCTCCTGTTTCATCACTAGAAGGTAACGGGAAAATAACCGAACATCTTGCGAACTACTTACCAGTTCGTCAGGAAGAACATCACCTCCAAGACATCTTTCGTCCCTTGGATTCCTGAGAACCATTCATCTTCAGATCTTCTTGACCTGCAAGACAAACAATAGCACCGGTTAGCCATTTGCAAAGACGCTCTCTGCGCCGCTTGGTGTACCATCTTACCTTCTTGAACTTGGCCCCGGCTTCCATCGCAGCTTCCAGCACCTGCAAGAATAAGGGAAAAGGTTACTTAGTGCAAACCCTGATAAAGACATTGCTTTCACCTTTAAAGACTTACCTGAGAAGAAGGAGTTGCAGCCGGTCTGAACTCCGGCCCTTGCCAGTTAAGAAACTCAGTGGAACGGTGCCTTTAATGTCGCGCCCCTGCCCGGTGCGGCAGGACGGAGATCGCATCCTTATAGAAATCAAGGTGAGAGACGTCCCCTGGGGAACTGCATGGGGAACCTGGGAGGTGGGCCGCAAGGAAGGGACAGCAGTTAAACTTCACCTCCTGTCTTCTAGAGCCGATCCTCGACAGCCCGAACTCCAGGAAAGGTGAGAGGTCCCAAAGAGCATCCCGGCTCCCCGTGGAAACAAGGTGAGCATTACAATATTGCAACACACCACTCTGCAGGGGAGAGCAGTTTCGATGTGCTTTTGAAGATGTAATCAGGGAGCATGAGAATCACTGTCCCTACCTTAGATATAACACACACGCAAAATCTTCCCCTATCCACCTCCCACTCCATATTAGTGTTTGGTGTCTCTTTCCTCATTTTCCTCCCCACCTTACTTACTGACCTATCCTGCAAAAAATAAAAAAAATAAAAAAACAACAAAAAAAGGTTCCTTTAGGAACCACCTTTCACAGTTAAAAAATAGAACTAAAAACAATCTCATAGATTCAACTACTTTACATTTTCAGTAAAATATATAGACTCAATACGATTTTTCAACATTTCCATTAGCATTTTGTGAAATGCTAATGTCAATAATGTGGTGTTCATTGCCCGTTCCAGGGCCAGGATCTGGGTATAACGGTCCGGCAGCGCGTTATCCACCCAAGCACAGCGAGGGCGGATAATGAGGGCTCCAGGACATTATCCACCGTTCCAGTCCTGCAACAGAGGATGAAGGCCGGGATGCTATAAAAAAAGGATTTTCCTTCCTACAGCAGGATGGCCACCATATCCAGAGCCCATCTTCCCTTTCCATGGCAGCCTGTGGGAGGTGAACAGAAGGAGTGAATGCAGTGGCGGCACCCGTTGCTGCCAAAATAAGGTAAGTAAGGGGTTTGGGAGGTGAAAATATAAATGGGACAGAGAGTGGGGAAGAAGATGGTGGTGGGGAGAGCTGGCCATCAGGCAGCTTGGAATGCAGGGTTGTACCGGTAGTTCAAATTCACGTTCCTAGCCACCTGATTGGCTGGCTCCCATGCCCAGAGTGCTAATGTACACGTCATGGATCATTAAAATACCCGGACGGCACGTGCACACCATCGCACTGGGCAGCCCTTCTACCCTTTTTCCTTTTATATTTGTAACACTCGCTCAATGCCAGCTTTCAAACAGTCACATATCCATGCACCAATCACTTCCAAAAACTGTACATAAAACCCTAGGACCACATTAAGCTTCCACACACCAACTGTCACTAACAATCTTTTACAATTCTTTTGCATCTGTATTTCCCTACGTATACAACATAATTGTGCACAATTCTCCTACAAATGTAAATATGCATTGTGCAGTGAGAGAAGTGCATAAAAAGAAGGGACAGTACAGATGGGCAAGTGCTCATGAGAATTCAGGAGGGAAATGGTAAGGTATGTCAAGGTGGGACGCCATTGGGTAACTACTGGAGCATCTTAACTATAACATCCTTTAACAACGTTTTTTTCTGTCAGGATTTTATAAGTGGAAATCTTTCATAGTGTTAGATCACTGGATGTAAGTCATTTATAAATCCTCTTTTCATATACATAAAAAAAGATTAAAAACACTATAAACCTCCTTTAAAAAACATATTTTTGTAACACATAATTATGTTTGTCGTTATCAGCAGCAGCACACCTTGAGGATAGAAATCATCACTCAATTACCTATGGCATAAGCCTCCACCATGACCCGAGCCAAACCAAACCAACCCTATAAATCACTGCACCTACCCTGCATCCAACCTCATTTTCCACTATACCCTAATAATGTAACCAATGTACAGTACTCATGGCTTGCAGACATGCCCACGCTCCAAATCCATGGGGCATAGGCTTCGGCCATGCCACATTCCCCAATAAGCAGATCAGAATACACAGTTATGTTTGCCGAGGACCAGGCCACCTATCCAGACCCACAAGCACATGTTTTTTCCCTTTCAAACCAATTCCAATTTTAAAAAACGTTACCAGCCGGCCCCTGTTGGCCATGCCCACTTTAACCCCATTGCTGGTCCCTCATGATCATGGCCAGTAGCCAGATTGTCTGGACAATCTGGCCACTGACCTTGGCCACAGGCTATACCTCAGTTACCAAAGGTATATCTTTTTTAATTTTTTTTATTTATGTCATTTGGTTATATAATTAACAACCTTTGATCACGATCTTCAGTACATCATGACAAACAATGGCAAATAAAATTAACGTTATTCAAGAGGAAAAATTTTAATTATGTTTCTTCTGCTAACTTTCTCTGAATGACTGCTAGCAATTTCACCAAAGTCAATGTTATTGGTATTTGCTCACCAGACAACAACATTTTCCATATTTACCTATTATGGTAGACATTAGAAGACCTCTTTTTGATGACAGCGCAGAACAGTCCATCACCAAATGTTGCACATTTTTGATGGAATTATCTTCTTTGCATAATCTTCATTTGTCTTCCAGAGATCTACTCCATGTGGTTTCTTTTGTTTTCAGTAGATTTAAACGAAATCTGTAGAACTGATCTCTGAAAAACCAGTGGGGAAATAATCGAACATAGGCCGGTAGCACATTTGATTTTCCTCTGTCCTCCCACCATTTCCCATAGGCTTTATAAACTAGTCTTTTTTCCTCTGTTCTAAACCAATTTTGAGAGAAGAGTTATTTTTTCACTTTATCTGGATTGTAGATTAAAATATCAGCTGTCTCTCCCAAAGATAGTAGAAGTGTTTGACATTTTGCTTCCCACTTGATCAGTCTGGGCTCTCTGTGTTCATCTAGACCTTTTTTCAAACACACAAATCCCCTCTTTACGGTTTCGTCAGTGCATTTTCTGTAAAAGGAAAGCATTTTCAATTCAGCTATTGCAACCAGTGAAGTCAGACACAGTTCCATTCAAACAGCCTGTATTGGGGTGCTTTTAGGAAGACTCAATGTCTTTTTGACCAGTTCTTTATGTTGAAATTAAGGGAGGTTTCTGCACCATATGTTAGAATGGGAACAACCATGGCTCTGTAGAATTTGATTAGCGGGATGAGACTGAACCCACAGTATCGATCGAGCAGTATTTTCCCAGATTTACAAGATTCACTGCTTTTTTGATCAATGCTTGCTATCTTGGGCATCTATCTTGCTCGTATTTAGGCAAACCCCTAAATATGAACATGAGTGAATAACTGGAATTTTGAGCCCTAGCAGAGACCAAGATAATTGTTTTACTCGTGCTGATCATTTTTGAGTACCAAGAGGCATAATAGCAGATTTCTTTGGATTAATGGTGAGTCCATTTTTGCTGACATATACCAAAAGAGCATTTAATTGTCTCTGTAAGCCCATGGGGGTCTGGTCAATAAGGACAACATCGTCCGCATAGATGAGTGTTCCAAGTAACATCCCCAGTAATGATGGATTGAAACTTCTGATATCCACAAACACTAGATCCACATCCAAGATAAACAGGTTAAATAGCTCTGATGGCTTCAGACAGCCCTGATTTAGGCCTTTATTCGTGGATATTGGTCTTGGTAGTAGTCCTGCTTTGTTCAGTCGAACCTTGATGGTAGTGTCTCGGTGGAAGTCCTTGATAGGAGCCATTAAGGCAATCGGACCCCCCCACTCAGACAATTGTGTCCATAATAGCAGGCGTGAGATACTATCGAAGGCTTGTGTTAGATCAATACATGTGATGTAAATCTTTTGATCCTTTTCATGTTCAGTTGAACTCTTTAAAACATTTAATATGAAGTTGTTGATTGCCGTCCTGATCCCCTTCACAAACCCTGATTGCCATGGAAGCAAGTGATCAGAATCTTTTGCCCATAGTCGTATAGATTTTTGTATTAAAGTTCAAAAGATTTTTCCAGGGGTGTCCTATAGGGCTATCGGACGGTAGTTAGATGGTTCCATTGGCAGCCCATTTTGTGGATCAGGATAATTATCGATTCTTTCCACGTAGGGGGAATCTTTTGAGATTTACAAATGTAAGTGAAGAGAATAGACAAATACTCTGCCCATTGTACTATGTCTTCTATTAAGGTCATATTGCTGAGTCCATAAGGGCCACATGCTCTCGAGCGAGATCATTTTTTGATCATGTCCGTAATTGCTTCTTCCGAAGTGTCTATGCATCTCCACTCGACAGTACTATGGTTAGGTGTCGAAACATTTTGAACTTGATCTCTGAAGGAATCAAACTATGAAATTGATGCTTCAGGTAATATAGGTGTCAGCATTAGTGAATCTTGTGGAATATCCAGGTGATTTACCAGTTTCCACATTTCTGAAGTATTTGAATTTCTTAAAGTATCCAACATATTCTCTGCATCAAGCCTCCATTGATACTGTTTGTGACGGTGCATCCAATTGCCGTAATACTGTTGTGTCTTGTGTCTTTGTAATGCTGCCGAGGATGAGTGATCATGTTTTAAGATGTTAAGTTTTTGAATCTTACACTTCTTTTGGCGAGCAACCAGGTCATTATAAACATGACGATGCAGATGTTTTTTCGGTTCATGATGTTTGGGTTCTGTCTCAAAAGATTTGAAATGTCCCAAATAATTTAGGGTGTTGGTAGCCCCTTCCGATTGGAGAACTCTCCCTGAAGAGGTTAATCTATTAATCAATGCTGGTAACTCACGTGAGGCAATTTTCAATCGATTTCTTCGCATGGGAGGTAAGCCGATATAACTAGAGATTTTCAAGACAGGTATCAGGGAAGCAGAAATGAGATTGTGATCACTATCGTTCATATGCTCTCCTGCCATTGTGTTTTTTGGGGAGATCATTTCCTCTGAAATACATATATAGTCCAGGATTTGACCTCCTGAACGATTTATTCTAGTGATCTTTGGAGGTTTTTCTCCTAAAGTAGAACCATTGAGGATGTATACATTTTTGGTTTCTACAGTTGAGATCCATTGGTATCCCCTCTTTTCACCCGGAGTTGCAATAATAGAGTCATGGTTGATAGGTTCTCCTTCTCTGTCAAAACAGTTGGAGTTAAGATCACCACATATAATGAACCACAGGTCTGGCCATTTTCATCTGCAATGATCAATACAATTCTCCACTTAGTCTGAAAACTTCAATATATATTGAAGATAATTATCGACTTGTGAAGGTGGTCATTATTAAACCTTGCACTTGCCATGCTTCATGGGTTCCAATATATATTGAAAAAGATTAGCGACTTGTTAAGATTGTCATTATTAATTGCCAGGGTTCCCACCAGAATTTGGATAAGGGGGACAGATTTATTTCCTCCATTATCATAATCTGCAGTTGGTTATTGATAAGGATCAGAAGTCCTGACATTGGTTAGCCTTTGTCCCCCTTGACTGCAGAATTTAAATGGGTAAAATAGCCTTCCACAATTGGTGGAGTGCAGAGGAAAGATTCCTGAAGACAAAATATATCATGTTCCTTAAGTTGATTACCTCCTTCGGTAAAGAGGTGAACAAAACCCCTTGTGATACATGATGCAATTGTTAGGGGCTTTAGAACATTTAAGGACCTCACCTATGGCATTTTGATTTTATCTGCCACTATGCTCATAAGCCACTTCCAGTTTTCAGCTGTGCCCCTCAACGATGATTTCTGATCTGCTCTTCTTGATGGATGTCGATGCTGATCATATCTTTCGTTATAGCATGATCTATGCACCCCCCTCCTTTGTGGACTTCTGTGTCTCCCGGTTCTTCTTGTAGTGGGAGTCCATTGAGGAGAGGCGTATTTTGAGTTGGTGCTATCATCCCTCCGATAAAGTCTCCTCTCATCAGAATTAGGATGATGCGTCTCTCTTTCCATCAGATTTTTCATTGGGGACCATCAGCGTTTGTAAGTTGGAGTTGATCTGGGTGCTTGTTTGTGATCCACTCTAGATGGAAAAGCTGAGGGTGGAAGTGAGCGAGGTGAAATTGTTGGTTCTGTGAGATCAAATCCCAATTATCTTAATTGGGTCACTTCTTTTCGTAATGATTGTGTTATTCATGGAGTCATTGGATAAATAAGAACTCGGTCTGGCCTGGATTCGTCTATGAACTCTATTATAGCCAGATCATTAGATGTTAATGATCTTAGAGATGGCACATGATACAGCAGCCGTATCACATTCTCTCAATTCAAGATGAGTCCATCCTTTTCAGGACATATTCTTTCCAACAATAAACCATCTTCATAATTGATTGATCTTGTTGAGTTCTGATTATTTTTCTTCAATTCACCTTCTCTCCGCTCAAAATCTAGTTTGTCCTTGTAACATCTTATAGGACGAGGAAGCTTAAGAGGTGAGATGCAGTATGAGTCATCTCCAACTGGAGCAGCATCCTTGGAGTTCCTTTGGGTAGTCTCCTGTGTGGCTGGAACTGAATTGGAAATTACTGGGATATTCACTTGATCTTGGTTGTTAATAACTTCCCCTTGTTTGTTTAGCCCATGCTCGCCTAGTTTGACTAAAGCAATGGGAGGATCTTGTTCTTTTTGATGTTTTATTTATTTTCTGTTGGATGCCATTTTATTTCAACTGGGTTCATAAAGAGTAATTCACCATCCCCTTTCCTCCAACATTTTCAGAATGAGATTGTGTGTTCTTCTTTTCTATCTGTAATCGGAGCAGACCCCTGGGAACATCATTCCATTCAGGCTTCTTATTGAGCTCCATGTTGTAATTTTCGTCCTCGCTATCAGAGGTGGATATTTCAGCTGATGTCACCTCATCATCTTCATTATCTACTTCAATTAGTGTTTCATTGTCAATTGAATATGTTGAAAAATCCAGTAAATCAATTGATGAATTGCCTCCTGCTTTGGTGACCCATTTTAGCTCTTAAGCTTTGTTTTATCTTAGTCGCATTCTGCTTTTTTGTTGCTACACAGATGATTTGATTTCTGATGTGAGGCGAGAGACTCCAGGTTTCTTCTTTTGATCCTTTTTTAGTTTGGTGGCGTCATTCCTGGTCTTGTGTGTTGACGTGGTCGGACCTTTAATAAAGATGGGACACAAATGTTTTTCCAAATTTGAATGTGACACAGGGTCAACAGTTAGATCTTTGCTTAGCTCATCTATCATCTCACAATTGGCACGTACAGGATGTTAATTGGTAGCTGGAATGGGACTAATCAAGATGGGAGTCTTGTCGTTAGTCAGACATTGAATGGATTCCGTTATGTGTACATTCACATCTTTGCGAGTCATCTCAATATAGGGCAGACAAGATGACAAGACGACTCTCTTTCAAAAGGATTAATAGTTTGGTCCTTCATTTTCTCCACCATCATCCCAAGATCAACTGATTCAAGACGTCTTGAAAGGCGACGATCTTCACACTCTTTAATCTCATTGAGTGAAGCAAAGTAGCGACCTTAGCTTGACTCACATCCATGTCCTTCTGGATAATAAAGGCTTCTATAAAGATTGTTTTGGAGGTGAGCATAGCCAAAACAGTTGATTGATCTTTTAGTTGATCAGCCATCTGTTCATGAAGCTTCATGAACAGGGCCAAAATTGAGGTCAATGTGGTGATCACCATGACATTTATCTCTGCATTTATCTCAAGAGTGGTCTCTTTTATTGGACACTCACCAGTAGTTGTTTGAGTTTTTGCAGCAGCCTCTACCGTGGGTACAGTATTATGTAAAGATGATTCAGTTTCAGATTGTATGGAAACCTTTTTTCTAAGTACACTATTAAGTAAAGATGCTTCAGGGTAGCAGCGGTGCCATTTCGTATCTGTGCAGCTTGATTATGGATGTGGTAGGGCTGCTCACTAGTCTTTTTTGGTGATTTATCTTGATTGTGTTTTGAAAAAGACATTGCTATTATTGGCTATTTTACCTTTTTCTCTAGGGTTTCAAGGGCAGAGGCTGATTCCAATAGCAGCTGGTCGGGGACCTCCAACCCCAGTGGACCCCAACTTATGAGAAACCCCAGGTGATGGAAATGCCCATCAGCAGTTTGGTGATTGCCTTTGGAATTATATCGCCACTTTATAATTCCTCCAGTCTTCCATATAGATTTTCCGGGTAAATCGTATGGTCGAGAGAGGTTTTTGCATGGATGGAAGGTTCGAAGTTTAATTTTGCCACTGGCCATCGGATCATCATTGCCAATATAGAAGCCACCACCACGTGCTATCTGTGGTGACCTATCAATGCCCAGGAGATTTGACCCCCCTGTACGCGGGCCCATTGAAAGATTCTGGGAAGGTAATATCACAGATTAAATGGGAATCTCCATAGATGTTTTACTTGAAAGATTGGAGTCAATCATCTGAATAGTTTTCAGTTCTTTGAGAGATGTAGGGGAGAATACAGGTGCTTGATTTTCCCCTTCAGTTGGTTGGACTGTGTTTTGATCATTATCAGAAGAGTTCATAGTCTGCTCGCCCATGATGGGTAAGTCAGATGGTATATTTACGGTTGCATGGGAATGTGCTATACCGATGGTAACTGGAGAAATGGTGCAGAGCGTCATGACTGAGCAAATTGATGCCAAAGTCAGAATCGGGAAGACAGGCCTCGTAAGCATCATAGGCATTTTAGGCATCATAGGTATAGATACGGGCTCAGGGTCAGGGTCAAGGATCGGCCCCATCATTAGGGGAGACGAGTGATAGCAATGATAACAACATTTACTGTTTTTAGCGGGCAGGAATGATTCAGCGAATTGTTATTCACATTGGAGGTGGCCTCACTCACCTCTGTGTTTGAAAGACATACTGCGGGAATCCCTTCTAGAACGCTTCCTGCTTTCGAGGCGTCTCCTAGTTAATGGTCCATTGTTGACTGTACCACACAAGACTCTGCAGCACCGATCACGGTTGATTTCCTTCTCCTCCTACTGGTCTCCACTCGGCTGAGCACTCAGCCAAACACTCCACCACGCTCCGCTGGCAGCGAATGTTTTGTTCACCATGCTCCTGCCTCTGGATGAACAGAGTTGACAGACTCTGGGAATAACGTAGCAACAGCAGTAATGATGAGGACTTGGCCACACTCCTATTTTTTGTATATCACCTATTTTTTGTACCTACATTATGACACTTTAAAAAAAAATAAAACACTGACACATTTGCAAAACCATGCTTTCAGGTCTTTGCCAATGCTCCTTATATGAGTTGGCTGCAAATCCACCTATGTTTTATTTTTTAAAAGTGTCAAAATGTACATACATACAATAGTCATATAACTTAGCCCCCACTTGACAAAATCCATTCAGACTGAGCACAAGCATTCACGGTTGGGTCTATAATCTTTCTGAAAACATTTGTCCACATTACTCAAACAGCAAACAAAGCCATCTAAAATGTAGAACCTCCCCCTCTAATGTTCTCCCTTTTTGATAGAATCTCACCAAACCTTCCTCAAAATGTTTTTCCGGATATAAAATCTTTTTGAAACATTTTGTACAGACTCGTCAAATGGCATCACATTTATAAGCCTTTACAATATTTTGCGACCCCCCTCTAATTTTGTTCCTTCTTGACAAACCATTCACAATCAAGTCTAGAATAAAATTCCCAAATTTCATGCAGTTTCATTGAGTGGCGCCAAAGTTATACGCCATCCAAAAACTGCTCTTCACCAAACCTGTAATGCAGGCATATGCATAGATGTCCTGCTACCGCAGGCAATAGCGTCCCTGTAGTTAGGGTTAAATTGATCTAACCCATAGGAAGAGCAGTTTTTGGGTGCTGTTCAAGGAACCATCACCAAACTTTGGTGTGGTTTTGTCCAGGGGGGCAAAGATATAGGGGCGGGGGAGCCTTTGAAATCCTCATAGACAAAATGGAAAAATAAAAGTTCATTCCTACAGCCAAAACCGCTGGACGGATTTGCACCAAACCTGCACAAAGATCCGTGTCTTCGTCGTGAAAGCATGCTTTTGCAAATTTTGTGTAAATCGGTCCGGCAGTTTATTTAAAATGGGCCAAAATCAGGTAAAACAAATAATGATATCTGCTTGCGGTATGCAGGCTCACTTCCTGATTTGGTGTCCGAGGATGCATCTGGTCCAAACAGAATGCCACTTGGCATTCAAGGTCATCTATCAGGTATGCTGATTGGTTGTTGAATAATATGATATGCGTCATCTTTTATAAACTGTCGCCATGTTGGATCTGCGGACTACAGCCTTAGTCCGCTGACAACGCAGTGAGAAAATGCTCCGGAAACTACACTTGAGGTTTTTTTGTGGATGAAAGAATGTCCGCGAAGGTTGGGGAAGTGGACAAAAGTTATGATGGATTCATTTTATAGGTGAAAAAGGTTGTGCAGATCCAGCTGAGTCTGCGGTAACACTTGTACTATCTGTGATCATATTCTGAGCCACAGACACAAATATGTGTCCACGGACATGGACATGTGTCAGCTGATGCTACTGGGATTGTGAGGGGTTCTGGGTGAGTCATGTTATTTGAATGTGAATTGTGCATATTTATGATATGCTCCAATTTATAGTTGTGGCCATGACTAGCCTCCCAACTCTGGAACACTCTACCATTAGACATCAAATCCATATCAACCTTTCAATCATTCAGAAACCATGTCATGACATGGATACTGAATACATTAAAACCAACACTACCTCGCCTCACTTCTGACATCACACATACTTACCTCAGCATTCACTCTCTCTTACCTCTGCGTTTCGATTGTATTGTTTTGCACCATGAATGCTTATATACTACATAAACTGTCTAAACTGTTTAATTGTAAAAAAAAAAAAAATCTAAATGTATAAACTATTGTGTGAGAAGATGTTTTGCCTTAAAGATCCCAACATTATTATAATACATTGCAGAAGCAATGTTTGGGCTATGTGACTGGAGTATCATGGCAGTTCGCCATGAAGGACATGTTTAAAACACAAATGGAACAGTTTCCAGCTTTGAAGATTATTTTTTACAAATAACTTAAAGGAAAATAAGCAAACGTTCAAACCTGTTTTGTCCACAAATTGAAAAAGTCAGGCGGAATGTGAACAACAATGTATGTGTTTTTTTTTCAGGATGTAGGATTGGCATCTTTCCAAAATCAGAATATAAAGTTTACGGCGTGAATATTGTTTGTAGAGATGGAGCACATTTACAAGTGTTTGAAATTAGATTTTTCTTTCAAATGTTCACAATGCCTTATTTATTTTATGTATTTATTTAGCATTTATTTCAGCTCACAAGGCCCTGAGGCATTTAGGCACTAATTACCGAAAGTGTGTGGTACATTAGTGTAAGAAGACAGAAATAATTAAAGGCATGAGTAGAAAAAAAAGGAAAGAGTACACAAGCTGGCAAGCCTCATCGCATGTTGCAGGAGGCTACATCAGGCAGCATACATGTCAAGTAGGTGAGATTACAGACTGGCAAAGCCTCACCTCATGTTGTGTGGGGCTGCATCAGACAGCATACAGGTCTAAATAAATAAGATTACACAGACTGGCAAAGCCTCACTTCATGTTGCGAGGCCTACATCAGGCAGCATACAGGTCAAATAGGTGGCTTGAAACAGTTTTGGTCAAAACATGAAAAGGGACCACATGAAATGTGGAGTAAAGCATCTGTTAGTAAGTATAGTAAAATAAAAAAAAAACACAAAAATAGTTTGAAGCAGTTTTTGCAAAAGTTATTAAAAAAAGAAATAAGTACTGTTCAGCGTTTGCTAGTATAGTACATAAAACCAAACAAGCAAAACAAGGGTCTTAAAAAAAAAAAAAGCACTTCCTATTCATATTACACTTTATGTTACCAATTTGTATGGCAGAGAAAAGGGTTGGGACAGTAATGTATTATTCAAATTGTCTACAATGTTCATTAGCATAAAATGTAATGTTAATGAAAATGTCAGATGTTCTTATAGAGTCTTACTACTTTAAGTATACATATAAAGTGGAAGGAGTCTATAATATTTTTTTTCTGATTCTATGTTCAAACTTTGAAAAGCAGTTCCATGAGGAATCTTTTTTTTACTTTTTTTGTGTTTTGCTTTTATTTTGTTTTGGTCTTCTTTTCAAACAGGGAGTAGAGCAAAGCAGAGAAGGAGGGATGGAGGCAAGGGGGAATGGGCACCAACCACCTTACGGGAAGGAGAGCTGGACAAAGGAAGATGTAGGGCTGCAACAATCTAAGATAGGGGCAATCCTTTTCATGTTCCTTTATATCTTCCGCAAAGATGCTTTGGTTTCCCTCCCCACTGCAGATGATTGTGTCACAGTATATGCAAAATAATGTTTACTGTGCAAGAATCCTCTGTCCCACTGCGGTGTCCCAAGTGGTGACAGCAGTGGTTGAGGAGGTTTTAGTGGCCAAAGTAATCCTACTGCCTGAGTAGGTAATCTCTTTTCTCAGAGCTTCCCGGTGGAAAGTACAGGTGTGGCAGCACACAGAGGTAGCACAAAAGGAGCACTACTCCTTTTGAGCACGACTGAGTACATTACTCCTCCAAGTATGGTGAAAAACCTCCACACCTGAGGAGGAGTGGAGACATGGTCTTAGCAGTTGACATTGAAAAGTAATTCTGCTCTATCTGTCTGAGGCAAAAGAGTTCGAGATTAAGAATGACTAATATAAATGGGTGGTTCCCCATAGAGGAAATGTCAGTGGATTACCATTCTGTATGCAAAATGGGTGCCCAACTAAAGTCTTGAAAAGTTGTAAAAAGTTGAAGAATGTAGTAGGAATGGTACTGAGAGATGTGGAAGGGCAGAGTTTTAATTCAAAAGTCCCTAGAGTGTCCAGAAATCAAATTTGAAGATGTCTATAAAGTTCAAACACTGACCGGGAACACTTCATTACGCTGCACGGGAACTGTCACGTGACACTGTCCGGGGAAGTCCGCGATGAATGTTATGAGACTGCAGACATCGAGTACAGGAAAAAGTGTGTAAAAAGTTATAAAATGTTAAAAGAAAGACTTGCAATGGTGCTAGGAGGTGTGCAAGGGCAAACTTTGAACTTTAAAATCCGCAGATTGGCCAAAAATTTCATTTAAAGATACCTGAGAAGATCGAATTTGATAGTGGACATATCATTGTGCCACACAAGTGTGGTCACATGATGAAGTCCTGGAAGATCCAAGGGCAAGTCACAACATCCACAAACTACCATGTGATCTTTGACGTATCAGATGTAGCATCCACACCCTGACAATGACATTCGCGGACAAATGAAAAGTGCTTCGTTCACTCCGCGTAATAGCCGGTAAATTCACGAATACTGAAACATCCATACTGCATCACTGGTATGTGAATAGGCGGATATGGACATTATTATAGTCCGCGGACATCAAACTGGCCTTTTAAAAAAACACGTGTTTACAAACATTTTAACATTACATTTACATTTTTCTGAATAATATTTACATATTACGTATACAATTAATTATTTAAAGAAAGGGATGGGGAATTGGACTGGGAAACATAAATAGAAGTACTTGGAGGTTGTACAAAGACACCACCAGGAGAGAGAGGGAGAGAAGTTTCATCAACCATCTGTCATTTGATTGCTGGGGGCTAGGAGGACATGTACAAGTAGGGCAATGGTAATCAAGATTTCTAATGACATGACTGTTAACATAAATTCTATATTCAAAGATCAGTTCATTATTTAATTCTGTTCAGTTGGAGATTGGGATTGTGTTTGTGGCTGTTGAGGTTCTCGATGATTACTTTGGTGTATGGTTTCTTGATCCACATCATGTACTATAAAAAGATATATATATATTTCCGTAAGCCCTGTATGAATTACATAATTTGCTTGCATTCAAGCATATATTGTTTACCATTGGAGATTTTGTCATCACTCCTTTCATCTTCTTTAGGAAAATACTCCTCTTGCCACTCAAGTGTGTTTGGCATTTCTGTCAAAATATAGAATGGTGATATTTGTTTATGAGAAATTAATGGTAATAATAGAAACATAAATAAAGTGCTAATACATAAAGATAATCCTTACTTTAATTGAAGCAATCAATACAATATTCGTGATGAGGGTCAGGCTTATGATAAGGTTGTGTTTATGGTGGTTTGTGTTCATGATCAGTAAAATGACTTTGCAAATATAATTTATAAGATTGTCAACAAAGCATTACCACTACATCAGGAATATGCTTGTGTTTCTGTTGTGGTGCCCAGTTCAGCATTACCATTGGGCCAGGAGACTCAGAAGGAGTATCTGCATAAGGATCATCAAAATATGATAATTATTCTCTCTAAGTCTTTAGCTGGGACAACTTGGTTTTGTTAACTTAAAAGAAACTTGAAATGAAGCCATGCAGGGGCTTAATATCATAACACTGAAGGATATCTCTCCTTTACTATTGACCAGGGATTTTGGAATCTATGATGAGAGCGGTTATCTTTGGGAAGCTAAAACATTGAGACAATTATAGTAAGGACAATTGATTACTGCTTATTTGTATTATATTGCTTTTGGGTAATAAACAAGTTGATTAAAGACTTTAATAATAATAATCATTTGCATTAATTTAGCGCTACAAACCCTCAGGTATCTGAGTGCTGCGAATTATCAACCACGTGTGTGGTGCTCATTTATCAACCTTGGAAGGATGAAAGGCTGAGTTTGGCCCTGCACGGATGTCAAAGTCGAGCACTCTACTTGCAGTGCTATCTGACTTTGCTTTAAGTAAAACTCCTTCTATATTTCACGAAATTATGGGATCAAATGTTCTTGATGTTTTTAATAATTTTGTATATTTGTGGGGACATTGATTGGAAACATAGCAATACTGAAAATGTGTGTCAGATATTGACGAGATGAAGGGCTAAATAAGATCTTTGTCAAGTTGGAGAAATCAGATTAATAAATAGTTCAATAAGTGGGGTTTATATCGTCATTCAATTGATAGGAAATAGACTAAAGAGAAGAGCAGTTGAGTCACCTATGCCTGCATAAAAAAACAAAAACATTCAGTGATTTGGGGGATTTTCAAGGTTGTGCAGGCAAGTTGCCTTGAATTATTTTCTTATTTGTTCTGTGATTCCTCATTTGCATAAAAAGGGAAATTAGCAACCAGGCTTTGACCCTATTGGTCTATCTTAAACGATTGTTAGGGCCCTGTAAATAGCTTTTACATCTGGGCTATTTTTCAGATATCCTGACAATGCTAAGCAGTTTTTCCAGAGACCTACCCCTTGAGCGGCTCCGTGAGTGATGTGTTGTTGCAGATTCAGGTGGATGACCATGGTGATCACCATATAAGTTACATTTTTTCATTTTTCATTATAGTGAACATATTTATTTGGCTATTCTGTTAAAGCTTATGGCAATGAAACAGACGTTTACACTTGGAGGCATCTGCTATTGAGAGCGTGTTTCTCTTTTGATTTCTGTTCAAATGAACTGAGGTCCTTCTCACAGTGTCACGATCGTCTTCAGAATCTGTGGGCATATCATGTTGCTCAGTATGATTTAACTATTTGTTATCTGCCCTGCAATAGCAATCTCAAGGCAACTGCTTTGTCTATACATATGAGTTATATCATGAAGACAGCCTTAATTCCTGTAGATTGTGATTGAGAATATTGTGGGTTTTATTTATTTAAACTTCTGTTGCATTTTAAAGACGTTGCTGGTTGCCAGCGAGAAGGATGTGTTGTTACTGTGTTTCAATGAAAGCAGATAGGGCAGATAGGTTGTTAATATATGTATGGGCGTGATAATGTTAGGCTGGTCAATCCTTTAATTGTAGCTAATCTATATCTGACAAGCTATGTTGACCACTGGTCAATGATGGGTTACCATAGCCTTAGACCTGTGATGTTCCTTTTGGTGACCTAAAGTGATGGTAGTTGTTTATGCGTTTGTTCCTTGTTGTTTGGGTTGTTGTGCTAAATGTCCTTCCTGTTAATAGCTTGATTTTTGAGAACTTTGGAGGTTGAGTTATAGCTTTCGATATGGGATACCATTATTTAATTCTGGAATTGTCGTTGCTGATAACATTATTTTATTCTGTAATTGTCATGTTCTTATGGTTGTATGGCCACAGTGATTTATTTGCAAAGATGCCAATCATGCACAAGTTACAATGTGATATCGGTTCTAATAAGTCTTACACACCATTGTAACGTTTTGTGGGAAGAATGTAGAGCTATGGGGTTTCAATAAACACATTGGGCCACTTCACTAGTTGGGCAGTAGCCCTTAAATGCAGTGGAAATGGAGTTACCCCCACATTTAAGGGCCCGCCCAATCATGAGTATGGCATGTTTACCCCACAGCTCAGAGCTGGGGGTAAACACGCTGGCACAATTACTGTGTGGTAATACCGCTGGCAGTAATTGCACTGAAAATTCCCCTTTGGGTCCAAGGGACCCAATGGGGAACGGGGACTAATGTTTACCGCTCAACCCATGATCCAGCGGTAATGCCCAGTAATAAAGTTGGGCGGTATCCCAGGCAGGATACCACCCAACTCATGATGAGGCCCATTGTCTTGGCTATCACCCAAAGAAAAATGGAAATATTGAGCAAATGGAATTGGTGTTGGAGGATTATATGTGGTATTTTTAATAATGTAATCCGGTCCAATAGGACATCATTCTTGCCCACAAAAGAGTCGATTATACATATTCTTTGCATTTTTCTACTAGGATTATGCTTTTCCATGTATATGTTATAGCCAAAAGTTCTTCCTGAAGTTGGTAACCCCTGCCATTGTGTTCCTATCATTGAGAAATTTAAGAGCTGCATCAGGTTTGAGGCACAGTAGGCAAAGAAGTCAAAGAGGACTATCAATGTGTCAGTAGCTGGAATTCAGAGGGAGAATTTATAGCATGGTTTTACAAATATAGATTGGATAGTATAATATTGAATGCACGCAGGCTTTGCCGCTGAAATATTCAACCATTTCATACGGTCCTTTCTGTTGGAAGGCTTTTTGAACCCACACATTTGTTTACATTGCCTAGGAAATTGCATCCACCTGTGTGCAGTTATTAGGTGACACCTATTTAGATGGATTCCTTTGAACATATGCTGAGAAAATGTCCACTTATGGTGCATGATAATAATTAATTCCAAGTCGCTTAGATCTCTTACTGCATTATTTCTTATGCCAGTATTTGTATATTTGGTAATGTGGAAATAATATTTCCCTAGTAGATGGTCAGTGGAACCTGCTCTTTATGTTAATGTGCCTCTGTTGGTGCCCTCATTTAAAAATAGGTTGCTATCATTCACAAAACATACACCAGGTCATAATGTAGTAAGTGGCATCACAAGTACCATGGTAGTGTTACTCATTGGTGTCTGGGTGCAGATGTTACATCTGAAAAGAGGTCTTCATTGGTGGATCTGTAGGTGCATGATAGCAGTTTCTGCCAGTTGGCCTACGTCTTTTCACCTCAGATCTAAATCCACATTCATGTTTCATCAACTTTTAAATGTTAGCTTTGTTAAATGAATTTACCTTATTTTTGCACAATTGCCTGAGAAGATCCTAAGTGATAATGGCTTCACCACACGCCATTCTTGTCAGATGGTAATTCAGCAATGCATGTTTGCATTTCAGGAAGAGAGTTGCACAGCAAAGCTACTGTTTTTTTTTCTCTGATGTGACATTAGCCAGGAAGAAAGGATTTTAAATGACCAAACGTGTTTTCTGGCATGCAGTATTAATCCAGGTAGGGATATAGACCTTCTGTCACTTCATCTGATTAAGGTTCAGAGGTGGTGCAGGAAAGATGAAATGGTCTGTTATTTCTTCTCATCAATAGTGTGCGAGGAAAGGACTGTACACAAATGGTCACCTTAACCTCTAATCATTTGTTTTTAAATATCGAGATGAGCATCATGGGGGAGAGAATTGGGGAGATGAGGTAGTAGTCACGATGTTGAAAGAATAAACAAGATCTCAATGCAGGTTGTGCACATACCAGCAAACAGAACTCCTGTTATAGTCACGCAGTCAAAGGACTGAGGTGCCTACTGACCTGGTTCTTCCCTAGCAAATGATCCTAATAAAGCAGGATTAGATCACCTTTGTCCATGGGGATGAGGAATGTAGCTGTAAGGTTGATCCCGCCTTGTTGGTAGATGGCCGGACAGTCCATTTACTTTCCTTTCTCCCTGACACCTTTGTTGCCTTACATCTGTCAAATCTACTTCATTGTCATTTTAACGTTACTTTCTTTTGCCCTGTTGTTCCTCATTTTCCGGCAAGGAGGTTGGTGAAAGTGTTCAATGAATACCAATAGAACCAAATAATAGAGATTTGACATTGCTGTACTGATGCGTCTGTTACATGTTAAAATCTAGTCTTTCATCAGATTTAAAAAGTCACACATGGATTTGATGTAGCAGTACAGTATCTCTCTCTGCCAGTCATTCAATACATGAATGAAAGTTTCTTTCACTAGTGAATCATTTCCTGTGCTATTATCCTTTAAAAGGCCCTGTGAAGAATTGCTGTCTGGCAAGGGTGTAAAAAACCTTAGCCTTTCATATTTGTATTAATAATACAATGACGTGGATACATCTTTCTTAGAACCAAAACCCCCCTTTCATCAAACTTGATGCCAAACAATATGGGTAATGGGTACTCCTGATCTGCAGTGCATTCTCTCCAGTGGCTTAATTTAGAACCTGCATTTTTTTCCAAAACCTACATAATTATGAAGAACTAACATCCTGGTGCAGTTTAACCCTGAAACATAAGCCATACCTGAGTTTAGGGTATGTTGCTGGTATGCCACTTAATTAGTAAAGCCACATATGATCTGTATCATATGTATGTCAACACTATGACATGGACATGTTGGTGAATTCTCGACACGTAGTCTGTCTCTCCTGCAACCAGCAGGATGGTAGCCAGTGGGGGCTGCCTCACTTTTGATATTTTGTGATGTTAGGTAACACCTCTTTCAAGCAAGACAGCTCCTCTCCTGAGTCCTTGGAAAAAGGAATCAAAGGACAAACCCAAAACAAAATGACAACCCTCACACCAGTGTGTTAGATGCCAAAGGGCCCATGATGCTATTTGTCTGAGAAGGGGGCAAGGTTGGTGTAATCAGAGGTAGCTCGGCACAGTTGGAGAAGGATTGTACCATATTGTTCCTCTCTGTAACTCATCTTCCCTCCTGTCTCCTCCACTTTTTTAAGCACAAAACACTTTGGGTATGGTGTAACCAGGCAAAGACCACCTGTCACAACGACAGGGATTCGGTCCCTTAAAGCAGACTTGCGTTCATCTAATCCCATCGGGCCTTTTGCCTATGAAACAGGTGGCCTGCTTATCTTGCCTGTATTAACTTTTAGAGTATCCATGATTTAAGAAAGAAATCATTTGGACCTCCTTTGGGAGAGTTGACCTTACCAAGAAGATGCGCTCCAAGGGACAGTCATGTGCTGCTCCTACCCACTTCCAGGGTAAAATGGGAGTGAATTTTGCTGAGGAATAGGACCTCCACTCTGCTTGCAAACTTCGCTAGGCAGGGAGAGAAGAACCTGAATGGAATACACATGTCAAGGAACACCTGCATTGGTTCTCACAGCATCCTAAGTGACAGAACCTCCGGGATTCATGTTTTCACTGTGTCTAAACGATCAATTGATGGCTGTTTTAACAACCTTGTGCACCTTATCAAACGGCCTCCATGCTGCTTCACCTGTCCAGCTCAAGCACCAGAGCCCTTTGAAGTTGGAGTTAACCACTGCATCAAACCAAGCATCACATCACCAGGACTTTACATCTCAGTAACTCATTGGCCCAAACAGTACTCCTCCTCTTGAACCACAATCGATCATCAAACTCATCCTAGTGACTCATTCAACCCGCATTGCAAAACACCATCTCAAACTACATCTCAAATCTGATTTGGTGTTACTTCCTGGGATCAACGTGGTTCGGCATCTTCAAACCCAGTTAGACCCGCATGTGCCACTGTTCGAAGCATGGCGTGGCAAATCAAATTGCCTAAACTTAGAATCAAGTGATTTGAAGAGACTGGGGTTGATGTTTTGGGGCCTTAGTAACTTTCTAAGTCTATTTTTCATATTTTACCAGTAAGAACATAACATAATTAATTATTTCCCCTGATTGCCCAGAGTGCTGCATTATAACATTATGCATTTCTCAGTCTTCCTTTAGGAGGGTGATTTTTTGACAGTGTTTTTTACAGTTAAGTGTTCAGATGATTGTATACTTAAAGTATATATTTTTGTATAACCTCGGTTGGCATTCTTTTATTTTGGACCAGTTATGCTATCGCTGTTTGGATTGCTACTTGCTCACATTCACAGCCCTTCTGACAGTTTAGCCTTCCCTCAGCCCACGTTACTAGAAAAGGCAAAGTAGGTATATCTGTTATATATGTATGATTGGGATTATTGCTGGTTTGTAGAAGTGTGCAGGCTGAATAGGTAGTTCAGCCACAACTCCAGGCCCCTCCTTAGAAGTCATTAAAATGTGCATATATTCATTAACTTTATTGGTTTTGCTTGTTTCCTTGAAAGTAGGTAATCTTCTAATACATGCCACTGTTGAAAGAAGAAAATGAGTGGGATATTTGAAAATCAATTACATCTTTAAACATACAAATAAAATAAATTGTTACAAATACAACTTGAGAGCTCTGGGGAGTTATTGGGCCGAGGAACCACGGTGTATGTGTTAGATTTACAAAATGTTGTTTCCTAGTGTCTTAAACTTAACAAAGCTGTTGTGGTCCCAAGCCTAGAAGGTAGACTCGAGGCTACAGTGAATAACTTGAGTATCCAAAGCTCACAAGCAGGAGGCATTTCTGTCAGTATCAGTTGAAGGTGGTCAATGGGGATATCACAATGTCTTACGCTGAGAGGAGTATTCAAACTACATTGATAGAGAGATCGGAAGGATAGCTAATCATCTGTTCAAACCACCAACAGTATGAAAGGAGTATGCAGTGGCCTTGTACTACCCAGAGACTGTTAGTGAACTGACAGATGGATCCACGGGGAGTGAAACCGAGATATTATATAATGTATAGTAGGGAAATTGACAGTTCAGGCTTTCCCACTGGATATACATTGGAAATCCTGCCAGAGGAGTCTGATGCATGCCTAGGGAGATATAGAGATGGGGTTGTCCCATTGATGTGTGCTTCTCACTCGAAATCATAATTTTTAGTATGCTGCCATTTAGGCCATATTAGTTTGTGGTACACCAAGGACGTCATTTCACCAAAGTGCCAAGGGGAGTGGAAATTACATCACATGACCCTTTACCTCTGATGACATCACAGGGAATGTCATTTGACCCCACCCTGAAGTGACATCACAGAAAGTGATGGAACACTTTTCACCCCTTGACAAAACAGGAAGTGACATCACATATCATTGACTCTAAGTACCCTCTGCTAAATATGGTTACAATATCACTGTAATGTGATATACATGTCATACTAGAATGAATCACCATATGTATTGTTAATATCAGTGTATATAGCCCCATATCACCAAATTACTGTGAATGCAAGCAGATATCCAAGACCAAATTATAATGATGTGTTATTATATAGCAATTACGCTTCAGAGCTTTATATAGAACAAATATACATACAATATCAACCATCCTGTGTTGATACTCGTTTATGGACCTCAGAAGGATGAACGGCTGAGTTGGCCTTGCTGGGATTCGAATGTGCAACCTGCAGATCACACAGACATTGCAGCAGCAAGCCCTCAACCCATTGAGCAATCTTACCCAATAGATCAATCTTACCAGCTATAGTAGTGAGCAATTACATGTCTGAAAGTTCTCAAAGTCAGAAAGAAAATTAAGCTCTGTAGTGGATACCAATAAACAGGCAACTGCGATTTAACAGAAGGCCAGTTCATCTGCAGGTCTGGTGCAAAGTGGACCACATGCCAAGCCTGCGTCGATCTACTTATCATGCATGAGCGGTGGGCAAAAAACATACCATTGGGAGGGTTCATTACTGTGTATTAAAGAATTTACAGTAGCACAATGAGAGCAGCACACTCACACGGCATCCCGTACTCTGTGCACTCGTTACCTCATACATGCAAACAAACATCTGAACAGCATTCCAGGGGGATAGGAAAGATGGACACATTACAACAAAGCACTATTTGTGGCACAATGAAATCAAGGGCTATGGTCCAACATTTCTACACTGTACACAAGCTGTTAGGCACAAGGATTTTGTCAAGTGACCAAGGACACCGATATGGAATGACCTGTGATGATCATAACAGAGACAATGGTAGAAAAAACATTCTGTAGCTGCCACTTGTGCAAAAGAAAAATACATATAGTTTTTGTCTGCATTAGGAATTTGAGGTGTTTAAGAACAGACTAAATCAGTGACTCAATCCCTGAAGTGTGCCTAACATAAACCTTTAATGAGTCTAGCAATTATTGCATAGAATTCCAGAAAGACTATTTGTTAATCCTATTCTTTCTTATTTAGGGTCACTGCTCAAAGTGCTACACTTGTGGAAACCCCTGTTTTTTTTCTTTAAAACAGACTGAACAAGAAAGGCAGGTACTCCAGAAACAAAGAGCCACATGGAGCTGGCCACATCCCCAGAGCTTCCTTTAACAAAAAAAGTTGTTTTATTTTTATGGGTAGCAAGGGACACCACAGTGGTAGCAAGGGAGACTTTCTCTTCACACCAGTACACTGCCTTAATTATACTGAGAATAACATGGTTAACAAAGCCACCCTCCTCCAATATAAATGTGAGTGTTCTCTTTCTCCTCCATTATGACACAAACCATTATGCAACTTCTTTGTCTCACTACCCAGTGATGTTTCTCCAAACATAAGTCGTTCACCCACACAGAGCCAAAAGTTTGGTATGATGCCATATAAAGATCCATGTTTCATGATGACAACACAGAAACAGATATGTTACAGTTAGAAGCCGAAAGAGGCAAGGATTCATTACTGCATTGTGGGTTGGAATCATAAGAAAATTAAAATGGGTTGGGTTTACTTGCTGATGGGCAAAGAAGAGACAATAGTGCAAAATGTATGGGGAACCACACCAACATTAATATGCATGGCATTATAGAGAATGGTGCCCATGTCCATAGATTTACCAGGAGTTATTTTATCATGGACACCACATTTGAATGGATGTGGCCTTTTGAACATGCAAAATATTATTATTTTTGCACAGGCTCGTTCATCATCTCCTTCTGATTTGTTACAACGCTGACACACAGAAGCAACTGCGGTTTGTGCTTTTAAGTTCAAAATGGATTGATTCTTGTAAATATATTTATTCTACAGTCATCTCAAGGCCAGTAGCTTTTGGAATGCTGGGTCTACTATATTCATGCATGGTATTAAAGCTCAAGTTCATTGCGCAATTTGGGACCCACACATGTGAACTCTGTAGGCTGATGGATCCTCTTCACAGAAACGTTGCCCAAGTGCAACTTTGCACACAAAAAACGTTCCCTAGTGCAAACAATGGTGTTATATGTTTTATTGTTAATAGGACATTATAAGTCAAGGTCTAGAAACATGTGTTTACACTAGTCAAATGTTTGCCCTCGTGGCAATACTATGCACAATCTCACTTGCATGATAGCACAGTTAATGGAATGCGGGCCTGGAAAGAGGTTAAAAAGTTGCTAATTGTCAATTCTTATGTTTATGCCTCAAACATATTTTAATCAATCAAAAAGAGCTTTGGAAGGGCATGAAGCCATCCAGCTGTACTTCATCTTAGAAACAAATGAAGGGAGGCAGATGTGAAAAGTAGATTCTAAGGGCCTCATTACGAGGTTAGCGATAACCCGCCGGTGCTAACGACGTGTTGCCACCAACCCTGTAAAATCCGCTTCTGCAGGCTGACATCCCGTCACCGAGCTACCGGGATATCATAGGCGGCGGCAGAATGGTTATTTCCCATTCCCATGGAGTCGTGTAGGACTCCATGGGAATGGGAAACCTGAAGCACTGGCATTGACAGTAAGGGTGTTGGTGCTTCAGGGAAAAGCATGCCAGCAGGTGCCTAAAACTCCCGGCAGGACAGGCCTGCCAAGAGGTCTGTGCCCCTACTGGCAAAGTTACAGGTTCGTGGTACGGAAAGGGTGCTGGTACATTGCTACTGGCACCTGTATTTCCGGACCGCCAAACTTTTAATGAGGCCGTAAGGGCCTAATTCACAGAATGTTTTCCAATGGGGTTTTGCCATTATCAAACGTGTCTGTGAATTATGCCCGATGTGAGATCAGGATGTTTAATTATTGAGGTGGATTGGAAAATGGGAAAAGTTATACGTCATTGCCTATAGTGGCCATAGGGAACCAAAGGCCATAGGAATCCATGGCCCATCAGGGGGCAAGCTACCATACTAATCAATTTGAATACTGTTCATGTGTCAAGCTGGATTTCCACTTATGGATACATATTGAACTTAGAGATAGAAATCACATGACAATAATCAAAGGAATGCATCATTTCACAATATCAGTTTGAGGAGCCACTGAATGTCAGGTTCTGCAGAGATCTGATTACCTACGTTTTCCATCAATTGTTTGAACTAAGCCCTAGCTAGTCATTCACATAGCAGTACATCTATATGCAAGGCTTAGTATGTGCCCTAGTAAAATAGTTAGTGAAAGGCAGACCCACAGAAAATATGCTGACATATCCAACTAAAACAAACGATTCATTGAATGCACTGCATTTAGCATCACTTAACTGTTAATTTGTTGCTTGGTTACACATTTATGAAAAGTGTGTTTTTGTACCGCATTTTACCAATCAACCGTGGGTTTCGTTTGAATAAAATCATTATCAAATAACAATGTGCACTGAAGCTCCAAAGCATAAGCAACATCACTTTCAACCCACATGAACTGAGGCAAATAATGGATCTAATTGTTCTATACAAATGTACATTTACAGACTATTTTTTTTAAATCTTTTTCCTGTCAACGTCATCCCAATGTAATCTCTAATTTGTAAAATGATTGCTATCCAGCATATTCTTGCTTTTCTGTTTTCCTATTATAATAATTCCTTCCCCAGTAATCACCATGAGTAGCCACTTTGGCATGAATATTAATTGAGGTGAAGTGCTGGTGTTTATGTTCTAATGCTAAAGAGTTTAATTTGTTTACGTGGAGCAGTATGACTGTTAATCATGTCAAGCATTTCCCTAAAGGCTCTCTTCCGATACAAGAGTCGATCTGCGCACAAAGCGAAGATATCATCATCACTTGCTATTAGGCAATTTCATCTCAGGCAGATTTTATGTAAATGTTTAAACATTACTGCATATTGTTCTCACACAGTAGTGTAGCCTGGGCATTGCAAAACATATTACAGATGCTAATGTTTGAATATATGTATGGGCATTGAGTTGTTTGTCACCAATTTGAATAATTGGTAATCTGTATATTTCCATTTAGCTACAAACAATCTGAACCTCCTCACCACCACAAGCTCTCACTTGCTCCCAATAGATGCCACAACACAGTAATGGGTTTGTGCATCGTCTACCAATTATCTGGAATCACATATCCGATCATATTGAAGAAATATCAGGTAGGTGATCAGCAAGTTTGTCAGGCGGTTCACAAGTTGGCCTACATCAGCATAAACGACTGGGAGTGATGGAAGCTTTGGAACTCCCTTTACAAAAGAAATATTCTACTTTTCTTCAAAACCTTTTCATCAAAATCCAGAACTGCTGCAGTTATCAATGTATACCTCTATTGATCCCTGGAATGTAGGATGACATAAGAACTTGTTTAGGAATAGGTCCCTCAGCTGCTTCCAGCCCCCACATAAACTCAGACCTAGCACATACACTGAGGTGAGCTTACAGCCATCAGGAATGAGACAATGGGAGTGTGATGTTGGTCTCATGTCCCCAAATCCATCCATGCTCCCATTCCTTTACTTCACTCCCATTCGCTTGCTGGTGTTCTCTGTTGCCCATATCCCTGTAAAAAAACACAATAACAAATGCGTTCATGAATAAATAAATACATATCTCTGCTGACATTCAAGAGCTGCTAAATGTAACACGGCTCCTCCTGCTTCCCTCTCCCTGCTGTCCCAAACACTCCATGAGGCTGCAGATAAAGTAGCTCCACTGCAACTTGTACAACCTTGATTGTCCACTGAGCTGTGGTTCTCATACCAATTTAAAGCAGCTAGGTTGAAATTGAGACAAGTTGAGCGCAAATGGTGCACACTCTATGATCCCTCTCTCTGAGTATTATAAGAGTGATGTCACTTATTTGGCAGATATTAAAGTAGCGAAAACTCTGCATATATCCCAGAAAATTGGAGCAGCTTTATGCGAACCCAAAGCTCTGCAGGTAAATCCCTTTCATCATCAGATAAACTTATATCCTGGGTCAGGCCTATGCAGGAACTGTGTGATGATCTATCTCAATTCTGTATCACTAAAATTAGCAATGTCTGTCTGAATATTTGAATGCTGTAACTACCTCCCCCAGTAATGTAGATTGTTCACCCCACTCTGCATACTCGACAGCTGTTCTTGGATGTTCTGTGTGCGCATTTTCTACTCCTTCCATCTCCATCAGGGTTCAGAGTTGTTCCAGTGTTATTGGTTGTTGGCTTCGGTGTGCCTGGCCAGCGCATCGGGTGCCTTGGAAGTGGAAGAGTGCAAGTGCACAGGTTGTGGTGCTTGCCCTGGCGATATGAGTCGGTGTGAATGGGTTGTGTGGGTGTGAGAGGAGGTGTGTGTGATGTACTTATGTGAAGGGGGGAGATGTGTTCTGTAGCGCTTGGTTGTGTGTGTTGTGCTAAGGTAAGGGGGAGATGTGTTGTGTATGGCTTGCCTAGGCAAGAAGGAATGTTGTGATGTCATGTGGAGTGTTGATGTCTGAATGTGAGAATACATGGGTGAGGGTTCTAAGCCAGGCAGTTAGGAAGCCTCCCTTCCTGGGTGATGGAGCCGGTGTCTTGTCCTATTAATGTAACTTGTTGGTAACTTAAGTAACTGTTTGTAAAATAACCTGTGAAGCTGTAATAAACCGTACAAGTCTACCTAAGAAGGCTGGAAGGTTCTTATTTTACAATTTCCATGTCCCAGGACCAGAAAAAGCTCAGCCAATGCAGCCCCTCGAGGTTGTGTGTTGAATGTAACATTTTACTCTTAGTTCTTAAGAGGGGATTGGTGGATGTCCCTTTCTCTCCCGTCATATGACAATTAAAATCCCCCACATTCACAATGGATTTATTTTCCTGTTTCAGGGTCCATCTAATCACGACCTCACAGAGTGTTTCCTGTATTATTTCACTCTGCGTAGCTCCCGGGTGGCTGTAAAGGCTGAGCAACAGAACTTTCTCCATTATACCTTCAGATGATATTTCAAGTTCCACAGCTATGAGAAAATCATCTAGATTAGTCTCAATACGGCACACATTCACATTATGCAACACTCCAACAATTAAACCCTCATATGGTCTGCCCCGTAGGCCATTTTTAGCGAGGGACTGATACAATGTATAGCCATTCAATACCATCAGGGATGTAAGCCATGTCTCCTGTAGTCATATGCAGGAGAATCTAGTAACGAGAGGCAGAGAGCCCTATGGTGAAAATAAATGGCTAAAACCCCTGCAGTTCAATGACAAAATCAAGCAATCTCATTCCTTTTTAAGCACCACTGGCAGGGATTCAGTCACCACTTTAAGATGTTTTGAATGTCCTCTACTTGGACAGTTTTCCCTGTTGGTAACTGAGTCACACTAGGCTTACTCTCTGGCTCCTCGATCATTTTCCTTGGGCAAGTGAGATCTTCTTTTTCTGGGTCTGCGTCAATTTCCACATCCGCCTCCAGTAGATTCTCTTCATACATCGGCATCAATTGAGCAGTTACCTGAAATTTACAGTGTAGTGCCGAGACATTTGTTTTACGACTACTGAGTGGTTCTATGAATTCAAAATCTTCTGATCGGAACACTTTCAATTGGGGAATCGAATGCAGTCCGATCATGAGTTCAGTTCTCGTTAGCCAATCATATTCACTGTTTTTTATTATACAGATGTGCTTGTTGGGCTGCACTGGCTTATGTCCTTTGTATCTAGACGTTACATTTAGATGTTCCCTTTGTAATAGGGTTTGTCTAGAAATGAGAAGTGTAGAAGAAATCTTATCAGGTTCCTGCTCCAGGTACGATGTTATAAGGTCTGATGTTTCTTCTTCTCCATCTGGCAGTTCCTTGTCCTTGTCAGTAATAAGCCAACTCGTCAGGTGACCTTCCTTCACCTGATTATGCTTTTCAGCCTGAGCTGCTTTTTTCTAGATTTTTTCTTCATTTTTTTGACTTGTGGAGCAGTCTCTGGAAGTGGAGAGGCCTCAACACGGCTGGTTTCTTATAGCAGCCCTTTTTGCTAATCTCCTGTGCTTATGGGAAAAGAATATCTCTGACTTATTTAATCCATTAAGATCTGATACAGCAGCCAATCTTATTGTTTCAGACATGTTGCTCTCCTCCACCTCAGTCAGATTTTGGTTTGTGGCATTTAAGGGAACAAGTTTTATTGTGTTCTCCAATATGCGTCCACACATTTTTAGTAGAATCTTTAGGGCAAATTACAATGATGCCACTGATGACTGTATTCCATCAATGCATTAGGGCAAGAGAAGGAATCAGCGGTCACTTCTGTTTTCGAGGCTTCTGCATGTGTAGCCACATTTGGTGAAACAGACAGTCTGTCAATGGGGATAGATGGCTGCGTATAAACTTCAGATGGCTGGCCCTGACCACACTCCTCCAAGGATCTCGGTAATGCAGGGGTCATTGATCTTTGCATTGACAGACACAATTCATGGAGGGAATTGCTGTCTATCTCTCCTTCATTCAACCTGTCCTGTTGCTAACACTTAAACAGATTGGTTCCCCTGTGTCTGGTACTGTCAAATTCTTCTTCATTTGGGGATTTGTCAGGAAGAAAGAGGTAACTGCACCTATACTTACTGGTGCTAGTTTTTTCATCTTACTTTTGCCCCCAATTTTCTCAGGCTTTTCAATGAGTTCTTTTACATTTTTCTTCATAAGTTGTAATTAGTTGGGGAGCTCTTTTTACCAGGAGTCATCTTTCCTCTTCACCAATTAGCTTCAAGATGGTATTAGTTGCTCAAATGTATACAGCACTGAGTTCACCGCCCCCAATGCTTAAAGCTATGAACTGTCCAACACTGTGGAGGAGTACGTTTTCCCCTCTTTAATTAACAACTCTGAGTGTAATCACTCAGCTTCTCAAACTTTCTGTAAATTCACTGGGACAAAGGAGAAACTCCCACAGTCTCCCAGTGATCTATTTCTTCTTAAGTGCTCAAAGTGAGTAAATTAAGCAGCTACCTTGAGATCAGTCAAAGCAATATCAGCAGCTACTGCAGATTCAAACAGCAGCAGCAACCTGCATCTCTGTTGGTGCAGGGTAATAACGATAGGAACTATGAGCAACTATAGATCAGCCTTTTATATGCACACAATATTTTTTATTTAGTTCCTCAGTTCCTTACATTTAGCAATCATTAGCTTTTCCCTGGTAGTATCAAGACTCCCTTATGCCTTGAGTGTCTGAGCAACTAGTGCTTCACCAGTTTCACTGGGGTATACAAGGAGGCAAGCTGTTATCAAGAGGGATTGAGTAGCGCAGGTAGAAAATGATGTCCTCAGTGCCAAGTCCGCTCGGCACTCCAAACACACAAAGTAAGAAGAAAGCAGAACTCGTCTCATGTAAATTCCCCGGGTTCAAAGGAGAAAGTCCTTCAGTCAGCCAACGATCTTTACCTCTTCTCAAGTGCTCATAATAAAGAAATTAGGCAGCCACATTCAGTTCAATATAAAACATATATCACCAGTGCCAAGTCCACTCAGTATTCCGAGCACACAGAGCATGAAGAAAACTGAATACACTTCATGTAATTTCCCGGATTCAAAGGAGAAGCTCTCGCAGACACCCAGTGTTCGTTATCTCTTTGCTCACAATAGGCGAATTAGGCAGCCACATTCAGTTCAATCTGTGCAATGTCAGTAAACGTTGGAGTTTCAAATAACTGCAGCGACCTACACAATCATAAGTGCAGGGTAGTTAAAATACGCACTGCAAGCTACAATGGATTAGCCCATAATATTTTGACAATATTTTCAGATTAGCTCATCAATTCCTCACTATTTAAGTCATTAGCTCTCACCTTGTGGGATATGGACTCCCTTGCGCCTCAAGAGTCAGTGCCGCTGAAACTTCAGTAATTTACTGGAGAATGCACATGACCAGCTGTTCTCAAAAGGGTTCTTGTTGCACTGATGGAAAAAGTTTCAGGAGTGCCAAATCCAGACGGTAAACCGAGCACGCAGAGCACAAACAACACAAAGACACCAAGACTCAGCGACCCAACATAATACTTAAGGACAGTAACAAAACAACTAATGAATTACTATAAATGCATTTTTAACTACCACCTGATCAGCAAGTAAACACCCCACTTGGTCCAGGGTCTGATCAAAGACACGATGTAGATCTTATGTGCATCACAGAAATGTAGCTCTGTGTCAAAAGTTATGCTTTGAATGACTTAGTGCTGTAAGGATATATTTGGGGATTTTATTGATAGTATGCAGTATCCAATATCTAAATGTAGCCATTTCAAAATAGGTGCTCAATAGGTGCAAAGCGGTTTCTCAGTAACAGCCAGCAGGCAATTTTTCAGAGCATTTAGTAAAATGTTTTAGCACGGTGTGCTGTCATTTTAAAATGAAGAGGTGCACATTTTTACAAATTGGATGTTTTCATGTGTAGGAACTGCATTAGAAATACATTAATTAATTAACCTTATATGACCTGTCTTACTAATATATTAACCTCAGCAGTTTTTGTGCACAATGATGCATTCTATGTTTTTACATGCACGGTTTAAAATCCACTTGATTTTCCACTTTTGTACCCAACTTCATTAAGAAACAGTTAAATATTGCCACACAGATCAACAAACTATCACACAACATTTGGGAGTCTTTAATACAATTGCTCCTAAAATGAAAAGAAACTATGTCAGAAAAGCAAAACGCTTCACCCCATGGTACTCCAAATTCAACTAAAATCAAATTAGTCATACAGGTATAAGAGCAACAGTGGTCGAAGGATAATTCCCCCAGTGAAAAATCTGATTTTGGCAACTGTTTTATATTTACAAAATATAAGTTGAAGCTAAAAATAGTTTATTATACTACTATGATATTGGCATCTACAAATGAAGCAAACAAGCAGTTTACTTCTATTGATGTACTAAGATCAGTTTCACTCTATAACTCCCTTCTTACAACATCACACATGGGATGAAATCCACTTCTGTCTTTACCTGCTAAGCTAACTTTAATGTACTCATTTGCTAAGAGATTCACTCTACACTCTTGAAAGTTGTACCCACTTTCACATTTGGCACATACACAGCTGCGTAACTTTATCCCATGTATAGCCAATGCACTATATGCCAGCTGGGTCTGTTACCTCTATGTGGAAGACAGGTTTATTACTGCCTTCAATAAAGGTTTTCTCCACAGGAGAAATTCCAGACACACAACCAGCGTGTTTTTGACCTGGACTGGCATAGAAATAAGTGGTAGTCACCAATATGGATGGCATATATCGGCTGGTTGATGTTGGAAGTGGTTGGCCACTGATAGTTGCCTTTAACACCATTGACCACACCATCTTGTTGCTCAACTTACAATGTATGTATGTATGTATGTATGGACTTACTATGTATCATTTCCGAAGTGCTCTCTTTAAATTTATACCATTTTTTTTCTAGCTGCCCAGTTCTATATACTTATTCTAAACAAATATGAGTTCAAACTCTCTTCCACTTGAACTGGTACCTCCAGCCTCTGACCTGACTTCTGCATGCTCATAGAATTTGTTTCTATGCATGTTCAGAGTATGCAGAGAAAGAGTAATGTTGCCTCTTGCAATATGGCAGTATGCATTTCAAGAAACTCAAAATGGATCTAATGTAATGCACCATAAATGGAGATTTGTACCCAGGGAAAGGCGCCCAGCCAATCAGGTGGCTGGGAATGCAGGCAAGAACTCCCTGTGTACTGCCTTCATCTTCCAGCCACCCAATACCATTCCCTGGGTGGTGCCATCTTGATTGTGGGGAGGCAACAGGGATCCTCTCCCTGCCACCCATGTCCCCACCCTCCCTCCCCAAATAATATAAAGATGAGAACAAGTAGTGAGCCAGTTAATGATGGAGTAAACAAAGAGACATATCAGGGACAAACCATAACTTGCAGAAACAAAATGTGTATAAGGAAGCAGGTTACTTACTGGTTTGGCACCAGAGGTTTCACTAGCCTGATCGGTTTCCCATGTGGCTTACCTATCTTATGTTTGGGGCCCTCTTTTGGATTGGAGGTTCTGGAATACTCTTTGCCATCTTTCTTTTGCTGCTTCCCATCATCATTCTTCTGAGTAACCCTGTTGGCAACCCACATGTCAGCAGCCTTTGCTACCTTCTTTGAATCAATTTCCTTAGAGTCAACCAAGTGCTGTCTCAGCTATGGAGAGCAGGCATCAAAAATAGATACCAACAAAAATAGATTCCTCATTCCTCCAAAGGTGTTAACTCTGCAACCCTTTACCCAATCATCTAAGTTTTTCAAACATACACACATCCAGGTAGCCCAAGGGGTACCCTCATGCTTATTTAGGGTCCCACACCTCTTAAGGTACTGGGAAGGAGTTTTCCCAAATCTAGCTATCGAAGCTAGCTTCACATTTTCATACTCCAATCTTTCAAGTTCCCCCACTTCCATTACAGCATCAGTTGCCACCTGGGGGAGCCTAGACAAAAGCCAAGGAATCAACTGATTCCCTGTGAAACCCTGAATCCCATAGTTATATTCAAAAGCAGCCAACCAATCTAAAATATCAAGTTTCACCTCATACATACTCAGAGCTTATTTAAGCATGCAAGGCCTCTTAGAACTGGAAGACCTAGAAGACTCTGGGAGAGAACCATTTTCGAGATACAATTTATTCATTTCAAGTGCATGGTTGAATTCCATTTCTCTGAGCCTGAGTTCTTGATGTTTGCTTTCAGTTTGCATGTGGAGCCTTTTCAATTCTAACTCAAGTCTCAACTTTTCAAGAGAGACACATTCTGGACTCAGTACTAGACCTGGTACCTGGTAGGGTCCCTGTGGCTAAAGGTTTAGGGCCTAGAGCTGGTTGAAGTAAAGAAGCCCTCTCTTCCTGAGACTCCTCTGACTCTTCTAACTCATCAATAACATCTGAGCCTGACTCAAAAACATTATTATCCTCATCAACATTATCCATATTTGCTGGGAAGGTAGGGGTTATAGCTCTACCTCCAAGTCTTTGATGATTCAACAATTTCTCAATCAATTTATTTTTATTGCCTTCAACAGAGAGAGACCTGACTTTACACATATCTTTCAGTTGATCTACTGTTAGAATGATCAAGGCTTCCTGTTTAAAATTATCCATATTTGGCATTATAAGACAGTTGCTTTTCTAGTGATGCTTAGCCTTGTGAAGGTTATTTCAACAAAAGTGATAGCAGTACTCTCACTGTTTTTTATTTTTTTATTTGGTTAGTTGAAAAAAAAAACTTTTCAAATATCAAGCAAAAATTTAACAAAAATATTAAAAACAATATATATATAAACATATAGACACATCAATTATCATCAATGAACATTGCAGCTCCATACATTTCATTTCAGGATACTCTAATACACAGAGGTAAATAATACCAACAAGGTAGCAAATCAAAAATAAAAATAAACATAAAATAGAGGACCCATATATATACAACAACCATACAAGGTTAAAAAGACATGCCAACACTCATCTAAAATGCAACATCCACAATGGTCCTTACACGATGAATGGAATACCTCAATTTTCACATCTGAGATACATTTCACAATCAATGAATGGATAATTTGTGATTAAACAGTAATCACTACTTTTAGTGACATAGTAGTATCAATGATTATGACATGTCAGGCCTATCCTCCTGGTGGTCCGGAACAATTGCCTCTAAAAAAAATTGACTAAAGCTACTTTCACTCCCAGCCTAGGACTTTGAAATATGGCTTTCCAGATGAGTCTACAGGATGAGACCAAACCATCAAGTCTCTGAGGAACCTCTGTTGCATAGTTACCAGCAATAGGTAATCAACAATAAGATGTTTCAAGGACTCAATTTGTGAAAGATCTAGACAATATCAACAGAAGTTCTGATTTATGTTTATTTGTTTTCGCCTATACAGTATTTCCCGAGCATGCCAAAGATTGAGACAAAATCTCATGTATTGCCTACGTATATATGCGGAGAAGTACACTTGATCAGGTAATCTGCCATAGTTCTAAATTTCTTATGTCCAAAAATAGCAACATAAAAATCTTTATGTGTAGTACACAATGCATTGTTACAAATCCAGTCAAATTGGAATATTTTGATCTTTGCTCGACCTGGATTACTTAACAGCAAATCTACTGTCACTGAGGAATCTGCAAGGGCATCTGCAAGTTTACGCCAGCTAACTGGGAACAACTTATCTGATTTTAAAAGATGTACTGCTATTATACTAAGCATGTTCTGTGTGTTTAAATTTAATAAACATTTCCTCAGTAGTGCATTCATTTCCCAGAGGACTTGGGAGTACACTGACAAGGAGCCTAATTCAAAATGTATTAAGGGCAAAGGTGTGCACGATGGTAACATTAAAGAATGTCTCCAAAACCTAGCTTCTAGCAGGTCCCAAAACTTCTGCTTCCTTGGGAATGAAGCTTCACACCATATAATAGGCTTGGAATAACGTTTTGTTGATAGAATAGCATTATATGCATACAGGAACATTTTCAAATTTGTAGGCAAGCAATATAGCTTGAGAAGAAAGGCTGTGTAGTTTGCTCTTTATTTCCAATTCATAGAGATCCCGTTTGATAGAATTAGTGAATGACACTCCTTAATACTTATATTGAGGAACAGTTTTTAGTTCATTTTGCTGTAACATCCACATATAACGGGTTCCTTTATGGTTGGATTTATTTATACAAACTACTATCTGTGTTTTTTCAGTATTTATCACCAGGTTATTAGACTGAGCATAAGAGGCGAGTGCATGTAACATGTTATTTAAACCAACTGGTCTTTGTGAGAGCAACACCAAATTGTCTGCATAAAGTAAATAATGTATCTTTTGCATATTCAACTTTAGAGGGTCGCTTATGATATCAGTAAAAATTATGCCCAGATCGAGGATAAAAAAATTAAACAAGAAAACAGCCAAGGTACAGACTTGTCTAAGGCCCCTTTTAGTAGGAATTGAGGGGGATAGTTTACCATCAAGCGTTAAACGGACTTGCATCGATGTATCAGAATGAAAAAGCATAATTAATGTAAGCAATGTTGGAGGGCAATGATGGGCTTGTAATTTACAAAATAATAAGTTGCAATCAATAGAATCAAATGCTGCTCTAAAATTGATGAAAGCTTGAGCCTTGATTGCATTAAGAATCAATATATTAGGAATGGTGCCTATGCCTGGTATAAAGCCAGCTGGAAAAGGATCTATGAGGTTATGTTTTTTTGACCAAATATTTAATTCTCTCAGTATAATGCGACAATAGATCTTTCCTGGTACGTTAAAGACAGAAATTGGTCTATAGCTAGCCGGGCTCTCGACGTCCCCTTTCTTATATACAGGTAGTGTTATGGAATTAGTCCATGATTTTGGTAAACATTTAAATAAATGTATACTTGAATACATTTTAAATAAAATAGAAGCCCAGTGCTGTGGGTGTTTTTTAAGAAGGTAATTTAACAGACCATCTGTAACGCTCACCTGACTCCCACGGAGGCGCTGGTCTAGTCTGGGTTGCTGTGGCCTCTTCGAGCGTGATGCGCAGAACTCGGGACACCGACTGAATAGGACACTTAAATCTTGCTTGTCTGGCCCGTAGGAATATCCTTCTGCAGATCTGAAAGGGGATTAACAGTCTGCAGAATAGTGTGCTTGCTCCCCCCTTCCCCCTTTCGTTCTTCTCTAACTTCCTCCGAAATTCCCGGTTGAAGCTCACCTTATGGTTTGAAAGGATGAACTCTCCATCCTGCTTCTGGTGCAGGGGCGTGTGTTTGTCCAGTTACTTCACTGGTTTTCAGAATGGCGCTGGCAAAATCCACTTGACTTTTCCGAGCGGAATGCTCTAAGTATGAAGATTACAAAAGTTCAAGTGTTGAGCCTCCTTTTCTGTTGCCTTCCTAACCTGTGATCTGTCCTTTATTTCAGGTGCAGAATGAAGGGGATGCGGTGAGGGATTGACTTGCCGATGGTAAACTCAGGTGAGTTAGCGATGGGGGCGATCCCTCTTAATGTCTTTATATTCCTCCAGTAATGTCTTTTGTCCTTTCCCCATAGGGGCCGGGGTACGGTACCTGCCAACGTAGCGGCGCCGACCCGAAATGAGAAATGATCCACCAACAGAAGACCGGTAAGTGTAATGGTGGAAAATTAGGCTTTCCTCATATGTTCCTTCTGCTCACCTTTTGTCTCTTCTTCTCTCCCCTAGGCGCAGAGTATGTGGCGACCGGTGCAGACAGTCGCGGTGGAGCCAGAAGAACTCCCGAGGACAGGTGAGTGAAGCGCGGCGCTGCAACGAGCAACGCAGTGCTTTTAAATGAAAGTCTTTTCTCAGGAACGCTGGCGTGAAGGTTCCGGATGCAGGTAAGAAGTTTGATAACATTCTTGGTTTTCACCTTTCTCTTCTCTTCTTTCCTTACAGGTTTTCCAGGATCGAGACGGGCGTGGCTGGAGACCAAATGCAGGAGCAGACACGGTGAGTGTTCAGCTGCTTGGATGCAGAACAACGCGAAGCGTGAGCTACTGTCTGGGCGTGGCTTAAATAGCCCCCAAAGTAGTTCCAGGTAAGTATCCTTCCCTGGCCACGCCCGAGTGGCAAAATAGTCCCAATGAAAAAATAGTCCCTTTCAGGTCTCAGGGAGGCCTGAATCTTGCAGCATGGTCTGCATCAGGTAAGTGCACAAAACAGCTTCCTTTATGAGCCTGGCGCCTATGGCGCCATGACTGATGTCCAACATGAGCCTGGCGCCAAAGGCGCCAGGACAGAGTCCAAAGAGCTCCTATAAGGGGCCGCTGGGCTTTTACCCGGGGCATGATGCCTGCTCCCGGGGGTGCTGGGCCTGGCCTGGTGCTCCGGCTGTAGGCATCATGACACCATCAGGGTCGACAGCTTTTGAGTTGCTAGCTTGATTGATGAAGAATAATATATCATCCCTGTCAAACACCAGGCAAAAATTCCTTGGACTTTCAAATGATGTTAGAGATCCAGTGTCTTTGGGCATCACATACAGCTCAGTGAAGTAAGTAATCCATTTTTCTTTGGTTACGTTACTTAGCTGAATGGCTACTTGTGATCCAAAGGTAGATTGATTTATAATGGACCATGTTTTGGTTCTTCTGCATTAGCTGAAAACAATATTGCACCATCACGCTGATATAACTGAGCTTTATGATTTTTATCCAGTTTCTGTATTTGTTTATTATTATTTTAATGAGAATAACTTTAATCAGGTAGATAAAGTAAGGCTGCCCTTAATGTGCCCGAAAAGTTGTTTTTCTTGTATGGACCCCATGATCAAATGAGTGGCAGTGATTCAGTGATTTTTTCGAAGGCCATGTTTTTTGCAAGAAGAGTTGCATAGTATTGATATATTAAATTCCTGCTGTACCCAAGTTACTAGAGCTGAGCTGTGTCTCAAGGAATTAGCCAAAAAGGGATCAAAATGACATAATTTGTTCTCTGACCATGAGAGACGATTTAACCTGGGGTTAACAATCATATAGTTCTTACAGTTCACTCTTGGAGTTATTAAGTTTGATGTATTACTAGTCGATTTCATTTTAAGAATATTATGATCACTTAGGTCAGTGTTGGTAACACAAAAATCAACAAGTCTGGGAAACAATTTCTCACTCACATATATATAATCTAGTATGGCTGCACTTGGGCCTCTATTCAATGTCATGTGTGGGGGAATATCTGAATAGCACCATTCAACATGTGCATATTACGAGATTTGCTCAACAAGAACCAACGGTGAAATCTGCCTTCATCATTTGCATTGTTCACTTTAAAGCAATTACGATTCAGTTCACCAGCTAATACAATCTGTGTTGCCAGTTTGTCACGTGCTACTATATCAAACAAGGCATTTATATCATCAAGGAAATAGTCTAAGGGACTCCAGTTATTCCTGGTGGATTCCAGTACACAATAATTACAGCATACACCATTAATTTCAGCTTCACCTTGATCATTAACATGAATTTATTTGGGGCTGTCCAATATTCGGCTTTCAGTCCTCTATCAGTTTTTATAGCCGACAACAGCCCAGAAGAGGAACTCCCTTGTGAAGATTTTATTGCAGGATTGAGAAAGACATTGTGATTGTCCCAAGATGGTGGTGTAGAAAGCCATGTCTCCTGAAACAGTACGATGTCATATTCTCCAATTTGATTTGATGACTATTTAAAAAGTGATTAAATCCTCTTGTGTTCCAGCTTAGAAGGGAGATTTCCAAATGCTCACTCACTACTTCTAGTTCATGTTGAGTGTTACCACACATGCATTGACTTTGTTTAGCATCTTGGGGAATCACCTTCACTATCTGATGGACATTAGATGTTGGGGCAACAAGAGGCACTGTCAAGCCACCAGAATTGGTATTTGAGTTTTGATCCATCTCGTTTGAGAGAACAAAACCGAGATTAAATAGGTCATTTTTTGCTGCCCAAATTAAGTTCTGAATGGCTCTCAATTTCATCCAAATTCTTACCGCAGCTAAGGATTTATCATTCATGTATTCCACCAGCTCAACGTCAGAAGAACAAATATCATGAAGCCGGGGAATATCAAAAAATATTCCCATAAAAGAACTGCAATTTAGCTTAAATTGTGGATAGGGCATTGGGGGACAAGCCAAAAACATTGAATATGGTGCTGAACGTTTTAAAGATAACATCTTTGTAGTTTTTGTAGCTAGTGGGGCTTGGGTTTTAACATCAAGTGATGGTATTAATGCTTGCCCAGTATCTTAGTAAAGCCATCTCAATCTGTTGTAACATTTCTGCTGGTAACTCAGACAGGGGCAGAGGGCCACCAGAGCTTGACATAGGAAGGGACGACTTATGGGACAGTGGGTCACATGTGTCATCAACTGCATTGCCAGTCAGCAGCGAAGGCTCACATCTAAAAGCTGCGTTATTGTCACAAAGGTCTAATGTCTGCAAGCAGCCAAGTTTCATAATGGGACCTGAATCTCCCAAGGTCTGAATACTAGAAGACTGTGCAAGTCTGTTTACTCAGAGGTGGAGCATATGGAATTAGATGGTTTCTGTACGTTTTTTTCTACAGGGAATGACCACTGGATGATCTGCCATTTATGTATGAACGGCTTTCCATATTTCTTGACGATGATGGTCAAGGGATGTCATTTCAGTTTGTTTCTCAAGGTCAATCAGAGGTGACGATTTATTGTCTTTCACCGGTGTAGTCTCAATTGTTATATGTGTGTTAACATTTTGCACAGAGGCTTCCTGCACCAAATCATCCAGCAGTGCATAGGGCAATGGATGTTCCACTAACAAAGATTTATTTATTTTAGCTTTGACTTGAGATTGCCGTCTATATTTTTTTGTTACAGCCTGGGAGGCAATTTGTTTATTTGGGTAGGTTTATTGCCTTGAGAAATTGCTTCGTATTGGATGTAGATATATTAGGTCTTGATGGTTGATTTTTAGGCCGTTTGGGTTGTGCCAACTTTTTTATTTTTGTTTTTCCCATTTGGTTTGGAGTAAAAATTGTATAGACATTTCCCTTACTCCAATCTAGGACAACCTCTGTATGAAATTTTGCTTGCACTCTATCTTTTAAAGGTACTTGAGAGATAAAGTCAGAAGTTTCATAGATGATGTTACTAATACATGGGACCACATAACCAAGATCCAACTGTTTGTGTGTAGCTGGATTATCGGTTGTCTCCATAATAGTTTGGCAAGCTACAGAGGTATGCCCAGAGGTTATTTGATCTATGACCCGCGTGGCATCGGCTTTTCAGCTTTGAAATATACCGACTTTTTTTTGCCAAGTGAGTATTTTACCAATCTCATTACTTTGCAGGTCTAACTCAGTATCTAATGAATCAAAAATGTGTACAAGGAGAGTATAGCCATGTTCATTGCTAGCAACGTTAATTCCACCAATTTATCATTTAGCAGATTTGTCGGAACAGTACTCTCATTACCCAGTGGTGTTCTGGATGTGGTACTGGTTGTCGTGGTGTGGGAGGGATAAATGAAATATTTGGTTCAGACTCAGAGTGACTAATATCTGAAAACATCTTCGGTGATGCAGATAAATTATCAGGGAGCATCTCTGCTGTAAAAACCAGAGCCATTTGGGTCAAGATCCAGATCTATTATGGCTACATCAGGCTGACCAGGAATTAAGAGGCGCTGTGCCTCTTATGTCAATGCTGTCGATGGCACATTGTTTAGAATCATACTATCAGTTACAGAGATATTTCCCGACTCCTTACAGTGATGGACATTTGTACGACTCAAATGACAAATCCATGTCGAGTTGAATTTGTTTTGCTAACGTCATTTTTTTTACTACAGTTAGCACACGTGATCTACATGCAATGGGTCTAGTCACAACCACGTAGGAAGGTCCATTATGGCATGGTACATTCTGTTGAGAAGATTCCATACCATGTGTTTCATTGACAGCACGCTCTTTACAGAATGAGCGAATATCATTACATTTCACTACGTTTAATGATTGCTTGCACTGCTTTTGAACAGCGCGAGCTATTGTGGTGGAACATGGAGGGCTTACCGTTTGTTCCTGTTTAGCCACGAAGGATACACTCTTTACATTGATAACCTCTAATGGAAGTAAGCCTGCTGGCATATCAGTCTTCAACGACCACAACGCATGATTCATGTTTGGTGTGATGAATAACGTAATAGCACCTCAGCACCCCGCCTCCTCGGCTAAGGGGTAAAGAGGTATTCAGCAGGTACTCCGCTTGGTGTACGTGTGCTAGTGTGCACGGGTGCCTGATTTTACATTTTCGCACCAAAAAAGGGGTGGAGCTTAACCAAAAAACAAACATTTTTTTACTTTTTCAAATTTCTGTTGATCTAAACAAAGAAAAATAAAAATAAACACATATAAGTCTTGTATTGAAGCTGATAGAGCTCTCTGATGTTCCTAAACTAGTGTAGCAGCAGTAAATACCATGAGACTTAATCCCAGAAGAATATGTCCAACTTGTTTTCCAGGCATTAAAGGAGAGTTCCGGGACTTTTTTTTTATTGTCCCTACGGTTCGGCCATGTGTTTTTAAGCATAACTCGGTCGATCGTAGAAAACTTTCCTATGGACCTTACCCGACTTTTCGTCCATTAACGCACTCGAAATCAGCCGCCATTTTATGATAATCCTATCACTTGCCGCATCGCCCTGGCTCACCTACTTTTGCGGCACTAAATCAAATCCCCCGCCCCTGAAACAGACTTGATCAAAACATTCATATTCCCCGCCTCTATCCGTGACGTGACTGAGCTGCGTAGGCAAACGCGCCCAGGCGTCTTCTACGCGACTCCACACAGAACCAGGAAATCAACACAGATGAGCTCAAACAACACAGCGCGCCACAATTGGGAATATGAAACTGTACTTTTAAATTAAACCGCAAGATTGTAAATTTGGTAAAGTACATTTATTTGACATCAAATGTTTTGAGAATATTCAGCGATTAGCATTTTTATTTGCACATGTTCCAAAAAGTTCGTTTCGAGGCACACGATGTTCCTTTGCTGTACACAGGGTCTTAGATCATCTCACAATACAGCGCCACAATTCGGAATATGAAACAGTGGTTTAAAAGCAAACGGCAAGATTGTACATTTGGCAAAGTACATTTATTTGACATCAAATGTTTTGAGAATATTCAGCGATTTGCATTTTTATTTGTTCACGTTCCGAAAAGTTCGTTTCGAGGCACACGATGTTCCTTTGCTGTACACAGGGTCTTAGATAAATGAATTTTTATTTGCTCTCGATCCAAAATATTTCGTCTTGAGGCAAGCGATGTTCGTGTTCGGGTAGACATGATGTTGGTTTACGATAAAATAAGCTCTTCGGTCGCACTGATAATCGCATGGCTATTCCAACAACGAGGCACTAGGGCACCACAACGGTCTGTATGTTGCATCTAGCCGTTAGTACCGCGTAAGGGCATACTTGTACTTGGCGATCGTCCCACAAAATGGTCAGGGTGCTAACGTTGTTCACGCGGAGAAGCAACTGGCGATTATAGAAGCCATCCGCCGGTGTCTGGTACTCGTGACACAGACAATAATGGACGATGTATCTATTTGAAAAACATAAAAAAAGGAAATTAGTCTCACCATCAGATCTTTATTAAAATTATTCATTTTATATATTAGGTCTGGAAATTATTTCATAGCTAGGACAGTGCAACTGGGTTTTATACGTCAAGGGGGGCTGTAGGATACTGAGACAGTCCCCCAGTGCAGGGGTTGACAGGGAGTGCAGGTGGAGAGTGGAAGGGCCCTGGACCGAGATCGCAGACAGTGGACCAGTTGTAGCAGGGGAGAGGGAGAGAGAAAGCAGAAGCAAAGGTTTTGAGGTGCTTCCGTAAAAGTATGATATGATATGATATGGTATTTGTAACGCGCCTATACACAAGTGTTTCAAGGCGCGACGAGGCAGGGAGGGAGGGGAACAAGGGGAAGACAGACAAACGATCCTACTAGGCCAGGTGTCATTCAGATCGCGCAAGTGCAGAGGTAAGGGGAAAAGGAGAAAGTGCAAGGAGAGGAGGTGGGGGGGAAGTGCAGTACAAGGTAAGTAGCGTAATAAAATAATAAATAATAAATAATAAATAAAAAGGGCCCGCTTGAGGCCAAGGACAAGTCTCGCAGTTCTGTTCTGGATAAGTTGCAGAGGGCGGAGAGTGGAGGCAGGCAGATTAAGATAGAGGCTGTTACAGTAGTCCAGCCTAGAGAGAACCAGGGCTCGGGAGACAGTGAGCTTCTGGGGGAAGGAGAGGAAGGGAAGAATACCTCTGAGGAGGTGCAGCTGGTAGTGTGACTTCTTAGAGACGTCAGATATATGAGGAGAGAAGGAGAGTGTGGAGTCGAAGATGACCCCGAGGTTTTTAGCCTTGCAGGTAGGGGCGGGAAGGGGGCCAAGTAGACGGTTCTCCCCAAGATAGTGCGCGGTACAAAACAACATGCCACATAGAACGAACAAGTACAACTTAACCCGTCTTTAAAGCAACTGTATAGTAATTAAATTGCGGTATAAACTCATCTAAAGAGTTACTTACATTATATTTGCATTTTCCATTGCGTCTGTGCGTAGGGCAGCCCCGAAATACCACTCCTTCTATGCCGACGTTATTTCTTCTAATGAACGAACATGAAATGGCTTTCGTTTCTGAAATTATATTCATTATCGTTTCTTACGTGGTCCAGGCCTGTCAAGGTCAAAATACAATAGAACCTTATTCTGAGTCGTGGGCCATTCTGGCACCCGAGAAAAAATCAAAGCAGCTGACCTTCACTTCGAACGAGCACACATTCCAAGTTAGCTACATTCAGTGTAAGGCATTCTCACAGGACTTGAAATTTACACTCCATCTTTGCATTTTGTCTGCGTGCTTTGCAGCCACCCAGAACCATAAATACGTATAGATTCTATATTTATTGAAAAATGATTTATATTACTGTTTGGTTTAATTTAATGCGCAAATGAACAAGGTTGGCTAGATACACATATTCAATGGGCCTGCGACATGAGGAGACTTGAGAGAACAGACAATCAAATTACAATCATTTAAACCGTGATGTGTATTTCTCAATGAGTTCTTCTTTAGGTGGACATGGAACAGATGCAATGTTGGGTGGCAATGCAGTTGTCCCCTGCACAGGTTCGTTCACAACTCCATTTATGTGCCTATCTAGGACGTCAACAATAAGTTTCTAAATAAACTCATATTGCATATCCTCAAACACTGGTTTGATCACCCATTGTTTACTTCTTTTAGTGAAGGCCTTATTGTAGCGAAGCGTCCCTAAAGTTCCGGTCGTCCTACTTTGTTGACGGCCAACATTATGGTTATGTGCCAAGACCGCTAAAAGAGTCCGATTTATCATGCCCTCCATGCCAAAATGCAATCGTTTTGGCCTGTACTTTAGGCACATATTGTGGAACACCTCCAAATCTCCTGTGTGGCAGAATTCCGTGAGTCCCCTCAAAGCTTTTGTTATAGTTTTATCAAATACAATCTTTTCAATGGCTTTGTGAGTGGGTGATGAAGGAATCAACCACTTCTTCTTCCGTGCCTCCTCTGTGGACAAATGGCCATGTTCACAATTGTGGAAATGTTGGTTCGTGTTCCATCGGTGAACGTTCGTACAGTGTGGCATTACTGACCGCCATTTTTCCAGTAGAATTTCCAACGACCCTCCACATGTTTTTGAGCTCCACCAAAGATGGTTGCTGATTGACTTGGACCACTGTGAAATACCTTGCAATTCTTTTTTTTTACCTGCAGCCGACAATTTTTTATTGATTGATTTTGCAAGATGCCAAACGTCAAATTGGTGATTTATATTTTTGTACTGTTCTCTCATTGTCTTGGCAATTGAAACGTGTCTGTCCGTGGCTATCAGGTCGATCACCATTCCCCGCGATTGTAGTTCTTGCAATGATGCTACAAAGCCAACTTTCTCCATGGCCACTGAGGATGTACTTTGTGACACCTGCACGACCACCGAACTCACAATTTTCTTACTTTCCATGTCCTGAAAGTGGTAGGTGCAGTACTTGGCTGAAAATCCTGGGCTGTCGCACTGTCCATCACCGGCTAGCCTGAACCGTTTGCCCGCGAATGTACTATCAATAGACATTTTTTCCATTCTCCAAGCTTCGCTAATGGCTGGAAATAGATAATCGGTTTGGTATTTGTAGAACTGAGTTTTCGCAATGAAATGGATTCCCACAAACTGAAAGAAAGACTCTAATTTTTTAAAACTTGAACCACTAAAAAGTGCAGCCGCTGCACAAAGTAGATTGCCTGCTGGCAGTTGTCCCAGCATAGGTTGTGCAGACCATGTGAAAGGATGATATTTTGTACAGGTGGCATGTATTTTAAGGTTAGTGCCTCGAATTGCACGAGTCACATTAATCAATGGCTCCCCACATACTTCCCCACCAACCAAATGCCCACATTTAATCCGAATAATAATATCAATCAAACAACTATCGAATACAATGAATTTGGCCTCTTTCCTTATACTGTCACTCTGCATCCCAGCTGGTTCGGCCTGTAACGTTGAGGACATGTCACTCACATGAAAGGTAGAATCTCTGATATCGTCTTCCGCTATGTTCAGTGATATTGATGGTGTTTCATTGTCGCCTACTTCATTCTCTTCCATTTCAACATCTGTTCCTTCTCCGGCGATGGGTGAATAAAACAATTTCTTCAACTTTCTCGCGGTCTTAGTTTTTGCGGGTGTGGATTCTGTGAATTGATCTCCGACTGCATCCGAACTACCAGGTGGACATTCACTATCAATGGCTGGTGGTGGTATAGCTCCGTTGTCAATCACTTCATATTCTTCCCATTGGCACGATGCTTCTCCAGTCTCAAGTCCCTGCCAAAAGGTTTGACAAGCAACATCTCTCGTTCGCTTCACTGTCTGTGTAGATCTAGTTCGTACACCCACTCGCAACTAGAGGACAGATTGGAAAAGGGGTGTTCAGTTTAAACACAACTTACAGTATTGAACTATTAACAGTGAAAAACAACATAATATAGTGACCAGGACACTAACCTTCTTTTGCTTTCTTTTCTTTGAAACTTTCTTGCCTCGAACTTCAACATCAGGACGCTGTTGCTCCGACTCGTGTGTATATGTCTCCACTTCCTCTTGCGCTGCAACGACTATGTTTTCCTGATAAGCACATCCATCACGCACTGACGCTCCATCGACTCCCTGAAACATAGAACTTTCATTAGTATGTATAATAATATCGAAAACACAAAATGTACTTGGGGACCAATACCCACGTACATCTCAATAGCAAAACACGAATGAACGCTTTGTGTAGAACATTCAAACGACAATTATTCACGCATTGTTGATCTAGTTAGATGGAACTGTCAAGATGCATACCTCGGGCTCCTCATAGACTTCCATTGATGATATTATTGAAGATGATGCTTCAGTGACTCCCTGAAACACAGTAATTGCATTAGTATGGTTTTCTATTTTGATAAAAAGAACATAAAGTTTGTGCAGGCGTCAACGGCTCATCTAAATAGACCTGCACAAATGATCAGTTGTCTAAAATAAATAATGGATATCTAAATATGATTCGATTTGCTCGATCGTTGGAAGTGTCACCACCCAGAAATCTGCATCAACTACTAGGGGTGATGTTCTTGTAGAAGAAGCTCCGTCATCTCCCTGAAACATAGTACTTGCGTTAATAAAGAAGGAAGTATAGCGGATGTAATCACGTCATATGATCTCGCTTGATCGAGCTGTCAGTATCCATACCTCGAAATGCATAAGAACATCAAGGGACGATGTAACTGCGGTGCACACTTCTGCAAGCTGTTGCGCCGACCCGTAACTGCACGCTCCCCCTTCTTCTTGGACTAATGCTCCATCGACTCCCTGAAACATAGGACTTTCATTAGTAATGAACACAATATTGAAAAAAGAAGACACATACGAGGGCGACGACAGAAGGACATATCAATGGCTAAAAACGAAAGAAACATTGTGTGTAACAATCACGCTACAAGAATGCAAGATCTGATGATCTCCATCGATGGAACTGTCCTGAAACGTACCTCGAGCATCTGAGTGACATCAACGGTAGTCGTCAATACGTTGGACTCCTCAGCATCTCCCTGAAAGACAGTACTTGAATTATTTTGGATAACAATAATTATAACTCAAAACAAAGACTAGAGGACGAGTACAAGGGTGTACCATTAGGTAAAATAATTACACGATAAATTAAAACTGTTGATTTACATGCCTAAAACAAGTCAATGGCAGAATAGCTAAGTAAGATTACCCGATAGGCGCTTGAAGTGGCTGATGACTGCAATAACGACACGGATGGAGAATCTTCCGCCTTCATATTGAGTGGATACATAAATGGGGAAATTATTGTTAGCTAATGCTACACACTACTGCAAGGCCGAGAGATAAATACGTAAACTTGACTCACCAGTGGAGGGATGTGGACGAATAGAGTGGGAATAGCGGTGGAGAGCAATTTTCGCCTCGCTCGCGGTGTGTTCTTCTTTATTAGCAATGATGTGGAGTACATGTCAGAGGTAAAGTGCCTGCTGCAGATGCGGTATCGATCACCCCTCTTGTCCGCAAAGACTTCTAGGACTCTACTTTCAAGCTCAGAGGGTGGATATCCGCAATATCGGACCCATTCTCTTATCTGATCTATTGTCTTAGGGAAAACATGCATTATAGTACCTTCAGATTTATTATGGGTCTTCGAAGGGCAACCGCCAATGGAACAGGCAGGCATTGTGGAAAGTTCTGAAAAGTAAAGATCAACAATTCTCTATGAATACCAATGTGTTAAAAAATTAAATACATAAAAGGTTCAATGCAAGGTATGTTTTGGTTCTTGGAACTATACACGTTATTCACATGCGGATAAGTATTTGAATAACTTTAAAAAATAGAAAAATAATTTGACTAAACTCAGAACATGTGACTAGTTCCTTGCATGTACTGTCTTGAACGAAAAGAAATTGGACGCAAAATGAGTATGGTACATGGCCTTACCTTGACGAGCAAACAGTTAGATGCAGGGATCAGAGTAGTTTCTTGTCGTAGAACAGGGAGCAGTTCACAGGTTGCAAACTGATGAGTTTGCTCAAAGTGGTCACGGAAGTTCACAGAGACGAAGAGCAGACAGCCAGCACCTTCACGGGTTGACTAGCAAAGCGCAAAGAAGTTCTCATTAGAAATATGAAGTGGGTTATAAAGAATTCGAAACAGGGGTGTGTTTGTGAATGAATGACGTGTATATGTCGTGGCATTATGCGGTTTGCAGGGGGGCGTCCCGCGTGAGGGGGGATGCTTGGCAGGAGACACGGGGTCTGGCGGTAGACATGGGAACAACAACCCATGCTCTATAGACCACTTTGAAGTGTACATGGTCTTTGGCACCTCTTGGCCTTTATCGCTCCCTGACAGCTCCACTTGCCAGCACAAGTACCCCGGTGCGAACTGCCTTTGATAGGGCGGGGGGTGGATTGGGGCGGTGGTCGTGCAGACAAGACACAGGAAGACTCGTGAATGGAGACACACTTATGTGGATTGCAGGGGGCCGTCCAGCGTGAGGGCAGATGCTTGGCAGGAGACACGGGGTCTGGCGGTAGACATGGGAACAACAACCCATGCTCTATAGACCACTTTGAAGTGTACATGGTCTTTGGCACCTCTTGGCCTTTATCGCTCCCTGACAGCTCCACTTGCCAGCACAAGTACCCCGGTGCGAACTGCCTTTGATAGGGCGGGGGGTGGATTGGGGCGGTGGTCGTGCAGACAAGACACAGGAAGACTCGTGAATGGAGACACACTTATGTGGATTGCAGGGGGCCGTCCAGCGTGAGGGGAGATGCTTGGCAGGAGACACGGGGTCTGGCGGTAGACATGGGAACAACAACCCATGCTCTATAGACCACTTTGAAGTGTACATGGTCTTTGGCACCTCTTGGCCTTTATCGCTCCCTGACAGCTCCACTTGCCAGCACAAGTACCCCGGTGCGAACTGCCTTTGATAGGGCGGGGGGTGGATTGGGGCGGTTGTCGTGCAGACAAGACTCGTTTGCCGTAGGGCCTCACCAAGGAGAGGCCATCTAACTGCATGTAAGAGGCAGGCTGCAGGATCTAGTACATGGAAGGCAGGGGGGTGAGTTTATAAATACCTCAGCCTCCCAGGAGAATATATGGGTGCAGTTCACCCTGGAGACCCTGAACAAAGTGGTGTGGTAAGTATTTTTGGGGGAGGAGGCAAGGCCTGGAGGCTTGATGCCAACCCGCAAAATAACATATGTATGTCTGCTGCATATGGGTTCAACGGTTATGTGGATTGAAGGTGGGCGGCCAGCGTGAGGGAGGATGCTGGCCGGAGACATGTGGTGTGACAAGACAAGGCACAGGAAGACTATTCAATGGAGACACACTAGATTCATTTAAAAAATCAAAACAACCATTGTTAAAATATATGTTGGGTTTTATTTTAGATCTTAATTTCAATTGAACATAAATAATAAACATTACACATTGTAAAGTTGCGGTTGCAGCACATCCCGGGAAAAGCCGCGGTATTGTCCACTGTCGCTGGGGAAATGTTGTCTAATGGCAAGTACCGCACAGGCAGGTATTACTCTCCGAACGCGGTGTCCGAGCCTCCCGTGAAGCCACCAAGTGAAGCAACGATAGGCCACCAGCCTGTACCACCTGTGAAAATGAAAGATGCAAACTGTATTAAAATGACAACTTTCTTATCACTGTCGATTCAGGTACAAAAATGTCATTCTGCTTTGAAAAAAATTCTATCTAGAAAATGCACAACATGGAACCAATTTACATGCATTCGAATGATATGTAGATGTAGTTTTATATGTGGGAGACGACCATGAAATAGTAGTGGCATCACTGACATCACAACCAGAGTATACTTACTCGTTACTCGGATTACGCGGACGAACAGTGCCGCAAAGTTCGTGCATAAGCACCATCATCATCCTCAACACTGTCCGTGAGAGGCAGGCTTCCCTGAACTCTGGCAGCTTGGTGATGCATTGCGGACTTGGCTCGCCTTCCGAAATGTAGGCCAAGCACCCGGAATTTTCACGGCAGCAGCAGTTCTCCTCCTCAGTTGGCATTAGCTCGCACCGATTGCACGTGCACCAGGTGGAGACGCCGTCCATGCGACATGGTCCAGGCTCTTCATCCGTTGACTGGTCCTCCCAACTGCTGTCCGAATCCCCATCGTTTTCGCGTGCTTGCCTTTCCAGTAGTTCTTCCTCGGTGTACTTGGGCTCGTACATATACGGCATTATTGTAGCCATTGTGTGGTAAAGAAAGTAAAATAATTTATAGCGGTGGTACTGGTATCTGTTCACACGGGCTACAATCAACGAAGGTAGCTGACCAGAGCACAGAAACGAGTCACAGAATACTCAAAGTAACACAGAGAGAGTAATGGAATCGAAAATCTGCTGCTGTGTGTTGTGAAACGGTGTGTTTATACTTATTGAGGAAAGAGGCGTCCTGCCGTTTCCATGGCGACACTTCATTAGCTGAGGCGCAGCGATTGTTGACACGAAACGTGCTTTGGCGTTGGGAAATGGGCGGTACGCGTCTGCTGATGTCAGCCTCGGGGGCGGGGGATTTGATTTAGTGCCGCAAAAGCAGGTGAGCCAGGGCGATGCGGCAAGTGATAGGATTATCATAAAATGGCGGCTGATTTCGAGTGCGTTAATGGATGAAAAGTCGGGTAAGGTCCATAGGAAAGTTTTCTACGATCGACCGAGTTATGCTTAAAAACACATGGCCGAACCGTAGGGACAATAAAAAAAAAGTCCCGGAACTCTCCTTTAAAGTCCAGCAGGAAGAGCACAACAGGCCAAGAGGTACTCAGCAGGTACTCCGCTTGGTGCGTGCGGGTGCCTGATTTTACATTTTCACGCCAAAAAGGGGCAGGGCTTAACAACAAATGAATAAATAATATTTTCTTTTTTTCCTTTTTCAAATTTCTGTTGATCATGAGACGTAATCCCAGGAGAATTAGTCCAATTTGGTTTCCAGGCAATAAAGTCCAGCGGGAAGAGCACGGCAGGCAAAGAGGTACTCAGCAACGTAATACCTATACTTTATCCTCACAGCTGTAAACCAGTGTTAGGCAGAATTGCATGCAGTACCCTCTGGGACCACCACACAAAATTAGGACTACATGTGCAAGCAAGACCAACCTTTGGTATAAGTCTGTACCACACAGGTTGTTGGTAGCGAGCTGAGCAGCCAGGCTTATCTCAAGAGTGAAGGTGGGCAATACAAGTATTTACACAGAGGACTTTCAATCACAGTGGTTCAAGTAGACACTTATACTCATGGTTTCTTGGTAAAACACTTATTAATTTATTTACACAATCATTTATAAAACATTTCACTAGAAGAAGACAACTTAACATTATAGACCAATACACTTCAATACAAAACTCTAAGTTTTTGTGACAGTTTGAGCTCCCCTGAAAAAGGACCAAAATGGCAGTTCAGTTACTTAGCAGTGAGCAAAAAGGACACAGGTAAGTAGAATAGATTATATATACTTTCTAGGCAGTGCAAATAGTTTCAGTTCACCAGAATAGTTCAATTCAAGTCAATAGGACAGGCCAAGGTCAATGGGCTAGTTTTCTGGATAGGAAAGAGCAGTTCTGGTATCAAATGGTAAATATTCTTTGACAAAGTTCTCAGAAGTAGTTTAGGCGAAAAATAATGATTTGTGAGGTCACAAGCTGATGAGGCCTGCAAGTTGGGAAAGTTTCACAAACTTTCTCCGTAAGAGTGGTGTTCTCTCAATCGGGTTGGCACAATACATTTGTATGAAGATAACACATGTTGCTGAGGTCATGGTTCCTGGCAGTTCCTGCAGATCTCACTGTTCCTGAGCCTCAGTCATGGGGACAAGAGGGCGGATGTTGGGGAACTCCTGCTCTGCACAGGAGGGCAAACAAAATGGAGTCACTTCAGTTCCAGTAGCTGTAGATTCAAAAACACGAACTGGTGTCCCTCTGCCTGGTTGAACCTAACCAGCCTTGAGAATGGTATCCCAGTGTCTTATGAGTTGATTGGTTCCAACAACTAAAAGGAAGAAGCCGTCCTTGAAAGAGCTTCTCTGTCGAATGGAGTTTGGCAACTCGGACCTGCAGCAGGGCTTCACCGGGCAAACCAATGGTCCAGTGGTTGCAGCAGCCTTCCTCTTCCAGCTCGTCTTCGGTTCTTTCGTTGCAGTGGTCGACTCTGCCTTCCAGTCCACAAGACTCACCTTTTAAACAGTTTTCTCCTTTTCACTCACCCAGCAGGGTGGCTGTCCTTGCCGGACAGTTAGCCAGCCAATCAGAAAGAGTGCATTTGGATCTCCTAGTAGACCAAGCACAGGGAGTTTCGGGAACCTCCCTCACTTCCTGCCCACCCCAGACACTCAGACGCCAAGGGTGGACTTCAGTCCAGAAGCCCGCCAAAGGCACACAAACACAGGGACCAAACGTGGTTTGGCGCGCAGAGTCAAACACTAGAACTTTCCAAAAAAGAAGACCGGGACCTGTTTAAACAAAGAGGCTTAAGGGACCATCTTGAAAAACATGGCTCCCGTGATTTTCAGCTACCAGTGGTCGCGATTGGGAAAAATACTGGTAGTTTGTTGTAAAACCACCACCACCAGCCTTTTCAATAGGCAGGGTAGCATTTGACTGCTAAATGAGTGTTTAGACATAGGGGGTACTAAGTAACTCCTGCAGCACTCCATTGTAAGATGGGTCTATGAATTTGGAAATGATTAGTAAAGTCAATTTCACTTTATATTCTCGAGGGAACAGTAGCTTATCCCAGAAAAGGTATTTACACCTTTGGGAAATCTAAAAGACATCCCTGTGTCACTGCACTGAGGGTGCTGTGTAACACACATGAAAAGATGATGCCTATGGAGTTATCTAAAACTCCATAATCAGAGAATACAAATGTAAAACACACATCAAAATACATGAAAGAGTGGGAAAAAAGGCTCACACTCTTTGCAGGTAAAATAAATCAAGTCCTCAAAATCCAGCAAAGTTGCTGGGGGTCTCTAAGGTGATGGGAATTAGCACATTTCTGAGAATTCTCCCTAACAAGACAGAACATGTATATACTTTGAAAGACTGAAAATGAAAATAAGAAGCTCAAAAAGCTGTGGGGAATAAGAGGTTTGCTGCTGGAAAAGACTGGATGGATTGGTTACCAGATTTCAAATTGAATAGCCACAATGCCTCTAAAGTGTATAAACATCTAGCACAATAAAAAGTATTGGACAAATGGTCTGAGGTGATGGAACAATATTTGCACTAATGTGTCCTTGACCTTGTTGAATCTGGCAGAAAGAGCAAGACAGATTAAAATTCTGAATAGGATGTACTGGACTCCGTAGAAACTACATAAGAGGGGCTTGTTAGAGTCAGAGGCATGCTGTAAATGCAAAGACAGAGTGTGGACCCCTGACCATATGATGTGTGAATTCAGAATTGTGAGGGAATTCTGGAGAGAAGTTACAATGACAATGAATAATGTCCTCATGATTGATGTGGATTATGATTTTGAACGTATTATTCTGCGGGAGGATGAGTTAATTGAAGCAAAGAAACTCACTTTGAAGTACTGGAAAAGTAAGCAAACACCTTCTGTTTCTGAATGGATGTCAGACATGGTGCAAATGTCAAAAAAGGAAATAGTGATAATTTAAAGAAACAGGAAAAGAGACCTATATGATGAGCTATGGATAGGTTTCTGGATCTATGACCAAGGACTTCATCTAGCTTATGTAGTTGATTTTGAACCACTGTGATTTCAATATACAGTTAGATGTGTTAAAGGTAATGTAATATTGAATGTAATTTGTCAAATTATAATAAATATGTTAATACAAAAAAAATATTAACATTACCTTTACTGATGAAGTGCCAAAAAACATTGCACATAGATTACTCATTGCTGTGCATTTCATATTTTCCAGCAAAGATTTGTATTATTTTTTAAGAGTGATATCCTAGCTAAAAAGTCATGAATCATCAACTTTAAGTGCAGATCTCTGCTGGTATTTGCTCTTTAAAACCATCATAGTACCATGAGTTGCTAGTTTTGTGAGTATCATTCCCAGCACTTTGATGGCTAGAAACACGAGGGACACATGCTGTGCAAATGTCCTTAGATGATTCATTAACACCAACTTTATTTAGACACATTATACAAAAATGGTCAAAAGCAGGTAGGAGATGTGCGTGAAGAAGAGGCATTTTGTTTTCCAAATAGAGGTTGACCAATTTAATTATAAACATATTGCTGGGTTTAAACTCTTACTGTTATAATTATAACTAAAAAGAGCAGTACATCCATCATGGCCTCTAAAATGTAATGTTATGGGATCATGGTAACTTTTAAGTATATTAATTACAATTAAATACATCTGGCAGTATCTGTTGAAGGTGGGCAATGTGGGGGTATCACAAGGTCTCACCCTGAGAGGAGTATTCAAACTATATTGATAGAGAGATCTGAAGGATATCTCATCACCTGTACACATCACTGACAGTATGACAGGAGCATGCAATGTTCCTTTTACTGCCCAGAGACTGTTAGTGAACTGACAGATGGATCCAGGGAGAGTCAAACCCAAATATTATATAAGTTATAGCAGGGAAATTGACAGATCAGGAAAGCAGGTCTTCTTATAATAGGCCATTACACTATGTTTTGGCTACTTCTCATCCTGACACTTTTACTCTTTACCTTTTAATTGCCCCCCCCCAACTAGACCTTGCAGGTGTTTATCTGGAACTCGCCCTGAACAGTGATGCCCTGCTTAAAGGCTTTCTTAGGGGATATATATCGGAAGTGATGTGAGAGGAGTCTGGTGCATGCCTAAAGAGATACAGAGATGGGGTTGTCCCATTGATGTGTGCATCTCACTCGAAATCATAGTTTTTAGTATTCTGCCATTTAGTCCATCCCAGTTTGTTGTACACCTTCTCTTCACACCAGAACAAGGCCTTATTTATACTGAGATTAAAATGGTTAACCAAAATCCCTGTCCTCCAATATACGGGCAAGTGTTCTGTTGCTCCTCCCTTGTGACACAAACCATTATGTGGTCCATTATCTCCAAACATATTTTGTTCATCCACTCAGAGCCACGTTTTTGGTATTAGGCAATGTAAAGATGCATGTTTCATGATGAGAACACACACATAGCTTATAATTGTCCTTCTTGGCAAGGTCATCAATATGAGGAGAGGAGATGAAGGAGTTGAAAATTAAACCAATATTTTTATTCTCACACATGGGTAAGGGGACGGGGCCCAAGAAGGGCAGCCAGAGTGTAGGCGGGAAGGAGGGAGTGGGATCCCATTGAGAATGATCCCATCTTACTGGCGGTAAGATAGAGATCATTTGCAGCACACCATGCCTTAAAAGCAGTAAGGCAATTGGAAATGAGATAGGAGGGAGAGGAGGAAGAGGAGGGACGATTAAAGGAGAGCTGTGTTTCATCAGTATAGCATAGTCAAGGTGTCTGTTGAAAATCTAGGGCAAGAGGCTAAAGCACTGAAGGCCTACACAGGCTGAGAGTGAGGTAGAGGAGAGAAAGGGGCCCAGTTGAACATGCAAGGGTTGATTAGAGAGGAAAGAGGTTAACCAATACAGTGCCCGGTCTGTGATGACCAGGGTATCACTGAGTCTGTTTATGAGGATGGAATGATTGCTTGTGTCAAAGGCAGATGACAGATCAAAGAGAAAAAGGGCGGAGAAGGAGTTGGAGTTGAGATTAGAGAGCAGGTCATGACGGATGTTCTGGAGAGCAGTTTCTTTGCTGCTGGCGGCTCTGAAGCCAGACTTGTAGGTTGTGGAGAAACCAACACATTCACTGTGATGAATTAGTTGGGAGATTATCAACTTCTCCAGGAGTTTTCCCAAAAGGGGATAGTGGAGATAGGGTGGTATGTTTATGATTTATGCCTGAAACATGTTTTACTCATTAAAATAGAGTTTTGGAAGGGGCATGAAGCCTTCCAGCTATGCTTCACCTCAGAAACAAATGGAGAGCGGGAGATGTTAAAAGTAGATTCTAAGTGAAATAAGGAGATTTAATTATTTGGCGAAATGGAAAATGAATAAAGTTAAAAGGTCAGTCCCTAAAAGGGCCGGTGGGAACCATACCATGGGCCATGAAGGGGACGGTCTACCATACACACCAATGAGAATGATGTTGATGTGCCAAGCTGTTGGTTGGCCTTCCAGAATGATCTGTCTCTCCACTCAGGGATATATATTCAACTTAGAGGGAGAAATAATATGATTAATAATCAAACAAATGCATCTCTTCACAATATCAGTTTGATGAGTCACCAACTGTCAGGCTCGGTAGAAATCCGACTCTGTATGTTTTCCATCAATTGTTTGACTTCAGCTCTAGCTAGTCATTCACATAACAGTACATCTATGTGCAAGTCTTCGTATGTGCCCTAGTAAATTGGTTATTTGAAGGCAGACCCCCTGTCCTGTTTCTAAAACCAAGTAGGCATGACTTCAATAAGTGTGTGTTCCAAAAATGTGAACACATATACAACAAAAACAAAACGATTTATTGAATAAACTGTGTTTAGCATCATTTAACTGTTAATGTGTTGCTTGGTTACACATTTATGAGAAGTGTGTTCTTGTACTGCATTTTACCAATCAAGCTCGGGATTCCTTTGAAAAAAAATCTTTATCAAATAACAATGTGCACTGAAGCTCCCAAGCATAAGCAACATCACTTTCAACCCAAGTGAACTGAGGCAAATAAGGGATCTAATTGCACTATATAAATGTACACCTGCAGACACGACTTTCAAAATCTTTTCCTTGTCAACGTCATCCCAATGTAATCCCTAGTTTGTAAAATGATTGCTATTCAGCATATTCTTGCTTTTCTGTTTTCCTATTATAATAATTCCTTCCCCAGTAATCACCATGAGTAGCCACTTTGGGATGAATATTAATTGAGATGAAGTGCTGGTGTTTATGTTCTAATGCTGAAGAGTTTAATTTGTTTACGTGGAGCAGTATGACTGTTAATCATGTCAAGCATTTCCCTAAAGGCTCTCTTCCGATACAAGAGTCGATCTGTGCACAAAGCGAAGATATCATCATCACTTGCTATTAGGCAATTTCATCTCAGGCAGATTTTAATGTACATGTTCAAAAATGACTGCATATTGTTCTCACACAGTAGTGTAGCCTGGGCAATGCAAAAACATATTACAGATTCTAATATTTGAATATATGCATGGGCATTAAACTGCTTGTCGCCAATTTTAATAATGCATAATCTGTATATTTCCATTTAGCTGCAAACCATCTGCACCTCCTCCCCACCCAACTGTTGCAATGTCTCAAAATTGCAGACCATAACAGGGCCCAGGCTGCAAGCCCTTCACTTGCTCCCAGTAGCGGTCGCATCACAGTTCACAGCTTTGTTCATTGTGCATTGCCTAGCAATTATCTGGCATCATAAAATCTGATCTTTTTGAAACTGAAGGAATAACAGGTAGGAGAAGAACAGCAAGTTTGACGGTAGCTCGAAAGTCGGCCTACAGCAGAATAAAAGACTGGGAGTAATGGAAGCTATGGAACTTCCTCCACAAAAGACCAGGTTCATGGAGAACCACTTGCACTTGATAAGGGTTCAGAAAATTCTACTATCAAAACTCCATTGACCTACTACCTCCATTGACCCCCGGAATGTAGGATCACATCATAACCTCAGACCTAGCACTTACACCAAAATGAACCTACAACAATCATGAATGGGACAATGGGACTTATATACATCTCATATTCTATTCCCGTGACTCACCGCATGCAAATTCCCTGATTAATCTGAGGGGCAGGCGTTTGTGAGGACTGTCTCATAGCTAGCCCTCCAATGCCTATGTGCATGTGGGCATTTGCTAAAAAAGATGCATTGGCCTCGTTCACGTACTTGGTTGGAACACTTAGGACAGCCACTACACGAGTTCAATTGGCAGATACACAGTGATGGGCCTTAAATAATGTTTTGTATTTTGTACAATGGCTCCCTTGTTTCCTCAATTTTACAGGCACAATCCACTCAAATTTTGGTAAGCATTTTACTTCACAAATTTCAATTGATGACACATTCTGTTTGTTTTGCATTGTCACTTTAGGTCTAACGTTTCTACAATATCAATCATGTTCTCATGATGAAAAAACATGCTTTAGAGTTAGGGTATATACGGTTTGAAGAGTATGGCATTATAGAATCATGTGGACGTGCCTAAAATGTATGCCGAGAGAAGCCCCCAAAGCTTCTCTAAAGGCAGGCCCATCAATTTCTGCCAAGGCGTGCTCTAACCCCATGGCCCCATGCATCACTAAATTATGAGAAAAGTAGTGTTCACCAAAAAACTACACAGCCCAAACACTCGTTTTCATATGCCATACATATCTATTGTGTATTTAACAAAATATACAACTTAAGGATAGTAACAAAACACCTAATTAATTACTATAAATGCATGTTTAACTACCACCTGATCAGCAAGTGAACACCTGCCCAAGGTCCAGGGTCTGATCAAAGCCATGGAGGTAGATCGTATGTGCATCACAGAAATGTTGCTTTGTGACCTCCACAGTTATGCTTTGAATGACCTAGTGCCCACAGGATGTATCCATCCTAGCCAAACCAGAAACATCAATTGGTAACTGGTATAGCCATAGATTTTTAGAAGCGTCTTTGCTTTAAAAAATTGGAATGAAATATAATCAATCATTATGAATATGTTCTTATTAAAGGTGCCACGTCCTATATATCCTCTATAGATTTAGTTTTAGTCTGTAGAGAACCTCACTATAATGGCTAATTTTATAGACGTCCTAAAATAATTTCATCCACTTAGCTATCTAACATCTTCACAACTATGTTATCAGGGAGACTATAATTGTGAAAGGCAGAATGTCAATATTCCAAGCATCAAAGACTAAAGGCCTGATTTACAAAGCGTTTTCCAATGAGTATTTCCCATCGAATAGCTCTTTTGTAAAATAGGCCCTAAATCTCCAACCTGGAAACATTGTGAAACACACACACATCATATGTGTTCCTACTCATGTACACAACTACATTTTGTAGGTATGTTTTCAGATAATTTCTAATTATCACTTGTCTCAAAGCAACCCATACCTTGGATAGCATCCTGCTGTGCTCACTTTTTTAATGAAACATTCTGTTAACATGGTTTGAAATAACAGATTGCATCCTTTTCCACAAGCCAGTAATGGAATTTAGTCTCCTTTGAGGCCTTTACTTGAGCTGTTGCCCCCACCCTCCTCAAGAAAGAGTTAAATATCTCCATACAGATCAACAACTTATCCAACAGCATTGTAAGAAGGCTTTGATCAGATTGCTCCTAAATTGAACAGAAACACTGGCAGAAAAGCAAAAAGCGTCATACTATGGTACTCTCGAAGTTCAACTAAAAACAAATTAGTCAGACAACTATAAGAACACCAGTGGTGGAAAGATAATTCCCCTGGAGGACAGAAAATAGTTGACTATACTACTATGTTATTGGGATCTACAAATGCAGCAAACGAGCTGCTTACTTCTATTGATGATAATAATAATAATTTGCATTTATATAGCACTATGAGCCCTCAGGCATCAGGCATCTGAGCACTGCGTATTACTACCCACAGTGTGTGGTGCTCATTTATCGACCTGAGTAGGATGAAAGGCTGAGTTTAGCGCTGCCGGTATTCGAACCTATGTCGGAAAGCTCTGCACGGATGTCAAAGCGAACGCTCTACTCGCTGTGAAATCTGACCAGCTTGATGAACTAAGATCAGTTTGACTCTATGATTCCGTTCTTAAAACATCACAAATGGGCTGAAATAAACGTTAACTTCAACAGAAGACTCCTGAACATGTGGAGTGACATATTTGATAAATAATTCTGTCTTAACTGTTAAGCTAACTGTAATATACACACCCCCTAAGAGACTCATCAAACAATATTGAAAGCTGTACCTTCTGGCTTGCCTGCAGATTTGGCACCTGCAAATCTACTTAAAATCGATATCCCATGTATATCTAATGCACTATATGCCACCTGGGTCTGTGCCCTCTTTGTGGAAGAAAGGTTTGCTAAGGCATTCTCCACTGGATGCTGAAGACCCTGCCAATTATACATCTTGTTTAAGCCTGCCTTTTTGTAGCAATATTTTTTAAACAATTGTTGCTTCCTTTGTTATGTAGAATTTGTTTAGAAAACAGGCATGTTTCTGGCTGGACTGGCATAGAAATAGTGGTAGTCACCAAGATGGATGGCATATATAGGATAGTTGATGCCTTTAACACCATTGATCACAACATCCTCTTGTGACATCTATTATGTATCTCTTTATGTACTTTGTATCATTCTCTGAAGTGCTCTCTGTAACCGGATACCGTGTATTCTAGCTGTCCAGTTCTATATACTTATTCTGGAAAAATATGAGTCCAAATAATCTGATGTGAGATGTTATGTATCCCGGGGGTCGGCCCTCTGTTCCACTTTGTTGAACCAGTACCTCCAGCCTCTGACCTGACTTATACATGCTTATGGAATTTGTTTCTATGCATATGCAGAGTGAGAGTCAAGTTGCCACTTGCATGATCACAGTATGCATTTCAAGAAACGCAACTTGGATCAAATGTAATGTTCCAGAAATTGTGATTTGCACCCAGGAAAGGGCGCTCAGCCAATCAGCTGGATGGAAATACAGGCGAGAACACCCAATGTACTTACTGCCTTCATCTTCCAGTCTCTGGAGGCCCTTCCCCTGGTGACGCTATCTTGATTGTGGGTAGGCAACAGGGAGCCAGCTGGCAGTGTAGCTGGTTGTTTCTGCTGTCTCATATACATCACTAATTGCTGCTGACCCAAATTTCCAAGATGGAGGTTTCCAGCCCCCGCCTAGCCGTGTCCCGCCCTGCACCTTCGCTTCGCTAGCAAATACATCCTTGAGCTAATCGGGCAGTGTTGCAGGCAGTATCTGCTGTCTCATATCACATCACTAATTGCTGCTGACCCGTATCAGCAAGGTGGAGGTCCCAGCCCCAGCCTAGCCCCCACTCTCAAATATCATGGAGGGAAGCGGCCAGTTAGGCAAGCTGTTTCTGCTGTTTTTGATGGATCTGCTGTGTTCATGAGGACCGTGTTCACTTACACATGTTGCTGGAAGCCAGTGTCAGCATTGCCACCTCCCCGCACTTTGCTTCCCCTTCTCTTGAACTCCTACAAAAAACAGCAATTGTGGTCTGTCTGCAGCTTTCAGCTTGCGTGTATTCATTAGCTGTCTCTGTTTTTGCCTGGCTGGCTGTTCAGGGAGGTTCGACAACCTACGGCAGTTTTTGGAAGCTGAGAGCACTTGGCACACGTCAATAGAAAACGGTGTTCTGGGAGGTGGGACTGTACGCGCTAGCTCTCTGCCTTTCCTTTTTTTCATTGTTTTTTTGCAAGTTGGAAGTTTGTGAAAAACAGCATTCCTATAATAGCTTATATAGATTCGACTGACAAATGGAAATATCATCGCTGTATGTTACTGTGAGCAATGACAATTTCCAAAGTAAGAAATGCTCAGACCTCTGCTTGACTTGGTGTATCATTAAGGAGGTAATTCATATATTTCAGTGCAGAGGCAGTGCACGCGAGCAGCGCAGAAAGGGAGCGTGCACCAGCGTGTGCCAGCCGTGTGCGCTAAACAGCATTCTGGCACACCGCGTATTCATGGAATTTCCAAGCCATTTTGAGCGCTGGCGCAGAGAACATCCTGCAGCGCCAGTTAGGCCCCTTGCGCAAGGAAAAGGCATTGAAATCCCCAATGCAGCGCAAAGGGCCACACTAACCCTGCACCAGTTTACAGGGCCGTTACATTGTAATCGCGTGAAAATACTACGCGTACCCCGCTCATGGCAGCCAAAAGCGTGAAAATGTACTGGCGCACCCCTCGGAATACACGTACCCTGCTCGCACCAGGTAAATTGCGTAGAAAAAGCACCCCCCTGTGGTGCGGGCTGCCTGTGGGGCATGCCCATGGTGGTTGGGATGCCTGCGTGTATTTCGGGGGTGCACGGGAAGTTTCACATGCGATAGGCCTTGAGCGAGCGGGGAACGTGTATTTCGGGGGTTCGCAGGAAGTTTTACATGCAATAGGCCTTGGGCCAGCAGTTTACGTGTATTTCGGGGGTGTCCTGGAAGTTTCACATGCGATACTCTAGGCGAGAGCGGGGTATGTGTATTTGGGGGGTACGCAGGAAGTTTCACATGCGATAGTCCTGGCGAGACGGGGTATGTGTATTTCGGGGGTACGCAGGGAGTTTCACACGCGACAGGCCTTGGGCGAGCAGGGTACATGTATTTCAGGGGTGTGCGGGAAGTTTCACATGCAACAGGCATGGGGCGAGTGGGGTACGTGTATTTCGGGGGTACGTGGGGAGTTTCACACGCGATAGGCCTTGGGCGAGCGGGGTACATGTATTTCGGGGGTACGAGGGGAGTTTCACATGTGATAGGCCATGGGCGAGCGGTGTACTGTATTTCGGTGGTGCGCGGGAAGTTTCACATGTGACAGGCCTTGGGAGAGCGGGTTACGTGTATTTCGGGGGTGCGCAGGGAGTTTCACACGCGATAGGCCTTGGGCGAGCGGGGTACGTGTATTTGGGAGCTACACGGGAAGTTTCACATGCAATAGTCCTGGCGAGAGTGGGGAATGTGTATTTCGGGGGTACGCAGGGAGTTTCACACGCAACAGGCCTTGGGCGAGCGGGGTACTTGTATTTCGGGTGTGTGCAGGAAGTTTTACACGCAATTTGACATTGTGGGCCCTCCCGGGTGTGCCGTTTCCCCCCTCCCCATGCCCTGCAGGCAGCCCACACCACGGGGGCCTACCCGACAACCCTCACCATGCCCTGCAGGCAGCTCACATGGCACCATACACTTGTGAGCATACACTTGTGAGCCCCAACTCATGTCCCCCACCCGCCCACCATTGACGGGCACCTGCCAGCAGGCCCCGACTCATGTCCCCCCACCCGCACCCACCATTGATGGGCACCTGTGAGCAGGCCCCGAATCATGTCCCCCACCCACCCTAAACACACCTCCACCATTGACAGGCACCTGCCAGCAGGCCCCAACTCAGGTCCCCCACCTGGCCACCCACCCACCATTGACGGGCACCTGCCAGCAGGCCCTGACTCATGTCCCCCACCTGGCCACCCACCCACCATTGACGGGCACCTGCCAGCAGGCCCTGACTCAGGTCCCCCATCCACCCACCCACCATTGACGGGCACTTGCCAGCAGGCCCCGACTCATGTCCCCCACCCACCATTGATGGGCACCTGCCAGCAGGCCCTGACTCATGTCCCCAGACATCCACCCACCATTGACGGGCACCTGCCAGCAGGCCCGACTCATGTCCCCCCACCTCTCCCCCAGTGACGGGCACCTGCCAACAGGCCCCGACTCATGCCCCCCCCACCCAACACGTCATCATGATCCACGCTCATGGCCCTTATGGCCACCCAAATCCCACCCCACACCACCCAGTCCAAACACCCAACCAAGCATTCCATCCTCTCCATATTGAAATCCCCATGTCATGATAGATCACAAATGACAAGTATGCACATCAATACATGTCCGTCAGACACACACACGTGGGCACATGAATGAGAAAACCCACATCGTGACATGCACAAAACCAATGAGAGAATATCACACAAATGAAGTATGAAATAAAAATGTATTATATACAAAATTGAAGAAATGAAAGAAAATCACACAAGAAAAGAAATAATAAACAAAAGCCTGGATGTCCAAAATGAATGAAAAAATGTGAATGCTGAATCCAATTAAATCCAAATCAAAATGGCTCCAAAGCGTTCATCCATTAAACCAAATTCAAAGTTTAAAAAATTAGAAAACCATTACTCCATGCAAAAAAAAAAATCAATGAAGTTAAATCCAGTCCAGAACTATATACAATGTAATAATCCAGGGTCCATGAGCCCAATAATCCGAAGGAAACCTACCAAAAAGCCTACCTAATAAAAATCTATATACAAAAAGGTGGGGCATAGTCCATGCGCCCCAAAGGAAAAAATAATAGAAAGCAAACTTACACCTACAGAACTATTTACAAAGTTGGCGGGCAAGTCCAACGGCTCACTTGTTGATGTCCCGGGCCAGGACATCATAGAACTCCTCTTCAACATCCTGGAGGCGGCCTCTTCACTGGCCCCGAGGTCTCGCAGGGATAAATCAATGTCCACCTCCAACTTCCTGCGAATTTCCTCGAGGCACTCAGCCCGCCTCAACGCCCTGTGCATGGAGTTCTCTGCCCTGACCATAGTGAGCTGTGCCTCTTCCGGCCGCCGCCATTCCAAATCCATTTGCCCGCCCAACCGCTGCCACATGGAAGACACTCCCAATCCAGGGTCCTCCTGCCCTCTGGCCGATGCCTGCCCCTGTGATGATGATGGCCCCGAGCCATCAACGCTCCCACCTTGAGCCTGTTGCTGCTGTGCATGTGCCCTGCCTGCCGATGCCTGCACGTCCTCCTCCTGCTGGGGTTCAGTTGTTATGGTGGCCACCCCTGCTGGACCTCCGACCCCCGACTGTGGCAGGGATGTGTCCTCCACTAGCCTGGCCGCTGGGTCAGGGGCAGCTCCACAGGGTGGCCAGGTGATGCATAGGCAGGAAGATGGCATGGAGGACAACTGGCGCATAGGGGGTTCAGTTGAGGAGGGGGTCGGTAGAAGGTCCAGCACACAGAGGAACCCAGAACTCAACACAGTCAACGAGGCATCCGAAAAAACGTGCATTGTCCAGACGGGAACCCTGCACATCTTCCCGAATGCCACGTTGACACAACGCCACCCCAGCCAGGATAGTCTCATCCCGGTCCCGGATTGCCACATCCACAGGGAGAGGAACGCCAGTTGTTGTTTGCGCATCCCCTTCCTGAAAACAGGTCTGGACAAAGGCATCCCTGCTGGTGTGGGATGATGCAGTCACAGGATTGGGGACAGGATTACACACAGGCACCTCCGCGGCTGCCTGTGCTGCCTCCTGTCCCTGCCCCTGGACTCCACCACTAGCACCAGTGGAATCCTCCCTGCAGACCCCGTGCGTGGGCCTTCCACGGCCTCCTCCTCAACCAAACTCCCCAATAACCTGGATGACTCCGTGCCATCTTCCTCCATAGGCCCATGTGGGGCCTCAGCTGCCCTTCTGCTGCCAAGGAGTCCACCCCCGACCTCCGCATCTTGGAGTTACCCTCGGCAGCTGCGGCCGTGGATGTGGCACCATACTCCTCACTCCCCGAGGAGGTGACAACATGGGAGGGGAGCTGGGCCTTGCGTCTCCGGCTGGCGGTGGGATCCCTGCCGCTGTGCTCCACAACACCGTCTCCGCCCTCTTCATCAGTTGACGCGTAGACAGGGAGAGACAGAACACAGGCATCAGGGCACTGTACAATGGTCTGATACACACATGACAGTTGCACATGAGTGGCAGTGTCAAACTTCACACATGGCATCACACTCCCCAACACACATATCATTTGAACCCACACACATGCGCAAATTAACAATTAACAGGAATGTTGCAGCAGTCAGCACCATCCATACACATACAACAGCATGAGCATCTGAAGGTTAGCCTGACGTCACATGCAACACGGGGAGTGCCAAACACATGCACACACGCCACCAGACATACATGCATCTGTACATCTCCACCACCTGTCGCAGTGAAATCATCGGTATTGAAAATCACATCTGCCAATCAGCCTCCTACATGTGGGTGTCACATGCATCCATGGTGTATCACAGTGTATCACAGTGGCACACATGTCAAATACACACACACGCACATGTACATTGTGCACATACATGAAGGTGGAACCAGCATCCACGTGTCACACCACAACCATGCCACAGTACATACACAGAAATGTATACATGTGTGTACCTACACACACATTTGGCCATCATTCATTTGAACACATACACCATTGATGTGCCTCACACATGAATGGACTCACATGCGGCAGGCTCATGTCCCTGTACATACACAGCCATACATGGGCCTTTCAAGACATATGTCCAACCTGCACACTCTTGGCACAATCTCAACATGCACTGCATCCAATCAGTATGCATGGACACTAACCGCTCGACTCCGGACGTGTCTGCCTCTGAAGGACCTGGAGAAGGAGCGCTGGGTGTGTGCTCCAGGACCCTCATCTGGATGTTGGTAAGGCAGACCCGGCACCCCTCTCCAGCTCTTCTGGACGTGTTGCATGTCGCGGGCTGCCACCCCCTCCACGTTGATGGCAGCCACAATGTCCTTCCAGATCCTCTTCCATCCTTCATTGTCGGCGAGTGAACTTCCAAAGAGGGCATCATAATTCACCATGACTTGCTCCACCAGGGTACCAACTTCTGCGGCACTGAAGCTGGTAGCCCTCTGCCTCTCTGGTTGGGGGTTGCCAGTGGTCTCCGATGGTGTTTCCCCCGAAATGGCAACCCGCGAGGCAGGTGTGGGTGGGCAACTGGGTCCTGGTGCTGGGCTGTGGAGTGATGGAACTGCAGTCGGGAGTCTTCTGTTCCAGCAGGGGTGGTCACAGCAACTGGACCCCTGCAGGCACCAAACAGCAGGGCACGTGGCCAGCAGGCAGGCAGGCAGCAGCAGATGGCAGGTGGGAGCGGGCTCTGGGGGGCAGGAAAAGGACCTCCTGGGCAGAAGTGTGGTCTTCCGTGTGTTATTGCGTGGCCAGCTTGATAAAGAGTGATTTGGCACATGAAAAAACAGCACGTCAGCATGTAATTCGAGGAAAGGCCCTTATCGCGTAAGCGCTTCTGTTACATAATTCGCACGGGCATTTCCCTCCACACGGGTGCATGTTGATTGTACATGTGCAAAAACCGCACCTCCGCGTGTCACTGCGTGTAATTGGAGGAAAGGCCCTTAGCGTGTACGCGCGTAAGTGACGTCACACGTGTGGGCTGGGTTAAAAGGTACGCGTAGGACACCATTTTATTGTACGTGCTTTTTGTGGAGAGCGAGCAGGGGATTCTTGTACTTCTTGTCAGTTCACAAGTGATTATTTCACAACAGTTCCAGTTCGTACTCCTTGTATACTCAGACAGCGTTCAATTCTTCTTTTGGCGGGGATGTTGCCAATGCGCACTCGCACATCTTTTTCACCTTCTTTTCCAGGCAGACGGTGAGTCGCGCACGTATTTTTCAACTGTGGTTGCCCCCGTGAGTCACGTACCCATTCAGAGGTCATTGTAGCCTGCGTGTACCACGCGTACGCTTATTTTTGTATTTCTGGGTGCCACAGCGTAATGTGGATTCGTTATTCCATGCACGTGGGCTACCAGGGGTCGCGTGCACGTTAAATTTTGTTTTCAGGGTGCCTGAGCATTGCATGACCCGTCATCTTCCCCCAGGGGTCACAGACAGCCTTGCTAGAGCACTAGGGCACGTATTCCATCTAGTACCCTGTCCCTTTCACCCCAATTTCCCAGGACAATTGTTTACTGCACCTCCCATTCGCACAAGAACATCAGTGCCATGGTTGGGAGGTGACCAAGTGGTAAGGGAGGCAAAGGTGGCTGACTTCCGAGAGGTGGCCACGGTAGGGGAAGTGGCCAGGATGTGCAGGGTGGCCCAAGAGGCCAGTGTGTGGAGGACCAATCAGGGACACCTATGCCCTCCCCCCAATGGGTATGGGAGATGCAGCTGACACCATCCCAGCTCAGGCCTTGTTAACCGGCCCATATTGTCAACCGAACCAGCACAGGATGACTCCCAGGCTGACTTCCGTGCCACCAAGTCAAAGGCATGTTTGGCGGTGAAAGTTGCTGTCACCAGGCCACATGGATCTGGGGCAGCAATGTCATCTTCTGCCCCAAGTAGCCAGGGTGAGGAGGCTGCAGGGGCAGCTGCAGCTCAATCCACCCCAGCCCCGAGTCACCCAGCCAGGACAGCGTTGGTCCAAGTCAATCAAACCAAGGTTGGTCCTGCCAACATCACCCAGCAGCCAATACCTGCAGTGAAACCTTTGGTCGTCGTGCCTTTGCTACTTCCAGTGCCTAGTCCATCTGCGCTTCATCCCCTACCAACCGCCGCTCAGCATCTGCACCACCTCCCAAGAGGAAGAAGGGTGCTCTTGCGGTACCGGCTGGGACCCCAGACACGGCTCCCCCCTCCGGCACGTCAAGGAAGCGTAGTTTCAATGATGTGGAACTAGACGCACTTGTGGGCTACGTGTCAGCCCATGGCCGCGAAATGCTGGTGACTGCAGGGTGCAAGACTACGACTGCTCAACGTATTGCGGACCAGATTAGTTCCCTTGGATTTGTGAGGCGCACAGCTGATGATTGCTCTAAGCGGTGGAATGACCTCAAACGCAGAGCAAAGAACAAGCTGGCTTCCAATCATGCCTCTACTCTGGTGACTGGCAGTGGGTCTCCACCAGAGGAGGAAGTACTCACAGTCTATTGCTGGAGGCTTCATCACAGAGGATCAGATGCAAGGGAGACCTACCAGATCTTGAGGCAATGTCCGGTGAGTGGCCATGATGTGTGTGCAAACCATGTGTATGTTGTTTGGGTGATGCGTTCTGATTGAGTGCCAGGTGAGGCTGTGTAGTCATGACTGCTATGGGTCACCCCGGCCTTGGGTTTGGGTTTTACAGTATCCCTTCTGACCGCATTTGACAATTTGCACCTAATCACTGCACTTGCCCATCAACTGCCATCATGCCACAACATTATTCATACTGTTTTCCTGTTCATTCTGCCTGATTGATGAAATCCTTTGCATGTTTACCACACATTTCTGTGCTATTCTGCCCCAAATGTAACATACTTCAGACATAGATTACACCCCACAATGCCCCACATGTGTTTACTTATTATGGGAATGATTTCATCAATCAGGCTGAGTGAGTAATGTGCACCTACACATGGCCTGCACACAATCACTACGGGCCCCTGTTTGAATGTTCAACATGACAATTGTCTTCACTCATGTCGAAGTGACCAACCATTGATGTATCCATGTACCTGCCATCACTGCATTAGTGAATACTGCCTTTGTTTCAGCGTGTGGCACATGCGTGTTTTGTCACACTCTTTTGCATGTTCTATTTCATGATGTCAATCTCACATGGATGGGTGACAGTAATGATTTGCTACCATCTGGGTGTCCTTTTCAAATCTGCCATGGCTATGCTACGTGCCATCTGTGTGCTAGTATGTGTCATGTATGTGGATTGTCCATGCCACTCACAGGCTAATGTGTGATGCTGGTGCTATGCAGCATGCAGCACATGTGTTGCTTTCCCATCTTGGAGTCCTCAGTGGCTGTTTTAGGCTCCCCTTCCACTTCATTGCCAGTGCATGAATGCCAGAGTTATTGTCATAAGTGACATGTGTCATTTATGTATTCAATGTGTACCTCGTGATGCCTATGTGTGTGGGCTATGTTGCTCATGCCTGTGTTCATTACTTTTATTTTATGTTTTTGCAGGTGATGAGGCACTAGATGCTGTTGAGGAGGAGGAGATGGCGCAGAGGCAGGAGTACTCACAGACACAACCAGGCACCAGTGGAGGACGTGGGGGGTGGTGGGTGAAAATCCATTACTCCTACAGACAATCCTGTCCACCGGTGTCACTGGGTACACCTCCGCAAACATCTACAGCTGAGGTGCTGAATCTGACATTGAGACAAATGTCCCGTCACAGGTGAGTGTTTCTGGCAGGGATTCTGTTCTGTCCAACCTACCTGCACTGGGGGTAGACCCCGCTATGGGCCATTCAGTGTTGGAAAGTCCACCTGTGGCGGTTAGGGATGCAGGGTCACACTCCACTATATTTGCTCCTGTTCCTGGGCCAGCAGATAAAAGGAGGAATGCAGTCCTGCAGCCTCAGGCAGTGCCAGCACAGCAAGGTGCACATCACCTTGCCCGAAACAGGTGTTGTGCCCACCAATGCGGTGGCTGTGCACCACCAGGCAATACTGTGTGGGAGAACTCCATGTATACTATTGCAGCACAACAGGGGGCATCATGTGAGATGATGGCTGAGGCCATGGATAGGGTAGCCACTTCCATTCTCCCCCCTGAAAAGAAGGTGGAGCTCCAGCAGCAGGCAACAGAGTCCATGTGCCACTCACAAAGGGAGGACATGGTGGCGTCCAACAGGGACTGACGGGTTGGACGGGAGACTCTGTGCACAGCCATATCTGTAGAGTCACAGGCCCACAGGGATGCCCTGAGGTTAGAACACAGGTCCCTCAGAGATACTCTGGGTGCACTTAAGGTGTCCCAGTGTACAAGGTCATAACAGCAGTTGGAGCAGCTGACACGCACACTCTCAGTTGAGCCCAGGCAACCCTTGAGGAGATCCGGGCATCGCGCGAGGCCTTGCAGGCAGAAATGTGTGCTACCTGTGAGGTGCTGCATAGGGATCTCCGTACCATCATCGTGCAGAACCAAACCTTTCAGACCTGCATGCTTGCTGCCATGGAGGAGCATTCCAGGGCTTTGAGTGGTCCGTCTCCCATATCACGGCCACCTTCTAATATACCACCAGAGGGTGATGACAGCAATGGCAGTTCTCCCACTATAAGGTAGCCGTGCAGGCCATGAGCCCATGGAGGATTTTTAAATGTTTTTTCACAACATCCACACATGTGGGTGTTGGGGTGCACCCTGTACCTCCTCCCTCCTGGGTACCCCCCCCCTGTTGACACATAGGCATTTTTGAATTTAAAAAAAAAAAAAAAATGAAATGAATATTTAATTCATTTATTATGTATTTTTCATCTTCTTTTTCTATTTATTATTTTCATTTTATTTTCATTTGTAATTTGTTATTTTAATTTTCATAGATTTTTTTTTAGTTAAATTGTATTCTGAATTGTCTTTTATTATTTTATTTATTTGGTTTACTTTACATTTACTTTTTTCTTTTCCTTTATTTAATTTGCTTTTACTTTTGTGTTCATAACCATTTCCTTTCAGATTGTGAATTCATGTTACAGTGGGTTGCTTTCTGTGGCTCCCGTAGGCATCCACTGTGTATTCCAGCTGGGCACATGCAGGCTTGTCCTGTCTTTGGGTTATAAACTTGGGTTCCTGACGTACACGCCCCTCCTGCTTCCACTTTCCATGGGCTCGCAAAGGGTGTGACGAAGTGACAGTAACTTACACAGAGGCATTGGGCTCCCATAAGTTGTGTGGGCAGTCTGAAGTCCAAACTGTGTATACCTCCCCAGTGGGGATTGGTGTTAATTTCTCCACTGCATGGTGGATTTGTAAATGGTTTTACATACAAGATATTTTGCATATATACATGTTACTTCTTCATGTCTTGACAAGCCCGTCTCCATTGCAGATGCACTTCATGTTGTATGCATTATACTGCAACATTTAGCTACCAGCAACACACTGCAGTTGGAAGGGGTCAATGTGCTGCCTTTGTCAGGTTGTGACACTTGCACTACATTCATTTTTTACTGTCATATGTTGCCACTGTTGGATCCTGTACTGATGTTTTGTCTTGCTGGTAAGTATTTGATCATGTGTGCTGTTTTATTTTTCATTAGTGAGAGGAAATTGTCTCTGGCCTGTTTCCGTTGGGATGGTGCACTTTGTCATGTGTTGTGCATTCATTTGGTTGCTTTCACATTGAATGCCATGGTGTGTTGGGTAGCTGAGATGGGGCTAGGGAGGGGTTGGGTGAAATGCCATTATTTGGATTGAGTATTTTGCAAGGGGGTAGTCCTTCATGCTGCATGAATGTGTGCCTTTTACTGACATAGCATTGGGTGTGTTTAAGTAGCTAGGGATGCACACAATCTAGAACTTCCAGGTAAACAATCTCAGGGTGGTATGGTTGTGACAGTTGACTGTCCCTTTTGTCATCATCATAAATTGTCAGGCCTGTGTGCATTCCGCAGGGGTGGGATTTTAGGTGAAGAAATTTGCCATAAGCTGGGTATGGGCTGCCTCACCATGTGCCCTTTCACCTCCCATGCGCAGCGGGCGTGCATGTGGTTGGGGATTTGTGGCACCACCATGGCCACCGGCACACCCCAACGGGTTGCAATGTTGTGCAGGACACATGCTGCCACTATGATCATGCACACTACTGGGGGCGCATATAGCAGCTGCCCACTAGAGCGGTCAAGGGAGCGAAAGTGTAAATTCAGCACTCCAAATGTGCGCTCCACTAGGCCCCGGGTTGCAATATGGGCTGTGTTGTATCTTACCTCGGGTGGTGTGGTGGGGTTTCCGCATTGGCACCATCATATAGATGCTCAGAGGGTAGGCACTGTCCCCTGGGGATGTTATAACAGTTGTCATTAGTTGGGATTTCTGACATGCATACATGTGCAGAGGCATTTATACTCACCAATTAGCCATGTGTCGCCATACCTCCCAGCTTTCAGGTCCCGGATTAGGGGTGACATTCGGAATATGAAACTATCATGGCCGGAGCCTGGATAATTGGCATATACTGAGGTGATGATTCCCTTGGCATCACATACAACCTGCACGTTGATGGAATGCCAGTGCTTGCGGTTTCAATAGATGTGCTCAGTGGCCCTGGGAGGACGGAGAGCCACATGGGTGCAATCAATGGCACCGAGCACTTTGGGAAAGTGTGCCACCCCGTAAAAGTCCCGGATGACTGCCTGCCTTTCTGCAGGTGTTCTGGGCATGTATATGTGCCTGCAGACTAAGGGGCATGCAGTCATGATCGCCAACACCTGGTGTAGGCAGCATGACTGCATGGCCTGTGAGACACCCCCAACTATGGCACTTGTCCGCTGAAATGACCCAGTAGCCAAGAAGTGCAGTACATTGAGCACCTTTTCCAAGGGGCTCAGTGCTTGGGAGAAGAGGGTGGGTGATGTGAGGTCATCCTCCCACACCCTGACCAGTTCTAGGATTATTAGTGGTGTAAACCTGTACTTCCCATACAGCTGGTCATCAGGCATCCCAAAAAGGCTGGTCCTGGGTAAAAAAATGTGGGGCCTGGCTATCCTCCTCCTCCTGGGGTGTCCCACGGCTGCGAGGAATGGTATATTCACTGTAGCGTATGAGCTTGTTTGCCAGCTTTGCTGGCATACATGTTTCGGAATTAGCGCGTCTTTTTTGGCGCACGGGGTTCCCCTGTTCGATTCCATGAATACGTATTGTTAGAGCGTGTGTGGGCGTTGCGAGCATTTACCTCCCGTACTTCCCCCGTAACACCCACATTTTCACACGCTGTTCCCAATCCGCGTGTTAAGCCCCGTGTTCCACCCACTTTTCTTGTGAGCGCTACACATTGTGCGCTTTCCCTATGCGCATCGCGCACAGTGTTTGGTGACGTGTGCGCCCGCGTGCTCCACCCACGGATTTGGCGCACATCCCAGGGTTTACACGCGCAGCGTATTCCATGAATCAACGAACGACTGTGTGCGCAGCTTTAGCACCCGTGCGCTGGGTTTTTCATGCTTGCGCTCCCTTTTTCGGCGCACATTTATTCCATGAATTACACTGTTAATGTACTGAATGTACATGCTGGGCTATTTACTGTGGAGTGGCTATCTCCTGTGACAAACATATTGTGTAGCAGGCACTGGGAGCAAGCATTGGGTAAAGGAACTGAAAGTTCATGAACATGCATGCTGGGCTATTAACTTTGACAAACATTTTGAGAATTACCACTTACCAGCCAAGTTAAAACTCCATTTCTGGTGTGATTAGTTTGTTATTCGGTTTCTGCAAAAGCTTGGTTGGTGACCCACGAGGGCTGGGGGAGTCAGACTATGGTCTCTCCTTCAGCTGTCGGACATTGCTCCCTTGGTCAATCTTAATCCAATTATCTAATTGATTGCAACTTCCTACAAACATCTGAACTGTGCCAACCGGATCGCTACCAGATTACTTGATCGATTGTATTTGGTAGACAAGAAGTTTTAAGCAGCATTGTATTACTATTATATTTATTTATTCTTTGGATTTTTTTCTTTTTCAAATTCATCTGCTGAATTTGATATTTTCCATTTTTTACCAGAATTAGTTTTTTTAAAAAAGAGGCATATTTTATACATGTTATATGTAGTTTTGAAAGGATCTGTTGCATGTGGTTCTATTGACTGTGGTTTAATTATGTCCATTAATTGATTGTACTTACCTATTAACGCCCACTTGTATACTTGTGAATTGTATGCATGTGATGCACTTTTGATTTTTGGAAACTATTTCCCTTTGCACTCTTGAACTCTGGTCAACTGGCAATTCAGCACTTTGATTTTAGCACTCAGAATGTTGCACTTTTTTGACACAGACTTGAGATGGTATAGTTACCATTTGCAATATCAATGGTTTTTCTGAATATTTTGGTGCTATCTTCAAACCAGAATTTGCAAGGGATCTCCGATAGTCAGTTGATTTTAGTTATTTATTAAACTTATCTATTGGCAAACATTTTCATTTAAATCAAACAATGCCAAAGAGAAAGGCCACTTGAGAAGCATTACCAGAGAAAGTTTCAAAAAAGGTTTGAGATGTTTCAACCTATTAACATAGTTAATGTCCTAATTATGGAAATAGAGGACCTTCTATCTGATATAGGGAGGCGGGAAATACTGCTGCAAATTAAACTGTGAAATCAAACTGCATCGTTACATATATAGATCTGACGATCAATGCCCTGGACAAATTTGAGGCTATAACAACCTTAACAAGAACAAGCAAGTTCGGCGACACCAATGCCCATGGGAAACCAATGAGATTACCAAAGGAATTCTTAGAAACATATGAAACTCAAAAAAGGTTAGATCAAGAGTGGGTAAAAACTACCTTCTGACAGTAGGGGTTACAAATGCAGAGACCAGCAGTATGCTGTGTGTCATAGAACATCACAGGAACAGAGTTGGGGGGGAGCACATTTTCGGAAATGCCCCAGGTAGTAAGCCCCTGATTGACTTTGATCCAACACCAAGTATCCAACTGGTAACCTCCCCTGTATTATTAACCTCAAACAGATTCCTTTGTTAGAGGATCTGGAGCAAGGTGAGATCCCTGAGGATGTACATTTGACTAGAGTGAGGGAACAGGTAGAGATTATTCCCAGAATAAACCCGACCCACATTGCAAGCGAGCAGAGAACCTTTGGGAAGTTAAGAACACCCAATATTAAAAAGGCAAAAATATATCGGAAACATCAATGTGCTGACATACCTAACAGTGCCGTTCTCAAAGGGGAATTAAACAACCTGAGAAATCTAGTACGTGAACCTATAGCAAATGTTAGTGAGTTGAAAAACGAAATGGGCGTTCTGCAGGTGAAGTGCCTGAGAAATGATATGTTAGCCAATACTGAAGGGGATACAGAGGACAAAGGTAGAGGGGCAGTGACTGTTTTCATGAAGAAGATACAAGCAGAAGCTAATCACACCAGACAGGAAAAATGGGGCAAGAAGATAAAGGTTCTGATGACATATGTGAAAATGAAATGGGTTGACCCGATTGTGGATGCCATTAATAGATATGACAAGGCAGGAATATTGACTGTCGGGGGGAATTCTCCCGGGGTCGGCTGGGCCGTCCGCGGACCTCCGGGCAGGGAGGCCCCAACTCCTCCCGCGTATCCCAAAATGAGTATGAGACACACACAAGAAGCAAGGTGGTTCTGCTGTTTATTGAACAACGGCAGGGATGGGTCTAGGATCGTACGCGTCCGTCCTGACTCTCGAAATTCGTGGGGCTCGCAGGCCCCTTTCTGCCTCATTATGACACGCCACTTGCGTCACCTGGGAAAGTTAGCAAAAAACCTATCGCCACTCTGGATTGGTTCCTCGAGTGGTAGGGTTAGTATAGCATACGTATAGAGAACGCTGTTAGTGGTTAAGGGTCAGTCAGGTGGTATACTTGGGTTGTCCCTTCTATTAGATACATGAAAATTGTTACACGAAGACCCCTAATGATTGGCTAATGTTAATGGCATCAGTGATGAGTGCCCCATGTTCTGATTGGTCCACTCGCGAGCCCCCCAGCCTGGGACCATCGTTGTTCCCAGCTCGCGGTGTACCTGTCATTTGCAACAATATGTAACTATGTGTTTGTGCAGACAATGCGTGGATTTGCTCATATGCCTGAGAGCAGACTATTCCCACCGCTGTGGGTGTCCATTGGGTCATTTCATTGTTGCAGCCTGTGTCTCAAACGTGGGACCTAGGTGACTTCTCCCTCCTGCGTCTGGCACCCTGTCAGGTTCGGCTTGGTCACGTGAGGAGGGACCGTGGTTGAGGCAGAATTCTGCACATTTAATGTTGTATTTTCCACTGTGTGTCTGGCTTAGTTTGCAGGTGTGACCTTGGCTTCGGCTTGTGGCATGCGAGTTGCAACATTGCCCCCTTGGCTGTCAGTTCTCGCTGGGCTCATTCTGCAGGGTCAGCAATTGTACTCTTGTTCGTTCAATGTTCGTGGAGGCTCTTGCTTGCGGCCTACTTGGGCCTGGTGCATAGGTGGGGATGTTTAATGCGCGGCACTTTAAGTTACGGTATCATATTGCTTCATATCCAGTATCATGTCTTCGTTGCATTTTTCATCATAATGCATGGGTTAGGAGAAGCGTCAGCAAGCATTTTAGATGAGTGCTTTGTGCGTCTTGCATTTCTGCATTTTGAAAAACCTATGTGAAAAATAATAAAGATGTGCGTCAGTGGGTGTGTCCGTCCCCTACGTCATAGCACTGAATATGTTCTTTGTGTGGATTGGTGTGGGGATGTCCAGTGTGCATGGTTGCGCGGGTGTTCTGACCGTTGGCTAGGTCGTCATGGCATCTCTAACAATGTGTTTATTTACTGTTGAATGGTTCAGTCGAGTTCATCCATGCCGCAGGTGTCGGCTTGAGCAGGGCAGGCTTGTGGGCAGGCCGGTGGGCACATCTGTATGTTCCTGTACCAGGGTATTTGGTCGTCTGGTAGATAGGCAAATTCATCTCGTGGTGGGTGTCTGGGTCGCGATCCTCTAGGCCAGGGACGTGAGGGGATTGGGGGGAGTCTTTTGTCCCATTCTCCCACTTCATGACCCACCAGGTTAGTCAACCTTTAGCCTGGTGAAAACTGGAGGCTGGTCCTAACTTTAAAACCAATAGAACTGGTTATTTGCCCAAAGAGGCTGAAAAGACTAGAATTTCTTTTTTTGGGTCAACCCCGTGGCATCGCAAAGTATTTTGTAGTTGTGTATAACGTTGAAAGATTAATCAAGGGTACATTTGAGAATCAATAAGCATTAGATAATAAAACATTGCACTGGATTCGCCACAAAAAGGGTGCCTTTCAATTTTATGGGATGACATTGTAAAATGCCTCTGGGAAAAAATGCCAAATAATACCTTAGACTACATACAGATCTTTTTGACTAAGGAGGAGCTTGTACAATAATTTGTGTTTATAGAACTGCAAGACTATCCACCAGTAGGGTCTCAAATTACTTTGAGATTGACAATTCCCAAAATTGGACATTACATACTCCTATAATCCACCCTGGAACAAGGCAGCTAGATATCCAGTGGGACTGAAGTTGGCTAGCGATTATGGGACCCCCTCTTCAATGAATATTGCAGTGTGGGTAAAGGATCCTTTTTAGGCTGGGGGCGAGATGAAGAGCCAACCCAGCCAAAACAAGGGGAAAGAGAAGGTGAGGTATGATGCCTTGTGCCATAACCATCCCTCGGACACCTATGGTGACAACCAGGTTACCCTGGCGGAGGTAGTGGCTCAACTCCTGTCCTGGAATATCACTGAGCCGTCCATGAATATGATGGAAGCCAGTGGTTGGTTTTCAACAGAGACTATAATATTACTTGTTTCCAAGAGACGTGGGCCACAGACACAACTTACCCTCAGGGTAATGCAATTTTTGACATCTTAGTGGTAAAAGGCAAGCAAAGAAGACCAAGTGGGGGTCTCTCTATATGGATTGAAGCCATAGAAATATTGCTAATTAATATTTACAATACACCTGTTCAAGATGTAGAACATTAATTATTTGAGCTTTTAAAGTCCAGAGTCAACTCTTTGAGATTGAACTACTCGAGATGTCAGAAAGTATTAATTGTTGGGGACTTCAATCTCCAAGTTGAGCCAATGCCATTGATAGATGGCATCTGTGAAGACGATGATAGACTCTGGAATGTGGAGAGTCTCAATGCTTCATTCAGCAAACAACAACAAAATATCATGGCTGAGATCACAGGTATTCTCATGTCTCTGAACATGCAAGCATGCAATGGCAAGTTTATGGGAGACTCACCTGCTAAACATATGTATGTGAGCGTCCCCAGAGCTTCATGTATAAATAAAATATTGGTTAACCTGTGGTCTGAGATGAAGGAATTTGAGGTGATGGAAAGTGTGGAGAGCGACCATCATCCAATCTCCCTGAGGACAAGCCCCCAACTATTTGGTTTGGTTGGAACATTACATTGTCTGGCAATGCAGCATTGAGACTAACCGAAGATGCTAGAAGGTGGTTAAGTGGGTAAAAATTAATATAAGAGAGAAAGTGGTTGAAATGCATGATTCCATACTCCCCATTCTAGAAAAAAAAAAAAACTATTCGATGATGGGGGGGGGGTCTCCCCTTTAAGTATTAAAGTCACACAAATTATTCACGGAAAGCATTAGACAAGTATTTATGGTCAATGCCAAACAGAACAAGAGAAACATAATACAAATGAAAACTTGTTTTCATAAAGACTTTAGGAGGAAAGAAAACCTGAAAGCAAGTATGGAAAATGTTTTAGAAGGGGGAGGGAGGCTGTATCAACAGTTTGTTCAGGGCCATCTTGAGTACTTTTGGGGCCTGGGGCACAGACCTCTTTGGGGCCCCCCTCCACCAAACCGATCACAACCCAAAGTTTGATATGCTGCCTTGCAGCAATCAAAATGAGCTGTAGTGAATGCCCAAACTATGTATACCACAGTGAACACAAACCAATACAGGATAAATTGATCAGTGGAGAATGTATTTGCCATCAGGTAGGCATTAGGTTTAGAACCTCAGCAGTATGCCATAAAATATCCTAACGTGCTATTTAAGTTAATGAACAATGGAAACGGACTTCTTTAGGTGAGGCAGCTCCCTGGGGCTCCCTCCAAGGTGGGGGCCTGGTGCAAGTGCCCCTTTTGTCCTCCCATAAAGACGTCCCTGAGTTTGTTCTTTGTACAAGAGTCTGTTGAAAGAGAAAAAGGAGGAATACGGCAAAGATACCCGAAAAGCCCTTCTCAGTGCTATTGCTAACAAAGATCGAAACATATTCTGGAGCCTCATAGGGACGGGGACTTCTGAAGGTCAAAATCAAAATTTGTGTAACATCCCCAAGTCAGCATGGCACTCCCACTTCTCATCACTGTATGAGGAGACCAGAATGTTTGTGGACTCAGCACAGATACTAATATGGGATATCCTTTTATTTTTTCGTTAGCTGAAGGTACTACTGCACTCACCAGTCAAAAAGTAGAAAAAGCCCCCAATCCAGACAAGGTGCCAGTGGATTTTTTTCAAATATGAACCTCTGATTTGGACCCATATCCCACAAAGCTTTTGAATGCCACCCTGGCTGTAAACCTGACATGGACTCAAGCCGAAATCATCCCCTTGTATTAATAGAGAAGATCTTAGGAATTACCACATTATATAATTATTGGATGTAGGAAGGTAGATAGTCGCATAGGCACTATTAATCCACCTGGAGGCCTGGATGGAAAGGAAGAAATAACATTCTACATCATTTACAGTCTGACTTTGGGGCAAATGATAGTACAATCGATCAATGCCTTTGTTATGTGACACATATTTAACCTTAAGACAGATGTGACTATGGATTTAAAAACACCCTTTACAAGGTACCCCGGCTGTTTTGAGAAATATGGAGATTCTGCCAGCACTTCTTAGGGCAATACAAAGTATTCACAGAGGAAATTAAGCTGTGGTAAATTGGTGTGCCGACTGGAGGGTTACAAAGACAATGGGCCTCATTACAACTCAGGCGTTAAGGGTTAATGCCGCCGTTAACTCTTAACGCCTGATTCCGATTTTAACGGCTGCTTTTAGCAGCCGTTAAAATCCATGGCGCTAAACCGCCTTGGTGCTAATTACGCCACCGTATTTATGGGGCAAAAATGGGAATGGGGAAGGGTAAAATCCATGGCGCTAAACCGCCTTGGTGCTAATTACGCCACCGTTTTTATGGGGCAAAAATGGGAATGGGAAAGGGTAAAATGGGAAATGGGGATTTACCGCCCCACTCACCTTGGAATGGGGCGGTAAATCCGCCATCCACCATGGTGTAAACATAGTTTACACCATGGTGGTAAAGTTGGCGTACTTACCGCCTGGGTTGTAATGACCCCAAATACCTATCCAAATGGGAGTAGCCAAGAATGTGCACTGGCTCCAGAATTATTCTGCCTTTTTATCAATGGTATCATTCCTAAACTGGTGAGCCTCCCCTGCGATGCACTAACTCTGGCTGCGGAAAATTGTACAATTTAAATGTCTGAAGAGTTCTGCAGCCATAATGGGCTCTGTATAAACGTGAAGAAATCTAAAACCATGGTATTCAGGAAATCAGCAAAAATAGAACAAAAGTGGTTAAACAGAATTATTTTAAAACGTAAGTTGGAGCCCATTGAACAGGTACAAGAATATGACTATTTGGGTGTTTGTTTCACAGAAAAATGTAATTGGATTTCCCAAGGTTCTAAAGCAGATATCACACTAAACCGCTATAGCGGTCATTGTAAGTTTGCTCAGCTCTATGGCAGTGGGGCAGTAAATGTGTCTCTTGAAAACTACTCCGCGCATGTGTGACGAGCAGCTCTGAATGTGGTGGAACTTTGGGGAGGAACCAACTGTGGCATATTATCCATAAGTGAGAACAACATTATTAACATCTTCTGGGCATCCCATGTAGGACCCCAAATAACCTTGTCAATGTTGAGGTTGATACAAAGAAAACTGTTTTTTTTAATAGGTCAACACCCTCTTTCACTTGGCCAGAGTATGGTCCTCTCCAGGATTAGCTGTGACCAGATCTGCAATTCATGATATTCTGTCAAAAGAGGGTGGCCGATCGCTTCCCTGGATGATATACCTAAACGAGGATTTCCACTCACTCTGTCTTTGTGACATCTGGTTAAAACTCCAATGTATTGACTGTAGCACAAAGTCGAAGATCAAGAAAACCCTAATGTACAATGAAGTGAGTGGATTCTTTACTGATATTCTAAGTAGCAAGAGGGGAATGAAGTACTGGGAGTGTAAGCAAATCTTCGGTTATGAAACCTATTTGGATACGGTTGAAGGCACATCCCGTGTACGCTCACACCAGAAGCAATGCAGCCCGCTAGGGAAACATGCCAAGAGATTGCTTGCAAGGATAACAAGTTTCATTTGTACAAAAAGTAAATGCACAAGCAAAGGACTCTGCTGCTCGAGAACATTCTGCAAGAACAATACATTATAAGGGGACACAGCGTCATCAGTGACATCATTACACACAGTCAAAATTCGCAAGACTGGTTGGTGAGGCCTTATTCATGGGCCTGCTCCATAGGGGATGACAGGCTATTACTGGCTCCCGTCTTGTCCGCTTGTCTCTTCTCACGTGGGGTCAGATAGGATTGTCTCTCCAGGCACTGAAGGATAGGCTTTTCACATTTTGCGGTTTCAGGGTTACTATTGTACAATAATACTACTACATCATTATGGCAGGCACCTTGGAAACTTGGGGACTGGCATAGGGCGAGGAGTATGGTCATGCTGGCCCACACATTCTCTGCTCGGTACATATTGCACACTATGCACCCACGGCTTCCACCCTCGTTTTGAGCTATAATCTTTTCCTCTCTATACCTCGTACTACAAAGGGTGTATTTATGGGATAAGTTGAAATGGTTATGTTCGTTTAGATCTTTTATAGCCATTGGTTTTATTGCTGGTGGTCAGAGGTCACCCACTATCATGGAATGCAGGGGTACTTGGACTGGGTCAGTGGTGGGAGCCATTACTCCTGGTGGGAGGGGCTCGGAGGTTTGCTGTTAGCCTAGCTGTGAAGAATGAATGCTGCGAGGAGCCTTGTGATTTCTCATGGCCTTGCAGGGCACATTCCTTTCTGGGATAATAAGTCATTGCAACAATTAAAGAACAAAGGATAGTTTCTGTGAGAATTAACAGTACAGGCTCCTCTGCTCTTAACGTTTGGGCCTGTTCAGGTTTCTCCGCCGGGCCTACATTTACTGTGCAGCCATCTAGGACTGAACATGTCCCCCGTAACTATAAAATGGCCTCTCTTTATATGCGTGCACTAAGCACTAAGTCTATACATCTATAATTCCTGCAATATTGTATTCATGCCAGGTTTCTTATCACGGCCCTGTCCCACCTGGTACAACGCAAGTCTATCTATGGGACTAGCCTCATCCTAAAGCACCCAGGGGGGTGGGAAAGGCTAATTTCCTTCCCAACATTCCCCTCTTTCATTACTTCTACAGTAATGAATTCCTCCGCTTAATTGCGCTCGTTTTTCCCTCTTCACCACAGGTTCATTTGGGATGTTCCCTTTAACGGCATCCACACCCTACATACATTTTACAGTCTTTCTCCCACTCGCGTATTCTCTTCAAGAGTACATGTCATATATATGCAGCCTCCGTCCCTTGCTAAATCTACCCACACTTCCTTATCGTTTTCAGGATCTGGGGAAGGGACAATGATCGTGTGGTTTAGCCTGCCTACTTCATCTCCATAGGGTAGGGGATCATGCGGGTGATAGGGTGGTCAGTGTGGACTTCCATCTCCTTTGTGTATGAAGTTCTTTTGAAACACCAATTGAAACCATCATCGTTGTGCTATTGGGCACTTCTTTGGCTCAATATCGGAGTCCCAATTGTCACATGCAAAAAATAACCAGGAAAAACATGATGGTAGGCACCAACATCTTCACCAGTGCTCCCAGCCAGGACAGAGCCCAGCTGAAAGCCATTGTGAACCAGTCCTCCTCTTGAACAGCCGCATATTTGTTCTTCTTTGCCCCTAGGTCATGCACCGCAGCTATGAGATGTGACAGGGTCCCATTTTCTGCATTTTCAGAAGGCACAAATGCAAGAGCCTCTAACAGTGCCAGCAGCACCCTTCACTTTGTGGAGCTGTGCTCCAACTGCTGCTGTGTACCCAGAGATGACCCTGCTGCTCGGATCATCATGCTATCGCCTCTACCTTCCAGAGTGAGCCCCTCTTATTTGAGCACCCCATCCTCGACCACCAAGCTCTGCCACCCACCCTAGCCCACCTACAGTTCTTTGTGCACTGAGTTTTGCCTGTTTGAGTTCGCCAAAACCACGTTGCCTGGTTTCAAAATGCCAGGAGGGATACGGCATGTAAACGAGGTTTGTTACGCCTGTCACCTAGCAGCAAATGAGTTATCACCCTCGACAACCGCCGGAAGGCGGAAGCGTCGGCCTGTGACAAAGGCCCTGTTTGCCTAACTTGTAACAGTAGTTTACTTCATCGGAGATGGAGAGGGCAGGAGCCCCTACCAGTGCCAGAAGCCCCCTTTACCTCGTAGAGCTATGCTCCAACTGCTGCCATGTACCCAGAGACGACCCTGCTGCTCGGGTCATTGTGCTATCAGCCTCTACCTTTCAGGGTGATCCTCTCTTATTTGAGCACCCCATCCTCGACCACCAAGCTCTGCCAGCCACCCTAGCCCAACTACAGTTCTTTGTGCGCTGAGTTTTGCCTGTTTTCGTTTGCCGAAAACACATAGCCTGGTTTAAAAATGCCAGCCGCGATGTGGCATGGAAACAAGGCTTGTTAGGCCCTTCGCCTAGCAACTAACGAGTTATCACCCTCGACAACCGCCAGCAGGTGGAAGAGCGGGCCTGTGACGAAGGCCGTGATAAAAGCCTTTCTTTCCTTTTTTCACCTCAGGTCGACGAGTGCAATAGATTTTGCCCCTATCGTCCGACTCTACCCTCTGCGTCTACATAACTCCCTTTGAGTTGGACAATCCTCCTTCACCACTCTCTATAAAGCAACACAACATCTCTTCTGCATGTGCGACCTGCGGCACCATCTTTCAGAACTGGCTAAGTACTCATTAACATTATCGTGTGCACAGTATTCAGCTCCCCTTCACGTAATTATATCCCTTTACCTATAATGTGGTTGATTGCCCTTACTGCCGCCATATACTGCAAGTCACTACCGAATTCCATGAAAAACTTACCTTGCGTTCTCATCTATGCCCTTCTGACGTCTGATAGCCTTATGTAATACGTCCATGCATGTGTTATTGCTGCCACTACATAGGTAACTGTTCTACGTCATAACGCATAGGTTCCAAATATCCCCATACATACTATAACATTGTTGTGCTCTACGTGCGTCGGGACCGCTGAGTCGTTGAGGCGCTGCCGATGCCTCAGTGTTGCATCTTGATCTTTGCCAAACTATATATATAGCTGTGAATGCTTGACCTGTGCGTTAACCCTGGGCATCGCACATAATCCTGTTCTCTTTTTAGTTCCCATGTGCCTTGTGTGCAATAGAGACCAGCTGCAGGGCAGCAGCAGCCGGGATTACTGCATCTCACCTTTTTACACAGTGCAGCAGAAGGTCGCTGTATGGAGATTTGAATGCAATCTGTCACTTTATTTAATATTTTATTTTATAGGCACACAACTAATTCGAGTATAGCATTTTCCTTTTCTCCGGATTTTAAATTGATCACGTGTTCTGTTACTAGTGCCTGGTGTTTCTTCCATATTCATCATGCTTTGGTGACTGGAAGACACGCTCCATGGATGGGGCTCATTGAGATATAATGTGAGCCTACAGATGCAGCCTCTGAAGCAGAATTTTGCTGAAGGAATATTTTGACACGATATGTGGCATCATTTTACAGGCACAATCCACTCACATTTTGGAAGGTATTTTACTTCACAAATTTAAATTGATGACACATTCTGTTTCTTATGCATTGACACTTTAGGCCTAGCGTTTCTACAATAACAATCATGTTCTCGTGATGAAACAACATGCTTTAGTGTTAGGGTATATACGGTTTGAAGAGTGTAACATTATAGAGTCATATGGACGTGCCTAAAATGCATGCCGAGAGAAGCCCCCAAAGCTTCTCTAAAGGCAGGCCCATCTATTTCTGCCAAGGCGTGCTCTAACCCCATGGCCGCATGCATCACTAAATTATGAGAAAAGTAGATTTCACCAAAAAACTACACAGCCTAAAACCCAGCCTTGATATGCCATGCATATCTATTCTGTATTTATTAAAATATGCAACTTAAGGACAGCAACAAAACCCTAATGAATGATTATACATGAATTTTAACTACCACCCGATCAGCAAGTGAACACCTGCCAAGGTCCAGGGTCTGATCAAAGCCATGGAGGTAGATCGTATGTGCATCACAGAAATGTTACTTTGTGACCTCCACAGTTATGCTTTGAATGACCTAGTGCCCACAGGATGTATCCATCCTAGCCAAACCAGAAACATCAATTGGTAACTGGTATAGCCATCGATTTTTAGAAGCGTCTTTGCTTTAAAAAAATGGAATCAAATATAATCAATCATTATGAATATGTTCTATTTAAAATTGTCACGCCCTAAATATCCTCTACAGATGTAGTTTTATTTTGTAGAGAATCCCACGATAATGGTTAATTTCATAAAAGTCCTGCAATAATTCCGTCCACCTAGTTATCTAACATCTTCACAACTATGTTATCTGGGAGATTGTAATTTTGAAAGGCAGAATGTCAATATTCCAAGCATCAAAGACAAAAGGCCTGATTTACAATGTGTTTTCCAATGAGTATCTCCCATTGAAAAGCTCTTTTGAAAATCAGGGCCTAAATCTCCACCTTGAAAACATTGTGAATGACCCACAACATACGTGTTCCTATTCATGTACATGAGTACATTTTGGAGGTATGTTTTCAGATACTTTCTAATTATCACTTTTCTCAAAGCAACCCATAACTCGGATAGCATCCTGCTGTGCTCACTTTTATAAAGAAACTTTCTGTTAACATGGTGTGAAATAACAGATTGCATCCTTTTCGACAAGCCAGTAATGGAATTTAGTCTCCTCGGAGGCCTTTACTTGAGCTTTTGCTTGACCCTCATCAAGAACGAGTTAAATATCTCCCCACAGATCAACAATTTATCCAATAGCATTGTAGAAGGCTTTGATCAGATTGCTCCTAAATTGAACAGAAACACTGTCAGAAAAGCAAAAAGCGTCATACATTGGTACTCTCGAAGTTCAACTGGAAAGATAATTCCCCTGGAGATCAGAACATTGTTGACTATAACACTATGCTATTGGGATCTACAAATGCAGCAAAAGAGCAGCTTACTTCTATTAATAATAATAATAATAATAATAATAATAATAATAATAATAATAATAATAATAATTTGCATTTATATAGCGCTAGGAACCCTCAGGCATCAGTCATCTGAGCGCTGCTTATTACTACCCATTGTGTGTGGTGTTCAATTATGGACCTCGGAAGGATGAAAGGCTGAGTTTAGCACGGCCGTATTCGAACCTGCGTCGGCAGGGTTTGCACAGATGTCAAAGCGAGTGTTCTACTCGCTGCGATATCTGACTGGTTTGATGAACTAAGATCAGTTTCACTCTATGAATCCGTTCTTACAACATCACAAATGGGATGAAATAAACTTGTACTTCAACAGAAGACTCCTGAAAATGTGGAGTGACATATGTGATAAAGAATTCTGTTTTAACTGTTATGCTAACTGTAATATACAGTGCTTAATTTGTAAATAAATAAGTGCCAGTGCCCAAAAAATATATGGCCCATAATGCCGGGCGCCGCCCTCAGCGTGGGCATGGCGCCACCCTCAGCGCATGCGCGCCAGCCGCGCCAGTTCAGTGCTAGACCTACCTAGATAAGCCCACCACCAGCCCATCACACTGCTGCTGCTCCATGTCACATGTTTGGCACTGCAGCAACTGCTGGCACAGGCTAGTAGTAAATACACAACTAAGACATGCTCCTCCTGTAACTGCGCCTCGATGCCCCCGGGCTATGTGAGCGCTTTAAAAATTCAAATAAATAAAAAAACATTCTGTTTCAGTCACTGTTGCACTGTATTTGTCTCTACCCCTTCTGCCCCATCTGACTGTCTGTTAAAATACACCAGGGTATTGTTAATCGGTTACCTCCAGGAAGAGCATCCTCCCCTCAGCCCGTTCTTCAGTCACCTCATCCAGGTGTTTTGTGTAATCAATTTACTCTCAAGCCCTTATCAGTCATCACATCTCATAAATGCATCCCCCTTCACCCTTCCTTCAAGCATGAGCATGGTGTTGTATAACTTGGAAAAAGTCATTTCTGCAAGACATTGTTGTGAAATCAACAACCTGTGCTACTTCTGCTTTAGGGCCTCTTTCCACCTTAACACATATTAAATAACTAAATATGTTTTGTCACCCAATATTCAGGAGCCAGAGGAGAATGCATATTCGGATATCTCCTTCCCACTGACATGTTCTTGACATATTTCACTAAACTGCGGGGTGTAACAGACACCCACCTCCCTATCTGCGGATTCCTATCTGAGGATTGCATGTGCTCTCATTCAGAGCACATGCTCAGAGCGTATTTTAACCAGGTTAAGGGGCCGCATCTTGTGTATAAACCACACATCAGGCTAGAAAACATGCGCTGGAATTATGTAAAGAAATGACAGCAAAAGACGGTTGAGAATGATTCACGAATACTCAACTAGTGCTTTTATTTATGACGACAGATTAGTGGGCACGTGCACCATGTTTATCCCCGTCTAGTTTCCATGTGTGCATATCTTTAAGCCTGAAATGACATTTCAGAAGTTCGTCTTTGCATGGGATTTTTTCGCGAAGTGCAGCCGGTTCGGTATCGGCCCAATACGTGCACCGTTCCTGAACCCCTCATGAAGCTCGTTTGTGAAATAATGAGGCTGATACCAGGAAGAACGGAAACACCAGGGCAAAAATTCACAGTTCATGTTTTGCTTAGATGAATGCTATTCAGGGTTGGACTGGGGTATACACTTGTCTCGAGTCGGGCTTGGCACCAATGAAAAAGTGGCCAAAGTTGCAAATGACAATTCATTCGTTTTGTGACAGACACTAGTGGGACCACGTTGCCGCCCGTGCCCCACCTGGTCCTGGGCTTTGCCCTGCCTTGCCTCTATCACTTAGGCTACCTTCCGTGGGGCCACCACCGCCACGGCCATGCTGAGCCTGATGATGACAAAAATAGGTGCGCGACTCAGCGGCCCCACGGAAGGTAAGAATTTACAAGAAAAAAACGTATATTTGGGCGGCTGGGGCCCATCACTTTTGAAGTGATGGGCCACAGCCGCCACTTAAAATAAGTTATTACTTTTAAAACCTTCCACCGGCCCCACGGAAGGTCAGGTTCTCAAAGAAAAAAGGAAAAAACATACTTCTGGGCACAATCGACGGGCCCGGCCGCCCGCGGCAGAGTCATCCGACTCAGTCTGCGGCAGCCGGCAGCCCCTGGTCACAGAAATTGGCCTGGGCCTGACACTGACTGCAGTCAGTAGCACACTGCACACAGGTCACACAGACAGAAGACCGGGCGCGGACTGGCCCCAGGTGGGGTCCTGACTCCTGGGAAGTCAGGACACAACCAGGGGACCGGGCCCGGACCTGGGCCTTCCTTGCCTGATCACTTGACTGTGACAGGCTCAGGCTGCACCACACGCAACAAGTGACTTACCTGCTTTGCCGGCTGGAACTTGGTCTCCTGTCGGCCTCAGGGTGGGGGGGGCCAGGTGCGCACACTGGCACCCGCACAAATGAAAAAGCAGGCAAAGGGAACCCCAGGAAGCAACTAGGCCGCACCACGCAGCAGGGCAGGCACTCTCTCTCACAAGTCAGGACTGACAACGCCACGCCTCGACACCTTCACTTCACAGTAACTTGTGAAATGAAGGTGGTGCCACGCTGCCTCCTGTGGCAACAACAACACGTCACTATATAATTTCACTGGCTCAGAAGGACAGCCAATGAAAACTGCACATTCTGTGTTACTATACAGAATGTATCAAATACTGCATAGTAACAACAGAATGGTACTTTTCATTGGCTGTTGTTTGTAACAGTTTGTTGTTCGTTGCTATTGCTGGCCCCTCCACGGCCCAGCCAGCCATGGCCTGCAACCTGCAAGCACGAGAGAGATCAAGATCAGAATGACAAATCCCAATGATTTATAATCGAAGCAAAGCAAAGTGGAAGAACAAACAAAGCAATTGCACGTGCGCTGGCCCTGCATTAGTTCCGGTGCCCAAAAAAGAATGCCGGTGTTGGGCACCGGCAACCACCCGCACAAATTAAGCACTGGTAATATACTCACCCCCTAAGAGATTCAGCCAACAATATTGAAAACTGTACCCTCTGGCTTGCCTGCAGATTTGGCACCTGCAAAGCTGCTTAAAATCTATATCTCATTATTATCTAATGCACTATATGCCAACTGGGTCTTTGCCCTCTTTGTAGAAGAAAGGTTTGCTAAGGCATTCTCCACTGGATGCTGAAGATCCTGCCAATTATACATCATGTTTAAGCCTGACTTTATGTAGCAATAGTTTTTAAACAATTGTTCCTTCCTTTGTTCGGTAGAATTTGTTTAGAATTCCAGATACAAAACAGCCTTGCTTCTGCCCTGCACTGGTATAGAAACAGTGGGAGTCACCAAGATGGATGGCATATATAGGATGGTTGATGTTGTAAGTGATTGGGTACTGATCAGCTGCCTTTAACACCATTTATCACAACATCCTCTTGTGACATCTACTATGTATTTTTTTATTGATTTAGCTGATTACTCAACTTTTCTACTATGTATCTCTGTATAGATTTTCTGAAGTGCTCTCTATAACCCGATACCGTGTATTCTAGCTGTCCAGTTCTATATACTTATTCTGGACAAATATGAATCCAAATAATTTGATGTGAGATGTTATGTATCTCAGGGGCTGGCCCTCTCTTGCACTTTGTTGAACTAGTACCTCCAGCCTCTGACCTGACATGTGCATGCTTATGGAATTTGTTTCTATACATATGCAGAGTAAGAGTCACGATGCCTCTTGCATGATCACAGTATGCATTTCAAGAAACTCAACTTGGATCAAATGTAATGCTCCAGAAATTGTGATTTGCACCCAGGAAAGGGCGCTCAGCCAATCAGCTGGATGGAAATGCAGGAAGAACACACAATGTACTTACTGCCTTCATCTTCCAGTCTCCGGAGGCCCTTACCCGGTTGGCGCTATCATGTTTGTGGTAAGGCAACAGGGAGCCGGCGGACAGTGTAGCTGGCTGTCTCACATCAAATCACTAATTGCTGCTGACCCAAATTTGCAAGATGTAGGTTTCCAGTCCCCGCCCAGCCGTGTCCTGCCCCGCACCTGCGCTTCACTAGCAAATACATCATTGAGGGAAGCAGGAAGTGCAGCGGGCTGTTCTTGCTGTCTCACATCACTAATTGCTGCTGACCTCGATTTGCATGGGGGAGGTCCGAGCCTCAGGCCAGCTCTGCCTTTGTTCTCAAATATCATGGAGCGAAGTGGGCAGTGTAGCGGGCTGTTTCTGGTGTTTTTGATGGGTCTGCTATGTTCATGAGGGCCGTGTTAACTTACATCTGCAGCTGTTTGTCTTCTGAAGCCAGTGTCCGCATTGGCACCTCCCTCTCACTTTGCTTCCCTTTCGCTTGGACTCCTACAAAAAAACACAGTTGCGGTCTGTCTTCAGCTTGCAGCTCGTACTTATTCATTTCCTGTCTCTGTTTTTGCCTGGTTGGCTGTTCTGGGAGGTTCGACAACCTACGGCAGTTTTTGGAAGCTGGAGCACTTGGCACACATCAACAGAAAGCTGTGTTCTGGGAGGTGGAATGGGGCGGTATCCCTCCGCCTTTTTTAATTGAAATTAGAAGTTTGTGAAAAACAGCATTCCTATTATAGCTTATAAAGATTCAACACAGGTTTGCCTGACAAATTGGAATATTAGCGCTGCATTTTACTGTGCCCAATGACAATTGCCAAAGTAAGAAATGCTCAGACCTCTGCTTCACTTGGTGCATCATTAAATGAACTAATAGTACATGCTGGGCTATTTACTGTGGCTTGGCGTGACTATCTCCTGTGATAAACATATTGTGGAGCAGGCACTGGGAGCAAGCATTGGGTAAAGGAACTGAAAGTTCATGAAAATGCATGCTGGGCTATTAACTATGGCAAACATATCGAGGAATAAGCACTTGGTTGGTGACCCAGGAGAATGTGGGGTATCAGACTATGGTCTCCCATTTAGCTGTAGGGCACCCCTCGCTTCACCTGGTCAATAATAATCCAATTATCTAATTGATTCCAGCTTCCTACGAACGTATGAATTGTGCTAAACCGGTCGCTACCAGATTACTTGATTGATGTTAGACAAGGGGCCTCATTACGACCCAGGCGCTGGACCATGGTGCTATTAGCACCATGGTCCATGCCGTTCTCCGGCATGGTGGATGGCGGAATTACCGCCCCCATCACAAGGTTGGCGGGGGCGGTAATTCCCCATTCACCATTTGCCCTTCCCCATTCCCATTTTGCCCCATAGGGCATAATGGGGATGGGGAAGGCGCTAATTACGGCACCGTAAATTACGGTTGCCGTAATTAGCTCCAAGGTCCCTTAGCGGGTTGGATTTTAACGCCTGCAAAAAGCAGGCGTTAAAGCCTCCAACCCGCTAAGGGACCTTGTAATCAGGCGCTAATGGTTTAACGGCGCTGACGCTCTTTACAGCGCCGTTAAACCATTAGCGCCAGGGTCGTAATGAGGCCCAAGGAGTTTTAAGCAACATTGTAATACTATCGTATTTATTTATTGTTTAGGTTTGTTTCTATTTCAACTGCTGACTTTGAAATGTGTCTTTTTTTTTTACCAGAATTAGTTTTTTAACCAAAACCAAGAGGCATATTTTATACATTGTATATGTATGTTTGAAAGGATCCTGTTGCATGTGGGTCTATTGACAGTGGTTTAATTATTTCCATTGATGGATTGTACTTACCTATTAACGCTCACTTGTATGCTTGATTATTTTATGCATGTCATGCACTTTTGATTATTTGGAAACTATTTCCCTTTGCACTCTTGAACTCTGGTCAACTGACACTTCAGCACTTTGATTTTAGCATCCAGTGCGTTGCACTTTTTTTGACACAGACATTGAGATGGTATAGTTACCATTTGCAATAAAAATGGTTGTTCCGAATATTTTGGTGCTTTCTTCAAACCAGATCATTGAAGGGATCTCTGATAGTGAGCTGATTTTAATTATTTATTAAACTAATCTATTGGCAAACATATTAATTTAAATCAAACAATGCCAAAGAGAAAGGCCACTACAGAAGCATTACCAGAGAAAGGTTGAAAAAAGTTTTGGAGATGTTTCAACCTATTAACGAAGTTAATGTCCTAATTATGGAAATAGAGGACCTTCTATATGATATAGGGGGGCGGGAAATACTACAGCAAATGAATCCATGAAAAGAAACTGCATCGTTACATATATATAACTGACGATCAATCCCCTGGACGAAGTTGAGTCTATAACGACCTTAACCAGAATTGGCAAGGGCGGCGACACTAATGCCCATGGGAAATCAATGAGATTACCAAAGGAATTCTTAGAAACATGTACAACTCAAAAAAGGTTGGACCAAGAGTGGGGAAAAACTACTTTCTGCCAGTAAGGGTTATACATTCAGAGACCACTGGTATGCAGTGTGTCATAGAACATCATAGGAACCGATTTGGGGGGAGCATATTTCTGGAAATGCCCCAGGCAGTAAACCCCTGATTGACTGTGATCCACCACCAAGTATTCAACTGGAAACCTCCCCTGTATTATTAACCTCAAGAGGATCTGGAGCAATGAGAGATCCCTAAGGATGTACATTTGACTAGACTCTGGGAGCAAGTACACATTATTCCCAGAATAGACCCGACCCACATTGTAAACGGGCAGAGAACCTTTGGGAAGTTAGGAACACCCAATATTAAAAAAGCGAACGTATGTCGGAAATATAAATTATGCCGACATACCTAACAGTGCCGTTCTCACAGGGAATAAAAAAATCTGAGCAATCTAGTACGTGAACCTATGGCCAGTGTTAGTGATTTGAAAAAGAAAGTGGGAGGTCTGCAGGTGAAGTGCTTGAGAAATTATGTATTAGCCAATACTGAAGGGGATACAGAGGACAAATGTAGAGGGGCAGTGACTGTTTTTGTGAAAAAAGGAACAAGAAGAAGTTAATCGCAACAGACAGGAAAGGAAGGGCCAGAAGATAAAGATTGTGATGACAAATGAGAAAATGAAATGGGCTGACCCGATTGTTGATGCCATTAATAGATATGAGAAGGAATATTGACAAGCCAGAATAGTCAACCTTTAGTCTGGTGGAACATGGTGGCTGGCCCTAGGTTTAAAACCAATAGAACTGGTTATTTGCCCAAGGAGGCTGAACAGACTAGATTTTCTTTTGGGTCAACCCCTGTGGCATGGCTACCAGAACGTCATATTACAAATTATTTTGTAGTTGTGTATAACGTCCCAATATTAATCGAGGGTGCATTTGAGAATCAATAAGCATTTATTAATAAAACATTGCACTGGATTCGCCACAAAAAAGGTGCCTTTCGGTTTTACGGTATGACATTGTAAGATGCCTCAGGGAAAAAATGCCAAATAATACCTTAGATTGCATCCAGATCTTTTTGACTAAGGAGGAGTTTGCACAATACTTTCTGTTTATAGAACTGCAAGTCTATCCACCAGTAAGGTCTCAAATTACTTTGGGATTGACAATTCCCAAAATTGGACTTTGAATACTCCTATAATGCCCCATGGAACAAGACAGCTAGATATCCAGTGGGACTGAAGTTGGCTAGCGATTATGGGACCCCCGCTTCAATGAATATCGCAGCATGGGCAAAGGACCCAAATTAGGGTGGGGGCGAGGTGAAGGGCCAACCCAGCCAAACCAAGGGGAAAGAGAAGGTGAGGTATGATGCTTTGTGCCATAACCATCCCTCAGACACCCATGGTGACAACGAGGTTGCCCCTAGGGAGTTGGTGGCTCGCATCCTGTCCTGGAATATCGCTGGGTTGATCAGAAATATGATGGAAGCCAGTGGTTGGTGGTCAACAGAGATTATAATATTATCTGTTTCCAAGAGACGTGGGCCAGAGATGTGGGCCAGAGACACAACTTACCCTCAGGGTAATGCAATTTTTGACAACTTCGCAGTAAAATGAAAGCAAGGAAGACCAAGTGGGGAGTCTCTCTGTATGGAGCAAAGCCACACTAGACATAGAGGTCCATCAGGTTGACAACTTCTCCAAGGAACAACTAGAGCTCCACCTAAACACCAAAGATGAAATATTGCTAATTAATATTTACAATACACCAGTTCAAGCCACAGAAATTGAATTATCTGAGCTTTTAAAGTCAAGAGTCAACTCTTGGAGATTGAACTACTCGAGGTGTCAGAAAGTATTCATTATTGGGGACTGTAGTAATATATTGTGTTTTACAGCGGAGTGTAGCGCCTCACTGAATGTAATGGCATTTTGTTGCCAGCAATAATGTGGCACACACATATAGCCAGTCTATGTTGCCAGTATAGCATGTGAGTATGTGGCTGGAGACATGCAAGGTACAGGTCTTCTCTGGAATACCTTATGCATAGGAGGCTACATTATTTATATAACTGACTGTTTTAATTAACAATCACTAATCACTAGTGCTAACTCATTAACACTATAATGTAATCTCCATGTACAAAATGAGGTTTAAATACATATTCTGAAATTCGTTTTTTCAAACGTGCACTCGAGTTTTTTTTTCCTTCTCTTTCTGTGTTTGCAGCAAGCAGAGACCCTGCATACCAGGAAATTATATTAGATACAGTTGCTCCATGGGTAAAGGGCCCATTGTACAGAAGTGAAGGGTGATGCTGCCTTTCAACTTGATTGGAGAAAAGTATCTGCAGTTTTATTACGTAGGCAACATTGGAAGGTGCAGAGCTCTGCTGGGGGAAAACTGGCAGAGGGAGAGTTAGTTCGGGTGGACTGAGCTCTGAGACAGATGTGCATGGTCTCACTCAGAGCTGGCTAGAGAACCTTCTGTTCTCGCCGCACACTTCAAACATCCAAGGTTACAGAAGTAATTCATGCTGACTGGGCCTGCTTTTCTGAGGCGAGTGAAAGAAGGTTGACTGGGGGAGAGATCTGCAAATCTTTGGTAAGCATCCAGAGTCAAAGTGAGGTTATCGTGTGATGTTGTTTGACAAATGTCTGTTCTAAAAATCCCAGGCAGTCAGAGTAGCATGGCAAAAGAAAATCCCCTGCATTTTTATTCGTCATGTTTACAATCATAAAATGTGATGCCTATTTTTAAAAAGGGGTTTATTTGCACTGTATCTGTTGTTTTTTTTTCTCTTCTTATTTTATTACAGGTAATGCTGAAATGTAAATGGTAAGAATCATGTCATGACATTGTAATTGTCTGCAATATAATATATATAAACAAATGCGTCAGAGTTTTCATTACTTTGGAAATTGCATATATGGAAATGGGGAAGATTTGTGTTCTTTGGTAATACATTTGCCAATTTGCTCATGCAGATAGAATTACAGACAAAGCGGTGATCAATAGGTGTATGCGTGTGTTCCCCATTGCATGTTGTTTGGGGAAATCTAATATAAAACATAAATTACTGGGGGTCTATGAACCAGTAATGATGCCTACGGCGCATAGATCATTGGTGTAAATAAATCATAAAATTGTTGGTTCCCTTGTGCATTGGTCCAAGGCCCTCTATAGATCACTAGGAAGTACTCTAATAGAAAAGAAGGTTTTGTGTATGATGGGGTATAATGTAGGGAAGGAAAATTATGCTCACCACTAAGTAATTTACTACCACAAAATACCGCCTATAGTACATATTACTAAATTCTTCAATATAGTGTAATAAAGTAGGGTCACTAGAATGATGTGAGGCCAAACCCAATCTAAACACGAGGATAGGTATTACCAAGGTACCGTTCATCTTTTGGCGGTAAGAAAATACTGCCAAACCCCAAATTTACACAAAATATATAACACATATGGTGCGTTGCCCGGGAAAGAGGCTATAGAGTATCTACTGGGCGTGGCAAGTGTGTCACACACTACCATATGTGCATTAGAGGGAATCCTTTTATGAGAGCAGTGTGACACTGGAAGTGAATTTCAGAATGTCTCAAATGGAGGCCACATTTCCAGAGCTAGTGCAATATCTGGAGGCAACGTTATATGCACATGGGACATGGTCATCAAATAATGCCTCAGAATGGCATGACCGCATTTATGGTGAAGTACAGAAAGAGCCATTAGACAAAATTTTTGCAGAAGGCAGCATAATTCTGGTCTTCCTTTTGAGACTTTTAAATGCAGCTGATAAACATGCAGAGAAAGATTGTCTGATACGGCTATGTGCCAAGACATGGTTTATCCTAAATAGATCCCTGCGAATGCAAGAAAATTATACCAAGCTGATTAGCAGGTCAAAAGCTGATCTGGATGGGGCAAGTGAAAAAGGGGAAATATTAAGAGCAGCAAGTGACAATGACCATTGCAATTTAAAGATATCTGGGGTGTTTATTTTATTGATATCACTGATTAAGTACAACATCTATGGTTGGTGGCATGTTAGTGTTTTAAAATATACAGTGCCCATGTTTGAAGTAATTGCACTGAAAACCGTTCATCATTTAAAAGTAATTATTAGATTGCAAACAAAGATGTCAAACCTGCCTAAAAAATCATTAGTGCATGGTGTGACAGGCAAAGTTGTGTGACATGCAGTCAAAATATAGGGATCTTGATACTCAATTGTCTAAAAGCAAGAAACAGTTTGAGGATAGTGAACAAGAAATGGTACACTTGAAGGCGTTGGTAGACCATATTAGACAAGACAAATATGAGATTGTTTTGGAAATGCAGATTTTGCAAAAAGAACATTGTGGAAAAGAAAGTGATCTCCAAAATGCTGAACAGGAAATGATTAAAATGTTTCAAGGAAGAGACAAGAGAAACAAAGAATTCAATGAATGCCAAATTCAAATTTGCGATATGCAGGAGTTAATTAATAAATTGAGTGAGGAAAACAACTATTTGCAAAAGGAGGCAGATAGGCTCCTTAGAAAGTGCAAGGAGTTGGAACAGCAAATATGCATTTCCAGGTCCCAGGATAGACGACAGGGCACCACATTCAATGGAGTTGAGGTGAATTCTATTTCTTCACAGAGAGCTAGTGCCCCAGTGACTGGGCCAGTGACTGAACTTGGTTGCAGTGCTCTTGGGGTATTTGACACACCCATTGAACGCCGCCACCAATCCCATACACCTGAAACCAGGATTGAATCACAAAGTAGTGTAATTCCATGCATAGCAACGAGTAGCCCCATAAAGTTAATGAAATCCATCAAAGCTCTGATCAAACCATTTAAAAAAGGAGGGGAGTGTTGCATAGAGGACCACTTAGAAGCGGTGCATGATATATTTAAAGCTCTCCAGATACCTAAGGAGCAATACAGGCAATATTTTCATTTAACTCTAGATGCTCCCACAGCCAGCATCATTAGGGGATTAAATGAACAACAGAACATGACATGGGCAGAGTTTGAAAAAGAGATTAGACGTCATTTTTCTCCTTTCCAATTATTGCAAGAGGTGAAAAAGGTTGCTTACACAATTACTACTGGGCCTAATACATCACCTTGCCAATTTTTGCAATACTTGAAAAGAGCTTTTTCTCGTTTTGCTGTATCATTTGACCCCAATTCCAATGAGTTTAAAACTGCCTACTTCTATGGGCTGCAGAAAGACATCATATCACAGTTGGTCCGTGAATTTGACAGTGACAAATCCCTTGAATGGATTGTACACCAGAGCAGAAAACTATATGAGGTACTCTATTGTCAGGGCAGAGAAAATGAAAAAATGAAAGACACTAGACCAAAATCTAAAGAACCTTCAGCAACAGTGATGGAGATCAGATTAGCCAAAATGTCGCTTGAGTCTGCTCAAAGTCCAGGTAAAAATAATTTGGTACCTGATCAAAGGGGTAATCAACAAAGGTCGTCACTCCCTGCACCAATGTTTCAATCACATGATCCTAGTAATAGGGAGAACTATATAAGGCCTAGGTACTTGGGAGACAGGCCCCGGGCAGGATATCGGCCTGATATTTCAGGTATGAACAATAACCAGAGACAAATAATGGTCCCTATCAGACATTGGGGACACAGAGCAGATTTGACCCTAACACCATTATATATGGTAATCAGGATAGACCCCGATATGTGGATCGATTTACTGATAATGGGAATCAACATAGGGGGTCAATACCCAAAAAATGAGAGACAGGACATGAGACAGAATATGAATTATGTTCCACGTCAATACAATGATTCACCACCACCAGGGGACTATAACCAAAGAATGGGTACTCCTCGCTCCCCCCAACTTATGAATCAACTTATGAATCAAGAATTCAGGAACAATCCCAATAGAAATCATTCTCCTGAGAGTTATCAGAATAGATTCAATCAGGGGGAAACAACCAATATCGATCTAGGCCACAGAGAAAGGATTCTAGAGAAATAGAAAGATTCCAGTGTCTCGAGTCCCAAATGAAAATGTTCGCTGAGCAAATAGGAAAGCTCTCTACAGCACAAAAACAGTCATCAAAGGAGTTGGCAGAAGGCCATATCACTGACCGGGTGGTTTCTGACAAGTGACTAAGTATTAATGATACCTACAGTGCTAAGAAAACAGATTGCTCTGATGTAATTTTGCATAATGACGCTGACATGCCTAATGATTTAAAAATGAAAGTACCAGCAAAGGAACATGTGACAGAAAATACAAATATTTCTAAAAAAGGAGTTTGGTTTAACCTAGAGCTAAATCAAACATTGGAGATTTGCACAAATGAAAAAGGAGAACCTGAAATTCCAAAAGAACAAAGAGACAAATTTAAGAAAAAATACTCATGCATGGGGAAAACCAGTGAACTGGGAGTAAGTGGGGATGCTCAAACTCTTTTCCTGGGCAATCAAAACACTAACCAAGCTCAGGCAGAAAAAATAAATCCTCTAAAGGAGGTCATTTACTACCCCAAAATACCGCCAATAGTACATATTACTAAATTCTCCAATATAGTGTAATAGACTCCGGAATGTGGAGAGCCTCAATGCTTCATTCATCAAACAACCAAAAAATATCATGGCTGAGATTCCAGATATTTTTATTTCTCTGAACCTGCAAGGACGCAATGGCAAGTTTATGGTAGAGTCACCTGCTAAACATACATATGTGAGCATCCCCACAGCTTCATGTGTAGATAAAATCTCGGTTAACCTGGAGACATGGTCTGAGATGAAGGAATTTGAGGTGATGGAAAGTGTGGAGAGCGATTATCATCCACTCTCCCTGAGGACAAGCCCCCAACTAATTGGGTTGGTTGGAACATTACATTGGGCCTCATTACGACCCTGGCGGTACGGAGTGAACAGCGCCGTAAAAGGTGCCGGTGCTGTTCACTACGTACCGCCGCATTACGAGTTCCCCTCGCGGGACACGGTAAGCACGCCTGGGAAAACCAGGCGTGCTTACCAGGTCCCGCGAGGGGAAGAGGGAGCAAACAACGGGCCATCTCGTAATGGCCCGTTGTTTGCTCCCTCTCCCATTCCCATTCAGCCCTATGGGGGCTGAAATGGGAATGGGGAAGGACTGTGTCCGGGTCCTTGGATGGAGGAATTACCCGGTAAGTCCTCATTCCGAGGACCCGGACCCCGATGCCAATAGCGGCATGGTTACCTCCGAACTCGTAATGAGGGCCATTGTCTGGACAATGCAGCATTGAGACTAACCGGAATTGCTAGAAGGTGGTTAAGTGGGTAAAAATTAATACAACAGAGAAGATTGAAATTCATGATTTCAAACTCCCCATTCTAGAAAAAAATCTATTCGATGATGGGGGGTCTCACCTTTAAGTATTAAAGTCACACAAAATACTCACAGAAAGCGTTAGACCAGTGTTTACGGCCAATGCCAAACAGAACATGAAAACATAAGACACATGAACACTTGTTTTCATAAATACTTTAGGAGGGCAAAAGAAACCTGAAATCAAGTATGGAAAATGTTTTAGAAGGGGGAAGGGAGGCTGTATTAACAGCTTGTTCTTTGTACAAGAGTCTGTTGAAGGAGAAGAAGGAGGAATATGGCACAGATACTTGAAAAGGCCATCTCAGTGCTATTACTAATAAAGATCAAACATATTCTGGAGCCTCATAGGGACGGGAACTTGCGAAGGTCAAAACCAAATTCTGTGTAACATCCCCAAGTCAGCATGGCACTCCCATTGATCATCACTGTGTGAGGAGACCAGAATGTTTGTGGACACGGCACAGATACTAATATGGGATATCCTTTTATTTTTCATTAGCTGAAGTTACTACTGCACTCAGCGGTCAAAAAGCAAACAAATTCCCCGAGCCAGACAAGGTGCAAGTGGATTTTTGCAAATATGAACCTTTGATTTGGAACCATATCCCACAAAGCTTTTTAATGCCACCCTGGCTGTAAACCTGACATGCAATGAAGCCAAAATCATTCCCTTGTATTAATAGTGCCAGATAGAAGATCTCAGGAATTAGCACACTATATCATTATTGGATGTAGGAGGGTAGATATTCGCATAGGCACTATTAATCTACCTGGAGGCCTGGATGGAAAGAACGAAATAACATTCTACATCATTTACAGTCTGATTTTGGGGCAAATACTAGTACAATCGATCAATGCCTTAGTTATGTGACATATATTTAACCTTAAAACAGATGTGACTATGTATTTAAAAAAAAACACCTTTTGACAAGGTACCCAGGGTGTTTTGAGAAATATGGAAAATCTGCGAGCACTTCTTAGGGCAATACAAAGTATTTACAGAGGAAATGAAGCTGTGGTAAATCGGAGTGCTGACGGGAGGGTTACAAAGACAATGCCTATCCAAATGGGAGTACACCATGGATGCGCACTGGCTCCAGAATCGTTCTGCCTTTTTATCAATGGTATAATCAAAAACTGATGAGCCTCCCCTGTGATGCACCAACTCTGGCTGGGGAAAATTGTACAATTTAAATGTTTGCAGATGATGCAACCTAGAAAATCAGCTGCAGGCATTTGAAGAGTTCTGCAGCCATAATGGGCTCTCTATAAACGTGAAGAAATCTAAAACCATGGTATTTAGGAAAAATAGAACAAAAAGGGTTAAACAGAATTCGTTTAAAATGTAAGGACGAGATCATTGAACATGTACAAGAATATGACTATTTGGGTGTTTGGTACACAGAAAAATAAAAATGCAATTGGATTTCCAAAGGTTCTAAAGCAGATGGCGTTGCCATTGTAAGTTTGCTCAGGGCTATGGCAGTGGGCAGTACATGTGTCTCTTGACGCCTACTATGCGCATGTGCAAAAGCGGGTCTTTATGGGGTTGGAACTTTGGGGAGGAACCAACTGTGGCATATTATCCATAAGTGAGAACAACATTATTTACATCTTCTGGGCATCCCATGTAGCACCCCAAAAACCCTTGGCAATGTTGAGGTTGATACACAGAAAACAGTTTATTTTATTTTTTATAGGTCAACACCCCTCTTTTAATGGGCCAGAGTATGGTCTTCTCCAGGATTAGCTATGAACAGATCTGCAATTCATGATATCCTGTCAAAAGAGGGTGGCCAATCGCTTCCCTGGATGATATACCTAAACAAGGATTTGCACTCACTCGGTTTTTGTGACTACTGGTTAAAACGCCAATTTATTGACTGTAGCACATAGTCAAAGATCAGGAAAACCCTAATGTACAATCAAGTGAGTGGACTCTTTAATGATATTCTAAGTAGCAAGATGGGAATGAAGTACTGGGAGTGTAATCAAATCTTTGGTTATGAAACCTATTTGGATACTGTTGAAGGCACATCCCCTGTACGTTCACACCAGAAGAAATGCAACCCGCTAGGGAAAAAGGCCGTGAGATTTCTTGCAAGGATAACAAGATTTATTTGTACAAAAAGTCTGATGAACAATACATTAAAAGGGGACACAGCGTCATCACTCACATCATTACATACAGTCAAAATTCGCAAGACTTTTTGGTGAGGCCTTATTTATGGGCCTGCTCCATAGGGGATGACAGGCTATGATTGGCTCCTGTCTCGTCCGCTTGTCTCTTCTCACATGGGGTGTGCTGGGCTTGTCTCTCCAGGCACTGAAGGTTAGGCTTTTCACATTTTGCCCTTTCAGGGTTATTTTTGTACAATAATACTAATACATTATTATGGCAGGCACCTAGGAAACCTGTGAACTAGCATAGCGCAAGGAGTATGGTCATGCTGACCCACACATTCTCTGTTCGGTTCATATCGCGCTCCAGGAACCCAAGGCTTCCACCCTCGTTTTGAGGTATAATCTATTCCGCTCTGTACATCATACTACAAAGGGTATATTTATTGAATAAGGTGAAATGGTTGTGTTTGTTTAGATCTTTTATGGCCATTGGTTTTATTGCTGGTGGTCAGATCTCACCCACTATCATGGAATGCAGGGGTTCTTGGATTGGGTCAGTGGTCAGTGGGTCAGTGGTGGGTGCCAATACTCCTGGTGGGAGGGGGTCGGAGGTTTGCTTTTGACCTGGCTGTGAAGAATGCATGCCGCAAGGAGCCTGGTGTTGTCTCATGGCCTTGCAGGGCACATTCCTTTCTGGGATAATAAGTCATTGCAACGGGTAAAGAACAAAGGATAGTTGCTGTGAGAATTAACAGCACAGGTTCCTCTGCCCTTACCGTTTGGGCCTGTTCAGGCTTCTCTGCCGGGCCTACTTTTACTGCGCAGCCATCTAGGACTGAACATCTCCCATAACTATAAAATGGCCTCTCTTTATATGTGTGCACTAAGTCTATACATCTATAATTCCTGTCATATTGTACTTATGCCAGGTTTCTTAGCACGGCCTAGCCTCACCCTAAGCACCTAGGGGGGTGGGAAAGGCTAATTTCCCTCCCAACATTCCCTTCTTTCATTACTTCTACAGTACTTCTACAGTAATTCATTCCTACACTTATTTGTGCTTGTTTTTCCCTTCTGGTTCATATGGGGACATTCTCTTTAATGGCATGCACACCCTACATACCTTTTTGCAGTCTTTCTCCCACTCACACATACTCTTAAAGAGTACATGTCATATAAATGCAGCCTCCGTCCCCTGCTATATCTACCCACACTTCCTTGTAGTTATCGGGACCTGGGTGAGGGACCGTGATTGTGTGGTATAGCCTGTCTACTTCAACTTCATAGGGTATGGGTATCATCCGGTGGATAGGGTGGTCAGTTTGGACTTCTATCTTCTTTGTGGCATGAAGTTCTTTTGAAACACCAATTGAAACCATCATCATTGCTCTATTAGGCACTTCTTTGGCACAGTATTGGAGTCCCAATTGGCACATGCAAAAAAGAACCAGGATAAACACAATGATAGGCATCAACATCTCCACCAGTGCTCCCTTCCATCACAGAGCCAAGTTGAAAGCCATTGTGAACCAGTCCTCCTCTTGAAAACCCTCTTCTTTCCTCTTTTTGGCCCCTAGGTCATGCACCGCAGCAATGACATGTGACAGGGTCCCATTACCTGCATTTTCAGAAGGCACAAATGTGCACCTTGTACTCCCCATCTCTTTGCACAAACTTCCTTCCATTGCCGTCAGCATATCCAAGATGTAACAGTTCTGCATCATCATCAGTCTCAGTGCGCACAGCTCAACCTTTATGACGTTGAACCCTTGCGAGTGTCATTCACCAACTGGACCAATTCCCAGCACACAATTTGGAGCCTTTTATCATTAGCTTGTGCTTGTACACCGGGTAGCAATATTGATGTGAAAAATGTCTCTGCTGAGTTGAATAACTTGTATTCTGCAAGTATTTGTTCAAGCAGTTTTGATTTGAGTCTTTAGATAGATAGTTTGATGTTCTCCTTTTTTCTCTGCAGTTGGCCATATGACTCCTTCCCAGGGAGGATGCACAACTCTGGTGGTGGCAGCGTGTTTTTCTCTGCGATCATTGGTGACACTGCCGGTGCTTCGTTGGGCAGTGTCCCCCCTTACCCCTTTCAAGTGTTCTTCTGGGACTACTAGTAGGGATGAGTGTAATGTGGCTAGCGAATAATAGACCCTCCATGATGGCGAAAGGTGCACGTACGCTTGTTGGCCACACACCCAATAGTAATCTATCAGTGCTGCTGTGCCTCTCTTTAGAACTGGAATCAACAATGTTCGATTGCAGCGTTTGTTAGAACCGACAAAGACAGTTCCTTTGCTGAAAAAGCACAAGTCATAGGTTTTTTCTTGGTGTACTTTTACTGGCTTCTCTATTGCTGCAATCGAAGTCAGTTTTGTAACATGCTTTGCCCCTGCCTGTGAGCATGTTTGTTCAATGAGGGCAAACCTTTTTTTTCTTGAAATCAGAGGAGGCCTTCAGGTCAGCAAGTGAGGGTTGTTTCCTACCACTTGTTATTAATATATGTTGCTCCTTCTATCACCAAAATGGTTGATTCAAGCAGTTAGTATTTGTCTGGTTGACTTTGCATTTCTGGGCATCTGGATAGTCAAGTTGTAGACGCACATTGTGTGCCTAGAAGGTGCCTCTTAGCCTACATAGCGCAAGATGAATCGGGCATTGTGCCTTTGTAATTGGTACTTCTTGTGGTACTAGAAACTTTGGGTGCCTCTGATGCATGTGGTATCAATGAGCATACGTAACAACTACTATTTGTTGTCCGTCTACCCACCGCACTCATATCGGAATACCAACTATTTGAGTGCTTGGGATGATGGATATCTTCAACAGCATCTAGGCCTAGGCCATGGTATGCATCATGCATTATATTTGGGCCTTCGTGCTTGTCTTTTCATCCTATCAAGGTGCAATATATACCTCCTTGGTGATATGCTTCTGCTAACAGTGGTATTACTACTACTATTTGGCTACAAACAAGGTTTATAATAGTGTAGTTAATTAAGTAGTATTTCAAACATTTTACTCATACATACAGTCATACAGGTGCTGGCATTACTTGCGTTGACCGCCTTATACATATATACAGTTGTTCTTGTCAGTTTAGTCATATTGAGAAGTGTTCCCTCATTCCCCCTTTTTTTAAATGGGTTGCCCAGATAAATGATGACCCACAATATATTCCCAACAATAATAAAGAAGGTGAATAAAATAGCAGTAAACTGCAAGCCACATTGAAAATAATTAATTCTAGTAGCACTAATGACATGTCTATGGTTATGCAATGAACTACTTGAGGTTGAACGATTCATCTTCATTCACCTGTAATGGGAACAAAAACTGGTATAAGAAAATTGGGATGGTAGGGTGAGGTGAGGGAAGGAGATAAGGAAAGTGGGTTGGTCAAGGGGAAGAGAAAGAGAGATAAAGAGAGAGAGAGAGAGAGAGAGAAAGAGAGAGAGGGAGAGAGAGAGCGAGAGAGAGAGAGAGAGAGAGAAAGAGAGAGAGAGAGAGAGATAGAGAGAGAGAGGGTTTATTTTAATTTACAGAGCTTATGTTTTTAGCAGAAATGAATGTCACGTATCGTTGAACATGCGCTTATATTCACAGCACTAAGCTAGGCACGGTGAGGTAGACTGGTTTTGTCAATTTTAGGGTACTGGTGAGGAATTTCGTGGTGTTCTGTGAATCTCTGAAAGGTGTATCCAATATCAAAGCCTTCACCTTTAATGCGAGAGGGGTGGAAAACTCCACTTCGTAGGGCCCGTGGAACCTGAGATTGTTTTACTTGCATACAAAACTCCTTACATGTGAGCTGGTTGTGTTCCCAAACAGCCCTTTAAGATGAGTAGCAATACCCTGGAGATAGATTGGGATGCAGATTGTATTCATACATCAATAATCAAGATGACACAAATAGTTTGGCAAAGTTCATCTGTTTTAATATCAAGTATCACAAACATCAGCAATCACTCCATACTCTGACTCTGCTTACTTCATAAAAAATGGTGTTCTTATACTCATCACTGACATTTCGACCTGCGTCATTACAAATGTCATCCTACGTGGCAAACTACAAAAACCTATCAAGAGGTGGGATTGGTTCTAAGTGAATAACTAAGCATAGGTTCCATATCTTTATAGAGTAATACAAAGAGGTAATTGGATTGTTAACATCAGGTGGGGCTACTAAGCCCCCCCCTAAAAATGGCCACTATGAACGTCACTAAATGTACGACATCCCATTGGCTACACATGCTATAGGAACCCCAACTACGTGGTCCCCTAAAATTAATTGGATTTTAACCCCTGTCAGTACTTTACCACCTACATAAGCAGCACACAGACTAAACAACCAGGCGTGGGTGAGCTCGTCTTAGCACTAGCTTCCCACCAATTAAAATATCATCCATCATCACTGCAATGGTTCAGTGTAAATGAGTGCTTTGAAGTTGGCCTTGAGTTTGTACTGTTCTCTGAGAGTTTTTAAGGAGTATGGGCACTAGCCGACTTCCGTGCATAGGTGTGATCATCTCGTTTGTACAACTTTTTCTATCACATGACAGGACACCATGAAATTGAGCCTTTTCATGTATTTGATTTGATTTTCAATAGTCATCTGACGTCTTTTGTTTTTGCTTGACCTCTCTGAACAGGAGCCTCTTGCACATTAATTGTATCCAATGTCAGCCAATGCTAGTTTGAGAAGACCTTGGCTTACTTGGCTCAGTGAACTCCTTAGCTGAACCTTTTTTCTCTTTAATTCAATTGCTTTTCTTGACCGCTATGAGCTCTATGGCTTGTGCAATGGTCGAAGTGTAAGAAAAGAAGTAGTGGAACTATGTTCCCTGCTAGCCTGTCCCGCTCCTCACAAACCCCAGTGCCCATTGCCCTGCCCCCTCCCACACACAATACAAACCCACAAACACCTTTGCCTGCTGTTTAAGGGAATGTTCAGTGCAGTGCACTGAAAGTGCACGTTTCAACTTCTTCCTACACTGTTATTTTAAAACGAAACCGTTCCGGAACGGTTTCTTTTTAAAATAAAAGTATAGGAGCTGTAAAACATAATTTTAAAAAGTAGAGGAGCACCGCCCCCACCCGCTCCCGCTCACTTGGACCACTGGGCTTGTGCTGAGTAGTTCATGGGTAGCCTTTTCATTAGAAGTGTTTCATACTCCCCCACTTCTAAGCACACCACTGCCATCTCAGTATGTATCTGTTCTGTTTCCTGGTTGATTGTCGCTGACCCCTCAACAAAGGGCACCTCCCCCTTTTCTACTGGGCTATCTTTGGCTTTGGGAAGTCATCTTTTTCAACCTCATAGGTACGCAGTGATATTTTTGGAAATCTTTGTGTGTGCACGGTTCTGTTAGGAACGTGACAGGGTTTACTGTCATTAACCTTATAACAGGGACATTTGGGCTTGAGATGATGATCTTGTACGCCGATGCTCTCTGAGTGGTGAGGCTGAATTATGATCTTTCTAGAATTGCAAAAACTGAGTTTTTCACGTACAATGTCACTGAGAACCCCATTACAATTGTGGAGCTTTTCTCAATGGCAAAGGCAGCTGCAGCGAGAGACTGTCCGCACTTGAACTATCCCTGCATTACAGAGTCTAGTGTACCACTGTCATAAGAATGTCATTTCAGTGTGAAAATATGTAAAATTCCAGAGTGTTGTCTGGTGTGGCGAGAATTGGAGTGGTGGAAATTAATTATTTGAGGTCATTGAAACACTGTACCATGTCTGCTGTCCATTCTAGCTTATGACTGCCTTTTTGTGCTTCCTTGAGGCCCTGTAAGAGTGGCTTTGTATATGCTTAATTGTCCAGATTCAAAGCCCTGCAGTAGTTACACAAACTCAGGAATTTCTGCATGTCTTTAACTATGACTGGCTTAGGTGTGGCATGCATTGTCGCTTCTCTGTCTGGTATAATAATCCACTGAAATGAGCTACCCTAGATAGAGTACTTGAAGCTGGCGGTATTGGAGTTTGGCCATATCAACTTTATGACCCTTGCGTTCTAGCAGTTGCAGCAGGGTGATGGAGCCTCTGCGGCAGTCATGCTCACTTTTACTGCACACCAATAAGTCGTATACGTATTGGATGACCATGCTGGGCACATGGATGTTACCTAGGTCCTTGTGTAATATCTTGTTAAATACGCTAGGACTATCACAATACCCTTGGAGCAAATGAGTGTGATGGTAGCGCTTTCCGCCATGTGTAAATGCTGTGAGATGCTGTGTGTCTGGGTGCGATGCTATTGAGAAAAAGGCGTTCTTTAAGTTGACCACTGTGAAGTGCGTCGCTTCATTGGGGATGCTGCACAAGATGGAGGCCGGGTTAGGAACGAGAGGAAATTCCTACTGTACTATGTCATTGAGGGGAAGAGATCGTGAATCATTCTCCAACTGCCCCCATTGCCTTTTTAACAGGGAATATGGCCGTGTTGCATGGTGAAGTAGAGGGCACTATGATCCCTTGGTGTAGCAAAGACTGAATTGTGTCCTTTATCCCATCTTCTGCCTTCCTCGAGAGTGGGTACTGTTTCACTCTGGGTAATACCTCTCCATTGTTTAGGGCGACTCTTACTGGGGTGGGTTAGTTGTCTACAACTGTATCGGCACAAGTCAATTTGGGTGAATGCGGGCAGGGATACAATGGCCATGAGGGGGATGTGCACTCTCCAATACTGCACCATGATGTTGCAGGGGAAGCAGATCTAAGTATTATTTCCCTGTCACTGTCAGCATCCTTAAAAAGGTCTGCATCTGTTAATTCCTTGAGGGGTCCAGTGGGATCATTGCAAAGGACGGTGTGCCATTGGCATCCGTGGGGGTCCGTACCCAGAACCACAATTCACTTTGCTGATACTAACAATCCCAGCAGATCTAGAGACAGTATGCTGCCTGCCGCTAGCTCTGGGGATGCTACAGGGCAAAAAAATGAAATCAGTTGGCACTCTCCAGCAGGTTTTGGTAATTTGCTGCACTGACATAGATGAACATATCTGGATCTATCGGGATGCTTGCAACACCATGTCACGTGCCATGGCATGTAGTATGAGCATCACCCTCATTGAGCACATGCCTGTTTGGAGCACACAATGCTGTTGTCTGTAAATGCAATCATCCTGTTCAACTTGCTAAGCAGGTCCCTGCAGAGCAGGTTGACAGGAGAGCTCTTGGAATACAGTCTGAGTGGGATGTAATACCCTTCCTCCCACTTTTACTTCCACATCTTTTGTATATGGAACTGTAGAGAATCACTGCGTGTCAAGAGTTTTGCCTGATAGTGGGAAGTCACCTTCACTGATACATCATTTCTCAGCACTTGAGCCTACCATTAATTGTTTCCTATCTCTGCCACCACCAGGGGTTCCTCTGCCACGTCATCGACAGGATTGGACATGCAAGTCCTCTCTGTGGGCTGTCCTACTGAGGGTAGGTGCCGTTCTGGGGAATGAGAAAAGAGTTCCACCCACTACTGTAGCACCTTGGAAGTGGGCTACTGTACCAATGGGCATGCTACCAGAGTCATTGGGGTGGGGCTGATACTACTGCACTGCCTGTTGAGGGTGTTGTAGCAGGGGTGGGCCTGCAACTTGTGGGGGTAACTGAGTGTAAGCTTGGTGTGCCTGATATGGCATTGAGGTCATTCTGGGGGGCAGTCCTTTAAGGGTGCCTGGGATTATGGGCCATAGTTCTGCTGGCTGTAGCCATATCACATACCTTGTCTGCTCCTGCAATTCCCCAATAAATGTCCCCACTTCCCACGTGTCCAGCACTGCCCTGTCCGTGCTCCACTTGGTCTCATACCCCCAAACCCTCCCCGAATTGATCCTCTGAACCTACCTCATCCTCGCTGCTGTCCTCCTTCCCACTGTGGCCAGGGAATCATGGATTTCTGCTCCTCTTTCCATGTATTCCTTCAGCCCACACTGTGGCTATTCTTGCATTTGAAAGTCTAGGGGCAGAGCCTCCCTCCTCTATCTGGATGGGCGTCGGTCCCCATGCCACCACAGCTACTTTGGCTAATTTATTCTGTATCAGTTTCACTTCCTCTGCCTGTCATCTCTGAGCCGTTTCTTTCTCTCGCTCTTTTATTCTTCTACAGTGATGTACTATAATGCTCTGAATTTTCGGGCCACCCTTTTACCTCAATCCCGGTGATTTTATTGAGCGGCTTTTGCACTTCTTTTGGTAAGCCGTGCTTCACTTTAAAATAGAAAAAGAGTACTGACTGGTCCCATGTGTTACCCGTTTCCGGCCTCCACATCTATTGGACCTTAAGAATACATTGTGCAGTGTCTTCCTCATCACCCATTGTATATTGCATGATGGACTGTAAATCTGGCGTGTCTGGGAATGCCCGCCACAGCGCATCCCAAACCTTTGCTCTGATCTTATTGAATGATGCTCCATCATGAGTTACGTTACTCAGTGTTACTCCCGGCTATCCTGCTTATACACACATATTGGCAGCCTGATCACCAACCACAGTCACCAATAAACTTTTAATGCCCATGATTGCGCTGTGAGTGTCAGGAGTGACTTAAAGTACATTCTTGTCCAACTGTGCCCATTGTAAGTTATCTGGCCTCCTTGTCCCCCTTGTGGATCAGGGGTATTTGCAGTTTCATCTTGCTTCCTTCACCCTTTAGTTGCACTTCCCTTTGTTCTTCCTACTGCCATCTGGACAAACCTCTCCCTTAACCTGCTGTCCGACAAACTGTCCACCCTCGGGGTGCCTTGGGGTGCCAACTCTGCATCCCCATCCTCACCATCCTCAACCTCATCAAACTCAATCCACTCCTCTTTGTCTCCCCTACGGGAACCAACATTTTCATAACCCAAATTGTCCGTGTTGCTATCACGTTCTACATGAGCGTTTTTTATGGGCACACTGTCTATTCTGTATAAGAAATCTCCTAGCTTCCACTCATCTTCTGCTGGCTGTACTGGCATCTCTGCTTTGTTACATTACACAATAAAAATACAGAAACAAAACAAGCTAAAATAACAAACTAAAACAACAACCACTACTATTCCCGAGTTCTCTAACTTTACAGAGCTCCTGTGTATTTCCTCATTCCTCCTTTGTTAAACAATGGTTGTGGTGACAACCTTCTCCCCTCACTTGGGGATGCTCCTTGTCTTCATGTTCCCTTTTCCTTATTATTCTCCTTCAAAAATTAATAAAACCAAACACACAGTATGCCTCAGATGTACCACACTCCTAATTGCATTTGCTGAGTGTTCACACTTCCCCATACATCTGTCCCCATCTTGTTATGCCTTGCAATGTTATACTCATGTGCGCACATTCACCCAAACTCCTCTGTTCACAGGGTTCCAACAGTGGCGTGCACCTCTCCTCGGGGAGGCATCCCGCTCCAAAGAGAAGGCAGGATTCTGCAATGATGGCTCCTGCACCGCCACTAGGATGTATGCATATTTGGAGCAGGTCACTGTAAGTGGGAGCAGCCCTTCGAGAGAGGTTGCCTGGATACCTCTGCAGGTATGCGGGCGCTGTGATCATGTCCAGGAACACCCCTGTACACTCACACCAGAAGGAATGCAACCTGCTAGCGAAAAAGAGATTGCTTGCAAGGATTACAAGTTTTAATTGTACAAAAAGTAAAGGAGCAAGAAAAGGACTCTGCTGCTCCAGAACGTTTTGCCAGAGTCTGCATGAACAGTACATTTTAAGGGCACCCAGCATCATCAGTGACATCATTACATATAGTGGAAATTCGGACTGGTTGGTGAGACTCTATGCATGCGCCTGCTCCATTGGGGATTCCATGCTATGATTGGCTCCCATCTCGTCCGATAGTCTCTTCTCACGTGGGGTCAGCTGGGATTGTCTATCCAGGGACTGAAGGTCAGGCTTTTCACATGTTGCTGTTTCAGGGTTAATATTGTTCACTAATAATACAACATCATCATGGAAGGCATTGGGAAACTTGGGGACTGGCACAGGGGGGAGAAGCACGGTCATGCTGACCCACACATTCTCTGCTCGATTCATATCGCACTATAGGCACCCAAGGCTTCCACTCTTGTTTTGAGCTATACTCTATAACCTTTGTGTACCTTGTACTACAAAAGGGGTATTTATGGGATAAGGTGAAATGGTTGTGTTCGTTAAGATCTTTTGTGGCCATTGGTTTCATTGCTGGTGGTCGGAGGTTGCCCACTATCGTGGAAGGCTGGGGTTCGTGAACTGGGTCAGTGGTGAGTGCCATTACTCCGGGTGGTCTAGGTGGGGGTTGGAGGTTTGCTGATGGCTTGGCTATGATGAATGCACACTGCAAGGAGCCTGGTGCTGTCTCATGGCATTGCAGGGCGCATTACTTTCTGGGATAATAAGTAACTGCAACAGTTACAGAATAAAGAGAGTTTCTGTGAGAATTAGCAGCGCAAGCTCATCTGCCCTCAACATTTGGGCCCTTTCAGGTTTCTCAGCCGGTGTCACACCGCGGCCGTGGAAACTCTGGGCAAGATGGAGGCGGTATTAAACCCCTCTACAGGTCTGCTTGACGCTCTAGTCGTTTTTGGACCGGCAGGTATATAAGGAGGCCACGCCCCCTGCGAGTGGCGTTGCAACTCACATTCGTCGGTCTTTGGACTTTCGCCTGTGCTCCAGTGCCCCACTTACGAGAATTCCCTCGTTACCATTCTTCCCGGAGCCTTGTTTCTTCCCTGGTCTTCCCCTCTCGTGCATATCCCTTTTATTGCCTGCCCTGCCTCTTTTCCGGTCTTTCTTTCCTTCGCTTCTCTCAGATGTCGGTCAGCCTCTCCGCTGCCGCTTTTCCCGACTAAACTGCAGTTCCGATTGTGCTTACTGGTCTACCTTGGGCTCTCAAATATCCGTCCGCTGTGTTTTCGGAGCGGTCACATTCTATTCCGAGTTTCACCCACTTTCCATTCTCTCTCTCTCTCTCTCTTGCTCTCTCTCGCTCTCTCTCTCTCTCTCTCTCTCTCTCTCTCTCTCTCGCTGTCTCTCGCTCTCTCTCTCTCTCTCTCTTGCTCTCTCTCGCTCTCTCTCTCTCTCTGGCTCTCTCTGGTTCTCTCTCGTGCTTGTTATCTTCATCATATTAATTCCTCCGGATTTCTCTTGGTGGCTATCCCTATTTCTTTCAGCCTCCTGTCATCTTACCTGTTTGCCCTCTGTTTGGGGTTGTTCCTTTGTACCAAGGGTGCTGCCGATCCCCATTCCCATACAGAGCATAAGCTTGGAGCTAACCCTTATCCAGGAAGATCAGAGACTTCTATCAGTTTTCATTCGGATTTTCAATTTCTCTTTTGATACACGACTATACCAGCCTCTCCAATCTTCACATCGGATCGGCCAATACCATCTGCTATTACACAGGGTTTTTTCTGCCATATCTGGCTTTTTCCCTGTTTGAAGGGACGGACTCCCTTGGGTTCACCTGACTGCCAGATCCATAGGCGGGCAAGGTGGCCTCGGGGGGAGACCGTCCCTACCTCTTCGAACGCAAGAAGGGAAGAAGGACTGTCAAATCGAGTGACGAAGGAGAGAATCCCACGAAGGAAAGAAGAAGGAGACAGAGGACATCAAACCCCACTGAAGATCCAGGTGAGGAGTCTCAGGGGGAAGGAACTTCCGCATACACTGACAGCCGGGCCTACATTTCCTGCACAGCTATGTAGGACTGAACGTGTCTCCCATAACTATAAAATTGCATCTTTTTATATGCACGCACTAAGTCCATGCATCTATAATTACTGCAATATTGTATTTGTGCTAGGTTTCTTAGCACGCCCCATTCCCCCCTGGTACTTTGCATGTCTATCTATGGGACTCACCTCACGTTAAAGCACCTAGGGGGTTGGGAAAGGATCATTTCTTTCCCAACACTGTCTCCCCAATGTTCTCTAGATTTTTGTATGTTAAGCTTTAATTTGAAACACTACCCCTGGCAGAATCTTTGCATAAATGGTATCGCACCCTTTCTGACAAATGCCCCTGATGTGAAACGAGATTGATAATGTAATGCACTTTTGCTTATTCTGCCCACTTTATTGCAATATCAGGAAGAGATATCTCAAGCTGCATTTGAAACTTAGATCAATAATAACAGTAAAAGCCACTTTAGCATTGTGCATCAACTCAAGAGGTGAATTGTGGTTTTATGCGTACCCACGACTCTGTAGTTATGAAATGTTTTGAAACTGTTCACAATCGGAAGATTAATTTTATAATGATGCTTTTTTTAGGCCCAACTATACACATGAAAGAGAAAAGGGAAATGTGCAATCAGATCTCACATCTAATATTAATAATGTTGTATTTGTTGATTTTAGCTTACAGTGACAAAATTTTAAGAACCAATTGATGTTTTCTATGAGTAACAATGTCATTATGTTTGAAATGTTTGCTATTTTTTTATGATTACATTTAAATGATATATACTTTCACGGAAAAAACTCTGTTAAAGGGAAGTTATGGTTCAGTTGTAATAATAAAAACCTATGAAATTCAGTGAAAAAACGTTGTTATATGGATGCTATGGTTACAAGTAAAACCAAAAAACCCTTGAAAATTCATCAGTTATGGTAAGCTAAGCAACCATAACGCATGCCACCTCTGTGCACTGCTAAGACTAACAGTCAGGACATCAAAGATGACATCACAAATGTCATTGATGACATCACCGATCACATCACATATCTGGCACGCTTCTTTTTGTTCACTGAAATATCTAGGTCATGTGATTATATTCACTGATAGAGACAATTCTACCAATTATGTATGTTGTTATGGCACTTTCCTTAGGATTTGGCCTCAGTTCATGGTACACATACATGGCAAAATTGCCTAATAGTGGGAAGTCCCCTTCACTGATACATGATTTCTCACCACCTGAGTCTACCATAAAGATGAATTGTTTCATATTGCTGCCCCTACCAGGGGCTCTTCTGCCGCATCATTGACAGGACTGAACATGCAAGTGCTCTCTGAGGGCTGACCTACTCGGGGTAGGTGTCTATTCCGTGGAATGAGAAAGGAGTTCGACCCACCACTGTAGCGCCTTGGAAATGGGCTACTGTACCAAAGGGCATGCTATGAGAGGCATTGGGGTGAGCTGATACTACTGCACTACCTGTTGGGGGTGTTGTAGTGGGGGAGGTCCTGGGACTTGTGGGGGTAACTGAGTGTAAGATTGGTGTGTCCCATATGGCATTGAGGTCATTCTGAGGGGCAGTCCTTTAATTTGTGATGTCATCTTTGATGTCCTGAGTGTTAGCCTAAGCAGTGCACAGAAGTGGCGTGAGTTATGATTGCTTAGGGTACCATAACTTGTGAATTTCATGGGTTTTTCAGTTTTACTTGTAACCACAAAATCCCTTTAACACTGTTTTTTCAGTGAATGTTATGGGTATTTGTTAGTACAACTTAACCATAATGTCCCTTTGCGGATTTATTTGCAGAAATTGTTGTTGGATACCATGGTATCCATTATGGTCATTGCTTATTCCCAGCCACCCCCACCACACACACAACCACTATCATCACCTGCATGGCCTGAGAGGGAATAAGGCACAGTGATACAGAAGAGGTGGAAGAAGAGGATGAAGTGGAATAAGTCCTTGTAACCAGTACCCCGAGTCAGTCCTGGGTGCGGTCAATGTTTCATGAACGTTGGAAATGTCCCAAAGGCTCGTGCAAACAACGTTTGATGCACTGAGTGCTAAATTGTACTCAGTAATGGGAACCCTGGCTTGGATTCCTGTGGGACTACTTCCATGAGATTTCCACCTGACTGCTCTGAGAACGCTGATACCTTTCTCTGATAAGATCAGGTTGACTTCCTCCACCCCGTCATCTTCATCTGCTCCTGTCACCACAAAGGATGCTCCTTTGGGGCAGATGATCCCTGCAGCGGCTTCACAGGACATGCAGAATGCTGTTGACCCTTACCTTTTGATACTATTGTACTATTGTATGTAAAGTGAAGCACCAATCTGTTAGGGGAAGCAATGCTTGAAGTGCTTTAGAATCTGCGATCAAGGAGCATGAGAAACACTGCAACCTATTTAAGGATTGCCCAACATCCTCCTCTCTTCACCTAATCCCTGTGGTTGGTGCCCCTTCCCTCCCCTATCTCGCCTCTCCTGAAAAAAAAAGCCAAAACAAATTACAAACCCAAAAAAACACACACAAATGTTCCTTTAGGAGCCACCTTTTAGAGTTAAAAAATAGAAGTGAATAAAAATGTTACCACCCGCTGTGCAGCCTGCATAGTTGGCAGACAACACGGTAGTCCACAGACTTCTAAAAAAATTCCAGGGGTGGGACGGTTAGAAGCATTTTAATTGCATTTCATTCAAAAAGGTTGGCTCTTAAAAAAACCTTTTGGCTTTTATATACATTTTTTTTGATTATACAAACTGAACTTAGAAAACATTTAACTGAATTTAATTATTTCTTTTCACTTTCACAAAAACTGCTTCAAAGAATTTTGAATGTTGTCCACAACAATCTGATTACCCATATCAGTTAGATGGACTCCATTTCTCCAAAAAATGTTGGCCCTATCAAATGTAATGTTCTCATTACCAAACTATGTCATGCCAACATCTCGCACAAAAGCACACAAAGCTTTATTTACGTTGTACATTGCTTTTTCCACTTATGGACCAAATGTAATCCAACGGAACCTCAACTGTCTCTGGGAAAAGTGTGAACAAATGTTTTTCGTATTATGGAACATTTCCTTCAAATTTCCCAAAGTCTCCTTCATTGAAAACTGCAATGAAATTCCACTCACTTTAACCAAACTGTTCCCTCCACAATGAACAACAATAATATCTGGATGTTTCAATTCAACCATATTTGCACAATATGGCAAGAAGTTCACCCCTTTTATAACTCACACTCCATTACTAAACACTTCCAAATCAGAGAATCCAAGATTTTTTGTCTATTCCATAATGCTAAGCATACACCTTCAACCAATGGATCCAAAGGTCCCTCAAAATCCAAACACTATGCCTGCTGAAAGACATTGTCATGACCATGTTCAATCCTCTCACAACTCCTACTAACAAAACTCCTGCCACCCTCTCTTCCTTTACACCACACCCAGGAAACCTGATTGGCTAATCCGCCTATGTCTGCAGACCACGACTGGCTGTGGTCTCCATAGTCCCCTTTCCATGCCAGACAACCTAAAAAGTCCCAGGTGTAGCATATGCCATCCTCAAACTACTTTGGTGCCTGCAGGCATTGCAGCTACTCAAAGTGGTGGGGGAAAATTAAACACAATTTAACTAATGTAATCTTTAGTGGTAGCTCTGAAAAGAACCTTTTTTGTAATTTGTTAACACACACCTTTTTTCAATTTGTTTGTTTGTACAGTAATACTGTACACCCTACATCTTTCTTTACAATGTTCTTACAGGACATTTTTCAATTCATTCCTAACATTGTAAAGGAAAATTGCATTTCTGACATCTGTGAAATGAACTCCAGCTTGACAAAACAATTCACACATCAGAACTTGTATTGACAGTCTCAAAAAATGACCTTCCTGCAGCATATAAAAAAGCTGATACAGCTTTATTTACAAGCTGCCTTGATTCTTCCATTTGTGGACTGAAAAAGTTTGTTGGACATCTCTATGTTTCCTTCTGGTTTATTTCAATAAACAATATCTTGGCAGCAGGAACCGGTTCCATTAGGCTTATAAAGAAAAGCTTCATTGCAACCTGCAATTACTCTGCAGTCACACACCCCAAATTGTCCCCTCTACAATGCACAATCGCAATGTCTGTACATTTAAAGTGAGCCATACTCTCACAGAATGAAAACAAGTTTGCCCAGTTTAAGCCACAAACTGCATGCCACAAAACGTCCACTTCTGCCAATCCAATATTTTTAAGGATACCACGATTTTCAGTAAACACCTTCATTGACTGAATTGAAGAATCCCCCAGAATCCACACAATCTGCCTTCTCAAACAAATAGCCATAGCCATTTTCAGTGCTTTCACAACTCCTGCAAACAAAACTCCTGTTATGCTCTCTTCCTGTAGACCACACCTAGCAAACCTGATTGCTAATCTTAAAGTTTTCTTTCCATGCCAGGCATCCACAAAAGACCTGGATGTTGTGCATCTACAGACTACCACAGTGTCCGTGGACCCTGTAGCACAGGGCCAGCCCTTCCACTTCCATGTTCTCAACACTTGCTTATTGGCTGCTTTCAAAGAGTCACACATCCATCCACCAATCACATCCAAAACCTCTACAGCTAACCCTGTCATCTCACTTCAACACTTCAAATGTACACTTGAACTCTCAGAGTACATATCTCCTGTAAATGAAAGGTGTCTGCATCATAAACTATTGTGTAACTGTCCAAGAGTTCTATTATCAGATTCAACAAGATCTGCATCTGAGAAAACATAGTACAGGTATGCTTATATATAAAAAAAAATAATTCTGCAACTCATTCACAAATATATATAAAACACTTTGTTAAAGGGACGCTATGGTTAAGTTGCGCTACTAAAAACCTATGAAATTCAGTGAAAAAACGTTGTTAAAGGGACGCTATGGTTCAAAGTAAAACCGAAAAACCCCTGAAATTCGGCAGTTATGGTAAGATAAGCAACCATAACTTGCGCCGCCACCGTGCACTGCTAACACTAACGCCCAGGACATCAAAAATGACATCACAAATGTCATTGATGACATCACAATACCACAAATCCCACATACTAATCCTAACTTTCCACATAGTTTTTGTGTCTTTTTGAACCTTTCTTGCGGATGGTGCGCATGTCCGTGACCCGCGCACAAGCACCCCGATATAAGACCACGCCCTAGAGCGCATTCTCATTGTGTTTCTGACTATTCCACAGAGCACACTGCATTTTGCTGCATACTTTGCAGATTTTGAGATTTCCATCTCCAAGCCTATGACATCCATGGCTCGACTATTACCACATGGTGCTACATCTGCCTCAGCACCACCCCCACCCCCTCCACCATTTCCCCAAGGGCCTGAAGAGGGGAACAGGAGTGAGGATATAGAGGAGGAAGAAGAGGATGACAAGAATGAGGTAGAGGAAATCGTCGGCGTGAATCGTGGGTGTGGCAGTTGTTTACCTTTCATGGAAACGGTTCTAAGTCTCATGCGAACCGTGTCAACTGTAATGAGTGCAAAATGGTACTCAGTCGCGGGAAGCATGGTTCGTATAGCTTTGGGACCACTACCATGAAGCGACACCTGCGCTCATTCCACACTGGGGCCATTCGCAAGGTTGTAAATTGCGAGAGGCGTAGTAGGTTGATTGCCTCTACTTCATCCTCTGTTCCTGATCCTGTTACCACAAGGAACACCTCTGTGGGACAGCGTCTTCCTCAAGCTGCCTCACAGGCCATACAGAATTCTGATGACCCTTACCTTTCGAGGGTCACAGTTGTATGTGTGTACTGTGACACAGTACTCTGCAGGGGGGAGCGAATTCTGAGTGCTTTTGAGATGATCGTCTCAGAGCACCAGAAGACCTGCTCACTACCCAAATAAAACCCACTCTACATCTTCCTCTCTCAGCTCGCCCTTTCTTATCCCTTTGGTTGGTGTCCCCCTCCCTTTACCCTCCTTTCCCTCCTCTCCTAGTGTGTCGTGTATAAAAAAGAACAAAAAAAATACAAAATAACAAAAATCAAAAAGAAAATAAGGCTCTTTTCAGAGCCGCCTTTCACAGTTAAAAAATAGAAGTGAAGATACATAAAGCATAGCCATTTCCATTTCGTGAAAGTCCGCGGACGGTCCGCGAACAGAAAAACAATTGCATTGCTACCCTATTGAAACCAATGCATTTTTCTCTAACAGGAAGTGGTGGCTCTGAAAAGAGGCTTTGGGAGGTGTTTGAATGTAAAACATTTTAACTACGTAAGACGTACTTCAAAACGAATGCTGTATTTCTAAAAAAGGTTGCAATGCATTTTGTACATTTCTCAGAAAAATCTGATTGCCAGCATAAGTAAGATGGACTCCATCTTTGCGAAAAATGTATGAACTACGAAACAAAATATTTTCATTGTTAAAAGAGGACATGCCAAAATCTCTTAGGAAGTCACAAACAGCCTTATTAACATTACGCCTTGCTTTCTCCATTTGTGGACCACATGAGAAAGAACGAAGCCACACTTGTCTCTGCGAAATCCATGAAAAAATTATTTTAGAGTTTGGAAACATGTCTATTATCTTCTGAAGTCCTTCTTTCATTGCAAATTGCAAAGAAATTCCAGACACATGTCCTAAACTGTTCCCTCCACAATGAATTACAATTATGTCTGGATGTTCCTCTATCTTCAAAGTTGCACAGAGAGGTAGTAAGTCCAACCACTTCATTCCACGCACTCCATGCCAGTGCACTTCCACATGTGGGAATCCAAGATCCATAGATTCTCCACAGCTTTCTGCATGCACCTTCAACCAATGAATCCCCGAGTCTCCCTAAATCCATACAATCTGTGTTTTGAAACACTCAACCATAGCTATTTGTTCTTCTCTCTGCAAAAACAATATCTGAGAAAACCTCTCCTAGCACAACACACTCACTAAACTTTACTGACCAATCCCTTGCTTCATCCAATCTCATTTCCATACCTCCCCTCCCCAAATTACCCGGATGTAATACGCGGTGTCCTAGAACTACCGCCATGTCCACAAACGTATCGTAACATGTACAGCCCTTCTACCATTTCGATTTCACTCTCTGTGCCATTCCCTCATTGGATGTAGCTAAGCAATCACATGACCATCCACCAATCAAATCCAATAACTCTACATGTAACTGCATCATCATAGAGCAGCACTACAAATGTACGGTGTAACTCTCGGAGTACAAGTCTCATACCATTGACAACCACGATCGACGAGAAATACTATACAAATCTCCAATATTTCTACTTGCAGCTTGGTCCATATCCATATACATGAACAGAAAGTACAGGTATGCATATTTTCCACACAGTACATGAACACATTTTCTAACCGACTTTTACCTTCTATAATCTGAAAAATGAATGGACGATCACTGTTTCAGTGTCCTAAAATGACCTGTCACTCACAAACCTTTATATCGTTTAATTTCTTCATACACACACACACATGCAAATACTATTAAACTAACATTTTTGAAATAAAATATATACACGACATATAATCACACAAAATAACATACACACTCTATGATCAAATCTCAAACAATAATATTTGTACAAACACATAATTGGTTTTAATTTTTTTCATTTATATAAGTATTTACATACATTTATATAGGACAAGCAGACTATGACATTCACTCACTGTTACGTGCAAAAGCAGGCTATGACACATAGCTCTCAACACACACACTTTTGGCGGGTGTCACCCGCCGTGTAAAGGACTGACTCACCCGCCAAGCCTCCTGCACGCCCATTCATTCCAATGGGCGTCTCACCCGCCAAAAACAAAATCAGGTGATTTCACCCGCCTTTGCAACACACATGGTTGAGAGATATGATGACAATGACTCACTATTACGTGGAAAAGCTTAGTTACAAGAATAGTGGTATACGTTGGTAGATTATGAATTCCACAAACCATAGTAAAGATATTTTCTTTCCTACTCTTAGTCATAATATAGTTTTAATGGTTTTCAGGAAGGCGCTGAGCATTTCAATTAAAAAAAATCTATGTCTAAAATGAAAACAGTGCTATATAGCAACCACATTACTAATTTCTTTCTTTTACAATTGCATTGAAGCCCATTCTCCTGAATAGAAGCAGCCGATTTTGATTTACAAAGAACAACTAAGAAGCAAACTAATCATTTTTGAAAAAAAAGTAAGTAGATTGTTACCATAATATTTGATTTATAACTCATACGCACTGTACCGTTCATTCATGGTATTTCTGTGCCTAAAAATAGAGATTCTGCACCATTCTGACCAAAAATCCCCCCGTCTTAAACAGTGATCTTCTGTCAGAATGGCCCTCAAATTCCTATTTTTCGGCACACAAATTACCCAACTCAGCCGCTAGAATGTAGAACAAACAACTGTTTTAATTGTATAGCTTTACCTATATTATTTATTCTTCTCCACACCACCGGCTTACTTTTTTCTGTCATCTGAACCCCAGTTTAGTAACACATTAATTGAAGAATACCCATCCCTGGTAGTTCAACTTCCCAATTCACAATCACACACCATTACATACATCTTTATCATCTTACTCAAACAATCATGCACACAACACACATGCATTGCAGAAAACCCCAACCCATACCTTCTGTATTTTTTTCAACAGACGCTACAGAATGCCCACCAAAAAGCAACTCCGTAGAAAGGGACGCAGAAGTAGAGCAAATGAAAAGAAAAGTCTCCAACATAAACACCCATCTATAGCAAAAAAACGTTGAAACACAAGAGCTAATACAGTCATGTTGTGAAACAGAAGAAGTTTCTAGTGCAAAAACTTTGCCTTCTCTATCACAAAGTAAAACGACCCAAAAAACTATTAACAGCACTACAAATAAAACGTCTTCTATAAATCTTGATATAGTACAAAGTAAGCATACCAAGAAAAGTATATTAGCCAAAATGTTCCATCACAAAGTCCTTCAAAATCTGATAAAAACAGGAGAGAAACCAGGTTCAACACTTCAAACCTATCGTAGGACAGTAATCTTAGAAGCGTTGATAGACAGTGCAATTCTTCTCAAAAGAAACTTATTTATTGTTGTGTTAAACAGAATTAAACCACTAACAAAACTAATAACTAAACTTCAAAAAAGACTTCTCAATAAACGAAATGTGAACAGAAATACCTTCTTAAATATCTGTGGAGGTGAATGGAGTCACACTTCAAGCACAGAACCATACTTTAATAAAGAAGCGTACAAACAAAAGCAAACAAATACAATTGCCAAACATAGCAGTGGTCGAGGTTATGAACAAGTTAATAATAGCATAATGGAACAAGAAGTACTCCTTACAAAAATATGCCCTGAAAACTTAGATTTACCCCTCCATTCGACTGAATAAGAACATCTAATTTACAGATGGCCATGCACGTCAATGTGTAAATTGTAACATTCCCAAAAAAATGTTCAAATCTTTAAGCCTATTCCTGAATCAATATGTGAAAAGCATAGACAAAATCAAAATTACTGCAAAGTATGGATGCTTGTCCAGTACGAGAGCACACAGGACTGCAAGGACATTCATTGGCCTGCATATCAGGAACTACTTGCAAACAACCTTCCATGATATCAAAAGGATATCAACACATCATGCAAGCATAAGAAATCTAGTCCTGCTTTAGCACTAGCCAATTTAAAACAACATTCTTCTACATGGTACACCAAAAGACCTACTAGAAGAAATCGAGTATATACAGAAAAAATATTTTGGAAATGAAACCCACTTACAAGATGAATTAGCTGTCAACCAACTTCGTAACAAATCTGCATATGGCAACCTTTCACTACACACATACAAAAAAGAAATACTAACATTTCAAAGCACTTCAGCTGAAGTACCAAACCATGTGTGTGTATGTTGCCGCAGAACGTGTTATAAAAGTAACACAAAAACTATAGACCTTTCATACAAAATAGAAGACAATGAAGATTCTAAATGGTTTGAATTAGCTCTCTACCTTATAGCAGAAAACAAATATGAAATAACTGACCCCATAATACTTGGCAGTTACTGCACTACCGAACTTGACAACAACCAAACTCCTTCACGTGCTATCTTCAACAACTTAATTTATATGAGAGCATCATAATTCAAACAGTTCATCCATTTCAAGCAATAATACGCCTTCAACCAAAAACTGCAAAATTACCTCCCTCTGAATTAGTGAAAGGTATTCGTGGAAAAGTAGTGTATTTACCATTAGATCTAAAAGAAAATGTGCACACTCTAGGAGTGCAACGTCCAATGCAACAATCTTTAATTATCGTGGTGAATGGAGTACCTACAAAAGACATTGGCAACAACTGGTAGATTTACATAAAGTTAGAGAAGCCCTGCAATATCTCAAAGAGAATAATGATTATTACAAAGAAATTAATATCGAAGAAAACTTGAAAGATACAACTGAAATAATTCAAGAGACACAATAAACTGGTCAATTTGAGCTCCTAGATCCTGCTACAATAGCAAACACTTTAGACCATTATACAATTCACCCATTGCACTCTAATGACACCATAGAAGATGCACTGTAAACATACCAAATGCGTCAAACAAAAGGATCACCAATCAGCATATGGGAAAAAACTATAGAAGCACATGCTTTTCCTCTACTCTTTCCTACTGGCAAAGGAGGAAGATACAATGATAGACCTGTTCAAATATCAGCATCAGAATATCGCTTATTACGAATGAATTCTGAAGATCCCAGATTTCGACAAAATGTGGAATACATATTCCACCTACTCTTTGAAAGTGAACTAGCAACTTTATGTTACGGAGTTGCACACATATTAAAATCAGGATCACACTTTCAAAATATGACAGCCACACAATTATTACAAAAAGTTCAACAAAAAGATGAGGTTTTACAGGCAAATCTTACAAATCTATTAGCAAACATGCGAGGTACTAAAGAGTACTGGTTTCGACGCCATGGAGATGTACGTTGTATGATCAGAAACCTTGGCCCACCCACTTGGTTTGTTACATTAAGTTGCGCAGAATATGCATGGGAAGATTTACATGCTTTCCTACGCATATCAAATGAAAACAAAACAAACATAGATATACTAACACCTGGAGAACTTTGTTCTCAGGATCCTGTTAATGTTTCTAGATATTTTCACCATCGCTTCATTGCTATGCTACATTTTATTTGTAATAAAACTGTTCCTCCCCTTGGAGAAGTGCAACACTTCTTTTGGAGAAAAGAATACCAAGCCAGAGGAGCGCCACATGTCCACATGCTTTTATGGATTAAAGATGCTCCTAAATTTGGTCAAGACAGTGATGCCACTGTTTTACAGTTTATTGAAAAATATGTCACTTGTGAAATTCCGTCAGAATCCACAAATAGTGATCTTCATGCAAAAATCTTACAATTCCAAAGACACAAATGTGGCAAATATTGTCGTCGCAAATACAAAAACGAAGGGAAATACTACACCAAATGCCGATTTGGTTTCCCTAGACCAGTTACAAATACAGGTCAAGTGAACAACCTCATGTCTTCAGTTAGACATAGTGTTAAAGGTAAGTCACCTAAAAATACATATTGCATAAAAAGAAAAGAAGAAGAAAAATATATCAATGATTACAATGCAATCATTGCCCACTTGTGGAATGCATACATAGATGTGCAGTACATTGCAGACAATTCTACTGCAGTTGCACGATATGTCACAGCATACTTAACCAAATCAGAAAAGACAGAGCTCCAAGACCTCTGGAATGACGTGTCATCAGATAAAACAGTGTCTCAGAAATTATACAGCTTGGGCATAAAAATTCTGTCCCATAGAGAATGTGGATCCTATGAAGCAGCTGATCGATTAACTGGTACTGCATTGTATGGTAAATCTGCAAATATAGTATGGCTAAGTCTTGGTCCAGCTAAATCTAGAAAAAGAGTTCTAAAATCATACGAAGATATAGAAACAATAGCCAAACATGATCCCAACAGCCAAGACATTTTAAAAAACAATTTATTGGACACATACTACCCAAACAGGAGTACCACTTTGGAAACCATGTGTGTATACCACATAGCCCAAACCTACACATACAAAATTTAATATAAAACCTGATGAGCAAAACAGTAAATACAAAGTGACAAACTGTGATGGCAGCTTAGTAAAACTCATCAAACCAAATTTAATTAATCATATCAAATTGTCATTAAAGACTCCTCAACATAAAGAAAAATATTACATGTCCCTGCTACAACTCTTCAAACCATGGAATAAGAAGAAGAAATACTAGATACCTATGACTCATATGAAGACGCTTTCAAAGCCAATGAAAGCAGTATAACTGATGTAAACTTTGCACAGTACAAAACAATGTTGCACAACGAACAGCAACACGAAGAGGAACTCCAGGCCCAACTAGATAAGGACACTCCTGACAGTAGTCAACCTTCTGTCACAGGAAGCCAAGAACCACTGGGAGAACCACTAATAACAAATGAGGCAGAATTAGCTATGATAGAAGTAGAAAACACCATGTGTCACTATGAAGATAAAGAAGACTTAACTACACTACAATCAAAACTAAACAAAGAGCAACATAGCATTTTTCAAGAAATAACAAAAGAAATTGCACATGGTGTGCAACATGAAAACAAAGAATGCACCTGCCAAAATTACAAATCTATACTATTGTATGTCAGTGGTGAAGCTGGTTCTGGCAAAACATTCCTAATCAAAATCATCAGTAAGTTCCTTCAACAATTGACAAACAACAAACTGTCAGCTGTTGTCACTGCCCCCACAGGTTTAGCTGCCTACAACATAGGTGGTGTCACTTTACACCGATTACTACTCCTGCCAGTAGAACACCAAAACAAGTAGCTGCAATGGAAGTACGCAGAGTATTGAAACAAATGAAAATGCTACTAATAGATGAAGTGAGCATGGTGTCCAACCTAATGTTGGCTTTGATTCACCTCAGATTACAAGAAGTACTCAAAACAAACTATGAAGAGCTCTTTGCAGGAAAACACATCATTGTTTTCAGAGATCTTCTTCAATTGACACCTGTAAAAGGTGAGCCTATTTTTAAAACATTAGGACACAAACCATAAAACTGTTGGCAGCATTGGAAATGTCAACCTTTGGCAACATTTCCAATACAGAGAATTAACAGAAAACATGTGCCAATCTGCAGATCTCACTTATGCCAACATTTTAAAAAGTATCAGATTTGGTATACTTTCTAGAGAAGCAGAAGCAATATTGAAAACCCGGCACATTCATGCACTTTATGGTGATAATGCATGTGCTACAGATGTTATGGAACAATTAGCCCACAAAAATGTCAATTGTATGGCCTTAATGCCAACTCTTGCAAGCTGTTTCAAATTCAATTAAATAATGTTAAGCAAAGAAATGCAACCAATTATGGAAATTAGCGTCACAGACAAACTAGATGTACATGGAATGACACTACCCATGTGTGACCAAGCCACAGCAAGACTAAATAGTTTAGAAAAATCAATCTCAAACACAGCAGGCTTGGAAAAGATATTAAAATTATCCTTAAATTGCAGAGTAATGCTTAAACGTAACCTTGACGTGGACCAAGGACTAGTTAATGGAGCACTGGGTACAGTTGCAGTTGTTGGCTTTCAAACATACCCACGTGACAACAAAATTCAGTTTGTCAATATTCTCTTTGACAAACTTTCAGAAGTAAAAAGAATAGGACGCTCAACAGCTCGATTCCTTCTCTTCAAAGACATGTATGTACGCAGAGAACAATTTTCTCTAACTCTTGCATACGCAGTCACCATTCATAAATCACAAGGTCTTACTCTAGACAAAGCAATGATAGACATTGGTAACACAGTCTTTAAAGAAGGCATGAGCTACATAGCACTGTCACGCCTACGTACAATTGACGGTCTATTTCTAATAAACTTTGAAGCAAGTAAAGTAAACACTGATATTCCTTGCATTTTAGAATACAAAAGACTTTGTTCACTATACACACCCCATCTACAAACATATCCTGTTCCACAAAAAGGAAAATGTACTAAAAGAAAACTAAATCAAACAGAAATGCAACAGGATGTCACTGCAAATCCTCCAAAGAGACTAAAAGAAACTAAAACTTCATCAAGTACCACAAGCAAAAAACAATCAATTAGGGAAAGTAAACCAGGTACTTCTTTAAAGAAGGGAGACAAACTCCAAAAAAAGCAGTCAGATACAGAACTACCTGGACCATTTAAATTCTCAAATATAGTTGGTGTAAGTTGCTACGCAAATGTAGCAATGAATATTCTATTTCAATTACCACCAATTGTTGACAACATTTACTTACACAGTACAGACCCATTGTGTTTGCAAATGTTAGTACTTCACAGAAATGCAGCAAATAATCCTGACAACACGTATAGTGTTTTTGGAATAAGACGACAATTGGACTACTGTGCTGGAATGGTGAAATTCACTATAAACTCACAGGAAGATACACAAGCATTTCTAATGTACTTACTACAAGTACTGGAAAACAAAAACATACCTATAAATGAAATCTTCCCGATTTCATACATGCGGAAACATACATGCACTCTCTGCAACAATGTGACACAAGAACAAATCCCCAATGAGCGCTTTGTCTATATATCAATACCTAATTGTGAATTCGTTCCATTTCAGCAACTTGTACAAAATGCAAACCACGGTAGATTATGTTCTACCTGCAAATCCGATAATCGCTCCACGTTACTAATACAAACACATAGTAAATACATAATACTAATGCTTCTACGTTACAATGCAGATGGCACGAAAAACAACTGCAAGCTGACTGGATTCACACATGGTCAAATATCACTTGGTAGGAAAACCTTCACAACAATAGGTATAATCTACCACACAGGAGCCACAACTAACTCAGGGCACTACACTGCATATATATAAAAAAAATGTGGATGGTTTGAATGTAATGATAGTACCGTTACTCTAAAGCAGAGATTACCAGCTAATCTTACAAACGTGTATTTAATGTTCTTAAAACCAAAATTTGATAACTGAACTGTACTTAAACCTTAAGTACATTTGTAGTAAAAAAATATAAACTGTCACAATATTTCAAAACCTATCTAACTGCCCAAAGATTCTACAACAACTAATCAGATAAATTAATACCACTCAAATAGAGAAAAAAATAGACAGTTAGAATACGCCAATTGGTATCTAACTGTCCCAAAATTTACAAATATGCAAACAGATAAATCAATGCCACAAAATTATATCAAAACATAAACAGTTAGAATACGCCTAGTGGTATCTAACTGGGCCAAAATGTTACAATATCCAAACAAATACCTAATATCTTACTGCTCACAAAAACTGAAACAATCCAATGCATAAAGCATTAGGCAGAAAGAACAAGTAAACGCGGAAAACAAACAAATAAATAAACTGTAGCATAACAGAAAAAGTTTTTTTTTTAAATCCAACATGGATTTATTTTCTCCCACGACCCAATGATTTTAGCAACAAACAAAGAAACTTTGCACATTGCACAGTACTCTGGTTTGTAATCTACTAAATATGAGGGTCAATAAAAAGAAGAACATGTTGATTGTACAATGTAATAAGTCATTATAAAATACTAATACTAACATGCTATTTTCTTTTATTACAGAAATGAACAAGAAAAACATGGACTCCCGTTACTAAACCAAATAGTACATATAACAAGATAAATAAAACCATCACAGCATATCACACCCATACAAGCTTATAACATTGTTCCTTATAAATTAGTTTTTGACCCAAAGTTAAAAGCTACTATGGGTGTGATATGCTGCGTTGGTTGTGGCCAGGGCATACACTCTTGGGTGCATGGCCAAATGGCCATGCACCCAACATTCTATACCCTGGCCACAACCACCGCAGCATATCACACCCATAGATGCAAACATTGCAACCATTTTTATGTCCGCGGACAGGGGGACGGTCCTAGGACACATTCAACTTGCCAGAGGACAATACAAACAGCGTCCTCAGGACACCCCCATTTTCTTTATGTACGAACATTTCTGGACAACACGATTGTTCTTAAAACATTTTCACCTTGCCAACGAACAATACAGACAATGTCTCCAGGACACCCCCTGCAAACATTCCAAGACCCCACGAGTGTTCTTAGAACACTTTCAAGTTGTCACCAAATCCATTCTGTTTATTTACGAACATTTCAGAACAGCTGTGTTGTCCGCAGACAAATCGAACACAACAAAAGCGTCTAGCACATAAATAATATACAACTTTGAACCTATCTCATACTCCCCCATCCTCCCCAAAGACTTCTACACACCAACACACTCTACTAAATACACATTTTGAACAAACTTTCATCGCGCTGTCCGCGGACGTCCGCAAATGCAAGATGGCGGGCGTGACAGAAAATCTGACGCGCATCACGCACCACGCCGCCCAATCAGCGAAAACGTTGCATGTCCGCGGACATGACGAAAGCCGCTGGGCCAATCGGGGTGCTGTCCACGGAGCGAACAGGGAAGTCCGTCCGTGAAGCGAAAACAGACATCACAAATTATTTTGCCTTTCATTTTGGTCATTTTTTAAAAAACTACTGGACGGATTTACACCAAATATTTCGGGACCAGGCCGCCGCTCCTGCTGCAAATTTGGTGTAAATCCGACCAGCGGTTCGGGCTGTAGCCGTGCGCAAAGTTTTTTCCCATTCAGTGTATGGGGAAAAAAAGTTTTGGGACCCCCCCTATAAATTTTCCCCCCCTGGACGAATCCTCACCAAACTTTGCAAAGAAATTCAGAGTGGGCCATATACTTTTTTTTGCAAAGTTTGGTGAGTATTCGTCCAGGGAGAGTGAAGTTTTAAGCCGCCCAAAAAGTGCTCTTCCTATGGAAACACCAACTTAACCATAACTACATGGCCGCTACAGCGGCCATGTAATATATATATATATATATATATATAGGGTTTGTGCTACTTGCACCGTAATAAGCTTCTCAATAAGCATATTATCTTGTTTAACCACTCTAGCAAATGTCATACAATGCAGCATTCTTTACCTGCTCACATGAAGAAGCAAACAATTAGAATGCTCTGCACTTCATTTTTTTTCTTTTTACCAGCATTGTGATGAAAGTAAAAACATGAATTTGTGCATGTATCGAGCACTGTCTCACTGTTTCATAAAATAAAGGAAAAACAGATAACATTGATTTTTAGACCATTTTTAAGTGGCATACATCCAAACATCATCTATGCCAATATATAGGTGCTGTTTTAAGTCTTAATTTTTTCCATTGCATTCTGACACTTCCAATTGACTTTTTTGGAGGAAGCATTTTGAAGAAAGTATAAAAATGCACATCTACACTGTGTCACTTTTTCAAAACATAAAGCAATAGCAGATATAATAAATGTGTAATTGCCACTCAGTGTGCCAGTGTAATACATTGAAGTACATGTATACTTCCTAACATAAGTAATTCCAATCTTCAGCTGCCTGTGCAGCCATACTTTCTTCTCTACAATCTGTGACTTTTACTCCAACTTTCATAATGGGAAAAGTGGAACTACAAGTCTCAGAACACAAACATAAAAAGTACTTCCATCACCACATATCTCCACTAACTTTCTTTTACAATTACAGGAAATAAGCACATTACAGAAGTCAACAACTAAAAAAGAATACCCTTCACATCCAACAAAGTAAGCACATTAATGTACCATATAATGTACCATGTATATGTATGTAATTACAGCAGCACAGTTCCACTTTATATTACCCCAGACTATTATTTTCAAACAAACATGTTTTTCACTCTAGCTCATTATATGCATATTCCATTCCACCATTCACACTCTTACTATTCCCATCTACACACCACATATGCAACACTCACTCTGTTGCTCAAAACATAACACTGACCCTACAGATTCCACCACAACACCACTCCCATACTCACTAACCCAACATCATCACAGATTCTACTCTCACAACCTTCCCAACACCTAATATACCAGTTCACAATCAACCAGCACTCTACTCATCTCTACAATCACACCCACAAACCCATGCAACATATATGCATATACATTGCACAACTTTCCAATGCAAGTTTTCTCTTTTCCTAACAGACACAAAAAATTCCTACTAAAAATCAACTCCGTAGAAAAGAAAGTACAGATAAGAACAAAACTGCACCATATAGTCATCGACTTCTAAAACCATGTATAGAACACATTAAAACAAAAGAGCTAGTAACCTCACTCAACAAAAGAATCCAGCCATGATTAAAAAAGGTAAGACCCCCCTCTTGCAAAAACTAAAAGTACAAAATGATGTTCAAAGAAAAGCAGACCTACTAACAAACCTAAACTACTATCTATCAGTGCTAACATAGTAACGGTATAGCAATCCAAAAATATTTTGATACAGAAAATGTCCCATCGTAGAGTTCTTCACAATCTTACAAAAGCAGCTGAAAAGTCACGTTCTACCCTTAAAAATGACCATAGGAGACTAATCCTGCAAGCTCTAATTGACAGCGCTTTTCTACTAAAGAGAAAATTGTTTGTATTGATTTTAAACAGAATGAAACCACTTACTAAATGAATCAATATTTTACAAAAAGGACTTCTAAACATGTGCAGTGTCAATATACAAACCTTTTCAAACTTCTGTAATGGTGAATGGATTCACACAAGCAGCACATAACCATATTTCAATGAAGAAGCTTATAAACAAGAACAACAACAAAATCAGTTGTCATAGACAATAATGGTCAAGGGTAAGACATGGTGGAACAACCCTTAAGGCAAAATAAAGCCTTAAAGAAAAACGCCCCCAACAAACTTTGACCCACATGCTCCTTTCACCCAAACAAACCATCCAGTGTACAAATACCATGCATCTCAATGTGTAATTTACACCAACAACCCTTTAAATCTTTATGCAATTCCTCAATCACTCTTTGAAACTAAAAGGCAAAAGTAGAATGAAAACTTTACACACCATAGACTCCTGTCCAGAGTGCACCCACACTGGTCTGCAAGGAAATTAATTAACCTGCATTTTGGGAACATCTTTCAAAAGCACTTTCCACCACATCAAAATGTTAGCAACACACCATTCTACTGTACAGAATCTTGTGCATCGACTATACTGTACAAAAAGTACTGCTCTAGAACTGTTAAATATATATAACATTCTCCTACATGGACCAGCCATAGAACTGATTCAAGAGATAGAGAACATCCAACATAAATAAGTTGGAACTGAAGTTGACTTCGAAAATTCTGTACCTTCCGAAAACATTACCGAAAACCTCCTCAACACCAACATCCTAATAAAGACATACAAAAAAGAAAAATGCTAAGTTTCAAACACATCTTCTGAAATACCAGACCAAATATGTGTCTGTTGTCGCACAATGTTTTGTAAAAAGAGCACACAAATAGTAGATATAGCTTACAAAATAGAAGACAATGAAGAATCCCAATGGTTCCAATTAGCTTGATATCTACCAGTAGAAACTACATACAAAATAACGGACCCATCAACAGTTTGCACGTACTGCATCACAAAGCATGACAATACCAAAATTCCATCACATACTATAACTAATGTCTTAGAAATATGCCTACTTGCAAAAGTTCTCCAACAACGTAACTTGTACAAGAGTAATATAATCCAAACAGTGCACCCATTTCAAGCTATAATAGGCATTCAACTGAAATCAGCCAAATTACCTCCATCCGAGTTACTAAAGGGCATCTGTGGCAAAGTAGCATATTTGCCATTACATCTGAAAAATAAATTGCAAACTCTTGGAGTACAATGACTAATAGACCAATCTTTGATATTAATAGTTATTGGTGTGCCAACAAAAGACACATAAATGTGTCAACAACTAGTCTACTTAAACAAAGTTAGACAAGCCCTACAATATCTAAAAGAAAACAATATATATAAGTAGAGGAAAATGTAAGAGACACCACCAAATTATTCAATACACACCTGCAACTGACCAATTTGAATGTGAAGATCTTTTAACTGCAGCCAACATTTTAGACCAGTAGAAATTCACCCACTGCACTCCAAAGACACCATTGGCAATGCATTTGAAACATATCAAATGCATCAAGCCAAAGTATCCCCAATGAGCATAGTGGAAACAAGTGTAGAAGCACATTCTTCTCCTCTACTCATTGCTACAGGAAAAGGAGGAATATGTGATGAAAGGTCTTTACAAATTAGTGCATCAGTATATTGCTCTTTAAGAATGTATTCTGAAGACCCCTGATTCAGACAAAAGATCCAATATACTTTCCACCTCCTCTTTGAAAGTGAAAGAGCAAGTATATGTTATGCAGTTGCACACACATTAAAGACACATTCTAACTTTTTTAACATGTCCACTACCCAACTGCTTCAAAAAAGTAAAAGACAAAGATGAAGTTTTGCAGTCAAGTATCACAAATCTCTTCACAAACAGGCATGGTACAAAAGAATACTGGTTCCAATATTACATTGTTATATGTTGTATGCTAAGGAACCTAGCGCACCCACATGGTTGGTTACTTTAACTTGTGCAGAATACACATGAGATGACTTGTTATCTTGCCCCTGTTAATGTATCAAGAAACGTTCACCATCACTTCATTGCATTGCTGCACTTTATCTGCAATAAAACTGCCCCTCCACTCAGAGAAGTGCAACACTTCTTTTTAAGAAAAGAATATAAATTCAGAGGAGCACCACACAGTCACATGCATTTGTGGATAAAAGATTCTCCTACATTTGACCATGATAGTGACACCACTGTTACCTATGACATCCCTTCAGAAACCAAAGATAGTGACCTATATGCACACGTCTTATGCTTCCAAAAACATAAGTGTGACAAATGCTGCTGATGTAGATATGAAAACAAAGGGAAATACTGTACCAAATGTTGCTTTGGCTTCCCTAGACCAGTTTGCAAAAAAGGACAAGTAAATAGCTCGATGTCTTCTGTTAGACACAGCATAAAAGGCAAATCCCCTAAAAATACATACAACATTAAACCGGATGAAGCACCCAATTACATCAATGATTACAATGCAATCATTGACCTCTTGTGGAATGCAAACATAGACATACAATACATTGCAGACAATTCCACTGAGGGAATTGTCACACCCTATCTCAACAAAGCGGAGGAAACAGAAATAAAAGATCTCTCGGATGACATTTCATCTGACAAAACACTATCAAAAAAATTGTACAGCTTTGGTAAAAAAATGCTCTCCCATAGCGAATGCGGATGCTACAAAGCTGCAGAATGTTTAACAGGTACAGCCTCATATGGCAAATCTGAACAAGTGGTCGGGCTGAACGTTTAGCCAACTTAATCCCGAAAAAGAGTACTTAAATCCTACCAAGAGATAGAAAATATAGCCAAAAATAATTCTGGCAAACAGCACTTTTTAAAAAACAATGTAATTGCCACGTACTACCCCAACAGAAGTACTGCTTTGGAAAACATGTGTCCGTTTGACATTGCCCAAAACTACACCTACAAAAACAATGTCACACCAAATGAGACAACTGGCAAATATTCAGTGTCAACTTGTGAAGGAAGCCTAGTGAAACTCATCAAGCCCAGTCTAATTAATCATGCAACGTTGTCATTTAAATCTCCACAACATTGAAAACTTTATTATATGGCCCTACTCCAACTTTTTAAACCTTGGAGAAAAGAGAAGGGATTATTAGGTGACTATGACTCATTTAATGCTGTGTTCAAAGCAAATGAAAGCAGTATAACAAATGACAATTTCAAACAATACAAACAAATGATTGACAATGAATGCCAACAAGAAAAAGACATTGAAGCTCAACTAGACGAAGACCACTCCTGAGGGCAGTCAACCTCCCAGTAGAACACCAAAACAAATTAGAATGCTACAAAATATCAGCAGAAGCTGCTACTGAAGTGCGCAGACTTCTAAAAGAAATGAAAGTGCTCCTGAGAGATGAAGTAAGCCTGGTTTCCAACTTCGTGTTGTCTTTAATTCATCTCAGAATTCAAGAAGTCCTAAAAACCAATTACGAAGAACAGTTTGGGAGAAAACATGTTATTGTTTTCGGAGACCTCCTAGTTAAAACCAGTGAAAGGTCAGCCTATTTTCAAAACATTAGGACACAAATAATGTTGCAATACCCTTAGCAGCATTGGAAATGTAAATTGCTGGTAAAATTTCACTACAGAGAACTAACTCTAAACATTTGTCAGTCTGCAGACCTCACCTATGCCAACATGTTAAAAAGCATTAGAACTGGACTGCTTACTAAAGATGCAAAATCTATCTTAAATAGTAGACTCATGTTATGTTATGTTATTTTGCACTTATATAGCGCCTTATATACCATTGGTATGGTCTGAAGGCGCTGGTAGGTTGAACGCCCTTTGGAACCGAAGTTCATATCAGTAGAGAGAGTAGAGAGAGTCAAAAAGGTGCGAGTGCGCACCGGGTATGTGTACAGCTCGTGCGGTATCGGTGTAATAGCTGCTTTCTAGCGGTAGGTGTGGTGATTGAGAGGTCAGGCGTATGTGTTCGTTCTGGCAGGATTTATCCAGATCGGATGTGGCTGCGTTAGGCCTGAGGAGAACGCCTCGCTGGGGGGTGCGTAACCAGCAGTGATTACTTAGAGTGATGTGGGGTGAGCGGCAAATGTTGATATGAGAACAGTTATACCGAATGGTGTCATAGTATCTCTGTGTTCTATTTGAGTGGTGATGTAAGGAGAGGGTAAGCGTGTTGGTGAGATATGATGGGTTACATGCCCTTTCAGAGACTTCTAAATTCACAGAGAGGTTATTGGGTACACTTCTATATTCAACTTTCCACGGGAGGCTATTGGGCGTACTTCTTAATTCACAGAGAGGCTACAGGGCACACTTCTAAATTCAGCGGGGCTGTTGGGCACATTTCTAGAATCACAGAGAGGCTATTGGATGCACATCTAAATTCAACTTTCTAAATGTACTTCTAAATTAACTTTCCACAGAGAGGCTATTGGGCACACTTTTAAATGCAATTCTATATTTAACTTATCACAGAGTGGGTACATTTCTAAATTCAACTTTTCACAGAGAGGCTGTTGAGTACACTTCTAAATTCACTTTCACGGAGAGGCTATTCGGTATGCTTCTAAATTCACTTTCCACAGAGAGGCTATTGGGTACATTTCTAAATTCACTTTTACAGAGAGGCTATTGGGTACACTTCTAAATGCTGCTTCTAAATGCACTTTCAATTCAACTTTCTAAATGTACTTCTAAATGCAACTTTCCACAGAGAGGCTATTGGGCAGACTTCTAAATGGAACTTCTAAATGCAGTTCTAAATTCAACTTTCATAGAGTGGGTATGCTTCTAAATTTAACTTTCACAGAGAGGCTGTTGGGTACACTTCTAATTCCCTTTTCACAGAGAGGTATTTGGGTATACTTCTAAATTCACTATTCACAGTTCTATCTAAGTGTGGGCATGCTGATATTCATAATTCCATCTAAGAGTGGATATGCTAACTCTCACAACTCCATCTAAGAGTGGGCATGCTATCTTTCACAATTCCATCCAAGTGTGGACATGCTAACTTTCATAATTCCATCTAAGGATGGACATGCTAACTTTCACAGTTCTAACTAATTGTGGGCATGCTAATATTCACAATTCCATCTAAGAGTGGACATGCTCACTTTCACAATTCCATCTAAGAGTGGACATGCTAACATTCACAGTTCCATCTAAGAGTGGACATGCTAATTTTCACAATTCCATCAAAGAGTGGACATGCTAACTTTCAAAGTTCTAACTAAGTGCGGGCATGATAATATTCACAATTCCATCTAAGAGTGGACATGCTAATTTTCACAATTCCATCTAAGAGTGGACATGCTAATTTTCACAGTTCTAACTAAGTGTGGGCATGCTAATATTCACAATTCCATCTAAGAGTGGATATGCTAACATTCACAGTTCCATCTAAGAGTGGACATGCTAATTTTCACAATTCCATCTAAGAGTGGACATGCTAATTTTCACAGTTCTAACTAAGTGTGGGCATGCTAATATTCACAATTCCATCTAAGAGTGGACATGCTAATTTTCACAGTTCTAACTAAGTGAGGGCATGCTAATATTCACAATTCCATCTAAGAGTGGACATGCTAACATTCATATTTCCATCTAAGAGTGGACATGCAAACATTATGGCAGTCTATGTTATTTGGATGTAAGATAGAGTGGCATGGGCTTTCAGGAGTGGAGTGATTGCTCTACTCCCCACCCACACCACACTCACGGTTTTTGGTGGTGTCTGTTAGTTGCTGGCTTCATTGGCTTCCCCTGCGGACACCTGCAGAGACATCTTGGAGCCGCCTCTGTTGGAGCCGCCCTTGGCCTTGGGGCCCTTAGCCGCTGGGGGCTGCCGGGCAGAGGGCTGCCCTGGGAGGACCAGTGATAAAGGTCGAGGGGCCTATCAGAGGGGGGGTGGGCGGGAGGGATGGGATCAGGAAGAGGTTTTAGAGCAGGGGAAGTGGGGACTGACTCACTTGCTCCTAGGATGGGAAATAGGTGCAGGAAGCGGGTCGGATGGCCAATTGGAAGGTCTGTGGGCGGGTCGGGAGGTGGGAGGGAGGTGGACCAGGAAGCGGGAGTGGCAGGGAAGGAGAGCACGGGGCACGCTACGCTGAGTTCTAACTCAGCTGATTTTACAAATAAAAAGCCTGCGATTCAGGCGCTGCACTCACCGGGCTCCTGGATGGAAAGAGAGCCGGGGGGACACGCGAGTCAGTAGACTCTAGGCAGGAAACACGATAGCCAATTGGAAGGGCTGTGGGCGGGTCGGGAGGCAGGAGGGAGGTGGACCAGGAAGCGGGAGCGGCAGGGGAGGAGAGCACGGAGCACGCTACGCTGAGTTCTAACTCAGCTGATTTTACAAATAAAAAGCCTGCGATTCAGGCGCTGCACTCACCGGGCTCCTGTATGGAAAGAGAGCCGGCGGGGACACGCAAGTCAGTAGACTCTAGGCAGGAAACACGATGGCCAATTGGAAGGGCTGTGGGCGGGTCAGGAGGCGGGAGGGAGGTGGACCAGGAAGCGGGAGCGGCAGGGGAGGAGAGCACGGGGCACGCTACGCTGAGTTCTAACTCAGCTGATTTTACAAATAAAAAGCCTGCGATTCAGGCGCTGCACTCACCGGGCTCCTCGATGGAAAGAAAGCCGGCGGGGACACGCGAGTCAGTAGACTCTAGGCAGGAAACACGATGGCCAATTGGAAGGGCTGTGGGCGGGTCGGAAGGCGGGAGGGAGGTGGACCAGGAAGCGGGAGCGGCAGAGGAGGAGAGCACGGGGCACGCTACGCTGAGTTCTAACTCAGCTGATTTTACAAATAAAAAGCCTGCGATTCAGGCGCTGCACTCACCGGGCTCCTGGAGATGGAAAGAGAGCTGGCGGGGACACGCGAGTCAGTAGACTCTAGGCAGGAAACACGATGGCCAATTGGAAGGGCTGTGTGCGGGTCGGGAGGTGGGAGGGAGGTGGACCAGGAAGCGGGAGCGGCAGGGGAGGACAGCACGGGGCACGCTACGCTGAGTTCTAACTCAGCTGATTTTACAAATAAAAAGCCCGCGATTCAGGCGCTGCACTCACCGGGCTCCTGGAGATGGAAAGAGAGCCGGCGGGGACACGCGAGTCAGTAGACTCTAGGCAGGAAACAGGATGGCCAATTGGAAGGGCTGTGGGCGGGTCAGGAGGCGGGAGGCAGGTGGACCAGGAAGTGGGAGCGGCAGGGGAGGAGAGCACGGGGCACGCTACGCTGAGTTCTAACTCAGCTGATTTTACAAATAAAAAGCCCGCGATTCAGGCGCTGCACTCACCGGGCTCCTGGATGGAAAAAGCTATGGATGAAACACATATGTTCCTGGTATCATGGAACAATTAACTCAACAAAATCTAAAATACATGTCCTTATTTATTGTTTATTTTATTGTATATGGTTTACAAAAATGTACAACTTTCCATAACAAGAAATCTTAAAAAGACATTCTTATATACGTTTACAAAATAACACTTGATCTAACACTTAAAAACCTAAATTTTAAAACTCATGCCTACTTCTCAATACATCAAAATAGATACATAGCTCAATTATAGAAAATGTCATGCAGTATAACACTTATAAGACCAATTACTATGGAGTGGATGTATCTCAATTCATCCCACAAGACGTTATTGCACAATTTTAAACAATATCATACAATCTGAGATTTACAAAACCAAGTACTTAAACCATTTAATACAACTCAATTCATCAGAATTACTTATGAACCAGCGGAAAACAACTCATTAGGACATGTTTAAAAGCGAGATTCAAACCCTATTAAATTTCGTATATGACAGCGAATACATAGACTAGTGTGCTTACTGAAGAGCAAAAAATGATAGTAGGACCAATTATGCTGTATCCCGTTCATTATATAAATCCACAGATTTTAAAAATGATGCAATTGCTAAACCTTCTGAAGTATTCTAAATGTTAATACAGCAGGACCATCTATAGTTGTCATCCACATTGACTCCCGTTTCACACATGTTTCCATGAGTCGACCTTTAATTACATAATGCAGGACAAAAAAGGAGTAAATGCTTCACAGTTTCAATAACTCCCTCCTTTTTACAAAAAATGGCAACATGAATCTTCTAAACCTATAATATTCCATTGTAATAACACTTTGCGGGTTGGGAAATTGGTCCAACAAAGTTTTAACAGAATTGTCCGATAGTATTGATTCAGAAATACTAGGAGAAGGGGCAAGATAGCCATGCGTCTCTTATGGTCTCATTGTTAATGGGTCAATGAGGGATACGAGGGGACTCTATCTATGGTTGTGATCCAGTTTATCTCATATACCAGTCTTTTAACCCTTTCAGGATGTGTGACCAGAGTCTCTCTATCCATTACTAAGGTCTCTCAAGTCTCTTGAATTCCAGTCAAAAACCTATTGGAGTTATATCCTGTTCTACATACTTTCAAAAATGTGCCCAATTCTGCATAAAGGATATTTGACAGTGAAACAATCATACTACGAAAGAGGGTAAACAGTCTTCATTCCACCGAAGCCTCCAAGGCTGCTATTCCTAGTTCATATCTGATAGCTGCTGCTGGGATGGTATTAGGTACCATAAGCATCTGTCTCCACAACCCCCCTTCTAATGTTTCCCATCCCATAACAGGTTTTGGCACTGACATTCCCTCATAAAAGATAAACCGAGGATTTAACCAAAAAACGCCAGAATTTTTTGTCCAATTTACTCATTTGATTGGAGAGAATTGTGGCTGTTTGTTTAAGGAAAGAGTAAAGTCCAACTCCCGAAGGCTGTGCCAAGAGAGGGAACCCCAAATAAAGCACACTAGCTGTATTATCAATGGAAACGTCTTGCATACTCCAACTCTGGTGTTTCTTTTTCCGACCCCTCCATAGCACCAATACGCATGTTTTCTTGGGATTAACAATCAATCCATTCTTTTCTGCATAGTTTGCAAATGTGTTAATTAGACGCTGAAGGCTCACTTTGGTGCAGTCGAGGAGTAGAAAATCGTCAGCGTATGCCAACCAGGGAATGCGCAACTCACCCAATTTCGGGGTAACCAAATGCGCCTCAGCCAGAAAATCCCCAATATAGGATACATATAGGTTGAATAGGCAGAGTGCAAGAGCACATTCCTTTCTCAGACTCACCCAAGTCAAAATCCTGATGGACAGATTCCCATCAAGGTTAAGTCTAACATGTATCCCTGGATTGTCATTCAGACCCTTAATTAACCACAATAGACCACCAGGCAGCCCCCACTTCGTATGCTTGTTCCACAGGTGGCTCTGGAAACAGAGTTAAATGCTGTTCGAGAGATCAATTGAGGCCACACAAATATCTCCACCATACTTTCCCCAGGCTATTTCCTGTAGCGCCCTCATGGCCTAACCATTCACGTTTGTAGAATGACCTGTTTGATACCCCGTCTGAAATGTATTTAATCGTTGTAAGGTATTTATACATTCATTTAAGTGGATTAATAATATAGAGGAAAACATGTACAGTATGCATCTATTAGCGCAATTGTGCGATAGATTCTAGTCTGATCTCTATCCCCATATTTAAACATAGGAGCCACATAAGCTATTTGTCAAGAGGACAGGCGGTCTTCCTTTTTCACAATACTCTTGAAAAGCATGGTTAGAGCATGCACCCAAAGAAATGGCTGACACTTAAGGGTGGTATTAGTCGAACCCTTGGTTCCTGCGGCCGAGAGGTTTTTTCACTTTTTATAAACCTCAACACCACCTCATAATCGATAATAGGCTGACACTCTCCAACACAGTTTTTAGTCAGACAGCTGATATCTTAATCCATGCCCCCAGGTTTAACTCTGTACACATTGACAAACAATTAACTCATTGGTTTTCTGAGACAGCATTCAGTTGGCTAACAATGATGGAAAGTTCTTGACCATTAATCAGCATGCAAAATGCCTATAAGTCTCTGTTAACTAGGGTGCACAGCATAGTTTTGGCATCCTTTTTCAGCACCACTGCTTTTCTGGACCTACACTAGTTTTTATACCTTAGTTTACCCAGTCTAATTCTATTATTTTTTTGTACTTGGTCCCAATTAGAGCAGGGAATTGACCTCAGGGATCGATGCATAGAAGCTTTCACACAGGCCAGCTGCTGATTAAAAATAGGCCTGTGTCTGTGACTAGGATTAGTTCTAGACCTACCAAGGTGTCGAATCTGGTAGGATTAAATGCATGGAGTTTCCATTCTATGGTGCTGGTACTCATAAGAGAGACTAGTTCACTACTGATGATCTCTACATTCTGAGCAGACCATCTAATCCCATTATCCTTCCCACACTTCTTAGGTCAATTAGATCCCCTTTGGCCGCTCTGTTTACCAATATGTCAAAGTCCACTTTCAGAACACTATGATCACTTTGTGCATTCGGGAGAACCCTGACACCTGTATTCAGATCGAAAAAAAGTGCATCAACGAAGATAACATCTATGGTTGAGGAACTATCATTTTTCCAGGTTGGTATTGATGAATCCAATCCTCCATTCAGACAAACCAAACCCATAGACTCAAGTGATAAATTCCACATCCTCCACCATTGTCTCCCATGGTTCATTATCAGTATTTCATATACAACAGTCTGAGTTCAAATCTCCGACCAATATAACACTATCATTAGGAGTATCCCCCTACAAGTCCCAAAATAGGATAGTAATTGTTTGCAGAAAGCTATTTAGTTCAGCTCTTCCCCTTATGCCAATAGGCATTAAAAAGTAGTATTTCAAGGTCAGCCACCTCGGAAGATACTTTAACTTCCATAATCCCCAATGGGAGATCGAGATCAGACACAGGTCTAGATATAAAGCCTAATGTCCACTTGATTGCAATCATCAGACCCACCGAAGGTCTCCCTAGCTTATTTTGTTTTGTAAGTTGGGAGAACACCTCAAAGCAAACTATAGACACATTGTCCACATGCCATGTTTCTTGTAAAAACAAACAATTACTCTCTGTCAGCATGGCAGTAGTTTTGTGGTTGGATGACAGATGAAAATTCCCCCCTGTATTCCAGTTTATAAAAATAGGGCTACTGGCTAGGCCCTGATTTACTCAGGTGGGTGTATACTAATAACATCTCACAATAATCAGGGTGAGAGAATACACACACATTGATAGCTAGATATCTACACAATTAAGAAAAACCTTTAGTTTTTAGTTTTCTCAGGGGGTCAACAAAGTTTTTGCCCCCAAGATTTTTAATGTACATTCATTTGTCATAGTAGAACATATATACTCAGACACACTTGTCACTTTCCAATTTTGTATATAAAATACATACAGTCCAGTTTGTCCAAATTGACTTTATTTGTTGAACATAGAACATGTTTTGGCCTTTTTGGTATAACGACAGGACTTAATTTACAAATAACATGTAACCACAATACAGAATACCAGTGAACAAATGTCAGTGCTGGTGATGGATACTGAGCTGGTAGAAAAGTAATCAACACTATGGCGTTTCGCCAAAGGAATAAAGCTGATTATTGGAGCTTGCAATGTGGTGGCCTTCATCAGGACGGTGAGGTTGGTAGTCTAGACGAGTGTCCTGATTGTCTCTGTTAGAGAAATGACAAATGGGTAGGGTGGATTCAAAGTGTTAAGCAAAACACAGGTTTGGCAGAAAAAGTCACAAAACCACAGCGCTTGTATGAATAAATATTAAGAGTGCACATAGGCTACAGGTGCCTGAGAGGTGTGGGAGTACTTCCAAGTACAACCCACTGCTGTGGAAACAATTAGAGCACATGGGTTAGTAAGGAGTGTTTGAATGGAGATCTGGGACGGAATAGGAGTGGGCGGTGGAGGTTTATCATTACGAACTTGAGTCGCAAGTCATTTTTTTGAGTTTGAGTTTGCGTGTTGTTAAGATGGATTTCTGAACTCTGTCCTGGAGGGGCAGAGGTTCAGAAGGCCAGCCTAGTTTCTTGGAACAGGGTAACCTCTGGACAAGCCAGACCAATCACGGTAGCGATCGCGGCAGTCAAGACTAGGTCTCAAGAGGGGTGAGGGTGACTGAAAGCCCGCAATGAGCACACAAAGCAAGGACACTTACAAATTACTCCAAGCAGGTGTTATATTAAAAATATAGACACATTTATTACAAGGCCTTTGTAACATTGACCGTAGCGAAAAATCACAATAAAACTCAAGTAAACCAACACATCACAATCAAATACAATATATATACAATTACCAACGAGTCTAACGAGTTAGACGCACGAAATGTGCAGACCACCAAGATGGGGAGGAAAACAGGCAGTGTGAATAATAGTTAGACCTAGTCTGCCTTCAGAGGCACCTAACTAGAAGGAAGTCTGAGCCCTGCGAAGAGTGGAGCCTTATGCTCAAAAGTACCTGCACACGCTGGTGCCAACGGGCAAAGGGGAGTCTCTTTGAGGGAATCAGCAGTTCAGTTCGGTGAACAAATGAAGATGAACAGAGCTCTGCAACTCAAGCGCAGCCTCCACTGTGGGCAGAAGCAGAGCGCGAGTACGGGAAGGTGTGCTGTTTGACACAGTGGGGAAAAGCTATGGGCTACGGCAGGAGGGCGACCAGTTCCTAGCCATGCTACTCACTGGTCCCCGATGCAGGCAGACCCAGGCTTCTCCGGATCAGTTTCAGTGCTGGCAGGTTCAGATGCGAGCAGGGGACGTCTCGGCGTCGTGTAGATTCCGCAGCATCAGAAATTAGAGTTGAGGATGTCCCAAACGCAGTGAACCCACACAGTTTGTTACCACAGCAGGGCAACGGAGTGGCCGTGTGTATTTCAGCCCATGTACACTTCTCACTTCAGACCTGGGTATGCCAAGTGTAAGAATTGTGTGAGAGTGGCAAGGACTCGTAATACAGCAGCAACCTGATGGCGGTTACAGAGCAAGACTCCTGGGTAGGCTGGTCATTCCACTGGATGGCCCAGAGACACTTCCAAAGGCTTACGTGCAGGAGATGGTGAAGATGCCGAGAATAGTTGTTCACACTATTCCAAAAGGTCGAAGTACCAGTACAGGCCTTCTCGTTCGATCAGAGGTAGAAAGAGTTTCACAAAGCGACTGGTGACTTCAGTGGGTCACCAGTGATTCCTCGGTTCAGCCTCGTAGTTGCAGGATACTTGGCTCCTGTATTCCTTTGTTCGTGAGAACTCAGGAGATCGACATGGTAGTTGTGTTTCCAGCCTCCTCTTATCCACGGTTCCCTTTGCGCCAAAACAGAGGGGACCCAATGGGAGATCTGCTCACAAAACACTCACACCATACGTGGACCTATCATGGACCACGGTGGTCCCAGGCATTCACGACACACTAGACTCTCTGGCACCCAGGATGTGTATTGGGACCAGACATCCCAGCCCACATCCTGGAGGCGCACACAAGGCCTGTAGAAGCCCGCAAAAGGATCTGTGTTTCGCGGGAAAGTACATGCCCAAATAAGGAAGGCCCCGGGTCGGCTCGACCTGGGGAAGGTGAAGGGGGCAAGACGGTCAGCGGGCAGGACAAAGAGCCTCGTGGTCTGGCCATTTTGGAAGACAGGCCACCATTTTGGGCTAAGCGTGAGAAACGTGCTTAAACAGCCAAAAGGAGCTCAAAACACAAAGAAACGATCGCTGCCACCAGTCCCGTCCGTGATTCACTTGCACCGTTCATTAACAATCCAAAGAGAGTGTCTAGGGCCTGTAGAAGACTAGAGACCCAAGAGAACAGTAACTTAGCTTACAGTGCCCTCTTTGCCATGTTGCGCGAAAGCTGGAACATGATAAAAGAACTACGGAAAACAACGTTTCCCGGTACTGACTGTCTTAAGGGCATGTTAGTTTCCCCGTAAGAATGGAGCGAAAGCCCAGAGGAGTGCGGCAGAAGGCTGCACTTCTCTGGCAAAGTTTAGATCATGGTGAAAACAACAGCAAAAAGTTTAGGGGTTGCCACATGGAAGGAAAATTACCCACAATTAAGAAATCTTTCCTAAAACTCGCCCCTCCCAGACTATGGACAGGAGGAACTAATCCACCCCTGGATGAGTCTCTTGTTCAAGTTGGTTAAACATTCTGGACAACCCATCAGCATTGCTATGTTGGACACCTAGCCTATGCTCAATTGTGAAGTCAAAGCGTTGTAGACCTATGGACCACCTAAGCAACTTTGGATTCTCACCCTTCATGTTCATTAGCCACTTTAAGGGCTTATGGTCAGTTTGCACAGTGAAGTGGTTCCCATAGAGGTAGGGCCTCCGCTTCCGTAGGGCCCACACAACAGAGAAACATTCTTTCTCCACTGTGGACCATCTGGGCTCTCTGTCTTTAAGCTGGCGACTATTAAAACCAATAGGGTGTTCCTTACCGTTCTCATCTACTTGCGATAGTAGAGCTCCTATCCCAGTGTCAGAGGCATCCGTCTGCACAATAAAAGGTCTTTGCTAATCAGGGGCCCTGAGGACAGGGGTCTGGCACAAGGAGTCTTTTAAGCCGTTGAAGGCCTTCTCACACTCGTCGGTCCAAGTTACCTTCTTGGGTTTCTTCGGAGTGGTGAGGGCAGTCAGAGGGGCAGCTATGTTGCCATAGTCTGCCATGAAGTTGCGGTAATACCCCGTGAGTCTTAAGAAGGCTCTCACTTGGGTCTGTGTAGTGGGGGTAGACCAGTCTTGTACTGCTTTTACTTTACTGGGAAGAGGCTGTATCCTCCCTCCACCTACTTCATGTCCAAGGTAAACCACTGAGCCTTGTCCAGTCTGGCATTTACTAGCCTTTATGGTCAAGTGTGCTTTCTGAAGAGCCTGGAACACAATCCTGAGGTGTTTCACATGGTCTTCCCAGGTGGCACTGAAAACTGCTATATCATCCAGATATGCAAGACACAATTCGACCAACCCATTCAACACATGATTCACAAGCCTCTGGAAAGTGGCAGGTGCATTCTTCAACCCGAACGGCATTACCCTGAATTGGTAAAGGCCGTCTGGAGTAGAAAACGCTGTCTTCTCCTTGGCATGTTCTGCTAAAGCTATTTGCCAATAGCCAGCAGTGAAGTCAAACGTGCTGATGTACTTGGAGGCACCCAAGGTATCCACCAACTCATCTGTTCGAGGCAAGGGGTGTGCATCTGTCTTGGTGACAACATTCAGAGCCCTGTAATCCACGCAGAACCTCAGTTCAGAAGTGCCTGCCTTTGGAACCAAAACCACAGGGCTGGACCACGAACTACTAGAGGGTTGTAAGGATATTTGGCGTGTTACAGCACAGAGTACAGCACTACTGCACAGGTAGCAATTTTTTTTTTATGCAGCACCACCACATGGGTGCGGTGCATTGCTATATGTGTTACCAGATTAACATGGAAAGACAGGCTATTCAGTCAAAAACAATTTTAACATATAAGATGCAAATCTATTTTTACAGTTAAAAGCACATGTGCACATTCAAAAATGCACACTATTTTTCACCTGAAATGCCTATGGTGCAAGAGACACATTTGAAAATTAATAACTAACATTATTCATAACTAACCTGACTAATAAAACTGCATTTAACATAACCCACTAATAAAAATGTGTCTCCACTGCAGAAATAGGCCTACTCTGAAAGTGAACTTTTAAACGCACATTCATTTTTTATTCTTTTTCTCTGCTGCTCTGTCCACATAACTCAGGAAGCCAAGGGCTCGAAGATACAGGAAATCAGTTGGTTACAAATGGTTACTGTAAAAAGGAGCCATTGTGTAGAGAGGAAGGAGATGGCATGATTAATTTCTGATTGGAGCGGCGTCATAGCAAGTATCATGCTAGAGGCAGTGATGAGGGTTTTGCTGGGAAGAGTTTGAAGGGAGGGGGAGAACAGTCGGGATTTGGAGAGCTGGGAGAAGGACCTGTTTTCCTGGTTGGAGCATTTCTGATGAAAAAGCTGAGAGTTCCAGGCAATAACCCCGGTTTGAGAACGAAAGACGCTTGTTTTCACCGGGGTTAATCTTCAAGGGAGCCACATTCAGAAAGAGAACAGCTGAAGAAAACTCAGGCTGAACAGATAAGGTAATTACAGAAGTGTGGGGGCTGAGTGTGTACGAGAATATTCAGTCAGTATAGGAAAGGAGATTCCTGTGCTTTAATCACATGTTAATGTTGCAAATTGAGTTCTTGTCTCCGCCACTCTCTTTTCAGTGTATCACAGACAATGCTGTTACTGTGCTATTTTATTTATTTCTGTAAAGAGTGAGATCGTGTTTAAATGCAACTTTTATAATACAGAAAAATATTTGAAAGCAGACGGGTGGTGTGTTTTATATTTACCAATACAGTGCTGATGATGTGGGGAGATTTTTAAACAGTGCAATTGTCATTTTAAGACAGATGTGTGCATGATCATATTCAGTATGGACAGTTGTGAGTGACTGTTTGTAGCATAGCTCGTTGGAGGTACATGAGCCAACGGGAAGAGAGACTCTCTGGACATAGTTCCCTACCGTATATAAGGTAGTGGAAATTACCACAAAATTACCACATATAGCTCTCTGTCATAAGTAAGTCAGTGAGATAGCCCATGGTGGCACACTAACACTAACACTGAAAATGTGGTATTCCTGAAATGTAGGCCTGAGGTTTCTCTAGTAATCACAAGAACAATCTAAACAAAAACAAGGGATTCTGGATGTTGGGGCCACAAATAGAACAAAGGAATTATGCTCGCCACTATAACCACGCAAATCAACCACGTTTACCACCTAAATATGTCTGAGCTCTGAAATAACGCACTGTATTATTGTTATGTGTGATCCAATATGAATATAGAGAGTGATTATTGCTAAAGGTATTCTGGCGATAAGAAAATACCGCAAAGCCCCAAATATCCACAAAATACCCTGCATATTTATGGTGCGTTGCAGGCCGGGAAAGTGATCATAGAGTACCTACTGGGCGTGGCAAGCGTGTCTCACACTGCCATTTGCACATTAAAGGGAACCCATTTTATAATAGCAGTGTGCCACTAAAAACAAATTTCAGAATGTCACAAAGGGAAACCACATTCTCAGATCTAGTGCAATATTTAGAGGCAAAGTTGTTTGCACATGGGAATTGGTCGTCGAATAGCACGTTAGAATGGAGTGACCGCATTCAGGGTGAGGTGCAGAAAGAAAAACTAGACAATATTTTTGCAGAAGGCAGCATAATTCAGGTCTGCCTTACAAGATTATTGAATGCAGCCGATAAAAGTGCAGAGAAAGACTGTTAAATACGGCTATGCGGCAAAATATGGTTTATTTTAAACAAGTCCCTGCGAATGCAAGAGAATGATACTCAGCTAATTAACAGGTTAAAGACTGAATTAGATGGGGCAAGTAAAAATCAGGAAATGTTGAGAGCAGAATTGGATGTAGGCCAAAAAGCCATGCAATTAAAATGCAGAGACTTTGATACTCAGTTATCCAAAAGCAAGAAACAATTTGAGGATAGTGAGCAAGAATTGGGACACTTAAAAGCCTTAGTGGATCACATTAGACAGGATAAAGATGAGGTTGTTTCAGAAATGCAGATTTTACAAAAAGAACATTGTGAAAAAGAATGTGATCTCCAGAGCGCAGAACAAGAAATGATTAAAATGATTCAAGAAAGAGACAAGAGAAATAAAGAGTTCAATGAATGCCAAATGCAAATGTGCGACATGCAGGAGGTGATTAATAAGATGAGTGGTGAAAACAACTATTTGCAAGATGAAGCCAACAGACTCCTTAAAAAGTGTAAGGACTTAGAACAGCAAATGTGCATTCCCAGGTCCTAGAAGAGGCGGCAGGGTACCACATTCAATGGAGTGGAGGTGAATTCTAGCTCTGCCCAAAGAGCTAGTGCTCCAGTGACTGGGCCGGTGACTGAACTTGGTTGCAGCGCCTTTGGGGGATTTGATACTCCCATTGGGGGCAGCCACCAATCTCATACACCTGAAAACAGGATTGAATCACAAAATAGTGCAATTCCATGCATTGCAACAAGTAGCCCCATAAAAATAATGAAATCCATTAAAGCCCTGATCAAAGCATTTAAAAAGGGAGGTGAATGCTGCATTGAGGATCACTTAGAAGCGGTGCATGACATTTTTAAAGCACTCCAGATACCTAAGGAACAGTACAGACAATATTTTCATTTAACTTTAGATGCCCCGACGGTCAGCATCATAAGGGGATTAAATGAACAGCAGAATATGACATGGTTGGAGTTTGAAAAAGAAATTAGGCGTCATTTTTCTCCTTTTCAGTCATTGCAGGAGGCAAAGAAAGTCGCTTACACAATTACTGCTGGACCTAATACATCCCCTCGCCAATTTTTACAAGACTTAAAAAGAGCATTTTCTCGCTTTGATGTATCTTTTGACTCAAATTCCAATGAGTTTAAAACTGCATACTTCTATGGGCTACAGAAAGACATCATATCCCAATTGGTCCGTGAATTTGACCGTGACAAGTCCCTTGAATGGATTGTACATCAAAGCACAAAACTATATGAGGTACTTTATTGTCAGGGTAGAGAAAGTGATAAAATGAAAGATACTAGACCTAAATCTAAAGAACCCTCAGCCACAGTAATGGAAATCAGGTCAGCCAAAATGTCCCTTGAGTCTGCTCAAAGCCAAGGTAAAAATAATGTGACACCTGAACAAAGGGGTAATCAACAAAGATCGCCATTTCCTGTACCAATGTTCCAATCACATGATCCTAGTAATAGAGAGAGCTACATCAGCCCTAGGTATTTAGGGGACAGACCCCGGGTAGGATATCGGCCTGACATGGCAGGTATGAACAATAACCAGAGACAAAATCAAGATCAAAGAAATGATGGTCCCTACCAGTCATTGGGGACACAGAGCAGATTTGATCCCAACACCATGATATATGGTAATCAGGATAGGCCCCGATATGTGGATCGATTTACTGATAATGGAAATCAACCTAGGGGCCAGTACCCACAATCTGAGAGACAGGACATGAGGCAAAACGTGAACTACAATCCACGCCAGTACAATGATTCCCCACCAGGGGATTATAATCAAAGGATGGGTGCAACCCGCTCCCCTCCACAAATGAATCAAGAGTTCAGAAACCATCCCAACCGACATCATTCACCTGAGAGGTATCAGAATAGATCCAATCAGGGGGAAAACAACCAATATCGACCTAGACCACAGAAAGAGGATCCTAGAAAGATGGAAAGGTTCCAGTGCCTTGAGGCCCAAGTGAAAATGTTAGCTGAGCAAATAGGAAAGCTCTGTACAGTGCAATAACAACCTTCCAAAGAGGGGGCTGATGGCCATAGCAATGACCGGGGGGCTTCCGAAAAGTGACTAAGTACTCATGATAACTGCAGTGCCAAAATGACAGATTGCTCTGATATAATTTTGCATAATGACTCTGAGATGCCTAATGGATTAAATGTGAAAGTGCCAGTAAATGAACTTGTGACAGAAAGTACAAATAATTCTAAAAAAGAGGTACGGTTTAACCTAGAGCTAAATAAAACAGTAAAGATTTGTACAAATGAAAAAGAAACATTAGGAATTCCAAAAGAAAAAAGGGACAGACTTAAGAAAAATGACTCATGCATGGGGAATACCAGTGGACAGGGAGTAAGTGGGGATGCTATAGCTCCTTCCCTGGGCAAGCAAAACAATGACCAAACACAGACAGAAAAAGGAAATACTCACAAGGAGGGTACAAGTCAATCACCTGAAGAATTCTTTGAGCCACATATTTTTGAAGAGGCTGAAAAGGCTGGTATCACACTAAATGATCACAAATGCACAGAATTAAAAAATGACAAATTGATGAATGATGTTGTTACACATGTTCAGTTGGAAGGTTGTAATGTGGTCTCTGATGTTACCCAGATGGATGGGCGAACAGTGGCCACACTCCAAAAAACCTCTGATCATGGAGAAATGAATAAAGTCTCTCGCGTAGAAATGGGTAAAAAGGAGGGAAAAATGTCTTTCCATTTACCAATGTGTTTAGCCAAAAGTGAAAAAGACCTGAGAAAGGTGGGCCCTGAAATCAGTAAGAATTCACATTTCTTATGTGTATTAGAGGAAGTTGAGGACAGATATAATGCACCCATCACTGTAGAAGAAAAATGCCACACCTTTGCTATGATTGACACTGGCGCACAGGCCACTATTATGTCCAAGGAGCTGGTAAAGAGTATCAATGAAGGGAGACCCCCACGGAGTCAGATCACAGTGAAGGAAAATCAAGGCCCAGTGCATAACTTTAATGGGGAGGAGGTGCCCATCATAGGTGTAACTGAGGTTGACATAAAAATAGGAAAGCACAGAATGAAACAAGAGGTATTGATCACATCTATTTGTGAAATTCCATTTCTGATGGGGACAGATTGTCTGAAAAGATTGTCTCCTCTAATAGATGGGGTGAATGGAGTGCTGTGGTCCTTAACCAAAAAACCATTGAGGCCTAAGAAACTAAAATCACAAAACAGCAATATAAATGAATGTCACACCGTTGCCAAAACGAATGATGCTGTGGAGGTATATCTCCAGAATAGCTGCATACCTAGTGTCACTGTTATATTAATGTGTCAAGACAAAATGCAGAGCGACAATGAAAAACTACCTGTACAAATATACTTGGACCCAAGGAAAAATTGGCAGACTGCCATAGATGAGCACACATTACGTTTTTATTTCAAAGAGAAAACATGCAAACAGAATATTACTCCTAAAACAGATTCAGAAAAACACATTACCACTCTGGCAGAAATACACGTGGAAGATGAGCAACCTTGGGTTCATGTTAGTATAAATGACTATTTTAAAACAATAAAAGCCACTTTAGCGCTTGAACATGAAAGGAGTTTCATTAATGAGAAATTGTTGCAAAAAATAATTGAGAGGGAAGAAATCCCGAGATTTAGGAGTAAAAACCAATATGTTTCTGGCTTGGACAGTCCAGACTTTGAAAACCGAATTGCAGGCAGATGCATGCTTAAAATTAGCATTGGGCAGAAAACAATTTACCATAATGTATGGATAGTGAGTGGAGCACAAAATGAATTTTACATGGGAAATGACATCATGCACAGAATGTGTATGGTGTTAGATTTCCTTAATCAAAAAATATGGTCACGCCTAGGTGGTCCAGCACCTGAATTTGAAGACAAAAGAAGGGCTTATCATTGTGCACAACTGGTTCCTTATGCAATCGAATTACAAATGAGGAAAGATACTATTATTGCTGCATTTACAAAACAGTTTGCAATAACACTGAAATGCAAAAATGGACAGCAGATGAAAGGCTCTGATGCATTTGTATGCCTGAATGAATCCATAAAACAGCAAGGCCTGGATTATGAATACATTCCATTGGTAGATATTGGTGAAAGATCTGTAAAAATTATGGTAAATAATAAAGGTTGTCAGGATATTCATTTAGAGGAAAACTCCCCATTAGGAATGGCCATACAAAAATCACATTATACGGCAGATTTAAATAACATGGTGATTGGAAATATTCCTGAAAAGTATGTAGATGCCAAGGGTGAGTTGCCAGAACACCTGGACTCTCAGCCCAAAGGAATATTTAAAATTCATTCTGTGTATCCTTATGATTCAAATGAGACAGTGTGCTGCCATCAAGAGGATTGCATAATATTTAATTTAAATGAAAATGAAACAGAAAATCAGCGCATTGAAGTGGAAGCTGATATGCCAAAATATTTAAAAGTGGCAGCTTTACAAGAAGACACAGCCACACAGTTAGAGGAAAGCGCCGAGATTCCCTTACCAGAAGATTTTCCAGAATTTTCCAAAATGGTAGAAGAACAGATCTCCTTAGCGAATGCGTGTGAAAGCAATGAAGAGAGGGACAATCTGAGGGAGATATTTATGGAGTTTAAGGATGTATTTGCAAAAGATGCTTATGATTGTGGTTTAACTGATTTACATGTGGCCACACTACCAGAAGGGTGTAGCAGAAATCCAGTGTTTGTACGCCAGTATAGACTACCACTGGCATGTTTAGAATCATTGGCAGAGATTATTAAAAATTTGGAATCGCGGGGAATCATCAGGCCCATTCATAGCACATCCAATACACCTATTTTAGGTGTGTTAAAGGCAAATGGTCAATGGCGGCTGTGTGCAGACTTGAGAGAGTTAAATAAAAGAGTACCCGTATCTAGATGGCCACTGCCATTCATTGATCAGGGCCTAGCTCAGATACATGGTTCAAATGTATTTACCACATTAGATCTCACCTCTGGATATTGGTGCGTGCCATTGGCAGAGGAGATACAACATTTATTTTCCTTTACATTTGACAAGACTCAATATGCCTGGCTTAGAGCTCCGTTCGGGTACATCAATAGTGGGAGTGAATTTGGCATATTTTTGAGAAAGGCCATGCCGGATGCAGCGGAAAGAGGAACAATAGTTTATGTGGACGATGTCCTGATAAAAAATAAAAGCCTGAAAAGCCATTTTGATGAAATAAGACATGTACTTGGCCAATTGCAGAAAGCAGGCGCCAAAGTATCTTTGCAAAAAGCACAATGGTGCAAGAAAAAAGTGAACTTTCTAGGGCATGAAGTGACTGAACATGGGCTAAATCCACAAAAGAAGAAAATAGAGGCCATACAAAGATTAAAAGATCCTAAAAATGTGAAAGGAGTAAAAAGTTTATTAGGGATGACAGGCTATAACAGAAAGTTCATTGAAAATTATGCAGAAATCACTCAACCATTGACTAAACTGCTTAAACTGAATACTCCCTGGAAATGGGAAAAAGGGCAGTCTGATGCAGTGGCTAAATTAAAGGAATGTCTTGTAAAGGCACCATGTTTAGCATACCCCATAAAGGACAGGGATTTATTTATTGAAATAGGTTTTTCTGAACATTGTATGTCAGCAGTGTTATCACAAAAACACGATTTGAATCACAAAACCATTGCATATGCAAGTAAGGCATTTTCCCAAGTTGAAATGAAATTTAATGAATGTGAAAAGGCCCTATTAACCACTGTGTGGGCGCTACAACATTTCCGCCCCATTGTTCAGGGAGAAAAGGTGATTATTGAAACAAATCACCAACCTTTGCAATTTTTAGAGAGTAAAAGATTTAGATCAGGTAATCTAGTGCAATCCAGAATCACTTCATGGACGCTGGCATTACAAGGTTTTCCCGTAGAAGTGAGATATGGACAAAATAAAAAGAACCCAATTGCTCAAGGGTTAGCTGACTTACATGACTGTGCAGCTGAACAAATACCAAATGAAATGGAAGTAGAAACTAGTTTGCAGGAATTTGAACAATCACCACACAAAGCTTTTGATGAAAAAACATGCAAGGATTTGCCAACTGTATATGTGGATGGTTGTGCTTTTCACATTGAAAATGACAGTAATAAACAGTTAGTGGCAGGAATAGGAAATGTCTGGTTGAAATGTGAAGGTGTCCACAGTATAGGGATGAGGATTGGAGATAGGAGCAGTCAGGTGGCGGAATTGGCAGCCTTTTATAAAGCAATTGCTACTGCAGTTGATAAAAAGTTCAGTGAAATTGTCCTGGTGACTGATTCTGACAATGCACGGAATAGCTTTGTGGAGTATTTGCCTGGTTGGAAAGCAAGAGGCATGGTTACATACAACAAAAAGCCACTTAAGCATGGAAAAATGATACAAGCCATAGACAAATTGGTGTCAGAGAATAAGTTAACAATATACTGGAGAAAAATTCGTGGGCATTTAAAAACACCAGGAGAGGATAAGGAGGGAAATGATAAGGCAGACCACCTGGCTAAGATTGGGGCTGTGATGGGAGAATTGCTACCTATTGATTATTTAATGGGTGAAATACAAATTGATGCAGTCACACGTTCTAAAGCACCAAAGGAGGTAGATCAACCGGTGGTGCAGTGGAGTCATGACACGCCAGACCAAGATTTGATTGAGGCACAAAAGAATGATCAAATTTTGGGAATCTATTATAATCATTTGATAGATCCCGAACAAAATTCTTTGACAGAAAATGATTGTATGGGAAAAGAAGAGTTGAGGGTGCTATTAAAGAACAAAACACGAATTAGATTACAGGATGGACTCATGATTAGAGAGTCCATAACAGGACAAATACAGTGGGTAGTACCCCTTTCATTCAGAGGACTAATGCTACACCATGCACATGATGCCATAACTGCAGGCCATAGAGGTTCACAAAAAACATTAGAAATACTAAAAGATTATGCTTACTGGCCACATATGTCCCAAGATGTGGAATTATATACTAGAGGATGTCTAGTATGCGCCCAATTTAAACCTGCTTCACCAATGCATAGAGCACCATTGATGAAAAGAGGCCTGACTCTCCCATGGTCAGATTTGCAAATAGACTATGTAGGTCATTTAAAAAGGTCGAGCAGGGGACACCGTTATATTTTGAGTGTGGTATGTTTGATGTCGAAGTGGATTGAATGCATTCCTGCACCAGATTGTAGTGCGCAAACAGCAGCCACATTGCTGGTGAACCATGTGTTCTCAGGGTTTGGGTTGCCACAAAGAATTGAGTCAGACAGAGGAAGTCATTTCACAAGTACTCTAATGAGTAAGGTATGGCAAATACTAGGTGTGAAAAGGAAACTACATATCGCATATCGGGCGGCGTCTTCAGGTACAGTTGAAAGAAGCAATAGGTCTGTTGTGGATATTTTAAAGAAATTTGTGGCAGAAGCAGGTTCCAGCTGGGATTTACGTTTACCGTTGGTTTTGATGGCAATCAGATCAACTCCTGCCAAGGCAACAGGTGTTAGCCCCCATGAGGTCTTGACAGGTAGGAAAATGGTGTTACCACAACACCTACTATACAGAACACATGAGCAGACACTTGTGAGTGCATCCACAGTTCATGAATATATTGATGAACTGAGGAGGCATTTGCAACATGCATTTGCTTTTGTGCAGAGAAATCTGGAAAGAGCTGCTGACAGTGCAAAGTCTTATTATGACAAAAATACATCAGTAAAGGAATACAGTGTAGGGGATCAGGTGTACAAGTTTCATTTTGGAAAAAGTAAACAGAAAAATTCTAAATTTCTAGCAGCCTGGCAAGGGCCATTTCGAATTATAGATAAGGTCTCTCCTGTAGTTTATAAAATTTTGAAAAATGAAGGTGAAACGGCAATAGAGCAGTTTGTCCATGTAAATCAAATCAAACCATGCCATCCCAGACATGAGATCAGGCAGCTTGAGCATGTAGAAACAGATAAAGTCCCTTGAACACAAAAAGAGCAAATAAATGGGTACAATCAGGAGGCAGTGACAAAGCAGTTAAAAAAGTTAATTGTTATAATGGCACATAAACACTGTAATATATGTAAAAATATATAATATAAAATAAATAAATAAATAAATAAATATAATGGAAGCTCATGGTTGGTGTGCAGAGAGAAAATGTATTAAATATTGAATGCTGTTTTATATGTGCTTGTTTTCTTTTAACTTGTGTTTAATTTCAGAAAAAAAAAACGAAATATTTTTACCAAGCATGTTTTATTTTTGGCAAAAGGGTGAAGTTAGTATTGTGCTATGTACTTAATTTGTTTATTTTCTATTTGATTTAGAAAATTAACATTATTTGGTCGGAGGTTCCGGGATCAGAGCCCACGGGAGACGATGGAGTCCTGGAGCCCACGTGGACGGATTCCGGGAAAGCCCCAAAGAGGGGTGAAGACCAAGGCTGCAAAGCGATCAGCATTAAAGATGATACCAATGATATGGTTAATGATGATGGTATTTGGAGGGATCTTCAAGAATTCAGAAGCACAGGTTGTCATTGAACCTGGACCAGCATCTGGTATCGCGGTGGAAGAGGCACCAGGATTCATCATGAGTGATAGAAGGATGATTTTCCAAAATATATACATACCATTGAATCCTGAGATTTTGATTAAAAAACACTTGAACAATACCGGAATTAAGAATGAACAGACTAAAGAGTGGCTGGAAATAAGAAAAGAGGACACTAAGCAGTCAATAAGAGATATATTAATGCAATTGGAAAAAAACATTAGTGAATTCAGCAGACATTAAGAAGAAGAGAGGAAAGAGAGGTGCGGTGATGCTCGCGATATCAATGGTAATGTCTATAGTTGGAGCCATAATAGGTACCACAATATCAACAGCCAATTCTATTTTGGTATGAACAGTGAGTACTAAAGCGCAACAACTGAGTATTGACCTAGAAATAATACAAAAAACATTAGATGGAATTAGAGGGGGACTGGATGAACAAGTAAGATTCATAAATGAAACTGCAATCATTCTAAATGAACAAGCGGATGTAATGCAACGGGCGACTAAAATAATACTTAAGCATGACAGAACTTTAAATGAAATATTGAACATAATGAGTCCTGTTGATAGACTATTAACGAATTATATGAGAGAAGTTCAAACTGCAGTTTCACAATTGATTCAAGGACATATCCCCTTGTATTTTGTTTCGCAGGATATTATTCGTCAAATGATAGAAAGATTGACCAGGAGGGAAATTGATATAATACAGGTAAAAATTGCATTTGAAATGGGTAATGCAATGCCGTTATATGTGGACTTGGAAAGACTAGAGGTCGGATTTTTGCTATGCATCCCATATGTAGCCCCTGAACTTATTTATCAAACGAAGTGGTTACACAACGTGGGATTTTGGCAAGAGGACAAATTTATAAAGATTAAGACTCCAGAAGTGGTGGCATTTCAGTCATGGGAACCTGAAGTTTATTTAATACCAAGCCTGGAAACATGTGTAAAATTTAAAGAACAAAATTATATGTGTCCAGGTAAACCGTTTGTTCCTGATGCCACAGATGCTATTTGTGGTTTGAAATCTGACCCAAGTATATCAGAGGGATGTGAAGTGATTATTAGCAATATGGGGAGTGAAGAAATGGCACAGGCTAAGATGGTCAGAGGTAAATGGTTGATCAGCACCTGTTTAAAGAACATGACGGTAGTACATTTAAACCATGGAACATACATGGTTAAACAGGTGAAATATAATGTTTTTTATTTACAGGTTCCAAAGGATACAATTGTGTCAATTGGGGGGTTAACATTGTTTCATGTAACAAATGATGTTTGGGAAAGCCAAGTGGAAAATATCGATTTTTTTCAAAGGGATACTTTTCCAATAGACCCGGATGTGGAATATTTATTGAATCACAAAGAAAGACATGTTATAAAAATGAATTTGAGAAAAAACAATATTACAATTAGTAATCTGGGGATAATAGAAGTGGAAAGATTTAATTGGGGAACCTGGGGGGAACGCTCAATAGTGGGTTTGGCTGTCCTGGTGCTAATCATGGGTGGATGGTTGATTGTGCTATCAGTAAAAATGAAAATGTTACTGATTTTACTAGCTACGTCAGGAAGAGAAAGATATCCCAATACACATGCATTTTAAAAAAAAAAAAAAAGAACAAGTTGTTTTTAGGAATTGGCTTGGATTATAGCCAAGTTCTAAAAACAAAAGGAGGGTATGTAAGGATATTTGGCGTGTTACAGCACAGAGTACAGCACTACTGCACAGGTAGCAATTTTTTTTTTATGCAGCACCACCACATGGGTGTGGTGCATTGCTATATGTGTTACCAGATTAACATGGAAAGACAGGCTATTCAGTCAAAAATAATTTTAACATATAAGATGCAAATCTATTTTTACAGTTAAAAGCACACGTGCACATTCAAAAATGCACACTATTTTTCACCTGAAAGGCCTATGGTGCAAGAGACACATTTGAAAATTAATAACTAACATTATTCATAACTAACCTGACTAATAAAACTGCATTTAACATAACCCACTAATAAAAATGTGTCTCCACTGCAGAAATAGGCCTACTCTGAAAGTGAACTTTTAAACGCACATTCATTTTTTTTTCTTTTTCTCTGCTGCTCTGTCCACATAACTCAGGAAGCCAAGGGCTCGAAGATACAGGAAATCAGTTGGTTACAAATGGTTACTGTAAAAAGGAGCCATTGTGTAGAGAGGAAGGAGATGGCATGATTAATTTCTGATTGGAGCAGCGTCATAGCAAGTATCAGGCTAGAGGCAGTGATGAGGGTTTTGCTGGGAAGAGTTTGAAGGGAGGGGGAGAACAGTCGGGATTTGGAGAGCTGGGAGAAGGACCTGTTTTCCTGGTTGGAGCATTTCTGATGAAAAAGCTGAGAGTTCCAGGCAATAACCCCGGTTTGAGAACGAAAGACGCTTGTTTTCACCGGGGTTAATCTTCAAGGGAGCCACATTCAGAAAGAGAACAGCTGAAGAAAACTCAGGCTGAACAGATAAGGTAATTACAGAAGTGTGGGGGCTGAGTGTATACGAGAATATTCAGTCAGTGTAGGAAAGGAGATTCCTGTGCTTTAATCACATGTTAATGTTGCAAATTGAGTTCTTGTCTCCGCCACTCTCTTTTCGGTGTATCACAGACAATGCTGTTATTGTGCTATTTTATTTATTTCTGTAAAGAGTGAGATCGTGTTTAAATGCAACTTTTATAATACAGAAAAATATTTGAAAGCAGACGGGTGGTGTGTTTTATATTTACCAATACAGTGCTGATGATGTGGGGAGATTTTTAAACAGTGCAATTGTCATTTTAAGACAGATGTGTGCATGATCATATTCAGTATGGACAGTTGTGAGTGACTGTTTGTAGCATAGCTCGTTGGAGGTACATGAGCCAACGGGAAGAGAGACTCTCTGGACATAGTTCCCTACCGTATATAAGGTAGTGGAAATTACCACAAAATTACCACATATAGCTCTCTGTCATAAATAAGTCAGTGAGATCGCCCATGGTGGCACACTAACACTAACACTGAAAATGTGGTATTCCTGAAATGTAGGCCTGAGGTTTCTCTAGTAATCACAAGAACAATCTAAACAAAAACAAGGGATTCTGGATGTTGGGGCCACAAATAGAACAAAGGAATTATGCTCGCCACTATAACCACGCAAATCAACCACGTTTACCACCTTAATATGTCTGAGCTCTGAAATAACGCACTGTATTATTGTTATGTGTGATCCAATATGAATATAGAGAGTGATTATTGCTAAAGGTATTCTGGCGGTAAGAAAATATCGCAAAGCCCCAAATATCCACAAAATACCCTACAGGGTTCAATCACCCCAAGGTCTAACATCTTGTTGACCTCGGTCTTAATGTTAGACCGTACTTTGTCTGACATCCTGTATCCCCTACTTTTGGTAGGTACACTGTCTCCTGTGTCTATGTTATGTTTGCACCAAGGTGTCAAACCAGGCGACTGTGAAAACAGGGGGGGAAACTGCCTAAGCAAACTTTTCACCTCAGCCTGCTGATCAGAAGTCAGGTGAGGGGCCACTCGGACACCCTCAAAGGAGCTATCTGAAGGACCATTTTGGAACAGGTCAGGGAGAGGTTCGGACTCCTCTTCCTCAACATCTGAACCAAGTAGCAGTGCTGCGATTTCAACTCTTGGAACGAAAGCCTTCAGCCTATTTACGTGGAACTCTTTTGGAGCCAGTCCAGGCCTTCCAAGGTCCACTAAATAGTTAACCTCATCCAGGGGCTCCACCACTGTGTAAGGGCCTGACCATTTGTCCTGTAAAGCTCGAGGCCTTATGGGATTCATAATCAGGACTTGCTGACCAGGTGTAAAGTTGATGAGGGAAGCTTTCTGGTCGTACCAATGTTTCACCAGCGCTTGTCCTGCCTTCAATTTATCACTAGCCAAGCCCATCAGAAGTACCATCCGTTTTCTGAGCCCCAGCACATAATCTACTACGTTGGTAGTAACAGGGGGAGTGGGCATCTCCCATCCCTCTTTGACTATGGCTAAGGGTCCCCGCACAGGATGACCAAACAGAAGTTCGAAGGGGCTGAAGCCAACACCCTCCTGTGGTACCTCTCGGTAGGCAAACAGTAAGCATGGAACAAGAAGATCCCATTTTCTTCTCTGAGGTTCTTCCAGAGCCCCAATCATGCTTTTTAACGTTCTGTTGAAACGTTCCACCAGACCATTGGTCTGGGGGTGGTATGCAGAAGAGAACTTGTAGGTGACCCCACATTCTTTCCACATAGCCTGCATATACTTTGACATAAAATTGCTGTGCTGCCTCTGTCAGACACAACTTCTTTAGGGAAGCCAACCCTAGTAAAGATGCCAAGTAACGCTTTTGCAACTGACTTGGCAGTTACAGTTTTCAATGGGATGGCCTCAGGATATCTGGTAGCATAGTCGACTAGCACCAAGATAAACCTATTGCCCGAGGATGTCTGTGGGTCAAGGGGACCAACAATGTCGATCCCTACCCTTTCGAATGGTATTCCCACAACTGGGAGTGGTATCAATGGAGCTTGGATTGTTGAGCCACTCTTACCAGACAACTGGTAGGAGGCACAACTCCTGCAGTGACTTTCTACTTGCACCCCCATCTTGGGCCAGTAGAAGTGCATGGATAACCTTTGCTTGGTCCTCTTAATACCAAGGTGACCAGCAAGGGGCACTTCATGCACAAGCTGCAGGAGGAAGCATCTTACAGCAAGGGGAACCACCAACCTCCTGTGGTCTCCTTCTGTAGACTCTGTGGGCTCACTATACAGGAGTCTACCTTCCCAATAAATCCGATGCGTCCCAGGAGGTTCACCCTCAAGCTGGGAGCAGGCCTGTCTCCTTAGGCCTTCCAGAGATGGGCACTCATGTTGGCCTTTACTGAATTCTTCCCTGTCAGGACTACCTTCTACTAACAAGTCTTTTAGTTCAGGATGGTCGTTGGGATCAAATACTTCAGGCATCGCCACCTCCTCGTCAGGTCCGGGCGATTGACCAACTTCCTCCACCGCAAAGGTAGGCAAGTTCGGGGAAATGTTCTCTTTCCCTCGTCTTGACTTTTTTACTCCTTTCGCCTTGGGTTTCCCCTTTGGCTGGGGCGGCGTATTGGTCTTGGCCAATGCTGCCCGTGTTTGAGACCGTGTGCACGGTCTGTCGGCAGTGTCTCCTACGAGCCCTAAAGCTCTGAGATCGTTGCCCAACAAGACCTTTCCTGGGACATTTCTCCGAATGCTCACTGGAATCCTGACTGCTGTACCATTTAAAGTAAGATTTACAGGTATTACTGGAAACATGCGAGGTGGGCCGTCAGCCAACTTAGTGGGCCTCAGAGTAGCTCTGGCAACTTCCTCTGAGTCTAGCAAGGTAGAATCCACTACAGTTTGACTGCACCCACTATCCCTAAGAGCTGGAGTATCTACTCCATTGATCTGCACACTGTCTTTAAAGTAGTGCTTGGTATTATCTGGAATCCTAGCATAAACCTCTGCGACTTTAGGCTCCCAGGAACCCAGGGAAACAAAAACTACCTCAGCTTCTATCCGCCGGGGAAGGAGTCTGAGGAGAAGGATGCTCCTGTAATCTCTCCTTCCTCATAGGAGGAGAAGGCCAGATTAGCAGAGTGGACCCCCAAAGGTTTAACTTTACGCCGGGGATCCCCCTTCCGTGGTCAGTTGCTCCACAAGCAAAACAAGATCCATTGGGTCTGTTCACTTAGGGAGGCTTATTGTAACCAGAGTTCTGTTTCGGAGGCTGACCTCCACTACCCTGTGAGTTATCTTGTGTCTTACTCTTATTTTTCTTTTTGTGGCCCTTTTGAGAAGAAGATTTATCAGATTCTCCACCTTCCTTATCTTTGGGACTTTTTCCCTTCATCCTGCTTACCAGGATGAGTTTTGTCCTTATGGGACACTCGATGTGACACCCATAAATTTGCGGCAATGGCAAGCTTCTTAGGATCTATCTCCTTTAAATCGGTCAAATGCTGCTTAAACCAGGGAAGAAGATGCAAAAATATGTTCCAGCATGACAAGACTTATCATGTCTTCAAAGGTAGAAACCTTATAACCTTCGACCCAGCCAGTCAAGTTTTTTAAGGATTCGGTTACATAAGATACCCAAGTACCACTTTCTTTTTTCTTATACTCTCAGAATTGTTTTAAATATTGGGCAGGAGTCTTTCCAAACTTTAAAATGAGAGTTTGCTTTAACATTGCAAAATCAGCTCGCTCAGCCTTCGACATTTCCATAATGGCACTACAGCCAGAATGGGGCAGTCTGCTGAGTAACCAGGCAATCTTATCAGCATTGTCAACTTGTTGAACTTCACATGCATACTCAAATGTATTCAGCCAGTCCATAATGTCATTCTTTTCCTCATACACACCGAGCAGATCTTTTGGAATCTGTGGATGAGAGGAGGCCCCAGACCCATGTCCAGGACCCTTGAATCCATTTGCAACCTGAAGCTTGGCCAGTTCCAACGGGTGATCCCCGTCTTTCTGTTTTTCGGCCTGTTCGATTTTTAGTTTGACCATGCTGAAATCAAGCTCCTTCTGCCTAAACAGCAGCTCTTGCTTCTTGAATTCAAGCATGGCCTCCCCATCGACACTGGCAGAGGAAACATTAGACATCTCATCCTCCCTGTCCTCGTGGTCGCGGTGGACCAGTGCAGCGGCAGAACCGTCGGTTCTACCAGTGAGAGCAGCCCCACCTCCTTCCGCACTATCCTCAGAAGTTATAGCGTAAAGCTGCGCTTCTTGCCACGCCATGATTCTTTGGATCATATCCAATTTGGTGCCTTGAGAGGAGACATCTCTCTCTGCACACATCTTTTTCAATGTTTCGAATTTAGAAGCATTTAAAGTTAACAAGGTATTTGTTTCCATACTGTTAGATAGGACTATGGCCTTTTAAAAGTTATACTACGACAATTCACTACGTGTCCTGGTAGAAATAACTTGAAATGCCTTCGCTCGTGCGCAACACTGGATACCTTCAGTCGTATCCCACCGCTGTACACCAATTTGTTAAGATGGATTTCTGAACTCTGTCCTGGAGGGGCAGAGGTTCAGAAGGCCAGCCTAGATTCTTGGAACAGGGTAACCTCTGGACAAGCCAGACCAATCAAGGTAGCAATCGCGGCAGTCAAGACTAGGTCTCAAGAGGGGTGTGGGTGACTGAAAGCCCGCAATGAGCACACAAAGCAAGGACACTTACAATATACTCCAAGCAGGTGTTATATTAAAAATATAGACACATTTATTACAAGGTTTTTGTAACATTGACCGTAGCGAGAAATCACAATAAAACTCAAGTAAACCAACACATCACAATCAAATACAATATATATACAATTACCAACGAGTCTAACGATTTAGACGCACGAAATGTGCAGACCACCTAGATAGGGAGGAAAACAGGCAGTGCGAATAATAGTTAGACCCAGTCCACCTTCAGAGGCACCTAACTAGAAGGAAGTCCGAGCCCTGCGAAGAGTGGAGCCTTGTGCTCAAAAGTACCTGCACACGCTGGTGCCAACGGGCAAAGGGGAGTCTCTTCGAGGGAATCAGGCAGTTCAGTTCGGTGAACAAATGAAGATGAACAGAGCTCCACAACTCAAGCGCAGCTTCCACTGTGGGCAGAAGCAGAGCGGGAGTACGGGAAGGCGTGCTGTTTGACACAGTGGGGAAAAGCTACGGGCTACTGCAGGAGGGCGACCAGTTCCTAGCGATGCTACTCACCGGTCCCCGATGCAGGCAGACCCAGGCTTTTCCGCGTCAGTTTCAGTGCTGGCAGGTTCAGATACGAGTAGGGGACGTCTCGGCGTCGTGTGGATTCTGCAGCAGCAGAAATTAGAGTTGAGGATGTCCCAAACGCAGTGAACCCGCACAGTTTGTTACCACAGCAGGGCAACGGAGCGGCCGTGTGTATTTCAGCCCAATGTACACTTCTCACTTCAGACCTGGGAATTCCAAGTGTACGAATCGTGTGAGAGTGGCAAGGACTCGTAATACAGCAGCAACCTGATGGCGGTTACAGAGCAAGACTCCTGGGTAGGCTGGTCAGTCCACTGGATGGCCCAGAGACACTTCCGAAGGCTTACGTGCAGGAGATGGTGAAGATGCAGAGAATAGTTGTTCACACTATTCCAAAGGGTCGAAGTACCAGTACAGGCCTTCTCGTTCAATCAGAGGTAGAAAGGGTTTCACAAAGCGACAGCAGTGCAGAGGAGCAGTCCTTCAGTGGGTCACCAGTGATTCCTCGGTTCAGCCTCGTATTTGTAGGATACTTGGCTCCTGTATTCCTTTGTTCGTGAGAACTCAGGAGATCGACATGGTAGTGGTGTTTCGAGCCTCCTCTTATCCACGGTTCCCTTCGCGCCAAAACAGAGGGGACCCAATGGGAGATCTGCTCACAAAACACTCACACCATACGTGGACCTATCACGGACCATGGTGGTCCCAGGCATTCACGACACACTAGACTCTCTGGCACCCAGGATGTGTATTGGGACCAGATATCCCAGCCCACATCCTGGAGGCACACAGAAGGCCTATAGAAGCCCGCAAAAGCATCTGTGTTTCGTGGGAAAGTACATGCCCAAATAAGGAAGGCCCCGGGTCGGCTCGACCTGGGGAAGGTGAAGGTGGCAAGACGGTCAGCAGGCAGGACAAAGAACCTCGTGGTCTGGTCATTTTGGAAGACAGGCCACCATTTTGGGCTAAGCGCGAGAAACAGCCAAAAGGAGCTCCAAACACAAAGAAACGATCGCTGCCACCAGTCCCGTCCGTGATTGACTTGCAACATTCGTTAACAATCCAAAGAGAGTGTCTAGGGCCTGTAGAAGACTAGAGACCCAAGAGAGCAGTAACTTAGCTTACAGTGCCTTCTTGTGCCATGTTGCGCGAAAGCTGCAACATGATAAAAGAACTACGGAAAACAACGTTTCCCGGTACTGACTGTCTTAAGGGCATGTTAGTTTCCCCGTAAGAATGGAGCGAAAACCCAGAGGAGTGCGGCAGAAGGCTGCACTTCTCTGGCAAAGTCTAGATCATGGTGAAAACAACAGCAAAAAGTTTAGGGGTTGCCACATGGAAGGAAAATTACCCACAATTAAGAAATCTTTCCTAACACGTGTGAACTTGAAAAGGTCAATGTGGATGTCCACAAAATTGTTTGTAGCTGATGGAACAAAGGAAAGGCCCATATTGAGAAAATTTGTTTCAGCCGAGGAGAGCAGATATGAACTTAGATTAGTGATTAGGTTGATGGGTACAGACTGGGTAATTGTTGCTGGAACTGAGACTTGATCTGGTCAGTCTTCGCTTGGGTGGTGCGTTTCCGCTGCCTTGGCCTACCACCCCTTGTGCCCCTGGTTGTATGCCTGGAATTGATATATTTGTGGTGACTGGTGTTTGAAAAGACACTTTTTTCGCTGCTGCAATACGATTCCATTTTTTGAAGCGCCTGAGCTGCTCCAAAAAAGGCAAAGGGTCTGCAGGAGCCGAGGAGATAGATTCGGAGTCTATTAATTCATCTTGATCAAGGTCATGTGAAATGGAATCGGAGGGAGTAACATTCTCAAGGTTAGATGACGACGGAGTCTGAGGCTCTGAGTCACTATCTACTTCTGAACTTGCTGCAGTAGAAGCAAAGCTGCTAGAACGAGATCTAGAGACCTCATCATATTTTGCCTGGGACGTATAGATTTGATTGTCTCTATAGTCACGATCATCACGAGAGAATTTTCTTGATTTGCGCATTTTGACCTCATCTTGATGTTTGCGTAGTATTTCATACAAAGTTTTAAAGTTCTTATCGATTGTGGCCCTCTGTGCATTGAAAAGATGAATTTGTTCTTTGACTTTATCAATTTCAACAACTGTGCGGGAATGCTCGCGTGTAGCATGTTCAACCAAAAGTTCCAACATTTTGTTGGAGCTTGTGGTGAGATTAGTTTCCCAATCAGACAAAAGGTCTGTGTCCAATGGGTCCTCGAAATCCAGAAGGATAAGAATTCTTAGACCACAGGGTATTTTGTGTTCATGTAGATAGTGTTTCAGGGTCGTTTTTGTCCAAATTGTATTAATTTCTTTAATACTCGGTTTTAATAATTTAAAAAATGAGGATCTCATATCAATGTTATCACTATTGAGACTTTTGAATGGGTTAGACTCGAAACACGTGTCAGGCTACTTTGCAAATAAACCCATCGGAATTATAACCATATCTCTCTTCAATTACTTGCAACACATGCCTATACTCTTGGGCGCAGTGCGACTGAGAATTGCCCGTGCTCTAATGGATTCAAAGTATGTATGAAACTCGTAAAATAATTCCTTAGTACAATAAAGCTATGAATGCTATGCTTGAGATTAGATAGTGATAATGATAGTGATAATGTATAACAACATATCACTGGTCTTACCGTATGCAGGGCCCTGCTACAATGAAAGGCTAATGAGCCGTATCCCTGTTTTGATTGCAGGAAAAGCGAGAAACATCAATTTCTTGGTGGTTGTTGGTGAATTCAACTGCCTTGAAAAAAGACAAGAAATCTCTCAAGTAGAGCCAAACAAAATCTGAGCCTCTGAGGTAAAGAATGACCTAACCTCTTACCTCTTTGTTCCCCGTTTCAGTTATTGGGGAAGATTCTTGTTGGCTGCAAGCGTGTGCGACTGCCTCTAAATTGGTGGGGTGGTGCACGCTTGTTCTCAGTGCATATTCAATGGATAGCTACTGTCAGGTCTGGATGCGTAATGGGGCTTGTTCCCTGTACCACTGGAAAAAGAGAGGGGGGAGGCATCTGTGAGCGTGGTCTCCTCTGTAATTCTGCTGTCAGCTTAGAAAGCATGAGTTGCCAGAATAAAAGCGCAAAGCAATGTGTGACAGGATACAGGGTGTGAATATGGGCCCCGGTTGCTGTCTGGGCCAGAAAAACCTGTAACGTGCTGTATACAGTTTATTTTCAGTGCAAGACCATTGTACCGCCTGTGAGCTAAAACGTGCCGATCCTTCCCTTGCGGATTCATTAGAAAAACAGACGTGTCTGTGAGACAGTGCTTTGTCCAATTAGGTAATGCACTGTATATTGGAAATGTCTGGTTACTAGCCTGATGATCCCAGTGATGTAGGGTCTGAAGGAGCTTAAAAGCTGCATGTGTTAATAATGTACTGTATATTAGAACGTGTGTACAAGCTCTCTAACATAGTGATCTATGTGATCTAGAGTCTAAAATGATATCAGGGACTGTAGGCGCTAGAGAAAAAGCCGATAACTTAGAATTACTGGAGTATTGCGTGAAGCGAAAGAGCTGTGTGCGCCGCATCGGCAGCCCGAAACAAAATGGCTTCTTAGTCGTACAGCGTTGCCTTTTAATTACGGGCCGGCGGCCATTTTTGGATCTATTTACTAGCGGCAAATCCAATGGTTGCCATGGTTACGGCCAATAGTGTTTTGCCGCGTATGATGACGAGGCCGAAATGCAGTGTTAATTTAATTGACATTTCCCAAGCCCTGGTTAATAATGGTGCGCTGTGCAACACGCACGTGGCCAAAAAGCAGAAAATGCATGCATCAAACGGCCCTTGAACAGTAAAAAGGAAAAGTGCATTGTAATTAACCAGTGCAGACATGTCATGTTCAGTCAGTTTGCCGTGGGTTCAGGAGTATGCATGGGTCTCTGTGTGTTGTATGCTACGTCATACAGGCAGTGGCACATATAATTTCATTAGAACATACACATATATGCAGATAAGGGTACGCTTATTTCTCCCAGACCCTAAAACAGTAGGGGCAATTCTACAGTAAACATACACTGAACACACCTATGGGAAGCAAGTCAATCTATTATTTCTAAATGATGCACAGGAACACACCCAAAAACTGTGCAAGGGAATTTGACACTAGTTCCAGAAGTGTTTCCATTCAACATTGATGTTTATGCCATTTTTTACTGTGTTCAGTCTGTGCACCCAGTGTTGTTCCAGTTGAGTTAATGCCTTGTTGATATTGCCCCCTCTTTTTGCGGGGTGAGTTGTTGGGCTATTAACCGCGGAGGTCTTTGTTGGAGTGTCCCATCTTGTTGTAGTGATCGACTAGAGGTTTGTCCGGTACTTTATTTTTAATACATGATCTATGCTCTGAGATCCTTTGCTTGATAGGTCTGATCGTTTTTCCGACATATAGGAGGTTGCAAGGGCACTTGATGATATAAATGAGGTGCCTGCTATTGCAGTTGGTATGTGTTTTCAACATCAAATGAACATTTTTGTGGATGAATATTTTGGTGGGGTGCGTTAAAGGACACACAACGCATTGTCCACATCTGTAGTGTCCTATCACAGGGAGCAAATTCCACAGTGTGTTCTATTCTTTCCTTGGTTCAATATAGGTATGCACTAAAGTGTCAGGTAAGGAAGGAACGGTCTCCTAGGCCCCCCGTCATTCCTCACAATGCACATGATACACTCATTCTACGGTTGACAGCGCACCTCTGGCCAAGGTGTGAGGTTACCATTGAATAACCCATAACTGTGCATATTCTATGAGCCGCGAAACTCCATTTTGTGTTAGCTACCAACTTTTTTTAGTAGGCCGCATATAAATACTGAATTCAGGCGAGCACCTCTCCCCTTGATTCTGGCGCACAGCCAGCATGTCAACCCCCACCTCCTCCCCTCTGCCTTCTCCACGGCTGTCCTGTTCTCATGGAATCTTGTGCGTGAAATGTAACAAGCTAAACACTGCACAAAGTCGGCACTGAGTCTTGAGTGTCTTGGAGGAGACACTGTGCTTTTCGTTTTGTTGCTGCTGTTTGGAGTCCTTCGTTCAGCTCATTGTCAGCCAGGAGGCAGAGCTACACTTTCAAAAACCCAGTGCACCCGCGGAGCGGCGCGGAGTCGGCACTGAGTCTTGAGTGTCTTTGGTGCATTTGGTCCTTTGGTTACGCGGACCCGCTGGTGCGCTGGTGTTTTCTCTCTTCTGTTTTTCCCGCCTGCATTTAAGCAAGTGCGGGGTTCTGTAACTATTCTGATGGAAAACAATGAAACAATGGACGCGCCTCAGAACCGATCAGGCCTACGCCGAGGAGGAGGTAGCTCTACCAAAACCACAGTAAGAAGGAAAGCTTCGGCATATATAATAGGTGCCGATAAAAATGACATAGTCGACACAACATCAGCCTTAAATATCGCCGATTTATCAAATGCTTCTAAAATGCATTCATTGGCAGGCGGCAGTACCGAGACTTGTATGCAACAGTGTATGCAGGAGTGTATGCAGAGGCGTATGCATGAGTGTTGTAAGAATGGCGAGAATGGCGAGTTTGGTGAATTTGGTGAGGTGAATGAGTGCTGCGCCTATTGCGAGCCTGAGCAGTTTGAGAATGGGACTGAGAATGAGAATGAGAACGGTGCTGAATTGGCTAATAACTCTATTAACGAAGGTGATAATGATTGCTTCATTACTGAAACTGAAACCAAAAAGCGAATTGAAACTGAAATTCAAAGCGAAACTTCTAAAACAACTATGACAAATAAATCTCCATTTACTACTGGCTTTGTGTCTGATCCTAGCACTGCCACTAAAGATGGACCCCGAGAATGTAAATATTACTCGTGTTCTGAGTTTCCAATTGAAGGTAATACAGACGGAAAAAAAATGGTACCAGTAGAGATCTTGCCTCAATTGCGTGTCTTAGCTGCAAAAATTGTCCAATGTATAAATGGATATTAATAAGCTGAATACCCTGCCACAACCTCGAGAGTTAATGGGTGGTGAGCGGACTCAAGTCGAACTTAGCCTTAAAACAGGCCACACGACGGAAAAAATGTCATTACAAATAAGCGACGACGAACAACCCCAATTTGGCAATTGCAATACACTGGATCAACAACCACTTACCAAAAATCAAGGGATAGCGAACTATGAAAGAAGGGATTCAATTAGCGTGGCTGATAAACTCTTGAAAGATCTATTAATAATGAACTTGGATTCCACAATCGGACCAACAATAAACAAAAAAACTCATCCACATCAAATAAAGGGGGTGTTATGATACGGTTGTTACCTCATGATGATGCATATATGGAAAATTTCGAAATAAGAAAGAATTTCTCGGTAGATCTTGACACATCTATAACATCTTGCAGTCCTGCACACAAAAGAAAAAGAGGCAGAAATAGCCTTTCAGGCGACATAGCCTGCTCACAAATAAGATCTCCAAAACAGTCATATACGCTTCATTCACCAATAAGATTTACAGCAATTGAAAACAAAAATCAAACGCATAGGAAAGGACTGAGCGAAACTTCGACCCTCGCAAACGAGAATAGAAATATTTCATCTTCATCATCGTCTTCTTCTACTTCTGATACTGAAGACTCGTTTTTAATGGAAAGACCTTTTCCAAAAATAAGACGTGGGTATGGGAAAAAGAAAACGTCTCATTCACAAAAATAAAAAGGCGTTTCTGGACTAAATATATCTGACATACAAACAATGGTTATGTCTTCTATGAATATTGTACTCTCTCCGTACCTTAAATTATATGAACAAATGGATGGAAACATTAAAGACTTAACTACGCTAATAGCGTTGCTAAACACTAAAGTTGCAAACATGGAAGTTGAACAACAAAGAAGTGAGGATAACCGAAAACAAGAAAAGATTCAAAATGCCAACTTCCTAAAATTAATCTTAAATGCTAATCACAATTCACGCGAGGACAAAAAATTAATAGCTGAAGTTGCCCGAGAAGCGCTGAAGCTTTTTAATAAACCTCACATACCTATCTCAAATGATGGTGCTAATAGCAGTTCTAGTGCAGATAACTGCTGCAATACTCCTATGCAAAAAAAATAAACTTTCACTTCTGGAAAAAGATAAAGAAACTTCAACAGTACTTGTAGAAAAGGATAAAGGAAAAGTCTGGCAAGGATGCCAGCCTTTGTCAGAAGAATCATTTACTGCACCCAGGGTTGAGCGCGAGATTTTAGTGGATGGTCTGCAAGAGAAAAGGCTGGATAGATCTAAAAAGGCCATGAATGTTTCACCAGAAGAGCGTGCTTGTACCCTACAAACTAAACAGAGTGAAAATAGAAACATTAAAAGCTTTGAAAATCCTCAGGCTAAAGATTTAATTGAAATAATAGAAATAATTGATGTACGAAATGTCATCGAAGATCGGTGCAAAACATGTGCTAAAGTTAGCGCAAATGAAGATCTTGGTACTAAAAAAACAATAAATGATAAAACAGAAAAAATGGATGAAGTTGTCTCAAGTGAGATTAAAGATCTGCAAGAAAATCATGTAGGAGCGCCTAAGGTTCTTTTTGATATATTTGAAAAAAACAGCCTAAAACAAGCTCCAAAAGGAGTTCTGCAAAAAAAGAAATCTAAAAATCAAAAAAGAGTGAAAATAACAAATGTGGCTCGAGCTTTCTTAAGAAATCTGAAATCAGTTACTGTTAATGTATCAGCTAACAACTGCGATACTTTGAAAAATATCCCGGATAAACATGTTAACAAAGAAAAACAAAATAAAATGCCACCACAAGATCTCGAAATACAAAATGCAACATCTATACCCCCCAATATAGATCACAACACTGGAATGGAGGCTAAAGCAGCCAACATTGAGACTTTAATGAATCTCTCAACGTATGAAGATCCACAGGAAGTTAAAAAAATGGGATGTGATAATGAAAATGCGGAGATTGATCTGGCTCCGTTTAAGACATCGACAGAATCCATCGAACCAACAAAAAAAGAAGAGGAATTAGCGTCTGAGCGACTTTGTGAATGGGTGATTGAACCAAAAAAGCTCACCTCTGACTCATACAAAGAAACAGTCAGTCTTTTTAGAACCTTAGATGAAAAAAGGAAAAAACTCACATCTATGTTGTTAAGCCAAGGTAACATCACCCCAAAAAAGAATATCGCTTTGAATTACAAACCAGCTGACGCAGAAAGAACATTGGTAGAGGACAAATTATTTCCTACAAACAAATGTGCGACGATCAATGCGTCTGCAGATCGTAATCTCCGTAAAGGGAAAGAAGACCTCTCTAAAGTTCAAAGAAAAAATGCCAACACTAATGGTGAGAAAAACAATATCAATAAAATAAAGGCAAAATACTGCCTAAGTCTTGAAAGAATTCTGAATATTAAGGATGAACTCACAATGAACAGAAAAAATGTGTTAAGTCTGTTCCATCATGTCCCTGTGTTACGTACCATTGAGTCCAGTGACATTCAGGCTGTGGAATTCAAGGATGATATTGCATTGGACAGAGTGTTCGTATATGTAAATTCTAGACTTGTGTGTGAAAGTCTACTGCAAGGTGCTGCAGCTCTACTACCTTGTGGCTTTGACATTGTGGAAGTAGACAGTCCCATCATGACCAAAAAACCAAATGATGTGGTCCTTTTGACAGAATGTCAGCGAAATGAAGTTCCAAATGAAAATCAATCAAATTCGCAAATAATTGAAGATGAAAGTTGGAAAGCGGACTATAAACAATTCAATCTGCTTCGAAATGAACTGTTCAATAATCAAAAAGCAAAACAATCTGAGTTAATCCGAATTACAGTAAAAAACACTCATCAAATTCCTCATAAAAAAGGAAGCGAAGAGAACCAAGTACCGCATAATGAGTGGAACTGGTTAGCAGCAACTTTAGTGAACAATAACCAAAGTTAATGCTTACTGAAGCCGAAAAATGTTAGCCAAGCCATTGGCTCGTGGAATACAAGAGGCTTTACCCATTTATATAACTTCAAAGAAAATTGGATCAATGAGATAGATATAATATGCCTGCAAGAAACTTGGTTGGATATCTGCCCAATTGCAGAGGATTATGAAATAGCACTTAACCCTGCTATTAAAGGGATAAAAGGACGTCCAAGCGCAGGCATTCTCACTCTTGTAAAAAAAAGCCTCTGGTTGCAGGCTGATGGAATATAACAACATATCATCCTATATTCAAGTTGTTACCATCAAAAGGAACATTAATGGTGACAACAAACACCTGACACTTTTTGTCATCAATTTATATTGGCATCATAGTAAAGCTGGAACATTGTCCTTTGTTGAACAAATTATGGATACAATTGACGAATTAATGATCAAAGATACCAGTGCTGGCCTGATCATATGTGGAGATTTTAATCTGGATTTTTTAGAAAGATGCAAGAATGACCTCTCAAGGAAACAGAATTTGATACAAAAATGGTCCGAAGAACTAACCTTAAGGAGAATCTCCAGGCTGAATGGTAACGTCGAGGGAGACATACCTGCCAAACCAACCTGGCAAAGAAATGATCAGAACTCCATTTTGGATTACATTTTTGTATCTGAAAATGTATCATTCCGGATTCTAAATTTCGAAGTCTTTAACACACAAGTCAGTGATCATAATATGATCATAGCACATCTTGAAATGCCACAACAATCATCCTGAACAACATGGAATTGGAAAATAATTCCCAATAATAGTGGTAATAGATTAAAACTTAATTCACAATATGTGAATATATTGAAAAATTATTATGAGAAACAAATTGACTTGTTGGGTGTAGACTGTTAGAACAGTATAAGATTTCTAGAAACCCAAATGGTATTCAGTCTCAAAAATACTCACATATTTATAACCCTGAAACTGTCATGAGAAAGAGAGAAATGCGCAAGGCCCTGCGACAATTAAAAAATGACAGTTATTTGGATGCCCTGAAGATGAGGAAAAAGATCAAACAAAACTATAAGAATTGGTTGATAGCACATCGTGCTTTAACTGAACAACATGATGCTGAACAAATAATGAAGTCTATGAAAGAGAAAAACTCTGCAGATTTCTGGTCAATTATTAATAAGCAATCTGGAATACAGACAGCATCGAATAAGAACATGGTCACTGAACAAAAATGGATTGAGCATTTTTCAATCCTGTTCTCAAAAAAGGGTAACACTCCTGACCCTCCATTACCTGTTCTCTCTTCTTGGGATATTCAGTTTGATCAGGTTGAAATTTTGTCAGACATCAAAAAACTTTCTAACTCTCGAGCACCTGGTCCGGATGGCATAACAAATGCCATGCTAAAATCTGACCCGGAAGCCTGGGATGAGTTTTGTAAGGTCCTGTTTGATAACATTGCTATGGAAGGTATCACCCCTGTGTCATGGAAAAAAGCCATTGTTGTCCCAATATTTAAAAAGGGCAATCGATCAAACCCAATGGATTATAGGCCTATTGCCTTGTTAGATGTATTGGGTAAGGTTTATGCAACACAACTCCAGCATAAACTGATGGATTGGTTAGTCTCAACCAATCATATTGACGCCAGACAAAGTGGATTTGTGAAGGGTGTTGGTTGTTGCCTAAACTTAATACTCATCAACTTAATAAAAATGGACATGATCATGAAAAAATCGAAAGTGTACCTTGCATTTGTTGACCTGTCTCATGCTTTTGATAGCATAGACAGAGAAACCCTTTGGACAAAATTAAAAAGCTGGAATTGTCCAAATAGCCTGTTACATGCCATCAAGGATTTGCATACCGATACTAAAATCTATATTTGGTTGGATGCAAGTGGCACCCTATCGGAACCCATTCGTATTTACTGTGGAGTCAAACAAGGGTGTCCTCTAGCGGCTATAATATTCAATGCTTTCATCTCTGACATTGGTGATGCACTTGGAAAAGCAAAAGGATTTGACCTGAAAATAATGTGTCGGGGGGGATTCTGCCGGGGTCGGCCGGGCCGTCCGCAGACCTCCGGGCAGGGAGGCCCCAACTCCTCCCGTGTATATCTCGGATCGAGACAGAGTATGAGGCACACACAAGGAGCAAGGCAACTTCTGTCGTTTATTATGCAAACGGCAGGGATGGGTCAAGGAGCGTACGCGTTCGTCCTGACACACACACAATAGTGGGGCTCGCAGGCCCTTTTTACTACATTATGACGCGCTACTTGCGTCATTCCAAAAAGTTACCAAAAGAACCTATCGCCACTCTTGATTGGTTGCTCGAGTGGTGGGGTTAGTATAGTACGCATATAGAGAATGATATTAGTGGTTAAGATGTAGTCAGGTGGTATATCTGGGTTGTCCCTACAATTAGATACATAAGAATTGTTACATGAAGACCCCTGAGGATTGGCTAACGTTACTGACGTCTGAGATAAGAACCTCATGTTCTGATTGGTGCATCCGTGAGCTCCCCAGCCTGGGACCACCGTTGTTCCCAGCACACGGTGCACCTGTGGTTGCAACAGTGTTTCAATATGGGTACGTGCAGGCAATGTGAGGATTTATTCATAGGTGGGAGACTGACAGTTCCCACTGTAGCAGGTGTCCATTGAGCCTTTCAAGTGTGTCGGCCTGCGTCTCGTAGCGAGGTACCCAGACGCCTTTTCTCTCCTGGGTTTTGGCATCTCGTCAGGTTCGGCTTGGTCACGTGGGGAGGGACCGTGTTTGAGGCATAATTCTGCACAATTAATATTGTTTTTCCACTGTATGTCTGGTTTAATTTGCAGATATGATTTTAACATTGGTACGTGGAGTGCGAGGTTGCAACATCGTGCCTTTGAAGATTTGTTTCTTGACTGTGGGTTTGCAACATGACGACCTTGGCTGGTTGCTCCACTGGGTTCTTTCTGCAGGCTCAGCAACCTGACTTTTGCTTTGTTAATGTCCACGGGAACTCTTGCTTGAGGCCTACTTGGGCCTGGTGCACGAGTAATCCATTTAGTGCATGGATGCTTTAGGTTATAGTGGCATACAGTTTCATGGCCAGTATCGTGTTTCCATTATATCTCTCATGATGGTAACGGGTTTCAAGAGAAGCGTGAGCAAGCGTTATAAATGAGCTCATGGTGCGTCTTGCGTTTCTGCATTCTGAAAGCCTATGTAAAAATAATAAAGATGCACGTCCGTGAATAAGCCTGTCGCCTACGTCAGAGCACTGAGTATGTTCTTCGTGTAGATTGGTGTGGAAATGTTCAGCGTGTATAATAGTTCAGCGGTGCTTCCCGTTATCTAGGTCGTCATGGCATCTCTAACGATGTGTAGATTTCAGTCTAGTTGGTCCGTGCCGCAGGTGTCGGCATGGCCAGTGCGGGCTGTTGGGCAGGCAGATGGACACATCCGTATGTTTCTGTACCAGGGTATTTGGTCATCTGGTAAATGGGCAAACTCTTCTCGTGGCGGGTGTCTGGGCCGCGACCCTCTAGGCCAAGCGCGAGAGGTGAAGGACGGGAGTCTGGTTTTCCATTCTCCCACTTCAGTCCCCCCTCTGGTCGACTTGTCGACCACAAACATATCCTTCTCGTTATCTCCTCTTACTCTCCATATCTTGGTTATCCCTCCGAGATGTCCATAATGGTTTACGTGATCTTCAAATGACCAATACATGTATTCGCATGTTCCTCCAGGAGTACAGTACACCCATCTTCCTATGTAGCTCCTAGGGTTCCTTGGGTTCTCGATCTTCACTGATGGTGGGTCTAGATGATTGGCGATGATTTGGGTGCGCAACTTCTCCCTTTCGTGTATTATCACACCTGTGTGCTGGCCGTCATCCGCTGGCATCAAGGGGTGCATTCCCACCATTTCCAGCAACTCATCAGTTGAGCGCGCCTTCCGGGCTTTCCAAAATCTAATTATTATCAGTGCAGCTCCAGCCAAAATAGCACATCCCACTATTATTTTCAGTCCATCTGACAGCCAAGATGGCATCCATGACCATAATAGTGAAAACCAGCTTTTATCCTTGTTTACGCCGTTACTTTCGTCCATCATTTTGGAGTGCATCTGGGCCAATTGTGAAACTGCTTCTGTTAGTGTACCATTGTCGGCATCGTTGGCAGGTATGAACGTGCAGCATGATTGTCCTATCTTTGCACAAACTCCTCCTTCCATTGCTGTGAGAAGGTCCAATACATATCTGTTCTGTAGTGCTACCATCCTTACAGCTCGCAGCTCCTCTTTAATTGCGTTAAACCCATTTACTGTCGAATTTATGGTCATCATTAGTTCCCATCTGGTTATTTGCAGCCATTTTGCGTTTGCGTATGCCTGCAGTCCCGGATGTATTATTGAGGAGAAGAACATTGCTGCTCTGCTGAATAGTCTGTGTTCTGGCGGTATTGAGGTTAGTTCCGTTTCCGACCTTCCCCACAGATAATTTCCTGTTAATGGCTCTCCTTGTCTTTTTCTCCTGTTTAGGACAGTATCATTGCTGTTGGTCCTGTTTTCTTGCTCCTTCTGGAGTGGTGCAGATCTCTTTCTTCTCCTGTCTCCTTCATCCATTTTCGGAAATTTCGCCACATCGACATGCTTCTTAGGTACCACTAGTGATGGTACATTGACGTGTACCATTGTGCACACACCACTCCACAGGGGAGGCAGTGTATGATATGCCTTTTCTCCGCAGGCCCAATAATGGTCCATTATTACTGCTGTTCCCGCTCCCCCCTCAGGTAACTCCATCACACTTGCACAATTGGTGTTATATCCCACGTCCACCTCTCCTTTATGCTGGTAACATACTTTGGGCGCAGTCAATGGTAATATAGTTATCGGGTCTTCATCTTCTTCTACCCACGTGAGCATTGGTACATACTTGATCCATGTCGTCCAACATCGATGATTGTGTGTCTCGATGGTTGAGATAGTTTCTTTTGTTACCATGTTGCTGCCAACCACTCCTATCTCCCAGCTGGTACCCAGGAACACCTTTCCTGTTATCGTCAGTAATGGCCTCTCCCAGCATCCTTGTTTACCCGGAACTTCCGTGGCGTACCAATCACATGGTAGATACTGCAGTGTTACCTTCTTTGTTTCTCCTTTTTCAGGGCCACTTGTTATGTATCTGAATGCTTCAGCATGTAAACTGGTCTTGTGATAACTCAGATAGGTCTTGAGGAAGTTGTTTTCATATGGGTATGAGTCTCGTGTTTTCCATGTCATGTGCACTACTGTTCCTTGGAATCTTCCTTTCGTTTGGAACAGGGCCAAATATATTATGCACTGTGCTGTTTTTTCATCTATTTCTGTGGCAACAAATGTTCGTGAAGCGCTCATGGCGTATGGTATTAATGAGCAAACGTAACAGCTATCCTCAGTTGTCTGCTTACCAATGCGGGTCATGTGCTGGTACCATATGTTGTTTGTGACGTGTGCTGAATCTTGTACATAATTATCAATACCTTTATTGTCTGAGTATGTGCTGCGTTTAACTTTATTTCGCTTTTGTTCATTGTTACTGTTACCACCTGACGTAACACCTGTTGCAGCAGGGAGGTGGGGTACATTAGGTTTGGGTGCAGCAAAAAAACTCATAGCATAGCTGTACTGCCATACAGAGGCAGCCAAAACTCCGGTGATCATAAAAATCCCTATTATTTTTATTACATATGCTAACCTCACCGACATTTTTGCTCTTACCTTGCTGCAGTCCTGGCAGCGTATTCTTGCGACGTTAAAGTTGCCCGCCTAAAAATTCTCAAAAAGTGCTTGTTATTAAATGTTAGTTTTGTTTCATTAAGCTCTCCCTATCAAATAGTCATTCAGTGCCCAGGTGAAGAGTTGCTCCCACGCTACTCTAAGTGATCGGTCTCTCAAGACCGGTAAGTATGGGCGGAGGTGGGGCATGTAATTTTCTATGGCCAGGAGGAAGGCCGTGTAGTATACACGTACCCTTTTCTTTTTTAAGTATGTTGGCCTTTTTATTTCGTATACAAATTGGTGTGACAATTCTTCTGGGTAACTATCGTCTGGCAGCACCATCTACGCCTGCACACTGAATTTGTTAGATAACTTTTCTTAACAATACAATATTACGCAGCTCCTGTATGTGCGAGAGAAAAAGAGAACATTCACGTGTTTACATGTGTATTGGTGCAAGCGAAGTCCTTAGTTTTTATTACAATTGTATTTAGTAGTCAATGGGGGGGGGGTTTGCTCAGATGGCGGGAGCAGTTTTACTCTTTGAACGTGTGACCATGGGGTGGGCAGTGTGGGGATCACCCCCTTCTTCGTCCGTTATTCTCTCCGAGGGAACAATTGGGTCGTTGTCTGTGGTTGTGTTTTCTTCCGCTGCCGGGGATGTTGTTGGCGTTTTTCCAATGGACCTGTCGTTGGCGCTGGGGCGGGTCTGCAGTTTGTAGATTTTTACATCATGCAGGTGGTTCCACGCACGCTTATCCTTTAGTTTTACTGCTCTTGTTGATACGTCCTCTACTAAATGGGGGCCAGTGAACCTCTGCTGGTTCCACCTTCTATTAAAATTTCGAAGTAGTACGTGGTCACCTTTGGCAAGTTGGCACAAGTTCTCCTTTCCCAATTCTGTATTTTCGTCTATTTCTTGGTTGCTGGTGGACCCGCCCCGTGTGCGCTCGAGCTGTTGAGACACAAACACAACGCTAGTAATCAAAGAAGACACATATTGATACATTTCATCACCTAACACATTCGCAGAACTTTCTTGGTCGGTGAATGCCCTTGACGTTGGTGTTAGGGGAAGGCGCATTTGGCGTCCAGTAACCACCTCGTGTGGGGTGAGGTGGTGGTCGGACCCTGGCCTGTTTCTAAGTTCGAACAGTGCTAACGGAAGGCAATACAACCAACTTTTCTTTGTTGTTTGCTGTATTTTAGCAATTGCCTCCTTCAATAGGCCATTCAGGCGTTCACATACACCATTGGCCTGTGGGTGGTACGCACATGCAAATTTGTGTTTAATGTTCAGTAGGGATGTGATATGCTGGAACATTTCATTTGCGAAATGGGGTCCGTTGTCTGATCTTAACACCTCGCACACTCCCCACCTGGGGAATACCTCCCTTACTATAAATTTGGCTGCTCTAAACGCATCAGGGTGTGAACAGGGCCCTGCTTCGATCCACCTAGAAAATGGGCATACTACTACTATCATGTATCTATTGCCTTGACAAATGTTGATCATATCAACATAGTCAATGTGGAGGTGCCGAAAAGGTCCTTCTGGTCGGGGTATGGTACCTCTTATCACCTTTAAAGTATGACCGGCCGTGAACTGTTGACATGTAAGGCAATTGCTGATAAAATTTGACACATGGGATGTTAACTCGGGACAGAACCAATCTTCTCTAATTCGTGCTGCTATTATTTCTTTGCCTGTATGGGCAGGGTGATGTAATTGGTTCAAGGCGGTATTTAACAATGCCAATGGTATTACAACTTTCCCAGTGCCACCCTGGCGCCATAGTGCGTCGGTTGGTGACATTGTGCATCCTCTTTTCACCCATACTTCTTTTTCGGCCATTGGTGCAGCCGCTTGTAACTCCATAATCTGGGTGGCTGGGAGATGGGTGTACCCTTCTTTTATTAACATCTCCCTCGCTATTCCCCTCCCTCTCCCTCTCTGTGAGTCTGTGGGGTTCCATATCTCACCAAAATATGCAGCATATTTTGCATGTGCGTCTGCTGCTGCATTTCCTTTTGATATATAGTCTTCTCCATTGGTGTGTGCTGTGCATTTTACTAGGGCTAGTTCTTGGGGATCGTTTATTACTTCAATTAGTTCAGCCAACAAGAGGGCATGTTGTACTGGAGTTCCGTCAGCTCTCCTAAACCCTCTTCTTCTCCACTTTGATAGCCCTGAGTGGACAGTGGATGTAACATATGCACTGTCGGAATATATAGTAACTTTTTTATCAAAACTTTCCTTTAGTGCCAATATGAGTGCAACCAGTTCCGCCGCTTGAGCAGAGTAATGCTGTGGTAATTGTACACACTTAATAGCCACACACACTGGCGCTTCCATCATTTGTACTACTGCTGCCCCAGTCCTCCTTATCCCGTCTCCTTGATCAATAGTTGATGACCCATCAATAAACAAAAGCTCACCTCCCTCTAGTGCGTTTTCTTCAACTTTCCTAGTACATGAGTACATCTCAGTTACTTGGGTGCAGTCGTGGGCGTAATCTCCCTCTTCAATTACTTCTGCTAGGAACCTTGCAGGGTTAACCGTGCTACATCTAACAATTGCCAGTTCAGCTTTGGACAAAATAATCTCATAACCTGTTGCCCTCTGTGTCGTCAGTGTGGACTTAGGTTTATTCAATATCGCAAATAGTGCATGTTCTACAAATAGTGTAGTTGGACACCCCATAGTTATTGATGATGCTTTTTCTACTGCAAATGCAGCTGCAGCAAGACCTTGTTCGCAAGAGAATTGTCCTAACATTATTGGATCTAAGTGACCGCTGTAAAATGCTACTGGTTTATAGCCCATGCTAGTCTTTTGGGCCAATACTGCTTTCATTACTGCTGAGTCGCAATGTGAAAATATAAAAAATCGTCGCTCATAGTCTGGGGATGCTAGTACTGGAGCAGTTGATATTGCTTCTTTTAATTCATCAAATGCCTCCTTCATTTCCATAGTCCATCCCAACTTTTTCTCCCCTTTATTTGCTTCCTTCAAACCCTCAAGCAGGGGTCCTATGTAAGAGCTGTAATCAAATACCCATGCTCTACAGTAGTTGCACAGTCCCAGAAATTGCTGCAGTTCTCTTACAGTCTGTGGCACGGGAGTGCCTGATATTGCCTGTGCTCTTTGTGGTGCAATCCTTCTTCCATATTGTGATATCAGTTGGCCAATGTAAAGTACCTGTTCCTGACAGTATTGTATCTTTTCCATGTCTACCTTGTACCCCTTTTCAGCCAATATCGTCAACATTTTTAATGAGTCCTCTCTACATTTATCTTCATTTGTACTGCAAATTATTATGTCATCCACATACTGTAACACTGTGCTTTCCAACTCAACGTTACCCAAATCCATCTGTATTACCCTATTGAAAATTGAAGGTGATTCACAATATCCCTGTGGTAATCTGGTATGTTTCCACTTCCTATTTCGGTAAGTGAAGCTTGTCAAGTCTTGTGAGTCTGGGTGTAATGGTATTGAGAAAAAAGCATTTTTAAGGTCAATCACTGTAAACCGTGATGCTTCTGCTGGAATGCCACACAAAATTGTGGCCGGGTTTGCTGTTACTGGATACTCTGCTTCTACTATGTTGTTCAACGGTCTGAGGTCCTGTATGAACCGCCAAGACCCTCCTTTAGCCTTGCGCACCGGGTACACAGCTGTGTTGCATGGGGATTCTGAGGGGACCAATATGCCATTGTTTATAAGGGCTGTTATGGTTTCGTATATGCCCTCATCTGCCTCTCTTGACAATGGGTATTGTTTCACTCTTGGTAGTATGGCACCCTTTTTTAATTTTATCCTTACACCCCCTATGCTTTTAATGCATCCTACATCATAAGGGCTAATAGTCCATAATGATTTTGGCACCTTTGACATATCTTCTTTAAAAAATGGGACTGGTGTGCCAGCGGGTGCCTCAAGTGCCATTGCAATTTTCTGTGCCACTTGTTTGTGAGCCACTGTTAGCCACATTTCTACACTCATCATGAACACCATTTCATTTTCCTCCTTTTCTTCTGAAAACAACTCTTCATCTGACACCTGGGTCAGCCTACATCCTTCTGCTAGTGCTATCACCGCCCTCCATGCTCTCCCTTCTTTATCTTGGGCGTGCACAGCAACATAATCAGCTGTTGCAATAATGCTCTCAATGTCCACTGCAATGACCTTCCCTTCCAGTTCATTAGCTGGTGTTTCTGGTCGGAATAGATAGGCTGCTGGTCTCCTCCATATTTTCCCTCCTATCCCTGGCATCCATGCAAATGCCATGTCTGTTCCGTACTGGAATAGCTCGCCGTCTACCGGCTCCGCCCTGATCGCTATCTGTCCACAGTATGCTTGCAAAATCTGTCGTGCTGCAAGCATGTTAATCCCTGGAGTAGAGCAAATTATGCCATCCTCTGTAAAGGAGATCGTCATATTTAATCTGTTCATTATGTCCCTCCCCAGTATGTTTACTGGTGAGGCACTATAATACAAAAGTGGTACTGACAGATCGTAATCTCCAATAGATAGCGGAACGTTATCAGTAAATGGAACCAACCCTTTAGCCCCAGAAAACCCTTGTGTGTTCATGGCTTCGCCTGACATCTTAAACTTACCTTCCCTTATGCAAGACCGGGTTGCCCCGGTGTCAACAAGGAATGATAATTTTTTGTCACCTATCGTTACCTCTATGCGTGGCTCCTCCGCACTATTAGGTGTTACTGACAGGATGGGACACACCAAGGCCGTCTGTGGGCTGTCCTATTGGGGGTACAATGACTGGCCATTCCCTGTGTAAGGGTTGTGCCCCAACACCGTCACCCCACCCAATTGCGTTCGTTCAGGTTGTGGTGGTGGTTGTATTAACGCTGCACCAGTTACTTGTGGCAGGTATTGTTTTATTTGTTGTTGTGGTAGGGAATAGTGTTGGTCACTCCCTTGTGGTGACATCTGCTGTGGTTGTATGCCCTGCTGTTCTTGTGATGTCCTATGTTGTGCTTGTTCGTTCCATGCTGGTGTTCCTGGCCTGACCCTGCATGTACGTGACATGTGTCCTAATAGTCCGCAGCTCCAACACACGGGTGGTTCCCTGTTTTGCCATGGGAAGTTCCCTGTGTTGTCCTGGTATACTGGTTGCCCTGTCTGGTAGTTATTTCTGAGTCCCCCAGCCTGTTGTTGGGTATTATATCCGTATCCTCTTCCCCTCATAAACCCTCCTCTCCCTCTATTATAATTATAATACCCAGCTCCTTGCATTGGGTACCCTCCTCCCATGTTCTGTGCGTGTGATTGCAGAGGCAGCACTTGCTCTATTACCTCTTGTGGAGGCGCTATTTGAGCTGGATTTTGTGCAGCCACTACTTGCGTTGGGCTTTGGGCCATTGGTGTTGGCGCAGTTATTAGTGCCCCTTCCATGGTATATTTAGTAAGTTTTTTCTGTACTAATTTGGCCTCTTCTGTTTTCCTGTCCTCTTCCTTTTGTTTCATTTTTCCTTGCCATGTTCTACAGTGATGTACTATAGTCAGTTGTATTTCCGGCCATGGTTTTGCTTCCATCCCCACTACTTTCTTTAATTGTCTCTGAACTCCTTCTGGGAGCCCTTGTACTAGTATATGATAAAATATGGCTGGTGTTTTGTCCCATTGTTCTCTAGTTTCCATGCGCCACTTCTCTTGAATATCCTGGATATAATCAACAGGATCCTCGTTCTCACCCATCTTACGGGAAGTAATGGCTCCTATGTCTGATGTGTCTGGGTACTGCACTCTTAGTGCCTGCCATAGCGCATGTCTGCAGTTTGCAAATGGTGCCCCATCATGCGATGTGTTTGTTATTGTTACCCCATGGAATCCCGCTCTTTTCCAAATGTCATCCGCTCTATCCCCTAATATTGATATTAACAGGCCCTTAACATCTCCCACTGCTAGTTTCTGTCCTGCGGTGTGTTTTTCCATTTCATATATCCATTTACCCGCACCTCCACTTAATGATGGGAGCCTACATTTTATGTTTTCCTTATCCGTATGTTTCCAAGGTACATATTGTGGTCTAACCCCTCCTCTCTCCAGCAGTGGCATTACATTCTGTCTTGTGTCATCCTTTATGCTCCATGATGTTAACTCTTCACACCCCTCCTCTTCCCCCATTCCTTTTACTACTTCAAATCCTTCCTTACTACCTCTTCTCCTACCTCCCTCTTCTTCCTTTCCCCTTTTTTCATCCTTTCCTGTGTTCAATATTGGCACGTCTGTTTGCCTGTCTTGCCTGCGACTAGGGAGGTCCCTAAGCCGACATGCATAAGGTGTAACTTCGTCCATGAAGGGTGCGAGCTTTATTCTGTGCAGAGAGCGTGCAGTTGTTGAACATGTGGGGTGTGGCGTTAGAGAGCGTGATGGTGATGTGGGTGGCGTGTGTTGGTTGGTGAGCGTCGGTGGCGTGTGTTCGTTAGTTTGTGTTTCTCCCATTCTTTTCACTTCCTCCTTACTTCTCTCCAGCTCCTCCCATCTTCTACTCACCCATGGCGAATCTATGTTTGTTCTAGTGAGGTATAGCTTATCTAAGCTTTCCCTTTCACTCTTCCTTCCATCCTCACTACAAAAATCATTCATAAATTGCGCCCCCCACTCTGCCTTTTTTCCTTTTATTGTTACAGTTTTTAAGTCTATTAGGTCTCCCTCTTCCTTTCCGTTGTTACCACCTGTTCCCCTTAGTGCTGACGTTGTTGCTACCTCTCTATTTTTATATACTTCTCCCCATCTTTCACTCTCCCTCTTACTCTCTTCTCTCTCCCCTTCACTCCTCTCCTCCATCTCCCTACTATTTTCCTCTCTTTTCCTTTTTAATTCCTCCATTACTTCGTTGCTCATCTGTTCCAATATCCTTTCATCCTCTCTCCTCCTTTCCCATTTCACCCTTTCTCTTTCCACTATATTCTCTATTACCTTCCCCTCTTCATATTTTTTAGCTGTCTCTGATATTATCCTCCTCCTCCATATTTCCATTTCTTTTTCATTTTCTTCTTCTTCCTTCTTCTTCTCCCTCATCACTACTCTTGATACCCTTTCTGCTGCTGCTTTTACCCTTACAGCTTCCCTCTTTCTCTCCTCACTTTGCTCCCTTAATTTTTCCAATTCGTCCTTACCTTCTTTCCTTTTCCTCACTCTCTCTCTTTCCTCCCCCTCAAGTTGTTTTATCAGTTCATTCTGCTCATCCCTTAGTTTAGCTAATCTTTCCTCCAAAATCTCTTCCTTCTGCCGTAGCAACTCCTCTCCCCTCATTTCACTCTCTCTTTCACTATCCTCGTTTGTTTTCTTTACCGCCTCCCTTTCCTCTCCAGTTAGTGATCCTCGTAATTTCAACAATATCTGTGCAGCTACCCACTCATCGTTTCCTATCTCTACAGTCTGCTCTTCTCTCCTCCCGTCCCCCATTGGTATCTTTCCATGAGCCACATATGGTGGAGGGCTGTATGCCGGGTTTGAGTATCCTTCAGCCGCCCTTAACTGTCCTTTTATTTCTCCTAATTCTCTTAAAGGGTACAACCCTCCCCCCTCTGTTTTCACTCCCGGTGTTAAGGGTATCTCATTGCTCGGTTCCTGTTTTATGTCAGCTAATTTATCGACCTTTCCTCCACCCAGTTTTTCATTCCCCATATTCTTTGTTCCTTCACTCTCCTTTTCCCCATCCGTTCCTTCTTTCTTAATCTCCTTTTCTTCCGGTGTTTCCCCCATAGTGAACATTCCATTTGGTCCTGGTCTAGACCCCTGGAACATCCTCCATAAGTTAAACACCTCCACATGGTTTGCCAACTTCTTCCCCTTGTATGTATTGTGCAGATGGTTTAATAGTGAATGTTGGGCATATGGGTCAAAGCTACCATTAGGCGGCCATGGTGTCAACATTTTGTTGTCCGTCCCCTGGGTCCACTCTATGCTGTACTTAATTAACTTCTCCCTATGTGGTGGCAGTGTGGTGCATATATGTTGTAGTGGGGTAGTGAGGGTATTCCCCCACCCTCCCAACCCTCTCCCGTATGACATACTAGCGCACCCTTTCTTACCCTTCCCCTTGCTACCAGTTTGCAACATACAACCTTTTATTGCTTACCTTGCCCCGCAAGTGTGGGGACTTACGACAATCCTTTGACAAATTATGCAATGATAATAATCACAAAAAAAAAAAAATTATAAAACAAATATATTTATGATGTTATATTATATTCCTTCCCCTACGGCCCCCTGCGGCCGAAGCGCACGCAGCCCCCTGCAGCTGCGTACCCCTTACGACGATCTTACACAGTCGTCCTTTTTCCCCGTTCTCCTCCCACCTTTACACTTGCCGTGGCCGGCGTTCTCCGTGCGCAGCCACGCCCCCTTCCCCTTCTCCTCTTTGATCCACTCGTTTATCGTTTATCTCCGTGTCCGCTCCTTTATCATGTTTCTCTTCCCCACCAATGTCAAACCCAAAGCTTCTTGTGTTCACGATATCTTACTAAATCCCTACTGGTGACGTCACCTATTTCTTCGAACTACTGGTATATTCGTGTTATGTTCTTTAAATTCAAAATACACTTGCAATCTACCCCGCTAACCCTACAGCTGTCTTCCTGTCTCTCCTGGAACAAGGTAATCTCATCAATACTATAACCGGACTGCGCACGCTGCGTCGCCTCGCGTGTGATACGCCCCTCAACAGGAGGGCTTAACCAGCCAATTATCTTCCGTTTTGGGCAACTACGTAACTAGCCACCGCCCACAGGGAAACGTCATCTACCTATCGAGTTTCTTGCTCGAACAATAGGGAACCTCATCTACCTATCGAGTTTCTTGCTCGAACAATAGGGAACCTCATCTACTCATTGAATGATAAATGTCAAATCGTAGGAAACCACACACACCCACCCTCACACGTAGTCGCGATTTAGGCCAATCAGTGTCTTTCGAGCGGCTGCACGTGATGTTTTCGTGCCCCGCCCCCCTCTTTCGCGTAACGTTAGCTTTTTGTTGCGAGCGTCTGCACGTGTTGTTCTCGTGCCCTGCCCCCCCCTTTCGCGTAACGTTAGCCGCCTTCTCTCGCACTCAATTCACTACCATTCATTCCATTATCATCACTCAATTAAACCTTCACCCCACCTTTTTACAATACCTCCCTCCTCCCTTATTTACTTCCGCCCCCTCCCTCACAATTTCGCATTGCTTGTTGTGCGTGTCATGCTCACCAAGTTCCCTCGATGCAGGGCCGCTCGACTGCGTGCACCCCTCCAAGCGGCTCGCCACCTCCCCTCGTCTGGACCACGTCTGGACACTCGCCGACCGCGGGCGGGATACTTCTCAACCGGCTCCCGAGGGCCAATATCCGGATTGCGCTGTCCGGTCCTCTCGCAGCTCCGCGATGGTCCTGTAGTCCTCAGAAGGGGGCAACGGCAGAGGGGGCCGCGCCGCCGGGCCTCCCCGCAACGGGAGTGCCTGGAAAAATAAAAAATAAAAGTCGATCTTAAACAGATCTCAGCAGTGCCTCCAACTTGTCGGGGGGGATTCTGCCGGGGTCGGCCGGGCCGTCCGCAGACCTCCGGGCAGGGAGGCCCCAACTCCTCCCGTGTATATCTCGGATCGAGACAGAGTATGAGGCACACACAAGGAGCAAGGCAACTTCTGTCGTTTATTATGCAAACGGCAGGGATGGGTCAAGGAGCGTACGCGTTCGTCCTGACACACACACAATAGTGGGGCTCGCAGGCCCTTTTTACTACATTATGACGCGCTACTTGCGTCATTCCAAAAAGTTACCAAAAGAACCTATCGCCACTCTTGATTGGTTGCTCGAGTGGTGGGGTTAGTATAGTACGCATATAGAGAATGATATTAGTGGTTAAGATGTAGTCAGGTGGTATATCTGGGTTGTCCCTACAATTAGATACATAAGAATTGTTACATGAAGACCCCTGAGGATTGGCTAACGTTACTGACGTCTGAGATAAGAACCTCATGTTCTGATTGGTGCATCCGTGAGCTCCCCAGCCTGGGACCACCGTTGTTCCCAGCACACGGTGCACCTGTGGTTGCAACAGTGTTTCAATATGGGTACGTGCAGGCAATGTGAGGATTTATTCATAGGTGGGAGACTGACCGTTCCCACTGTAGCAGGTGTCCATTGAGCCTTTCAAGTGTGTCGGCCTGCGTCTCGTAGCGAGGTACCCAGACGCCTTTTCTCTCCTGGGTTTTGGCATCTCGTCAGGTTCGGCTTGGTCACGTGGGGAGGGACCGTGTTTGAGGCATAATTCTGCACAATTAATATTGTTTTTCCACTGTATGTCTGGTTTAATTTGCAGATATGATTTTAACATTGGTACGTGGAGTGCGAGGTTGCAACATCGTGCCTTTGAAGATTTGTTTCTTGACTGTGGGTTTGCAACATGACGACCTTGGCTGGTTGCTCCACTGGGTTCTTTCTGCAGGCTCAGCAACCTGACTTTTGCTTTGTTAATGTCCACGGGAACTCTTGCTTGAGGCCTACTTGGGCCTGGTGCACGAGTAATCCATTTAGTGCATGGATGCTTTAGGTTATAGTGGCATACAGTTTCATGGCCAGTATCGTGTTTCCATTATATCTCTCATGATGGTAACGGGTTTCAAGAGAAGCGTGAGCAAGCGTTATAAATGAGCTCATGGTGCGTCTTGCGTTTCTGCATTCTGAAAGCCTATGTAAAAATAATAAAGATGCACGTCCGTGAATAAGCCTGTCGCCTACGTCAGAGCACTGAGTATGTTCTTCGTGTAGATTGGTGTGGAAATGTTCAGCGTGTATAATAGTTCAGCGGTGCTTCCCGTTATCTAGGTCGTCATGGCATCTCTAACGATGTGTAGATTTCAGTCTAGTTGGTCCGTGCCGCAGGTGTCGGCATGGCCAGTGCGGGCTGTTGGGCAGGCAGATGGACACATCCGTATGTTTCTGTACCAGGGTATTTGGTCATCTGGTAAATGGGCAAACTCTTCTCGTGGCGGGTGTCTGGGCCGCGACCCTCTAGGCCAAGCGCGAGAGGTGAAGGACGGGAGTCTGGTTTTCCATTCTCCCACTTCAAATGGACACTGCTTTAAATGGGATCCTATATGCTGATAACCTAGTCCTAATGGACCTTACACCCATTGGACTACAACGGAAGCTACATGTGTTGGAACAATACGTCCAAGCTAATGGTTTACAGATAAATCCAAGTAAATCTGTCATTTTAACATTACAAAATCTGACTAAAGGTACATCCAAGAAATTCAACTGGTGCCTTGACGGCGAAATACTCCAACAGGTAAAACAGGTTAAATACCTGGGTATGTGGTTAAATTCTAACATAAATGATCATACTTGGGTTGAGAAAACAAAATCAAAATGTCGTCAATTAAGTGCCCAAGCTATGGCCTTAGATATAAAATATGACAAGTTCTCACTGGTTCCGACTTTGAAGTTTTACAAACAAAAAGCTGTGCCTGCGATAATCTATGGTGCCGAAACTGCGTTTGGATGCCCTGCAAGTTTGTGGGATAATCTTGAAAACATCTTTTGAGTCAGAATTCTGAAAGTTGGTAGAGGATTGCCAGCAGTTGTAGTAAGATATGAATTGGGGCTGATCTCAATAAATGCAAAAGTTACATGGATCACTTTGTCAGTCTTTCGCAAGATAATCCTGCCAAATGGTGCACCGCAAATGAAAATTCTACATAATTTGGCTGACAAACAATGAAATACAATTTTTTCAGCCTGGATAAATCAATGTCATCAAATCCTAACGGATATAAATAGTGATGTAATCACTTTGATGGAAAATCCAGATGCTGTAAAAAAAAAGTTATGGGAAATCGATTGGATCAGCACTTGCACAGACAGAGCCAAATATTCGCTCATGAAGAACGTTCCCCCAGAAGGAAAAGCCTACAATTCAATCTATAAATATCTCGAAAAATGTCCGGACAAACAGAAGAGAATCCTGCTTATGAAATTCAGGCTAAATCAATTTAAGACAAAAGAGGTAATTAGACGATGGACCAAATATGAGAAGCTGAACCCGAACTGCAGATTCTGTGACCATTTTGAAGAGAATATCAAACATCTGGTTTTAACTTGTGAAGCTTTCTCCACGAGAAGAATGACACTGTTTAATACAATTGTGGCAAATAAACCTCTTCATACCATGGAAGAATGGTGGGTGGAATGTTTTACAGAGGTTAATAATAAACTAACATACACCTTGACATTTCTCCCTAAAAACATTGAAGATGACCTAGCCAAATCACATGAAAAAATTGACTTAAATATTGGCTAGTGATTCGTGATGTATTTTGCCTAATTCAGTGTTTACTTCTTTTCATTACTTTTCTTATTTTAATCGTTTATATTGTTTATATTCTTTACGTTGTGACATTTTCTGCTTCCTTTTGCCCATTGGTCAATTATGATATTTTTTTTTATATATGAATAATTAAATGTGATATCATTTTCTTTAAAGGTTTTTTATAAACCAATAAAAAAAAAAAAGAAAAACAATGCAACTCTCCCCCTCCTTTTACATCACTGCCCTGTGTGTGAACTGGTCGAAGCCTGGTCCTGGAGAAAGCCATCCATAACCACAAATGTGCCTCTGGTCTAGCAGACCCCTTCTAAAGAAATGTAGACCACACGTCCCCTAACCCCAAACCTCTTTGATGTAACAGTTGCATGCCCCTCGCCCGTGTGCCTCTCTAGTTCACCCCCTATCACTAATCCCATGTGGCCATATATTTTTCTCGTACTAACAAAGAGTAAAACAGCCACAGTACATCCAAGGTGATACTTTATTAATGTGCTTTTGAAATACTGTGTTAGATAAGACACCTGGACTCATGTACTCTTTCTTTTTATTGTTCAGGTCAAACGTCTAATGATATATATTGTATATTGAGATTCATGAATAATGCTAAGCTATGTGTGGCCAAAAGGGCAAATGTTAGCTAGAATGAATTACAATGACGTGGACATCGCCTGACCCTGCACCCCTCCCAGATGAGCCCAGCTGATGCGCGTGCTTCAAGAAGTTACAATCTGAAGCCAACCAATCCTGACGCATCATCCCTATATTAAACATAATGACCAGTCCACTCCAGTCCACTTTGCCCAATGAACTTTACTGATTGTACCCACTATAGCACACGTCATAGATGATGTGTTTTTGTAATATGATGTGTATTTCTCGTTTTTTGTGCAGTTCGCTCTCGGAGTACCAGAGTCCTCTGTGTGCCCCATTTATCTTTTACCTCACTTGCACTTGGTCCTGGTCTCATTCCGTACTGGGCTGTGTCCATTAGTGTCTCTTATTTGGTTATCTCACTGTAATTGTGGGGAATGGCAGCTTTCATTTCCTGAGGTTTTTGTTCTTTTTGAACGCAAAAAACTTTTTTTTGTCCAGGGTGCCCTTGTTTTTTTATCAAGTGGCAGTTTTTGTTAATAGTACTTTTTGTCAGGTTGCTGAGTGGGCTGTATGTCGTGACACGGATAACACGGTCTAGAAGTGTTTTAGTCTTGGGTGTCAGGCATATCTCATGGTCTGTGTTTGCTGCTCTTTTGCAAGCATGTTTGATTGACTTTTTGGGGTGTCCCCTATGAGCAAGTCTGAGTTGCAAATCATTTGCATGTTGTTCATATTTCGTATGTCCGTAGGGCAGATTGTATTTAAGTCCTTGCGGGTGATAACTCGTAAAGTGCAGCAAGCTATTTTTGTTGGTCGATTTTCGGAATAGCTCGGTTTTTTGAGTGTTTCCTGACCTGTAGATATGAAGGTCTAGAAAATCCACTGTGTGGTAATCCCACTGTTTGGTGAAACATATACTTGTACGTTACAGTCATTGAGCCATAAATGGAAAGATTCTAAATCTTCTTTTGTACCTGTCCAAATGAGTAGGATATTGTCTATGTAGCGACGCCAGAGTGCAATGCTGTCCTTGTATGGATTTGTGCTTGAGGTGATGTTGTCTGCTCAAAGGTTTTTCTTAATTGTGTAGATATCTAGCTATCAAAGTGTGTGTATTCTCTCACCCGGATTATTGTGAGATTTTATAAGTATACACCCTTGTATTCCATGTTTTTTTGTTTTTTTGTTTTTTTGTTTGTTTTTTTAAATAAAAAAAAAAAACACCCTTGTATTCCAGGACAGCAGTTTCAGCTTTATATTGTCGTTGATCAGCCCTTTGGGACCTATATTAATTGTGGAGGGGTCAGTTCCACAAAGCCGCTTTAATTTGGACCCAATCTTCATTCTGTCTATTGAGGCATCTATAGTGTTGCCCCGCTTGCCACAGCCTAGGTCTATCTGGTTGAATCACCACTTTCAAATTCCCACCATGTTTGAAATTGCTATTAACGGGATGTTGCTCCCCGTGAGTAGTTTGACCTTAAACCGCAATTTTCCTAACGTATCAATTTCTGCCATAACCAAAATCAATACCAGTTGGGGGTTAAAGTAGATATTACATTTCTCCCATTGGTCACGTTCTGGAAATTGTATCCTGTTAAGGTCACAAGAGTATAAAAGGATCAAGTTCAGAATTTCTGGAAAGATTTTAAGAACATTTCCCTGGTTCAGGCAGACTGGCATATTCCAACCCCAGATGCTAGTCATCTGTATTATTTTGGTGACATGCATATCATTCCTATAAATAATATTAGCATCATCAAAAATCACCTTACACCCCCACTTACTTTCGTGTGTGAATTGGCTCTCACTGCCTTTGTTCTCCCCTCATGATTCTCTGGGATATTGCCACTTCTGGACCCTAGGGATTCAAATCTCATTGGCCAAAAGAATCACTTGTACAAACACATTCCGCAGGGTTCTGTGTGACGTTTGGCACATGCATTTTACCCAAGAGTTTTTCTTGCTATGGACCCTGTATAAAGGTATTGCCTAATGCCCCTAGATTACCACTAAATGGGCAAGAAGTCTCAGCCGTCACTGAATCCAGGCAGGGTATGACACAAACTTGGAAAATATAATTTCTCTAATAATCACTTATCAGTCTCACATTGTGTCAGAGGGATACCCACCTCCACCAGACCTACAACCTTCCTCAGAGCATCCAGCTTAGATATTATTTTATTTATAACTAGAGAAGGATTCCAACTCCTTTTCGGTGCACCTGGGATGCTTCCACGTCCAACGGAAGCTGGGTTCCAACCGATTTCCGGGATAATTCCTTGCCCAGCCCTTTTTCCATCGTTAGGTTCCATCAAAGTTCTCATCAAATGATCTGATTGAATAACAATCTCAGCCCTTGTCTGGTGTGACCCATCTACAGCATTCTTATCATGAGTGTTATAATCACTTGAAACCAGCTGCCTCTCCCCAAGACAGATAACATTCTCTATCACATTGTGTATTCGCTCTCTGTGTGTTCCAGAACAGGTGATCACTTTCTGTTTACCATTGCCTCTAAAGCTTCTCTTAGTCAGTAACTCTGGTATGGTGAGGTTACAGAGATATTTACATGATGAGGTATTATGTTCTTTAATGTTTTTAAAAATGTTTGATTTCTTGGCTGTATACCCTTTTTCATTAATGCTATGTCGCCTGTGGTTATATCTATTTCAGGTTCAATATTAAGGGCAATTCGATCAAGTACAATTCCACCAGCAGAGGAGCACACCTCTAACAACCGAACCTCAGTTTCTCCATTGCATTCAATGGTCTCTGCAGGCAAATGTACGTCCCCCACCACAATGACACTTGCACTTTCCTTCGCTACTAACGCATAGGAATTCTCCAGTCCTTCTAGTCTATTATTGATTTCCAACAGAGCATCCCTGAAGGCAGAACCCACAACAGGAGTTTGTTGCGAGCCTTTGTTGCAAGGCTAACCACAGCTCTTTTCTATCCCGTCCATTCTCTTATAAATTTCTGCCAGAAGTTCAGTATGTGCTCTAACTTCAGCGCACATATTGTCATAAAGGTTCATGAATGAACTAAGGACCATGTTTAAAGCTGATACAGTGGGTTGTGTAATGCAAATTCTATCATCTATTTCCCTGATGCTGTGGTGTACTTGGGCATCTTCAGAGGGTTAATAACCTCTGAGATGAGTCCCCTTTCTCTGATCCACTGCCACTGTTGTTTTTTTGTGTGTTCATCACTACAGTTGGTTAAATTCCTGGGTGACCCTACAAATGAGGCATCACAGGTTTGTTGTTGGACAATATGGGACAGTGAATCAAAATTGTCTTTTCCATTATTTCCCATAGCGAGGTCAGCAGACTCTATGATACTCATATCATGAAGCTTGTTATCTCTAGGGTTTCTTATTACATCACCCATAATAGAATGATCCAGTCTTGCAATCCCCCTCACTGGGATATTGGATTTTATTTCAGTACTGGAGCAGGTTTCCTTCCCAAAATAATTCATAATCTTCTGTCCATCAATAGGGGAGAAGAGAGTGGATTGCTTTACTTTTTTTTTTGGATGGTTGTTAGTCTTTGGTGTCTTATGTACATCCCCATATGTAGACATTTCTCCTCTAGATACATTTACAGAGGATCCCTTTAGAAGTGTTCAGTTTTTTTTTTAATGGGATCTTGCCCTTCATTGTTTTATAGTACTTCCTATTATTGCACATACTGCAGAAGGTACCACCCCCTCTGTCTACCTGATCCCGCAATGTTAGAGGTATCAACTCCTATATTATGGGTTAACACCGCCACTATCCGATCTTCTTGTTGGCAAATAAATACTTCCCTCTCATCTTTAGAAACAGTGTTGGTATTTATATATCTATCAGCCCCTCATGTGGCCAAAGTCTCTAAATAAGGGATAGCTCCCCAAATGGCGAATACGGGCAGACAAACTAATAATGTCTCCTGCTGCGTCATGAACTTGGGCTGTTATACATTATTCTTGACAAGTAGTACACATTTCATCAATAGCCTGTATCTCGGCAAAGCAGAAATAAACTCTTCCATGACCGCGCAACTTGTTTGTCATCAATAAAGTCATTATTAATCAATTGAATTGTGAGATCCTTTTGTGGCATTTGAAGTGGTCAGGGTGCAGCACAGAACAGAGAAGAGCGAAAGGACAATTCCAGCTCTTTAAAGTGTCACAGTATCTGAACTTCACCTATGGCCTGTGGCAAAAATGATAAAAATATGCTATCAGTTATCGGACACGCTCCTAGATATACATCATATTTGTATTGCTCTGAGAAATACACAACTAGTTAAAGGACTACGCAGCTATTTAACGGACTAAGTTCCCGATTACAAAACCGTCTCTCCTACAAAAACACATACATCTCATGTTCTTTGTTTACCACCTCGGTCGTACATCTTAGAAGACAGATGCACCTAGATTCCATCTGTCGGAGTTTCAGTGGGAGTAGGAGATTGTCAGATAACTGCTAGCAGGATTTTTATCATATTTGCAACAGGCCTTACGTGTACATACTCTTAGGAATAGATTAAAATTACTCATTGTCAATACCTAGGCGATGCATTGTTAAGCAACCTCAACCATAGAGTTGAAACGCACACAAGCCTTGAAGATGTTGCTTAGAACTGTTGTATAGACATTAGATTGTGTTTGACATTCAAAATGGGGGTCAATGATGTATTCCAACCAGAACAACTATTTAGTGATACATTGGTCCACTGTGAACCAAACCATGTGCCTCTGACACTATGCCTTGAAATGACAAGATGAGAGAAATATATCATATCCTCAATATGTAACAGCTTGTCTATTTCCAATTAAGCAATGTCCTCCTGGTGCTATGCTGTTAAATAATAAGATACAATTTACCATGGGCTAATACTGGCCACTTATAGTTGGGGACCGTGCAGAGTTTTGCACCATCTCCACCCATGTTAAATAGTACAGCATTATAATGATACCGCATTCAGAGGAATCCCAATGTATCACCATATCGCAGTGCACGCCGAGCACAATCCAGTTACACCGTTATTTAAATTTCAGAATGGGGTGACAAAGTAACAGCATATTTACAAACATTAGTTGTTGAGCTATACTGGCCACACTTTATTTGGGTATGGGCAGAGATGTGCATTGCCATCACTCATGTCATATGTGGGAACACCTGCATTCACTGTATTTAGAGAAATCCATACACATGACAATATTGCAAGGCATAGAGAGCAGTCCACGGCAGCACTACAATTCCTGCTAGGCCTCGCACCCAGGAATGTGATGACTTCATCACGGACGTGTGTAACTATCGGTAACTACATAACAACAATGGGAATGGCGGCAGCGTGCAATATGCATGCAGACCACAGTTGAAGTGATTCTGAACAGGACATTGCTCAGTAAAATGTAAGTACTGAGATGGTAGATTTTAATATTGACATAAGGGGAATGCCACATATAGAGCCCATACTTAACTTAACCATCCATATTCCAGTAGCAGAATACAATGAGGGTCATTACATTCTAAAGAGAGAAACAACTGTCTGAAACATTGCATGAACTTATCAAGCTAACCTATCAAGATAAGGGTCAGCTCTTATATGTTTTCAATTGCAACAAAAGAACATGTTCCTTAGTATATGGTAAACACAGAAGATCTGTAGGAATTTTACCAAACAATTTTTCAATAATGCCAAATATATTGTTTTCTGCACACATTGCAGGGCAAGACACAGAACACATTAGGTAAGGTAGCAACTCATACAGATACATCACAGACATATTACACAACCATTAATCGTATTAACTATCCACTAAGAACACGGTCTAGAATGGGATGAACATCATAGAATTGATGACCTAGGCCATACATGGTTGGTGGATGCAAAACTCACCCTGGCCCTTACTGCTCACACACTAGGTACAATTACCAGCATCTTGAGATGAGCCTTCACAGTAATAATGCACTGTTCATGCGCCCTTTGGATCTTAAGGTTAAAAGTCAGTTTGTAAGACATCGGAAATGTAATTCAATAATGCATGGAAGACACCATGTGCACTGTACACCGTATTCTGTCAAAATTCACAACAGATGCAATCATTACATGAATTTTAATGAAAATATCATGTTCACCTGTCTTTTCTCTCTCTCCCTGGAATTTGCCCTTTGGTATGCACTAACTAATAACACTCATTTACCTGCAATGATATTAATTCTGATTGATGTGTACAAAATAACTAATCTGAATCAAACATGAATGTTTTTGATACATAATTTGTCTGTAATCAATGTACATACAGCCTTAAATAAGACTTATTGTCAAAACATGTGTTGGGTGTTTCTATACAAGTTATACCACCATTGATTAAACTCATATATACTTCTTCAATGTATCGGAATATTATTTCGAAGGACTTCTTCTTTCTATCATGCAACTGCATTTATATATGAGGGAGGCAATTTGTGCAAGAACAATAGTGAGTTTGTGAAGTAAGACCAAGCGCAAAGTGCAAGTGGCTCCTATATACTCTTCAGTGGCATAAGGGTAAGCTACAGACTACTAGCCACACAGCTGGACTGTTCTCTATAATATTAATGTCCCAACACAATAGGACACATTATACCCTTACATAATGCATATCAGGTCCACAAACAACTAGAAGTGCACAGCTTGACACTTGTGATGTATCAACAAGCAACAGTATGACTAAATAGCTTAGAAAATGCTTCTCCAACAGAGCTGGATTGGAAAAAATATTGACTTTGTGTCCAAACTGCAGAGTAATTCTAAAATGTATCCTTGATGTAGAACATTGTTTATTGAATGAAGCAATTGGTAAAGGTGTTGGCTTTCAAACATATACACACGACAACAACAATGTCCACTTTAACACACTTGCAGAAGTTAAAGAGATTGGCTGGACAATAGCACGTTTCCTTCTTTTCAAAGACCTATACGTACACAGAGAGCAATATACTCCATCTCTTGCATATGGTGTCACTATTCGCAAAACAAAAGGTCTAACCCTAGATTAAGTATTGATTGACATTGGCAGTCCAGTCTTGAAAGAATGTATGAGTTGTGTTGCACTTTCAAGTCTTCGTACAATTAATGGTCTATTCCTAGATAACTTTGATGCAAACAAAGTCAAAGCTGACATTCCTTGCATCCTGGAATACAACAGGCTATTGGCCATATGCACCCACCATCTAGATATGTCTCCTGTACCTCAAAAAAAATAAACCCTTAAAAATAGAAGTAATACAAACAGAAGCTATAGCATATCTCCCAACAATAATGCTAAAAAAAACAATGGCCAACTCCTTCTGCACCAAACAATACAACCACAAAACTGTCTAGTACAAAGTCAACTGCACGTCGGTGAGAAAAGAAGGAAACAAATGTCTCTTCTCTAGAAATATCTGCAGGCTCATCAAATGATTCACAAGCAGAACTCTCTCGTCTATTTAAATTCAGCAACACAACTGGAGTAAATTGTTATGCTAATCTGACAATGAATCGTCTCTTTCAATTGCCACCAATTGTTCACAACATTTACTTAAACGCCTCACACCAGTTGCGTTTGCAAATGCTAGTCCTTCATAGAAATGCCACAAATAATCCTGACAACACGTTCAGTATCTCAGGTACAAGGCAAGCATTGGACTACTGTTAAGGAATGGTATGATTTACCATAAACACACAGGAAGATCCACAGGAATTCCTAATGTACTTACTACAAGTACTGGAAACCAAAAACATCCCTGTAAATGAAATCTTCCAGATTTCATACATGTGGAAACATACATGCATTCTCTGCAACCATGGTTCACAAGACCACATCCGTAATGAACGATATGTATATGTATGCATACCAAATTCTACGTCCATTTCACCAGCTTCTGCAGAATGCAAATCATGGAAAATTATCCCCTTTTTGCAATTCAAACAATTGTTCCACCATGCAGATACACTTACTTAGCCAATATGTCATACTATTGCTTTTAAGGTACAATGCAGATGGTACCAAAAACAACTGTAAGCTTACAGGTTTTAAACATGGCAAAGTATTTTTGGGAAAAAAAATCCTTTACAACAGTAGGTATAGTATACCACACTGGTGCCACAACCACTTCAAGGCACTACACTGCATATGTCAATAACAGTAGTGATTGGTGTGATTGTAACAAAACTTCCATAACTCTAAAACATAGATTACCAGCAAATTTAACAAATGCCTACTTAATATTCCTTAAACCCAAATTGTGTCACTATACTAGAGCACAATTAACAGTTAGAACACAAAAACAGATATTTAACTACTTGAAAAATACCCTTCCTTAAAAAAAACTTCAAATTTGCCATCTCAATTTTTATACAACAAAACATCTACTAGCCTCTAATGTAGTTGTAATACATCAACTGATATCTAAATACTGCAAGCATTCCCTTAATCACAACATACTTCAAACAAACATATTATCACCCTTACACTCACGTACTTTAGTCAGGCTTTTTTTAATCCAGTATGGATTCTTTTTCTCCCAATGACCCAATGATTATGTAATGTCAATGCAACAGCAGTTTGTCATATACTAATGTTGTACCAAACATGTTGCTTAGAATGTGAACATGTTACTTAGAATGTACGGTTCATGAGGGTCTAAAAAAATGTATATGTAAAATTGCATACACCTACAGCTGTTAAACGATCCTGCTTAACACATTGTAATGTTTGTTTTTTTCACAGAAAAAAACCCAGAGATTCCAGATCCATAACGCTTTAAAACTAGGTAATCATAGTATTTATAATCAAATACATATTCTATGAGCTCTATCCTCAACTGTACTACATTCATAAGTACCATATACAGTTTAATTTCACCATTTCTCCATAATACAAACATTTTGTACTCCCACTACATTGCCTATAATTACTATATACATATTACTACTATGGTGATTCTGGCCATACTCCTACTACATTAACTATAATTACTATACACATATTATTACTGTGGTGGTTGTGGTGGTTGTGGTGGTTGTGGCCAGCGGTCATGCCTACCAGAATCTGACCACTGGCCTCAACCACCACAATACAGACCATAGACCATAAACTAACAAAACTCACCCTGACCCCCTGCAATCGAAATGATGAAATGATGTCCGCGGACACCGAAATTGACCGCAGACTCTGCAACATTTTCTGACCCTTTTTTCACCTATAACAACAGCTCCATATTACCTTCATTCCACTTTTCCACCATTTCTAGGCCCTCTTTCAGCCATCTAATAACCCCCAAATGTCTTTCCCATGCTACCTGTTCATGGTGCTGTGTGTGAACTAATGTGCTGTCCGCAGACAGCTATGACACCCGCCCAACCTTTTTCAATCTACAAAAATAGCCCTATATCATCTTTTTTCCACTCCCCCACCCTTCCTAGCCCCTCTTCCCACCACCAAAACACCCAAAATGTTTTTTACAGACTTTTTCTCAAGGGCGCTGTCCGCTGGCACCGGTGACTGTCTGTGGATCCAACATGGCAGGTGTTTCTAAAAATATGACACACATCATGCTTTTTACCTTCCAGTCAGTGGGTGGGTCCGATGTCCGCAGTCCAAACAGTGAAGTAAGTCTGTTGACCATCCCCAGTGATCGCACATTTTTTTTCTCCAAACCGTTTGTTTGTTTTAAAATAAAATACTGGATGGATTTACACCAAATTTACAAACAAACACTTCTTGGACCAAGCTGCTGCTCCTGCCGCAAATTTGCAGAAAATCCGTCCAGTAGTTTGGGCTGTATGCATGAGCAAAATCTTTTTTCTGCTGCATCCATGGGAAAAACCACACATTTTGGGAACCATCCTATAACTTTGCCCCCTATTAATGAAGCCTCACCAAACTTCACAGACTCAATCTGACAGGGCCATGTACCTTATTGCAGTTTTGTGAGGATTTGTCCGAGGGGCAGAAGTTATAAGCCACCCAAAAAGTGTTCTTCCTATGGGTTCAGCAACTTAACCATTACTAAAGGGCTGCTCCCACAGGCCCTGTAATGTAAATCATTATGATGTTGCACTAGGGACATTCAAGCCAGTGGCTGAGATTTAAATGATTTTTTCTTGTTGTTACGTTTATGATCTAAGGATCGAAATCAAGACGATCTCCCAATTTACCACCCACCCCAAAGATATCTCCCCCCTCCCTGGACTACCCTCCTCCACACTTACATGCTGGTCTGGAGCTTTGTGCTCCGATCTCGGCACTCCTCCTGCCCACTGCCACTGCCATGGAAATGTCATTTTTCCTATGGAGGTGGCCATCTTGTTTTTGTTACAGGAAATGGGGCTCACGCAATACCCATCTCCTGTAAAATAAAAACCCTGTTGTGTGAATATTTATTACCCCCTTGTTGGTGGTGTGCACATGGCCGGTAATGGCCCACAGCCCTCGTCTATGCTTAGGGCATGTACTCCCAACCCATTGCTATATTATTGTCTGTGTATCTTTTTTTCTTAAAGTGGAATCCTGACCTTTGGCCAGCAGCTTTAGTCAGGAAACTGAGATTTCAATTTTATCAACAGTTGTATCTCATACTAATAAGCTGTGACAACTTTGTTTTTAACAACTAATATCTATGAAATACATTTCATCACATTTCCTGTTTCGTTATCAGATCCTTGTGATGAATTATGTATTTCCTTATGATTAGACTACTGTAATGCAATTTATGCTAACCTGCCTACTTCAATCCATCCAAAAGCAGCAGGCGTGTTGCTGAAACTTCCTAGTCGTGCACATGTGACACCAGCTTTACATCATGTAAATTGGCTGCCTGTTAAAAAGATAATCAATTTTAATATATGCTAATTTGCTCACAAGTCATTCTTCAAAGCGAAGTCTTAAATGTTGCTGGAAAATGTAAGAGAATACAGTCATGTCTGTGCATTATATCTAACTTTCAAACTGCTCTTTTCGATCCGCTAAGTAAGAATATGTAAATGGTGTGGCCACACATTCTCTCTTCTGGCTCCCTCTATTTGGAATGTATCTTTGTTGCACTGGGGGCCACTTTAGTTTCTCTATGACTCAGAAAATCATGTCTCTACAGATAATTGCTTTTTCCCCCACATAAGTCTGAATGCTACCTACTCATATTAGCTCCAAGATGCCTATTCAGAGGAAAATGTTACATTTGTATTTGTATTTGTAGTTATTTGAAAAACAGGGATGTCAATTTTTGAACAGAAATAGCTTGCAATCAGACATTTACAGGTGTCAGAAGAATCCAATAGCATAAATATGAGAACAAGAAGTGAGCCAGTTAATGATGGAGTAAACAAATAGGACATATACCAGGGACAAAACTAAACTAGGAGAAACAAAATGTGCACATTAAAGTAAGTTACTTACAAAGGTAACATATGCTTCAAACTAAATAGGAGTGCTAATTAAATATACAATATTACATTATTAAGTGTCACTGGAGGCAGTGGTGGTGTCACATAAGGAGGATTAGGGAGAGGGCAGTGGGAGCTTCCTCTTTAGAAGTGAATTGTAAGCTGACCTTTGAAGAGATCCACAGTTGGGCTGGCATTGATTGTTATGTACAGTGGGTTGCAGTGTAGTGGGGCAAGAAGAATCGAGAAGAGGCATAGGAAGTGTAAAGGATGGTGATGTTGAGTGCACAGGAGAAATGGAGGGAACAGGATGTTGAGTTACGTGAGATAAATTCTGATGGTACTCAGAAGGACGACCATGGATAGCCTTGAATTTTAGGGGAACGAGAAGGGGAAGGAACTTGAAAAGATATTGGTTGTGCATGGAGAGCCATCAAGCATGTTGTTGGTAGTTAGAAGTGGGAGAGGATCAGGGTAGGTGACAGAGAGTGTGGGTAGCTAAGTTGAGGTCTTTGTATAGAGGGAGGAAGGCGTTGTGAGGTAGACCAAAGAGTAGTCCAGTTTTCTGAGCATGAGAGTGGAGATTAGAATTTTTGTATAGTGGTTCGTAAGAAAAGGACACATTTTGCAAATTCTGGGGAGGATAATATGAGAAGCAGAGGCAGTGCTGGTGATGAATTATTGCTCTCGTAAATCGCTATTAAAAAAGACCCCAAGAAGGTCAGGTTGGCAGAAGATAGGAATGGGAAGATATTGAAATGTATTGGCAACTGGGAGAAGATAACTTCTAATTTTGAAGAGTTAAGCATGGGGCAATGCAGAGCCAGCCAGTGACAAATTGCATCGAGACTGTTTGTAATCTGTAATGAGCTGGCTGAGATGATGGAGGGAAAGAGAACAACATTTGAGTGACATCAGCAAAAAGGTGATAGTGAAAGCCAAAGGATGATTTAAGTCTTAAAAGGACAGATGTATAGATAGTGAAGAGCAGAGATCCAAACACTGATCCTTGGTGGACACTGAAAAGGTGTGTGGTAAGAGGCTTTTGAGTTGCAAGTGATTTAAAGGATCAATCTTCCAGGTAAGAAGTGATCCAGGCAAGAGCAGATTTGCAAATCCCAAGGTCTGGGAGAATGAGTAGGAGATAGGAGTGGTTGACAGTGTCAAAGGTGACAGAACGGTCAAAGGAATGAGATCAGAAGAGAGTTTGGAGAGGTGGGCAGCTGAGAGAAAATCAGAGACATTCACAAGTGCAATCTCAGTAGAGTGTTTACTCTGGTAGCCAGACTGAAGTGCATCTCCAAGTCCATTATCCTCATGGTACTTAGGTCAAAGACCACAAGCTCAAGGACCTTTGAAAAATGGGGAAGGAGAGAAACTGGACGATAGGCTGTTGGGATGTTTGGGCCAGCAGAAGGTTTTTCAATAGTTGTTAGATTATAGTAGATTAGATTTGAAGGAGGCGGGAAGAGTATAGCAGAGAAAGAGAGGTCAAATAACTCAGAGAGGTAAGGACAAGTTATCTTTGACCATGTGCCTGCTAATTCATTAGGAAAGGTAGCAGAGGATTAGTTCAGTGTACAAGAGGTAGGGGGTTAGCTGGTGTACCGAAAGAGGGTTGGGGAGGGAGAGAGAGTGGGCTCTGAAAGAGACACACATTTTAGGGATTTTTGATATAAAGATGTGAGAAATGTCATTAGCCAAAAGGGAGGAGGCAAGGGATATTGGCTTGAGAGTTGAGAACAAAGAATGGAGGGTCGATACATGTTTGTGTGGGTGATTGCAGAGAGAAAAGCTTAGGTTTGTGAAGTAGGATTTGTAAGTTGAGTGCAGAAGATAGAGCAGCAAGTTAATTTCTGTAGGCTAGGAGTTAGGAAGTTGTCCATAGAGTGCACTAGTATTGTATGCCCTGGCACGTGTTTGTTTTGAGGGTCTTGATTTCAGAGGTGATCAAAGGCTAATGACGGGAGTGTCTGAATGTGCATACAGGATAGTGTTGGTCAAATTGAGTCAAAAGTTCACAATGAAAGTCAGAGAAAGCACAGTCAATAGAAGAGTCATCAATTGGGGAAAGACTAAGAAGAAGTTTGCATATCATCAAAGTGGGGCAAGAGTGTTGAGTGAATTTCCTCTTAGTCATTGAACAGATGAAGTGAGGAGTAGAAGGTGGAGGGACAACGATTTTAAAGTTATCAATGGAGTGATCAGAGGAAGAGGGGTCAATGGAGAGGTCAGATAAGGACAATTAGTTTGAGAGAAAAACAAGGTAAAGAAACTTCCCGCCAGCATAGAAAGGCTGGTTGTAGAGGGACTAATTGGAGAGGTCAGATAGGAGGGATTTAAGTTAAATGCAGGTGGCTACATAGGGGGATGGGAAGATAAACATCCCCCAGCATAACAATGGGGAAGTTGGCAGGTGGAGACACAAGGATAAGTTTCAGAATAGAGAAGAATGAGTTTTGAGTTCCAGGCTCATTAGAGAACCAGAACTGTCAAGAATAGGATGGAGGAGTTGAATAGTGGCATATTAAAAAGAGTTTATGTCAGAGGTGGGTGAATGGGCAGCATTGAATGCCTTATTGATAAGAAACCTCACACTGCCACCCACACAAGAGGCATTTGTTTCTCTCACGTATCACTTCCGACAGAGACATTCGGAAGCTGAAAGGAAAGATCCCGTAAGCAAGGCCATTGATCGCAATGGAAAGAAACACTAAGTATGATATGCCATGTAGTGATTCTACAGAAGTGCTGAAGTCAGTGGAATACGTATGAAGTAAAAAAAAAAGAAATCCAATGTGCATTTACTGCTTTATCCCACATCCCTCCGTCTCAAGCATAATTATTATTTGATCAATTCTGGTTTACACACAAATGTGGCAGTAAGTAAGGCATAGTTCAGTTTAAATATTTTATGTGGCCAGCATAGACCACCTGAGAGAAAGGTCAAGGTTATGACAGAATTAATCATTTAAACATCTTTGTGAATTTTCTAATGCATGAATCTGCCCACTTTGAGCATTCAGACTTTGTGAAGCATTTTATTTGCTCAATTAGCTATCCAGTGTTTCAGAGCCATTGGGCCCCATTACGGGTCCGGCCGAAACTGTGCCAGTGCTACCGGCAGGTTGCTGCCAGACCCATAATGATTTAACAGTGCCTGCCTTCCCAATGCCACCGGTAGATTAAAATCCAAGCGGGTGGGAAAGTCAGGAGCCGCCAAATTGTCCCCATTCCCATACAGTCCTATGTGACTCGATGGGACCATGTTGTTAACAATGCCAGTGCTTCCGTGATGGGTCTGCCTACCATGGCCGCTATCTGGATGAATCATAAAATATCTATAAAAACACATCAACCAAGTGTACATTCATATCATCTTACATAGCTTAATTTATTTTGATAACCTCCCATAATACATCTTTGTGAAAATTTTAATCTTCACATGTGTTAATCTGCACCTAGAAGAAAACCGTGTTCTGCCAAGCTATATGTTGTATCAGCTGAAAACCTATTTCTAGGTAGGTAGAGAGGAATTGTAGGGGCACATTTTGGAATGCATAACAATGTTTTCAAATTCTTTTTTTCTACTTCCATAGCACTGATATTCGTGTGCCACCAAAATTCCACCCCATATAATTCCACTGTAGATTCCTCTTCCCTCTACACTTCAAGAGCATCCGTGACTACTTTAACACCAAATCTTTATATATAAAGCTGAATGTATATATTTATGTGTCTATGTTTGTCTGACTAGAATCCACACTCTTGAACCCACGTCTACCAAACCACGTCTACGGACTACTGTCTCCCAGAGCATGTAAAGTTAAATTGACTTTACTAGTCCTTTTAAAAAGTACAGACCCAGCATACACTATCTTCCTATAGAGTGCTGAAGGGGTTGCCTAGCATCCCCTGAGTCTAAACACTCATCTAACCATCAAATGTTACCCTTTTCTACTTGAAATGGCTGGTGACAGTGGTTTTTAACAAACTACCATGACATTTCCCGACCGCTAACACTGGTAGCTAAAAATCAGGTCAACCATGTTTTCCAATATGGCAGCCAAGATCTATCTGTAAAAAGAGACTCTGGTCGACTTTTTTGACTGTTCTTTTAGAAAAGGTCCTTCTTGTGTTTAACTCTGTGTGCCAAACCAGGTTTAGTCCCTTTGTTTGTTGGCTTTTGGTGGGCTTCAGTGCTGAAGCCCTCCTCTGGTGCCTGAGTGTCCTGGGTGGACAGGATGGGAGGTAGGTGCCTGAAACACCCTTTGCTTAGTCTCCGAGGAGACCTGAATGCACTCTGGCGTGATTGGCCAGCTGGCTGTCTGGCAAAGACAGCCACCGTGCTGTGTGAGTGACAGCCAGGCTTGAATGAATGGGGGGATATTGTTTAAAAGCAGGCTTCTGGGACTTAGAAAGCAGAGTCGACCACTGGAACGAAAGAGCCAAAGCCGAGCTGAAGGAAGACGACTGCTGCAACTCCTGGTCCACTGGTGAAGCCAAGCTGCAGGACCGAATTGCCTGAAAATCCATCGACAGAAAAGCCCTTCAAGGTTAACTTCTTTCCTTGAATTTGAAACCAGTTTGTGGTCTTTAGGGCACTCACACCTTAAACCGACGTTTTGCCAAGCTTGTGGCCTCTTCCCTAGACAGTGCAGGAACCTCTTGATGTCCTCCTTCTTGTCTCCACGACTGAAGCTCAGGATCAGCAAGATCTGCAGGAACTGCTAGGAACAACTGCCACAGCTACAGTTCTTCTTCATTTAAAAGGTACTCTGCAAACGCAGTGTGGAAATCCTTTCTCTCAACTTCGAAGGCTTGTCCTTCCTTAACCAACATCTAACCTTTCGTCTGATCAACGACTTCAAAAACCGTGGCAAAGACTTAACCGTTTACTACCAGAACTTTTCTATCCTATCCAAGACTCTGAACCATTGACTTTGGCCCAGGCCTATTGAATTGAATTACTGGTTGTAGTGAACTGAAACTATTTGCCCAACCTCGGAAAGTATGTGTGCTTTTGATTCTTGTAACCTTGTCTTTTTACCACTTTTTAAAGTAAATGAAGTGCCATTTTGCTCCCACTTCAGGGAAGCTGAACTTGTTCAGAAACTGATTGGTTGTGTATTATAGTATATTATACTGTCATATTGAGCTGCTCCTGGTAGCAGAATGTTTTCCAAATGACAGTGTAAATAAATGTATATTTGTTTATCAAGAAACCTTGAGTGAGTGTTTGTTTGAATCACTGTGATTGCTAGTCCTTTGTGTAACCTCTTGTACTGCTCACTTTACGCTTGAGATAAGTCTGGCTGCTCAGCCACTGCTACCACATTACTGTTTAGCACAGGCTTGTACCAAAGGTTAAATTGTACTGACACTTGTAGTCTTAATTATGTGTCGTGTTCCCAAAGGGTACTTCATATGATTCTGCCTAACACCAGTGTACAGTAGTGAAGATACAAGTATAGTTGTTATATCGAGAGTGCTACTCTTACCTTTGTTCAAATAACCTACACATGGCTAAGCACTACTAGAGAAGCAATTGTTTTATCATGTCTGATATGGATAGCTACAGACAGGTGTCATGATCTCTGCTTCCAAAAGGTCAGGGTTTTCCCAACTCCCTTGGAAGCAGATCCATAACCCAGGTTCCGAGTGCCAACCAGTCCCAATTGGGACCTTTTGGACCCAGTCCTGGCGCCAGTGGCACCAGGCTCATAAATATGCCCAGTCCCAGCGCTGGAAGCGCCGGGCTCATAATGCTTGGGTGGACTTACCTGCAGCAGACCATGCTGCTTACTTGCCTGCCAGTTGAGCCTCTGATCCTCTTCTGTTTGGAGCTACTTTTCCTGTTGGGTGGGGCAGGAGCCACTCCCTAGATTCAGAACACTGGAACTCTTCTGGAAAGCAGGAACTCTTTTCTTACCTAGGCGTGGCTGTGGAAGGAGACACCTAAGCACTACAGGAGGCTATTTAAACCACACCCGATGGATGAATCTTGCTTTGCGTTATTCTGCATCCTCTGCAGCAGAACGTTCATCGTGTCTTCCGCATCTGATCCTGGGCCTAAGGAAAAAGGCTTACCATCCTGAATCCAGTCTTCAGCAACACCTATAAAGACAAGAAAGAACAGGTTAGCATTACGGTCTTCAGTGACAGCTCTTCACTTACCTGATCCATCGGCTGTCACCAACGCCTCGCGCTGCATTCCGGCATCTGAAAGACAAAGGCTTACCTACTCTTCGTGCGCTCCGGAGGTCTTCACACTGCATTCCGGCATCTGAAAGACGAAAGCTTACCAACTCTTTGCACGCTCCGGAGGCCTTCGGCGCTGCATCCCGCATCTGAAAGACAAAACAAGGTGCGTTTAAAGACATTGGGGAACTTTAATACTCACGTGCCATTACTCCTTTCCACATCTAACCCAGTGGGTATTCCGGCACCCTGCAGCCGCTCCGAACTTGTACCTGCAAAATAAAAAGACAGTTAGAGCGCATCGTGAAGCAGGCAACAAGCGCTTACTTACGTGCTTCCAGGCGCTTCTATTCATCACACGGGCTCCATCTTCAACTCACTTCAGCCCGTCATCCGCCATCGCCGGAACCCTGCAAAACAAGAAACATCATTACTAAAGACTTTAAAGACATTAGAATTACTCGAAACTTACCGTTCGTGCAGTAAACGATGGACAGCAGTCCTCTGAAGTCAAGAGGCCTGCTCCCCTTGTCCAGTGAAGAAACTGGTTACAGCACCCTGCCCCGAGGCAGATGGAGAGCACGGCGTTCACTTACCTAAGGTGAGAGCGTTAACCTTTGGGGTTCTACAGGAGAAGAGAAAGGGAAGAAGAGAGAGACATTCAATAACCCAGTTCCTTAATCCCATATTTTCTATCTGCAGACATCTTACCCTTCAAGTCAGACATACAGTGCACAGAGGTCCAGCCCAAAGAGCCAGCCGTGTGTTACACATCACCTTTGCAGATACGGTATACGCCCAGTCAAGACCGGCGCCTCTACGGGAATCAGGTGAGCGTTACAACAGGAGACCCTAGTCACTTTAACAGTCAATCAATTGAGAGAAAGTGTAAAGCTAGGAATCTCAATGTGAAAGGCAAAAAGGTTGAATTGATAGAAAAGTTGTTGGAATACCAAAGTGTAAGGAGTGGGTCTGAAACACCTACCCCTGCAGCAAATGTGGAAAATGATGATATGAATGATAATGTTCCAGAGCCAAAGTCTAATGTTATGGATGAGTTAGATGAGGCAGAAGAGTCTCAACATGTAGGCCATGTTTTACCTCTACCTTCTCATGGGCCTCAACCTTTGACCACAGGGACCCCAACAGGTCCAACAGTTAGTAATACATTTGTCTCTCTTGAAAGAATGAGACTTGAGTTGGAATTTAAAAGAATCCAAGCCCAAACTGAAAAAAGTATGAAGAACTGAAACTCAGAGAAATGAAAAAGATGTCTCTTGAAAATGGTTCTCTCCCAGAGTCTTCTAGATCTTCCAGTTCTAAGAGGCCTCGCATGCCCAAAGATGCAGCAAGTGTGTATGAGGTTAAGCTTGATATTTTGCATTGGCTGGCTAATTTCTAATATAACCATGGGATTCAGAACATTACAGGGAATCAGCTGATTCTTTGGCTCTTGTCTAGGCTACCCCCTGTTGCATCTGATGTTGTAATGGAAATGGGAGAAGTTGATACAATGGGGTATGAAAGTGTGAAGCTAGCTTTAATAGCTAGGTTTGGGAAGACCCTTTCTCAGTATCTTAAGAGGTTTATTACCATCAAAAAGCATGTTGGTACCACTTGGTCTACCTGGGTGTGTGACTGTTTGAATAACTTAACACTTATGAAGGTATGAGAAATCTGTACATGTTGGAATCTATTTATGATGCCTGATCTCCTGAGCTCAGACAGCACTTGGCTGACTCTAAGGAAATTGATCCCAAGAAGTTAGCAAGGGCTGCTGACTTGTGGGTTGCCAAAAGGGGCTACTCACAAGGATTCCGGGGCAACTCTGAAGAAGGATGAGGGAAAGCAGCACAAGAAAGATAACAAGGAGCCACAAGGGAAACCGAATCAAGCTAGTGTACCTCCTGGTGCTAAACCAGAAGGAGGTCATAACAAACTCCCATTTATAAAGACATTTGGAAAATGGTATGCTTGTGGGTCAACTGACCATGTGAAAGGGGATCCCAAATGCAAGGAAAAACCTTCAAGGATCCAAACTGTCTTCTTAGCCTTCTCCCCAGAGGATGAAGTGCCAATGGCAAGTGGAAACTTTCACTTACTGGCTGAGGAACCCATGAATGTCTCAGCCAGTGTTTCTTTAGTATGGGAACAGCAGAACTTAGATGTCTACAATTCCATTCCAGACAATACTAAAGAGTATTACAAAGACAGTGTTCTTGTGAATGGTCAGTAGACCCCTGCCATCAGAGACACAAGGGCCAGCATTACTGTAGTTTATGAATCTTTTTTCAAGGTAGAGGATGTTGCTAAGGCACCCAAATACCTCACCAAGCTTGCTGGAGGCCCTGTCCAAATGCTTCCACAGTTACCAGCTCTCATCCAGTGCAATGACATGACGGTCAAGACACCTGTAAGTGTGCAGATTGAAGTACCTGGGAGAGTCCTGTTGGGGAATTACTTAAAAACTCTTGGAGTTGTATCAAGCAACCACAGGCCTCCCAGCAAAAGGAAACAGGAGCAGACTAGGAAGGCCAGATAGAGTACCTTAAGGGGCTGTCAAGGGGAGATTATAGAGGAAACTATAACCCCCAGTCCACAGGTCATACTGATGGCAATCTTTAAGAGAAAGGAGGAAAAGGGGAAACCTAAACCCTCAAAGAGGACAACAGCCAGCACTCCTGTGCTACCAACAAGTACATCCCCGAGAGGACTGTCCAAAGTCACACCTGTGACTCCTCCACCAGCTGAGGCTGAGTGTGTGGAACAACCTAATGTGGTTGAATCAGCTGATGAGGAATCCGAGCTGGAAGAGGACCTTGCTCCTGTTGGAGATCTGGATCCTGCAGACCATCCTAAACTGCAGTCTTTACTGGCAGAATGTGGACCCTGTAGGGCAGCTTTCAGCTGAGGTCAAAGAGAGTGTCCTACTCTTGAAAGTCTTCACCAACAGGCAGCTTCCCAGCTGGATGGGCAAGAGTCAGGGAAGCATAGGTTGTACTGGGAAGATCGCCTCTTCTACGGTGAACCAATTTAGTTTATCGCAGGGCATTACAGAAGACTTGTAGTGCCTCCAGAAAGCAGACTCCAGTTCCTACAGTTAGCCCATGAGATACCTATGGCTGGTCACTTGTGTTTCAAGAAGACCAAGGAAAGGCTCTCCTTATATTTCTACTGGCCTAAATTGTGGTCTGATGTAGATACTGTAGGGGCTATCACACTTGCCAATCATCTGTCAAGAGTGGAGCCAAGAATGTGGCACCTTTGGTGCCTCTCCCAGTGGTGGGAGTCACTTTTGAGAGGGTAGGAATTGACATTGTTGGTCCATTAGACCCTCCAACATCTTCAGGAAACAGTTGTATCCTGTGTGTAGTAGACCATGCTACTAGGTACCCTGAAGCAATACATATGAGGACTGTTACAGCTCAGGCTGTTACTAATGCCTTACTTGGTATTTTTACCAGGGTAGGATTTCCTAAAATAGTTATCCGTGACAGGGGATCCAATTTTATGTCCCACTAGATGCAGGCCATGCAGAAGAACTGTGGAATAACTTACACGTTCTCAACTGCCTACCATCCACAGACAAATGGATTGGTAGAGAGGTTTAATCGTACAATGAAGAGCATGATAGGTGCTTTAGAGGAACGCCTTAGAAGAAAGTGGGACCTTCTACTGCCATGCCTTCTCTTTGCTTATAGAGAAGTCCCACAGGAGGGAGTTGGATTTAGTCCATTTGAGCTTTTCTATAGCCATCCAGTTAGAGATCCCCTGGCCCTAATTAAGGAGTGGTTGGAGAGTGCTCCTTCCCCCAAGCCAGTGAGAGTCACTGACTATGTGATAGGTCTCCGGAGGAGAATGTCACACATGATGGCAGAATCATCAGATAACTTGAAAGCCGGTCAGGCTCTGGTGAAGCATTGGCATTATCAGAAGGCCAACATGGTTGAGTTTACTCAAGACCAGCAAGTTCTTATTATGGTACCTACAAGACAGAGGGACTTACAGGGCAAGTGGATAGGACCCTTAAAGGTTGTGGACAAACTTGGAGAGGTCCACTATCTGGTGGACTGAGGCAATCCTAAGTAGGCTCCCAGAGTATTTCACACCAACCGTCTAAAAGCGTATGTCTCAAGACCAGAAGTAGGAGCTTTGCTTCTAGCTTCAGCTCAAGAGGAGGAGGAGAGTCAACCTCTACCTGACCTACTCAAAGGGCAGCCTTTAGATGAGAAGATAGAAGGAGTCAATCACTCTTCTAATTTGGCACCGAAACAACAGGAGGAGTGCAAGTTTCTGTTAAATCAGTTTGCCTCCCTGTTCTCACAATCACAAGGCTTGACCCCTTGGGGCCAACATAAAATTCTCACTGGTGACTGTTTACCTGTTAAAAGCGCAGGTTACAGGATGTCAGTTCATGTAAGAACCCACATAAATGAGGAGGTCAACAGGATGCTTGATCTCGGGGTAATAGAGCCCCTATCAGTCCATGGTCTAGTCTAGTTTTACTAGTGCCAAAGGCAGGAGTTGTGATTCAGTGTAAACTAAAGAGCTCTTAATGCAATCACAAAGAATGATGCCCACCCTTTACCCTGGACAGATGAACTGGTGGACAAAGTAGACCTACTTGGAAAGAACATATTGACCACTTAGGATATGTTTTGCAGGCTCTTGAAAAGGCCCATCTGACCATAATGGCGAGTAAGTGTCAAATTGGTCAGAGTAAAGTGGTCTACCTTGGACATGAGGTAGAAGGAGGTGAAACCAAGCCATTTCCTAACAAAGTACAAGCTGTACAAAATTGAGCCACCACTACTACTGAAACCCAGGTGAGAGCCTTCCTAGGCCTCACTGGTTACTATAGGAACTTCATAGAGAACTATGAGACCATAGCTTCTCCCTTGAATGTGATCTCCTCACCCACATTTCCTAAAACGGTCAGGTGGAATGAGCAGTGCACTCAAGCATTTGAAGGCCTAAATAAAGCCCTTTGTCAAGCTCCAGTCCAAGAGAGCTCCTGACTACAACTAAACCTCCATTGTGTAGACAGATGCTTCAAATACAGGTATAGGTGCCGTTCTGAGTCTGCTGAATGAGAAAGGTAGGGAGTGGAAGCTGAAGGAACCAGAGACAAGGTGGGCAACCATTGAATTTGAGTGCTTTGCTATTGTGTGGTCTCTGAAGAAGTTTAGACCATACTTGTATGGATCTACTTTTGTGATTCAGACTGACCACCAACCCTTGAGATAGTTGATGCAAATGAAAGGGGAAAACCCTAAACTACTGAGATGGTCAATCAGCCTGTAAGGGTTTGAATTTACCATTGAACACAGGTCTGGGTGTCACCACTGAAATGCGGATGGTCTCTCCAGGATGTTTGACCAACTGGAGTTAGGAGATTCATCCAGGAGTGGATTAAATGCTCCTGTCCCTTAGTCTGGGGGGGGGGGAGCAAGTGTTAGGGAGAATTCTCAAGAATGTGCTAATTTCCCTTACCTTTTGAGACCCCCAGCAACTTTGCTGGATTTCTAGGATTTTTTATTTTTACCTGGAAAGAGTGTGAGCCTTTTTCCCACTCTTTCACGTATTTTGATGTTTGTTTTACTTTTGTGTTCTTTAGATATGGAGTTTTAAATAGGCATCATCTTTTTCTTGCGTGTCACACAGCACCTTCAGTGCAGTGGCACAGGGGTGTCTTTCAGACTCCCCAAGGTTTAAATACCTCTTCTGGGACTGACTACCTTCTCCCAGATGTTGTAAAGTTAAATTGGTTTTATTAGTCTTTTTAAATTTACAGACCCAGCACACACTATCTTCCTATAGAGTGCTGGAGGGGTTGCCTAGCATCCCCTGAGTCTAAACACGCATGCAACAGTCAAATGTTACCCCTTCCTACATGAATGGCTGGTGGCAGTGGTTTTTAACAAACTACCATGATTTTTTCTGACCGCGAACACCGGTAGCTAAAAATCGGGTCAGCCAAGTGTTCCAATATGGTGCCCAAGACTGATATGTGAAAACAGACTCTGGTCGACTTTTTTTGCTATTTCTTTTAGAAAAGGTCCTTCTTGTGTTTACCCAGGTTTGGTCCCTTTGTTCATTGACCTTTGGCAGGTGTCAGTGCTTAAGCCCTCCTCTGGCAGCTGAGCGTGTCTGGGGTGGACAGGATGTGAGGGTGGTGCCCGAAACACCCTGTGCTTAGTCTCCTAGGAGACCTGAATGCACTCTGGCCTGATTAGCCGGCTGGCTGTCCGGCAAAGGCAGCCACCCTGCTGTGTGAGTGACAGCCAGGCTGGAATGAATTTTATTTATTTATTTATTTATTTATTACATTTGTTGTACTCCCAGACCCGGAGGTATCACGGCATAGTTACAGACAGCTTGAATACATGTTTATGATACAAGAAGAAGAGCAATAAACATAAGCATAAAATACAGTGGTAAAATTAATTGCAGAGTATATACAAGAGGTTTACGTTTCTCATGTTGGTCTAGTCAAAGAAGGTGGGGGTCTAGGCTGGCTTAGTATTGGTTGAATAACCAAGTTTTCAGTGATTTTTGGAATTGTGGAAAGGAGGATTCAGACTTGATGTTAGGGGGTAGTGAGTTCCAGTGTCTGGGCGCAAGGAATTTAAAGCTACTGCCTCCCACTTTCTCTCTTTTTTACCGTCGGATATCGAGGTGAGTGTTATTGTTGGATCTGAGGAGTCTGGTCTGGGCGTTCTTATTGACTGTGTTGATGAGGTATTTGGGCGCTTTGTTGGCGATGCATTTGTGCGTAATACTTAGGGTTTTGAATAGTATCCTGGCTTGTATGGGAAGCCAGTGATTCGCTCTTCTGCTATTGGAAATGTATTCAGATTTTTTAATTCCTAGGGCGGCTCGGAAGGCTTTGTTCTTCAAAAGCTGAAGTTTGGCTATATTAGTTTTGGAGGTGCCAAGGAAGAGGATGTTACAGTAGTCGAGCTTAGATAGTATAAGCTCTGGCTAATGTAACGCAGTTGTTGGGTGAGAGAAATTTGCGGCTAAGGGAGATGAGTTTAGATGTGTAGGCGGTGGAGGATGATAGCGTGTTTACTTGTTTTGTCATGGTTAAGGAGGCATCTAGGTAGACACCCAGTGTCTTGACTTGTTTGAGAACTGGGATTGGGGTGCCATCTATGCTGAATGATTTGTAGCTGGGTTGTAGTGAGTCAATTCTGGAGGGTAGGCAAGTATGAGTAGCTCCGTTTTGTCATCATTGAGGCAAATGTTATTATTCGCCATCCAGTTTTGTATGAGTGAATAGATTTGATTAATGAGAAGAGAGTGTTGCTTGTGATTGCCTGTTAGTGGTATTAGGATCTGGGTGTCATCTGCGAAGTTGGTGTAAAGGACACCCATGGAGTTCAGAGCTGCAAAAAGTAGCTTTGTATAGGCATTGTACAGAGTGGGGGATAGGCATGAGCCTTGTGGGATGCCAAGGGGTACTGGTATGGGGTCGGCTGATTCTTTGCCAATGGATACTCTTGAAATCCTGTCTGCTAAGAATGATTTGATCCATTCAGTGGCGTCCTTAGACATGTTTCAGTTATTGGCTAGGGTGTTGTAGAGTTTATTATTGTCGACCAAATCGAAGGCCGCCGAGAGCTCCAGCAACATTTGTAGGCAGAGTTTGCCTGCTTCTCTGGTGGCATCCATTTGGATTTTCAGATCGAGAAGGGCTGTCTCGGTGCTGTGGTTAGGGCGGAATCCTGACTGTCGGTCCCCCAGTAGTTGGTTTTGTTCTAGGTGGTTTTGCATTTAGGAGTATGCTATTTTATCTATTATTTTCAGTAGGAACGGTACCGTTGTGATAGTTTAGTAATTTGTGGGGATTGATGGATCTAGGGTTGGTTTCTTTAAGAGTGGGGTTACCCAAGCTTTTTTGATGCTGGTAGGGACTCTATTAGTCTGAAAGGAGGCATTAACAAATTCAGTGATAATGGGTGTTAGGGTTTTAAGTTTTGTTATGGTGTCTAGCACCTCTTTATCTGTTACTGCCCTGAAGTGAAAGGGAGTGCAAGATGCTGTGTTAGATGGGTTGACATTGATGGAGGGTGTTGTTTTTCCTGCTAGGAGTGTCATTTTGCTTTCTATTTTTTTTTGTACTAGTAGGATTTTAGATGATAGGGCATTTTGTATGGTGGTACACCATTCTTTGCTAGCCGAGGTAGGTGCACTCGTTGGGCATGGTTTTCTAGCTCTCTAAGTATGGAAAACAGTTCTTTACTGTCTGAGGAGGCATTGGTGATACGTAGGTTAAAGGCATTGGCTTTTTTGGGTGATTATAGCTGATTTGTAATTTTTTATTGGCTACATGAAGGTTTTTCGCTGATTCGGGGGTGTTAGTTTTCCTATGGAGGTGTTCTAGCGATCTTTTCATGTGTCTGAGGGTGACTAGTTCTTCATTGAACCAGAAGCAGGATCGTTTGTCTGGCCTTCGATTTTTGGTGACGATGGGTGCAAGTAAGTCAATAGTGTGGGTGAGGCTTTGTTGGTAGCGCTATGCTGAGGAATCAGGGTTGTTAGTTTTAGTTGCCCCATTGGCTAGGGCTTCAATTAGGATCGGGACAGGTTATCTAGTGTGAGTTTTATGATGTTTCTAGTTTCAAATATGTCAGGTTTAGTGGGGATGGTGTGGACTGAGTTATTGTAGTTCAGTGTACAATTGATAATTGAGTGGTCTGACCACTTGATAGGGAGGATGGACTCGATGGTGACCTGAGAGTTAAGAGTGAGGAGCCAATCCAGTGTTCTACTTTGGAGTGGGTGGGTTCATTGATCAGCTGCATGAAATTCATGTCTGCCATTGCTGAATGGAAGGCTAAAGCTTCAGGATCTGAGGGATCGTTGAAGCCTAGATTCATATCGCCTAGAATGATGCATTTGGTGTTGGGTTTGGTAAGAGGAGTTAGTAGTAGAGGGATGTCCAGGTTGGGGTGAGTGTTTTTATTTGGTGCCCTATACATTACTAGAAAGATGGTATAAGTTTTGGGATTGGGTGTGAATTTAACTAGTAGAACTTTGTAGCCTGGGATGTGTTCCCTTGGGCAGGATTTGATTTCCAACAATGTTCTGGCTATTATTTCATGCGTTTCTTGAAGAAGTAGGATTTTTACCCCGTGGTGCTCAGCAGGTAATTGTAACTGCTGCATTTTCTTATAGTTACCCAGCCCCCGCACATTCCAGCTCATGAACATTACATTATCATCACCATTTAGAGTAGGAGCACTGGATAGACTTTGTATTTGGGCGGGATAGCAACCTAGGGCCTAGAGCCCAGGATAGTTAAGCAGGTCCCCTCTTGGAGTGTGACTAACCTGGCGTTGTTTCGCACTCCGCCCTCTTTGTGAACATCAAGCCTTTTTTAACATAACACCCATCCCAACCCACCCCACCCACAACCCTCCCCCAATCAGAGGAATGACAACCCTATAACCAAATAACCAGATCCAAACCAATGGCATCAACGCCTGGGGGCCTGTGTGCTGGCCTGGCGGTGATGTTCTGGGCTGGAGGCATAATAAGGATAGATAAGATGCAATGGAAACATTAACATGAAGATTACATAGAATCGTGTGACGGGGAGAGCAAAACATCATAAGGCCAGTGTAAGCTGTATGCGCATAACTGACGATGGATTTCCTACATTCATGGGTCGGGGTACACCCCTCCCGATAGGTGTCTAAACATGTAACAACCGGCAACAGAATAATGTGGCCATGAGAAGTTAACCAGTGAAGTGCTCGACTATGAATTTGAATGCTTCCTCCGGGATCGTGAAAAAGAAAAAAACCTGGTTGGAGTGTTCAATTTGCAGCTTGGCAGGATATAGCATGGAGTATTTGACCTGCAGGTCATGCAGTCTTTTCTTAACTGCCATGATGGATTTGCGTTCCTGTTGACCCGCAATTGAGAAATCAGGATATAGATGGATCCTAGAGGACCCCAGAAAAAGCTTCCCTTTGGCTCTCACAGCCCTGAGGAGGGCATCTCGATCTCGAATGTTCAGAACCCTGGCTATGATGGGGCGCGGGAGCGCACCGTGTCTGGGTTTTGCTGATAAACCTTGGTGGGCTCTTTCTATTGCGAACTGTGGCGAGAGCTGAGGTGAGCCAAGCAGTGTGACTAGAGTGTGCTCTAAATAGTCTTCCATGGGTTCTTTGATGCTGTCTTTGGGGACACCAATTATGTGGAGGTTATTGTGTCTGGAGTGCGATTCAACGTCCTCATTCTTTTTGGCTACCTCCAGCACCTGTCTGGACAATGAGGAGACCTCTGCCCGGAAAGTGCACAAATCGTCCTCCGTGACGCCAACAATCGTCTCAGTTTCAGCTCCTCGGCTGTCGGTTTTCTCACTGTATGCTTTGATCGAGGATATGGAGCCATTCATATCCTTCAACTTGGAATGCAAAGTGGTGAACCCTTTGCGGATATACTCCATCATTTTCTGTGAGTCTATGGAGTCTGGAGGAGTCGAGGTAGTGGGTGGGGGCTCCGGCTCCTCCTCTGCCTGTCTAGACGGTGTCTTAGTAAACATGTTGATCGAGCACTGTTGTTTCTCCCCAGCGCATTTAGTCATGGTGGGAATTGGGCACAGGCCTGCAGGCCCAGGGGACTAGTATATGAGGAGAGCGTGCAAAAGAAGAGGGAGGACCGGAGGTAGTGGGCAAGGGGGGTGAGCGTGGGTGCCCGCAGAGGGGCACACCGGGCCTGATTGGCCTGTAGGATCTAGGTCCCTTAGCAAAGCGTGGGCTCCCAGAGTATGCTGCAATGGACCGAGTCAATAGTCTGAGTCACCGGATCATGTAGTAGATGTGCAGGTGCACAGGGGTCCCAGAGATGGGAATGACTAGGAACAACCAGTCCAGCAATGTTCACGGTCAGGGTGCAGGACCACGAGAGCTGAAGCGAGTTGTGGAGACGCTGTGATCTTAGGGCTTTGTGGACTTGAATGTGCCAATGAGGATGCCCTAGAGAAACAGTGGGCGTCAGGTAATCAAGATGGGATGGGGATGTTAGTTGGTTAAGGCAACAAGGTATGGCCAAAGTACAGTTAGTGTGTCCCGGGTTGCTAATAAGCAGGTGTTCACAGTGTGCGCAGAAAGGACACGCCAGCGAACGTCCCCAGGGGCGCGCGGCGAGTGGATAATATATGCAGTTTAAGTTGCTGGCTTACTGTCCAGTCCACCCCACACACTGCACCCAGGTGGCCACTCAGTTGATGTTTGTAACGCAGGAGGGCAGCAGCCGATTGAAGGCGAATAATGTCCCTAGGGTCCAGAGCTCCCAATCCCAATTACTATCAGAGCCACTTGATGCCTACACCACTATTCTTCCTATTGCTGTTCCCACCGTGTATTGTGTACCCCCTCCCAAAAAATATTTATGTATTTTGTATTGTAATAACCTGTATGCTGTAACTAAGTCTCACATATTCTTGTAACTGCTGCGCCCAGCTACCTGAGGGTTTGGTGCACATTACTAAATAAATAAACATAAAACAAACAAACCTATATCAGGGTCAATGCTGAGGGATAGGTTCCCTCACTGATGCAGTAATTTGACTTAAAATGAAGTTGTTTGTACTCCGTGACTGCTCGAGTGGGTTATGTTGCCCCATGTAACATAGGTGTTGAGATGACCACTATTGGCTATATCCAGTTACTGGTGGCTGTACTGGAACTCCCCCTGTGGCTCGAGTCAGTGCTTAGTATGGCCCATGGAGCTCAGGCCCCCACTCAGCCACGACAGATATGCTGATTGCGGGGGGCCAGGGATGGCCATAGCCCCTGCTGCATGATGGGTCCTCCAGTGAGGCTGGGCAGGCTGCCGTAAGGTTCACTGCATCCCCAGAGGGGATGGGGGGGCTGACCCAGGAAGGAACGTTAGGCTTGATGTTTATCTCAAGGCCTCTCCAGCCCCAGGAGAGGCACCCCGCCAGGTGTGCAGGTGTTAGGAGAACATCAGCGGGTGCCCCACTCCAGCAACGGCTCCGTCCAGTGACGCAGCAGAGCCAACTCGCTTTATGCCGGGCTGATCAGGTGCTGCAGCAGTCCACGCCGCGCTGTGCCCTGAAAAGCCACAGGATTGGGAGGAAGAGTTTGTTAAGCCGCAACTGCAGCGGCCTGCCAGGAAGGTGTTCCTCTCCCCCGAGTTGCGGAGGCTCTTGCACGATCAGTGCCAGGAAATCTCAAGTGGGCAGGCAGAAGGCCCCTCCCCCAACACACACTGCGTGTCCCCGGCCTCAGCAGTCGCTCTTCTGGAAGTGGCGGCCGGATCGGGCCACCGCAGATCACTGGCCCACCTGTAGCTGCCCAAAGCTCTGGAACGGAGCAGACTCAAATCGCCAATTTCGGTTGATTGATGGATCGAGCACTTGTATGCAGATTCCTGATGTCCCCTTAACAGATATGCACGGACCAACGCAGGATTGAACTAGTTGAACGCCTCGCAACACAGAGCTCTCACTTAGGCACCCATCTTCGCCGAGCGCAACAGCGCCCCCCACCAATAGCATCTAAGAGCACCCAATTTTATGCTAAATGATCTAGTACTTCTGAACTGCCCCAACACCGCCACCCAACGGCCATATGCTGAACTTCAACCCACCTATGTTTACACAAAACCCCACATCACCCAACTCTCTGTCTCCTAGCACCTTACTCAGGAATGCACACCTTAGGCAGCGTGGTACCCCCTGCCCTCCCAGGAAACCCTTCTTGACAAAAAAGACCTCTATTCTCCAGAAAAAGTTTACAAAACTTGTGCAGATCAGATCCTTTGCATCCTACTAAACACCAGATTGGTTCTTGCACAACAATCCAGACATCCTGGCCATCATGGAAACATGGATCATGTCCACATCAGCTCAATCCATCACTATCCCTGCCAGTTGTTCCATCATCCACAATGACAGAAATGACAGAAAAGGCAGAGGCGTAGCATTTATCTTCAAACACAACCTCCTGCTTCACCAAGTTACCTCTATTCAGATTCCCAACTGTGAATCTCTTCAGCGAAGCTTGCCTGTACACCCAATGCCACCATCAACTTCAACCTAATTTATCGCCCTCCAGGCTCACACTCAACTTTGAAGACAAGGTTACCCAAGTTATATCCGCAAACCTTAAGCCTTCATACCAACTCATCACTTTTGGGGACTTCAACCTTGGCTTCAGAGACCCAACCGACAGTGAGACTTCCACATTAGCCAAATCTACCTCAGCCTTAGGCTGAACCCAATGAATCCTCCAACCCACACACCCAAAGTAGGACCCCAGACTGGATACTGGATCATGGTTGAAACATCTCCATTCTCTCCAAAACCCCATGCCACTGGTCTGACCATCATATCATTACCTACACTATTCCCATTCAGAGGAGCAATCTCATCCATTAAAAAGACCACTAGCCATGAGTCCCTACCCACCCAGCTGGCTCGCAGCACCCAAAACCCCATAATTGACCTGGTCCGCCCCCTGCTCAACCACATCCTGCATGTTGTCCTTGATGCTGACTCTGTGGTTGACCACTACAACACTATCCGAACCAACACCATCAACCCCCTTGCTCCCCTCAAAGCCCTTTAGGCAATATGTGCCAAATAAGAGAACTCCTGGTACACCCCAGATATTTGTGCCCTACGCACATCGAAAAGAGCAGCCAGAGCTGCTTGGCTGAAAATGCCGTCCTCATCTAACGAGACCACAGCAAACTACACATGTAGCATCCATGCTGCCAAAGCTGCAAGTTACAGCAATCATCCTGAGGGAGCTAGAAATCACCACTCTTCCACCAACACTTGTAACTAAAGAAAACACCTGGTGCAACACATTCCAGAACATCCTCACTGGGAAAATTAGCCATCTTTAAAACAAGATCAACACCAAGCATTCTCTCATAGCAGCCCCTTGTCACCACCACCCCCTTACACGGTGCCAAACATAGAAGTGTCATGCTTTCAATTCCAACCTATTTCTGCCATCAACCTAGAAGCTATCATCAAGGGTCTCAAACCCTCCTACTGCAAAGGGGACACCCACCCAGCTTCCATTGTCAAAGACTGTGCTGTACCCTTACACCTGCTCATTGCAGCCGTCACTAATTCATCCTTTGCGACCTGCTCTGTGCCCACCACTCTCAAAGAATCATGGATTTCCTACTAAAAGAAAACACATTGGACCCCTCCCTCCCCACTAACTATCGGCCTATCACCACCATCCCCTTCCTGCTGAAGATCATTGATAGAGTTGCATACCTCCAGATATGGGATTTCCTTGAATCTCACAACATCCTAGGCATGTGCCAATCAGCCTACCATCCCAGGAATGGCACTGAGACAGCCATCCTTGATTTAAAATCAATAAGATCACACTATTGACTTAGGCAAACTTTCACTCCTCCTACTTGACTTATCAAAAGCTTTCGACCTGGTCAACCACACTACGCTCTGCCATCACCTCACCATTTCAGCCCACTTCTTCACTGAAGCCACTAAATGGGTTGCATCTTTCCTATCCAATAGGACATCAAGAGTCTTCAGAGCAGACGTACTAGCCACACCCAACCCCATCACTTGCGGTGTACCCCAATGATCCTGTGTCTCTCTAACTTTGTACAACATTTATGCAATGCCCCTCTTTGACCTCAACTCCCTCAGCACCACCTACACAAACTATGCTGATGACACCCAAATCCTAATCCCCCTATCTGACAGCCATTCTCAAGACACAGCTCAGGTAAATGCCATCTATGAAACTGTTCAAACATGGATCTGAAGGCATAGCCTATGTTTGAACAATGAGCAGAATGCTGCATTATCGGTTCCCCAGCACACCTCACCAAGTTTGACAAGTCCTTCAGCTCCTTTGCAATTGATGGTCACAACATCACCATTGTTTCTGCGGTAAAAACTCTGGGGGTCAACTTGGCTGCCTCCCTCAACATGTTGCAGGAGGTAAATCACATTGCTTCAACTTCAGCATACGACACCAACCTGATCAATGCCACCAAACTGTTCTTCTCCTCCAAAAACTGCACTGATATCACCTGAGCACTCGTCGGATCCAAATTGGACTATTGTAATTCCCTACTCTGCAGCTATTCCCAAAAAATACTTGAATAAACTGCAAGTAGTCCAAAACAATGCCCTCCGAGCAGCCACCGATTTGTGCAAACATGACCATGTATCCAAAACAAGGAAAACCCTCCACTGGCTCCCAGTTATGAATAGAATAAAATGAAAACTTTGCCTATCACCTACCAATGCCTTGCCAACCACACACTATCTTATCTCATCGCAAAAGATCAAAAGACACGCCCCCCACAAGACCACAGCATTTGTCCTACAAATATCGCCAGGAGTCTCTGAGATTCAACTGTAAAAGATCAGGAGGAGCGAGTTTCCCAGTCCGCGCTGCCACCCTATGGAACAATCTCCTCCCACAATTGCGGGCAGAACCCTCCTACCAGACTTTCAGAAAGAGGCTGAACACCCGCCTTTTTAACTAATTGTATCACTGTACCATTTCCTTTGTCTTTCCTGTGTAACTAGCACATTACGTCCCTGTGTTTAGTGCGCTGCTATACATTTATAAATGAATAAATATATAAACTAAATAGTGCAGTACGTCGATCATGCATACCAACATCTAATGTCACTTTTAAGCACATTAATAATAATAATAATAATAATCTTTATTGTGTTAAAGCTCAATGAGCTTAACACAACTTACACATCATAAAATTTCTTATTCGTTACAAACATTGTTCTCACAAAACAAATAAACAAAATATTATCTGATTACATTTCTGGTAAAACTCGTAAAATCATGTTCTAACCATACTAAAAATGCATGTATATACCTTCTAACTTAAGATAATTTACACAGTCCTTTCATATGTATGGTCCAGGACAGTTACAGGGCATAACATAAACCTTCATACTTCCTAGCATCTCGATAATCAGGTATATGTATATTTAACCCATGTCATCTATCTCTGTATCAACTGCCCCGTATCTGCATTGTTTTTGCTCCGCAATTCTTTAACATGTAACCATGCACGATATAATGCATATTAATTACAATTAGATACTTCTTCAGGTACCAGCTGCAGCAAAATAATCTATTTTTGGAAGTGAAGAGATCCTCTCCTAAAAGTGGTGCTCAGGGCATATATCCAGTACACAACCATCACGTGTCCTCAAACCCTTTTCTAATAATAACAAAGCTGCATTTGCTGCATCTGGGTGCGTTCATTTTCGGCTGTTAATACACACATAAGGAACATTCCAAACCCTTTTCTTATCTTCCAGGAGGCCTTGTAATGGAGGCAATGGTTCAAATTGGAGATTACAATCTGCCAATATCAGGAAAATAAAGCTCATCTTCATGAGGGTGAGTCAATGTTTCTTGTAAGAATAATCTCCTTATTTCCTCCAGACGGCTAAGGTAAATTCTGCCTTTACATGGGGTTGGACCAAGCTTGATGTGTATATGTTTGTTTGTTTGTTTTATTATTTATAACGCACATCATACCCAGGGGTAACAGGGCGCAGCAGTTACAAGTATATTCAAGGCTTAGTTACAACAGAGAGGCATGAAATCTACATACAAGTAATTAATTACAAGAAGGTAAATATAGATGGTACCTATTTGGTCTTTCCTGTTATTGCAATGACTTGGCACGTGAAGAACAATGGTCAGAAGGGTTGCCCAGAATGATGCAAGAGGTTAAGGTGAATTATAAGCTGTCCCGGAATCAGCTCTTTTATTTTGATTCAGTCACTTCGTGTTGGAGGTGTATGCCGAGACGTGGGTTCCCGTGCCTGCTGGCACTAGAGACCCAAGCTACTCCTCACTGCCCGAAACATTTCTGAGATGCTTGTGGTATTGTGCAGAAAGTATGTGACCTAGCAGTTTTGGCTGGGCTGCCCCGTTTTGGGTGGGACCAAGCCAGGTTTGCATATGGTCTTTCCCCTTTATGAAATGACTTGGCATGCACAGTGTTGATCAGAGAGATACCAGAGGATAAGATTAATTATAAACCTTTCATCCATCACCTCTTGTGTTTTGCTTTAATTCTGCGTTTACATGACCTTAAAGAAACATTGTATAATGGATTTTGGAAAACATTGTCCATTTTAAAAATTCTAAAACCTTATCTTAAGAAGTCCATTTAGACCACAGTGTTAAGTGAATTGTATTTTAAAAATAGCATGAATGGTATAAAATGTAATGTTCATGCAGGTTCCATGCAGTAGCAGAAACGCTGCCTTATTTAACAAATTGGGCCTCATTACGACCCAGGCGGTAAGTTACCGCCTGGGCCGTGACTTTACCACCATGGCGTAAACTACCGCCCCATTCCGAGGTCGGCGGGGCGGTAAGTCCCCAATCCCCATTTACCCTTCCCCATTCCCATTTTTGCCCCATAGGGCATAATGGGAGTGGGGAAGGCGTTAATTACGCCACCGTAAATTACGGTGGCGTAATTAACAACATGGTCCCTTAGCGCCATGGATTTTAACACCTGCTAAAAGCAGGTGTTAAAAGCGCCATGGCGCTAAGGGACCTCGTAGTTGGCGGTAAGGGGTCGGCGCAGCTAACGCTGGCGTTAACCCCTTACCGCCAGGGTCGTAATGAGGCCCATTGTGTCTTAATGTTGTATTCATTGGGGAAATTATATAAGTTCTATCTTTAATGTGCACTAATGGTTGTGAGGTGGTCGTTGATAAGGCTCATGTAGGATTACTGCTGGTACCTAGTTAATTAACAGAAGCGGTTGGGATCAAGAGTTGCATTGATCCAGTGTGGCTTGCTCACAACCACAAACATATCCACCTACCTAAAACTAAGACCAACTGCACTTGCTTTTCTCGTTGAGGATTTGACATCTTTATTTATTACGAAGTTTTTGATCTGAAGATATGTGATTGTATGGTAATATTTAACCAAATATTTACTAAAGATTTGCGGTTTTGTGGAGATGTTGGTTGAAAAAAGATATTTCTAGAGTACAATGTGCTTGAGAAACTAAGGAGAGGGAAAACATTCTCCTGCAAGAGTAATAATGGAGGCAAACATTACTGAAAGAAGACATAAAAATAGGCAATTAGAGTAGAAGGCTGAACTTTGTAATGGACATAGGGAAAAGGAGCACACATGATATCCAGCACAAGAAAGACATCCCTGAAACAAGGGCTTGGGAATTGAAATAAGGGATACATTACATTGTTTTCTTTTTCACTGCAGGATCTAAAGCATGAGCAACTAACACAGGAACTCACGTAGCTATCTGGCCCCTGTGATGAATCCTGCAGATCTCTCAATAAAACCCTGCCTAAAGTCTCCTACCAGGTGGCCAGGGAAAGGTAGACACTTTCTGATCTGGACTGTGGGGGTGGTGTACTGTGGGAAGATTACTGGGGAGGAGATCAGGCCCAGTGTGGTGAGGAAATCTTGTGGGATGAGGCACAGTATTTATCTCTAAAGGGAAGGACCTTTTAAATGTACTAACACATTTAATGGCTCATTGTCATTGTGATGTGTCAGAAACAAACAATAAACCTTCTGATTTGGATACAACTGGTGTGACTTCTTTCAATAAGACCGGTTGAGACTTTGAAGGTCAAAAATCCTATTTACTCCAAGAGGTACAGAGAGAGGAAACTTATACATAATGGCTGAAATGTACTACCTTCTCCTTTTCAAATAAACACGTGTAGTGTTTCCTTAAATGCATTTAAGAGAAATAAAGCTGCATTTAAAAATAAAATGCTGGTAAGAAAATCTAATTCTGTTGTTTGGGACTGTAAGTCCCATAATCCCCTGAGTGCTGGGACAAGGATGAGGGCCCAAGAGCAATGTTGCAGAAGTAGTCAGCTTGTCAGCATAATGACCACCTGAAGGGGCCACAGAGGCTTATAAAGCTCCCTCAGGTGCAGGCCATTCGTGGGAGCTGAAAAAAGTCACAGCAGTCACAGCAGCAGAGCAGGAGCACGTTGTTGGCAATCCAAGCAGAAGTTTGTGGAAAGAAGGGACAGCAGGACTTTACCAATCTGAGTTCAGCTGCCTGTCCTGAGAAGGTCCTGTTCCCTGTAAATATGAAATGCAGAGGTTGTGCAGTAGAAGACATGAAGGAAGATTGCTTTTCTCCATGTGAACCTGATTGAAGAGACTGATCAGCAATAAGCGTGCCAGAGACCATGGCAGAAAGCGGGAGTACAGCTGAGGGTCTCAGGAGTGAGAGAAGCTCCATGACTGAGTGGCAGGGATGAATACTCCTTCACCTAGGAAGGGTGTGTGTCCTGACACAGCCAGTAGTTCAAGTCCCACAGCATGCAAAGGGAACAAGACAGAAGCCAGTCAGTGTTACAGAGCTTTCTGAATCCTTGTGCGAACAAAGGCAGGTGACTCTAGCAAAGCAGAATATCTTGCATAGGAGTGAAAGAAGTAATAAACCAACCATTGTTTGTCAGGCAATGTGAAGTTACAGAAGTAGCACTCGCATGTGAATAAACTTCTTTCATAGCACTCACGTAAGAGTAAAACACTCTGAACCAAGTCAATTGAATCTCAAACCCTCTGAAACAGATGAAAGACAGATTGTGTTCTGATGTAGAAGTTATGTGACAAATCAGTTATGAAGGTGTTGAATATGATGCAGTTAAGTGACTGAACATTGAATTGTGAGTTTTAAGGGAACACAACACGCTGTGCCCAAGCCAAAAGTGAAACATGCATTGCCTGAGCTAAAAGTTAAGCAAGTATTTTTTTTAAAGCCAAGCATGGTTCAAGCATTGTCCTAAACCAAGACAGTGCAAGCATTTCCCAAGCCAAGAGTTGTGCAATCATTGTCTTCAGCCAAAAGAGACTAACAACAGGCATACAAGTAACCTGCTTTGGTGACAGAAAGCAACGAGGCAAATGCACTAACATTATACCAATTCAACTCTCTCTTCCAAAATATCTTCCTTCTTGAGCTATTCGCTCATCCGTTTCCAACTCCCTCAGGGTTAGTCGCATCTCCAAACAGCAACTTGGTGGTAGATCTCTTTCTTCTGCTGGGGCCTCCCTCTAGAACAGCCTCCCTGCCTCTTTGAAACTTGAGGAGAGCTATCTCCGGTTCCGGAAGCACCTCAAGACCTTCCTCTTCGCTTCTGCTTTCTCTACTCCTCTCCCCTGCTGATCTCCAGGCAGAATCTGAAACTGGTTACCTGGCTGCTCTCTGATCTCGGGTCCAGGTTCCCTCCCAACCAGTTGCACACCTGCACTTCCCCCATGGCAACCCTTGCACTTGGGGACGTTTTCTTTATTCCTACAGCCCCTACTATCACTTGACACCTGATGTCTTCACTTACCTGTTCACCCGTCACCAGAGGTCCGCACTTTTATTTATTTATTTATTATTTATTGTCTCTATTTATTTTACTGTTATACTATGTACTGCACTGCCCCCCAACCTTTTCTCCCCGCACTTTTCCTCTTCCCTCTCCCCCCGCACTTGCGCAATCTCAATGTCACTTGGCCTAGTAGGAACGCTGTCTCTGTCTTCCCTCTGTTTCCCCTCCCTTGCCTCGTCGCACCTTCAAACACTTGTAAATGCCATATCATATCATAAAGCGAAAAGGAGGAAAGGTAGAGTTACATCCTTAAGGGCAATTTTGTTGTTGTGGCAGAAAGGCAAGATTGGCAAAGAGGCTGCCCTTCTGTCAAAGTGATTTTTGAGAAGAAGAATTCCTTGCTTACTTGGAAGTGTTGAGGGGCACTAAAGTTCATCTTGTCTTTTCATAAAAGCTGTTGAAAGTCACACAGATGCAAACTGTTGATGTTGTGGTAAATACTAATGCTGCAAATAGGCAAAGGGCTGAAAGGCGAATGTTCAGAGGAAAATATACTTGCCTACATGAAGGTGTTGAGGAGCATTGATGTGAATATTGTCTTTTCTGAAAAGGTATTAAAAGTCGTAGACTGTTAAAGCTATGATACATCTTTTTGTTGTAAGTAGATTTAAAACTTCAAAAGCCCAGTTGAATGTGGAAGAATATAGGTGCAGGCGAGTAGGCACGCATGGTGAATCCTTACAAAAGTTAACCTGATGTGAGCATTATGTGGTGCTGTACAGACATCCTGACAAAGATGTAAACTTTGATTTATGAAGCTATAAAGAGAGACTTGAGAAGTGCTACTAAGAGGCTGTGCTTCTTTTACCTTGCCAGTGGTTATGTTTCTTCGAATCTAACAAGGAACTGCATTTCTCCTATGTCATTTGTAAGTTGTGGAAAACACATTACAACTCAGAACGTCATTAATGCTATTTGATGAAGTGGAAAATTGTTACGCTCACCTTGTCTCAGCGGGGGTGCTGGTTCTGTTTGGTGGGTGGGTTCTGCTGGGCAGTCCATGAATTTGCTGCTGCTTATGGTTCCCTAGCAGAGGAAGGTATGCCTTCTATATAGTATTGGCGAACTCTCCATCCTGCTTGACTCAGCGGGTGTGCTATATGTCCAGTTACTTCACTTGTCCTTTGTACCGTGTGAGGTGTCCAGACCTGCTGTGACTCCTCGCATGTGTCTATTTTCTACTTATAAAGTCTTTCCAGTATTGTCTTTCTCTTGCTCTTTAGCGCTCTTATGTTCCTTCCTCGTATTGTAAGTTACAAGTCTTTCTCTGAAAGTCTTTCTCTTGAAGTCCTTTGTTGTACTTATTTTACTAATGTCTTCTTTCCTTTCCTTTGACAATTGTTTAATTGTGGTACCAACACGTGTGACGCGCACAGCTGAGGGGGTTGAGGCTTCAATGTCAGGTAAGTATGTCATTTGTTCCTAACACAAGCATTATCAGGTAATTTAAGGTGGTGTTGCTCAGAGCAACTGACCTTGTTCTTTCTGTTTTTTCAGATGCCGGATGTGGAGCCACTGTCCTGGCCCGGACCGCACGTATGGATGGATGCGGTGAGATTCCTGCTGCGAGTGGTGGACAAGAACCTTCCTAGCAGGTAAGTGTAAGCTGGTCCAGGTAAGCAGAAATGTAGTGGTTGTTGCAGCGGGCGTGACTGACAATGATGAGCTGGTCCAGGTAAGCAGAGATGTAGCAGTCGTTGCAGCAGGCGTTGCTGACAAGGATGAACTGGTCCAGGTAAGCGGAGATGTAGCGGGCATTGTAGTGGGCGTTGCTGACAAGGATGAGCTGGTCCAGGTAAGCAGTGGTGGAGCAGGCATTGCAGGTAAGCGTGAGCTGGTCCGGTGTTATGCAGGTGGGCCTAGAATGCTGAGCGCCTGTGGGCCTATTCTGCTGCTTGGAAGCAGAACAACGCAAAGCACAGTTTGCTGGAAAGGCGTGGCTTATATAGCCGGCCATGCCCAAGGAAACAACCACACCCTAAACACTAGGCTGCATGCAGGGGTTCTGATCCTGACTGCTCCCTGCCATGTTGAATCACCTAGAGAGCTGCACTGAAGCACCTGAGCATTTCTCATGAGCCTGGCGCCAAGGTCAAGTCTTGCAGTCCTGTTCTGGATAAGTTGTAGAGGACTGAGAGTAGAGGCAGGAAGATTTAGAAAGAGACTGTTGCCGTAGTCCAGCCTAGAGATGACCAGAGCTCTGAAGACAGTGATATTCTGGGGGAAAGTGAGTTAAGGAAGAATACCTCTGATGAGGGGCAACTGATAGTTTGACCTCTTAGATATGTTGGAGTTGTGAGGAAAGAAGGAGAGGGTGGAGTCAAAGATGACCCCAAGGTTCTAAGCAACACAGGAAGGAGCAGGAAAAGGGCCCAGGGTTGGTGGCCAGAGACAAAGAGGAAAGGAGGGAGCTGGTGTTCCTATGAGGAGGATCTCCATCTTACTGGCATTAAGGCAGAGATCATTGGTGGCAAACCACTCCTGAACTGCAGATAGGCAGACTGGAATGAGAGAAGGAGTAGAGGTGGCCAAGGGGCGCCTGAAAAAAATCTCTGCGTCATCCACATAACATTGGAAATTGGAGCAGAGAGCAGCAATGCAGTGGCCAAGAGGTGGAAGGTATTGACTGAATAGCCAGGGAGAAAGGATTAGACCCCTGGGGAACACCACATGTAGACAGAGAGATAGAAGAGAGGAAGGACCCCAGCTGGACCTGAAAGGTTGATCAGTGAGAAATGAGGTCAGCCAGGCCAGGGCCTGATCAGTGATACCTAGGTTATCACAGAGGCGATTGAGCAGGGTGGCATGTTTGACCATATTAAAGGCAGAAGAAGAATTGAGGAGAATGAGGACAGAAGGAAGGTTAGAATCAAGGTTAGAGAGCAGGTCTTCACGGATGTTCAGGAGAGCAATTTCCATGCTTCTGGCCACTCTGAAGCCAGACTGATGGTCATGGAGACAACCAACAGATCCAGTGTGAAGATTAAGCTGAGAGATGGCTAGCTTTTCTAAGAGTTTGCCAAGGAAAGGAGTGATGGGGATCTGGTGACAGATATCCAGAGAGGAAGGATCGGCAGAGGCCTTCTTTAGGAGGGGGTGCACAAGGCGAAGGTTTCAGTGGCAAGACTGGTTGCAGAAATCGGCCATGGCTGGAGCAAGGGTGTTGATGTGGTGCTTGATGTTTCTGGATGAACAGGGAAGAAACTGTTTTGACAAGACTTTCATAGATCGAACTTGTCTAGAAATGTTGCCAGGCGTGAACAAGGGAAAGGAAGAGAAGGGAAAAGGAGAGGCGGCCACAAAAAGGCCAGGAGTGGAGGAGGATGAAGAAAAGAAGAGAGGGTAGACAGGATGTCCTAAGTTTTAGTGATTAAACGAGAAGCCAAGGCCATTCAGAGGACCTGGTTGGGAACAGGAGAGATAGAGCCTGCAGCAGGATTAAGCAGCTTCTTTCAGATTTTGAAGAGTTCGGCTGAGTTGTTAGATGCTGCAGAGACCCATGCTTGGATGTGTGCTCTCTTCTTTTTAAGGATAGGGAGTCTGTACTGCATTTGGTGCATGCAGCAGGCCAGTTTGTCAGTGGGTGCACCTATTGCCCTCCACTTCCACTCAGCCACCCTGAACTTCGTACCAAGAGTTGCACTTGGATTTAGGGTTCAGGCGGATCATGCTGACAAGGGGCAAGTATGTCAGAGATAGAAAGATAAAGGTTAGAAATGGCTGTGTCAGAATGTCAGCCAAATGTGCAGAAGTAACAGAGAAAGTATCGCCGAAAGCCTCAACTGACACACACTTCATGGGTCAGATGACTGAGAAGGTAGGCAGCAGTGCTCGAGTCGGCTTGGCCTGAGGGAGAGAGATGGGAGGAAAGGAGAAAGTGATTGCTCCAGGACAGAAGAGTTGGGAGAGGGTTGGAGAGGGGGAGGGCTCATGACATCAGAACATCCAGGGTGTGCTCTGCAGTGTGAGTCAGGCCAGAGGGAAGAATATAGAGAGAGGCACAGAGGTTGCGAATGAGTCCTGCATAAGGGCATGAAACACCCAAGTGGATGTTAAGGTCTCAGAGGAGGAGAAGTTGAGAGGTAGAGGTGAGGAGGAAAGGTCCGCCCACTCAGAGAGGAAGGAGACTACCTGGCTGTGTGGCCAGTAGATAGTGGCCACAGTCAGGAGAGATAGGGAGCATGCAGACCAGGTATGCAAAGGAGGAGTAGTCCTGCATAGGAATAATAGAAACAGGGATCCACTCTGGGAAGATCAAGGCTACACCCCTAATGGGACAGTTGGTTGTGGGCACGCAAAGGATCTTGTAGACATCAGGAATGAAAGCGTCAAAGCTTGTGACAGAGCTGGCCACGACAAACGTCTCTGTCAGACCAAGTTCATTCAGATTGAGTTTTTCCAAGAGACGGCAGATGTCAGAGCAGTGTTTGATAGCTGACCAAGTGTTGAGAGTAGCAATGTGGAGCAGGTTGCCCCCTTTGAAGGACTTCGGTGGAGGGGTACAGGTCAAAGGTTTGCTCCGTGGAAATGTTGAAGCCAACCGAGGATGGGCATAGGAGCCAGGACGAGAGAACAAGGTAGCCAAGGAGGAGGAGGTGGGTGCCTGAGGGGTGGTGGAGGCTGGAGGAGGCATAGCCGCCAGAGAGGGTAGCAAGGGACAGCAGGGGAAGAAAGGAAGTTGATAAGGCACAGGAGGAGTCTAGCAGTGAGATATGGACTCAGTAAGATCAAATACGTATGAGTTGATCTTGCCCGATTTAGAGCAGCTCTTATTAATGACTCCTGATTACGTAGAAACCTACCATATACAACAACATGATCTTGGCTCTACAACCTTTTGTCTCAAAGTCTATTAGGGGCATAAAGAAAAGGGCCATTAGACATAACATCTGGTTTAATGAGAACTGTAAGATAGTTAAGTTTGACATTCTAAATTGCGGTGCCGGAATTGACAAGTCTGAATTGAGGCACTTCAGAGCACAGTACAGATATCTAATCAAGATTAAAAAAGGATAACCATCTTTAGCAGAAATGGGCTAGTTTGCAGGAAGCTTCCGATTCTCGGGATAAACGTCTGTTTTTGAAAATAATCAGTGGAAATAAAGAAGGATGTAAGAAGGAGATCGCTGACAATATTAGCCCACGTATCTGGAGGAAATACTTCCAGAATCTTTATGATATGGAAGGTTCCCCAGATTCTCAGAGCACACTACAGTGGTCTCAGGGCAGAGGAAACATCCTCGGACCAGTTCAGTTTGATTCAAAGGACATTTCCAAGGCAATACAATCGCCATACAATCGAGGAAGTGGGAAAAAGCCTGTGGACCAGACGTAATACCCAATACTATATAGGTACTGGTTTTCCAGAACTTATTTAATGCAATCCTTAGACTTAACACAGTGCCCCCATCTTGGAAAATTGCAACTATAATCCTTATACAGAAGAAAGGAGGGAGAGTGGACCCAGGGAATTGTATGCCCATTTCGTTACTAGATGGAGTGGGAAAAACATTTGCCAGAATCATTTACGAGCACCTCCAAGCATGGGTTATCCAGGAAGATATGGTTGACCATCATCAAGTAGGGTTCTCCCCTAAAAAGTGTACTATGTTCCAGGCATTCTGCTTACATTTTGTTACGCAGAAATATACAGTCCTTAAAAATATGAATGTGTATTCTGTGTTCATCGACTTCTGGACAGCCTTTGATTGCATGTCACAAGGGATGATGTGGTCCAATCTGTTTTATAGGGGGTTCCTGACTAACTTACTGCAAATTATTATAGAATTGTACTCGTATAATACAGCTTAAGGGCCTGATTCATGGAAGTGTTTTATAATGGCGCAATCCCATAAGAAAACGTTCCATGAATCAGGCCCAAAGTATGTCAGGGTATGAGGGGTGAAGCAACTGACTCATTTATGGTAATCAAAAGGGTGAGGCAGGTATTTTTGTTATTTTAGGAAAAACACAGTCACTAGTCTGTCAACCCAAATTTAAAAAGTTAGGAAAATTAAATTGAGCATAATGGAATTGCTCTTGTGAAGGTGCGATGCTATGACTATCTTGGGGTAAGATTCATTGACCAATGCAGTTGGACATCCCAGATTCTCAAATCTTGCTCTATATTGGAAAAATATAGGGAGGCAATATGTACATTCTTTTCTCACCCACAGCTGGGGTCCCATTCCGCCTGTCCTAACAATGTATGCTGCCCATGCCAAATCTGCATGGGGTGGAGATTTTTGGGTCATTCAACCAGCAACAAACTGGATCTGTGGAAAAGAAGCTTTTTCAAACTTAAAATGTCAACCCCAGAACTTAAAATGGTTTGTGAAGCTTTATCACATGTGTTGGACTCGGAGGACGGCAGATCTTTGTACTAGTTCACACATATAAAATTACTTTTGCTGGGCATTAATCTCGAAGTTTTGTGGTGAAATCCATCATGTATCACTAAATGTGATGTGGAAAAAGCAAAGAGAATTTCACGGGAGGCCGCAGAGGCCGGTCTGGTTAATGGTTGAACCAGGCTGTCCACGGGAGCCACATATTTTACACACAATTTAGATTATGGCAATTAAATTTGGCATATCGTACTGAGATGCTACCGGAAGAGACATATGAATGCTATGTAGCATGGATAGGGAAACTTTAAGCCATTTCATGTTCTGTCAGGGCTATTCTGTGGCCAGGAATAAGTATTTAAAGACAATCTGTGATGCATGTGGAATACATCGCATGAGCAATGCTCTTTCGTTGTTTAGGTGCTTTAATGATACAAATATGGTATTCTTTGTAGCAAATTATATCCATCAGGCTTGGCGTACAAGAGCAAGAACAATGAAAAAGGGGGATTTGGGCATCAAAACGCTAACATTGCTATTGTTGTCACTAATCTATAAATTACCTATGCAGCCTGTGTGTAATAAACATGACGCTACCCTATATGCAGTTACTACTTACACTCCACAAGATGCTGCTGTTCTATTTACCGATGCATGTTTTAGAAATTCTTGCACATATGATGAGGAGTAGTTATGAACCATGATAGGTAGCATTGTTTATCTTTGTTTGACAATGCCATAGGTTTTTATCCCCACCACAAGTGGAGGATTGGCTAAATTGATTTGGGGATATTGCTTGTACCTTTATTCATGCCCTGTATTATTTCCTGGTATAGGATGTTTTTATTATGTTTTTCTTTATGTATTTAAGTAATGTACTACTTATATTCCAATTGTTATCATAGCTGGGTATTATGTACTTTTGGCTAATGACAATTTGTCGAATAAAAGCCTTATGAAATGAAATAGTTAGTCGCCTGACACCCCCTCAATGGCTGGGATGGGTCAATGCACACGACTGTCTGCCATTCTCCTTATTCCGCATCAGTTCCTATGATCACTATGGTGCCTGCTGCCACCACCAACCATTCCAAATCTAGTGAGAGGACCGTGCCTGCATCATGGTCTTGGGGCAATGCGGGTCAGAACAAAAACTCAGATGGTACCATTCATGGATTTTCAGCCACCTTTTGCACTGCGTTAAGCAGAACTGTGACCCCATACACAAACAGGTCTGAATACACATGCAATCCTAGTGATGCTCCCTCATTTCCCAATACATGCACACTAATCATTGCCCTTACACAACATATACCTGGGGTCAATCAAAATATGCCTGCTCCTGTGATTGATATTGTCATATTGAGTTTGTTGATCACGTCACTCCCCAACACATTTACAGGGGACGCTTCCGAGAGCAACGGTGGTACTCACACTAATCTCTTACATACCTTGCTGGGTAGTTTGTCTGTAAATGGAACAGATTTTGATGCCCCAGAGAACCCCTGCATGTCCATTACTTCAACTGGTAAGGGGAAGTGCCCTTCCCTAATGCATGACATTGTAGCTCTGGTGTCTACCATGAAAAACAATGTTTTATTTCCTATCTCCATGCCCACCAATGGTTCATCTTCTGGATTGGCAGTGATTGACAGGAATGGGCACACTAAAGTTCACTCTGGGATGTCCTAGTCTAGGTAGGTGTTCATCCCTGGAAATGTGAATGGATTTCCTTCCAGCACACTGGCCCCCTGGTAATTGGTGACCGTTTCATGTGGCACCACATTATTATTCAGTACTTGAGGGACCTCTGGTGGTGCTGAATGCATGGGATATGTGGGTGTGCTGGTGGGGGCATTTTTGAGTACTGGGGCTGGATAGCAGGTAGGGGAAGAGATGAAGGCAGACCTCCATATAGGGCAATCAGAGGTGCCATGCAGTTGCCTGTGGATAGGGGGCTAGTCCCCCTTTCGCCTATGGAGGCATGCGTGGGCCAAATGCAGCCGCTTGTCTGGTCCTGCACTCCTGGGAAAAGTGGCCCATCCTCCCACAAGTCCAACACTGTCCCTTATTTCCACCTATGGGCCCATCCTTCCAAATTCTCCTCTGCCCCCCTACATTCTGTAAATGCCACCTTTCACTGGGGCCCACCTATGGGTCTTCCTCCTTGGTATTGTCCTGGATACCTGACATTCCGATAGAACCCTCCTCCTCACATGGCGGCTGCCCATGTGAATCCTGGTATCAACCACTGCTCCGCCTGTCCTCCTTGTGGCTCAGTTAATACCACTCCTTCTAACATCAACTTTTCTAACTTCTTCCATATTTGTTTTGTTTTCTATTTCTGTGCTTTTACTGCTGTTTCCTTTGCCTTGTTCTCTCTCCTTTTTTACAATAGTGTATTATTATCAACTGTATCTCTCCCCACCCTTCCGCTCTAATCCCTAACACAGTATCTAGCACTGTCTGTACTTCCTTAGAAAGGCCTTTTTTCTCCATATTATAGAAAAACACTATGGACCTGTCCCAGGGTCCACCTGTCTCTACCCTCCACATTTACTGTGTTTGCAATATGTACTGTGCTGGGTCCTCAACATCTTGCATAGTTTGCACCAGCATAGATTGTATATTGGCATTTCAGGGTGTGTGTACCACAGCGCCACCCACACTCTAGCCCTGCAGTCATTAAAATAGGTCCCCTCATTGTTGTCATCCCCTATCCGGATCCCAGGGTACCCCACATTGATGCATATTTCATCTGTTTGGTCTCCTAGTACAACAGTGAACAAGCTATTCATGGCGCCCGCCGCTCGTTTAATGTCTGCTGTCTGTTTTTCAAAGGTGTATATCTATTTTCCTGTCTACCTTATTAAAGCCACATCGTACCCCTTATGAAATACTCCCTTTCTGTCACGGTCAGGGGGTGACCAAAAATGTTATCATATAAAGGAGACAGAAATCACATTTCTAAAAACAATGCTGATCTATACATCCAGTATGGTGTGAAAGTCCCTACCTGTACAATTGGTCTTGAAAAAATAGACTTAGTACCTAATAATGTTGCACAGTATCAAAACAGTTTATTTTAATAAAGTTTATCACAAAATGTTTTTATTTATTTATATTCACTCCAACAGAACATACAAAATGCTAGGCCTCACTTCCAATATGGAAATGCTTCGGTTTTTCCCACACCCAGGCCTTATGTCCATTTTCCCACCATTAAGCATTTTTTCACTACTGCTTCACAATGGCACACATGCCCTATACTTTGGCCTAACTACAATACAATGACTTCTTAAATCCAAATGCATTTATTGTACGTACCCGTGTATGCTCCATATGCCCTGCACTCACGCAACTTCACTTTCGTTTTTCTAAGCCTGATCATTTAAGAGGGCATGGGAGCTGCACTGAATCCCAAGTAATTCAATCTTTTCCGATGGCAATGCTTCGTTGTTTCCCAAATCCAGGCCTAATGTTTACTTTCCCCACAGTTAAGCATTATTTCACTACTGCTTCACAATGGCACACATGCCCTATACTTTCACCTACCTACGATATGGTGACTACTTTAAACCAAATTCATTTTTTGTATCCCTCTATGTTCCATATGCCCTGTACTCATGCACCTTCACTTTCTTGTGCGCTAATAGATTTTTCTAAGCTTGATCATTTAAGAGGGCCTGGGAGCTGCACATGCATCCCAAGTAATTCAGTATTTTCTGATGGTGAAGCCCTATTGAGAAGTAGACATTCTTGGTAGATGGGGGCCTAGTTGGTTCTGGGGCATAACATTTATAACAGACAAAATGGTGTCAGGTACTACTAAAGAGCTAAGTGCATGATGGTCATTGGGCATGCTCCCCTCCATGATGGCAGGAGGTTTAGGTATGAATATTGTCCACATACCCAATACACATCCATCAACACTGCTGTGCCTTTGGTCAAATCGGGGCAAAGAGTGTCTTATTACAATGACTGTTTGTGCCTACAGGTATTTTGTTGAAAACACAACAAATACTCAGCTGTCCTCTGTAATTTGACTGGGGTCTCAATTAACTCGACATATGTCAATTTTGGCATGACATTTCACCATGTCTTGCCAGAGTTCTGATTCATATGTACCACTACATCTTCCGAAATCCCCAGTAAGTCCCCCTACTGCACAGCTCACTACTCCTGCCATATATCAGTGAAAAACATGCTCATTCTATCTTCAGTATGGTCTTATTTTACTAACAGCTTGTTCTTTTTTCTTGGCACATGCTTCACCATCTCTTTCCATTATTACTGCTTGGAATGTGTGCCCATGGAAAAGACGTTTCACTCTGCTCAGGGCCAGATGTACCAAACACTAAGCTATAAGAGGCAGCCTTTCTTGAGATATAAAGAACTTGGGTGCGCCTGTCACATGAAGTATCAAAAAGCATATATAGCAGCTCTCGTTTGTAATTCCCCACCCCATTTAGCACATATAATTATACCACATGATGTCTGACATGCAGTGGTGCACATCAGCAATGTTGTCAGGGATCACACTCTTATACTGATTATATGTGTGTCATCCCCAAAGATACATCTGCCTATGTTTGTGTCATTTTCATCTCCATAGCCCCCACCATATAAAAGTACCACAAAGAAACAATATCAATATTGCAATGAGAAAACAACATATACAACAGAATACATATATATATATATTACACGGTCCACAGTAGTGGCTGTGTAGTTATGGTTAAATTGCTAAGCCCATAGGAAGAGCACTTTTTGGTCGGTTTATAACTTTGCTCCCCTGGAAAAACTTTACCAAACTTTGCAAAAGAAGTATATGGCCCACTCTGAATTTTTTTGCAGAGTTTAGTGAGTTTTGGTGCAGGGGGGGGGGGTTTATTTTTTCCCATAAAGTGAATGGGTAAACAACTTTGCTCATGCCTACAGCTCAAACCACTGGACGGATTTGCACCAAATTTGCAGCAGGAGTAGCGGCTTGGTCCCAAAAGTGTGCTTTTGTTAATTTGGTGGAAATACGTCCAGTAGTTATTTTTAAAACGACAAAAAGTAGGTCTAAAAAATGTGTGATATCTATATCCGCAGACACATTTCCCTGGACAGGACACTGATTAGCTAATCGGCTTGCGTCATGTCTGCTGACATGCGACGTGATCGGTGATTGGCTGGGATGAAGTGTGAGGTGGGTCACATTGTTTTGATGCGCCTGCCATCTTGGATCCGTGGAAATCCGTGGACAGCGCAGTGACGAACAGGAAAGAAATATAATTTTGGGGGAGTGCGTTGGTGTGTGAGTGTGCTTGGGGAGTGTGGGGAAGTAAGAGATGGGTCAAATGCTGTATTTGTTTAGGTGGCAGGTGCCCCTGATGTGTTTGCCATGTCCTCGCTCTTCACGGCTGTCTGCGGACATAAAAATGCACTATTGGCTATTTTACTTCAGTATGATATTCGTTTTGGGTTGTTAGTAGAGTGTTGATTGTAATTAATATCCCGTATAAGTAGGCCATATACCACAGTTTAAATTTTTGATTGTATGGGTGTGTTATGCTGTGGTGGTTGTGGCCATGGCCTAGAATCTTGGGTGCTGTAGCCTTCGGCCATGCACCCAAGACTCTAGGCCCTGGCCACAACCCACACAGCATAACACACCCATACAATCAAACATCCATCAAATATCCACACATCAAAAGTTTGTGTACTGTTTGATTTGTAGAGTTTGTATGTGAAGTTTTGGCTAAGTCATGCAATTAAGATTGTAGAGTTTGGTAACAAGCACTGCAGTATAACATATCCATGGAAATAAACATTTTGGATTGTGGTGTATTGTTAGATGTTTGCTTGAATGGTTGTGTTATGCAGCAGTCTTTGTGAGTTGAATTATGATATACTTACTGTTTGACTTTTTGTGATTGGATAAACATTTTTATGAGTTGGGTAACTGGAGCAGATTTTCTTTTTCAATTTCTGTGATAAAAGTAACGATCACATGTTAGTGTAGGCAGTTCATAATGAGGTATTGCATTGCATAATATAAATATAATATTTCTGCATTATTTCAACCCTCATATTTAGTACTTTAGAAGTACTATATTTCAAACCAGTGTACTGTGCAATTTGCTCAGTTTCTGTGTTTGTTTATTAAATCATTGGGTCTGTGGGGAAAAATAATCAATGCTGGATTAAAAAAAAACTTTTTTGTTATGGTACAACATATTTCTTTCTTTGGTCTCAGTGCTTATTTGTTGTTTCTGGCTAATCATCTATCTGTTGGCTTGTTGCAGATTTTTGGGGCAGTTTGATACTTGTTGGTGTATTCTAATTGTTTACATATAATTTTATGCTAATCTTCTGTCTGTTGGCTTGTTGTAGATTTTTTGGGGCAGTTAGATACCTATTGGTGTACTCTAACTTGTTATAGTTTTTTATTTATACTTTCAAGTTATTCATATATCTGTTGGGTTGTTGCAGATTTTCGGGGCAGTTAGATACCGGTTGGTGTATTCTAACTGTTTATTATTTGTTATATTTTAGTGGTATTGATTTATCTGTTTGGTTGTTGCAGAATCTTGGGGCAGTTAGATACTTATTGGCGTATTCTAACGGTTTATAGTTTTCTAATTGAAGTTTTGTTAATGTCCATACACAGATTAGTTATTACATTTTGGTTTTAAGAATATTAAATATGCGTTTATAAGATTTGCAGGTAATCTCTGCTTTAAAGTAATGGTACTATCATAACATTTGAACCATCCTCAATTCTTTTTTATGTATGCAGTGTAGTGACCTGCATTGGTTGTGGCGCCTGCATGGTAGATTATACCTATTGTTGTGAAGGTTTTCTTACCAAGTGATACTTGACCATGTGTGAATCCAGTCAGCTTGCAGTTGTTTTTGGTACCTTCTGCATTGTAACATAAAAGCATTAGTCTTACGTGTTAGCGTATTAGTATTACATATTAGCGGCCCGTTGTTTGCTCCCTCTTCCCCTCGCGGGATCCGCTCTGTACATCTGGTTAAACCAGACGTGCAGACCGGGTCCTGCGAGGGGACCACGTAATCAGGCGGTACGGGGTTGACGGCGCCGGCACCTTTACCGGTGCCGTTCACCCCTTACCGCCTGACTTGTAATGAGGCCCCTTGATATCTAGTAACTCTTCTTCTTTTCTCCATGGTTTAAAAAGTTTTAGCAGAGATATGTAATGTAGTTCTTTATGTTGAGGAGTTTTTAATGACAATTAAGCTTTGTTTGGTAAGTTTTACTGAGCTGCTTTCACAATTTGTCACTCTGTATCTACCTTTGTTTTCATCTGGTTTCAATAATTTTTAGAAGTGAAGTTTTGGGCTATGTGGTATAGACACATGGTTTCCAAAGTGGTACTCCTGTTTGGGTAGTATGTGTCCAGTAAATTGTTTTTCAAAATGTCATGCCTGTTGGGATCATTTTTGGCATTTGTTTCTATGTCCTCATAAGGTTTGAAAACTATTTTTCTAGATTTAGCAGGACCAAGACTTACTATATTTTCAGATTTTCCATACAAAGCAATACCGGTTAAAAGGTCTGCAGCTTCATAGCAGCCACATTCTCTATGAGAGAGCATTTTTATGCCTAAGCTGTACAATTTCTGTTACAGTGTTTTGTCAGATGATAGATCTACCCAGAGGTCTTGAAGTTCTGTTCTTCTGCTTTGGTTAAGTAGGCTGTAACATATCGTGCAACTGCAGTGGAACTGTCTGCAATGTAATGCACATTTTTTTCAAAAAAAAAGGTAGCAGGCGCTCCTCTCGAGAATGAACATGGCATGATAACCTGTTCTGAGATGAGAGTTTGCAGCACACACTTTTTGCTCACTGTACCTTTCACAGATGGGAAATATCCATTTGCATATCAGTCTTTGTCCCGCCCACATGGGCAGTCCAGCACCGAATTGCTATGGCATTTCCTCTCTGAACAAGAGTACTGACAGCAACCCCAGACACGTGTTTCAGCCTTGTTGGGCCTCATCAGTGAGGTGAAGCTGTGCCTCTCTGAGCACAGTGAGCAGGGAGTCCACGTCTGGTTGCCCCCAGGTAACTCAGGGTAACCAACCCCAAGTTCCTTGCACATATTTCAAAAAAAGGTAGCAGGCGCTCCTCTCCAGAATGAACATGGCATGATAACCTGTTCTGAGATGAGAGTTTGCAGCACACGCTTTTTGCTCACTGTAGCCTTCACAGATGGGAAATATCTATTTGCATATCAGTCTTTGTCCCACCCACATGGGCAGTCCAGCACCGACATGCTATGGCAATTCCTCTCTGAACAAGAGTACCGACAGCAACCCCATACACGTGTTTCAGCCTTGTTGGGCCACATCAGTGAGGTGAAGCTGTGCCTCTCTGAGCACAGTGAGCAGGGAGTCCACATCTGGTTGCCCCAGGAAACTCAGGGTGACCAACCCCAAGTTCCTTGCACATATTTCAAAAAAAGGTAGCAGGCGCTCCTCTCCAGAATGAACATGGCATGATAACCTGTTCTGAGATGAGAGTTTGCAGCACACGCTTTTTGCTCACTGTACCTTTCACAGATGGGAAATATCCATTTGCATATCAGTCTTTGTCCCGCCCACATAGGCAGTCCAGCGCCGAAATGCAATGGCAACTCCTCTCTAAACCAGAGTACCGACAGCAACCCCATACACGTGTTTCAGCCTTGTTGGGCCTCATCAGTGAGGTGAAGCTGTGCCTCTCTGAGCACAGTGAGCAGGGAGTCCACGTCTGGTTGCCCCAGGTAACACAGGGTGACCAACCCCAAGTTCCTTGCACATATTTAAAAAAAAAGGTAGCAGGCGCTCCTCTCCAGAATGAACATGGCATGATAACCTGTTCTTAGATGAGAGTTTGCAGCACACGCTTTTTGCTCACTGTACCTTTCACAGATGGGAAATATCCATTTGCATATCAGTCTTTGTCCCGCCCACATGGGCAGTCCAGCGCCGAAATGCAATGGCAATTCTTCTCTGAACCAGAGTACCGACAGCAACCCCATACACGTGTTTCAGCCTTGTTGGGCCTCATCAGTGAGGTGAAACTGTGCCTCTCTGAGCACAGTGAGCAGGGAGTCCACGTCTGGTTGCCCCCAGGTAACTCAGGGTGACCAACCCCAAGTTCCTTGCACATATTTCTAAAAAAGGTAGCAGGTGCTCCTCTCCAGAAGGAACATGGCATGATAACCTGTTCTGAGATGAGAGTTTGCAGCACACGCTTTTTTCTCACTGTACCTTTCACAGATGGGAAATATCCATTTATCAGTCTTTGTCTCGCCCACATGGGCAGTCCAGCACCGAAATGCTATGGCAATTCCTCTCTGAACCAGAGTACCGACAGCAACCCCATACATGTGTTTCAGCCTTGTTGGGCCTCATCATGAGGTGAAGCTGTGCCTCTCTGAGCACAGTGAGCAGGGAGTCCACGTCTGGTTGCCCCCAAGTTCCTTGCACATATTTCAAAAAAAGGTAGCAGGCGCTCCTCCCCAGAATTAACATGGCATGATAACCTGTTCTGAGATGAGAGTTTGCAGCACATTCTTTTTGCTCACTGTACCTTTCACAGATGGGAAATAACTATTTGCATATCAGTCTTTGTCCCGCCCACATGGGCAGTCCAGCACTGAAATGCTATGGCAATTCCTCTCTGAACCAGAGTACCGACAGCAACCCCATACACGTGTTTCAGCCTTGTTGGTCCTCATCAGTGAGGTGAAGCTGTGCCTCTCTGAGCACAGTGAGCAGGGAGTCCACATCTGGTTGCCCCCAGGTAACTCAGGGTGACCAACCCCAAGTTCCTTGCACATATTTCAAAAAAAGGTAGCAGGTGCTCCTCTCCAGAAGGAACATGGCATGATAATCTGTTCTGAGATGACAGTTTGCAGCACACGCTTTTTGCTCACTGTACCTTTCACAGATGGGAAATATCCATTTGCATATCAGTCTTTGTCCGGCCCACATGGGCAGTCCAGCACCAAAATGCAATGGCAATTCCCCTCTGAACAAGAGTACCAACAGCAACCCCATACACGTGTTTCAGCCTTGTTGGGCCTCATCATGAGGTGAAGCTGTGCCTCTCTGAGCACAGTGAGCAGGGAGTCCACGTCTGGTTGCCCCCAGGTAACTCAGGGTGACTAACCCCAAGTTCCTTGCACATATTTCAAAAAAAGGTAGCAGGCGCTCCTCTCCAAAATGAACATGGCATGATAACCTGTTCTGAGATGAGAGTTTGCAGCACACGCTTTTTGCTCACTGTACCTTTCACAGATGGGAAATAGCCATTTGCATATCAGTCTTTGTCCCGCCCACATGGGCAGTCCAGCAACGAAATGCTATGGAAATTCCTCGCTGAACAAGAGTACCGACAGCAACCCCATACACGTGTTTCAGCCTTGTTCGGCCTCATCAGTGAGTTGAAGCTGTGCCTCTCTGAGCACAGTGAGCAGGGAGTCCACGTCTGGTTGCCCCCAGGTAACTCAGGGTGACCAACCCCAAGTTCCTTGCACATATTTCATTTGTTTGCATTCCATAAGAGGGCAATTATTGCATTGTAATCATTGATATGTTTTGCTTCTTCTGTTCTTTTTATGTAATATGTGTTCTTAGGTGATTTACCTTTGACACTATGTCTAACTGAAGACATGAAGTTGTTTACTTGACCTGTTGCTGTAAATTGTCTAGGGAAAACAAAGCGGCATTTGGTGTAGTATTTCTCTTCGTTTTTATATTTGCGACAACAATATTTCCCACATTTGTGTCTTTGAAATTGTAAAATGTGTGCATGAATGTCACTATTTGTTGTTGGTGAAGGAATTTCACAAGTGACATTTTTTTCGATAAACTGTAAAACAGTGACATCACTGTCTTGACCAAATTTAGGAGCATCTTTAATCCATAAAAGCATGTGGATGTGTGGTGCTCCTCTAGCTTGGTATTCTTTTCTCCAAAAGAAGTGTTCCACTTCTCTGTGGGGAGGAACAGTTTTATTAAATCAAATAAAGTGTAGTATAGCAATGAAGCGATGATAGAAATATCTTGAAACATTAACAGGATCTTGAGAGCAGAGTTCTCCAGGTGTTAGTATATCTATGTTTGTTTTGTTTTTGTTTGCTAAGCATAGGAAAGCATGTAAATCTTCCCATGAATATTCTGCACAACTTAATGTAACAAACTAAGTGGGTGGGTTATGGTTTCTTATCATACAACGTACTTCTCTGTGACGTCGGAAACAGTACTCTTTTGTTCCATGCATGTTTGCTAACAGATTTGTAATGCTTGATTGTAGAACCTCATCTTTTTCTTGTACTTTTTGCGGCAGACATGTTTTGCAGCTGACATATTTTGAAAATGGGTACCTGATTTCAATGTGTGCAACTCTGTAGCATAGAGTTGCTAGTTCACTTTCAAAGAGTAGGTGGAATATGTATTCCACATTTTGTCTAAATCGGGGATCTTCAGAATACATTCATAAAGAGCGGTATTCTGATGCTGTTATCTGAGTGGGTCTATCATCATACCTTCCTCCTTTCCCAGTAGGAAAGAGTAGAGGAAAAGTGCATGCTTCTATACTTTTGTCCCATATGCTGATTGGTGATCCTTTGGTTTGTCGCATTTGGTACATTTCCAGTGCATCATTTATGGAGTCTTTAGAGTGTAATGGATGAATTGTATAATGGCCGAACATATTGGATACTGTAGTTTCTGGTGAATCTTGAATTATTTCAGTGGTTTCTCTCAGGTTTTTTTTCAATATTAATTTCTTTGTAGTATTAATTATTGTCTTTTAGATATTGCAAGGCTTGTCTAACTTTAAGTAAGTCCACAAGTTGTTGCCAAATACTTTTGTTTCTTGTAGGTACACCATTTACTAAGACAATTAAAGATTGATCTATTGGACGTTGCACTCCCAGAGTTCGTACATTTTCTTTCAGATCTAATGGTAAACAAACTACTTTGCCACAAATGCCTTTCACTAATTCAGAGGGAGGTATTTTTGATGTTTTTGGTTAAAGGCGTAATATTGCTTGAAATGGGTGCACTGTTTGAATTATGATGCTCTCATATAAATTGAGTTGTTGCAGGAGTTTTGGTAGTGGGAATAATTCCAAGTTATTTGTGATAGCACGTGAAGGAGTTTGGTGGTTGCCAAGTTTTGCAGTGCAGTAACTGCAAAGTATTAATGGGTCAGTTATTTCATATTTGTTTTCTGCTATAAGGTAGAGAGCTAATTCAAACCATTTGGAATCTTCATTTTCTTCTATTTTGTATGTTATGTCGTTCTGGGGCAACACACACACACACATGGTTTGGTACTTCAGCGGATGTACTTTTACATTTTACATTTACATTTTAGTATTTCTTTTTTGTACGTGTGTAGTAGAAGGTTGCCATCTGTACAAATTTTGCTAGTCTGTTGTAAAGCTATTGCATTTTGTACGTGGCTTTCACTTCCAAAATATTTTCTCTGGTTATGCTCTATTTCTTCGAGTAGATCTTTGGCTGTACCATGTAGAAGATTGTTATTTAAATTGGCTAGTGCTAAAGCAGGACTTTTAGCATAGCACAGTTTATCGACTAGATTTCTTATAGTTAAATAATGTGTCGAAATCATTTGGATGGTAGGTGCTTTTGCAAATAGGTCCTGAAGTACAGGCTAATGAATGTCCTTGTAGTCCTGTGTATTTCCGCACTGGCTGGTATCGATATTTTGTAGTAGTTTCATTTTGAATTTATCTTTGCCTTTCACATACTAATGGAGGAACTGACATAAAGATTTGAAAGATTTTTTGGCAATGTTACACATTGACGTGCACGGCCATTTGTACACTGGACATTTTGGTTCAGTTGAATGGAGAGGTGATACTGAGTTTTCTGGGAATATTTTTGTAAGCAGTATTTCTTGTTCCATTATGGTATTATTACGTTTTTCACACCCACGTCCACTGCTATGTATAGCAATTGTGTTTGATTGCTTTTGTTTGTATGCTTCTTCATTAAAATATGGTTCTGTGCTCGTGGTGTGATTCCATTCACCTCCACAGATATTTAAGAAGTTATATTTGTTGACATTTCATTTATTGAGAAGTCTTTTTTGTAATTTACTAGTTAGTTTTGTTAGTGGTTTCATTCTGTTTAAAAATAAAATAAATAACTTCCTCTTGAGAAGGATTGCACTGTCTATGAGAGCTTCTAAGATTAATTTTCTATGGTAGTTATTAAGGGTTGTGCTTGATTTCTCTCCTTTTTTATTTGATTCTCTTTTGATATGGTTACTTGCCACTAGATCAGGATTCATAGGAGCACTGTTAGCAGTAGTGGTAGCTGAATTCTTGTTAATCACGTTCTGTTTCGTTTTACATTTTGAAAGAGGAGGCAAGGTTTCTGTACTGGAAACTTGTTTTGTTTCGCTTAATGAACTTTTTGTTCAAATTCTGTTAAAGATGGATGCTTATTTCAGACACTTTTATTTTGATTTGCTCTACTTCTGCGTTGCTTTCGATGGACTTGTTTTTGGTAGGCATTCTTTGACGTATGTTGGAAAAAAAAGAAGTTATGGGTTGGGCTGTTGTGTAATGTATGTGTGCTGTGTGCATGAGTGTCTGAGTAGGATGGTAAGGATGTATGTGGAGGTGTGTGATTGTGAAATGACCAGCTACAACAGGTTGGTAAGGCTATTCTTGTATTTGTGTGTTACTATACTGGGGTTCAGATTAAAATACAAAACAAGCTGGTGGTGAGGAGAAGCACTAATACTAAATCTAATGGTATAGTATCAAACAGTTCTTTTTTTTGCAATATTAACATTCTAGGGGCTGATTTATGGAAGTTGTGTGCCGAAAAACGGGATTTGTGTGCCATTCTGTCTGCAAATCCCTGTTTAACAAATGGGGATTTATGGCTAGAATGGCATACAAATCCCTGTTTTTCGGTGCACAAATTCCATGAATTAGCCTCACAGTGTGTTTGAGTAACAATTAGAACATTATGGTAGTATTGTACTTACTTTTTTGTACAGAGTGAGTAGTTGTTGTTTGTACTTCAGATGCTGCTGCTTTTCAAATTGTAAAAGAAAGAAGTTTGTGAATATGTGTGTTTATAGCACTGTTGTTAATTTAGACGTTGATTTTATGTTTTTCTAGTAGTAGTGTTTTTTGATAACTGAACATAGTGTGTGCATGCAGTTTCTTTTGCCTATGTGCAGCCTGTATATTTTATATAGAATCTGTTTGTTGAACATGTTCTGCAAATGAGTATAATACTAAGCATTTGAAACTCACTTGGTTTATTAAGTATGTGTTATCGGATATTAGGAGATAGAAGAAAAATAATATATAGTTGTGTGTGTAAAAAAAGAATTTAGATAGCAGACAGGTTTGGAAGTGACAGTTGATTATAGCAGATGGGAAAAATGACAGTAAATTTATTTTATAGGTTACACAGGTTAAGTTGCAGTTGCCCTGTTTATAGACTTGTATAGTAGTTATTGTAGTAGGTGCTTTCCAATGACTTGAGACTTGTAATCAGAGTGATCAACAATACATTTGAAGTGCTGAACTATGATGATGGAGTTAGATGTAGAGTTCTTGGATGTGATTGGTGGATGGTTGTGTGACTGCTTAGCTGTATCCAAAGAGGGAATGGCACAGAAAGTGAAGTGGAAAGGGTAGAAGGGCTGTCTGAGAGCTACGCGCTCCGTGGACACCGTGGCTATCCGCGGAAAGGCGTGCCACATCCAGGGTTTTCCAGCAAATTCAGCATCGAAAGGGGACTGTAGGGATTAGCGAATCAGGTGTTGAGGTTGTGGATTTGTGTTAAAAGAGGCTTTGTGTAGTGAAGATGGCAGAGGTGGAGAAATTCATGGTGTTGGTAGTTGGAGATATGTTTGTGCATGGTTTGGAGCAGTATGCTACATGCAGGAATGTGGCAAACAATTTTGATGTTAAAGGAGTGGAGGTGGTGTGGAGCACTGTGCCTGATTACAATGTGCAAGGAATTGTACACGTTTGTGAAGATATGGGCAGGATGAACCGTCCCCATGTGGTCGTTTTGCACTTTGGTGCTTTGCATTTGGGCTATGTCAGTACCCCTACTTTGTTGGCAGATATAGAACACTTGGTTCAAGCAGTGATGAAAGTCCTTCCAAATGCCAAAGTTATTTTTTCTAGTTTAGTACCTAGGGCAATATGGGGCAATAGTTCTGTTTTTTGTCCTCATCAAAATATTGTTAGGTGTGCAATCAACCGAGGCATGTTTGCTTTCATGCTTAGAGCTGGTATGTTCTTTTGTAATAATGAGAACATTGATTCTGGTGATGCTGTTTATTTGAAAGAATATGGTATTTATTTATCTTTTATGGAAAATGCCATGCTGTTTTGGAACATACGGGTTGCTTTGGAGAAGCTTATGTGAAGATTTTAGGAGTAAAATAAGAAAACAAAACCCCAAAAAAATACAAAATAAAAGGTGTCTCTCAAACATATGCAAAAAAACCAAAAAAGGGCTCTTGTCAGAGCCAACCTCAAAGGGGAAATGGGGTAAATTATTTAAATTTAAATTAATCACGCTTAGATTTTTCGATATGTCCGCTGACACCACGTGTTACATATGGGATTTTGGGGTGGAGAGGCAGGCAAATGAGAATGAGCAGAGCAAGGGATTGGTCAATAAAGTTTACTGGGTGTGTTGTGTAAGGAGAGAGTTTGTCAGAAAGTCTTTTTGCTGAGAGCAGAACAGATAGCTATGGCTGTGTGTTTCAGAAAACAGATTATCTGGGAGACTCATGTATACATTGGTTGGAGGTGCATGCAGAACGCTGTGGAGTGGCTGCACGTCTTGGATTCCTTCATATGCAAGTGGACTGGCATGGAGTGCGTGGAATGAAGTGACTGGATTTGGGACCTCTCTGTGCTACTTTGGTGACACAGCGTCATCCCGACATAATTATTATTCATTGGGGAGGGAACAGTTTAGGACATGTGCCTGTAATTTCTTTGTAATTCACAATGGAAGAAGGACTTTGGAAGGTCATGGACATGTTTCCAAATTCCCAATTAATTTTGAGACAAATGTGACTGCGTTCTTCTTTATTTGGTCCACAAAGTGAGGCACAATGTCAATAAGGCTGTTAGTGCCTTTTTAAGAGATGTTGGTATGTCCTCTTTTCACAATGAAAATATTACATTTCGTAGCACATATATTTTTCGCACAGTTGGAGTACATATTACTTATGCTGGCAATCAGATTTTTCTGTGAAATATGCAAACTGCATTGTGACCTTTTTTGGAATTACATTAATACATTTTGCAGTAGGTGTTAATCATTTTAAGTTTTTGAAACACAAATAAACACCACCAAAAGGCTCTTTTCAGAGCCACCACTTCTTCCCATAGAAAAGTGCAATGGTTCTGATTGGGCAGGACCCCTAAAAAATAAATGTCCGCGGACTGTCCGCGGACTTCTAGAAAAATCACAGGGCCCTGCACTATTTATTTGTCACTTCTACTTTTAAACTGTGAAAGGCGGCTCTGAAAAGAGCCATTTTTTTTTTTGGTTATAGTTTTATATCTTTTTTGTTTTTTTTATACACAACACAGAAGGAAAGGAGGGGAAAGGAGGGTAAGGAAGGGACACCAACCATGGGGATAAGAAAGGGCAGGTGGAGAGAGGAAGATGTAGGGTGGGCCTTATTCAGGTAGTGGGCAGTTCTTCTCATGCTCCTTGACCGCAGTCTTGAAAGCACTCCGAAGATTCTCCCCCCCTGCAGAGTACTGCATCGCAGTACATACACAATATTGTCACCCTCGAAAGGTAAGGGTCAACAGCATCATGAAAGGCCTGTGAGACAGCTGGAGGGGTGCGCTGTCCCACAGGAGTGTCTCTTGTGGTGACAAGAGCGAAAATGGAGAATGCTGTAGAGGAACACAACCTAATACGTTTATCGCAAGGTACACCCTTGTGAATAACCCCACCCTGGAACGACCTCAGGCGTCGCTTCATTGATGTCGTACCAAAGTTGTATGAACCAGGCCTTCCATGACTCAGCACCATGTGGCACTGATTGCAGGTGACCTTATTCGCACAAGTGTTTGGCACTCTACCAGGAGTGGTAAACAACCGCAATACCCAAGACTCACGGTGAGTGCTGGTAGTAGGGACTTCCACTACCTTATCCTTTTCATCTGTCTTCTCTGCATCCTCACACCTGTACCTCTCTGTAGGCCCTTGGGGAGGTGGTGGGAGTGGAGATGAAGCTGAAGCAGTCATGGTCGCCATCTGCAGGGCAGCAGGCAAGAGTTAGCAGCAATGCAGTAAATGTAACATAAAAAAGCAATGCTCTGTCAGGTAGCCAGAAGCACAATGAGGAGAAATTGTAGGGTGTGGCCTTTCAAAGGGGTACTGGTGTGCGCTCCGTGGACAGCTGCACGGTCCATGGACACATTGAACATCAAATAAAGGCTCAAGAAATTCGAAAAAGTATGTAGATCGCTAGGGACATTGTTTGAGACATGTGCAATGGTGAACTTTGATTGTAAAATATGTTGGATTGTCCAAAAAAGTACTTTTAAAGTGTTTGGGGACCCGGACAGTGTTTTGAAATCAGGACACATGCTCAGCGTGGGTGCGGTCACATGATGACGTCGCGGACACGTTCGCGAATGGAATGGATGTCCTCAGGACACTAAATGTGCAGGGACAGTTGTGCGCATGCGCGCGGGTGTTCTACGGACAGTGTTCGGGTCCTCAAACTAATTAAAAGTGCGACACATGTGTGATGGACAGTTACAGACAGTCGCAATGTTCGTAGGACCTATGGATGTGGTGCGCATGTGCGTAGATGTTCTATGGACAGTGCAGACACTCCTATTTTAATTACGAACAGTACGAACAGGTATTGTGTCCTTAGAACAGCTCCATTTTGGTTAATTATGGACATTCCGACATGGAGTGTGTTCTAAGGACAGTTCCATCTTGATTGCGGTCAGTACGGACAGGTATAGTGTCTTTAGGACACCTCCATTTTGGTTAATTGAGGACATCGCGGACATCAAGTGTGTTCTAAGAACATCTCCATTTTGATTGCGGACAGTATGGACAGGTATAGTGTTTTAAGCACACCTCCATTTTCGCTAATTGCGGACATCCCGGATATTGAGTCTGTTCTAAGAATAGTTCCATTTTGATTGCAGACAGTACGGACAGGCATAGTGTTCTAATGACACCTCCATTTTGGTTAATTGCGGACATCCCAGACACTGTGTGTGTTCTAAGAACAGTTCCATTTTGTAGCAGACAGTACGGACACGTATAGTGTTCTTAGGACCACCCCATTTTGGTTAATTGCGGACATTCCGGACACTTGTGCTAGCCGCAGACACCTTAACTGCCTTTTTAAAAAAATAAGACACGAAGGAATGAAGTAAAAACACACATAATATTTTATTATTATATACAAATATAACATTTTTGAAGAGAGAGGGAAGCAGAAACTGACACAAATACAGGGGAATTAGGGGTTTGGAGAGGATGGATAGGAGGGGATGAAGGGATGAAAGTCTCATCATAACGGTTTTCTTGGTGGTGAGGGTTTGGGGATAGTTGACTGGGACATGGAGAGGGAGAGCAAGTACACGTGGGACAATGATATTTAGGGGGTAATTCATGGAATAAATGTGCACCAAAATTACTGGCGCTAGATGGCGCAAGCATTAAAAAAATCCAGTGCACGCGTGCGATTCGCACGCATGCGATTCAGCGAAGGCCCTGCGCGTGTATTTTCTGGAATGTGCGCCAAATCGGAGCATGGCGTACACCGGCGCACACGTCACTTCCACATCCCAAACGCTGTGCACGATGTGCACAGCGAAAGCGCACAACGTCAGCGCATAAATCAAAAAGGGGTCGGAACAAGGGGCAGAACACGCGGAATGGGGAACAATGCATGAAAATAAGGGTGTAACTGGGGAAGTACCGCTGGGAAGTACACGGAATGCCCTACGCACGTGAACTACATGTATTCATGGAATTGAATAGGTAAAACCCACGCACGTCAAAATACACGCACACGCACAATTACGTCTGCCAGACGGAAGCAGGTGAAAGCGCCCCCGCACAGCACAAAAGTGCACGCAAACAACAAACAAGCATATACAGCTACTATGAATGTCCCATTCCTCGCAGCAGTGATCATGGGACACGGCAGGAGGAGGAGAATAGCCAGGCCCCACATTTTTTTGCCCAAGACCAGCCTTTTTGGGATGCCTGATGACCAAGTGTATGGTAAGTATAGGTTTCCACCTCATATCATCCTAGAGCTGGTCAGGGAGTGGGAGGATGAACTCACATCACCCACCCTGTGCTCCCATGCATTGAGCTCCTTGGAGAAGGGGCTCAATGTACTGCATTTTTTGGCCACTGGGTCATTTCAGCAGACAACTGCCATAGTGGGGGGTGTCTCACAGCCCACGCAGTCATGTTGCCTACACCAGGTGTTGGCAATCATCACTGCGCGCCCCTCACTCCGCAGGCACATATACATGCCCAGAACACCCGCAGAAAGGCAGGCCGTGGTCCTGGACTTCTACAGGGTGGCACACTTACCCAAGGTGCTTGGTGCCATAGATTGCACACATGTGGCCCTACCTCCACCTAGGGCCACTGAGCACATCTATCGAAACCGCAAGCACTGGCATTCCATCAACGTGCAGGTGGTATGTGATGGAATAGATGAGGAGAGTAACAAAACAAGTGACAAACTTTGGTAGGTCCACAAAGAATCTAGATAGTGCTGGGGAGGGGGAGAAGAGGCTCAGAAGGGAATGATGGAACAGCTGACCTGTAATCATTGGTTGAGGGACTAATGATAAAAGTAACTGGCAAAATCATACTGAAAAAGTTGGAGGTGGGGTGTGGAAGGACAGAGGCTGAAGGGCAAATGTCTGCAAAGAAAAAGCGGCTACGTATCACCATGGCCGATTGCAATTGGGCTAGTGGTTGAAAAGGACAGCCAGAGTACAAGGAGGTGGAGAGGGAGAGAGAGGAGAGAAGGGAGGAGGGGGCCAAGCTCAAAATGCCTAATGGGGAAGATGGTCAAAGAAAGCACACACAGGGGGCAGAGGGAAACCTGATAGTGCAGGAGAGTAGGGGATGTGATGATGATGGGGGGAGACAGAGGGACACTGAGAGGGGCAGGGGAGACAGGGGGCATTCAAGTGACTGAGAAGGCATGTGGACAGGGCCACCTTTGTGGGCTTTAGGAAGTGGTGGCAGCTCAAGCATCCTGGTTGGCCAGATGGTCACAAGGGCCAAGTGCAAACAGTGGGAGAGGGGAGCAGGTCCAGGACAGAAACAGGAAATTCAGCTCATGATCTATGCAGTCATAACTCAAATGGCACATTCAAACACTAGCCAGGGCTGGAAAATGGCCAAAGTGGTGCTAGCAAGGAATGAGTGGTTGTTGAAATGTGTGGTGACAGGGGCAACTCAGCGTGCAGCCTTCATGTGGCATATCAAAATCACTGGTGGGAAAGTGTCCCAATTCAACATTCTCAGCACATGGACCCCTCCCATTATAGTGTGTAGTACACAGCCAAAGGGTGCATGGTCACAGCTACAGCCGGAAGTGCATTAACATAGACAGTCAATACATAACAAACATCTCACGCAACATGATGAAATTCAGTCAGTATAATACTCACCAAAGTGAAGTGCAGAAATGCATTTGAGAAACCATCTGGAAAACCCACTAGGGGTGTACACACAAGTAGAACTGCAGGCTGCCACAGATATGACGGAAGCCCAATGCCCATGTGTGATATGCTGTTACACCGAGCCATCCTTTCGAGCCCATGAAAAAGGGAAGCAGGAGTAGCATATGTGTCAGGACCCCAAGCAAAACACATACACAAGACAAGCCTGAATGAGCCCAGTTGGAACACACAGTGGATGCCTTCCGATGCCACAAAGCACCACACTGTCACATGTGTGCACAATAGACAAAATCAAATAAAAAAAAACAATACAATTAAAAAAATCAAATCAAAAAATGAAAAGAGTAATGAAAGAAAGATAAAAAAATTAAGAAAACCTAAAAAAACATAACATTTTAAAAGCAAACAAAGTCAAATCATTGTAAAAGAACAACAAAATAAAAGAAGAAATAAAAATGTAATAAGAAGAGAACATACTTACCAACATACTTACCAAAAACCATACAATGTGGATGAAAAATCAAAAAAATTTCTTAGAAAAAAAATGCTGGAAAAAAACTGCAGGAAAAAGAAATCAAAAATTGCCATATATTACCCGGGGGGTGAGGGGCACCCAGGAGGGGGGAGGTACAGGGTGCACCTCAACACCCACATGTGTAGACGTTGAGGTAAAAAAAAAACTCACTGGGCTCAGTGCCTACACGGCCCGACCTATGTGGGAGATGGGTTGTCATCGTCACCCTCTGGATCGAAATCAGAAAGTGGACGTGGTGCAGATGACTCACCACACCTAGCCGCGCCTTGCCCCTCAATGGCAGCAAGCATGCGGGTCTGGTAAGCCAGGTCCTGGCTGGCAATGAGACTGAGGTCGTCATGCATTACCTCATGTGTCACACGTGCTTCCTCCTGCAGGGACTGACATGTGAGATGGAGTTCTGCTTGCATGGCCTCACATGACAAACGGAGTGACTCCCGGCTTGCACAGAGTTCAGCCGAGATGGTTCTTTCAAACTGTACCATCCTGTCTTCTGTCCACCTACTCTCATCCATCATGAGGTCAGCTAGAGTAGATTGGAGGGCTTGTTGTTCTACCCTCAGGGCCTCACGGTGTGCCTCTGATTGAGCATTAAGGGTTTCATGCAGAGCCACCATTTGAGCCAGGCGCGTCCTGTCAGACGGCGCCATGCCCAGCCTGAGTGAGCGGCATGTGGACTGCGTAGCCCGCTGCTGGAGCACCATTTGCCTTACAGAGGGGAGGATGGAATGGGCCACACTTTCCATACTTTGAGCAATCATCTCAACTTCTCCCCCCTGTTGCTGTGCTATGGCAATCATGGAACGCTCCCACTCAGTTGACCCCGGTGGCACACGACCACCGCGTTACCGGCCACCTCACCTGCTGGGCCCAAGGAGCCGTGGTCCTTGCTGGGTTGGTGCCGCCCCCCGCTGCAGGACTGAATCCCTCCTTCGACCTGATGCCCCAGGAACATGGCCAACTGGAGTTGAGTTTGACCGTGCACACGTAACCACTACAGGCAGACATTCCAACCCTGCCTGTTCCCCTACTGCAGGTGCTGCAGACAGAAGACCATCCAAGACAGGATTACATACCGGCGACGACACGTCATGATGCAGATCTGGCTCAAAATAGTGGTCAGAGGATACATCAGAGCCTGACTCAAGAGTCAGCTCTGGACACGATGGCCTGGAGCACCTGTGGGTTCTCGTGGGCTGCCACCCCATGACCACCACTGGTGCTTGCTTGGTCATGTGACCTGACCACCGTGTCTGGGATGACATCTTCATCATCTGTCGCCAAGGCAATTGATCAGATATCTTGCATCGGGCAATTGATCAGATATCTTGCATCGAAAGACCCTGCATCATTTATTGATTTTTGCACCAAATAACTTTGTTACATTAACGATTAACTATTGTTCCAAATAAAGGGACTAATGATGCAATGAATTTATTAGTAAATTGCACATGCACTTACATTTCTTTCCTCACAACATCAATTCTTCTGTTAGTGATTTGATTCTGAAGCATTATTTCTTTTGAGTTGTTTTATTCTACTTTTGATATATGAGATTTGTCATAACCTGTTTCACAATCTGCTGATTATTTCTAATGTATATAAGCACTTGCAACAACTGAATTTCTTGAATTGTTTTTACCTTTTCATGTCTTTGTCTGTTATCACATTCAGCAGTAAAAGCACTTGACTTCTTTAACTTTTCACATATCTCTTATTTTTTGCTCAAATAATTCATTGTTTCTTTATATGTTTAGAAATAACCTCCGTAGTGAGTGGTAATATGTATTTAGTAGCTGATTCCTTTTAGGGAGTGCTAGAATTAAGCAACTCAGTCCTTTACCTTTAAATCACCCAATAGATCAGGCCAAATAATTATATTGACCTGTTCTTCTTGAATCTCTATGGTTACGACAAAAATAGCAAGGGTACATTTCTTGTTTCATTGTGCCAGTGCGTCATCACCTGCAACATAAAGAAAAGAAACAAGGACACACATGTCAGTAGCACATACCACACGCATACAGTTCACAACATTGACAGCCAAATAATGAAACAGCCATGTCACAGGCAACTCAAACCCCAACATGCATCCAATGGCATTGCAATGCAAGGCCATCGCAAAAGCAGAAAAGGATGTGTGCAAAATGTGAAGGCACATGTATTGCATGTTGCACATCACATGCATCACACACAACCTCTAGAAAGCATATATCCAATGCCAAATTGAGAGATGGGAACAAAGAGATGGCACCTAGCATACGCATGTGTGAACACACAAATAGACACAGCTAGAAATCTAACCTAACACACCATGATACATGTAACATGCATGCTCATGTGCAGCACTCAACTACAATGAACTATGCACAGTACATGTGTCATAGGAGGCACCTACACTAGTGCCTTTCCATGCTGTGAAAGGAGGGGCATGGGTACATACATGTCAGGTGAACATCACACAGCACCATCATGATAGCATGTTGAAGGGCTTAACTTTGCACAGGAGTGGGTGTGTGCGGTGCAGTGCATGTGTAGCCCCTCAACTTACAACATCAACATGTACATAGTGATAACAATATTCAAACATTATGGCAGTGTAACGGCAATTGCAGCCATCAAGTGCAAATGGCATGCATCAGGTAGCATTGTTTCAGTGAAACACCCACCCTCTGGCCAAATGCAGGGAAGCACTGCATGGCAATGACATGTTCCACGCAGAACTGTGCATTGCCAGACAGTATTTCGTCAATCATATCTCACTACAGCTGATGAGAAGTGGACATGAGGGAGGAGAGTTGAGGAACCATTCATAGTACATCTATGCATGTAGAAGACAACACCAGTTGAGAAGAGACCGTGGGCCTGTAAGAGGGGGAGTTATGTGCATGATACAGATGTGCACAGCCTAAAGTTGTGCATGATGACACACAGACCTACAGTGAGCATGATATGGCTGTCCAAATGAGTTGACACGTGGATCATCCTGAACAAATACAACAATGTGCAGGTGGTCAAGGACACCTAGGGGCATACATGGAATGCACATGGAACATGATCAGGCACATATGTGCAAGGGGAGCCACTGCTATCAGCACACTCAGAGTGAGCCACACTGCACCAAGGACAAAGGATGTGTATGACATGATGTGACATATCATCAAGATTGCACTCGTACAAAAGTGGCTCAGAGTGCAAACTAGAAAAAGGAGGGGAACAAGGAAGAAAAGGAATTCAAAACAACTATCATACTGGGCACAGTGACATTGAGAACATGCAAGTGCATGGAGAAGGGATAAAGGGTTAAATACCCTGGAAGGGGGAGAAGAGGAATGTGCCAAACAGAGGAAACCAAAGAAGGAAAATGAAGTCCAATGATTGAATGTCCATTCAAAAAGTGGTAGTGCAGCCAGCAAGTGGCAAGTGCAAGATGATTTGGACAGGGCAAATCTGATGAGTGCAGACAAAGAGTGCTGGACTGTATGGGTACACGCACTGGACCCATTGATATGGGAGGCCTGTAGGCAGTGCAGCAGGGAGGCAGGGTGAGCAGGTACCTGATCCGATGGACAGAGTGTGTGCAGGGGCACAGTGCCAACAGAGGAAACTGTTCAGCTGGTTAGAAAAGGGGCTAATGCATATTTCTCCTCAAGTTTCAACATGGCCAGTTGGCTGTTCAAAAGTGAGCTCCTAGCTGTACACACAGATCTGCTCCTACCTTATTTATTCCATTAACAACTGACCTTGAGGGAGTGTGTGGTAAAGGACCAAAGGACTCAAGAGGGGAGGAATTGGTAGAGGGATTGTTTAAGGTATTTTGTACCCAGTCCCAAAAAATCCGTGTACACAATGCATAGGGTATGAAGTTTCATCCTTGCATCCACTGGTAGCCAATGAAGGGGTTACAGAGCTGGAAAGTGTTAGGCAGAATCCTTTGCAGTTCCCTTAGGGAGCACTACAGAAGCTTAACACTACAGATATATGCAATAAATCCCCTTTGGTATCAGTCTGTACCACAAAGATTTAGTTCGTACCTGTGGCTAAGCAGTCAGACTTATCTCAAGAGGGAGATGAGCAGTATTCAGGGTTTACACATTAGGACTACAATGCTATGGAACAAGGAAACACTGACCAAAGCTTTGTATCAAAAAGAATATATATATTTATTTTACACACTCTGATGTTCACACACACATCACTATTATAAAAGCAAGTTAAATCAGTCAAGAAAATTATACACAATTATACACAACCCCCTATTTAAATTGTTGACAAGTTTGAGCAAGAGTGAAAACTGAGCAAAACGGCACAGTGAAAACCCAGCAAAAATGGCACTCTAACAATTACTCAATTATTTTTTTCTAGTGAGATAAATTCAGGACTTAATGTGGGACCTGACATAGGTCCAGTAGACAAGGCTTCTGGCCTTTGAGCAGGCAGAGCGCCAGAGGGGGTTATATTGTCAGCCTCCTCTTCCTCATCTGCTTCCACAATAAGAATCATCTTTTTACATGTGTGTTACACAGCACCCTCCGTGCCGTACCACAGGGGTGTCGTAGCGACCCCCAAATATAGACTCCATACCCTGGGACTGACTACTGTCTCCCAGGGCATGTAAAGTCCCCATTGTCTTTACTAGTCAATTCGTATGAATGAAACCAGACCAACCCATCTTACTATGGAAGTACTGGGAAGGGTTAATAGTTTTTGCCTAGTGTTCATTTTCGAGGGGGTACCGTACAGTCCCTCTCTCAAAAGTTTCTGGGTGGTGGCAGTGGTTACTACCGTAAATATTCAAAGGCGAATATTTCCCTATGGGATTTTCCCATTGTTCGAGGCTTCCACTTTTACTGACAGCCTCTAACATACCGCCGCTTTTTTTTTTATATTAACTTTACTCCGATAGGTTTTTATTGCCAGAACTTTGATTATAAATCTTTCTTGTGTCTTTCTCTATAATCCTAATCCAGGTCGGGGATCCTTTGTTCGTCCTTTTGGTGGGCTTCTGCACAGAAGCCCTCCTCTCAGGCGCCACTGAGTCTGGGGTAGACAGGATATGTGGGAGGGGGAATAGGCACCCTGGACAGGGTTGTCTACCCAACCCAAGTCACACTCTCCCCTGATAGGCTAGAGGGGTTTTCCCGCCAGGAGAGCCACCCCACTGTGTGGATGACAGCTAGGCTGTATGAATGGGGGTCTTGCTGCATTAAAGCAGGGTCCTGAGGACTGGAGGACTAGACATCACCACTGGAACTAGAAACCCAAAGATTAGAGAAGCTGAAGACATGTGCAACGACTGAACCACCGGTGAAGCCCTGCTGCAGATTCTCACCACTTTTCACCAATGACTCGAGAAGATATTCGCCTGCAAGAGTCTTCTTCCCTTGAGCTGGTGGGGCCAACCAGTTCACCAATCGCATTCCAGGACCTGCCTTGGTCAAATCACCAGTGTCCTGCACCCGTCCACCACGACCACGATTTAAAGGAACATACCTTTTATTTGTTTTGGCAGCGCCGCAGCTGGCTTCATCCCTGGGCAGTGCAGTAACTCGAACCTTCCTTCATGAAGAGAGCCTCTCTTCCTCTGCTGGATCTCCTGAACTGCCGGAACTGCCAGGAACTACCGCCACCACAGGAGCCTCTTCCACTTTAAAGGTACATTGTGCCGCCAGGCCTCCTGTTTTGTTGGGTATCGCTAAAGGTGTTTTAAATCCTTTACTTACATACTGGGTTGGCCGGCCCTATCGTCTAACATTGTCTTTTACCTTCTGCAACCGTCTTTTCCAATCGTTAAACAAAGACTTGACTGCAGCTACTAGAACAGTTTATCCTGGGCACATTGCCTTGTGCCATTGACTCTGGCACAGGCCTATTGACTCTGGTTAAATCTGTTACAACTGCCTTCTCTAGTTTGCTTCTCATCTAGAAATGTGTTGGTGCACCTAACTCTTAGAACCACCTTTTACTTCCCTTCTTTTAATATTGTGAAGTGCCATTTTTCTCAGTTTTCACTTAACAATTGCTTATGCTAAAATGCTGCCTTGCCTAACTTGTTCACAATCTGCTTGGGAAGTGTTGCTGGTGTGTTACATAGTCTAAACCTAAATAACGTGTCCTTTCCCTCCCTTTTGAGAAATTGTTAGAGTGCCATTACTGCTTGGTTTACACTGTGCTGTTTTGCTCAGTTTTCACTATTGCTCAAACTTATCTACGATTTAAATAGGGAGTTGTGTATACTTTTCTTGACTGTTTTAACTTGCTTTGATAATAGTGATTCGTGTGTTCAACTGAAGAGTGTGTTACATAAATATATATAATTTTAATACAAAGCTTTGGTCAGTGTTTCCTTGTCCCATAGTACTGAGACCCTATTGTATAAACCCTGAATACTGCTCATCTCCCTCTTGAGATAAGACTGACTGCTCATCCACAGCTACCAACTAAATCTGTGTGGTACAGACTGATACCAAAGGGGATTTATTGCATATACCTGTAGTCCTAATCTTCTGTAGTGCTCCTTAAGGGAACTGCATAGGATTCTGCCGAACAGTGCCAGAGACTGGAGCCGTGTCTGGGGTCCCAGCCTCTTGTGCAGGAGCATGCTTTCTCCTTTTGGCCGGTGGTACTGACCCTGAGTGGGCAATGTGGCCCTGATCAGTGGGGGCAGTGGCGCTGGTGGACTGGTCCAAGGCAGTGGGTGTTGGTATGAGAACAGAAGGTCTGGCTTGGGTCTGACTCACTGCCGGGGTGGTGTTGGCTGCATCTGCACATGCAGTTACCACCACCCAGCTACTTGGGGCAGCAGAGGTCATAACTGCCCCAGATATGTGTGCCACAGTCACAGCCACAGTGGACACACATGACCCCAACCTCCAGACAAGATGGAAACCATCCTGGGAGTCCTTGTCACACAACGCAACATGCACTGCCTGACCCAGAGCCCGGGTAGAGGTGACCATAGTTGCACCTGCAGCTACCACCACTGGTGGGCCGGTGACAGCAGATGTAAATTGATGTTGGGTGATATGGGCACCAGGTTGTGATGCAACAGCTGCATCACCAGGAGTCACAGGGGGTGGTGGCATGTCTGCACTAGCACGTGGCTGGGCTTCCCATCCCAGAGGGGCACCCCTGCCTCTTCCACCCCTGTACCCACCCTGGCCACCCTGGACTCCCTGCCCTCCCTGGTCTCCGTGCCCACGTGCCCGACCTCACCCAGCACTGGGAGGACGCCCAACTTTGCCACCCTTAGCCTTTGGTGGCCTTCCAACCATGGCACTGATGGAAAATAGGCTATGGAAGGTTCACTCAACAATTGTCCTGGTCAATTGGCTAGAAGGGGGCAGGGTACTTGATGGAAAAGGTACCCCAGTGCCCCTGTAAGGCTGTTTGTGACCCCTGGGGAAAAATGCTGGGTCACGCAACACTCGGGCACCCCCCAAAAAAAAAAAAAACAAAAAAAAAAATAAAATATAAGAACAGGAAATTGAAAATAAAAAAAATAAATTGTGCATGCGACCCTGGTAGCCCACGTGCGTGAAGAATTTTACCTCCAGCAGAATGGTGTGGCACCCAGAAACACAAAAAATACGTACACGTGGAACACGCGGGCTACTATGACCTCAAAAATGGTATGCATGTACAGGGGGAAACACAGTGGGGAAAAAAGCGTACGCGACTCACCGCCTGCCTTGTGTCGAAAAAGAAAAAGAAAAACACACGTGCTTGTGATTGTAGGCAACACCCCACCAAAAGAAGAAGTATGTACTTAAGACGCTGTGAAGTAATCGCGTGTGATTCCAGCAATCACACGCGCCGGTCTCCACGAACAGCACGTACAGTGGTCTGCTGGCCCGTGCTCACCTTTAACCTGTGCTGAAGGTAACACCCACACGTATAACGTCACTTATACACTAAGAGCCTTTCCTCAAATTACACGCATCCACACACGGACGTGATTTTGGCCACGCGACAACATACGGAAGACCATGCTCCTGCCCAGAAGGCCATTTTATTGCCCCACAGAGCCCCGAGCAGACTCCCACCTGCCATCTGCTGCTACCTGCCTGCCTGCTGGCCACGTGCCCTGCCATTTGGTGCCTCCACATGAGCCATCTGCAGGGGTCCAGTTGCTGTGACCACCCCTGCTGAAACAGAAGAATCCCGACTGCTGTACCATCGCTCCACAGCCTAGTCCCAGGACCCAGTTGCCCACCCACACCTGCCTTGGGGGTTGCCATGTCGAGGGAAACACCATCAGACACCACTGGCAACCCCCAGCCAGAGACGCAGAGCGCTGCAAGCTTCTCAGCAGGAGAGGTTGGCATCCTGGTGGATCAAGTCCTGGGGCATTATGATGCCCTCTACGGAAGAAGACGCGCCGACAAGGATGGACAGGAGAGGATCTGGCTGGACATCGTAGTTGCCATCAACACGGATGGGGTGGCAACCCGCAACATACAACACATCCGGAAGCGCTGGGAGGACTTCAGATCCAGGGCACTCCGGAAGCAGTGAGGAGCCGGGTTCACCTTACCATCAACGACAAGAGGGTCCTGGAACATATTAACCCAGCACTTCATGGCCAGGTCCTCGAGAGGGAGACCGGTCTGGAGTCGAGCGGTAAGTGTCCATGTATACTCATTGGAAGCAGTGCGTGTTGAGGTGTGCAAGGAGTGTGCAGCTTGGACATATGTCTGAAAAGGGCCATGTATGGATGTGTATGTGCAGGGACATGAAAGTGCTGCATGTGAGTCCTGTCATGAGTGATGCACATCAATGGTGTATGTGTTCCAAAGCATGATGCCCAATTGCATGTGGAGATGCACACATGTTGGTATTTCTGTGTATGTACTATTTCATGGTTGGGGTGTGACACATGGATGCTGAGTACACCTTCATGTATGTGCACGGCATACATTTGCATGTGTGGGTTGCACGTGTGCGACAGTGACACAACATGGATGCATGTGACATGGACATGTCTGTACCCGATTGGCAGATGTGACATAGTTGCCGTTGATTGCACTGTGACAGGTAGTGGAGATGTACAGATGCATGTCTGTCTGTTGGCGCGTGTGCATGTGATCACCACTCCCCATGTTGCTTGTGATGTCATGCCACCCTTCGGATGCTCATGTAGTTGTGTGCGTATAGATGCTGATGCCTGCTGCACGATTCCTGTCAAATTCTGCCTGTGTGTGGGTTCAAATGATATGAGTGTTGGGCAGTATGATGGCATCTGTGAAGTTTGACGCTGCCACTTATGTGTAACTGTGACATGTTTATCCGACCATTGTACAGTGCCCTGATGCCTATGTTCTGTCTCTCCCTGTCTGCAGCATCAACTGATGAAAAGGGCAGAGACGGTGCTGTGGAGCACAGAGGCAGGGATCCCACCACCAGCCAGAGACGTAAGGCCCAGCTCTCCTCCCACGTTGTCATCTCTTCCGGGAATGAGGAGTCTGGTGCTGCGTCCATGGCCGCAGCTGCCGAGGGAAGGTCCAAGAGGCGGAGGTTGCAGGTGGACTCCTCGGCAGCAGTAGGGGCAGCTGAGCCCCCACAGGGGCCTATGGAGGAAGATGGCATGGTCAGCCAGGTTGGTGGGGAGTTTGGTTGAGGAGGAGGCCGTGGAAGGCCCACGCAGGGGGCCTGGAGGGGGGCATTCCACTGGTGCTAGTGGTGCAGTCCAGGGGCAGGGACAGGAGGCAGCACAGGCCGCCGCTGAGGTGCCTGTGTGTAATCATGTCCCCGATCCTGTGACTGCATCATCCCGCACCAGCAGGGATGCCTTCGTCCAGACCCGTTTTCAGGGAGGGGATGCGCGAACAACAACTGGCCTTCCTCTCCCTGCAGAAGTGGCAATCATGGACCGGGTTAAGCCTATCCTAGCTGGGGTGGTGTTGCGTCAATGTGGTATTCGGGATGATGTGCAGGGTTCTCGTGAGGACAATGCACATCATTTCGAATACCTCATTGACCGCGTCGGCCTACTAGGACAGGTCACCCAGGCTGGGTTCCTCCATGTGCTGGATCTTCTAGCGACCCCCTCCTCAACTGAACCCCCTATGCACCAGTCATCCTCCGTGCCATCTTCCTGCCCAAGTATCACCTGGGCACCCTTTGGAGCTGCCCCGGACCCAGCTGCCAGGCTGGTGGAGGACACCTCCCTACCACAGTCTGGAGTCGGAGTTCCAGCAGGGGTGGCCACCCCAACAACTGGACCCCAGCAGGAGGAGGACGTGCAGGCATGGACCAGCAGGGCACATGCACGGCAGCAGTTGGCTCACTGTGGGAGCCATGATGGCTCAGGGCCTTCAACATCACAGGGGCATAAATCAGCCGGAGGGCAGGAGGACCCTGGATTGGGAGTGTCTTCTGTGTGGCAGCGGTTGGGCCAGTCGATAGATGTGGAGCGGCGGTGGCCGTGGGAGGCACGGCTCACTATGGTCAAGGGCGGATAATTCCATGCGCAGGGCATTGAGGTGGGCTGCGTGCCTCCATGCACTCGCAGGGAGTTGGAGGAGGCCATGACTGCATCACTGCGAGACCTCGAGGCCAGGGAAGAGGCCCGCCTCCGGGACATCGACATGGAGTTCGATGCTGCCCTGGCCCGGAACATCAACAAGTGAGTCGTTGGACTTGCCTGCCGCCATTGTACACAGTTCATTAGTTTTAGGTTTCCTTTCATTTTTCTTTTATTTTGGAGTTAATGGACTTTGCTCCACTTCATGTATATAGTTTTTTTATTGATGGGACTTTTTCGTAGGTTTCATTTGTTTTGGGGATCATGGACCCTTTGGACTTGGATTGTTTTGGATTCTTTATTTCTTATTGACATTGGCAATAGACCACTTATGTTTTTTTCAACATGACGTTGCTTTTTTCCATTGGATTACCATCTGTCATTGTATATTGATTTTCAAGTTTGATTTCCTCTATGTTACTTCATAATGTTTTTAATACATTTTTTCTAACTTCATGATTGGTGTTGTGTTCTATCTTGGTTTTGTGCATGTCTCAATGAACATTGCCTCAGGCATGTGTTGCCACTGTGTGGCTCTGTTGTGCATTTATGCATGGACATGGTGGTTCTTTTAAGACTGTCATGGCATGACTAATTTGGGAGTGGGTACTGTCGGTGGTTGCATGCTTGTACTGGGGAGCAAGGGGGATTTGGGTAGGCATTAGGGCCATGGGTCTGTTTCATTAGGACATGTTGTTTGGTGGGCCATGAGTCAGGGCCTGCTCGTAGGTGCCCATCACTGGGGGTGGGTGGGTGTAATGCTTGTGCTAAAACATGGCGCTGGGGCGCAGTGCATTCTGGGAGCACTCAGAGCCATAATGGATATTTATTCCATTGCCTCAGTGAAAATCTGCACTTGCTTTGCTAAAAAACATGCTTTCAATGTTATTCATTGCTGAGCCCGGTATGCAGGCCTCAGCCAAGGACACAGTGCTGGGAAAGCAAGAATTTACAGGTGCAGGCTGGCACCAGATATACAAAGGTTTTGTTATGTCTTGCTATACTTGCGCCAAGGTCTATGGAACTGTTTTCTGTGGTGCTTTAGAAGAGGGAAGCTTTGCTCCTTGGGGTGACTGTCGGTTGACCCGGCCGGCAACCAACGGTCACTCAGCAATGTGCAAGTGCTATTGCCAGAAGGTTCGAGAAATTTCCACCCCTTTTTGAGGAGGGCATATATGCGGAGCTCTGGAAAGGTCAGGTGGAAAAAACACAAAGAACTTAGTTGGAGGGGGGATGCCTTGTTCCAACCTTCCTATGGGCTGTTGTGCACTCTGCCTGGCTGTTACCAGGGTCTTCCAGCCGCTTCTGGCGAGATGAGGGATTCAGTTACGCCCATGGTGATGTATTTTCTCTTTAATTCTCTATCTTTTCTGTGATTTATTTCTGTTTTATCACTTGTTGCTTCTTAACTATGAATAAATAGCCGTATGTGGTGGCCATCTAGGAAACGGATTTTCCTTCCTATATCGGGATGCCATAGGTGTAGGAAGAAAACTCCTTTTTTTAGCACCCCAGGCACCTAGGGTGCTAATGGCCTCCATCCCCCATTACAGGGGCTAGAATGGGGGATAATGGTACGGAAACCTCGTTATCTGCCCTCGCTTCGATTGGGCTGATAACTTGGGCTGTCAGGCCGGTATCCACCATTCCATTCCTGGACCGAGGGATAAATGCCACAATATCGCCATTAGCAAAACACAAAATGGAAATGTTGGAAAATCTCATTGAGTCTATGAACTTTACTGAGAAATATAAAGTAGATGGAGTCTATACATTTTTTTTTAGTTCTATTTTTTATCTGTGAAAGGTGGTTCCTAAAGGAACATTTCTTTTATTGTTTTTGGATGCATTTTTATTTTTGGCAGGAGAGCTTAGAACAAAAGGTGGGGAGGGAAATGAAGGAAGAGGCACCAAACACTAATATGGAGGAGCAGGTGGACAGGGGAAAATGTTGCGCGTGTGTTATTTGTAAGGTAGGGTGCAGTGTTTCTCATGCTCCTTGATTACAACAGTGGTAATGTCTCTTGGGGAGGAGGGATGTCATTAGCTGATTCCATTTTAAGATAAATAGCAGTTTTGCTAAAAGTATGAACTGTGTACTAGATTTTTAATGGATGAGTAGAAATAAGAGTTGGAAGAGTGCAAGGGAAATTATGAGGTTGAAAGTTCCTAGATCATTAGAAAATGCAGTTCCGAACTGTCCGCGAAGCACAAATCTTATCGTGACATGCAGATGGGTTCTCGGACACGTTATCATGCTGTGCGCCAGCATAAGGTAATGTGGCACTGTCCAGAAGGTCCGCAGTGAAGTCAGATGTTCATAGACGTTATGGTTAAGTTGCACTAATAAAAACCTATGAAATTCAATGAAAAAACATTGTTCAGGGGGCATTATGGTTAAGTTACGCTACTAAAAACCTATCAAATTCAGTGAAAAAATGTTGACAAAAGGGACGTTGTGCTTAAGTTACGCTACTAAAAACCTATCAAATTCAGTGAAAAAACATTGTTAAAGGGACATTATTGTTACCAGTAAAACCGAAAACCCCCTGAAATTCGCCAGTTATGGTAATCTAAGCAACCATAACTCATGCCACCACCGTGCACTGCTAAGAATAACACCCATGACATCAAAGATGACATCACAGATATGATTGATGACATCGCTGTTTTTTCATTGAATATATTTATATAGAGTGAAAAAAACGTTGTTAAAGGGACATTATGGTTCGGTTGTCGTGATAAAAACCTATCAAATTCCGTGCAAAAACATTTTTGAAGGGACATTATAGTCACTTTCCTCTAAGAAAAACCTATCCATATAATGGTTACAAATAAAATCCCAAAAATGCCAGTTATGGTAAGCTAAGCAACCATAACTCATGCAGCCAGTAGGTCTGCTGAGCTAATGACAACCATGGCTGCTGCTGCTGCCTCTACCTCAGCAGCACCCACACCCTCACCCTCACCACCATCACCACGTTCCCAAGGGCCTGGACAGTGGAACAGGTGTGGTGATGTAGATAGGGATCAAGAAGAGAACAAGGATGAAGTAAATTGCCCATTGTCTGTAGCCAGCGTGAGTCCTGGGTGTGGAAGCTATTTATCATCATAGGAGACGTGCCCAAAGCTTGTGCTAATCAGGTGATATACACTGAGTGCAACAAAGTACTCAGCTGTGGCAAACCAGGCTTGTACAGCTACGGCACCACCTCCATGTGTTGACACCTGAAATCGAACCACAAGGCAGCAGTTCAAAGGGTTGTCCCCTTCGAACAAGGCAGTAGGTTGAGTTCCTCTTCAGCAATCTCCGTATCTGCTCCTGCTACCACTAGGGACACTCCTGTGGGGCAGTGCATCCCTGAACCAGCCTTGCAGGCCATACACACTGCAGCAGACTCTTACCTTTCAAAGGTCACTGTATTGTGCATGTACTGCAACACGGTACTCTGCAGGAAGGTGCAACTTTGTAGTGCTTTCGAGGCTTCGGTCTGGGAGCATGAGAAGGCATGCCCCCTATCTAAGTGAGGACCACCCAACATCTTCCTCTCTCCACTTGCCCTTTCTTATCCCTGTGGTTGATGCCTCTTCGCTACCCTCCCTTCCCTTCCTTCTCTGTTGTGTGTAAAAAGAACAAAAGAAATACAAAACAATAGAAAGAAAAAAATGCTCTTTTCAGAGCCACCTTTCACAGCTGAAAAATAGAATTGCCAATGAAATGACGCAGGCCGACACGCAGCTGTAATGTCTGCAGACATTGCACTAGACTGCGGAAATCTACAATAATGCGAGGGGTGGCTGTGTCAACAACATTGGACTTGTTTCTTGGAGGAAGTGGTGGCTCTGAAAATAGCCTTTTTGTGGTGTTTGTTTGTTTTTGGAAGGGTTGAAGTGGCCAACAACTACTGGAAAAATGTTGCTATACTTGCAAAAAATGCTGGTATGCATTTTGTATATTTTGCCGTAAAAGCTGATTGCCAGCATCAGTAAAATGGACTCCAAAATGTTGGTGCTACGAAACATAATGTTTTCATTGTGGAAGGAGAATATGCCAACATCTCTCCAAAAGGCGCAAACAGCCTTGTTCACATTGTGCCTCGCTTTCTCCATTTGTGGACCAAATGAAAAAGAACGCAGCCACATATATCTTTGGGCAATGCGAGAAAAAATTACTTAAGAGTTTGGAAACATGTCCATGACTTGCCCAAGTGCCTCCTCCATTGCAAACTGCAGAGAAATTCCGGTAACATGTCCTAAACTGTGCCCTCCACAATTAATAATAATGTCTGGATGATCGAGTGTCACCGAAGTGGCACAAATAGGAGCCACATTCAGCCACTTCATTCCACATACTTCATACCATTGGACATCCACATGATGGAATCCAAGATGTGCAGCCACTCCTGAGCGTTCTGCATGCACTTCCAGCCAATGTATCCAGGAGTCGCCCAAAATCCATACTCTCTGCCTCCTGAATGACACAGTCATAACCATACCCATCTCCATTCCACTCTGCAAACACACCTTCTGCCACAATATCTCCTTACACACACACCTACACAGTCCCACTTCCATCTCTGCCACCCTTAAAAGCCCCTGATGTGGCACATGTGATCCTTGAACTACCGCGGTGTCCACGGACATATCATGCTTTGTACTTGGGTATGGGAACACATTTCAACCAGGGCAGGGGATCTCCCCTTTAGTGGTGGCTCTGAAAAGAGGGTTTTTGTGTAAAGGTGCTTGTAAACAAACACATTTTCTTTTGTATGTTTCGTTTTTTTTCTCTTCTTCTCCTTACACTCTTACACAAGCCTATAAATATTCCTTAGATTGTAGAACAAAATAGTATTTTCAATGGGGGACAAAAAAAAGCCATCTACACTGAAAAAGGTCACATTAAAAGCATAAAGGTTCTCATTGTCACAGAACAACAATCCAGCACTGAACAAAAATGCAGACATACCTCTGTTTGCAAGACACCTTTGGCCTCTTGCAGGGAACAAAGTACATGAGGATTGTTCCATACTCTTGTAGGTGGTATGCCTGAGAAAACCACCTTTGCAGTGGGAAAAAGCTGCATCAGTGCTTTCACCAAGTCCTTCAGTTCACAGAGAAAACTTCCACCACTGATGTAACCCAAATGCATTACTCCACAATACACCACTAGGACATCAAAAGTACTCCAAGTGGCCACATCTCTGCAAACTGCAAGCACAGCTTGCAAATTTGGCACAGGCACACTGTGCCAAAAAGTGTCCATTCCTTCAAAACCAAAATCACCTATGATTAACACTCTTGACTCTCTGCATCTCTGCCATCTTCACTGTAAACAGCAATGAAAAAAAAGTATTACCACCCCTTCATGTTAAGCACACCCTCAACACCTGATTGGATAATCCCCACAGTTCAATGTCCATACCAGGCATGCTGAGAAGGACAGGATGTGGCATGTGCGATGCCCCAAGTACCACAGTGTCTCCGGACCCCTTAAGGCAGGGGCATCCCTTCCTCTCTTTCTACTACTCCCTGTGCAGCACTCCCTCATTGGGTACTGTTAAGCAGTCACACACACATCCACCAATCACATCCAAGACCTCTGCTTCTAACTCTATCATCTCTGTTCAACTCTCCATATATACCGTTAAACACTCAAAGTAGGGGTCTCCTGTGATTGAAAAGCAGCTCAGTAAAAAGTACTGTACAACTATCCAAGATTTCTGCATCCAGATTCATGCACATCTCCATCCATCACCACAAACTACATGTATAAATATTGTTTATACAGTACATTTGCAACTCTGTTATAAGTGCCTCTCAACAGGGCATCTACCACTTAACCTCCATAACCTACTCAAAAAGCATACTGTTGTTTCTCCCATCACCTATCATAAAATGCCGACTACAATGCTATGTGCTTTGAAAGTTTTCATTTACCCATATCACCCATTGTAATGTCCAAACTGTTAATCTCTTCCTTCCTCCTGTCATTTTTACAACCTTTTCCCCCACTAACACACCTCCTATGAAATTCATAAAATGCTCACAGAAAAAGAAAACTGAATGTATCCTACCAAAGCAAACCAAGTACATGCATTAAAAGAGGGGGGAGGGTGGGCTCTAGAAATGCACACTCCAGTGCTAAGCTTGGCATTTGGTCTGATGTTCTCAATATCTATGTGCAAGGTCACAGGTGAGAAGAAGTGAACCCACACCTCTTGTATGGAAATAGTGCACCTGGTTATCTTGCAAATAGAGGTTTTCAGTGAATCTTATGAATAAGAAGTTTTTGTGTGTGGGGTACGGACCCCAAAACCCCCCTTTCTTTTAATAATTTTCCTCCACTCCCAAAAACTATTCCCATTCCCAATCATATATGCATATTTTTAAAAAATGTGTTTTTTTAGATGTTTTGGGTTTGTTCAAATATCCATTCATTGTTATCTATTCAATAATATCACTGGATACCCAATAAAGGTGGCAGGGTTCACTCCGACACATCTCACAATGTGAATGGATGGGCTGGAAAAAATTACTGCATAGGCCATTTGTGTATTTAAAGTGGTTTTCAAGAATTGTGAACAATGCGTGCTCAACATATAATGTCACTGAGCACCCAATAGTGATTGATGAGGACTTCTCGATGGCAAAGGCTGCAGCAGCCAATGACTGTTCACAAGAGAATTGGCCCTGTATCACTGAATCTAAGATACCACCGTAATATGCTAAGGGTGTGTGTCCTCAGTATGTTTGCTGAGCCAATACAACAGTCATTACTTGTTCATTGGAATGTTAGATGTTAGAAAAAATACAATTCCTTTGTGCAATCAGTGGTTGCTGGCACTGGTGCATTGCTTATGGTATTTTTTAGTTCCTCAAAACATGTTACCATTTCCCCATTCCATGTGAGTGACCCTTAACTTCTCTCTGGTACTTCGAGTCCCTGCAGGAGATGTTTTGTGTGACTGGAATAGTTAAAAATCCATGCTCTACAACAGCTATGCAAACCCATACACAAACCCAAAATGGTTGCATTTCTTTAACCATAGTTGGCTGTGGTGTATTCTGTACTTCAGCTGCCCTTTCCAGGGTTATTTCCCTGCTGATGATATTATTTGTCCCCAAATACACAACCTCTTTCTGACAGTATTACATTTTGTCCTTGTCTTCTTTGTATCCTTTGTCCGCCTGCAGTGTCATGATAGTGCTCGGTACCTGTGTATTTCCAAGTCCATTTGTAATACTCTGTTAAAAATACTGGGGGTCTCACAGTACCCCTGAGGAAGTCTGGTTTGTTGGTACCTTTGTCCACGGTAGGTGAACGGAGTGAGCTATTGAGAATTGGGGTGTAATGGAATGGAGCAGAATGCATTTTTGTGATAGATGACAGTAAAATGTGTGGCCTCAGTTGGTATATTGCAAAAAGTCGTGGAAAGGATTGGTACAACTGTAAACTCAGCTTCAACTATGTTATTCAATAGGCATAAATCATGTATCATTCTCAAACTTGACCCTTTCACATTTTGTTGACAGGGTATATTGCCTTGTTACACATGGACTCTGAGGGCACTGTGATGCCCTGCTGCCATAATGCAACAATTGTCTCATGTATTCCCTCATCTGTCTCTCTTGACAATGGATTGTGTTGCACTCTAGGTAAGACTGCTCCCTTCTTTAAATTGATACATACTGCCTCTATGCTCTTCAGGAGCCTCACATCATGGGGATTGTCTGTCCAAAAATATCTGCAGACCTTTAATACATATTCCTGTAGATACACATACATGCACTTTTGGATAAGGTACATTACTCTTCTGAATCATTATTTGACACAGGATACAAACCTTCAGGAACACCTTACCATCATTGTCAGCATCTTCAAACAGCTGTCCATCTGACATCGCACTGAATGCGCAGGGTTAATACACACAACTGTACATCACTCATCTAACTCTTTGTCAGTCCCTATAAACACTATCTTGTAATGCGCAATCAGCACCCAATCCAAATATAGCGTGATAATGGTACATACAGCATGATCTTGGGGCACTGCTGGCTTGTTTCTGATACTGGATACCCAACTCAACAACACGGTCACTCCTTACATAAACAAATGCGGTGCAATGGTACACCTCTAGTGGCGCCATCAATGTACATTGCTTATGTTATCACTGTACATTGCTTATGTTATTGCCAGGACCCAAGCATGATAAATTCCTGGGGTGGAGCACACTGCCTCATCTTCTGAGAAGGAAATTGTCATATTCTGTTTGCTTAACATATCTCTCCCATGGGTAGATCTTCTGTAAATGCAAGCAAAAGTATTGCTGAAGAGGATCCCTGCATGACCGTTACCTGATATGGGGAAGTGGCCTTTCTTTATACATGATTGTATTCTCCACACCTAGCGGGGGTTCCTCTTCCGGGTCACCTGTGACTGACAACACTGGGCATGTCAGGACTCTGTGGGCTGTTCTAATCTGGATATGTGTTCGACCTGGGAATACGGAGGGGTTACCGCTCATCACACTTGCCCCTGTGTTTTTTGTCACTGTGAAAATGCAGCAAAGCATTTTTGTGCTAGATGTGGGGGGCTGGTTGTTGTGTCTGCAGCTGCGCATACTGTGGTGTGCTATTGGGCATTGGGTTGCATCTTTTGTGGTACTTGCACTTGGTACTGGGTCTGTTGTCCCTACTGGGGCACCAGTGTGGGCATTGCACCATACGGGGAGCTAGTAGGCATCATTCCTTACAGCTGTTGTTAAGTAATCCGGGGCGCTCATCCGCTGGCAGTAGCTCACCTGTCCCTATATTCTCATGCAAAATGACGTATTCTCCCACAGGACCAACACATTGCTGATCCACCAAATATCTGCGCGTTCAGCCAAATCCTTCTCCTCTACCTCTCTGCACCTCTTGGATTGGAACTCCCATCTTCCCTGTGGGTAACCTCCTTAATAATCTTCTTGGTAACCTTGGTTGTCTGAAAAACCCTGGTAACCTTATGTCCATTCAAGAGCCACTCTAACTTCTAACAGAGCCATTCTTGGTTTTACGTGCTGTAATGATGTTATGATTACCTGGTTTCTTGCAGAGGCAGAGGGAAACCTTGAAGCTATGCCTACACCACACTTTGGCATGACTGGGTGGCACTTGAAAGGCACACCCACTCGCTCACGACAAAAGGGGTAGGGTTTTTAATGTATTTGTATGAGTCGGCATCCTGGGCTGCTTGTCTGCAGCTGTATTCCCTGGGATTGTCTGCAGCTGTATTACCTGGACAAGACAGTTTATTAAGGATCTGTACTGGGGTCTGTTCTGAGAATAATCCTGAAAAAACCTCCTTCCACTATTCTATTTATGTATTCCCTGGGTTGTTGGCTCACTGTCTAGTGCAACTGTGCTCCATGTGCTTCTTGGTACCAGTTATGTCACTGGCAAGTCACTGACCAAGTAAGGCAGTTTTTGCACACAGTTGCCTGTGATTCACTGTGATTCACTGTGAAACACTGTTTGCTTTTGACATTTCAGTTCCCCAGCCACACATGTTACCCTATGGGATCTCCCATTTGGTTTGTTGGTGCTGTTCCACTCCTTCGCTGCATACCTTTTGTAAGTGTCCATAGCACGTTGAAGATGGATTGTGGCTTGTTTAAGTGTGTAGCGTGTGGTTTCCTGCAAAGTCTGTACTGCAGGAATTTCTAAGGCCTCTGGGGGGAGCATACACTGATGTGCGTGGGTGCATCCCCTGTAGGAACTAGAGTGGTGTGAACCCAGTGGAGCTATGTGTGGTATTATTATATGCAATCTCCACCTGTCTGTGCCACTCACGTACAGGAACGAAGGACAGAGGTCAAGCTTCTATTAGGAACAGCTGGATCCTCAGACCATGCTACGGATCTCATATTTCAAGGTGAACTTTTGCTTGAATCAGCACTCCACCCATTTAGATATTAACGGGTGGAGGTGTGATTCAATTGAAAGAGTGAAAAATCATACCACCAGGTATGCGCCAATCTCTGAACAAACAAAGAACAGATTTAGTGGATGATAGCGGTAATGAAATATTATAACTAAGAGAATCAAGACTAACCTGAATTGCAGAATAAAAAGATCTGGTGGCAGAAAAAACACTCTAGGCGGACAGAAAATAGGAAAAGCGTCCAAGGAGCTAAGAATGGAAACATCAGGAAGGGGAAATTAGTAGGTTAGTAGGGAACTATCCCGGTTGGCAGGAGAGCGCAAACAACGCTGAAAAATGTTGGCCCGATTCACAGAGAGTTTTCCTATGGGATTATGCCATCATAAAATGCTTCGGTGAATCAGGCCTAAGTACAGTACACAGTTGAACTCTCAGAAAATCTCTACGTTATGTTACAGAAGTCCACCCGGAAGGTAATTAACAAGCAACACAGCCAAAGGAGATCACAAGGCTGTCAGTCCAGGGATGAAGCAATGGAATTTACAGTGTCAAGCAGAAAGTTGCACCAAACAATGTCCAAAAGCAGTCTAAAAATCAATGGAAAAATGGAAAAACGAAGCCGGTAAAGGATTACGGCATTGCATACCACTCAGGGCTATTCCGGCCTTAGACCACGCTATTAGAGGCACCGTTAATAACGGTGCCTCTAATAGCGGCATGGGTGCGGGCACGCGGCCCATCATACCAACAATACCGGCATGCTGGTAATGGGAGGAAATCATAAGTCAGGCAGACAAGCAAATACCAGCATCATGAAGGCTTTAATAGGGGATACCGGCATGCCGGTAATACTGGCATTGTGAACCAACCGTAAAATACAATGGGCAGTGTTCCCAACTGCCCCAGGTGCACACAATCAGCACAGGTGGAGGCAATGGAGTCTGGGCCAGTACAAAAGGAGCACACCCACACACCACATCCCTTCCCACACCAAGATGATTCCAATAGTAGTAGCAATACTGGAGCTGGAGGACATGCTTGCATTACTACACCAGCAACAACAACAACAGCAACAGCAGGCACCACAGAGGAGACACAGGAGGAGAATGAGGGTGAGACAGTGCCAGCATGCCCCACCAGTGCAGCCAGTGGTACCATGCAGGCAGCCCCCAATCCTTCGCATTAGAGCCAGTCCTTTCAACCTAACCCTGGAGCAGATCCACACCCTGCACCATCTGGACCGGGACACCATCACCACCATAATGGACATGATACATGATGACATTGTCAGCCTCATTGAAATACGCACCGCCATCCCCCATCTACTGAAGGTAGTGTTGGTGCTCCATTTCCTTGCCACAGGCACCTACCAGCACACAGTGGGGCACATGCATGGCATATCACAACCCGTATTTTCTCGCATTCTGAAGCAGGTGCTGGATGCCCTCCTCAAGCACACAAGGGACTACATATCCCTACCACAGACTCCCCAGGAGATTTTTGATACAAAAGTTGTTTTCCATGCACTGGAAGGCATGCCAAAATGTATAGGTGGCCTCGACTACACCCACGTGGAGTTGGTGATCCCGCATCCCATGGAGGTGGTGTAACGCAACCGCAAGCAATACCACTCCATCAATGTGCAGATGGTATGCGACACCAGCAAGATCATCACCCATTGTTGTGCCTGATATCCCGGATCAACTCATGACTCTATGGTCCTGTGGAACTCCACACTACCACGCTTCATGGAGTGACATGCTGGACGACGTGCCTGGCTGCTTGGTAAGTTGCATGACAGGCACATGGCACTTAAATGGGGGGAGAGATGCAAACACCACCATGGTGTCAATGTTGATGTGATGGCACGATGTGCACATCACTAAACACTGTGCCTCAAAACATCCCAAAGAGAACATGGCACCCAAATCCCATAGGATTGAAGTAAGGTTGACACCTATCACAACATAACAAACAGTAAACCACCCCACATCCCACAACACGTGCACCACTCATCAGCAGAACTCACCCTCCGTAACACCATCCAGCAACATGGAGTGTATATGCACTATGTTGCTGTCTCCAGCAAATCACCACACAGGACAAGCATCCATGGGAGTGCAGTGAACAGAACCACCAATCGAATCCATTGTCTGTCACAGAGCCGCCACTACCACAGGAATGCTGCATGTCACCATGGAAATATCACAGCTGAAGGCCTAATGTTGCAGAGCCTACTGCCAACGTTCCCAATCAGAAAATCATACAGAACACAACACATCACAAATTTGACACAAACACAGCTGTATGCATACACAATGCATGAGCAACAAGTAGGCAGTGCACACCATGTATAATCTTGAAGATGCAACCCACACCATTATTCCATGGCACAGGACACATTGAGGGCCTAAACATGGCGTGCAAACAACCAGGGACTTGTGCATGTGACCAACGATAATCTGCAGGCATGTGTGACTAGTACAGCTGTCCATCATGAATCAACTGACATATACTTTTCTTTGCCACCCATGCAGGTGACAGTGGCTATCCCTTGAAGCTGTGGCTCCCCACCCCTGTCCAAAGCCCACAGAATAGGCACGAGGAGGACTACAATCAATCCCACACCTGTGCCCGTGTGGTCATTGAGCAGACCTTTGGCCTGTTGAAGGCACAGTTTCGCTGCCTTAGCCGGTCGGATGGGGCACTCCTCTACAGGCATGAGAAGGTGGCCAAAATCATCATGGCATGTGTCATGCTGCACAACATGTGCATCCGACGGAACGTGCCCCTGCCCCCTGAAATTGAACTGCTACCACCCGGTGATGATGAAGGGGATGAAGAAGATGTGGCTGCACATCATCGCGGTGCCGATAAACAGGAGGGACGTGCTGTGTGTCAGTCAGTGATTGCACAATATTTCTGACACACATGGCTGCAGAGGGTGACATGATAGTTGGACAGAGGGCACTGGGTGTGGGGGTACATGTACACTATGCACTGTATATGAATAAATGACACATGCACAATGATGAATGTCCACTCAAGTCATTTTTTAACACAGCAGGTGTATTGAAATGTACAATGAAGATGAAAGTGCACTAACCCTCTACCACCCTCACCCCTCTCCCCCTCCCCCAACAATTCCCCCACACACTCGCCCCCCTCCCTCTCCTCCCACAACTCCCCCACACATGTCCCAACAAGTGTCTATTGCCTTCATCAGGCTGGCCAGTCTACTTCCTGTCACTCCCTGCACCTGGTGGCGGCATGTCTGGGCAGCGCAGGGTGCGCGACAACCTGTGTAGGGCGCTTGTCTATGTTGAGCTCGAGGGCGATGGGGTGGCCACATGCTCCATTTGGGGGGCTGGATGCTCAGCCTCCATTGCATCAGCAATGCGGCCGAGGACCTGCCACAGGGCTGATACCTCCTTGCACAGTCTACTTGTGTTTTCGGCAAAGATCTTGCCCAGGGAGGCGGTGTTATCGCAATGATCTTGCCCAGAGAGGCAGTGTTTTCATGCCACTCCTGCCTTGCTTTGGCATTGTCAGTTACAAATTGTCACACCAGGGCAGTTATATCCTCCTGCCGATGCACCCCCGCCGGTACACTTGTGGAGGTGGAGGGTGCTTGGGTGTCATGTACAATTTCTATTGGTTCCCCTATGGGACTCATGGCCCCTTGGTTGAACTCCCCCCAGACTGCTCCAGGGTGGTGGCGTGGTCGGAGTCTACCGATGTGAACTGGGGGGATGGTGCCAGACTTGGTGTGCAAGGCAGTTCGGAGGAGTCATCCTCCAAGGGCACCCACCTCTTCCTGTGCCTCCTCCTCAGCCAGGGGTGCTGTAGTTGCCACCTCCCCGACTGAACTGGACTCTGCTGAGAGTGCAGCTTCAGCTGTGTCCTGTGCAAGTGTGACTTGAGTTGCGGGTTCTGTCTCGACGGCTCTTGGCGGCACCAGTGCTGTGGCATCCGGAGGTGGTTTCCTCTTTGGTGCATGGCGAGCCTTGTGTTTGGCTTTTGAGGTCAAAGGCTTGTTGCCCTCATCCTGGACCCTCTTCCAGGGTGTGGTTGGCTGTGTGAGTGAGTCCCGCGACTCGCTGTTATTGATGAGCCTGTGGGGGTCGAAGAGAGGGACGGCATGAGTGATGGTTTGATAAGCATCAGACAAACATTTGTATGATTGCTCATCTGCACAATAGAGGGTAATAGGCAGTTGAGTTTGGATGATCACGTTGCTTGCTATATGGGTGGGTAATCCAGGCATACGTCGGGGTCACTCATGTTGGGGCAGAAGTATGCTATGTGACATGCATATTTGTTGTCGCCTATGCAGTGTGACTTATGCCATTAACATCTTAGTGTGGTTTGTGCAAGGTATGGCATTGCCTTGCTGCAGGCATCTTCATGTGTATGTGCTGCGTACGACAACTATGCTGGGAATATGTGTGTATCGGGCCATGGCTTGCCTCTTTAGACAGATATATTGGTGTACTTTCATCAGACTCTGCATTACAGTGTTTTCTTAGGAAACTCACCTCCGTCCGCTGGTGATGTGGTGCCACACTCCATGTCTCCCACGCCTTCAATGGCCTCCATACTGATCAGGCTTGCACATTTGTCCTCCCACCGGGACATCTTTATGGGAGAGCTTACTCCTCCGCCAGTTGCCAAGGCCTGGCTCATGTTAGCCAAGAGGATGTTGCATGTGTTTTCTAGACGTTGGGGTTCACATGCGATTACTTCACCGAGGCTACAGTCATACTTCTTCTTTTGGCGTGGGTGTTGGCTACGCATTCTTCTTCTACACGCAAGGCAGACGGTGGGTCGCACATGCTATTTTTCCTACTGTGGGTGTCCCTGTTAGTCGTGTACCCCTTTTTTTCGGGCATACTAGCCTGCGTGTTCATCACATATGCATTTATTGTGTTCCTGGCTGCCACAGCGTACTGCGTGTGTTTTTTTACATGCACGTGGGCTACATGGGTCGTGTATCTCTTTTTCTTGCTTTTGCTCTTCACATTGAGGGCCTAAACATGGCGTGCAAACAACCAGGGACTTGTGCATGTGACCAACGATAATCTGCAGGCATGTGTGACTAGTACAGCTGTCCATCATGAATCAACTGACATATAATTTTCTTTGCCACCCATGCAGGTGACAGTGGCTATCCCTTGAAGCTGTGGCTCCCCACCCCTGTCCAAAGCCCACAGAATAGGCACGAGGAGGACTACAATCAATCCCACACCTGTGCCCGTGTGGTCATTGAGCAGACCTTTGGCCTGTTGAAGGCACAGTTTCGCTGCCTTAGCCGGTCGGATGGGGCACTCCTCTACAGGCATGAGAAGGTGGCCAAAATCATCATGGCATGTGTCATGCTGCACAACATGTGCATCCGACGGAACGTGCCCCTGCCCCCTGAAATTGAACTGCTACCACCCGGTGATGATGAAGGGGATGAAGAAGATGTGGCTGCACATCATCGCGGTGCCGATAAACAGGAGGGACGTGCTGTGTGTCAGTCAGTGATTGCACAATATTTCTGACACACATGGCTGCAGAGGGTGACATGATAGTTGGACAGAGGGCACTGGGTGTGGGGGTACATGTACACTATGCACTGTATATGAATAAATGACACATGCACAATGATGAATGTCCACTCAAGTCATTTTTTAACACAGCAGGTGTATTGAAATGTACAATGAAGATGAAAGTGCACTAACCCTCTACCACCCTCACCCCTCTCCCCCTCCCCCAACAATTCCCCCACACACTCGCCCCCCTCCCTCTCCTCCCACAACTCCCCCACACATGTCCCAACAAGTGTCTATTGCCTTCATCAGGCTGGCCAGTCTACTTCCTGTCACTCCCTGCACCTGGTGGCGGCATGTCTGGGCAGCGCAGGGTGCGCGACAACCTGTGTAGGGCGCTTGTCTATGTTGAGCTCGAGGGCGATGGGGTGGCCACATGCTCCATTTGGGGGGCCGGATGCTCAGCCTCCATTGCATCAGCAATGCGGCCGAGGACCTGCCACAGGGCTGATACCTCCTTGCACAGTCTACTTGTGTTTTCGGCAAAGATCTTGCCCAGGGAGGCGGTGTTATCGCAATGATCTTGCCCAGAGAGGCAGTGTTTTCATGCCACTCCTGCCTTGCTTTGGCATTGTCAGTTACAAATTGTCACACCAGGGCAGTTATATCCTCCTGCCGATGCACCCCCGCCGGTACACTTGTGGAGGTGGAGGGTGCTTGGGTGTCATGTACAATTTCTATTGGTTCCCCTATGGGACTCATGGCCCCTTGGTTGAACTCCCCCCAGACTGCTCCAGGGTGGTGGCGTGGTCGGAGTCTACCGATGTGAACTGGGGGGATGGTGCCAGACTTGGTGTGCAAGGCAGTTCGGAGGAGTCATCCTCCAAGGGCACCCACCTCTTCCTGTGCCTCCTCCTCAGCCAGGGGTGCTGTAGTTGCCACCTCCCCGACTGAACTGGACTCTGCTGAGAGTGCAGCTTCAGCTGTGTCCTGTGCAAGTGTGACTTGAGTTGCGGGTTCTGTCTCGACGGCTCTTGGCGGCACCAGTGCTGTGGCATCCGGAGGTGGTTTCCTCTTTGGTGCATGGCGAGCCTTGTGTTTGGCTTTTGAGGTCAAAGGCTTGTTGCCCTCATCCTGGACCCTCTTCCAGGGTGTGGTTGGCTGTGTGAGTGAGTCCCGCGACTCGCTGTTATTGATGAGCCTGTGGGGGTCGAAGAGAGGGACGGCATGAGTGATGGTTTGATAAGCATCAGACAAACATTTGTATGATTGCTCATCTGCACAATAGAGGGTAATAGGCAGTTGAGTTTGGATGATCACGTTGCTTGCTATATGGGTGGGTAATCCAGGCATACGTCGGGGTCACTCATGTTGGGGCAGAAGTATGCTATGTGACATGCATATTTGTTGTCGCCTATGCAGTGTGACTTATGCCATTAACATCTTAGTGTGGTTTGTGCAAGGTATGGCATTGCCTTGCTGCAGGCATCTTCATGTGTATGTGCTGCGTACGACAACTATGCTGGGAATATGTGTGTATCGGGCCATGGCTTGCCTCTTTAGACAGATATATTGGTGTACTTTCATCAGACTCTGCATTACAGTGTTTTCTTAGGAAACTCACCTCCGTCCGCTGGTGATGTGGTGCCACACTCCATGTCTCCCACGCCTTCAATGGCCTCCATACTGATCAGGCTTGCATATTTGTCCTCCCACCGGGACATCTTTATGGGAGAGCTTACTCCTCCGCCAGTTGCCAAGGCCTGGCTCATGTTAGCCAAGAGGATGTTGCATGTGTTTTCTAGACGTTGGGGTTCACATGCGATTACTTCACCGAGGCTACAGTCATACTTCTTCTTTTGGCGTGGGTGTTGGCTACGCATTCTTCTTCTACACGCAAGGCAGACGGTGGGTCGCACATGCTATTTTTCCTACTGTGGGTGTCCCTGTTAGTCGTGTACCCCTTTTTTTCGGGCATACTAGCCTGCGTGTTCATCACATATGCATTTATTGTGTTCCTGGCTGCCACAGCGTACTGCGTGTGTTTTTTTACATGCACGTGGGCTACATGGGTCGTGTATCTCTTTTTCTTGCTTTTTTGGGATGCCTGAGTGTTGCGTGACACGTCATTTCTCCTAAGGGGCCACAGAATGGGATATTCATGGTAGCTGTATATACATGTTTGTTGTTTGTGTGCCCTTTTATACTGCATGGGGACGCTTCCGCCTGCCTTCGTGTGGCAGACATGTTTAGGCCTGTGCGTGTCTTTTGGCGTGCGCGTGTTTCCCCTATTCGATTCCATGTATACGTGTAGTTCACATGCGTGTGGGCGTTCCATGTATTTCCCAGCAGTACGTCCCCAGTTACGCCCTCATTTTCACACGTTGTTCCCCCTTCCATGTGTTCCACCCTGTGTTCTGCCCCCTTTTGGTGTGTGTGCTACACGTTGTGTGCTTTCGCTGTGCGCGTTGCGCACAGCGTTCGGGATGTTGCAGTGACGTGTGCGCCCGTGTGCGCCACGCGGGGATTTGGCGCACATCCCGGGGAAAACACGCGCATGGCCTTACATGAATCATCACGGATTTCGGCGCACATTTGTTCCATGAATCGGCCCCTATGTGTACATATAATACACATTCTAAAGGAAAAACTGCAAAGCTCGAATAATTAGGATGCAGTCACACTAGCTTGACATTAACTATAGCGTTCTCTGGATTAAGTGAGAGTGCCTTGTGTTTTAGATAAAATCACAAGTTCTTTTCAATTGAAAAGGTTTCTCTGTCTCTCCATACAAAACACTGTGGCAGTTGGTTATTCCTGCAAGCAGGAGCATCTCCTGTGCAGCACAAAGCTGGTAATTTTACCGGTGCAACATCTTAACATATAGACTTTTCTTTCAGCAGAATAAAGTTCTAAAGGAATACGATATGGCAAGTGAGTTTGGTAAAAAAACAGGGAGCATGATCTCTCTCTCCACTCTCTATGTCCTATCAAAAAGAGAATAAACAAAGGCAAACTCTGAATAGCCGGAGTGAAATATTTAGTGGCCAAAGACACAAAAGAAGAAATCCAAGGTGGGTAGGCAGCTACAACACACAGGGAATACCTAGTGGTACGCTGTTTGATCAGTTTTTATATTTGGTTTTATCTTAAACAGTTAAAATATTCCTTCTCTTTTGCATTGTTGGGTTTTGAAAATCTATGCACTGTTTTTAGAGATTAGAAGTAGACTACATCACGCTGGGCTGTGTGTCATGAAGAAAGCTCAGAGGGGATGATGCGAATGCAAACTGAAATAAAACAAAGTGTACCTTTGAGCTGGAAACACTAGTGTGTTGTCCAGTGCAGTGTATTTAATCACACGGTTACTAACTACACTGATATTTATGCAGATATACACATGACAGATTTTATGAGATCAATACCCAGAGTGCGGGTTGTGTTATTATATTGATTGTCATGTGCTATGTTAGACATGTTTGACATTTGGAATATATGTTTTGTTTGATATTAATTGTGAATAGATTTTGTTTTAACAAATCAGATTGATTATTGATCAGATATACGCGGCAATTCATACACTGTTTTGGTTGTAGCTTAATATCCAGTCACATTGTATGGAAGGACAGGGTAGCCTGTGCTCAATTGTACATATATGATATGTCTATGGTTCCTCACGAGTCAGGCCCCCAGTAACAAAAAAGATGTCTCTAACGAAGATTTTTTATTTTGTCCATTCAGTCTTAACCAATTGCTGCCCATTCATCTACCTACCACCGCCAAGCAGCCTCTAAGCCCAGATGCAGTGTCCGGCTGGGCCAAGTCCAGTCAGATGATGATTTGTCTGTCATCAGTTGAGGAGTAGCAGTGGAAGCTGTGGAGTGGATGAGCAAAGTAGAGGCTGGGTGTAGATGTTGAACAAGGGTTGAAGGACGGAAACACGGTGGAGCCCTCGGAGACAGAATCATAGAGGACACAAAGAAGGAAGATTGAGCTAAGGTCTGGCTCCAGTCTGTCAGAAATAATGTAAACAATGAGAAGACCTGCCCTGAAAGGCCGGACATGGAGAGGAGTCTGAGTACATTGTGATCCACTGTGTAACAGGACATGGTTAGATCTAAAATAATCAATTTTGAAAAAATAAATGCAACCCATACTGCATATTAGCTCTAAAGACACACAGAAGTGCACGGCATGACACTGCCTATGTGTCAACAGGCAATAATAGTACTAAATAGCTTAGAGAAATGCATCTCTAACACAGCTGGATTAGAACAAGTATTTACTCTGTGTCTAAACAACAGAGTAATTCTAAAATGCAACCTGGATGTAGAACAAGGTTTAGTAAATGTGGTGATTGGTACAGTTGTTGGCTTCCAAACTTATCCACATGACAACAACATTCAGTTTATCAACATCCACTTTGACAAACTTCCAGAAGTTAAAACAGTTGGCCGCACAATAGCACATTTCCTTCTTTTCAAAGACGCATACGTACACAGAGAACAATGATCTCTGTCTCTTGCTTATGCTGTCACTACTCACAAATCACAAATAACCCTAGATAACACATTGATTGACATTGGCAGCACAGTCTTTAAAGAATTTATGAGCTACATATTACGTTCACATCTCCATACAATGGTCTGTTCCTAGTTAACTTTGATGCAAACAAAGTCAACACTGACATTCATTGCATCCTAGAATACAGCAGGTTATATGCACTGTATACCCCTTCTCATCTAGATATGTACTCTGTACCTCAAATAAGAAAACCTTTAAAAAGAAATCAAACACAAACACAACCTATAACAGATCTCACCTCAATACCGCTAAACAAACAACGATCAATGCTTCTCGATCAAATAATACAACCACAAAACTGTCTAGTACTAACTCAACTGCACATCCATCCGAAGACAAACAGACACATATCTTTTCTCAAAAAGCAACTGCAGGCCCATCAAAGTATGCAGAGGCACAACTCTCCGGTCAATTTAAATTCAGCAACACAACTGGAGTAAATTGCTATGCAAATGTAACAATCTTTTCTTCCAACTGCCACCAATTGTTTGCAACATGTACTTAAACGGATATGAACAGTTGTGTTTGTAAATGCTTGTCCTTCATAGAACTGCCACAAATAATAATGACAGCCCTTACAGTGTCTCAGGTATAAGTCAAGAATTGGACTACTGTGCTGGAATGGTAACATTTACCATAAATACACAAGAAGATCCACAATTATTTCTAATGTATTTACTACAAGTACTTGAAATCAAAAGCATCCCTATAAATGAAATCTTCCAGATTTCATAAATGTAGAAACATACATGCACTCCAACCATTTTCACAAGAGCACATCCCTAATTTGTATCCATGCCAAATTGTGAATCCATTCCATTTCACCAGCTTCTGCAGAAATCCAATATGTCATACTCATGCTTCTAAGGAACAATGCAAATGGTACTAAAAAATAACTGTAAATTCACCAGCTTTATACACGGCCAAGTATCTCTTGGCAAGAAAACCTTCACAACAGTAGGCATAATATACCACACTGGTGCCAAAACTACTTCAGGGCACTATAATGCATATGTCAAACAAATATTGGTTGGTTTGAATCTAATGACACCTCTGTTAATCAAAAACATAGGTTACTAGCACATCTAACAAATGCTTAATTAATATTCCTTCAACTCAAATGTACCAACTGAAATGGAGCACAATGGGCAGTTAGAATACGCCAACAGGTATCATACTACTTTAAACATTCGCTTAATGACAACACACTTCAAACAAACATGCTATCACACTTACACTCACATAATTGTAAAGTTTTTTTTAAATCCTTTATGGATTTTTTTTCCTAATTCCCCAATGATTATGTAATGCCAGTACAACAACAGTTTATTATACACTAAGTTGTACCAAACAGAGTACATATAATGTACTGTTTATGAGGGTCAAAAACAATAAATGTGTCTGTAATATCGTATGAAATTAAAGCTTTTAAACTGCCCTGCTTACCAAACTATACTGTTTTTTCAACAGAAAAAGAACCAGAGGTTCCAGCTTCCTTAGTGTTTGCAGCAAAGTAACCCTACCAATTATAAACAAATACATATTCCATATGTCCTCAATTGTACTACATTCATAAATACCATATACTGTTCAATTATATAATTCCACCATATTACAAACAATTTATACTCCCACTACATTACCTATAATTACTATACACATATTACTACTGTCGTGGTTGTGGCCAGTGAATAGCTGGCGGTTCGGGGTGAGGTTTTATTTGCAGGTGTATTGTACATGCTTGTTATTTAATTCTACAACCACCACAATAGAATTAAACCATATAACAAGTATGTACAATACACCTGCAAATAACAAAACCTCACCCAGAAACCCTGGCTATTCAACTTAACCTATAAGAATAGCTCCATATCATATTCATTCCATTCCCCTACCCTTTCTATGCCCTCTTTCAGCCATACAATAACCTCAAATGTGTTTTCCAAGATTCTCATTCATGGCGCAGAACCGCAGAGTGGCGGCACCATCGCCTACCTTTATCACCTAGAGAAACAGCGCCAAATCATCTTTATTCCATGCCCTCCACCCTTTCCAGGACCTCTTCTTGTTGTCAAATAACCCAAAATGTCTTGTCCAGACTTTTTCCCCACTGCGCTGTCTGTGGACACTGGCCGCTGTCCATGGATCCAACATGGCATGCGTTTCCAAAAACATGATGTCCCTCACTCTTTTCACCATCCAATCAGTGGGCGGGTCCAATGTCCACGGACCGCATGACAGCCAATTGAACAATCAGGGGTGTGTCCGCGGAGCGAATAGGAAAGTGAGTCTGCGACCCAATCCAGGTGTCACTAATTTTTTTGTACCTACTTTTTGGCCATTTATACCACATTTAGAAAAGCACGCATTCGGAACCAAGCCGCCGCTCCTGCCCCAAATTTGGTGAAAATCTGTCCAGCAGGTTATTGAGGAAAACCACACATTTTGGGACACACCCTATAACTTTGCCCCCCTTGATGAAACCTCACAGGCTTAATCCCATGGAGACATTTACTTATTTTGCAAAGTTTGGTAAGGACTTGTCCCCAAGGGGCAAGGTTATAAGCCACACAAACATTCCTCTTCCTATGGGTTTAGCAACTTAACCATAACTACACAGCCACTACCGCAGGCCATGTAATATATATGATGCGTCTCTCATAGGACAAAGAATGAGTGTAGGCTTACCCCTGAGTATTGCAGGTAAATGTTATGTGCCCAGAATATAAACTAAGGTGAGCCTCACTCAGCATGAATTGGGGTCAACACTATACCTCTAAACATTATCCCTGCTTGAACGTAGAAGTAGTAACATGTCACACCTTCTTTACAATCCACATTAAATGTACACCATTTGTTTGGGCAATAGAGATAAAATGAATAAGGAAATACATACACACTTCACAAAAGATGCTCTATTGTAGCAATAACCCTTGATATACCCAACATAAACAAAACAGACCTCACCCTCCATGATTCCCATGGAACAATTATTAATTGACCTGACCCTTCACCATTCCTATGAAACTGATACTGAATAAGTCTTGACTCTCTGTCCTTCCATATCTCTTTATATAATGTAATCCTCCATGGAATTAATATTGAACTACCATTATTGTTATTGTTCATGAATGATACCCTATTAGTAGATCATTTTGATAGATTGTATCCATAATTAGTTGCATATGATCCACATTTCAACTGAAATATGTATGTATCTATGCTCTGTTTTCCTATTGTTGTTTCCTCTTCTGGATTTATTAACTCTTCTCTGAAATTAATGATTTTTTCACCATACATGTCACTGATCATATTAATGTTGCCCACTAAAAATATTTTTGTTTTTGTGGGGAGTATGAATTGTTGTTTTTATAATCAAAAATATTTTTTGACTTTTTTTATGTGTTTCCTTATTCATTTTATCTCTATTGTCACAATCATATTGTACATTAAATGTGGATCATAAATAAGGTGTGAAATGTTACTATATCTACATTTAAGCAGGGGTACTATTTAGCGGTATATTATGTGTCTAGTAGCTACGTAATAACACTGGTCATGTTTGCTTTATCCTTGAGGTACAGTTACTCTGCATCAAGGGTAAGGCAAACATGATAAGGGTTATTATGTGGCTATTAGACCATAACAGCAATAAGTATTAAGAGTGTTTACATAATAAGATATATCACATAGTTAGTCTAGCCTATATTAGTGGTGCCAGTCTCCATATACATTCTAACTGTTGCATGGCGTTTTTTACTTTGCATCACGTGAAATGCAAACATCAGTTGTGTGGCTAGACTGGCCTACATGGAACCTATTGGTTTCACTTAGGCTGTGATCATGCAGAAATGAACTGGGTTGGCACCGGGAGGTTTGATTTTTAGATTTTTGTTTCATAACTTTGCCACACAATTGACCTGTTTTCTGATGATAGAATCAGACTTCTACCTAATTGTATAAATGATTTGAGATTGTGCACGGCCCTTCAGCCGGGAGCCCAATAGAATCTTCAGTGAGATTTGAATAGGTAACATTGACTACTGTGAGGCCCATAAACCAAGGGGCATTAGATTGTAGAGGTTGGCCAAACCTAACCAAATCAAAATAGTAGTCGATAATTAGAATGACAGTCACGTAGGATAGGATGCGGGTGGATGCCTTAGTTCTGTCCCCCTTGTGATGTCTGTTATTCACTGGTAATCTAGCGGGAGGCAGGGGCACCAAGCAGCTCTTTGCTGCCACATTGCCCTTCTCCCCGCTTCCCAATTAAGGAATGAGGTTGGCCCATATACGTCTAATGGAATGGATTTTACTATCATGCAATTGAATTGCCTCACAGCATTATGTGATTATATTGCCTACCTAGGCACGCGTGCCCGAACGCTTTTTGGCGCACGGGCGCTTCCCTTCTTCAGACCTGGGCCGGGATCTGTGTACACTGCAGGAGACCGAGGGCGTAGCGCATGCCCGCGCGCGTTTCTAGCAACATAATCTGTGGCGCTCATGCGCGACACAGCGAATTCATTCAGCACAACATTCTATCTGGATGTGTAGTAATTAAGATTACCCCTTCTCTCTCTGTATTTAACCAGAACTATTTATGGAATTAACCGTTAACTCTTCTAACTACAGTCACAGACTCACATACCTGTCTGGCTTGGGTGTGTAGTAATTAAGATTACCCCTTCTTTCTCCATGCCTCCAGTTGCCCATATTCGGAATCACAGCCTGACACTGCCTTTCCACCGGCAAGACATTTGGGTCTTGTGACCGGGTGAGTAACTACGAATTACATTAATAGTAGTCTAGAACACGATTTTGTGCCTAGGATTAAACTTTTACAAACTGTATGTTATGTCACTTTAATCATACACGTGATTATGAATCGTCTCTGCTTATCAAGAAAAGCAGGTCAGTGTATCTCCATCTATGAGAGTTACCTGTTGAGTCTTCTAAACTCTTTAAAGATCTAATTAGTGTATCCTTATACTTTGTAGGAATTCCAACTGAATTTTGTTGAAACTAAAACACGTCCTGCCCTGAAGATGGATTTCCAATAATCCGAAACGCGTTGGCATTGATTACTCAATAGGAGTGTCTTTAGGAAATTTCTGAGCAGAGTAAATGTAACTGCTCAGCAGCAGGGAAACACCAATGTGGTGACCACCCTGCACATGAATTACTTTACTATTTTCACTAAGATGATGTGTACTTCATATAGGTGTTCTTTTTCTTTACTAAACAGGGTTTGTTTGAGTATTTTCTCAGCTCAATTGAAATTCTGTCCTTTGTTTTTGAGTCATTAACTGACTTGTATAAATTAACCTGTGAATTGAATTAGTGTTAACACACTCTAATGTAACAGTGTGGTGCAAATTAAATCTGATTATGTGTTGATATAATGACAATTGGGTCTGTCTTATATCTGTCTGCTCTCAGCCTGATTTACTCTTGTCTGTAGATTTACAGATTGACAGTGCCTCATATACACTGGTCGCTATTTGAACATTAGACAAAGTCAATTGTATCACTTTGAAGGTTGTTGAGATCAACCCTTGTAGAGCTAATACTCCCAGGAGGGAGTCTCTGGTATCTGCAAGGTGTCTTCATCAATGACATTTGTGATGTCATCTTTGATGTCGTGGGTGTTAGTCTTAGCAGTGCACGGTGGTGGCGTGAGTTATGGTTGCTTAGCTTACCATAACTGGCAAATTTCAAAGGTTTTTAGGTTTTTCTTGGAACCATAACGTCCCTTTAACAAAGTTTTTTCACTGAATATTATATATATATATATATATATATATATATATATATATATATATATATATATATATATATATATATATATGTCTCATTACATGCTTATATTTTGCATCAAGGGTAAAAGCAAACATAAGTGTGATGACATGATACACTAGCCTAGCTTGGTATATCCAGTCCAGATATACTTTCTTTCTGTGGCATGGGAGTTATTATATGGTAATACTGGCATATTTTGGTGCAGTTTGCATGTACATGGGCACAGCCAGCATGCAAGTATTTTATATATGGGAAATATATGGGCATATGTTGTGGGAAAGGCATCATTAAAATGTATTGGATAATGGTGCTGTGCACTGTTGGTTACTGGCATATATCGGGTTATGACATGTAATACCATTAAAAAGATATGTTCACTGAAATTGCTGTAAAATGCACAATTTTTACCTGTAATTATTTTAAATAATTTTCTCGAGAAGAGAACACCTCCCGCCAAACTCCTTTTGTTAGGTTTAGAATCACTCTCTGCGCTCCGTCGCTCCCAAATGTTCGGCACATACATTTTAGACTCTCCAGTTCAAAGATTAACCAGGTGCAACTACATCTAAAAAATGCCATATTTCTGTGTGTTGCTAAACCAAACAGTTACAGTAAATCATAGCATGCTGTATGACTTGGCATTAAATAATATATGATTGCTCAATGAGATGAGCAAATACTGTTTCTCTTTCAAGTAAAATGTCACGACACATACAGCAACGTTTTGGTACTTGACCCATTATACGATGTTCAACACACCGGGATGGTTTAATGCATAAGTAACGTTTTTTTCCTCAACATTAGCTGGTCCATGCTAAATAATGCATGAGGAACATGCTGCAATTCCCAGTAGCATTGAAACGCAGGAGAATGGTGCACAGCATATAGAACAGTCTTGTTTGTTACTTTTGTCTCAATGCAGCATTTCTTTTGGGCCTCTTATGCGAATTGCGGTCATGCATTATAATGCAGCCTTACATCATATAATAAAGCTCACAACTAATTCTTTGAACAAAAAAAAATGAAACTATTGCAGTAAAACCAAATGTATCCTGAAAATGATTGTGTTGTAAGCTCAATTATCATTTAATTTGAGTACTGACCACAGAGAAATGTATTTTTATAGAAATTGAAGTTAGTGTTGTGTGAAATTCTCTGGTGCGCCTTTGCAGTTTTACTTAATTCACTAATTCATCAAGTAACAATAATGACTGTGCAGTCATTTATTTTTCAAACCACGTCTTCACGTTTATGCCGTGGGTAATTATTAACAGTTAATTAATCATGAACAGGTTTTATTCTGTACATTGGAAAAAGTACAGAAACATGCCTGTAGTTTAATATAACCCGTACTGCACGAGTGAGCATGCTGTGTATTGAAAAACAATGATGTTGTCTGAACATTCAGGGCGTTATTTCCCTAGCGTATAAAAAGGAATCAAGAGGTAGTGTCATGGAATGTTGAGAACTAACCAATATCCAGGTGACCTGATAAGAAAACGTTGTTATTAAGATTGGAGAATTATCTGCGTTTGACGTGTTTTAATTTGAAGTAAAAGCATGCTTTTATACACATATGAGCGGATTTTTTTCTTTAAAAAATGGTTTACTTCCATGGAGCTCATGTTCTAATGTGGCATAACGTGAATTAGAGGCATAAGCGTCTTGAGTAAGGCTGTAACTCCTTTAATTCACACCAGGCCACATTTTCAAACATTTGTATGGCCGAGAGGAGGGGCAGAACGGAACTTGCGTTTCCAATACCTTCCTTCCTCTCTGCAATAGAAACGCTCACACATTTGCGCCGGCATGTATTTTCAAATACTGGGGAACCCTATCGGGTCCACGTGTTTTATGCACTAGCATAAAGCACGTGGCCCCCATAGGGATCCACTGTACAGACTTGCGGCCATGCTTGCATGGTAGGAAGTATGTACAATTTCAATTACACTCTGCCTGAAATGTTGGACAGCGTTTAATTGTAATTATGAACACTGATGTCATGTGCGCAATTACCATTAATTGTAATTGTAAGTGTTGCTTCAAATGCGAGCATGGCAAGCGGTGCCACAATCCAAAGTAAACGCTGCCTGTCATGCTCGCAGGCCAAGCAGCATTTACTCACATTGCACCATTTACCGCGGACTGCCGAAGTGCAAAAGTGTATTGCAAAAGGTGGCATACGCACCCATATGCCGCCTTTTGCCCTGCACATTCACACTCTGCAGTGCAAATGTTGAACATTTGGCAGTGCGGAGCCGTTTACGTTGCAGTGCTGATGCACTGGCTCTCCACCATAAAATTGCGATTCGAAGCAAAATTTTTGCTTGTTACGGCAAGTCCAACTTTTTTATATCGTTTTTTGGATAGGCTGTTAGTTGCAAGTTGATGGGCCACCCTTTCTACTGGTACAGTGACCCCCCATTCTCGTGATTAGATGTCTTTCTTTACCCCATCACCTGCTTGCTGTATGTCTTTCTTAATCCCACCACCTGCTTTCCAAAGCCACTCTGCAGGATTGCGGCAGGGCACTGCTCTTCTGACCCATTCACTTAGCATTTTTAAAGAATCCTTTGCATGTGTGCTGTGCCTCACATTGACAGCAATAGTTTCCCATCAAAGTTATAATTTATGCCTTCATGCTGAAGCCCCTTGGCTTACAAAAATAAAACATTTAACATAACATCACTTTTTTATTTTCTAGCATAGTCATTTATTTTTTTAAAAAAAGGGTTCGGTTACATTTAAGCATGTCAGGTTAAATCTATTGTTATGTGAAGATAAACGGTATACAACACTATACTTTGGAAGAGATCGAACCACAGTGCTAATCAGTGGATTGAGAGAAAGAACAGAGAACCATCACAACAACTACTGTTTCATCATAAGCAGGAGGTGCCACAGGGCATAGAACTATAAAGTGGCAGATTGTAGAAGAATGCTTCCAATTCACAAATGGGTAAATACTGGGAGGATAGCTCAGGGGCAAAACATTTGTCTTGGAAGCGAGATATCACAGAGTAACACAGGCTTGAATTCTGGTGCCATGCTTAGACTGGTCTCCAGTATTGAGTATGTTACAAACAATTAATTAAATAAATGAAAAACAGCTTTGACATTGCAGGTCTGTCCTGGCCCTTATGCTCCTTAATATGGATGTGGGATGTCTCAACCCACTTTTGTTCTGCCATGTAGCATCACTGTGTTCTGATGGTGCCCGAAACATCAAAATGGCTGCAAAACACTTCTGCGCGCAAAAACCTCTGAAAATTGCGCTTTGCAAAACACAAAAGGATGACTGCCCAATCTGCCATGCATGCTGTCAGTGGTGGAACAGAGATCTCACTCCTGAAACATGTCACTGGGCTCCACAACATGTGAAGATGGAGTACAGAAGGAAAGGCAGTGCTTTGCTAGATGAAACCCAAAATCTTGCTTTAAATCATTTTTTCTTTGTGGCTGAAACTGCAGAATGTCGGTACACAACACCCTCAAACATACACAATTCTTGCTGGATGCTACAATTCACTTAGTATAAGAAACCATGGTGAACTTACAATGTCCTGAAAAGCTGAAAGCATCAAAGGATTTCCACAGACAAAGTGGATCTATCAAAATCTGGGTGCAGTACCCTCCACCGCCTGAATGACAGCTGTCAGGGGCCTGCAGGATTAAAACTTTAAACATGTATAAACTAAAATCAAATGTTTGCAAGCTAAGAGGCCTGTTATTGAGAGTAACCCATATTGTAATTGTTTTGATGCCATGGTTTAAAATCTTGAAGAAGTATTTAGCTGTGATTTGATCCCACAAGTTTGTTGTATGCTAAGGGAAAATTCAACAGAATTAACATTTAAATTTAAGCCTGGCTAAAGCAACCAAACTGGAATAACAGCTTTCCTCACAGAGGCAAGGCCTCTGCCTCCAGCTCCCTCCACCAGGAAATCACACCTACATGATAATTATAGGGTGGGGGAAGAACCTGCTCTGCAATGGGGAATGAAACAATGAACAGCTGCAAAGCAGGAAAGGCTAGGTGTGAGGACCGTCATAAAATGGCCTCTGCCAAGAGAACAGAAAGGAGACTTCTCCTGAACTGAAGGGAGACAAAAAGAGACGGAGACAAACAACCATCTGTGACTGGACATTCACAAAGAACATTTTTTTAAATACCTATAACTTGCCACTTAAAATTGTCAAAAACACAAAAATAACAGAATTGTAAATCTAATTTTTGGCTGCACATTTCAAGAGGCGGCAAAATCGTGTGACATAATTTGTAAGGAAACGGCAGAAAATGTGATTTTACACCAAATTTATTTCTGCTAGAAGTATGAAACGTTATTCACTTATGCCCATGTTATACGCACACACTTGTAGAAATTTGCTTATAAATGGGGCATTGTGTTCCTGATGAAAAGGGTGAAATTCTAGGAAAAGCAGACACAAGATCCCACAGCTACGGGGCTTGGAGGAATAGCTGCTATACAACATATGTGACCTATATATGTGGTTGTTATAGAGGTTGCATATGTGTAAATATGTATTGTGTCAAAAGTAGATTTTGTTTTCACAATGCTAGGGGTGGACTCTAAGCCTCATAAACCCACACCATAAAGGTGGCACCCTGTTGTTCCCCTCCTATCAAGGCAGAGAGGAGATCCTGACCAATCCCTGTCAAAGGGGTGAGCTTAGGCTAAACCAGCACACACACACCCTGTATCATAGCATAAATAGAGACAGCAGAGGGTAGAAAGACACAGACAGATTCACCCACTATCCGAATGCTTGCAGAGTACCCTGCTGCAGAACTTTCCATCTTCCTTGCTCCAGACTCCAGAAACTTGGCAAAGCAGAGTCCATTGCATAGCTGAATCACTTTCAGCTAGGCGTCAATTTCCAGAACCGGATCCAACCCCACAAACCTAAGGGGAACTAAAATACAGCCGGGCTGTGCTGTACTGCTTGCCTTATGAAATAATTATCATTAGAACCAAAAAGTGTGCATCCAATCCAGTCCTGTGCCATGCTGTGACCAGAGTGCATTGCAGATCAGATCCAGTCCTGTGCCATGCGGTGTCCAGAGCGCCTTGACGCTGCCCAAATCCGATGAGCCCAGCAGTCTGTCCTGACCGGAATCCCTGACCAGAATCATGACGGTTCCGTTTGAAACATATCTAGTGAGTATCTATAGATAGAACGGTGTCACTGGCATAGGTACCTTGCTTAGTCCAATCCCTATTTTAAATGCACCCTATCTTGTCCACAGAACCTGCATTGTGAGAAATATTTTTTGAATTGTCTGAACTCTCTATCCAAACCCTCCTATCTTCCTCCTGTGCTAGTTTTGTCGGAATTGAAACAATATTATGCCTCCTATCGCAACAATTGTATGTATATTGGCCTACGCCAAGTTGTCTAAACATCATATGCGAACAAACTCCACGGCAAGGTCTTGACCTTAGAGAAAGTAATGTAAGTAGCCATCTTGGATTAAGCCGCCATTTTAGGTTCTCCTGTTATATGGAAGTCACCCTGAACATCAAAATGGAGGCAGAATGACATTCTGAGTAAGATTCTGGCCGTTGTGACCTCCGTACACATGAATAATTAATATGCCTGCAGGCCACTTGTCGGGGTCGCGAACTGAGACCTTGTCCTACCGTTGACCTATATGTAAATGTACAACTATATCAGTGCAACTAATCGAAATGCATATATTACAGGATTGACCTGGCAAGGAACCCATAGGCACGGTTCATAGAATGGTTAAACCGCGAGAGGGTTGGCCAAGGGCTGGACAAACTGTATAAAAGACCCAGGTATTTCAATGTGCAGTCTCTCACTAACACATCGAACCCTCGTTGAAGTTCTTTATGTTACTCTGAGAGCCGAATAGCTATCCGTTTGTCAATTGACTTGGTAACTGTTGTAGCTTTTAAATAAAGCATTTGTATGTTCTTTGTAACTTGTGTTGGTGTGTTTCTTTCTGGGCTTCCCGGCCTCATATTATTTTTCTGTTTCCACAGTTGGCGCCCGAATAGGAACCCTCAAGATTGATGCCGGATCATTGAAGGTTGACGCAGACTATCGAACTGGGATCGGACGGTGTGATACTGCGGGCCCGACCGAACGAGATGCGATACCTCGGCAGCGCTGCACGATCCGATCCTTGGACGATAGACGTGTGGTCTGACACGGCATCTTGACGAGGGTCCATTTCTGAGGCGGGCAGATTTGTCGAAACCACCAAACACAAGGTAAAATTTGTTAGGTAAGTTCTTTGGTAAACCATACGGTCCTCCTTAGGTTTGGTCAGGTGCAGTCATGACCCGACTGTTAATTTAACCCTGACAATTTGAATTTGGCGTATTGTATCTGCAGACACAATTAGTGACCAGGTAACACCAATTTTTTGTGAAATGCCTGGGAAATTGTCTAGCTGCTTTAGGGCTCTGTTCCGCAGCGATCGACAATCTTTGGAATTTAGCTACCCGGCACCACAGGAGGGGTCGTCGGCATGTACTATGTACTGTAAGTATGGCATTGGAAGTATAGTATTTAATAATATTTGGCACAGACAAACCAGACATGCCTCCGAATTTCAGTGGCCAATCAATGGTAGTTTCGAGATCCCCCGTATTGAATACCTAGAATCGGTCTTGCTAAAAAAGAAGGCCAGACCTGCAGCATTTGATTTTGCAAAATTTGAAAAAAGAAGCGTTGCAGCAGCTTAAAAGTAGGGATAAACATGCACGCCGTCATAAAACAAATGCCGAAAAGGCGTTGTTATATGATAAGGAAAAACATTCAGAGTCAGTCAAAAATATGGATAGGGCTTTCTCACTCGGTATCCAGAAAATGTATCCCTCTAAAGATTTTCATGCTTCTTAAGAATTTATTGAAAATTTTTTAAACGAACGCAGTTCTGGTGCCTCTGCGCCACCTCCGTATGATCCTCTCCCTTGTGCTCTGCCCATTCCTGCTGTTATTCCTGCTGTTATTCCTGTTCCCCCTGTACAACCTACTGTTCCTATTCCTCTAGTTGTTGTTCCTCCACCTATCCTACCACCCCTTCCTCTTGCGCCGATAGTTGCACCCTCATTGAATTTGCTCACACCTCCGCTCCCGAGTGGTTCTGTATTGACTGAAGTTGATCGGGGTGCGGGGTCAAAGATTGTCACTCGAAATACTGTTTCTGCAGACAAGAAACGGGAATTATTTGCATGGGCTAAGCACTATATGGAGAGAGGTGATCAAGCTAACGTTTTTTCCACATTATCAAATATGGGCAATTTTCCTGAGAAAAATGTTTTTATCAAAGGTTTGGGCACTCATTTATGTGTAATGTGGGGTAGATTACATAATACTGATCTCCCACAAGGGGTGAGGGATCTAAATACTTTAGCGCTTTCGAGGGACACAGAGGAGAAAGTACATGGTCATGTTGAGAGATTGTTTGAGTATAGGAGGGACTTTGAAAAATTACGGGATGAGGATGGTGAAGACGAAAGTACGAATTTGTACCAAAGATGCGATTCGATGGATTCATCGATACCGCCGGATGAAGTATATGACATGTATAGTCAATATACAGTAGAAATGCAGAGGAAGGTGATTCAGGTAATGGTACAGTACCTGCAGGATGAATGTGTAAGGAAGAAGGTTAGTTGTCCTATAGAGTTATTGGGTATTTGTAAGAGGGCTATTTCGCCCGACACTTCTTCAGCTGCCTTAGCACTCGACCTGGCTCTGTTGCTTAGTAAGCGGTCAGAGTTACCTATATCTCAGTTGCCTATGAGAGAGGTTCCTCCGACATTTGTCCCAAAGGTTGAGATTCCCGCTAACGCTGGGACTGGTGCACCCGCTGTGGACATCCCTGCACATTATGTATCGCAATTTGTTCACGTCCCGTTTTCACGACAGGAAGTGAACACTATTAGACAATCAATTCCCGATATTAGGAAAAACCCGACAGGATTCTACAAAGAGATAGAGTCCGTTTTTCAGTCCTCTGTGTTCACCTTAAGTGATATTGACTTGCTATTCCCTGTACTCCTGCCCGTAGATTTATGGAAGCAGGTTCGAACAATAGACGATGTGCCAGGGTTGGGAGATACTTGGGCTAACATGACTAGGTTTGATGGGGAAAGACCAGCTGGTGAGAAACCACCTCAGGTAATACTTACTTTGCCTGATAGAATTGTTGCAAAATTGAAAACCATAATCCCTGAGAAAAGAATTATTTGGGACAAGCTTACGGCCTGTGTTCAAGGAAAAACTGAAGGTGCCACCGAGTTCTTTAATAGATTCGAACAGATATTCTCTGACTTCAGTGGACAGGACTTGGGCACAGAGTCTGGGAAAAGGTTGTTTGTGGACAAATTTGTACGTGAGTTGTTGCCCGACATCCAGTCACAGATTATGTCCTCTGAGAGCGCTTGGCAGGCGAAATCCCAATCTGAAGTTTTGCACATGGCTCAGTATTATGAGAACCGTGTTAATAATGAAAAAGAGAAAATAGAGAAGAGGAAAGGAGATTTGAAGACTAAAGTATTGTTACAACAAATTATTAGAAATCCCAGAGGAGGTACTTCACAGACCAGAGGTCAGTATGTCCCAAAAGGAAACGCTCCTTTGGGTCCTTTGAATGTTAATCAATGTGCCTATTGCCGCCAGGAAGGTCATTGGCGAGCACAGTGCCCCGTCCTTCGACAAAGGTCTAACAACGCATTTGGGAGTATGGGTAGACGACCTAGAGGTCGCCCCTGAGTGGGGGGCCCTGATAGAGGTCAGTTCTCACAACATCCTCTGCAACCTTTATCACGGGAAAATCAGACTTCGAGTGTGGACACGAGAAACATATTTGATCAACCTTCTGCTGCCTACCTTTCTGAAGAGCTTCCTTCCGATGACATTTTATTTCGTTAGGACTGCCCAAAGCAGGGTTTGGAACCTTCACCTATTCCCGATAATCAGAAAGGTCCCTACGTTGAATTGTTAGTGGGGAATAGGAAACATCAGTTTTTGAGAGACACTGGAGCACAGAAGTGCTCCATTGATCATTCCCGGGTTCCAAACATTCCACTGTCAGGGCAAACAAATGTTTCTGTAGGGTTTTCTGGCATACAAATTGCTTGCCTGGTTTCTTCGCCGGTGTCTGTTTCTTTGGGTCCCTTCACAGACCATTGTCCCTTCCTCCTGACTTCGAACTGTGGAGAGAATTTGCTGGGGTTAAATTTGTTGAAGAAACTGAATGCAGTAATTCATTGTTCCTCTGACGGAGTGCGACTGACGGTTTCACCACAGCAACTTCCCAATTCTCAGTTTTTGACTCGACCATTGCCTCCTGAGTTTAGTGTTGTTCCGGAATGTTTGTGGGCGGTTGACGACAATGATGTCGGGGTGCTACAGATTAAGCCTGTTAAAATAGTTTTGAAACATGGAGTTAAACTACCACGCATTCCACAATATAAAATATCAGTTGAGGGCGAGCGTGCTTTGAAGTGCATTGTCTCCGAATTTG